>NC_044037.1:147252594-148459061 GCF_901765095.1 Microcaecilia unicolor
CCAGTGTGGCAACAAGGACTAGCTCTTGAATAATGTTATTATTTGGTTCAAGGCCTGGGACTTTGGTTCAAGATCTAAAATGAGATAAAATTACAGGCCTGTGTCTCTGACTTGTCCAGTGTTGAAACACGCAGAGCAAACTGAAAACCGCAAGGGTGGGGGTCTAACTGACAGAGTTGCATGAATGTGGCAATATGGTGGTAACAGATGTTCTTGAAAAACAGATCAAAAGATGGCTTCACAGGAAGATGACCAGGTGTCACAGAAAGTGTTTGAGGAAGATATGGTCAAAAATGTAGAAATGAGTGGTCTTGCAAGAGCATGACTTTGTCTTCCAGTAAGAGGGTGGTCTGTTGTTAGCTTTTCCAGAAAATACTGTAACCCAAGGGGTTAAAATAATCTTGACTGGGCTCCAGAGAAAAAAGTAGGTTCTAAAGTGACATCACTCTGGGACAGCAGCTGAGCAACTGGTTGCCTTGGCAACGGCTTGCTGGTCAGTTGGGAGGTGAATTTGACACTGAGCAGATGTATGTTAGTGACCAGTGCTCAGTGTTATAGGAAAATTTGTGTGAGAACAGAGTTGAAGGGTTAAAAAAGCCTGGTTGGTCTGTGAGGATGTAATGGATGTTAATTACTTAATTTGAAAAGCCTGTGGCGAGTTTAGGGGCTTTAGTGACCTGACTGATGACTGTTTGGAAAGGTTTGGTGTTGGAAAGGAGGTAGCACAAGCAAATCTGTTAGGATATTAAAGGTGTAATGTGCTGACAAGTTTGATCCACCTGATAAGGTGTTCTAATTAATTTGTTTCTGCAACAGTGTTGGCTGCAGTACACTTTAAAACTCTATTAAATCTAAGTGATTTTAGAAAGAGTTGGGAAAGTGAAAAGCTGCACCGAAGGTTGAAATACATAATTAATTAAAGGAAAAGACTAATTACACTGTATTCTGCTAGCAAGGTAGCTGTTGTCCCTACAGTTTTCAGTGGTGTTGAGAAGTCAGGGTTTGAAAATAAAATTTAATCTGTTTATTTTTGTGCGAGGTATTAGGTTAGGGAAAAACAATTATACATTTTGTTTTTTGGGAAAGCTAGTCAGGGAAGTGGTTTAAGTTTGTAGAAATGGGTGTTTTGATTAATGTTCTTAGTTAGGGTTTAGGGTTTTTATTATTGATTTTTAAAAGCAAGATAGTAGGTACTGCCCTGGTTCCTGCTCCCTGGTCAGGGATCATCGTGTCATCACGTATAATGGTACCCACCGAAAGAAAGGTGACGAAAAGAAGCTAAACCAAGAAAGAGGAAGAAAAAGTATCCTTTGCAGCACAAATAGTGCAAGGACTAAGAACGTGCAGAAACTGAATAAAGAGAGGAAAATAAACACTCAAACACATACTTATCCTGAGAAACCTAAGGGAAGAAAATAAAGCACCAAGAATCAATTCTTGACCATGAGTACACATTAAATAGTTTGTTTTTGCATGCATGTTTAACTTATAAACCAGAATAATACTTATCTGATATTATTTAAATACTTTAGCCGGGGGAGGTAATCTGTGGGAAGAGACCAAGAGACAAATGTTAGTAGCTACTGTTGTTAAATTTTGAGCAATAGTAACAAAGTTTCTACTGGGGAATAAAATATAGAAGCTTAAGTGTTATAATTTTGATGTGTAGAGAACAATTTGTGTATATAGAAGAGTATTACTAACAGTTAGTTTGCCAGCCTTAAGTTACTGAAATTTTGAGTTTGAAACAAACGTTATAAATAAAGAAACCTTTTCTTGAAGGCAATTCTATCTTGATAAGTTCTTTTTTTTTGTATTCCTCACCCTGCTCCTGTGAAAGCCTCAGTGTGCCGGGCCCGACTACATACGGAAGGCACTCTGGTTGACTTGTTGGGAGGTTTGACTCTCAGGAGGGGGGTGGGGTTTACAATACTAACCACTTCATTACCATAGCCAATCAGTGTTAACTATGACATTAACATAGATCCAATAAGGTGTGATTACTGTCATATTATCCGTATCCTGAAGGGACATATAAAAATGAGTGTACTTCCTACTTCAAGCCAGAGAGACGGTCACAACTGCTCTCTCCATGAGAAACCAATCTATTGCATCTTAATTGGCAAGTAACCCAATTGCTTTCTCATGAGTAGCTTTGAGTCTTTTATATCTACTAATTGGCTTTGAGTGGTAAAATATAACATTAAAGACTCAGACCCAGAAAACACCTATGTGTAGCTGGGATACTATATTCCCATAACCAATTGATTGTACATGTTGCTTGCATATTCTTGGGAGTCTCAGGTATAGAGGTAATTTCATATAGCAATATACTGTACTCTCAGTGAAATATCACTGATCTGTTAATTGTACAAATACTTGATAATCTGTTTTGGTGAGTGTTGAATAAAAAGAGCTACTTTCTCATATTCTTAATTATACCCTGTTTATGGTCTTCTTATTTATTCAGAGTAAGTGCACTGCTCTGAGCAATGACGGAGTCTAGATAAATTGGGAAAATATAGTTGCAGCCTAGGATATCCTGTTCATTTCTAGTTAATCAGTGGCTGAACCACTATACTAGGAAGAATGGGGATACCCTAAAATTTGAACATTTTGGTGACACCCATCTGCTGTTAAAAGATTTAGGGATCCCCGGTCTGTCTAAATTACATCCCTAAAAGCTGGGAAACCACTCCCCGTACTATTTTCTATTTTTACTTGTGCTTTTGGCTTAAGAGTCATGACTGTTCTTCTCCTCTGAGTAAAACCTGAGAATGTGCTCTGCTGTTAAAAGCTGCTGTTGAAAGCTGGGGATTATTATCCAGTCCCTGATTAAATTCAGTCATTTAAATTTGGGAAATTTTAACTTCCATTCCTATGCTCTATACCTTTTCTATTTCAATATTTCATCTTAGATAAGTTAGCACAATTGGCATTTACTGATACCTGTGTGACGGTTTACATCTACCGATAAGACTTATACCTGTCTGAAGGTATACCATCTGTGGGTGACAGTGACTAAAAATTTATGCATTTGGATTTGAGCCCGTTTTAGGGTTTTCCTCTGTGGTGTTTTGTTTTGCATATCAAGTCCACCGTCCAGGGATGGCTGTGACCTACCTCGTGGACTAGACCTCTCTTACATCCAGCCGCACTTGCAGTCTGTCTGGATTGACCCTGGAGTACCTAGACGGTGAGGTACCAGGGGGTTCTGAATCTGAACACTTAGGAACGGGAAAAGAGATAAGCATAATTCTCTATTTATATCTCAGAATTTCTTTTCTTTATTACTCCATTTTAAGGTTAACACTTATTTTGGGTTGTGAGTAAATGCTTGTCTTTTGTCACTCCAAATTATGGGGAGTCCTTTACCATCCTATTTTGTGAGTAGTGAAAATCTTGTACAAGTACTTTGATGGTAAGGGGGGTTCCTAGTTCTTTGGAAAGGCTATACACGGTCTAGACATTAAGAGATATTTGAGTCATAGAAGATATAAATAATGGTGATACAGTTAGATATAGTTTAGGGAATAACGGAGACATAGTTTATGGACCCAGCGTGGTCCCTCGTAGAGACTCTATCTTGTTACCCAGATACGCAGGGTTCTGAAGTAGAGGGCGAGTCATTTTTTAACCTCTGGGATGCTGGGGGGACTTTAACGATCTCCCTGTGTACCTGTCGATCGTTGCCATGTTAGTTGTGGTAACACTTCAGAGTTGGTGTTCTTTTTATTTTATTTTTTTGTGTGGTTTTAATATTATACTAAGCATTCTTTTTGAGGTAACAATGAAACATGTGTATAGTGAAATAGGTGTTTTAAAGGACTAGGTTTGTTATTAGGGTTTACCACAACCTATATATTGTCAGCTGGTCACCCTTCCACAGACCGGCCCAGGCTAATACTGCTTAGCTTCCCTGGATTCAACGTTACTGGAAGTCTTCCACCATGGCACTGTCCTCGCTCCACACTCTCTGGTTCCGGCACTCTTCTCAAATGGCTGCTACCCTTCAGTATCTTTACCACAGATTTTTACCAAGAAGGCACAGCAACTCCAATGCTTCTTATAGGTTAAGGGTTTTATTTTGCTTAATCTTTAGTTACACAGTTCACAACTTTCATTGATTCCCCTTTTCTTTACATAGTCCAGCTCACTTCGCTAGGAAGGCTTAATGAGTGTCTAGCTTCTTCTGACACTGCTTTCACTTCTCAGCAGTTTGTCAGTTCCCTTAGCTTTACACCATCAGTACATTTCATCACATAGAGTCTCAGGTCATTCAATAGGATAATTTAATTTCAGTTCTTCCCTGTAACATTCTCCTTCATAGCACTCCCTTCTGACCCCGTAGGCAATTCATTAAGCTAACATCCTCCACAAGCTTCTTCCCCACTGCATCAGCCTTCTCTCCCCGGTCTTAAACAGTTTGGGTATTGTAGCAGACAGAAAACCTTTTACTTTACCCCCTGGGATCCGTGCTAGAGCTGAGGTCTCCATACACTCCTCCCCCTGCCCCTCAGCTGTTTCCATTTTATCATACTCCATAGCCTCCTCCCCCCAGGATTCCCCAAGCTGCTCCTCATCCCTGATCAGAGATCATTTCGCAATCATCTTCCCTGCCCTCCAACTCCTGCCAGTCTTGCCTAGGGCGTGATGGATCCTGGGAATGGTAGTTCCTTCCCTTATGCAATATTCTAATCGGTCTCTTGGCCACTAGGGGGCGAATCTCATGTGTACTAGGAACCTGAGACTGAAACTTTCTCTTCCTTAAGAACACCTCCTTCTCAAATCCCTGCCCCAGCACTCTTTTGGTTGGATATCTCCCAGACCCCTTACAATATACAGTAAGTGTTTTACAATACTAGGGTTCCAGTACTCATATCATGATGGTGCCTCTTGAGAAAGTGATAAATTACTTTCCAAGTGACCGCATGATTCTTATCAAATTTTGCAATACCTGGTATCAATAGATTAAAATATGGCCAGCCCTTTCTTGACCACGACATGGTTCTTTTAATCCAAAAATTCTCCACAAATTACTTAACTATGTTGACACTCACACGGATTTGTGAAGCAGGTTTATGTATCTGACTGATTTGAGTACAGTTTAGATATTGGAAAGCATGGTAAAAGAAAAATGATCTTACTAAAAATTATAAGCGAATTGATCTCTGTATATCGCACATTGCATACAACAAAAGAAGAATACTTTGTTATGATCGGGACGACACTGCCCCTTTCTGGGTTGGCTCAGAATTGAAGGCTACTGCCCTCCATATAATAATTCAACCTGTTCTGAAGCCACCACAGTCATAGAAAATTAGAGTAATTTTTGAGGAAGACAGACAGTTTTTCAGCTCCCTTGTCATGCTACAAATTGCTACAGGTTTTATTTGATCTAATTTAAATGTTTGATTTTACTACATTTAAGAAGTTTGATTTGTCCCATATACACAGGACCTGGCTTAGCTGTATGTGAGTCATCTTTCTCTGCTCTAACTCGATACTACAACTTTGTTTTTGTAACTTAGGACTACATAAAAGATTTTAGAATGCTTTTAAACTTTTTATTCTTATTCAGGAACTGTTCCGTACAGCTATATTGTAAACAGGAAGCGACCATAGCACTTTAACATTTAGACTGACAGCTGCTACACTTCTAAATCTTTCTCCCTCTCAGTGAGAGGAAGAGCTAGGGACAGCGAGAAGGGTTGGGGAAATATGGCTTTGCCATACCATGATTTGAAATTAAAGTCAGCTAACCTTAAAATAGAAGTGATGTATTTTTCTATCTGTGCCAGCATAAAATACATAGACACTTTTAAATTTTGCTTTTAAGTTACTGTACATATACTAGAATAAATTTATCTTCCCTTACCTTTGAAAATAAGTATTCTTTCCTGTGTGTTAAGATGAAAAAGTTATGTTGATTCTGCCTGTTTCTATGTACTGGGAACTTCCTGTTTCTTAATTTGACAGGAAACACATGTCATATTGTAATATATGCTAACCCGTTAAAGAGATTTCTAACTTTTTTCCCCTAACTAACATGGAGATTTTGAATACTTATAGGAAATTATTTACATGTGTCTTCTGTTCTATACTTTATTTTGTTATGTACAGATTTGTTGCTATATTAACATTATTTAGATGTTCAGGTTCATTACCCAGACTACATTTAAAAGCTATTTCTGAAACTAGAGAGCCAAAACCAGGAACTGCTGCTGGTCTTGGATATTAGCCTGATTTCGGAAGCGTCTCTCATATAACAGTAACAGAAAACTGATAACTTAGACCGTATGAACTTCTATTTTGCTTTATTTCTATAACAGCATTAATTTTTCTTTTGGCTAGGCAAACCTTTTGGTTATAAGTTTGTTTTGAATAAGTTTCTTTTTTGTTTTGCATAAACATAAAATACTTCCTTAATATTTCCACCTTTTTTCCTATTAATCTTCTTCTATTTTCTTTTTCACATAATCTCTATCTAAGCATCTAAGTAAGTTCAACCGTTTTAAACATTAATTTTACACCTCCCTATCACTCTTATACCTACATTATACCTTTAATCTTTTGAAAAGCATTTAGACTTACCTCTTGTTTGCATTGTTTTCTGAGCATCCCGATGCCAACACCCTGCCACACCCGAAGGGCACTTTGCTCAAACATACCAAACACCGGAAACTATCCCATCACTGCTTAGAGTGTGTTTAAAACCACAGCATTTGAAGTCAACTCTTTTATGAACTACGGAACTACTTTTGTAATAATCACGGCTATCTTAATGGTCTTTTCCCCCAAGCAAATCCTCTACATTTTTGTGAATAACAGAGTTATACAACTGAAGTGCCACTTTTGTTATCTTGATAAGATTTGTGTTTATATCCTTGAGTTTTAATGTAATGTTTTGGGGTATGCTTCCCTAGAAGGTTGATCCTCCTCTGTAGTTTATAATGTACTCTAAATTGAGACTTAATTTTTAAAGATACATAAGCTGGTTTAAGCTTTCCCTCTCCATCCACATTTCCTTTCATGTTTGAGGGCCCCATTCATGGAAGCATAGGATGGACATTTTTATATTTAATACAATCTCCAATTTCCAAATTGGCTCTGAAATATTACAGAGGACCATAGGTACTGTATCTCTTGCCTGATCTATGTGAACAATGTATAGGTCAGCCAAGAAGACCTCATTAGGATTTATAGTTTTTACATCTCACTATTCTTACATTGGGTTCAAAGCTTGTCCTTAATTCTTCTAATTCTCTGCAGTATGTTTCATGGCTAAATATCTTTTACATGGACCGTGCGGTTTATAAAAAAAATTCATGCTTTACTATTTTCTGTCTGTTTACTTTTTATTCAAGCACCACCAGCTTTAACATTACTAAAGCAACTGCTTGATTCATGTTTCTTTTTTTTAATCATTTTACATAATTACATTCACATTTATCACATAAATGTAAGGAAATACAGAAATTTATAAAAAAAGGAAAACATTTTCTCTCAACAATAATATATTTATACAATTGTCCACAATTGGAAGATCCAAGATCAGAAAAATAATCTAAAGAAAATAAGAAAAACTCAAAATGGTTAATCTTACACTTCACATTTTCTGAGGGAGGAAGGTTAATCAGTTATTGCAGCTGGTACAGTGGTAACTGAAGGAAGTTGCTGCAGAGGATTCTTCATCTGTTTCCACAAACTCTTATAATTTCTTAGGTTCAAACAAATAAGTAATAAGGAAATAAAACACTTACAAGGGAATCGCGCTAGGAAGGTCCCACCTAGGGCAATGATTCCTGGCTTGAAAGTCAAGACTTCACACCTCCCAGTCTGCGATTCCCTTGATATGTCAGGAAATATATTCATCTTTGAACCCAAAAAACTATCAACCATGTATCAGAAATACAATTTCAAAACATTGTTCCTATCTAAATCAAAGGCGAAAGTCACTAATAATATAACTCTATCTATAACTTCTGAATTTTCCAAAATGTCAGTTAAACTTACATCTCTTTTCTCTGATAAAGAAAATTTTAAAGGAAATATAAATCACTTTAGTCACCAAAAGGTGGCTATCAGAAAGTATTAGCAAAGTATCAGAGAGATATTTCTTCAAGAATTCAGTAGCTAATATAAGATATTGTAGGTAAATTTATCATTCTCAAATTGTTTTTCCTTAATTGGTTCTCCAGAAATTCCAATTTTTTACAAGAAAGATGACTATTCTTAATTACCAAATTATCTGATTTTCATAGAGAAACCATTTCCGTAATCAAAGTCTCTATTTTTATATCTTGGACTTCCACTTTGTTAGATAAGTAGTAATATAAATTCTTTAACTCACATTCTGAAAATTTTTAAACATCTGAAGAAGAGAGTTATTCACACTCTGCAGCAGTTCCTATAGTACGTCCATTATGACATTATTGGCTTCACCAGATCCAATTTCTCCACAGAAACCGCTCTAGATATCTTCGGGTGGAAGAGCTCACTCTCCAATCCCCCAGTTGGTTTATTATCCGGAGTCGATGCTGCGCCAGGACCTCCTCGGGTCACGTAAAAATCCTAACCCACTTCGGGCGTTTCCATTATTGACCTCCATAGCGAAGCAAAACTGTTTCTGGGTCTTGGAGGGGTCGTGCCAACAGGGGGACTCAAAGTCACTCCCTCTCCACTGAGATTCGGCAATAAAGCCTTGCTGTTCCCCGAAGCAGGAACCGATATCCCCGACGTTATGACCCGAATCTCTCCAAAATAGACTGAGAAGTGGTGGGAACCCCAGCCATGTTCGAGGAGGACAACACCATGGCTTTGCCTTTTCTCTTCCCCATTCTCTGGGGAGCACGCCTTCTTCTTCAGGCATTCTGGTGTAAAACGGGAACTCAACTAGCGTATGTCCTCCCTCAATGCCATCTTGGATCCTCCAGGTTGGGACGCTCTTTGTCTGGTTTCTCCTCAGAGACCTGTCTGATATGGGTAACCCTCCAGCATAGCCCTCTGAGTCATTGAAACACGGAAGCCCTCTACCTCTGCAAGGTGGTGTCCCTTTGGAGGGGTGATTCATGTTTCATAATGTTCCTGTTTACTTATTAAGCTCTATGCTGTTCATTTTGTAGACAAAGGGTTTTTTTCCCTAATTTTATGATTATGCCCTATTCTCTTTCAACCACTGGATGCTGTCTTCCTTCCTATTCAGATTGCCATTTATGAGTTTGCAGCCCATAATACATGTACAAATCCCAATTCTTTAGCCAGATAAACTGCATTAACTGCCTGTTTAAATGACAGTCTTTTTCCAGATGAATACAGAAGTAATCTTCCTGGATGTAAAACTCAACAGGAGGAATGGTAACAATAGTAACAATAATATTTACTGCAAACAGGTATTCACATCTAAAATTTTCTGTTTATAAGGTATGCCCTATGCCAATCATAATTTTCATGGAGAACATGATTCACTCTCTTTCAAATTCTGTTTGGCAGTCATTATGTGATCCATCATTTCGCCTCACTGGAAAAGAGTCTTGTGAAGCCTTAGAAATCACTAGCAACACTCTCAAGAGGGCAGCTTGGCTGCTCTGCAGGATAAGATTTGGATGTTATGGGAGGCAGTGTACTGGCAGCTGAGGTTAGCCTGCACTAGGACATATATTTGTCATCTGGCCAAATCAAACATATGCCTTGGCATTTTCAGGCATGACCCTGTCTGGTGGCCCTCAGCTGAGCCCTTACATTGGTAGTCTTGCACCAGGGGAGTGGGGGGGGGGAGCTCTATGCCTCCACCTACCTCAGCTTTCCATCCATCCTACCCCCTCTCCATGATTGAGTTGATGTTCTGCCAAGTTTCCAAGTTTATTTAATATTTGCTACCCCACCCTATGGAAACCTTCAGGGCAGTTTATAATCTAATACAATAAAAACAAAATAGAACAAGACCAAGACATGTCACAATAAGGGTAAAAAGGGTAGAACTACAATTATAATAGTAAAGTGTGTAGGGTGAAACAATAGGATGGCTCTGCAAAAATCCAGCTAGTCCCAACTAACTGCTCCTGAGTAGCTAATATTATTGATAGGCATCAACAAATAGGTAAGTTTTTAAATCAGCTTTAAAATTTGATAGAGAAGATTGTAATCTTAAGTTCATAAGTATTGCCATACTGGGAAAGACCAAAGGTCCATCGAGCCCAGCATCCTCTTTCCAACAGTGGCCAATCTAGGTCACAAATACCTGGCAAGATCCCAAAAATGTACAAAACATTTTATACTGCTTATCCCAGAAATAGTGGATTTTCCCCAAGTCCATTTAATAACGGTCTATGGACTTTTCCTTTAGGAAGCCGTCCAAACCTTTTTTAAACTCCGCTAAGCTAAACGCCTTTACCACATTCTCTGGCAACGAATTCCAGAGTTTAATTACATGTTGAGTGAAGAAATATTTTCTCCGATTCATTTTAAATTTACTACATTGTAGCTTCATCGCATGCCCCCTAGTCCTAGTATTTTTGGAAAGCGTGAACAGACGCTTCACATCTACCCGTTCAACTTCACTCATTATTTTATAGACCTCTATCATAGCTCCCTTCAGCCGCCTTTTCTCCAAGCTGAAGAGCCTTAGCTGCTTTAGCCTTTCCTCATAGGGAAGTCGTTCCATCCCCTTTATCATTTTCGTCGCCCTTCTCTGCACCTTTTCTACTTCCACTGTATCTTTTTTGAGATGCGGTGACCAGAATTGAACACAATATTCAAAGTGCGGTTGCACCATGGAGCGATACAAAGGCATTATAACATCCTCATTTTTTTCCATTCCTTTCCTAATAATACCTAACATTCTATTTGCTTTCTTAGCCGCAGCAGCATACTGAGCAGAAGGTTTCAACGTATCATCAACGACGACACCTAGGAGTCACAGACCAAGAAAGGGATCTAACGTGGAACCTTGCATGACGTAGCTATAATTCGGGTTCCTCTTTCCCACATGCAACACTTTGCACTTGCTCACATTAAACGTCATCTGCCATTTAGACGCCCAGTCTCCCAGTCTCATAAGGTCCGCTTGTAATTTTTCACAATCCTCCCGCGATTAAACGACTTTGAATAACTTTGTGTCATCAGCAAATTTAATCACCTCACTAGTTACTCCCATCTCTAGGTCATTTATAAATATGTTAAAAAGCAGCGGTCCCAGCACAGAGCCCTGGGGAACCTCACTAACTACCCTTCTCCATTGAGAATACTGACCATTTAACCCTAATCTCTGTTTTCTATCTTTTAACCAGTTTTTAATCCACAATAGAACACTACCTCCTATCCCATGACTCTCCAATTTCCTCTGGAGTCTTTCATGAGGTACTTTGTCAAATGCCTTCTGAAAATCCAGATACACGTACACAATATCAACCGGCTCCCCTTTATCCACATGTTTGTTCACCCCAACTGCTGCCACTCACCAGCCTGATGGACGAACTCAGCCCGACATCACTCCCACAAGACCCGAGGTGCCCTCCCATGTCCCGGTCCCGATGTCGCTGCTTGCACTAGGTCCCCGCAAACACTATTCCAGTGATGACAGAGCATATGATGTTACCTTCATTATATATGAGCAGTACATATAAATATGTCATGCAAATAATTATCCAAAGAAGTTGATGGTTAGAGTACTGAAAGTTGTTTTTTATATCCTCTTTTATAGGACCCAGTGGCGGCACATCTGGTCTTTCAGAGGCACCCAGCCTTCCCCTTGCCCCAACTGTATTGGCTTCACCGCAGGCTGAAGAGGCACATGGGCATGAGGAGGAGGAGGAGGCAGAAGAGGAGGAAGAAGAGTGCATCATTCTGCAGCTCTACAATTATATCAGTTGTCCTTCTTCTGAGAGGAGTGTCCCACAGTGTCCCGAGCTACCAACCAGAAACACATCAAGATCAACACGAACATCACCCAAGCTGCAAAGAACTCAAATGCAAATCAACCTAAGCATCCAGCTTCTCCTATATAAGCACACAACTATGGAACGCAATACCAAAAGCCGTGAAAACAACATATAACCACCTGAAATTCCGGAAATTACTAAAAACTAACTTGTTCAAAAGGCATACCCTAACGATCCAACTTAAATGCCTTAACCCAGCAACACAACAAAACCAAAGCTCATACTGGACATAACTTAACTCCTCTTCTTACGATTCCCCAATGTGTCTGTCACATGAACTTTACCACAACCTCACTTTCTATTTGTTATAACCGGTATTGGCGATTGCCTCTACGGTACTATGTAAGCCACATTGAACCTGCAAATAGGTGGGAAAATGTGGGATACAAATGTAACAAATAAATAAATAAATATGCTCCCTGGAACACATGAATAGGCAGAGGAGGTAGAGGAGAATGAGGAAGCAGCACAGGAGGGCCAGGAGGAGAAGCTGTCATTAGTCCCAGAGTGGCCAAAGGGCCTGGAGAGGCCTGTATTGCCCCAGCTGCAGGAACCCAGACCACCTGTGCAAACCCCACTGGCCCCAGCAGCAGCTGCAGCAGTTCTGGACATACTCAATACAATGCAGGCATTCCAGGACAGTCATTCTCAAAGGCTGGAGGACCACCTGGATGGCATCCAGCAGGAGCTATGCAGTCTGCGGGAGGCAGTGTCAAGCGGGCTAGGGGCCCTCAAACAGGCAGTGCAGCGGGGGGTTGAGGCCATCCTCACAAGGCCAGACAGGTTTGAGGCACCAGCAGCACCACCACCATCCAATAGAGCACCTGTCCCTAGACAGCAGCCTTCCCACTGGCAGCATGAAGGCCCAGGAAGATCCCTAAACAGGATTCCTAAGGGGTTCATCTGGACCTTTTTAAGTTTCTCTTTTGTCTTTGGTTTTTATTATTTATTTGTTGCATTTGTACCCCACATTTTCCCACCTATTTGCAGGCTCAATGTGGCTTACACAGTACCGTAAAGGTGTTTTCCAAATCCGGTAGAGAGAACAGATACAAGGTTATGTTGTGTTCGAATAAGGTGGATGTATTCCAAGCTCCATTAGGGTCGAAAGGAGGGAGGTTGTATGTTGTTCAGTATGATCTTTGGCTTAGTTGTGCGGCCGGATGTGGGGATTTATGTTGGATCTGTAGTGTAGGCAGTTTTGAAGAGGTTGGTTTTTAGTGATCTTCTGAAGTTTAGGTGGTCGTGGATTGTTTTCACGGCTTTTGGGAGTGCGTTCCATATTTGTGCACTTATATAGGAGAAACTTGATGCATAGGTTGTTTTGTATTTGAGTCCTTTGCAAGTTGGGTAGTGAAGGTTTAGGTATGTACAAGATGATCTGGAGCTGTTTCTGGTTGGAAGGTCTATGGTGTCTATCATATGTCCTGGGACTACACCGTATATAATTTTGTGGACAAGGTTTTTACTTATTGATTTGTTTTGTTTATATGGTGAAGTAAACCTATTTTGTTTAGCCTTATTTACAGGAGTCCTGCAACAAAACATATATATTCCACAACAGTATCTACAGTGAATTGTTACCTTCATGCTGTAAAGCAATTGGAGTTGTATGTTGACATAACATACTCTAGTGTGACCGAATAATTAGCTGAGGGCTAGAGAAACCCTGTCAACTATGCTAGAGTTCAATTATACTAGTAAGATTCTTACAATAGAACACACACTATGTAATCTTCTCTTGCCTATGGTAAAACTCATATAGGCACTATCTGTGCTTTAGACTGCAAAGAGTGAATAGGGCAATAGGTGTGAAATTAGTAGTGAGGATTGCATGAATCCTGGGCAATGATTACACTTGCATGTAGGCCCCTATGCCTGCAGGTCTGACACTTAGTTGTGATCACAAATGTGGCATTCTATTAAAGCAAACATTGCTGTATGTGTGCATCCAACTTCCTAAACCAGGTTGCTAGACCACAACTCAGTGATACATTACTCCACAATATGAGTGAACATGGGCATGCTACCTGGATGTGCCTTGGTGGCAGGCCATGAATCTGCAGGCTGTGTGTACTGACATCTCTTTAAAGGCACAGCATGGATGTTCTACATAAGCAGCAAAGAGTGAGAGTAAAAACATCAACATGGTGGCAACATCCTAACATCAGAGTCTGACATCCAAACAAATCAGGCTGCCCCCAACAAAAATGCATGATGGGTCATTGAGGTATAGCAGCTAAGCTGATGCCTAACTCTAGTATATACATCAGGGGCGTAGCCAGACAACAGATTTTGGGTGGGCCTAGGCAAGAAGTGGGTGAGCACCAAATGTTCTCCTCCCACCACCACCACCAAAAGATATCTCAGCTGGCAGGAAAATGCTTCTTTCCACCTTGGCAGTCTGCAGCAGGCATGAGCTGAAAACTGAACATGCGCAGGTGCCGGTATCTTGGAGTGTAGAATTTTGTTACTAACAGGGGAGTCTTCAGCTGACAGAGCTTGGGATCGCCACCAGCTACCGCTAAACATGTGCTACTGTTGAGTGGGCCTGAGCCCTAAGTGGGTGGGATCTGGCCCACCCAGGCCCAACTGTGGCTATGCCACTGATATACATACAAACTAGAGGTGTCAGGACCAATACCTATCCCAGTCATCAATAAGTTTTTGGTAAACATACCAAACAATGCTCATAAATACACACATTATACCCTCCCAGTCCAACAGTGCTGTTCAAACCTAGTAACAGCGCACATCTATCGGGTCATGAAAATATCAAACTGTGTGTGGAAAAATCTGTATGGTTGGTCAAAAACCTGCTACTGCCTGTGGTTGTAACACTCTACACCTACTATGTACAATGTAGGTAAAATCCAGAAACCTGAGACACTAGCCAGAAGTACATCCGACCCTGGAAAAGTCCTCCATTGCCTCAGGTACAACATTGCCCACTAGGGACAGTGCAAAGTAACCATAATAATTTGTAAACCCGCATAGTCGTCTCAGGGATCACATGCGGTATATCAAGTGCTGAAAATTAAAATAAATGTTTAAAAAGTCTATAACAAATTGGCTGTTTATCTGATCCAAAGTGTAGCTGCTGAGGTGCCATGGAAGTGAGGTGGACGGAAGACCAAACGACAGCCGGCATGGTTAAAAAGTGAGGTGAAGGAAGCTATTAGAGCTAAAAGAAAATCCTTCAGAAAATGGAAGAAGGAACCGACTGAAAATAATAAGAAACAGCATAAGGAATCTCAAGTCAAATGCTAAGCGCTGATAGAGAAGGCTAAGAGGGACTTCGAAAAAAACATTGCATTGGAGGCAAAAACACATAGTACACTTTTTTTAGGTATATTAAAAGCAGGAAGCCGGCAAAAGAATTGGTTGGACCACAAGATGACCGAGGAGTAAAAGGGGTGATCAGGGAAGACAAAGCCGTAGAGGAGAGATTAAATGAATTCTTTGCTTAGGTCTTCACCGAGGAAGATTTGGGTGGGATACCGGTGCCAGAAATGGTATTCGAAGCTGACAAGTCGGAGAAACTTAATGAATTCTCTGTAAACCTGGAGGATGTAATGGGGCAGTTCTACAAACTGAAGAGTAGCAAATCTCCTAGACCGGATGGTATTCATCCCAGAGTACTGATAGAACTGAAAATGAGCTTGCAGAGCTATTGTTAGTAATATGTAATTTATCCTTAAAATCATGCGTGGTACCGGAAGATTGGAGGGTGGCCAATGTAACACCGATTGTTTAAAAGGTTCCAGAGGAGATCTGGGAAATTATAGACTGGTGAGTCTGACGTCGGTGCTGGGCAAAATGGTAGAGACTATTATTATGAACAAAATTACAGAGCATATTCAAACGCATAGATTAATGAGACAAAGTCAACATGGATTTAGTGAAGGGAAATCTTGCCTCACCAATTTACTACATTTCTTTGAAGGGGTGAACAAACATGTGGATAAAGGTGAGCCGGTTGATATTGTGTATCTGGATTTCAGAAGGTGTTTGACAAAGTACCTCATGAAAGACTCCAGAGGAAATTGGAGAGTCATGGGATAGGAGGTAGTGTTCTATTGTGGATTAAAAACTGGTTAAAAGATAGAAAACAGAGAGTAGGGTTAAATGGTCAGTATTCTCAATGGAGAAGGGCAGTTAGTGGGGTTCCCCAGGGGTCTGTGCTGGGAACACTGCTTTTTAACATATTTATATGTCCCGTCTGTGGCCGTGCCAACCCTCAGACTTACCCTGTTTCTGGGAGTCAGTGTCTGTGCTGGCTTCTGCTTGTCTCTGTGTCTGTGTCTGTCTTAGGTTCTTCTGGCTCTGTGTGCTGATTGCCTTACTGAACCTCACCTGTGTGGGCTTTGCCTCTTCCAAGATGGCTGCCGCCTCCTCCTCTTTGCCAGTATCCAAGATGGCTCCCGCTGTTCCTTCCTATGGGCTGATTGCTCTGAGTGTCAAGCCTCTGTTTGGTTGCAAGGTGATTGCTGCAGCTGTAGCTCTGGTGTTGAGGGCTTTATTAATCACTTGAAGACTACAGTCCTGGCCTTTGCATCTCATCTAAACGTCCTGGTGTATAGAGTGCCCTGTACACGGTTTCAGTTTCTATGTTTGTTAGACTAGCTAGCTTAGGCACCGTCTGGCTTGTAGCCTGTGTATAGCTTTGCTAGTGTTCTATGTTTGTTTAGACTAGCTAGCTTAGGCACCGTGTGGCTTGTAGCCTGTGTATAGCTTTGCTAGTGCTGTGTTTGTGTAGATAGCTAGCTTAGGCACCGTGTGGCTTGTAGCCTGTGCATAGCTCTGCTAGTTCTCTGTGTTTGTTTCCAGTGCTGACTAGTTAGCTTAGGCACAGTGTGGCTTGTAGCCTGTGCATAGCTCTGCTAGTTCTCTGTGTTTGTTTCCAGTGCATGACTAGTCAGCTTAGGCACCGTCTGGCTTGTAGCCTGTGCATAGCTCTGCTAGTTCTCTGCGTTGGTTCCTAGTGTTAGACTAGCCGCCCTTGCTAGCCACTATCCCAAGACTGTGTTTGTTCCTAGTGTTAGACTAGCCGCCCTTGCTAGCCACTATCCCAAGACTGTTTGTTCCTAGTGTTAGACTAGCCGCCCTTGCTAGCCACTATCCCAAGACTGTGTTTATTCCTAGTGTTAGACTAGCTGCCCTTGCTAGCCACTATCCCAAGACTGTGTTGGTTCCTAGTGTTAGACTAGCCGCCCTTGCTAGCCACTATCCCAAGACTGTGTTGGTTCCTAGTGTTAGACTAGCCGCCCTTGCTAGCCACTCCTAGTGTAGACTAGCCAGCTTAGGCACCGTCTGGCTTGTAGCCTGTGCATAGCTCTGCTAGTTCTCTGTGTTTGTTCCTAGTACAGACTAGCCAGCTTAGGCACCGTCTGGCTTGTAGCCTGTGCATAGCTTTGCTAGTTCACTGGGTTTGTTCCTAATACTTGACTAGCCAGCTTAGTTACCGTGGCTTGTAGCCTGTGTAAAGCTTTGCTAGTGTCTGTGTTGTTTCCAGTGCATGACTTGTTAGCTTGGGCACAGCTTAGTTGTTAGCTGGTGTATAGCCTTCCAAGTCTCCTGAGTTTGCTCTGTGTATGTTCCTGTGTATGACTGGTTTGCCTAGGTATAGCGTTCCTATTAGCCTGGGTACAGTTTACTAGTCATTGTGTTGATTCCTGCCGACTGCCAGAGCCCGGACAGTCCCTGCTTGTCTGCCTTGCCTTCGCCTAGGTGCCAGGGGGCACTCCTGGATCTTCATTCCTGCTGTTCCTGTAAGTCCTACCGGCTGCCAGAACCTTAGGGCTCAACCCTCGGGGAAAGGCAGTCAAGTGTAGGTGAAGCCTAGGTCCAGGGTGTTCCAGTTCCGCGGGTTCCGCTCCAGTGTGTTCCAGTCCAGCGGGTTTCACTCCTGTATGTTCCAGTCCAGTGGGGCCACTCCAGTGTGTCCAGTCCAGCGGGCCCCACTCCAGTGCGCACCCGTCCGGTGCGTTCCAGTTCTGAGTGTTCCGGTGTAGCACTCCAGTCCGGAGTTCCGGTCCAGTCTTGTTTCCTCTCTACCTGGAAGGTGATTTTGCCTGCCACTGCCGCTCCACGGTAGTGGCCTATGGACTCACAAACCCCGCGCTCCCGGGGAAGAAGCCTGAAGGTATGCCAAGGTCCTCGAGAGCGCGGCAAGCGCGAGAGACGCGACAGGATGTAAAGGCCATGAGTTCGGCGAGATCATCGGTCCAGGTGGGCTTCATGACCATAAGTCCGTGCCCTATGGACAATCCGAGGGAACTTCTGACTTTTTTTTTGTTTTCAAGGACTGCCCAGTTTCTTT
This sequence comes from Microcaecilia unicolor, assembly GCF_901765095.1. NCBI lineage: Eukaryota > Metazoa > Chordata > Amphibia > Gymnophiona > Siphonopidae > Microcaecilia > Microcaecilia unicolor. The sequence continues at coordinate 147,270,856 of NC_044037.1, forward strand.
TTTAGATCCCTCTATCAACCCAATTTTTTCTGTGAATCGTTTTGTGACCCTCCGCGACTTCCGGAAGAGACTTTTGTCTGATCCTACCCTGAGAGATACTTTTGAAGCGGCGGCTGAGAGAAAGCGTCTCCAGGACGCCATAGCCCAGTTTCGGATATTGATCCTTTGATTGAGGTTTACAGATATCGCCACAAACTTCTTGCGGAGCCAGCCCTGTGGGATACTCCAGAAGCGGAGGCTGAACGAATACGCTGTGGAAGCCCCACGCTTGGGGCTCCCCAGCGGTGGTCCAGAAGAATCGGGGTGCCCCTCGCAGGTCAGTTCCTGTTCGGGATGTCAAGTCCAGCCAAGCTCCTAAACCGGTACGAGGGGTATTTCCTACCAAGCCCCGGACCCCAGTTCAAGTAGCGCTGCCTCTGAAGCGCCTGAGTCCAGTCCGGGGGATGCTTCATACTGAACCTCCAATTCCAGTCCACGTAACGAGGAAGCTTAAGTCTCCGAGGCCAGTCCGAGGAAGGCGTTCGATGGAGCCTCGGATTCCTATGCAGGTGGCGCTCCAGGTCGAGCCGCCAGTCCTCGTTCAAGTGGCACGCCCTTTGAAGTCTCCGAGGCCAGTCCGAGGGAAGCTTTCGATGGAGCCTCGGATTCCTATGCAAGTGGCGCTCCAGGTCGAGCCTCCAGTCCTCGTCCAGGTGGCACGCCCTTTGAAGTCTCCGAGGCCAGTCCGAGGGAAGCTTTCGATGGAGCCTCAGATTCCTATGCAAGTGGCGCTTCGGGTCGAGCCTCCTGTCCTCCTTCAAATGGCACGCCCCTTGAAGTCTCCGAGGCCAGTCCGAGGGAAGCTTTCGATAAAGCCTCAGTTAAAGTTCCGTCCCTGCCAGGAGGCAGAGGGCGTCCCGAGTTGCAAGTCCAGTCAAGATGCTGAGTCTGGACCGAGTTGCAAGTCCAGTCAAGAGGCTGAGTCTGGACCAAGTTGCAAGTCCAGTCAAGATGCTGAGTCTGGATCGAGTTGCAAGTCCAGTCAAGATGCTGAGTCTGGATCGAGTTGCAAGTCCAGCAAGATGCTGAGTCTGGATCGAGTTGCAGTTCCAGGCAAGATGCTGAGTCTGGATCGAGTTGCAAGTCCAGTCAAGATGCTGAGTCTGGATCGAGTTGCAAGTCCAGTCAAGATGCTGAGTCTGGATCGAGTTGTAGTTCCAGTCAAGATGCTGAGTCTGGATCGAGTTGCAGTTCCAGGCAAAATGCTGAGTCTGGATCGAGTTGCAAGTCCAGTCAAGATGTTGAGTCTGGATCGAGTTGCAAGTCCAGTCAAGATGCTGAGTCTGGATCGAGTTGCAAGTCCAGTCAAGATGCTGAGTCTGGATCGAGTTGCAAGTCCAGTCAAGATGCTGAGTCTGGATCGAGTTGTAGTTCCAGTCAAGATGCTGAGTCTGGATCGAGTTGCAAGTCCAGTCAAGATGCTGAGTCTGGACCAAGTTGCAGTTCCAGTCAAGATGCTGAGTCTGGATCGAGTTGCAAGTCCAGTCAAGATGCTGAGTCTGGATCGAGTTGTAGTTCCAGTCAAGATGCTGAGTCTGGATCGAGTTGCAAGTCCAGTCAAGATGCTGAGTCTGGACCGTTGCAGTTCCAGTCAAGATGCTGAGTCTGGATCGAGTTGCAAGTCCAGTCAAGATGCTGAGTCTGGATCGAGTTGTAGTTCCAGTCAAGATGCTGAGTCTGGATCGAGTTGCAAGTCCAATCAAGATGCTGAGTCTGGACCGTTGCAGTTCCAGTCAAGATGCTGAGTCTGGATCGAGTTGCAAGTCCAGTCAAGATGCTGAGTCTGGACCGAGTTGCAAGTCCAGTCAAGATGCTGAGTCTGGATCGAGTTGCAAGTCCAGTCAAGATGCTGAGTCTGCACAGAGTGCAGAGGCCAGCCAAGATATTGAGAGTGTTTTTGAGGATGAGATGACGTTCCAAGGGCACCGTGATAAACTTTGTTCTGATCCTGCCCTGGGGAATATTCCTGAAGCTAAGGCTAGAGACATCCCAGTCCGGTCAGAGGGGTGCGTCCAGCCTTGCAGCTGAATCTCTTCCCAGTTCCAGGTCCGACCAAGATGTTGAGATCGTCCTAAGTTCCAGTGTTCGTCAGGAGGCTGACCTTCTGCTGAGTGCCCGTGCCAGTCAGGCTCCTGAATCCAGTTCCAGTCAAGGGTTGAGGCCAGTCCGGGTCCCTATCCCGGCTCCGTGTGGAATGCCAACCCGGGGGCTAGTTCCAGATCCATTTCTGTTCAGACTTCTAGCTCCTGTCAAGATGAGAATGCCACTTCAAGCCTCAGCCCAGCTTCTGATGTCAGCTGGGGTAGTGACTCCAGCTCTGTTCCTGTCATTTCATGGATTTGCCAAGAGGTTCAGGACATTGTGGGTTCCCTCAGGGGAGGGTTACTTTTGAATTGTGTTCCTCTTGATGCATTCATGTTCCTGAGGTTGCCCCGTGGTGACTCGAAGGAGCTTCCTGGTCACAAGTTCTACTTTTGTCTGCCAGTTTTGAACTTCTTTGTGACTTCCAGCCCAGTGATTTATGTCTGGCTTTTGAGACCTATCAGGAAGTTTCACCATAGTTACCCCTGGATACCGGACCGTCTCCGGGAGACCGAGAGGGGGGTCTTGAGGAGGGGATACTGTCCCATCTGTGGCCGTGCCAACCCTCAGACTTACCCTGTTTCTGGGAGTCAGTGTCTGTGCTGGCTTCTGCTTGTCTCTGTGTCTGTGTCTGTCTTAGGTTCTCTTGGCTCTGTGTGCTGATTGCCTTACTGAACCTCACCTGTGTGGGCTTTGCCTCTTCCAAGATGGCTGCCGCCTCCTCCTCTTTGCCAGTATCCAAGATGGCTCCCGCTGTTCCTTCCTATGGGCTGACTGCTCTGAGTGTCAAGCCTCTGTTTGGTTGCAAGGTGATTGCTGCAGCTGTAGCTCTGGTGTTGAGGGCTTTATTAATCACTTGAAGACTACAGTCCTGGCCTTTGCATCTCATCTAAAGGTCCTGGTGTATAGAGTGCCCTGTACACGGTTTCAGTGTTTGCTCTGTGTGAGTTTCTATGTTTGTTTAGACTAGCTAGCTTAGGCACCGTCTGGCTTGTAGCCTGTGTATAGCTTTGCTAGTGCTCTGTGTTTGTTTAGACTAGTTAGCTTAGGCACCGTCTGGCTTGTAGCCTGTGCATAGCTCTGCTAGTTCTCTGTGTTTGTTTCCAGTGCATGACCAGTTAGCTTAGGCACCGTCTGGCTTGTAGCCTGTGCATAGTTCTGCTAGTTCTCTGTGTTTGTTTCCAGTGCATGACTAGTCAGCTTAGGCACCGTCTGGCTTGTAGCCTGTGCATAGCTCTGCTAGTTCTCTGCGTTGGTTCCTAGTGTTAGACTAGCCGCCCTTGCTAGCCACTATCCCAAGACTGTGTTTGTTCCTAGTGTTAGACTAGCCGCCCTTGCTAGCCACTATCCCAAGACTGTGTTTGTTCCTAGTGTTAGACTAGCCGCCCTTGCTAGCCACTATCCCAAGACTGTGTTGGTTCCTAGTGTTAGACTAGCCACCCTTGCTAGCCACTCCTAGTGTAGACTAGCCAGCTTAGAAACCGTCTGGCTTGTAGCCTGTGCATAGCTCTGCTAGTTCTCTGTGTTTGTTCCTAGTGTTAGACTAGCCGCCCTTGCTAGCCACTATCCCAAGACTGTGATTGTTCCTAGTGTAGACTAGCCAGCTTAGGCACCGTCTGGCTTGTAGCCTGTGCATAGCTCTGCTAGTTCTCTGTGTTTGTTCCTAGTGCAGACTAGCCAGCTTAGGCACCGTCTGGCTTGTAGCCTGTGCATAGCTCTGCTAGTTCTCTGTGTTTGTTCCTAGTGCAGACTAGCCAGCTTAGGCACCGTCTGGCTTGTAGCCTGTGCATAGCTTTGCTAGTTCCCTGGGTTTGTTCCTAATACTTGACTAGTCAGCTTAGTTACCGTGTGGCTTGTAGCCTGTGTAAAGCTTTGCTAGTGTCTGTGTTGTTTCCAGTGCATGACTTGTTAGCTTGGGCACAGCTTAGTTGTTAGCTGGTGTATAGCCTTCCAAGTCTCCTGAGTTTGCTCTGTGTATGTTCCTGTGTATGACTGGTTTGCCTAGGTATAGCGTTCCTATTAGCCTGGGTACAGTTTACTAGTCATTGTGTTGATTCCTGCCGACTGCCAGAGCCCGGACAGTCCCTGCTTGTCTGCCTTGCCTTCGCCTAGGTGCCAGGGGGCACTCCTGGATCTTCATTCCTGTTCCTGTAAGTCCTACCGGCTGCCAGAACCTTAGGGCTCAACCCTCGGGGAAAGGCAGTCAAGTGTAGGTGAAGCCTAGGTCCAGGGTGTTCCAGTTCCGCGGGTTCCGCTCCAGTGTGTTCCAGTCCAGCGGGTTTCACTCCTGTATGTTCCAGTCCAGTGGGGCCACTCCAGTGTGTCCAGTCCAGCGGGCCCCACTCCAGTGCGCACCCGTCCGGTACGTTCCAGTTCCGAGTGTTCCGGTGTAGCACTCCAGTCCGGAGTTCCGGTCCAGTCTTGTTTCCTCTCTACCTGGAAGGTGATTTTGCCTGCCACTGCCGCTCCACGGTAGTGGCCTATGGACTCACAAACCCCGCGCTCCCGGGGAAGAAGCCTGAAGGTATGCCAAGGTCCTCGAGAGCGCGGCAAGCGCGAGAGACGCGACATTTATAAAAGACCTAGAGATGGGAGTAACTAGTGAGATGATTAAATTTGCTGATGACACAAAGTTATTCAAAGTCGTTAAATCGCGGGAGGATTGTGAAAAATTACAAGCGGACCTTACCAGACTAGGAGACTGGGCGTCTAAATGGCAGATGACGTTTAATGTGAGCAAGTGCAAAGTGATGCATGTGGGAAAGAGGAACCCGAATTATAGCTATGTCATGCAAGGTTCCACGTTAGATCCCTTTCTTGGTCTGTGACTCCTAGGTGTCGTCGTTGATGATACATTGAAACCTTCTGCTCAGTATGCTGCTGCGGCTAAGAAAGAAAATAGAATGTTAGGTATTATTTGGAAAGGAATGGAAAACAAAAATGAGGATGTTATAATGCCTTTGTATTGCACCATGGCGACTGCACCTCGAATATTGTGTTCAATTCTGGTCGCCGTATCTCAAAAAAGATATAGTGAAATTAGAAAAGGTGCAGAGAAGGGCGACGAAAATGATAAAGGGGATGGGACGACTTCCTTATGAGGAAAGGCTAAAGTGGCTAGGGCTTTAGCTTGGAGAAAAGGCAGCTGAGGGAGATATGATAGAGGTCCATAAAATAATGAGTGGAGTGGAACGGGTAGATGTGAAGCATCTGTTTACACTTTCCAAAAATACTAGGACTAGGGGCATGCGATGAAGCTACAATGTAGTAAATTTAAAACGAATCGGAGAAACATTTTCTTCACTCAACGTGTAATTAAATTCTGGAATTCATTGCCAGAGAATGTGGTAAAGGCGGTTAGCTTAGCGGAGTTTTAAAAAGGTTTGGACGGCTTCTTAAAGAAAAAGTCCATAGACCATTATTAAATGGACTTGGGGAAAATCCACTATTTCTGGGATAAGCAGTATAGAATGTTTTGTACATTTTGGGGATCTTGCCAGGTATTTGTGACCTGGATTGGCCACTGTTGGAAATAGGATGTTGGGCTTGATGGACCTTTGGTCTTTCCCAGTATGGCAATACTTATGTACTTGAGATAACTAGCATCATAGGGAGAGATGGTGGGATTTGAACCCACCACCCCAGGATGTCATGGATAGTGCTCTAAGCACTACAGCACTCTAACTATCCTTTTTATGGTGTTAAACATGTAGTGCTGCTGTTATGTGACAAACCTTTGGGCCAAGCCAGGACTTTTGGGCCTTGGAGGAGTAGGTTCGTGTTAAAATCCAGGAACAAGATAACACACGATAGGATATGATAGTGACTCTCTGAGCTGTCCTCAACATGTTACAGCAGCCTTGTTCATGTTTGGACCTGCATTTCCTCTCCAATACATAGAGATGGAATGAGCTAGATACACCATAAGCAGTTACAGACATGAACATGACCTTTTGGCCATATACCTCATCCAATGAGACAGCAGCTACCATGACAATCCCCAGGACTGCCCCATAACACCCTCTTCCATTGGATGACTTTTCCTGTTACTCCATTCACTAATGGCCTCACTTGCACATTTGGGACACAACCACGTAGAACGGGCTGGATAAGCACCATGTCAACAGACATCACACTGTGGAAAGTAGCACCTTTATGTAGTAAGGTAAGAATCAAGGACTGTGGATGTAAACTAACATGCCACATACTTGGGTATCAGACAATGGGGTGGAGGTTGGTACATAACAAACCTACATCTTGCAGAGGGTCCACATGAAAAATTATCCCCCCATAAAATAAATGTGCTCAAACCAGGGCAGGAAGGAAAACATTTATTGCCATCAGTGGATGGTAAATTGTGTTCCTGGGACTGGATATGTCAGATACTAACTCATCAAGCCACGAGGAATACATAAAACAGACATCCTTTGGTTATTTGGGAAATGGGAGTTGTGGTTCATATTCATCTCTCATGAAACTCCTCCCAAACCACATGATAGGTTCATCAAACTCTAACAGATGAAGCACATTCATGTATTAATTTGGTGGCATTTGTCAACCAGGGATCAAAGTGTTCAGAAAGAGATTCTTGAAACACACTCAGTGCAGGCACTGCCTTCTTCCCCCAGCTTGTCAAGCTCCTGAACAAATTAATCTATCTGGGGAACCCCACTTGTCAAACTCCTGAACAAAATAAACTTATCTGAGGAAGAAGCACATAGTCTCATCTCAATGAGGAATCACCACAAATACCTTGAATTGTGCTTTGCAGGATATCATGTCAGGATATTTCATCCAGAGCAGGTAGCCAGATAAGAGACAACATTCCAAGAGAACTGAGGCAAGGTTTACATGCTCTTCTGTACTGTCACATGGGTCCTCAGTATACATGTGAACATACCCTGAGAAGGGACAGATGCACAGTATGGGGGCCAACTTCCATAAAGACCACAGATGAAGTCATACAAGGTCTTGGCAAGCTCCAAGAATGCAAACTGTATGAGGGTATATCAGCTCACTCCAACACAATACCTACATCCAGCACAGCAAAGCCCACAGAGGGCAACTGCATGCCAAACATTTGTTTATGGCGTGACTTAGGCAGTATAATACCACATACAGTACCAGTGAGATGAAATGCTGCACACAAAGTAACCCTCTAGCTGTGGTGAAAGAAAACAATAAATACTTTGTTAACATTGTACACACACACAATGTTGCATCACATCAGGCCCCCAAGCCTGTCTGCATATATAGAGATAGAGAAGCAGAAAGTGAGAGGAGAATGTACAGCCAATAGAGATATGTGTGAGATTCTCTCCATCCTATATAATAAAACGCACCTCCAACGTTCTGAAGCTGGCAGCGTGGACAAAAAGCTTGAAGCATTCGTGCTCCTGTATCCAACTCCTGATGACGTCTCGCAATACCAGATACGTCAACAACGACTGTGCCCAATCAAAGCACAGCAGCGACGTCACCACCAATGTATTTAAAAAAAAACACAGCAAACGGCGCAAAAAAATCTTCACGTTCACACGAAGAGAGAAAAAGGGAATCGCACTGATAGCTGCACGGCACCGGCAACTAGAAAACCGGCAGCCGCTTCACACCTCGAAGACACTGATAGGTGAACGGCGGAGGACAACGGCAGGCAACAACAGTGGGAGCCGCTTCAGCCTAGAGGAGCCGCCCAAAAAAGAAGACGCACTGACAGATGCAGGGCAGCGGCAACAAAGAAAACGACCAGCTGCTTCAGCCCTAGACAGCACTGACAGGTGAACGGCCGCGCACAATGCAGGAGGCTGGGATGGGGACAGAGAAAGGAAAAAAAAAAGCAGATTCGCTCTCACACACACACACTGTGCCTCTCTCTCTCTCTCTCTCACACACACACACAGAGCATGTGGCATAAAAAAAGCTAAACCACAGAAAGCAACATCACACACACACTCTCTGGAGGCTGGGATGGGGATAGAGCAAGGAAAGAACTAGGGAGCTACAAGGAAAAGGATGAAGCACTGATGATGATGAGGAACCTGATGGGGAAAAAGGGGGAATTGATGTGGAAGGGACTGCCCACACACACACACACTCTTCCTCTCTCTCACACACACACACACACACACACACTCTTCCACTCACACACACACACACATACCACGTGGCCAAAACAGGTAAACCACAAAAAGCAAAATCACACACACTCTTTCTGGAGGCTGGGATGGGGGCAGAGGAAGGAAAGAATGGAAACCAGATTGCGGATTGGGGGAACAGCAGTGATTGATTGGGAGGACGGAGATGGGGACTTGGACACTGGAGAAAAAGGGTGAGCAGGTAGTGAGCTAATGGCAGACAGGATGGGAAGCTATTTGGAAATGGATGATGCACTGAGGATGAGGAAACTAAAAAAAAAAAAAAAAAAAAGAATAAAAGAGTAACACAAACTGCTTTGTAAATTCTTTACACTACATCCTAAAAACACAATAACAAAACAACCAACAATACAACAAAACAAAAATTAAAAAATGAAATTGCACATAAAAAAAGACTAATGTTCATTACAAACACAATTATAATAAAAACCACTTTCAACACAATCATTGCAGAAAACAAATACCTTGCTAGCGCCCATTTCATTAGTCTCAGAAACGGGCTTTTTTACTAGTATAATAAATAATCTTTGCAATATGCTTATATCAAGTGAGGGAAATCTACATAGACATTGAACTAGGTACATATTGGCCATTTAAGATGTCTATATAGCTATGGACATTTGAACACTCATATCTATCGATGGATGTCAGTATAAAGAACAAGTTAGGTTACTTTCAGGCTTATTTTCGAAAGGGATCACTGACGATCTTCCGACACAAATCGGGAGATCGCCGGCGATCTCTCAATCCTGGCCAAATCGGTATTATCGAAAGCCGATTTTGGCCGGGCCCAATTGCTTTTTCGTTGCGGCGCCGGCCAACCTTCAAGGGGCATGTTGGTAGGATAGCTAAGGCGGGAAGGGGGCGGGGCGGAGCGGGGCAGGGTTACGAGATGGCCGGCTTCACCTTATTATGAAAAAAAATACCGCCGGCTCGAACGAGTATTTCGCCGGGCAGACTTGGTCCATGTATTTTTAGCACCAAGTCCCAAAAAAGAGCCCCAACTGACCAGATGACCACCGGAGAGAAGCGGGGATCACCTCCCCTTACTCCCCAAGTGGTCACCAATCCCCTCCCACACACACACAAAAAAAATTAAAACATTTTTTGCTAGCCTGTATGCCAGCCTCAAATGTCATACCCAGCTCCCTGACAGCAGTATGCAGGTCCCTGGAGCAGTTTTTAGTGGGTGCACTGCACTTCAGGCAGGTGGACCCAGGCCCATCCCCCCCTACCTGTTACACTTGTGGTGGTTAATACTGAGCCCTCCAAAAAACCCCAAAACCCACTGTACCCACAAGTAGGTGGCCCCCTTCACCCCTTAGGGCTATGATAATGGTGTAGACTTGTGGGCAGTGGGTTTGGGGGGGGATTTGGGGGGCTCAGCACACAAGGGAAGGGTACTGTGCACCTGGAAGCTAATTTTGTTTTTTGTTTTTTAAGATTTTTTAAGTGCCCCCTAGGGTGCCCGGTTGGTGTCCTGGCATGTCAGGGGGCACTACATATGCTAGCTCCTCCCACAGCCAAATGCCTTGCATTTCGCTGGGTTTGAGATGGCCGGGTCCAGTTTCCATTATGGCTGAAAATCGGAGCGGCCATCTCATCTAAACCCGGCGATCCTATTCTAAACCCGGTGAGCGATTTGGCTGGTGCCAAGCTTATTTCAAAAATACGCTTGGCTCCGCCTGCTTACGGCGCTGGGCCCGAAGATGGCCGGCCATCAATTTTGCCGGTGCCGTTCGATTATTCCCCTCCATCTTGACAAAGACAACTGCATCAAGTTGGGAATTGAAGTCAACATTATCTAGAGGAAGGGATAACCACATGCTCAGAACTCCATAAAGTCCACAATCAAAACCTGTGGCTTAGCAGGGTGCGGCTAGATGGACCTTTGGTCTGTCCCAGTGTGGTGATGCTTATGACTTATCATTGCATATGGATAGACTTCCATCGTTTCAAGGACAACAAGTCCCAACAGACGTTGACTTATCTATATATATAAAAGGCACCTCCAACGTTCCAATGAAGCCTCAAGCCGGATGAGGCGCCCGAGATATCCGGTTTGCCCTGCAGTCACTGTAGCTCCGCCCTCACGTCAAAACGCAATGATGTCGAGGGCGGGGCAGCGAATTACATCGAGGGCGGGCCGGCGAAGGCACAACGCACGAGTTCCAACTTCCAGAGATTCTGACAGCAGCAGCGGGAGAGCGCTGCAAACTTTGAACACAAACTCGCAAACAAGTTAGTGAGGAACGGAAGGAGGGACAGCGGGCTGTGGAACTCGGAAGGGGGGGACGGAGGGGGGGGGGCGGGGGGCGGAACTCAGGAGGGAGGGAGGATGGTGCAGTGGGAGGGATTACCTTGCTAGTGCCCGTTTCATTTTTTCCCGAAACGGGCATTTCTTACTAGTCTGCAATATGTGCAGATGTATGTATTGTGAAGAAGGGGATAAGGGAACAGAGAGGGGGGGGGACCGGCGGAGGAAAAGATAAGGCATAGATCATTTTCCCCAGAGGGCTGGAGGCAGGGATAAGGGAACAGAGAGGGGGGGGGGACCGGCGGAGGAAAAGATAAGGCCCAGAGGAGGGGACAACCCAGATTCTTAGCTCAAAGAGTTCCACATGTCAGGAGAAGGCATAGATCATTTTCCTCAGAGGGCTGGAGGCAGGGTAAAAACCACGATTCCCAGCAGCCCTTGAGGAGGTCTTACAACAGAATCAAAGACTTCCTATGCAAGCAGCCCCCAGTCGATCCCAAGGAAAGGCAGGTAAAGGTGAAACCCAAGACATGGTCGGGAGGCCAGGAATGGAGGTGGAGCCTCTAAGCAGAACTAATCGGGAGGAGGATCAGCTGGAGAATGGGTGGAGTGAGGAGCCTATGGAATGGAGGGGGAAGAAAAGGAAGAGGAAGTGAGGCAAGAGGAACCAATGGATATTGCAGCTCTGGCAAGATCCAAAGGTGGAAAGTTCAAACAGCAGGTAACCGCTTGGTGCAGGGTCTTGGTAAAAAAAAAGGAAGGCAGTGGCTATCGTGGAGGAGCCAGGAAGTGACGGGGTCAAGTGGGAGGAAGCCAGGAGATAGCCATATCACTTGTACTTCTAACTTCCAGGTGCTGGGACTGAACCAAGCTCCCTAAAAGGACAGGTTTATTCTGACCCCTAAATTCCATACTTCTCAAATTGACTGACGTTAGGTGCTGGGACTGAACCAAGCTCCTACTAAAAGGACAGGTTTATTCTGACCCCTAAATTCCATACTTCTCAAATTGACTGGCGTTAGGTGCTGGGACTGAACCAAGCTCCTACTAAAAGGACAGGTTTATTCTGACCCCTAAATTCCATACTTCTCAAATTGACTGGCGTTAGGTGAGAAACCTACCTGATATTGTCTTAAATTTTTAAGGCTTGTTGCTTAATCAATTTAATTAGCACTGGGAAACCTCTCTTTCTGTCTTTCTTTCTTTCTTTCTTTCTGTTCCTGCCAAACTCTGATAGAGGGGAGGGGCATTTTTACATAGCTGCTACACTGCTATAATTATTGGCAATATCTGGATTTATTTAAAAGGAAAGTTATTAATATCTAGGGCAGTTTTAAAAAGTAAAATAAAGTGTAAAGTCCTGGATCAGACACTACCATTTTGGTCCATTCAGTTAAAGAATTCCCTTGATAGATAGCAGCACTTAGCTGACCCATTGGGACTTATAATCCCACCCACCCTCCCCACAACCCACCCACCCCAGGGTTGTCCACTCATTTATAGACAAACCAAACCTCATTAGCTTTACTCCACAGTCATACACAGGCAGTCTTGCAGGCTGTTACTCCAACATAGTACACCTGTTCATACCCATTTCAACCAATCAGGATGACTTTTATTCTCTGCAATAATTGTGATGCTTTAGTTTCAAGGCCAATCATCTGGAGACTTAAAGCTTGTCCTATCTGTCTTCAGCTATCTACTTTAAAACAAGAGCTCTGTAAAGTAATGCAAGAATTAGATGCAATTAAAGCAACTTATAGGACTGTGCAGAATCATAACTTCTCACCACTGCCTCAAAGAATAAAGCCACATTACTACTACTACTATTTAGCATTTCTATAGCGCTACAAGGCATACGCAGCGCTGCACAAACATAGAAGAAAGACAGTCCCTGCTCAAAGAGCTTACAATCTAATACAATCACATAAGAACAGATGGTTCACAGTAGGCTCAGGCAGACTTCATCATGTCACACAGAAGCATCCGCCCGCACAAGTGTTGCCACTACAAAATTCTTTTGCTCCACTACAGCACTGTGATGTTCCTGAAACTAAAACTGAAGCGGAAAAAAAAGAAAAAGCAAGGAAGGGGGAACAAAAATATGAGAAGGTACCCAAAGAGAAAACACCCTCACAAATCACTAAAACCATAACACATACTAGGAAATGTACATGGAAAGCAATGACCACAAATGCTCACAGTCTAAGCAATAAAATTCATGACCTTCAAGCCCTGATTTTGGAGGCTGACTTGGACATAGTTGCAGTAACAGAGACATGGCTCAATGGTTCCCATGAATGGGATGTAAACATACCAGGCTATAATCTTTTTAGGAAGGATAGAGAGGGACGTAGGTGGAGGAGTAGCTCTGTATGTGAGAAATGATATCGCAGCGACTGAAATGACAGGGAACTGGGGAAAGGAAGAAGCGATATGGATCACCTTAAAAAGAGAGGATAGAACCTTGGTCCACGTGGGTGTTGTCCATAGACCCCCAACACAATTGGAAGAACTAGATAAAGATCTGATCGCTGATATTCAAAAGTTGGGGAAGAAAAGAGAGGTGCTGTTGTTGGGAGATTTTAATCTGCCGGATGTAGATTGGAAGGTTCCGTCTGCAAAATCGGAAAGAAGTAGAAAGATTGTGGATGCTTTCCAAAGTGCTCTGCTCAGACAAATGGTGAACGAACCCACGAGGGAGGGAGCCACGTTGGATCTGGTGCTCACAAATGGGGATAGTGTGTCAAATGTCCGAGTGGCTGCACACCTGGGAAACAGTGACCATCAAACGGTTTGTTTTGATGTAACGGCTCATGTGGATGGCAGCCACTCTAAACTCAAAGTCCTGGATTTCAAGCGAGCTGACTTTAACAAAATGGGAGAATACCTGAGGAAGGAGCTGATGGGCTGGGAGGACATACGAGAAGTGGAAGGACAGTGGTCCAGGCTAAAAGAAGTAATAAACAGGGCCACAGACCTTTATGTAAGGAGAGTAAATAAAAGCAAGAGAAAAAGGAAACCGATATGGTTCTCAAAGCAAGTGGCTGAGAAAATAAAGATTAAAGAGTTAGCGTTCCAGAAATATAGAAAATCTCAAGAGGAGGAACACGGGGAGGAATACCGGATGAAACTGAAAGACGCCAAGAGAGAGGTACGTCTGGCGAAGGCGCAAGCGGAAGAACAAATGGCTAGAAATGTAAGGAGGGGAGACAAAAACTTCTTCAGGTATATTAGTGAAAGGGAAAGACTATAAAGGGAATTGTGAGACTAAAAGATACAACAAAACGCTATGTAGAAAATGATGAAGAAAAAGCCAATTTGCTAAATAGATACTTTTGTTCTGTTTTCACTGAAGGAAACCCTGGGGAAGGACCGAGAGGGACTGGCAAAAGTACACCTGAGAATGAGGTGGATAGAGCGCCGTTCACAGAAGAGAGTGTGTATGAACAACTTGGAAACCTAAAGGTGGACAAAGCCATGGGGCCGGAGGGATCCACCCCAGAATACTGAGGGAGCTCAGAGAGGTTCTGGCGGGTCCTCTTAAAGACTTGTTTAATAAATCCTTGGGACGGGAGAGGTTCCGAGGGATTGGAGAACAGCGGAGGTGGTCCCTCTTCACAAAAGTGGGGATAGGGAAGAAGCTGGAAACTACAGGCCGGTAAGCCTCACTTCGTTATTGGAAAAGTAATGGAAGCCATGCTGAAGGAAAGGATAGTGAATTTCCTGGAAGCCAATAAGTTGCAAGATCCGAGACAACATGGTTTCACCAAAGGGAAATCGTGCCAAACGAATCTCATTGAATTCTTTGACTGGGTGACAGGAGAATTAAATCAAGGACGTGCTATGGACGTAATCTACTTAGATTTCAGCAAGGCTTTTGACACGGTTCCCCACAGGAGGCTCTTAAATAAACTAGACGGCCTGAAGATAGGACCCAAAGTGGTGAACTGGATTAGGAACTGGTTGACGGACAGACGCCAGAGGGTGGTGGTGAATGGAGTTCGCTCGGAGGAGGGAAAGGTGAGTAGTGGAGTGCCTCAGGGATCGGTGCTGGGGCCGATTCTGTTCAATATATTGTGAGTGACATTGCCGAAGGGTTACAAAGTAAAGTTTGCCTTTTTGCGGATGACACCAAGATTTCCAACAGAGTGGACACCCCGGAGGGAGTGGAAAACATGAAAAAGATCTGAAGAAGCTAGAAGAATGGTCTAACGTTTGGCAATTAAAATTCAATGCGAAGAAATGCAAAGTGATGCACTTAGGGAGTAGAAATCCAAGGGAGACGTATGTGTTAGGCGGGAAGAGTCTGATAGGCACGGACGGGGAGAGGGATCTTGGGGTGATAGTATCTGAGGACCTGAAGGCGACGAAACAGTGCGACAAGGCGGTGGCCGTAGCGAGAAGATTGCTAGGCTGTATAGAGAGAGGAGTGACCTGCAGAAGAAAGGAGGTTTTAATGCCCCTGTATAAGACATTGGTGAGGCCCCACCTGGAGTATTGTGTTCAGTTTTGGAGGCTGTATCTTGCGAAGGATGTTAAAAAAATGGAAGCGGTGCAAAGAAAAGCTACGAGGATGGTATGGGATTTACGTTCCAAGACGTATGAAGAGAGGCTTGCTGACCTGAACATGTACACCCTGGAGGAAAGGAGGAACAGGGGTGATATGATACAGACGTTCAAATATTTGAAAGGTATTAATCCGCAAACGAATCTTTTCCGGAGATGGGAAGGCGGTAGAACGGAGGACATGAAATGAGATTGAAGGGGGGCAGACTCAGGAAAGATGTCAGGAAGTATTTTTTCACGGAGAGGGTGGTAGACGCTTGGAATGCCCTCCGCGGGAGGTGGTGGAGATGAAAACGGTAACGGAGTTCAAACATGCGTGGGATATGCAAAAGGAATCCTGTGCAGAAGGAATGGATTCTCAGAAGCTTAGCTGAAATGTGGGGAGCGAGGTGGGGGAAGAGGGGTGGTGGTTGGGAGGCGAGGATAGGGGAGGGCGGACTTATACGGTCTGTACCAGAGCCGGTGATGGGAGGCGGGACTGGTGGTTGGGAGGCGGGAAATACTGCTGGGCAGACTTATATGGTCTGTGCCCTGAAAAGGACGGGTACAAATTCAAGGTAAGGTATACACATATGAGTTTGTCTTGGGCAGACTGGATGGACCATGCAGGTCTTTTTCTGCCGTCATCTACTATGTTACTATGTTACTATGTATGATAGAGCAGGCCTGAGAAGGGTGGGACCCTGGGAGGCTCTTCCCTCTGAACTGTTGGTGGGATTTTTAAACTGCTTGTTTTGAACTGACTGTTTGGAAGTGCTTTTCCTTGAACTGCTTGTTTTTTGGAATGGTTTTGTTTTTGGAATTGCTTATTTTTAATTGCATCATTGTGACTACTGAGATTCATGCCCTGTTTGTGTTGAACTGCAGTTTTGAAGCTGATGGGGGTTTTCTGAGCTGGGTGTTTATGAACTGCATTTTTGAATCTGTTGAGATTCCTGAACTGTTTTGCTTTGGAACTGCATTATTAAAAACTACTGGGGTTTTTTTAACTGTTTGTTTTTGCAATGTGGAGACTGCAGCGTATTAGGTTTTGTCTCACCAGAGAGCTCTTCCGCACACTTGTTCACTGGTTAGTTCTCTCTCACCTTGACTACTGCAGCGGGATTTACGCAGGCTGCCAGGAGCAATTACTGCGAAAGTTCCAGACTGCCCAGAACACTGCTGCAAGACTCATCCTGGGCAAATCGCGCATGGTTCCTGCGCAACCTCTACGTCTCAATCTGCACTGGCTCCCAGTTAGAGAGCGAATCGCTTTCAAGCTCTGCACCTTAACGCATAAAATTATCTACGGTCTAGCTCCGGAATACATGATTCCTTTAATAGACCTCCCACCTAGAAATGCCATCAACACAGCCCGCACCTATCTCCAACTTCATTATCCGTCTTGCCGGGGTGTCAAATACAAGCTTCTTTTTGCCTCTACTTTTCACTACTCCAGCCCGAAGACTTGGAATGCTTTACCTCTGAACCTAAAATCTCAATCTGATCATCACCTTTTCAAGAAGATGTTGAAAACGACCCTTTTTGAAAAAACTTACTCCATTAGTAATTCTGCTTATTAGTCACCCTAATTGTTGTTAGTGTTTTCTCCTTATTCTGCTGTAAAATTCATGTGTTGTACTTCTCTACTTTTGTAATTCATGTAAGCCACATTGTGTCTGCAATTGTGGGAAACTGTGGGGGTATAAATGAACCATAAATAAATAAATAACTACAATCTTGAAACTGCTAGAGTTATTTTCCTGACTGTATATTTTGGGAGCTGTGCTGAAATAGTGCTGCTGATGTTCCCCAGGTCGGAGGGCACATCTGCGGATTACAGGGTGTTGTATTCCAGTGGATCATATATAAAACTTGGGGAGGCCATAGTTTCCCTTAAAGGAGTGGAGGGATCCTTCACAGTATGCAGCCACAGTGGAAAATGTGTCCTGGAATGACGTGTCAAGCTGGAGGCCCTTGGCTTGCCATTGGATTATACCTCCTTATCTGACTGGACACAACATGAGATCTCAAAGAATCCTGCAACTATAAATCTGTCAATGGGCATTATAGACACACCTGTATACAAGCAGAGGGCCTGACAAAATGATTGTTAGCTTCATCCTATATACACACAGCTACATCACTAAACCCCAAACATACACCATGCAGCTTTGAGTGTCGTACCTAGGGTAGTTGACACCCGGGGCTGGTCATTTTTTAACACCCCCCTCCTCCCCTCCAAAATTCAGTACTAGGCATACCGAAAATACAAAACACTCAGGACCTATAGAGCAATTCTACCATACCATAGGCAGTAAATTCTACGAGTCACACAAGGAAAAGGAAAGCATCTTAAACACTACAGTGAGCACTAGAACATCAATTCACCTATTGTAAAACGAAACCAGACAGAATAATACAGATCGTCGATCCTGCATAGTCAATGCCAACTGAAAGCCATGTCTTTTTCACAAACACAGATACACCCTAATCCACTATAGAATAAGTAATCGTAAACTTTCTATTTTGACAAAAATTAAACTGAACCCCAAGCTGCCAGACTCTGCATACAATGCAACACCACAGAAACAGAAAATGTCCCCTAGTACTGTGCAAAATATAAAGACAGCAGATGTAAATTTGAAAAAACTAACAAAT
Organism: Microcaecilia unicolor; assembly: GCF_901765095.1. Taxonomy (NCBI): domain Eukaryota; kingdom Metazoa; phylum Chordata; class Amphibia; order Gymnophiona; family Siphonopidae; genus Microcaecilia; species Microcaecilia unicolor. The sequence goes on from NC_044037.1 coordinate 147,288,598, forward strand.
ACCAATCACCACTTTACAAATTAACAAATAAAAATAAAAGAAATAATATAATTTTATTGGACTAATACATTTAGCTTTCAGAGGCCAAAACCTCCTTCCTCAGGTCAATACGGTATAGTGCTGTTACAGTATATTATCCTGACCTGAGGAAGGGGGTTTTGTTCTCCGAAAATAAAATGCATTAAAATTAGTCCAATAAAAAGATTACCTTATTTACATGTTCTATTTATAAACATTTATTAACACAGCTACAATACTACTTTATCCTAAAGCAAAAAAATATAAAAATATATTTATTTACAGCTTGTTGTCTCTGGTTTCTGCTTTCCTCATCTTCTTTTTACTGTCTTCCTTCCATCCAGCATCTGTCTTCGCTCTCTCTCTCTCTCTGCCATCCAATGTCTGCCCTCTTCTGTCCCCTCCATCCAATGTCTGCCCTCTCCCTGCCCTATCCATCCACTGTCTGCCCTCTCTCTTCCTTCCATCCACATCTGCCCTATCTCTCCCTTCCATCCACCATCTGCCCTCTCTCTCCCCCTTCCATCCACTGTCTACCCTTTCTATCCCTTCCATCCACTGTCTGCCCTTTCTCTCTGCCCTTCAATCTACTATTTGTCCTTCTCCCATCCATCCAGGGTCTGCCCTCCCTCTCTCTCCCTTCCATCCAGGGTCTGCCCTCCCTCTCCCCCTTCCATCCAGAATCTGTCCCCTCTCTCTCTCTGCCCCCCCTTTTCTTCCCCCAGTTTCAGCCCCATTATCCCACCTGCCCTTAGTTCCAGCCCCAGCCCAAATCTCCCACCTGCCCCCCTTTTCAGCCCCACTATCCCATCAGTCCCCAGTTTCAGCCCCAGCCCTTTTCTCCCACCAGTCCTGAGCTTCAGCGCCATCCACTTCTCCCTGCCCCCCTTTTTAGCCCCAGTTCCCACACCAGTCCCCAGTTTCAGTCCCAGCCCTTTTCTCCCACCAGTGCCGAGCTTCAGCCCCAGCCACATCTCCCTGTCCCCTTTTCAGCCCTCAGTTCCAGTACTGGCCCCCTTATCCCACCTACCCTCCTTTTCAACCCCCAGTTCCAATCCTCTTCATCCACAAGCTTTGCATTAGGGCCCTCCTTTTCAGCCCCAGAACCATTCTCCCACCTGTCCCAGGCATAGCCCCATTCTCCCATCTGTCCCCCCTCCCCAACCCAGTCCCTTCTCCCATCTGAGCCCCCTCCTCCCATCTGAGCCCCCCTCCCCGACCCAGTCCCCACCTGCCTACCAGCTCCATCGCCAGACGACCCTCTTCTCCTGCCACCCGGCACCTGACCCAGCCTTTAAAAAAAACCTCTGAAGCAGCGGCCGGCCTTCCCTCACTGTGTCCTGCCCTTGCGGAAATAGGAAGTTACATCAAAGGGTGGGACACAGTGAGGGAAGGCCGGCCGATGAGGTGATTTTTCTTCCTTTACACGCAGAGCAGACGAGAGGCGCCGCGCCGCCGCTTCAGAGATTTTTTTTAAAAGGCTGGGTCAGGTGCTGGGTGGCAGAAGAGGGTCGTCTGGCGTCGGAGCTGGTAGGCAGGTGGGGACTGGGGCGCCAGCGGAACACCCCCCCCACCCGCTGACACCCGGGGCGGACCGCCCCCACCACCCCGCCCTTGGTACGCCACTGCAGCTTTGGAGGTAAGAGCTCTACACAAAGGGCTGGAGAGAAATGACAGCTACCTACAATTGACCATAACACAATAGTGTTGAGAGGTGGTATAGACTGATCTTTTTTTGGCATGTCAAAGTAATGATCAGTGGCGTACCAAGAGGGGGGGGCGGTGGGGGCGGTCCGCCCCGGGTGCCAGTGGGTGGGGGGTGCTCCGCTCCCACCGCCTCCCGTGGCCGTTTCCACGGCGCCGCACATTAAAAAAAACCGGTGAAGCAGCGTCACAGGCAGCGCCTCGTGCCCTGCTTGTAAAAAAACAAATCAAATCTCCTTCCTTCTCCTCCTGTCTTGACGTCTTGACGTCGACTCGGGCCTTCCAAGTCGACGTCAAGACGAGGAGAAGGAAGGAGATTTGATTTTTTTTTTTACAAGCAGGGCACGAGGCGCTGCCTGCGACGCTGTTTCGCCGGTTTTAACAGGAGTGGGGAAGGAGAGGGGCGAAGGGGACTCGGGTGGGGGTCTCAGACAGGGGGGGAGAAGGGGACTGGGGTGGAGATCTCAGAGGGAGAAGGGAAGGGGAGGGGAGAACGGGACTGGGGTGGGGGTGTTCAGAGGGGAGAAGGGGACTGGGTTGGGGGTCTCAGACGGGGGAAGGGGAGGGGAGAAGGGGACTGGGGTGGGGGTGTTCAGAGGGGAGAAGGGGACTGGGTGGGGATCTCAGACAGGGGAGGGGGAGGGGAGAAGGGGACTGGGGTGGGGATCTCAGAGGGGAGAAGGGGACTGGGGGGGGGTGTTCAGAGGGGGAAGGGGACTGGGGTGGGGGTGTTCAGAGGGGAAAAGGGGAGGGGAGAAGGGGACTGGGGTGGGGGTGTTCAGAGGGGAAAAGGGGAGGGGAGAAGGGACTGGGGTGGTGGTCTCAGATGGGGGAAGGGAGGGGAGAAGGGGACTGTGTGGGGGTGTTCAGAGGGGAGAAGGGGACTGGGGGGGGATCTCAGACAGGGGAGGGGGAGGGGAGAAGGGGACTGGGGTGGGGATGCTCAGAGGGGAAAAGGGGAGGGGAGAAGGGGACTGGGGTGGGGCTCTCAGAGGGGAGAAGGGGACTGGGTGGGGGTCTCAGACGGGGAAGGGGAGAAGGGGACTGGGGTGGGGATCTCAGACAGGAGAGGGGGGGGGAGAAGGGGACTGGGGTAGGGATCTCAGAGGACAGAAGGGGACTGGGGTGGGGGTGTTCAGAGGGGAAAAGGGGAGGGGAGAAGGGGTGGGGATCTCAGAAGGGAGAAGGGAAGGGGAGGGGAGAAGGGGACTGGGGTGGGGGTGTTCAGAGGAGAGAAGGGGACTGGGTGGGGGTCTCAGACAGGGGAGGGGAGAAGGGGACTGTGGTGGGGGTCTCAGACAGAAGGGGAGGGGAGAAGGGGACTGGGGTGGGGGTGTTCAGAGGGGAGAAGGGGGGTGGAACTGGGGGCTGAAAAAAGGCAGAGAGAGAGAGGGGACAGATCCTAGATGGAAGGGGGAGCGAGAGGGAGGGCAGACCCTGGATGGATGGGAGAGGGAGGGCAAATGGTGGATTGAAGGGGCAGAGAGAAAGGGCAGGCAGTGGATGGAAGGGACAGCAGAGAGGGCAGACACTGGATGGCAGAGAGAGAGAGTGAAGACAGATGCTGGATGGAAGGAAGACAGTGAAAAGAAGAGAGGAAAGCAGAAACCAGAGACAACAAACTGTAAATAAATATATTTTTTTATTTTTTGCTTTAGGATAAAGTAGTATTGTAGCTGTGTTAAAATGTTTATAATAGAAAAGAAATATAGGTAATCTTTTTATTGGACTAATTTTAATACATTTTGACTAACCTTCGGAGAACAAAACCCCCTTCCTCCTCAGGATAGGATACTGTAACAGCACTATACTGTACTGACCCGAGGACGGAGGTTTTGGCCTCTGAAAGCTAAATGTATTAGTCCAATAAAATGGTATTATTTTACTTTCTATATTGTTTTATTTCTATTTGTTAATTTGTAAAGTGGTGATTGGTACTTGTTAGTTTTTTTCAAATTTGCATCTGCTGTCTTTATATTTGCACAGTACTAGGGGACAGTTTCTGTTTCTGTGGTGTTGCATTGTATGCAGAGTCTGGCATTGGGGGTTCAGTTTAATTTTTGTCTAAATAGAAAGTTTATGATTACTTATTCTATAGTGGATTAGGGTGTATCTGTGTTTGTGAAAAAGACATGGCTTTCAGTTGGCATTGACTGTGCAGGATAGAAGATCTGTACTATTCTGTCTGGTTTCGTTTTACAATAGGTGAATTGATGTTCTAGTGCTCACTGTAGTGTTTAAGATCCTTTCCTTGTGTGACTCGTAGAAATGACTGCTTATGGTATGGTAGAATTGCTTTATAGGTCCTGAGTGTTTGTATTCTCGGCATGCCTAGTACTGGATTTGGCGGGGGGGGGGGGGGTTAAAAATGACTGGCCCCGGGTGTCAACTACCCTAGGTACGCCACTGGTAATGATGCACATGCCACCTAGAGACAATCAGAAAATGCCACATAGCTCCCCATATCAGTTGACTGCGGGTCCCATCTGAAGTACGGTAGACACAAAGAGCAGCTCAGACACAGCACAGATCAGTATTTCCAGACCTGGTCCTGGAGGCAGCACAGTCGGTCGGGTTTCTGGATATCCACAAAGAATATTCCTTAAGAAAGATTTCCATGCACTGCCTTCACTGACTGCAAATTGCTCTCATGATTAATTATTGGGAAATGTCCTGAAAACCCAACTGGCTGTGCTGCCTCCAGGACCAGGTCTGGAAATAACTGATCTATGCTGTGTCAGAGCTGTTCTTTGTGCCTACCAGGACCAGATTTAGAAACCACTGGCATTTCTCAGAAGCTGATGGAATGAGACACTTGAAAATGACATCTACACAGACACTTTTCACATGCTTAACTTAAAAGTGACAGCTGCACCACTCAATGAGGTATAACTACAGGCAGCTACAGGCCTCAGAAGAATATGCCTGCAAACCCCTTCTGGAAATCCAGACATACAGCAGACATCATTGCATGTGCAATGCAAAAATGCAGTATAGGCAAAGCCAAAAACCAACAATTTACTAGATCCCCACTGAGTGTGGAATCCCCGTCACTACCAGTCATATATGCAAATCACATTGGCCAAACAATTGCTAGAGAGTTCTCCTATTGCTCACCTGCCGGTAGAAGAGGAATCCATGCCGAGAGGTCACAGGTGCACAGGTTAGAAAAGGAACAGCACAGTCTGTGGCAGATGTTGAAACCAAAATACACAGTTCTGAGCCCAGTGTTTATTCTCAGGTCTCCATGTCTGAACACATTGTACACTTCTTGTTCAAACTTACATGTAAAATATTCCTTGATTTGTTGCTGCATGTGCCTCCCACTCACTGTGTTTGCCCAGACACCTACAGGGGGACATGGAGGATCTGGTGGTAGATCTGCATTAATATCCACTGGGATATCATACCTGACAGCAATATTATGCAGCAGGCCAACACTATCTCAGCAACAGTCTGGGGGCCATACTGTGACGCACCACCTGTTTCATCCAGACACCTGAAGCGACTTTTTAACATGTCAAAGATGCGCTTGATGACCCCGTGAGTGGCTATGTGGGCTTCATTATATGCCACCTCTGCTGGTGTCACAGGGTCACACAGTGGAGTGAGCAGCCAGCTGTGACAACCATATCCTGCGTCGCCTGTGGGAATAGAGGAGTCAAGATTAGTTTCAAGTGCTTTGTGAGGAAAAACAGAGGCACATATCCCAAAACAGCTGTTATTGTAACCATTCTGTTATATCATCTCCAGGGCTATTCATATCCAAAACCAGCTAATGCCTCCCCTTGCACATTATGTCCACATTGGACACCATCAATTGTAGCCTAGACAAACAGACCATGGTTCACTCATACATATGTTAAGTGGAGAGTACAAACTGCATATTCAAATTCAGGTGGCTTTGGACCTGTGATTATTAGATCCATTCCATCCCAAGGCAGGATCTTAAAGATGACATTGTGACAGAAACTGGAGACACAGGTGGGGCAATTTGTGCTAGCATAGGCCTGATAACACCTTTTTACCTAAGCACCCATCCAAACACAAGGTTACATGTAAGAACAGACATTAAATGTATACACAATGGCCCCGATATTAAACTGTGGGAGATAGCTGGTCTGTTTTCCATGGTCGGTGCTAAACCCAGATATTCAATGCTGGTCTGTATCTGGTGACTGGCACTGAATATCCGGTTTAACTTTGGCTGGTCTGATTTTAACCAGCCATGCTGATATTCAGCGCTGGCCACTCAAAGTGAGACCGGCCAAAGTTATTCTAGCTATTGTGGAGGTCGGGTTTTAAAATCGGGGGATAGCCGGTTATATCATGTGATACAACCGACTATATTTAAGCCGCTATCCGGCAATATTTAGCATTCAATAGCGACTATACGGCGCCAAATATCACCGGATAGCCCCTTAAGTGCCATTTTAGTGGCATTTTTGTTTTAATATAGGGTGGAATGGACTCTGTTCACATGTTATCCCTGAGGTGAAACACATGCATGGAATATTGACAGGCCCTAATATCTTCAGGGCATGCTTTGCTGTATATTTGTTTGGAACCTCTGCACAATTCCACAGTGACATTGACACACCCCCTTTCCAGGAAGGGGACTCTATAGCCATTCCTGGTTTTATCAGAACATCCCAGAGCAATTTAGTATTGGTTTTCCATGATTCGAGACATTCACATCAGTGCAGCAAGTGCCATAAGACACCAAGATTAGGGTGGCAAAAATCCAGGACTGGCCACAAACTGTACCTCCTGGAATGGGTAGCTTCCCAGCTCAGTGGAAGGCCTACAAGGCCTGTCATTCTCCCTAAATGATTCCAAAGTTCATTCATGAAAGGATTCACAACGGACACATTCTGCGCTGGTCCAAGAGTTCATCGAGCCCAGCATCCTGTCCACAACAGTGGCCAATCCAGGCCAAGGGCACCTGGCAAGCTTCCCAAACGTACAAACATTCTATACAATCTCTGAGCTGACCTCAGTGACCTGAGAAATCCTCCATGTGGTGCCAGACCATAGCTGCAGAGTGTAATACTCTGCACCTGCTTGCCCACACACCCCTTTGCCCAGAGCTGCCAAGGTACCCAATTCCAGGAGGGAAACATTTTGGCCAGCCTTGGACTTCTACCAACATCATCCTGATGGAGTATGGACCTTGAACACTGATTTTCATGGTTCAAACCATGGAAAACAGATACTACATTGCTTTGGGATGTACATTTCCAACCAGGATTGGATATAAAGTCTCCCTCCTGGAATGGGTAAGTTTACCAGCTTTGTTTGCCTCTATGTGGAAGTAACTGTCCATAATCATACCCAACAGATCACTCCATCCTAACACATTATACAGCACACAGGCCTGCATTTAGGCAATAACCAGTGGCCAAACCTCTGTATGTGAAGACCGACACCACAAACGGTGCCAGAGACTGCTTTCCCACAGCCCCACCTAACAAACACATTCCCAGTAGTCTCCTACATACCGCTTCACTGTGTTAACCAATCATGGCTGATGCATGATGCCACAAGAGCTGCAAATATGTGACTTTGGATGAAAGAATGTAGAGCAATGAGATGCCACATCCACCACTGTCAGCCGGCCAACATTAAGGTCTATGCACAGTGGTGTGCTGGTAAATTTTTAACAACAGGCTCTGTCTCCAAATAAAACAAAAAATACCTGTAGATATGTACATCACTGTATTATACATTCTATTGGTACAAATGATATATGCAGGCAGCAACCAATTTACAAATAATATTAAAACATACAATATTCTTTACTGTAAATTCCAAATGGCCAATGGATTTTCGCCACACTCTTGTATGTGTAACCATCTATGTTTGCTATTAATCCCAATCTACTAATTCTTTACACAATAAATGTATTGACACTAAATCTGACAGATGATATACTGTCAGACTATTTCTCACCCTATATACCAATTACCCATTATTGGGAAAACTGGAACAAGCTGGATGGTTACACATTCCTACACGGACACATACATACCAATAGAATCCTTCACCTCAGTCACACATGCAGAACATGGACAGACCCTCAACTGATACAAAATAGACAAAATAGGGGGCCACAAGAAACATGCAGCCAAAAACTGGAGACCCCCCAAGAAAGCCAGTGAAAATACTGGTAAAAGTAACAGAAATGCATTTTCTTCCATAATCCGCTAAATACAAAATTAGAAAAGATATATATTTCCAAAAAAGTAAATATCCATGAGCAGTATGTTTCAAAAAAAAAAAAAGTAAATAACCATGAGCAGCATATCCCCTTTACGTTTCCCTCCCATCCATGAGCAGCATGCATGTCCCCTTCTCTATCCCCTTCTATATCTTCATTTCTCCCTTTTCCCTTCCCTCCATAATGGCATGTCTCCCTCTCTTCTCCCTTAAGTTATCTCTCTCTCATCCACATGCAACTTGTCCTCTTTTTCCCTCTCATCCACGCAGTTTGTCCCCTTCCCTCCCTCTCATCTACCTAACTTGTTTCCTTCTCATCCACAGCTTGTCCTCTTCTCTCTCCTTCTCATCCATGAAGCTTGTCCTCTTCTTTCCCTCTCATCCATGCAGCTTGTCCCCTTCCCTCATCCACACAGCTTGTCCCCTTCCCTTCCTCTGATCCACGCTACTTGTTCTCTTCTCCCTCCCTCTCATCCACACAACTTGTCCTCGTCTTTCCCTCTCATCTACGCTGCTTGTCCTCTTCTTTACCCTCTCATCCATGCAGCTTGCCTTCCTTCCCTCTCACTCATGCAGCTTGTCCCCTTCCCTCCCTCTCATCCACGCAGCATGTCCTCTTCTTTTCTTCTCATCCATGCAGCTTGTCCCCTTCCCTCACTCTAATCCCACAGTTTGTCCCCTTCTAACCCACTCATCCATGCAGCTTGGTCTTCTTCGTCACACAGCATATGTTCAAACCCCCTCCGGCCTTTCCGCTCCCTGCTTCCACCTAACACAGCCCTCCACTCCTACCTTACACAGCCCTAGTAGTCCTGTGGTCAGCTGGGGCAGGAGTGATCCTCATACCACTCCTGCCCATGCAGTCTCCACTCTCCTCCATAGTCTGTACTATTGAAAATGTCTGCCGTGAGTTCCTGCAACAATCTCACGAGACTGCTGCGAGTTCCCACGCAATCTCACGACACCTGCTGCTGAACTTACGGCAGTCACTTTCAGTATGGATGAGAGTGGGAACTGCACGGACAGGGGCGTATGAGGATCGCTCCTGCCCAGATAGATCAACAACCGGCTCACAAAATTGAACACAAATCAATAATCAGCTTGCGTTGACCCAGTGCACACTGGCTCCAGCACACCACTGTCTATGCAGCTGTTAGGTATTGTTCCTAAGCTAGCTGAGCTTGGTGTAACCTATGATAATCATTCAGATGTACAGCACCTGGCCCACCATACTCAGGAAGGACATGGATCAATATCATGTACTATCCCTCAAGCTGCAAACAGCAGTGATGTCAACTGGATTCTTCAAACCCCCAGCAAACTTGCTGCAACCTCAAATCAATGGCAAAATAAGCTGAGGTTAACACATGTACCAATATTAGGTTTGCCAAGTGGATTCTAGATTTGCCAGACAGTGCTGATCCAGTTCTGGATTTTTCCCCATTGAATGCAGGGACTTCTAATTCTGATTTTCTCATAACATCTCCAAGGAAATGACAGACTACCGGTGCCTGCATGCATTGTGGTCAATCCAGGACTGGATCCCTACTGTGGGGTGAATCTGGATCCACTTGGCAAGCTGACTACAGGAAGCCGCCGCAATCAAAGAGGTGCCTGAGGTAACCTCACCTGCCCACTGTTCCTACCTGAGGCAACATCTAAGAGTTAACAGCAGGAGAGGATCAGGAGTCACACACAAGGGACAGGCAGCGCAAAACATATGAAAGACGATTACACAATTGATACTGGTAGGGCAATGGAAACACATCCAAGCTGGCTTGTTTTTTTTGGGGGGGGGGGGAGGGGGGACATTCTGAGTATGCTCAGATACCTGACACTGTAGTGTGGTAAATATATGCTCTAGTCCTGAACATGTGGCTCAATAGTAGTAGCAACCTCCACACATACACCAGGCTGTGATATAATATATGCATTACAAACATATACATAGACTGAGATTGGCATTCATATTTCCTCCACTTTCAATGAGTCTATGATGTGGAAGAATGAAAAGACAGGCATGACACACTGAGTACATATATCATGGCAGTACTTGCATGTTTGCATCAGACCACCTGAACATTTAGGGAATGAAAGTGCTTATGGTTGCAATATATCACTTCCCTTTCACTGGAGTGGAGGAGTGGTCTAATGTTTAGTGCAGCGGGCTTTGATCTAGGCAACCTGTGTTCGATTACCACTGCAGCTCCTTCTGACCTTGGGCAAGTCACTTAACCCTTGTTACGTCTGTGGCCGTGACCACCCTCAGACTTACCCTGTTTCTGGGAGTCAGTGGCTGTGCTGGCTTCTGCTTGTCTCTGTGTCTGTCTCTGTCTTAGTTTCTCTCTGGCTCTGTGTGCTGATTGCCCTACTGAACCTCACCTGTGTGGGCTATGCCTTTTCCAAGATGGCTGCTGCCGACTCCTCCATGCCAGTATCCAAGATGGCTCCCGCTGGGCTGACTTCTCTGTGTGTCAAGCCTCTGTTTGGATGCAAGGTGATTGCTGCAGCTGTGCCTCTGGTGTGGAAGGGCTTTATTAATCACTTAGAGACTACAGCCCGGGCCTTTGCATTTCATCTAGGGCCCTGGTGTATAGCATGCTCTGTACACTGTTTCAGTGTTTGCTCTGTGTGAGTTTCTATGTTTGTTTAGACTAGCCAGCTTAGGCACCGTGTGGCTTGTTAGCCTGTGTATAGCTTTGCTAGTGCTCTGTGTTTGTTTAGACTAGCCAGCTTAGGCACCGTGTGGCTTGTTAGCCTGTGTATAGCTTTGCTAGTGCTCTGTGTTTGTTTAGACTAGCCAGCTTAGGCACCGTGTGGCTTGTTAGCCTGTGTATAGCTTTGCTAGTGCTCTGTGTTTGTTTAGACTAGCCAGCTTAGGCACCGTGTGGCTTGTTAGCCTGTGTATAGCTTTGCTAGTGCTCTGTGTTTGTTTAGACTAGCCAGCTTAGGCACCGTGTGGCTTGTTAGCCTGTGTATAGCTTTGCTAGTGCTCTGTGTTTGTTTCCAGTGCATGACTTGTTAGCTTGGGCACAGCTTTGTTGTTAGCTGGTGTATAGCTTTCAAGTCTCCTGAGTGTGCTCTGTGTATGTTTCTTGTGTATGACTGGTTTGCCTGGGTATAGCGTTTCTATTAGCCTAGGTACAGTTTACTAGTCATTGTGTTTAAATCTGCCGACTGCCAGAACCCGGACAGTCCCTGCCTGTCGGCCTTGCCTGCGCCTGGGTGCCAGGGGGCACTCCTGGATCTTCATTCCTGCTGTTCCTGCTTGCAAGTTCCAGTTCCGGGTTTTCCTGTAAGTCCTACCGGCTGCCAGAACCTGAGGGCTCAACCCTCTGGGAAGGTGGTCAAGCATAGGTGAAGCCTAGGTCCAGTGTGTTCCAGTCCAGCGGGTTTCACTCCTGTATGTTCCAGTCCTGTGGGGCCCTCCAGTGTGTTCCAGTCCAGCGGGCTCCACTCCAGTGCGCACCCGTCCGGTGCGTTCCAGTTCCGTGTATTCCGGTGTAGAACTCCAGTCCGGGGTTCCGGTCCAGTTTTGTCTCATCTCTACCTTGGAGGTGATCTTGCCTGCCACTGCCGCTCCACGGTAGTGGCCCATGGGCTCACGAACCCAGTGCTCCCGGGGAAGAAGCCTGACAGTATGCCAAGGTTCTCGAGCACGCGACAACCCTCCATTTCCACAGGTACAAAAATAAAATTTAAATTATGAGCCCTCTAGGCAGTGGTGTGCTAGTACATTTTTAACAGGTTCTCTCCCTGGCCTGCAATTTGGGGGGGGGGGCTCGTGGGGGGGCACAGGGAGGGCACAGAGGTGGACTGAGGGCAATGCATTACTCTATCTCTCCTTTCCCCCTCATGTCAGAGCTCCCATTAAACAACAAATCTTTATAGCCCAAATCAAATGCCATGTTCATAATTAACTTTGTATGAACTTGGCTGCTAATAGCAGGGGCGTAGCCACGGGTGGGCCTGGGCCCACCCAGCAACGGTGCAGAGAGAGACGCCGCGGCCAAAATAATTCATCTGCTGCCGGCACCCTGCAGGCCTTCTTTCCTCCACCTCCCTCCCCCCCCCCTCGGGCAGCGCAGTGTCTAACACTACAACAAAGCTGCACCGGGTCCATCTTTCCTCCCGCTACGCTGCTGCCCTCCGGCTCCATCTTTGTTCTTCTGCTGCTTATCTGCAGCGAGCGGATCCGTGCGTTACCAGGCTGTCTGTATGCTGCCTGCGACTGCTTCCTCTGCGCTGGCCCCACAGTACATTCTGAGGTTCCCAGTTCAATTTTGTCTATATATTTTTATTTCTAATTTGTGATCCCTTGTTCTGTAATTTGTGACGGTCTGTCAGTGTGACTTTAAGGGCAGATGAGGAGAGGGAATTGGGGGAGGGGCTTTATTTTCTGCCCTGGTCACCAGCATGGCTAACAGCAGCCCTGACCCTTGCTGTAGCTAGTGGGGATTCCCAAGCCCTACTAGCTGGGGTCTCTTCTGAAGCTGGCCAGAGATGCCTTCTACTGAGCTTGGCAGATGGGGGCAGCATCCTGGAGCTACTGACAACTAAGCATGTATGGGGGTGCTGGCATCAGTGGCTCGAGGAGTTGCTGCTGCATACTGGGCTTGGTGGACAGGAGTTCTGGCCATCTTTACTGGAGGCCTTCAGCTGACAGAGATTGGGGATCCTCATCTGCTAAAGTATTTATATTTTGAATTGGGAAGTGCTGGGGGGGGGGGGGGGAGAAAATTTTGTGCCCACCCACTTTGTGCTCAGGCCCACCCAAAATTGGCTGTCTGGCTACGCCACTGGCTAATAGTGTGCTGAACTGGACAATGTTGGCATATTTAGACTGACTCTGGACAGTTCTGCTGAAGGAAACCCTTCCCTCATTAATCAATATCTTCTCTGTGAAATAGTAGTAATAAAAAAAGGAAAGTGTTTTTAGGCCCCTTGTACCCTTCCCAAATTAGAATATACCAGCCATTCACAATTTGGAAGGATAAAAGAAACCATCTGCTTTCCTAAACCTGTTTAAAACCACATTCTCCCTTTTTGTTTACACTAGTTTCTTTCCCAGCCTGCTTGCCCATAAGGGTATCATAATTCTACAAATAATTCTCACCTCCAACGTTCTGACTTGCTGCCTGGGACTGTGGCTCATTCCGAGTTGGTCTGCTAGGCTCCGTAGATCAGGCTGACATCACCGTAGCCATTATGCTGTCAACTTCAGAACCCGAGGGGAAAAAAACATGCCTCACAGCTGATCCATGTCCAGAGGAGGGTCGCAGGACATGGGTGGCTGGAGGGGGGACAGGGGAGAGAGGAGTGTGGCTGGACATGGGTGGCTGGAGGGGGGCAGGGGAGAGAGGAGTGTCACTGGACATGGTGGCTGCAGGGGGGCAGGGGGTCGCTGGACATGGGTGGCAGGAGGGGGGCAGGAGAGAGAGGAGGTTCGCTGGACATGGTGGCTGCAGTGGGCGCAGGGGGAGAGGAGGGTCGCTGGATATGGGTGGCTGCAGGGGAGCCGAGGAAAACCTTGCTATCGCCCGTTTCATTTTTGTCAGAAACGGGCTTTTTTTTACTAGTAGACCATAAATTCCAGAGATCATAAATTCTAGAGTCCTGCAGGCTCATCAATCTCTGATAGATTCCAGAGTCACACAGACTTATCAATCTCTGGCTTTTTAACCCATTCCATAGTGCATAACTGTGCTCATAATTCTACATCTCCCCCCTTGAAGGCCTTGAAAGTAAGGGCTTAATTTATTTAGAATTTCAGCAGAACTTCAGTTATAATCCCATCCGTTCCAGAAGGGAACCGTAAGTTCTTTCTCAGGTATATATCAAGGTTCTGGAGATTGTAGGTGTGAGCCACAATGTCAAACCAATACTTTTTTTTTCTTTTGCAGGTATTGGGCTATGGGTAATAGGAAAAGGTGGTTATAGTGAAATATATATAGATATATATATATATATATATATATATATATATATATATATATATATATAGATATAGATAGATAGATAGATAGATAGATAGATAGATAGAGCCCCTCTGTAACCTTTCCTGGGCCTTATGTTACTTACAATGCCTTCCCATCTAAATAATCCTAGAGGAGGACAATGATGCAGAACAAAAGAAATCACAAAAAATTTAAACATTATCTTCAACATTTTAAATTTCTGCATTAATATGTAGTCTTTCATAGTCATGTCCTATAGGTTCTTTCTTACTTAAAGCAGTTTCAATTAATTGTTGCACTAAACTCCTAATGCAAGGTATTACACTACAGCCAAGAAGTACAAATACAACAATAACAGTTATCATTGTGGTTAAACTAGATACTATAAGAGTTTTCCATTTCCCAAAAATATTGTCCATCCACCCAGTCCAGGTGGTATCTACACCAGAATTCTCAGCAAGTTCATGTGGCATCTAATTGAGCAGCAATACCGTTAACTGCATCTCGAGTATAATTAATGAAGCGCTGTTGATTATAATAAATGTAATTAATCTAATCAACATTTTTGTTAAAAGTGGACCACCAAAACAAAGAGGATTCAAAACCTGCAGCAATTTGGTCGGGCCTTGAATTCATCTGGCACCCCCCTTGGTACACCTATAGAGTCAATATAAATTCTATCATCAAAGGAACCAGGGATTTCTTGCTTCTTTCTAGAAAGAACTGGATTATCGACTTATTGGGTTACTATGGTAAGTGGAATCACTAATTAGACTAGACCACATTCGCCTTGCCTGTTGGTGGGCAGCATGAGTATAAGGTTTTGGTTCCACAATACCACCATATGTCCGCCTGAGGATGAGAAAAGTCAGAAAAGTCAAGGTCAATGATAGAGGTTACACTAGAGTTACATAGTGAAAGGTTACCAATTGAATAAGGATTCAGGATTTTTTTTTCATGGGTTAGACAGATCCCAAAAATTGTCCCAGGAACTGGTGGTCTGAACACCGGGGGTGTTTTTGCTCCCTTGAGTAAATCGGGGAACAGTAGAGTGAGGGAAAGACAGTGTGGTTAGATAGTTTTACTGGAACCCTGAAGCAGTTTTAACATGCACATGGTTCCTTTGTAATTATTTACAAAATTTAAGGCAAAAGGGACTGCCTGAGGCTCAAGGCGAGAAGCAGAACAAACATAACAATCAGATACGTTTAAACACCAGATAGTATACCAAATCCAATCTAGCCATACATTAGCTTCACCGAAACCAGTCTCAAGAACAAAAGTTTCCCTAAGGCTGGTTACATTGAGGAGCTTAATGAGAATCTTTGCTTCTGAATTTGAGGTAGTAAGGGATTAAGTGAACCATCATTGGATATTTGAGGGTAAGTGACCATCACACGAAAACGACCAACAGGATCCGTTTTGATGGCTTCTATTCCAATACCAAAGGTGCGATTAATCCCTTCCTATGCCCCTTTAAAGGTAGTAAGTACGGGGTTACATTTCCCTTCTTCACAATTTGTATAGTCTACTGGTTGTCGGACAAGGGTTATATTATGACATAAGGGATTATTCCAAGCCAATTGGTATTTTTTTAATTTTTAGGATAGTTGGGTCCAGTATACCACCATACATTAGCCCAATTAAACATGGGGATGCATGATGACTCATTTCAATATAAGTACACAAATAAACATGATATTAACAATATCATTGTTGCCAGTCTAAAGATCCACAATTGGCTATGTTACAAACATCCAATTGTAATGTGACTATCTCATCAGTTAAATTTAACTTTATTGTGGTCTTGACCAGATATCTTCCCAGAACATAGTACCTACCCACGTCTTGGGAATCTAAATTATTATTGCTAAAAAAGTCCTGAAGATTGAAGACATGTGTGCTGATCAGGGGTGTATCTGAACTTCAACGGTAAGGAGGGCCAGAGCCGAGGAGAGGGGGCACATTTTAGCCCCCCCCCCCCCCGCTGAAGACGAAGATGACGACGACGATGCCACCACCACCCCCCGTCCACCCGACTACTTTAAACCCCCCCCCCT
Source organism: Microcaecilia unicolor (assembly GCF_901765095.1). Taxonomy (NCBI): domain Eukaryota; kingdom Metazoa; phylum Chordata; class Amphibia; order Gymnophiona; family Siphonopidae; genus Microcaecilia; species Microcaecilia unicolor. The sequence continues at coordinate 147,304,556 of NC_044037.1, forward strand.
ATCGCGGAAGACAGCTCCAACTACTTTGAACCCCCCCCCTCCTTCCACCGTCACTCCACCATCGCGCCTCACCTCCCTTTGCTGGCAGGGGTTGGCCCGCCAGCCAAAGTCTCCATCCTTCCTTCCTTCCTTTGGTCACTCCGCCGTCGCGCCTCACCTCCCTTTGCTGGCGGGGGACCCCAACCCCGCCAGCCGAAGTCTCCATCCTTCCTTCCTTCATTTGGGTTTGGTGGTTTCTGATGTCCTGCACGCACGCATATACAATATCCCCAGGCACTCAGGATAGCGGTTTGTATCTTTTTCTACTGAAAACACGCAGAATCCTCATGACACTGCTCATCGCCATTGGTGTTTCCTATAGACTAGGTCTCCTATTTTCAATGCTTTAGGGTCTTCTGTACCACTTTTCCCCCTTATGCAGTGTAGGGATTATGCTGTGGGGAGGCTTATCTCCTGTTTGTCCTGTTTGTCCTAATTAGATTGTAAGCTCTGTCGAGCAGCGACTGTCTCTTCATGTTCAAGTGTACAGCGCTGTGTACATCTAGTAGCACTATAGAAATGATAAGTAGTAGTAAGTAGTAAAAGACTTGCATTTAGAGGGCCGCATGATGTCCAGCAAGGTAAATAGTCCGTATAAGAGTTGTCCAATTCATGAGGAAGGTAAAATTATGTATCATACCTGATAATTTTCTTTCCATTAATCATAGCTGATCAATCCATAGACTGGTGGGTTGTGTCCATCTACCAGCAGGTGGAGATAGAGAGCAATCCTTTTGCCTCCCTATATGTGGTCATGTGCTGCCGGAAACTCCTCAGTATGTCGATATCCAAGCTCCATCCGCAGGACTCAGCACTTAGAGAATTACACCCACAAAGGGACACTCTGCCCAGCTCACCACCGCCGAAACTGGGGAGGGGAATTAACCCAGCTCATCCCCACACAAGTGGGGGAGGGGAATCCGTCCAGCTCATCCCCGCGGAGCGGGGGAGGGACACCACACCCGCCGATGCGGGAGGATCTGGCTTATCCTGCAACCGCAACCGCGGGAGGAGCTGACTGACCCTAACACCGCCGAAGCGGAGGGGTACAAAGCTGCCCTACAACCGCCCGAAGCGGGAGGGAACGCCGGCAGAATTTAGGTCTCAATCCAGCCCCGTAAAACGGAGGGGAGAGGAATGCAGCAGCTCACTGTAACACAAACTCGTCTCAACTCTTGAAGAATCCAATTGAAAAAACTTGAACACGAAGTCCTCCTGAACTGAAGACTAAACTTGCACCTGAAATGCAACCAGAATATAAACAGTACAGATATCTGGGAGGGGCTATGGATTGATCAGCTATGATTAATGGAAAGAAAATTATCAGGTATGATACATAATTTTACCTTCCATATCATCAAGCTGATCAATCCATAGACTGGTGGGATGTACCGAAGCAGTACTCACCCAGGGCGAGACATAGAAATCCCTGACCGCAACACTGAAGCTCCAAACCGGGCCTCCGCCCGAGCAGCCACAGTCAAGCGGTAATGCCTGGAGAAGGTATGGGCTGATGCCCAAGTTGCCGCCTTGCAAATCTCTGCCAAGGAGACGGACCCGACCTCTGCCATCGAGGCCGCCTGAGCTCTAGTGGAGTGAGCCTTCAGCTGGATAGGCGGCACCTTCCCCGCGGCCACATAAGCCGCTGCAATGGCCTCCTTGACCCATCTTGCCACTGTAGGCTTAGCAGCCTGCAGACCCTTACAAGGACCTGCAAACAGGACAAACAGATGATCCGACTTCCGGAAATCATTGGTCACTTCCAAGTATCTGATGAGGACTCGTCTCACATCCAGATATTTGAGAGCAGAGTATTCCTCTGGGTAGTCCTCCCTACGAAAGGATGGGAGACAGAGCTGCTGATTCATATGGAAGCGAGAAACAATCTTGGGCAGGAAGGAAGGCACTGTACGAATAGACACTCCTGCCTCAGTGAACTGCAGAAAAGGCTCTCTACATGAGAGCGCCTGGAGCTCGGAAACTCTTCTGGCTGAAGTGATAGCCACCAAAAAGACTGCTTTCAACGTCAGGTCTTTCAGAGATGCCCTTGACAAGGGTTCAAAAGGCGGCTTCCGCAAGGCTCTTAGTACCAGATTGAGATTCCACGCAGGCACCACTGAGTGCAGAGGAGGGCGCAGGTGATTAACTCCCTTGAGAAAACGCACCACATCTGGCTGCAAAGCCAGGGAAGCACCCTTCAGGCGGCCCCTGAAGCAAGCCAGAGCCGCTACCTGGACTTTAAGGGAACTGAGCGACAGGCCTTTCTCCAGACCTTCTTGCAGGAACGCCAACACTGAAGAGATGGAGCAGTGAAGGGAGAAAGTGAGCCTGCTTCACACCACGCTGCAAAGGTACGCCAAACCCTGGCGTAAGCAGTAGAAGTAGAGCGCTTCCTCGCTCTAAGCATAGTGGCGATGACCTTGTCTGAGAAGCCCTTCTTCCTCAGACGCTGCCGCTCAATAGCCAGGCCGTAAGACCAAAGGGGGAGGGATCCTCCATCACCACGGGACCCTGATGCAACAGGCCCTGCTCCGCTGGCAGTCGCAGGGGATCGTCCACTGAGAGCCTGATCAAGTCCGCATACCAGGGACGTCTGGGCCAGTCCGGACCCACCAGGATTACCCGGCCCGGATGCTTTGCCACCCGGTCTAGCACCCTGCCCAACATGGGCCAGGGCGGGAACACATAGAGAAGCTCCTGTGTTGGCCACTGTTGGAGGAGAGCATCTACTCCAGAGATCGAGGGTCCCGTCCTCTGCTGAAAAAGCGCGGCACTTGGCAATTGGCCGATGACGCCATCAGATCTCGGCTCGGCTGGCCCCAGCGCTTCGTGATGTCCAAGAACGCCTGAACCGATAGCTGCCACTCTCCGGGATCCAAGGTATGGCGACTGAGAAAGTCCGCCTTGACATTCATGACTCCGGCAATGTGGGCCGCTGACAGCTGTTCCAGGTTCGCTTCCGCCCACTTGGCAAAGATTCATAGCCTCCCTTGGCTAGAGGGGCGCTCTTGGTACCTCCCTGGCGGTTGACATAGGCCACAGCCGTGGCATTGTCCTACAGGACCCGTACTGGCTTCAGTGCCAGTACCGGGAGGAACTCCAAAAGTGCCAACCGAATGGCTCTGAGTTCCAGGAGGTTGATAGACCACTTTGCCTCTGCAGGAGACCAAATCCCCTGCGCTGTCCTTCCCAAGCAGTGTGCTCCCCAGCCCGACAAAGAGGCGTCCGTCGTGACCACAATCCACTCCGGGGTCACAAGAGGCATTCCTGCAGACAACTTGTCTGTCTTCAGCCACCAGCTCAGCGCCTTGCACACTGCTGGGTCCAAGGGAAGGCGCACAGCATAATCCTCCGACACTGGAGTCCAGCGCTGCAGCAGAGAGTGTTGGAGTTGTCTCATATGAGCCCTGGCCCAGGGCACTACTTCCATCGTAGCCGTCATAGAGCCCAACAGCTGCACATAGTCCCAAGCCCGAAGAGGAGAGGCTACTAGGAACTGGTCCACCTGAGCCTGAAGTTTGACAATCCGATTGTCCGGCAGGAACACTCTGCCCACTTGGGTGTCGAAACGAACTCCCAGATACTCCAGGGACTGAGTCGGGCGCAGCTGGCTTTTCTCCCAGTTGATGATCCATCCCAGGGAGCTCAAAAGAGCAATCACCTGGTCCACAGCTTGGTCGCACTCTGCATAAGAGGGGGCTCGGATCAACCAGTCATCCAGATAAGGATGGACTTGGACTCCTTCCTTTCTCAGGAAGGCCGCGATGACCACCATTACTTTGGAGAAGGTCCGCGGAGCAGTAGCCAACCCGAACTGGAGGGCTCTGAACTGGAAGTGTCGGCCCAGGATTGCAAAACGCAGAAAGCGTTGATGAGGAGGCCAGATGGGAATATGCAAATACGCTTCCTTGAGGACCAAGGATGCCAGGAACTCCCCTGCCTTCACTGCCGCTATAACAGAGCGGAGAGTCTCCATGCGAAAGTGCCGAACTTTCAAGGCCCGATTGACCCCTTTGAGGTCGAGGATAGGCCGGACAGAACCTCCTTTCTTGGTACCACAAAGTAAATGGAGTAATGTCCCTTGCCAAGCTGATTTACTGGCACCGGAACGACCGCGCCCAGGCGGATCAGATTGTCCAAAGTCTGCTGCACTGCCACAGCTTTGACCGGAGACTTGCAGGGAGAGAGTACAAACCCGTCTCTTAAGGGTCGGCAGAACTCTAGCTTGTAGCCGTCTCTGATGACTTCCAGCACCCAAGCGTCTGAAGTTACTCTGGTCCACTCGCCCAGAAACGAGGACAGCCGTCCTCCAATCTGCACTGGGGCGTGGACCAAGGCCCCGTCATTGGGTATGAGACCCTGGGGGAGGACCGGAGGACGCACCTCTGGGACGGCGGTCTCTGCGAAAGGAATGCTGCTTGGGGGAGAAGTTCCTCTTGAAGGAAGAGGGGGCAGAGGAGCCCGACCTGCCCAGGCGGTACCGACGGGCTTCCTGAAACCGTCCTCTGGAGGTACTGGGGCGAGTACTGGCCCGAGCCCTGACCTCTGGTAACCTCTTGCCCTTAGACGTGCCGAGATCGGTCACGATTTTGTCCAGCTCGACCCCAAAGAGCAGCTTGCCTTTAAAAGGCAATTTAGCCAGGCGGGACTTAGAGGCGTGGTCAGCAGACCAATGCTTCAGCCAAAGCCACCGCCGCGCAGAGATTGTCTGAGCCATGCCTTTAGCCGAGGCTCTCAAGACATCATACAGCAAGTCTGCCAAATAGGCCAAGCCCGATTCCAGGGCCGGCCAATCAGCCCTCAAGGAAGGATCCGAGGGGGAAGCCCGCTGCACCATAGTCAGGCACGCCCTAGCCACATAGGAGCCGCACACTGAGGCCTGCAAACTTAAAGTAGCCGCCTCAAAGGACGACCTTAAGGCCGCGTCCAATCTTCTGTCTTGGGCGTCCTTAAGGGCCGTGCCACCTTCCACCGGCAACGCCGTTTTCTTAGTCACCGCAGTGATTAAAGAATCCACGGTAGGCCACAGAAAGGCCTCACGTTCACCTTCAGGCAGAGGCGGGACATAGCCCTAGCCACTTTGAGGCTCGCTTCCGGGACATCCCATTGAGCCGAAATCAAGGTGTGCATGGCATCATGCACGTGGAAGGTTCTAGGCGGGCGCTTCGTCCCCAGCATAATGGCGGAGCCAACAGGGGCTGAGGGAGAGACGTCCTCTGGAGAGGAAATCTTCAAAATGCTCATGGCCTGCAGTAACAGGTTGGGCAAATCCTCTGAGCGAAAGATCCGCGCTGCAGAGGGGTCATCCGCTCCATCCGAGCGGGGATCCATCTCCTCCAAGGAATCCCCAAAGGACCGTTGGGAGAACTCTGATACGCTGCCCTCATCTACATCAGAGGAGACAGAGTCCTCCAAGGCCTGGGAATCCACCCGAGGGCGTTTACTTCCGGGGCCTCAACCTCTTTATCAGATGAGGGAGCAGGGGCAGCGTTTTGCATAAGGAAGGCCTGATGCAGCAGCAAATAAACTCGGGGGAGAAACCCCCCAGACTGTGCACTTCCGCAGCCTGGGCCACAGCCCTAGACGCACCCTCAACCGGCGCTCGCAAGAGCGGGGGAGAGACATGCTGCGCATCCAAGATGGCGTCCGGCGCGACACTCCGCGAAGGAGCCGCGCGGGGAAGAACGGCGCTTAACTTTAGCTGCTTTTTTGCCGTCGCCCAAATTAAGGGCGTTCATGGCATTAACGTCTCCCACCTCAAGGGCGGCCCAAGAAGAAGCCGTCCGAGCAGCGTGGCCGGCCAAGATGGCGGAGGCGAGCAGCGGGGGATGGGCGTTTATGGCGGGAAAAACCGCCACACCGGAGGAAGAACCGGAACACTCATCGGTCTCCAAACTGTCACCCAACAAGGGCAAATCAGGCTTTAAGACCCCCGCATCCCCTCTAGAAGCGCACACGCGATCCAGGGAGCGATTCTTTGCACCCTCGCCCTCAAACGCCATAGGCCACGTGGAGATCAATTGGGGAACCCCCTGCCCGCTACAAAAAGGTAAAAATTACCTGCTTTCCGCTCCGAGCTGTAACGAACTGGTGTCCCAGTGAGTAGCTGCAATAAACGTTTAAATAAACGTCGAAATAAACGCCCTTAAGGACGTCCAAAATTTTTTTTTTTTTTTTTTAAACGGAGCCAGTGGGAGGGGGGAGAAAAGGAGGGACCTGGCACCACCAGGTTTGCACTTGCTCAAGAAGAGCCCTCAACCCCAGGCACTCAACAAACCTAAAAATTAGGCTTGGAGGCTGTCGCGACTCTCGCGCTTGCCGCGCTCTCGAGGACCTTGGCATACTTTCAGGCTTCTTCCCCGGGAGCACGGGTTTGTGAGTCCATAGGCCACTACCGTGGAGTGGCAGTGGCAGGCAAGATCACCTTCCAGGTGGAGATGAAACAACCCTGGACCGGAACCCCGGACTGGAGTTCTACACAGGAATACTCGGACTGGAACGCACCGGACGGGTGCGCACTGGAGTGGGGCCCGCTAGCCTGGACACACTGGAGTGGCCCCACTGGACTGGAACATACAGGAGTGAAACCCGCTGGACTGGAACACACTGGACCTAGGCTTCACCTACACTTGACCGCCTTTCCCCGAGGGTTGAGCCCTCAGGTTCTGGCAGCCGGTAGGACTTACAGGAAAACCCAGAACTGGAACTTGCAAGCAGGAACAGCAGGAATGAAGATCCAGGAGTGCCCCCTGGCACCTAGGCGGAGGCAAGGCAGACAGGCAGGGACTGTCCGGGTTCTGGCAGTCGGCAGGTTTCAACACAATGACTAGTAAACTGTACCCAGGCTAATAGGAACGCTATACCCAGGCAAACCAGTCATACACAAGAAACATACACAGAGCAAACTCAGGAGACTTAGGAAGCTATACACAGCTAACCACAAAGCTGTGCCCAAGCTAGCAAGTCATGCACTGGAACATACACAGAACACTAGCAAAGCTATACACAGGCTACAAGCCACACGGTGCCTAAGCTGGCTAGTCAAGTATTAGGAACAAACACAGTCTTGGGATAGTGGCTAGCAAGGGCGGCTAGTCTAACACTAGGAACAAATACAGACTCGGGATAGTGGCTAGCAAGGGCGGCTAGTCTAACACTAGGAACAAATACAGACTCGGGATAGTGGCTAGCAAGGGCGGCTAGTCTAACACTAGGAACAAACACAGAGAACTAGCAGAGCTATGCACAGGCTACAAGCCAGACGGTGCCTAAGCTGGCTAGTCTACACTAGGAACAATCACAGTCTTGGGATAGTGGCTAGTAAGGGCGGCTAGTCTAACACTAGGAACAATCACAGTCTTGGGATAGTGGCTAGCAAGGGCGGCTAGTCTAACACTAGGAACAATCACAGTCTCGGGATAGTGGCTAGCAAGGGCGGCTAGTCTAACACTAGGAACAAACACAGAGAACTAGCAGAGCTATGCACAGGCTACATGCCAGACGGTGCCTAAGCTAACTAGTCATGCACTGGAAACAAACACAGAGAACTAGCAGAACTATGCACAGGCTACAAGCCAGACGGTGCCTAAGCTAACTGGTCATGCACTGGAAACAAACACAGAGAACTAGCAGAGCTATGCACAGGCTACAAGCCAGACGGTGCCTAAGCTAGCTAGTCTAAACAAACATAGAAACTCACACAGAGCAAACACTGAAACTGTGTACAGAGCACTCTATACACCAGGACCTTTAGATGAGATGCAAAGGCCAGGACTGTAGTCTTCAAGTGATTAATAAAGCCCTTCAACACCAAAGCCACATCTGCAGCAATCACCTTGCAACCAAACAGAGGCTTGACACACAGAGCAGTCATCCCATAGGAAGGAACAGCGGGAGCCATCTTGGATACTGGCAAAGAGGAAGAGGCGGCAGCCATCTTGGAAGAGGCATAGCCCACACAGGTGAGGTTCAGTAGGGCAATCAGCACACAGAGCCAGAGAGAACCTAAGACAGACACAGACACAGAGACAAGCAGCAGCCAGCACAGACACTGGCTCCCAGAAACAGGGTAAGTCTGAGGGTTGTCATGGCTACGGACGGGACAGAGGCCTAGCCAGAGCTGCTGCTGTGTGTGACCACCACCTGCTGAGATAGAGAACATACCGAGGAGTTTCCGGCAGCACATGACCACATATAGGGAGGCAAAAGGATTGCTCTCTATCTCCACCTGCTGGTAGATGGACACAACCCACCAGTCTATGGATTGATCAGCTTGATGATATGGAACATGTCATTAACTTAAGGGTGTTCTCAGATTTCATTCATTGCACAGTTCAAGGTATATGTAGGAGATAATAAAAATAAATGGCCACACTGGGCTGACTAAAAAAGGTGTCAGAAGTCATATACATGTCCCTGTACAAACATTTCTACTTAGATTCAGTTTACACATGCATATTTTCAGCTCTCATTACAAATAGACTTTCTCATTTGTTTAAATATTTCTGTAATTTTATACATAAAATTTCCAGAATGCTTATAAGTTCTGCACAAGTGTATTCCATAAAATTCAAGACATAATTTTAAATCTTTAGCATCAGGTTATCGCAAACAAACTTCTTAAAAGCATTAGATAGGCACACTTCATTTATGGAAAAAAAAATTAGGAAAAAATGAAAATTACATCAGCATCCAATTATTAACAGTGGAAATTAGGGAAAATAAAGTTCTATATTTGTATGAAGAAAACTAATTCATAGCTGGCAGAACAAAGAAGATTAGGGCATCAAGTAGTTAGGAGCACAAGATCTCCATTTATACTAAACAAAGGGCATAAAGAATATGGAAACATATTTGAACATGACAGCTGTTTACAATGACCATCAAAAATTGTATATATGTTATTTTAAAACATCCCTCATGTTACTGAAATAATATGAGGAAAGAGAAGGTAATTTAAACCAATTGGGGCAAACTAGGTTCTGTCCTTGTTCTGGGGCAGTACAAAACATTTTCTTGCAAGGTACACAAAATATCTTAACTTCTTAAACTAAACATGCATCCAGATTTACGTTTCCTGTGGGGCAATTTCTTTTGAAATCTCAGGTATTTGAGATACAGTGATACAGGTATATAAATATTTATCATAAAAGTGATAAACAGATTAAGTACTTCAATAGACAAAAGACATCACATATATCTGTACAATCAAGATGGGGCAAAGATATCTTCCAAGTAAAAGGAATCTCTAAGGGTTATGCTTAAAGAAAAAGAAAGACCCTAAATTCTGTACTGAATGTGAAAATATTGTACTTTAGCTGCAACGAATGCATTAAAAATGTTGCTAAGAGACAGAACATAGTAGGTAACATATCTACTATGGAATGCAGAAAAGAAATCTTTTATTATAGGGTATACGCAACTAATTTGTATTCAGGAGAGAAATGTTTTATATGTACTGATTGTATTACCCACGACAGACTAACAAATGAAAAACAAAGATTAAGAGGTTGTAATTAGATCATACTATTGAAATGCAGTATCGGGCATATCATTTAAATAAACATGGTGTGATTCACAAATATGCATAATAAATTACCAAAAAAAAAGTGTCCTAGGGATAGAAGTACTTCTTATGTGCACAAATTTTAATATGGCATAGCCACTCAAGAAGTAGAAAAATGTACAACAGTACTGTTTAAATGATCCATGGAGTTTTCTTTATTTCTGCAGGTAATAATGAACTTCTCAGTGGATTATATTACAAATAATATTTCTTTATATTAAAATGTATCCAGGATAGCCATGTATAAATGAAACCCTGATTCTATAAAAAGTCTACATGTATAATTCAAAGTCTGATAAAGGAAATTAACAGTCAAAAATTAGTTTACAAAAATCACATAGCTCCACTGCTCTGGCTATGTCAGTCATAGTTTCTTAAAGCAAACAGGGAAAACCACCATAAATTTCATACTAGAATGTGAACACGTTTCCTAATAGCTTAAACATCCTGAAAGTAAAACTGTAGAATTCTTAGTAAGCCTAGCAGGGAACAAAATTGTTATCTAGAAATCATATACACAAAATAAAACATTGAAATAGAATTATATACAAAAGAAACATTGAAATAAAATTGTATCTAATAAATATTAGATTTAAGCCAAGAAAATAAAAACTGTAAGGCAAACTTAGGAAACTGGTCTCTTACTGTTTTTTTCTTTGATGAGGCAAAAATAGTGCCAGGCCAGCAGTTAACTGCTTCGGGCAAAGAACAAAAGGTAATTTAAGCCTTATCAGTACGGCGGGAGTTCAGAGCTCACACAAAGAAGGAGATAGAAAGCTATTTACAAAGGAATGTTGCTAAGTAGTCATGACAACAGAGACACAAACCATTCATTCCAGACAAAAGAAACAATTCATCTATGCTTCAGAAGAAAAAGAAAAAAGTGTTTAAAAGAAAAACATTGCTTACAATTAAAATGAAATATATCCCTAGTTACAGTACGTTAGAGCCATGAAATCGAACCGGAAAAAAGAAGATGTAGAAAAGCTTCCTGTGGCCACAGAGAAAGAAAATTCAAAGAATGAAATTTGAACAGAAGTCACGCTACATAAAAATATATTTAGCAAGATTTGTTACAACAAATATCAAACAGTCATTCTGAGTTGACTCTGGGATATCAAAATGAATTCAAAAATTAAATTATATCAATAAGCCTCTGCCCAGTAAATTTGCGGGGCACAATTGGGCATACAAGAAAGGAGCTATGACTTCTTGTCCAGCAAATTGAATTTTAACAACCTCAAGTAAAATAAGGAGCCATGAAAATCCATTTTGGTAACATTTTCATTGGATTTATGGGAATTTTCTTGGTATCCTCAGTCATATCAATTAATCAGGATAGAGCTTCTGATAGCCGACAGCCGTGCCACAGGGAAGTAAGTTAGTTTGGGACGATTCCCTGGACACAGTATGCTGTAGTCCTGCTCATATGGAGGAGGGCATGGTGGGCAGTGGTGGTGGAAATTTAGTGTCGTCTGGTAAATTTTGGGATGCTAATTGTTTTCACCCACCAAAATCCATTTATTAATAACTTGTAAATGTTTCAGTTGGGACTTTCCTATTCTGTTTCTCATTGTAAGCAATTAATTGTTGCAATAGGGACCCTCGAATGAGCCATTTAGTAGCCAGCAAAAAATTAGATTGCTGATGTTTCCACTTATACCATTTTTGATTTAATTTAATAAGTTCTTTTTCCTCTAAAAGAAAATATTTAATTACCTGTTCAAAGGGCGTAGCCATTATATTAAAAACCTAGTATTTTAAACACCTATTCTAACAATCGAGACTGAGGACCTACTAGGACTTGTTTTCTAAATCCGGTATTTTACTCACACCTAAGGCTGATCAGACCCTAGGACCTACCAGAAGTTTCTGCTATTTTAAACACCTAGTCAGACAATAGTGACATAGGACCTAGCATAATAAAAAAAAATGTAAAGATGTCACTTACCAATCTTTGTCCTTACCAGGACCGTCTGTGGTGTCGGGAATCCTGCAGCTCAACCAACACCCTTGTTTCTTTTCACAAATGTACCTGGAAATCTCCGGACTGAACCAGGACCTTATCCTCTCTATTGACGTTAGGGTTACCAATGTTTTTAGGCCCCTTGTACCCTTCCCAAATTAGCATATACCAGCCATCCACAATTTGGGAGGATAAAAGAAACCAAGGCTACGTGCATATGAGAAAGTATATTTTTTATTTGCTTACCAAGTACAGATACAATTAATAGTTTCTCATGAGAGACCAGTACAGTTACCTAAAGAGATATTAACTGTCTGTATCTCTGAAATACTGTTCTGATTCTGCAGCTTATACTGTTTGTTTTCAGACAATGATTTACGTGACTCTTTCTCTGCAAATCATCCTTCTCATAGATTATTATCTGGTTCTCACCACCTGCTTTCCTAAACCTGTTTATTTTTTACATTTGTACCCCACAATTTCCCACTCATAGCAGGTTCAATGCGACTTACATAGTAGTAGAATTACAAAATATAATGCAGTAGTAGAATTACAGAGTATAATGCAGAGAAAAACAGGCGTAATGGGGATATGTGGATAGGTGTGGAGAGGGGGTAGAGCAGGTAGGAGGAGGTGTTAGTATTAGGTTAGATTGATATAATCAAGGATAGGGTTGGGATAAGCATAGGGAAAATTGGAGGAGGCGTGGTCTGAGTCATTGCCGTTGTCACAGGAAACTGGTGATGAATAGGTGGGTTCGTAGGGTTTAGGTCGTGGCGTTTGGATAAGCTTCCTTGAATAGAAACCACTGTGTTACTTTCTCCCATCCCTTAGCCCTCACAGGGAGGGGGAACACAGGAAAAAATAAGAAGAAGAAAGAGAAACTTAGACTCCGTTAGGCGCAACCAGTAATTACCTTTATTGGTATCTCACAGAGCCAATACAAATAATAGTTCTCTCCCTGGAGCGTGCATCCTGAATAAGAAAAAACTGTTCAGCTAACACTGTCCCGGACATCACATATATACTGTTGCAAGTTACATTTCTCATAAATCATGTGATTTCCCCTAAACTGGAAATCAGAAACTAGCCTGTGCCATATATGGCTATTCCTGTATTATATTACTCTCTCCTAATGTGGGTTCACGTGGACAGTCGGTGGCCATTGGCTAATTAGATATCAGTTCTGCGTGCACAGTGTGTGTAGTTAGTCACAGGGCATAGAGCATACCCTTGTGTCCTCTCTCTGTCTCTCCCCACAAATGCAACATACTGGTAGGCTCACTGTGTCCTCAGTCTGTCTCCCAGCAACTGCCAAGGTTACATATCCACCCTATATGAAAACATTACACAGCTCCAACCAACTGTTATCACTGAAGTGTCCTGAGAAAAGCACTGTATGTTGCAAAGATGCTAACTGTTAGGCCAACTGTGAGAACTAAACTGAGCAAAGTACAGGCCTTAGGCCTTACTGGCAGGCCTAGCCCTTAGCAACAGGCCTAACAGAGTAAGGAATATACACCACATTCTCCCCTTTTTGTTTACACTAGTTTCTTTCCCAAGCTTGCTTGCCTGTAAGAGTATCATAATAGACCATAAATTCCAGAGATCATGAATTCAGGCTCATCAATCTCTGATAGATTCCAGAGTCACACAGACTTATCAATCTCTGGCCTTTTAACCCATTCCATAGTGCACAACTGTGCTCATAATCTACAAAAGTGCATTTTATAACATACCACTGCAATCCACAAAAGAAAAGGAGCAAGTTCCCACATACCACATTTTTCTGTTGATGTAGGCACAGGAAAAAAAAAATAAGGATTTTAAATGCTCCCAGGTTTCAACCTAATTCGTGTTTAATATGGGATATAAAAATGTCATAAATAAGTAAATAAATAAATAAATAGGTAGACAAGATAGAAACTCCAAATGTTGAGCACTTGATTTTCATACCATGATGTTACATAAAGTTGAGTTTTTATAGTCTGTTCCTTTCCCACAAAAAGACTGTTGAAGCAGCTTACAACATGAACATCATTCATGAACAGGTATCCGAAACAGATTAAAATACAATTTTCAGCAGCAATCAATAGAAAATACAATAACCAAACAGAGTTAGATTTAGCTTATGCTTTTTCAATGGTAACTCAAGATGAGTCACATTCAGATAATTATAGCCTAGAAAGTCAGAGTAAGGATTTTCAAATTGTTCACACGTACCCCTTGCTCCTTCCAGTATGGCAAAAGTTCTTCCAAAGTTCGTGGCTCAAGATAAGCTCCTGAGTGTGCTCCAATTTGAGCGGCTTTTTCCAACAGACAAACTCCAACTGTTTGATGCGAACAGCTGCTGACAAACAGTGCAGGACGGCACCGTCAGAAAAGCAGGCTCCTTCAGCCAATCCCGTGGGCTTTTCTTCAGGCTGTCCCGGGGTGGTGGGACAGGGGGGTGGGATTGGCTGAAGCAACCTGCTTTTTCTGAATAGTGCCTGCTGGCCAGGCCAGCACTGCTTTAAAAAAAGTTAATTGCTGCAAGAACAGGAGCGGCATCAGGTAGGGAGACGGTGGGGAGACATGCTGAGTGAGCCACAGGGAAGGAGGATGTCAAGAGGAGGCATGACGAGCCTAAACTTTGGGAGCCGGTTGTTAAAGTAGCTACTTTAACAACCGGCTCCCAAAATTCTTTAAAACTAACAAGCAAATCTCACGAGCCAGTGTGAGCCGGCTCCAGCACACCACTGCCTCTAGGAACAGAGAAAGTATCTGCATATAATGTGTGTACAGTGTTGCATACATCTAGTAGCACTATAGAAATGATTGCTAGTACTAGTGTAGGGGGATATATAGTGCCACATGTGTACAATCGATTAGCCCTGTGATGTTCCTGAAACTGGTCACCCAGGGCTTCCCATTGTCCCTAAGTCAGCACATGGTGGAGATAGTGAGACATGGAGGAGGAGCTCATGCTATGGACTGAAAGTTGCTGGAGGCCAAACAATATAAACACACTCAACAGCTTTGCAAGATCAGGTAAGGTGGACCTGTCTGTGAGGGGATCTAAATCTGCCCTTAGCTGCTCATATATCTCCATCATAGGTACAGGGCAATGAGCTCAAATGGTACACAGTAATTACACAGTCCTCATGCTGCCCTTTCAGCCTTCGGACCCTGAACACCTGTGGTGGGGCAGGGTGTGGTGTGGCAGGGGTGGGTCATGTGTCCTCTTTTGGGGGGAGCAAATATAGTAACCCTACACCCACTTCCTGATTTTCACCCAATCAGAAGCAAGGATATGCCCAAACCACACCCACTCCCCACCCCCTTTGATTATGTCACTGCCCAAACCACATCCACTCCCCAGCCCCCTTGGATGGCATCACCAAATATGATGTCTTGACCCTGACCAAGCCCTGCCCATTTTGTATAGCCACACCTCTTGTTCCACCTTATTTGCACAACCCTGCCCCAAACCCTGTCCATTTTTTTGCAAAGCCCCACCCCTTTTGGTGAAGTCACAGGAAGTGACATCATATCCACACCCCTTTTTCAAGATGGCTGCCACTACTGCATGCAAAACGTAATTTCCTGTTTCCACTACTAGCCACCATCTTGGATGATGGACCGTACAGGTCTTTCTCTGCCGTCATCTACTATGTTTATGTATGTATGTAATGGGAAGTGATGTAAAAAAAAACCCCGACACCACCTCCTAAAGCCTCAGCGCAATTTAGTGCTCAGCTTAACCTTTTTTCTCACAGGAAAGAAAATAGACATTTTTGTTTTCTTTTTATTATATTTTTTTCTTTCAAATGCATACCTTGTGCTTAAACCTGTTTTTACTGAATGACAGCCATTTAGGCTTCAAGTTCAAATCGTTAGGCTTTCAATTCCATTCAAACTGGAGAGCAAAGCAAACTATCTCTGTCTGTGTGAGATCAGGGTCCGTAGACTGCTGTTTGCTTTTTCACACTGTATGAGATAAATAGGGTCTGTTGCCGCCATCCATGGACCCCCCCCTACCCCCCCTCCCCTTCCCCCTATCTAGCAACAAAACTTACAGTGGAATCTCAGCCCTGCCCCTTCCAAGAAGCAGCTCAGTCTCCCTGGTTTATCACAGCTTTTCAACAAAAGCAAGCTAAATTCACGGAATCCCAGCTCTGAGATGTTTGCTTTTTTTCCAGGAAATACACTGTTCTCTGTGTGAGATCAATAAGGGATCTATAGCCTCCACCCATGCCCCCTTCCCCTAGCATAGGGAATCCCAGCTCTGCCCCTTCCAAGAAGTGTGCACTTAAGCAGTAGCCTCCCCCTACTCCCCTTTCCTACCCCTCCCTCCTGTTTTTGGAACATACAAGTTTACAGATAAGCAAACCTCTTACTCTCTGCATCTCTCCCACTGGCCCCCACCTTGTTCTATGCCTGTTATTCTCCTTTTACAGGCAGAAGCCTGTGAGCTGTGCCTAGGTCTGCATCCTGCAGTGTGACCCCTTCCACTTTTTCCCTAGCCATCAGCAAACTTACAGAGAGAATCCATGCTCTGCCTCTACCTCTCGATTATCAAAACCATCAGCCCAACCAGCTGCAGTCAGGCCCTTGTACATAGAGAGATGTAATGTGCACGTGTGGCTAATTCTACTACCCCCCCCCCCCTCTTTATGGCTCCCAACCCACCCTGTAGCGCTAGTGTTGAAATGTGCGCTGCCCTATGAACTCATGCACAAAAAAATTCTAAGCAGAATTTACTATGATTCGGAGGCGATCGGAAGTTTAGGAGGCATATGCCTCTGTACAGAGGCCTCCTAGAAAACATAATAATGTTCTCAGTGGAATACAGGTCAATGAATTGCTCAAGGAGCAAGATGCTTATACCTTACACTGACCTGCTCGCATTCAATGTCAAGGAAACAAGACCATAGTTTCAGAGGTGGATGCTCAGTGGTAAGCAGACCTGGTGAATCTGTCAGCTCTGTTTTATTTTAATCACGGCTATAAATACATATTGATGATTAATGTAACCTGGTGTACGCCACATTGAGCCTGTCCATGGGTGGGAATAATGTGGGGATATAAATGCCATAATAAATAATAAATAAATAAATATATATATATATAGATATATATATAATAATATATATATATATATATATATATATATATATATATATATATATATATATATATATATATATATATATATATATATTGTGATAAAGTCACATCCAGGATAGTTGGGTTAAGGCAGTTTCAGTCTGAACTACAAGTCCCAGAAGGCATTGCAGGCAAGGAGCCAGGAGGTGAGATTAGGAACCTGGACTGGACTTCTAGCTGCAATAAGGGAAGACAAGGGAATAAGCTGACAGGATTGTAGATTGGCTGCCCCTAGGGGGGAAAGAGAGCTAGGAAACTCTGTGTGCAGGAGCTCCTCATTAGGCTAATGCTCAACTCAGCTGGTATGGGTGTGTAGAGAAGCTAATGAGTGGAGAATGATTGGTTGTGAAGGCAGAAGCCAGGGATTGATTAGGCAGGTGGGAAGGAGTCTCATTAATTCAGTTCAGGGGAGCGCAGCAAGGATGGGGAGAAGCAGTGGCAGGCTGAAAACTCTTGGGCAGGGAGGTCCCTAAAGTACTGAAGCAGGCTGAGATTCCTTGGGTGAAAGGAAGTCCAAAAGTATTGAATTCACTGTGAAGTTGATGCAGGGGAAAACCCTTGGGTAGAAGGAGTCCCTAAAATATTGAACTCTCCTGAAGGTAAAGAGGATAGAAGGTAGAAAATGCTGCTGGGTGACTAAACTGTGATGATGAACTGAAAGAACTGTTTGTCGTGGGAATTGAATTACTGCTTATTGTGCACTAGATAAAGAGCCCAGACTGAAGCCTGTATTGAATCCTGGTATGTGCTATGCTGCTGTTGGAACTGTGTACTAAAAACCTGCATGGAATAAAAGTCCTTAAGATTGAAGTTACTGGTGGACATCTATTTATTCATTGTACCGGGAGCCTGTGGCTGGAGGAGATTGTTCTATCCTTGGCTGCACAAGAGAGGCGCCTGGTTAGAAATGGCACTTTCCCAGATGAGATTGAACATGGATCCATGCAAGCTGGAGAGTCTGGTCGTGGTGACCTAAATGCTTAAATCCTGGATGCCTCAGGTAAGAGGTACCTAGGGGGGCCAAGGCTGGATAATAGAAGTGGGGAAGACCAGGAGTGGACTGGGCTGGCTCGAAAGGGGGACCAGTGTAAGATATCGCACTTGGGTCTCTCTCTTTTTTTTTTTTTTGCTTTACAGGGTGAATGTGGTGTGTCAGGAGTTTCCTGAAGCCCGTCGAGGGGGCCAACGCTGATGAAGGCGCATTACTCGCCTGCCCAGGTAAAGGGTACCTAGGGGGAGGCGAGGGAGGATCCTAACTGAGAAGGGCAGTTCCAGTAAACTGTAGAAAGGCTTGGTTGATGTGAATTCGGGGTACGAGGCTAAGAAGTAGCGCAAGTGTAGGACTGGGGAAACAGGCAGTCCGCACTTGGATTCTTCTCTTCTGTTGCAGGCTGCATCCCATCGGATGGTCGAGGAGGACGCTGGAGCCATGGGGAAGGCCGAGATGGGTCAGACCAGAAAGAAAAGTCCAGAGGCCCGAGGGGCCGGAGCCCAAGTCACTCGCAGAAGGAATGGACATGGCAGGGATGGACACCATGATCCAGGTTCGGGGACTTGGAGGAGGGACTTTGTCTAAAGACTGGTGGGATTATGCTTAAGCCTGAAGGGGTGTCTAGGGAAGACGGGACCCCAAGGAGGAGAAAGAAGGTTGAGCCAGTGTGTTACCAATGTGGGGAAATAGGCCATGTTGGAGAATGGTGTCTGGAAGTATTCAGTTCAGAGGATGAACTGGGAGACTGGGAGGATATAGGTAATCCTACAGTCAGTTGGGGGGGGATTAAGTGACATGGCAGGCAAGAGGAAGCCCAAAGGCCATGGGGTCCGGAGGTGACCCATTCCTCGGAGGCAGACTTAATGGTTAAGCCGGGAACCCAAGGGGAAAGAGGTGTCTGCAGGGAAGAGGGTCAGGAGGAAACCCGCTGCAGGGAAAGCACCCAATGTCCCAGGGAGAGGGGAGGCCACAAACCTGAAAAGTACCAAGAGGGAGGAGGGGTGCCTGGACAAGGAAGGAAAACCCCAGTTGCAGGATAGTGGTAGTCCTGACAAAAAGGGTAAACCCTCTAGGAAAGTGAAAGGGGAGGTAGGCCCAGGTGAGGACTTCCCAGGTGACAGGATAAAAGTAGTCCCTGGGGGGTCACGTGATGCAGCGCTGCTGAGCGGATGTCTCAAGTCCCGGCTCCGAGTCTGACTCCCCTTAATCATTGAAATAACCCGCATAAATCTCTCTAAATAGATAGTAAATGAGACCTGAGAGCATCATGGAACACCCCGCACCTCAACTTAAACGGAGATCGAGGGTAATTGAGGAGGTGTGGGGTTGGTATGCCCGCGAAAAGCCGGTGCAGCAAGCAAACCCCTGTGCAGGAAGTGAAGCCCAAAATGGCGGCGGTGCCGGAGACCGCGGGGGTGGTCAGTCAGCCTGCGACAGCAGTAATGCAAGATCTTATAGCCCAGGTTACGACCATTCTAGAGGAAAAGCTATCAAAATTTTAGGCGTCGGTTGAACAGATTCGCGAAGCGGTGGAACGGCAGAGCGCCAGGCTGGAGCAAGCTGAAGAGAGGATTTCCCAGCAAGAAGATAGAGCACAAGCGGCAGACACCAGAATTGAGGCACTAGAACAAAAGGTTCGAGATTGCTGCAACAAGTAGACGAGCAGGAAAACAGAAGTAGAAGAAATAACGTGAGAATCATCGGAGTGCCGGAATCTATCAAAGATAAGGACCTGTGGAAGCTGGTGGAAGGCTGGCTACCGGAGCAAACTGGGCCTGCACGTTCCTGAGCATAAACTACAGATTGAGAGAGCTCACAGAATCGGGCCACTGAGAGAGGGAGAACAACGCCCGCGGCCAGTAATTGTCAAAATTCTCAATTATGCAGATAAAGAAAAAATAATGCAAAGCTTATAGAAAGAAAAAGCTGCTGGAATATGAGGGGAACAAGTTAATGCTTTTTTCAGGACTACTCAGCTGTGGGAAGATGGGGCAGCAGGTGTAAGAGGCTGTATGACAAAGGAGTAAGATTTTGCGCTGCTCTTCCCAGCCAAAGTGAGGGTCCTGCAGGACAACAAGTGCTGTTTTTCACAGACCCTAAAGAACTCAGATCCTTTGTAGATGGGATGCAAGCCTGAGACAGGAGGAGATTGCACAGCAGAAAATCAGGATGTTCATTTATAACTGACTAATAAATCAATGCCTGGTGTGAGAGGCCTCGGGCGAGGGAGCATATAGTGCATGGCCACAAGATGGAGGAGATTTGGAAGTGACATGTCTGCTGTACTGCTGGAATTGGAAAGCTGAGCCTGGGATTTGCGAGGGACATATTCTTGTGGTGGCGATTGAGATTGAGGCCTAAAACAGGAAAGAGCATGAAGACTCAGCGATGTTTCTGAGAAACGTGTGGGACACTGCAGGCGAGCTAAGATAGCATATTACTAGGATGGGGCTCCATCAAATTTTGTGATTTGTTCTTTGTTTCTTACTGCTTTGTTTTTTCTTGCATTTTATTTTCATGCTGTTCTATACCCATTTTACAAAGTGAGGCAATGTGTATTTGGCACATGTTTTTTTTTTTTCTTTCTTCTGATAGCATCTGGACAGTTCTAAAGGACGGGGCCTAATTGAAATGGGTGGAGGTGGAAGTGGTAGGGAAGGAGAGATACATAGGATAAGGGGAGTTGGGAGAAGGGATGGGAGCGGGGGGAACAGGTGATATAAGTGGGGGAATGAATGTTGTTGAAACTGGATATGGGTATGGGTATGGATGATGGGGATGTGTGGTGGGAGAGGGGGAGGGGGACCGGAGGAGGTGTGGTCCTCTCTAGGGGGGAAGGGTGGGGGGAGGGAAGACAGGGAGGATACGTCCATTGAAGTGTTTTTTATATTCTGCTGCTGCAGATAGGTTCTCTTGGGGGTTCAGCTGGGAAGCCCCCAGAGGGAAGTCAGAAGATTACAATCCTCTTGGCTTAAACCCATTACTCCCACTCCCAGATGGCTAAGCTGAAAATTGTTACACTGAATGTGGACGGAGTACATTCACCCAATCAAGAGGTCCAAACTACTGCAGACACTTAGGAAGCAAAATACTGATATTGCACTCCTTCAGGAAACACACCTAGGGGACGCAGAACATGCGAAATTAAGACGTGATTGGGTGGATGAAGTCTAGTTCTGCCTCCTATAACAGCAGACAGAGGGGAGTAGCTATATTAATACGAAGGAATCTGGCCTTTGAATTGCATAGGCAGTATCGTGACCCGGAGGGACGCTTTGTGATAGTAGCGGGCGTTCTGCAAGGGACAAAAGTGGCTTATGTAGTATATAGCACCCAAATTTATTCACAAAATTTTTTTACTCTCCTGGCTGCTAAAAATAGTCACGTTTAATGAATACCACTCATACTGGGGGGCGATTTTAACATTACTAGTGATCCGTTAATAGATTGCAGGCCCCCAAAGAAGGCTGGAAAAGATCATGAGGGGAAAGGGGGAATTATATATCTAGCGAAATTGGGGTGGTAGACATTTGGAGACTTTATCACTTAGAAGAAAAAGATTACACATTTTATTCTCATCCTCATGGAGTCCATGCGCGCCTGACTATATTCTAGTGGCCTAGTCATTGGTGAGAGGGGTTGAGCGCACGGAGATAGGGGAGTCAATTGTTTCAGATCACGCGCTAGTGTGGGTTCAGTTGAGTGGGGAGAGCAGACAGGCATGGCAAGGTGGCGGATGAATCCTGCTTTGTATCAAGACAGGGACTTTGCAAACACCTGCGACAGATTTGGCTAGAATATGTAGAAGAAAACAAGACTCAACCTGTTAATGATAGAATATTCTGGGAAGCTGCTAAGGCAGTTGTACGGGGCAAGGTCATGGCATATACAGCGGCTATGCACAAAAAGGCGAGAGGCGGAGCTGAGGAACCTGTTGATTAAATTGAAGGAGGTGAGGAGGCTGTTTATTCTTTCCCCATCTGTCAGCTAGAGAGGATTACATGGCGGTAAGGAAACAAGTACAGGCAATATTAGATGCAAGGGCGATATATGATATCAGACTCTACAAGTACCGCCTGTGTAGATGGGATAGCAAAACAGGCAAACTCTTAGCATCCCTGATTCGGCAGAGATCCGGAAAAAGCTTCATCAGCAAACTTAGGAATAGTAGTGGGGGAATACAAGCGGGGAGGGAGGAAAATCCAGAAGGAATTTGTCAAATTTTACTCTGCTTTGTATGCTAAAGGCTCATTCTCGGAAGGTGAATGTCGGAAATTCTTTGATAAGATACAGTTGTCGTCTCTGTCGGCAGAACAAGTGGCGAGCCTTAATGCACCAATGCAGGGTAAAGAAGTACAGAGAGTTATAAAACGGTTGAAGTTGGCAAAAGCGCCTGGCCCAGATGGATTAGGGACAGAGTTTTATAGATATTACAAGATCAGCTCATACAGCCTTTTGTTGCTATGTGTGAGGAGGTACAAGCATCGAGGAACATGGGCTCATATTTGAACCACGTGTTTATCACAGTATTGCCGAAAACTTGGTAAGGATCCTACAGACCAATATCATTGCTGAACCAGGATGTAAAATTATGGCAGCTTTGCTAGCAGCGAGGTTAAGCGAGTTAGTTCCCCATCTTGTGCATACGATCAGGTGGGGTTCGTGAAGGGGAGATACGCCTCCGCTAACATTTGAAAGTAAGTAGAATGTTATTTGAGGGCAATAGGAAAGGGGGAGACAAGATGATGGCCAGTTTAGATGCAGAAAAGGCCTTCGATAAAGTGATATGGGAATATTTTGTTCTGGGTGTTGCAGAGGTATGGGATAGAGGGAGAATTCTGGATTGGATAAAAGTATTATATACCAATCCAACGGCCCAAATTGTGATAAATGATTCACTGACTCCGGTGTTGCCTTTGTGGGGAGGAACGAGCAGGGTGCCCCTTGTCGCCTTTGTTATTTGTTTGAGTCTAGAACCGCTGGCAGTTCGAATAAGCCAAGAGCCGAGTTTGAAGGGAGTGTGTGTAGGAGAAACGGAGCATCGTATTAATTTATTCACGGATGACATGTTGCTGCTACTTGATAATGCGTCCACTGGAATATTTTCCGTAATGGAAATTATAAAAGAGTTTGGAGCTTTTCGGGGCTCAGTATCAATTTTGGTAAATCTGAGGCATTGCCGATTAGCAACCCATGTGCTAGTGTGGATGGTGCCGAATTTTCCTTTAATCTGGGCGAAGACCGGGATAAAGTATTTGGGGGTACACTTGAGTGCAGACACAGTATGGGTCTACAAGAAGAATGTAGTAAATAGGTTGGAAGAAATTAGAGGCTGTGTGGGAAATGGAAAGAGCTACTGGTTAGCTTCTCGGGAAGGGTGGCATTGGTGAAAATGGTTCTACTGCCTAAGATATATATTCATTACAGATGTTGCTGTTGTGGGTACGAAAAAAAGAGGAAGCCCAGTATAAGAGTATAATACGACTTTTATTTGGTGGGCGCAGAGGCCTAGAATTTCCTTTACTAAACTGTCCCTGGATAGGGGAAAAGGAGGACTCAGGTTGCCAGACATAAGAGCTTATACGTGGCTGCGCTTATGAGATGGGTTCATGAGATGCATACAGGGGCAGATTTCTTTTCACCAGCAGGTTTCTGGGAGAGTTGGTGTAGGCCCTATGAGCCATTTGTTGTTTTAGAGACCAGGTACATACGAGATTTTAAGGGAGGTTGTGAAGAATCCTTACCTCATGGCGATGCGGGAAGGTCTGGAAATGGTGGAGAGACCTGGGTGAAGCTAAGAAAGGGGCAGGACCTTTCCTGCCCTTGACAGGCAACCCGGAGTTCATGGCGGGAATGGGTGTGTCAGTTTTAAAAAATGGAGATGAGAACGGGTGTAGGTACTTAGGTGATCTTAGACAACTGGGAGAGGATCATTTCCCATCTTATGAACAGGTCAAGCGCGCATGGACGGTACCGAATTCTGTATATATATGGCCGCCCTTGCTCTCAGTAAAATACAGGTCAATGGCTCAGGCTAAAGAGCTAGGCTCTGCAAGCAAATGGCTCATAATAAGAGCTAGGCTTCTTAAAATCAGAATCATCTCTGATACAAAAGAGAGCTAGCTTGTAAAAATCAGAGATCACCTTTGACACAGTTACATTTCACTGTGGCAAGTGCTGAACTGGCAAGGGTGGGGGCAATCTACTCTATAAACAATCCTGAGATTGGCACCTGCAAGACGTCATAAGCAAGAGTTGCTATGGTTACATAGAGATAGTGCTGGGTCAGCTGCACCCCGGGTGAGAACATCCAAAGGGGGGGCTACAGGAAGGTTTGGGAATATGTGAAGTCATTCTGATCAACTGATAAGGACTAGGAGCCCAGTTGAGACAGCTGGGGTCCATTGAAATGAATAGGGCCAAAATTGTATATAAGCAGCAGTTTGAGGAGTATTAGTTCAGACGAGACGAGACGAGAAGAAGAAGGAGATGAGAGGAGAAGACGAACAGAGAAGGGAGACTCCAGAAGGCTAGAGAGAGAGGACGTGCCATGATATGCGGTTCCATTATGTGAATGCTTAACCTACCTGTATTACCATTGGTAAGATTGTAATAAACTATCTTATTATATCTACTACATACTGGGTTCCCTTTCTAATTACAAGAGTCCATACTGCTTGACGGGTAAGCCTGTCATGAGCAGATTTAAGGTTGGGAAAGCTAGATATTTGGAGGGCATATGTAACTTTGCCCAGAGAGAGATGAGACGGGCCACTGCTTCCGCTGCTTGATTAGCAAGGCAGATTCGGAGAAAATAAACATATTGGTAGCCAGAGGATGGTTACTCCCTCTTGGGCTTCGAATCTGCCTTTGTAAATTTATTTAAAATTGCCCGAAGAGCTGTAAGTTCCTAAACCCTTTTTCTCACATTTTTTAATATCCTTATCCAGGCTCCCGAAACTGCCATTTCTTTCTGTAGCTTTTAAAAGTTTTCCCTAACAAGTGCTGTAGTTCACTATCTCAATGACATGAGAATCTGGGAAGCTTGCCCACTTTAGCTGCCTTATCAGTCCAGCACTGCTTCGGCAGAGGAGGCTCTACAGTTTACTTTTAAAAGCTCAGAAAGTGATTTTTTTTTTTTTCCCCCTTTTCCGTTCGTTTTTTTGTCCCTGTTCTATGCTGAAGTGGTACAAGTTAAACAGTCATTTACACAGGTATTCTTTTTAACCTCCCGCTGTCTATCCTCTGTCAACTGTATTGCTCCTAAATCCATCTAACTAACTCCCTCTCTTATCTTTCAAATCCGGTTTCATCTCTCGAAATTGGTACAACTTTTTTTTTCAACATATTCTCGACGGTGGACTTATGCAAGGGTCCTTCCCTTAACGCCGATGAGATTTATGATTCCCTATCTCTAGATTTTCAGTATGCCTCCTTCAGCAGCACTTTCTGATACACAAACAGCCTTCCCCTGGCTGCGGTCCCAATTACCACCTTTAGCTGGGTTAATTTTTTTTTAGCTGGCCAGTTTCTAATTACTGGAGACTGATCCCACCCTTTGTGTAGGTTCTGGACTTCTTACAGTCTGTGGGTTGCTGCGCTTTCCCCAGTACTAATAAAGGGAGTAAGAAGCACCTTCTAACCTCTACCAAGGTACTTTTGAAGGTTTTAGGCTTTGTGCAGGACAATTTTTTGAGACTGGCCATTGCACAGTACATTTTCTTTGTCTTGTTTCTGGGCAAGTGGCCAACCATACATTGTTTACCGATTCAGCCCTGCTTGTGCTGTCTAAAGACACTCACTGAAGCAGGATAGACACGCTGATTTCAAACACACTTTTACTGTCCTTGTGCACAGCTGGGGTTTCTCTTAGGGTCCCTCTTTAAATCTGCCACCTTTAAATCTGGGCATCTTTAATATTGGGCACCGATATTACTTTGTTTTCAGGGTTTCTTGTTTTCGGGAAGGCTGCCAATCCTAGCTTGCTTACCTATTCAGCCCTGCTGAAGCAGCATAGCCACGCTGATTTTTAATAGTAGTTTTATCCTTACTGTCCCACGCCCGTTGTGAATATAGAATTGATTGTCTGGGTGCCTCTATATGGGGTACTTTCCAAATTGTCTCCCACATTAATTTTTTATGGTGAATACCAACAAGTGGTTTTTTTAGGGTTGCCCTCATTCAGGTACTATAATTTTAGCTGACCATTACGTTTTTTTTTTAAATAGTTTTTTTTTATGTTCACCGGTCTACAGTGGCCGAGAGGTTTTATATTGGTCAAGGTGACCAACAGTTCCAGTTTAATACTGAGGGATATTTTGTATTCCAGTCTAAATTGACTGAGGGTTATTCCAGTTCTAGGTGTGGAACTGAGGGTTCTTCTTTTCCCCAGTCTACCGTGACCGAGAGTTTGTCCAGTCCAAAGAGGCTGAGGGTCCAGTCCAGTGAAACTGAGGGTCAAGTCCAGTGACACTGAGGGTCCAGTTCAGAGTAACTGAGGGTTTGCTTCTTTTCCCCGGTCTAGCGTGACCGAGAGTTTGTCCAGTTCAGAGTAAACTGAGGGTTTGTTTGTTTTTTTGTCCGATCTCCTGACAGAGGTTGAGGGGTTTTTTTTTTCCTTCCGGTTCCAGGTGAACCGCGGTTTTTTGTAATGCAGGTAACCTTTAGCCACCCTGTCTTAAGTGTCTTGTAATGGATCCTGAGTGTACTCTCAATAAGTGGACGCACTAATTGATGGGCCAGGTTTAGACCGCGGGGTTTTGCTAAGTACCTTGACTATTACAAACACATATTGAGGATTTTTTGTTTGCGTGCACATTGTAATTTCTTTTTGTTTTTGACCGGTTCAGCTATAATTGTACCTTTATGAAATTGCCCTAGGCAACCTTTTCTTTTTACTTAGACTTATTCACAGGTTTCCTTCCCTTTTGTGAAGTATCCCTGCACACTTGAAAGTTCTGAAGACAGGTAAGTATAAAATTCACTTCATTTTTGTTGGAATCAATTTCTAATGAAGATTTAGTCAGTCTATTAAACTCCTTTCACACTGTAATAAAGTTAAGCACATAATTACACAACACCAGTTGTACCACCCTTTGTGCCATATACTTTTCTGACTTAGACACAATTCTAAAGTTCTTCCAGAATGAAAAAAAGGCTCTCACCCGTATCTGTAAGAAATGGTTCAAAGTTTGGAATGCCAAGGATAACACCCTTGATTGGCCCGTGTCCAGCTTTTTTGAACCTGCCAAATTACGTGGTTTAATTACTTACAACAACTCCCATAAAAAAGTGAAGTCCAGAGATAAAAATCTCAATGCCATAGACAAATTTATTCTTATTGGGGAGCAAGAAGGTAATTCTAATCCTCTGCTCAACACCCAAAGCCCAGCACATCCACCCTTGGATGACACTGCACCGAGGGCTGTTACCTTCATATGAGGGGACTCCGCCTCCATAGAGCCAGGTCTTTCCAACAATTCTCAGTTTTTTGCATATTTACAAGTAAGGGATTATATCCTAACACTTGAAAGGAAGCAAGGGGGGCCAGTGCTATTTACACAATTAGACTCCTTATTATTGCAGCTCCCCGTGCACCTGAATAAACTTTCACAGTGGCACCAGATAATAAGGAATAATAAGAAACACACTTATCTTCAGAAGCTGCAGAAGTTTGGAGTCAGGATATAGGGGACAGTGTGTCTGCAGGAGGTCTCTGGGAGGGGTATTTGGGGGATCCCTAAGCTAACACCCAATGCGGCATTACAAGATATACAGTTTCGCATCCTTCACAGGGTTCACATTTCCAGAGAAAAAGGACAGCTGATGGGGCTCTGGCCTGATGCCATGTGCATCAAATGTAAAACACAAGTAGGAACATTATTACATTCATTTCTGGAGTGCCCACAGTTAGCAGCGCTTTGGACAGGAGCGTTGAAAGAGATAGAGAGTATTGTACAATGTTCCTTTGAGTGGTCATACTCAGTAGTGTAGTTGGGGAACTCTGAAGGTCTAAGGGACCAGGGCCTGGGAGAGGCGGAGTGCAAATTTATCTTAGTAGCCACGATACTTGTGAAAAAGTGCATCCTAGTGGCCTGGGCGGATAGAACCCCCCCAAAACTGGCGGTGTGGTTGGGATTCATGAAAGAGATGGCTAGCTGGGTGATAGCATCTCTCAAATTCTCAGTTTACATAGGACAACGCCAGTATAGAGCATTATGGGAAAGGGTGGAAAATGCACCCACATTGGATCTTTAATATAGGGTGAGCTATGAGTAGCGCAGCAATCCCCCCAGTCACTGGTGGAACCAACGGGGAGGGAGCAGTTGTGATCATCATATCCAAGGAATAGGTATTCTGGAATTAAACTCAGTGGACAGAGGGGGGGGGGAGGGGGGAGGTAATCAGAAGGGGTATTACTTTTCCCTCAATTACTTCTGGGGGGGGGGGGGGGAAAAAGAAAGGGAGGGTCAGGGGTAGTTCTACCAATTGTTGTATTTACGCTGTTGGTTTAATATACTTCTATATGAGAGATAGCGTGGCTGCGCCACAATGATGTAAGAACAGTGTTGTAATAAGCAGTTTGAATGTTGTTGGCTGATATTTGGGCGTCATGCCTCTGACTCAATAAAGATATTAAAAAAAAAAAAAAAAAAGTAGTCCTGATGGGGTAGGGGAACTCCAGGTACACTGGGAGCAGGGGGGTGAGACAGCTGAAGAAAGAGTAGGCTGCCCATGCTACAGTGAAAAATTGGCAGTATTTCCATGTGGTGGGGAACCAGGGAGAGTTGCCTCAAGGGAGAAATACTGGGAAATGGGATTAATGGAATTTCCCAAAGATGGCCTTGAGTTTGGTAGGAAACTCCAGGAGGAAGCCCAAAAAGAGAATGAGAACCCGCTGTTAAAATCCCTTAAAGAAAGTATCTGGCAGGTAGAATGGGAGTTACAGGCCCTATGTAAAGCGGGGGAAACTCTATAGGTACCCTGAGCACTGTCTTAGGGAGGTCCTGGAACTTAATAAGGGACTGATGGTAACTTTAGTGGGCAATATACAGCAGCAGGAGGTGTCCCATAAGGTAATGGAGAATAGTCTAAGGGAGAATGAGCAAAGATGGGTCCTATTTGAGGCAGCTTGTAAGAAAGAAATGGCTGCTTCAGTGCGTGCCTTAGAGGCCAAGCTGGCAGAGTCCCTTAAGCAGAAGGAAGGCTGTGAGGCACTGCTAGCCACGTTTAGGGCTGAGCTGCGCACAGAAGGTAGGCTAAGTGAAGAAAAGGAAGCAGAAGTAGCCCATCTTACAGCTACCCTGAAAGAGACCCAAGCCTTAAATGAGACCCGATTAGCTAAGCTGCAGTCCACACATGAGCAAGAGATAAGGGACCTCACAGACAAGTTGCAACAAGACCAGAAGCAGAGGATATACCTAGTTAAAGCTGAGTTCCAGAATGCTCGCCAAGAATGGCAAAAAGAGCAGGAGGTCCTAAGGGAAAATATAAGGGAACTGCAAGCCGTGATACTACTCCAGAGGCAAAGGGAGAATAAGCTGGTCACCTCTGTGAGGGCAGAACTAGAAGACGCCAAGCAGGAGGTGAAGCAGAAGGAAATGGAGTTGGCCAAAAGGCAGGAAAGTGTTAAGGAGATGGGTAAACTACAGCAAACAGCTATAGGAGAGCTGAGGGGGATTTTAACCCAGGTAAAGGCTGGGCTGGGAGAATTGAAGGGCCAACAGGAAAGCCCGCTGAGGGAAGTGCAGCAGGGATATACTGAAGTGGTGGCTCAGTTAACTGTGGCATTGCAGCAGACCCAAGCTGAGGCCAGGGGCCTGAGTGAGCTTAATGAGGAGAAGGTAATCCAGATAGAAGACCTGCACAAGGGATACACTCAAAGGATAGAGGGGTTATTGGTGGAGATGCAGGCAGCCCAGGAAAGGGTAGAATACCTTACTCAGAGGAACCTTGAGTTGGAAACTCAGATAAAAGAGTTGCAACAGGTTCAAGCTCAGGTGGCAGCTGAGTGGGCGGTAGAGAGACAGCAAGCCCAGGAAACCGCAGAAAGGGCAGAAAGCTGCAGGGTGGCCCTGGAGGAGAGGTGCAGGGTGTTGACTCTAGCAGTCGATGTCTTCTTCCAGGATGGGCATGGAAGACTAAAAGAGCTTCAGGAAGCCCAGGCCTGCATTGTGGACCTCCGGAAAAAGCTTGAGGGAAAGAAGGACCCAGGAGGGTTAAAGTAAGTAAACTCCTATCCCTGAGTAATGATCAGGATAGGGAGAGTCAGAAGGGCACTGTTAAAACCCTAGAAAGAGGTAGTGTAAAGGTTAAGGAATTTGAGAAACCCCGGAAGGGCAAGCAGAAAAGGGAAAAGGCTGCCCAATGGAGGGAAAGGCTCAGGCCTCAGAAGAAAGGGTTGATCCTAGGGCCCAGATACCGCACGTTAGAGTCAGGTGAGGAAAGAGCTCCTAGGCAGGGGACACCGGCTCAGGGAGGGTGCCAGGGGGATGCTAGATCACCCAGAGGCTGGGGGGAGCCTTGTGGTTATCCTATACCAAAAGGGAGGGATAGGATACACTTAAAAGTTCCAGGGAAAAGGAGACTTAGGACCCTATACACAACCCACAAATACCAATCAGGGCCTAGTAGGCAAAGAAGTACAGCCCAGGGTTGTAGCCATGAGAGAGGTAGGACTAGGAGTTCCCCTGAGGTGATAAGGGGATTAGGCCTGAGGAAAGTACGCCAGAAGCCCATAGTGGTAAAGGGGGTGTACCCATGGGTCAGGAAAGTGGGCGAAGAAATTAGACGCTGAGGCCTAGGGAGGCGTAAACAGAAAGGATGAAGGGGTCTGTCTAGAATTGCGAATCCCTGGGAAGGTCCCAAAGGGACTCACAATTTCTTAAGTGGGGGGGTATGTGATAAAGTCACATCCAGGATAGTTGGGTTAAGGCAGTTTCAGTCTGAACTACAAGTCCCAGAAGGCATTGCAGGCAAGGAGCCAGGGGGTGAGATGAGGAACCTGGACTGGACTTCTAGCTGCAATAAGGGAAGACAAGGGAATAAGCTGATATGATGTGTAGATTGGCTGCCCCTAGGGGGAAAGAGAGCTAGGAAACCCTGTGTGCAGGAGCTCCTCATTAGGCTAATGCTCAACTCAGCTGGTATGGGTGTGTAGAGAAGCTAATGAGTGGAGAATGATTGGTTGTGAAGGCAGAAGCCAGGGATTGATTAGGCAGGTGGGAAGGAGTCTCATTAGTTCAGTTCAGGGAGAGCAGCAAGGATGGGGAGAAGCAGTGGCAGGCTGAAAACCCTTTGGCAGGGAAGTCCCTAAAGTACTGAAGTCTGAGAGGCAGTTGCAGGCTGGAAACCCTTGGGCAGGGAGGTCCCTAAAGTACTGAAGCAGGCTGAGATTCCTTGGGTGAGAGGAAGTTCCAAAAGTATTGAATTCACTGTGAAGCTGATACAGGGGAAAACCCTTGGGTAGAAGGAGTCCCTAAAATATTGAACTCTCCTGAAGGTAAAGAGGATAGAAGGTAGAAAATGCTGCTGGGTGACTGAACTGTGATGATGAAATGAAAGAACTGTTTGTTGTGGGAATTGAATTACTTTTTATTGTGCACTGGATAAAGAGCTCAGACTGAAGCCTGTATTGAATCCTGGTATGTGCTATGCTGCTGTTGGAACTGTGTACTAAAAACCTGCATGGAATAAAAGTCCTTAAGATTGAAGTTACTGGTGGACATCTATTTATTCATTGTACCGGGAGCCTGTGGCTGGAGGAGATTGTTCTTTCCTTGGCTGCACAAGAGAGGCGCCTGGTTACAATATATATATATATATACACACACACATACATATATATACATACATACATATATATATATATATATTTTTTTTTTTTTTACTTGGGGTTCAGGGGAGGTTCTAGGCTTCCAGCAATTGTTGGTGGCCAGTGCTGTGGCTCCAGAAGCAGTCCTGAGCTTTCTGTGTGGAGCTGCACAGTCCGCGGCTTGCCCTAATGTTCTGATCTTTGGGTTTGTTTTTTTTGAGTGGGTATCGCTCAGCCATTTGTGTGGGGTGGTGCAGAATTTAATTTGAGTGAACATTTATAGTTTTATAGATGTTTTGATAGAGATTTATGATACAAGTCTGTAATCAATGGTGCTCAGTCACCTAGATTACTGCAACGCACTCTATGCTGGCTGTAAAGAACAAATCATCAAGAAACTTCAAACAGCCCAAAACACAGCAGCCAGACTCATATTTGGTAAAACAAAATACAAAAGTGTCACACCCCCTAAGAGAAAAACTACACTGGCTTTCACTTAGGGAACGTATTACATTCAAGGTTTGTACCCTGATTCATAAAAATCATTTACGGAGATGCCCTGATCTACATGTCAGACCTCATAGACTTACCACCCAGGAACACCGAAAGATCTTCATGTACATTCCTGAATCTTCACTTCCCCAGCTGCAAAGGACTAAAATACAAATTAACACATGCATCCAGCTTTTCCTACATAGGCACGCTGCTTTGGAATGCATTACCACTTGATGTGAAAAAAATACATGACCTAATCAACTTTCGGAAATCACTGAAGACATACCTCTTCAACAGAGCATACCACAACGATCCGTCATTTTAACTTTAGCACATTACTGCTTTAACTGTTATTCTGACTTTGATCTCTTTATGCTTTATTCCATTATGTTACCCATATTCTTATGTAATTACTAATTGTATCTTTTACTCTGGTATGGCGTTAGCCATGGCGGAACAATGTAAGCCATATTGAGCCTACAAATAGGTGGGAAAATGTGGGATACATTTGCAACAAATAAATAATGTCTTAAACGTGTGTTTAAATTTATAAAAAATGCACTGTATGTGTAGTTTGATGGCACTTAATGATTGAAAGATATTTTGATCAAATTGTATAGAAATGTTAGGGTGTTTTTTTTTAATAAAACTTTTCTATTATTTTCTATGGAAAGTTATTTTCCAAAATGGAGATTTTGAAAAAAATGCTAATTATAATCCACCCTGTGTTCTGAAACCTTATTGGCTGGCAGAGGTCAGCTGGTGACTCAGAGACACCGTCTCCCTTGGCAACAGCTGAAGACACTGAAGAGGGAATATGTGTGTGTGTGTGTGTGTGTGTGTGTGTGTGTGTGTGTGTGTGTGTGTGTGTGAAAGTTCTGACTGCATGACAGGATTTCTGAGACAGAGAGTATGTGAAAGTAAGTTGTTCTGCAAGTGTTTGAGCTCTGAGTGCAGATGAAGTAAGCTGGAGGAGAAAAGTGCTGGATTTGAGCAGAGAAAAAAAAGTTCTAAAACTGATTTTTTTTTTGTGTGCTGTTTAAGTATATGAAAGGGAATTTCTCTGCGAGTGTTTGAGCACTGAATACAGGTGAAGTGACCTGGAGGAGAAAGGCGTTGGATTTGAGCAGAGAAAAAAAGAACTAAAACTGATTTTTGTTTGTTTGTGTTCTGTTTAAAAGTTTTGCAAGTTAAGGCTGTGGTAGAGAGACCAAGTGCATAATTGTGTAAAACAAATTTGTGTAAGTGGATTAATCTCAGTTAAGCCACTAGGAAAACTGGTCTCTAAAGTTTAAGGTTGGGTTGGCAGCATGTGTGTTCTGCATAGTCTGCTGGTGTGCTAGTGTGGAAGATTGCATGATTTGGGAGAGACCAAGTTGCTGTGGGCAGTGTGACTACAGGATCCAATGAAGAGTGCCCCTCCTTAGTTAGGGAACTCAGTAAAAGAATAGAAAAACTATTTAAGGTTACACAATTATTATTTATTTTGTTAGTTAGAAAGCCACAGTTATCCTGAATCCCAGCTAGGGCTGTTCCTGCTGTTAGTCAGGGAGGAAGGTTTTTTTGTTGATTTTATTTAAAGTGTGAGGCAGTAAGTTCCTGTACTGGAAGAAAAGAACTTGAGATCCAATGTACAAGCAAGGAGAAGAAGAAGCTCCAAGAAAGACCAAAGATAAGTCTTCACTCCCATGCACAGCTAAAGAAAGGATACTGAAAGGTCACTGAGTTTAATCTGACTTATCTGTTCTAGAGACTGGATCCGGGTGTTCACCCCTGAAAGACATAAATTAGTTCAAAAAGAATCAATTCTTGAGACATACACTATAAAGGAAAGTTATAACTATAGAGTAGGAGAAAGCAAATAAGATACTTTGGTTAATACATATCTGATGGTTTCACTGTTGATCTTAAGCTATACTACTGTACCTGTTAGGGAAATTTCTGTTATTAGTTTAAGTTTAAATGTATGTTTATGCAACCAAAGAACCTAATATGTTAACAACACCACATTTTCTATACCCTAAATTGGGTTTACATAAACAACTAGTAACTTGTACTTACCATCTGTCTGGTTACTGGATCTTAAAATCCTTTTAGTTTTCTTTCCTCTCCATATCCACGTAACCGGTCCCAGAATGCCTCCAATCTCATCCCTATTCCCCTTCTCCCCCCCGCTTCCCTCCCCTTCTCGTGTGCCCTATGGAATGCCCACTCAGTATGCAACAAACTCTCCTTCACCCACGATTTATTCATCTCCCGCTCCCTTCAACTGCTTGCTTTAACTGAAACTTGGATAACCCCTAATGACACTGCCTCAATTGCAGCCCTATGCCATGGAGGATATCTTTTCTCCCACACTCCCCACCCAGATGCATGCGGTGGAGGCGTTGGGTTTCTTCTCTCACCCTCCTGTAGTTTCCAACCCCTCCTCCTGCCACAGTCTCACTGTTTCTCATCCTTCGAAACTCATGCCATCCGGCTATTCTACCCGACTCCACTCAGAGTTGCAGTCATCTACCACCCCCCTGATAAGCCCCTCTCCTCATTCCTTACTGACTTCGACGCTTGGCTCACCGTCTTTCTTGATCCCTCATCTCCATCCCTCATTCTTGGTGATTTTAATATTCACGTTGACAACCCATCCAACTCCTACGCTTCTAAATTCCTCTCTCTGACATCCTCCTTTAACCTCCAACTATGCTCTACCACCCCTACTCACCGTAATGGCCATTGTCTAGACCTCGTTCTCTTCTCTTCCTGCTCACCTTCCAACTTCTGCAACTCAGTCCTTCCAATCTCAGATCATCACCTAATCACCCTCACACTTCACCACCCTCCCCCTCAACCTCGCCCAACTATAACCACTGCCTTCAGGAATCTCCAAGCTGTCGACCCCCCTACCCTATCCTCTCACATCTCCAATCTCTTCCCTTCCATCTCATCTTCTGAATCTGTCGACATGGCTGTCTCTACCTACAATGAAATTCTCTCCACTGCTCTGGACACCCTAGCACCATCTGTCTCTCGCCCCACTAAGCGCATTAATCCTCAGCCCTGGTTAACCCCTTGCATCCGTTACCTTCGCTCCTGCACCCGATCTGCTGAATGACTCTGGAGGAAATCTCGCACCCTGCCAGACTTCACCCATTACAAATTCATGCTTTCCTCCTTCCAGTCCTCCCTATTCCTTGCCAAACAGGAATATTACTCTCAACTAACCAATTCTCTTGGCTCCAACCCTCGTCGCCTCTTCGCCACCCTCAACTCCCTACTTAAAGTGCCCTCTGCTCCGACCCCCCCTTCACTCTCTCCTCAAACACTAGCTGACTACTTCTGCGATAACGTACAGAAGATAAACCTTGAATTCACTTCCAAGCCTTCTCCTCCCTGTGACTTCTTAACCCACTCCCTCAACCAACCCAACCTGGCCTCCTTCTCCTCCTTCCCTGAGATCACTGAAGAGGACACTGCTTGCCTACTTTCTTCCTCTAAGTGTACTACCTGTTCCTCTGATCCCATTCCCACCAATCTTCTTAACAACATCTCTCCTACAGTTATCCCCTCAATCTGTCACATCATCAACCTCTCTCTCTCCACTGCTACTGTCCCTGACACCTTCAAGCATGCTGTAGTCACACCACTTCTCAAAAAACCTTCACTTGACCCCACCTGTCCCTCCAACTACCGCCCCATCTCTCTTCTACCCTTCCTCTCCAAATTACTTGAACGCGCTGTCCACAGCTGCTGCCTTGATTTCCTCTCCTCTCAGGCCGTCCTCGATCCGCTTCAATCTGGCTTTCGCCCACTACACTCGACAGAAACAGCACTCTCTAAAGTCTGCAGTGACCTGTTCCTTGCCAAATCCAAAGGTCACTATTCCATCCTCATCCTCCTCGACCTATCGGCCGCCTTTGACACCGTTAATCATAATTTACTTCTTGACACACTGTCCTCATTCGGGTTCCAGGGCTCCGTCCTCTCCTGGTTCTCTTCGTACCTTTCCCAACGCACCTTCAGAGTATTTTCTAATGGCTCTTCTTCCACCCCCATCCCGCTCTCTGTTGGGGTTCCTCAAGGATCTGTCCTTGGACCGCTTCTTTTCTCGATCTACACCTCTTCCCTGGGCTCGCTGATCTCATCACATGGTTTCCAGTACCATCTCTATGCTGATGACACCCAGCTTTATCTCTCCCCTCCCGACATCACAGTCAAAACCCAGGCCAAAGTTTCGGCCTGCCTCTCAGACATCGCTGCCTGGATGTCCAACCGGCATCTGAAACTGAACATGGCAAAGACCGAGCTCCTTGTCTTTCCACCCAAACCCTCTTCTCCTCTTCCCCCACTTTCCGTCTCTGTTGACAACACCCTCATCCTCCCCGTCTCTTCAGCCCGCAATCTCGGAGTCATCTTCGACTCCTCCCTCTCCTTCTCTGCCCATATCCAGCAGACAGCTAAGACCTGTCGCTTCTTCCTCTTTAATATTAGCAAAATTCGCCCATTCCTCTCTGAACAGACCACCTGAACCCTCGTCCACTCGCTCGTTACCTCTCGTCTTGACTATTGCAACCTTCTTCTCGCTGGCCTCCCTCTTAGCCATCTATCCCCCCTTCAATCTGTCCAAAATTCCGCCGCACGTCTTATCTACCGCGTGAATCGATACTCTCATATCACCCCTCTCCTCAAGTCGCTTCACTGGCTCTCGATCCGCTACCGTATACAGTTCAAGCTTCTCCTATTGACCTTCAAGTGCACTCAATCTGCAGCCCCCCTTTACCTCTCTACCCTCCTCTCCCCGTATGTTCCCACCCGTAACCTCCGCTCTCAGGACAAATCACTACTATCTGTACCCTTCTCTACCACCGCTAACTCCAGACTCCGCCCCTTCTGCCTCGCATCACCTTATGCCTGGAACAGACTTCCCGAGCCCATACGCCATGCGCCCTCCCTGCCCATCTTCCTTACTCAAAGCCCATCTCTTCTCCCTTACTTTTGGCGCCTAACCACCTTCCCTACATAGCTTATACCCTTTAGATTGTAAACTACCTACATTGACTACATAAGTTGTAAGTTACCTACACTGACTACATAGTTTGTAACCTTTAGATTGTAAACTCTCTTGAGCAGGGACTGTCCTTCCCCATGCTAAACTTGTACAGCGCTGCGTAACCCTGGCAGCGCTATAGAAATGCTAACTAGTAGTAGTAGTAGTAGTACTTTCCTCTCCATAGTCTTGGACTTTGGAGGCGAGGTTAGTTTAATTGTCTCTGAGCTCATAGGTGAACTTCAAGCTTGAGGTATTTGGCCATGGGTAACAGTAGAGCTTGCAGGGTTTTCTGAGACAAGGAAGCTACATTATCGACATCTTATTGAAATATGCTTGGGCTATGTGTCTAAAAACAAAAACTGGTTGTGAAGTGGCTGAGGCCTTTGAAAAGGTATTTAGTTTAGGCCGCATGCCTAAAAAAATTCAAATGGAAAAGGGTAAAGAGTTTTTAAATAAACCTGTACAAATATTACTGAAAAGAAAAGGAATCTGTCACTTAGTGACCAACAACAATGTAAAAGCAGCTATGGTAGAGAGGTTTAACCGTACATTTAAGTCGAAAATGTGGTGGTTGTTCACATCATGCTACACATTTCACTATACTGATGTATTACAGGCCATGCTACATAGCTATAATCAGAGTTTTCACAGATCTATAAGGGGTAGACCTATCAACGTGATGCCTCTAAATTCTCTGCATTTCTAAAAAATGATATATAGAGGGGATGCGAAACTAGAAACAGTTGTGAAACATTTTGCAAAAGGCAATCACGTAAGACTGTTGAAAATAAAAGGCATTTTTCAAAAGGGATACGAACAGACATGGACCGATGAGATATTTATAATCATGGATGTGTTAAACAGAGGGCAGAAGCCTGTTTACAAAATACAGGATTACAACAGGGAAGCCATGGAAGGTTCTTTTTGCCCCAAATAACTATTAAAAATCAACCCTAACACTGAAAGGGTCTACTGTATTGAAAAAGTTTTAGAAGTAAAAGGAAGGGGTCAAAACAAAAAATGTCAAGTGAAATAGAGAGGGTGGCCTGAGAAATTTAACAGTTGGGTACCAGCCAGCGAAGTACAAGACATCTAAGGGGTTCACACGAGAACCAACATGGACGATAAAGCATTTTATATTATAGTCTGTAGCAACGCCTCTGGGGAAATATTCCTGCAAAACACAAGTTCTAATTTTACAGTACATTTAGCAAGACCTCTGGATCTACAAGGCTCTTGGGAAGTGGGTTTGGCAGAAATACAATATCCACACACATGGTACAACGCTACAAAAGACCAATTTTATGTCTTGATGGTGTATGGCTTACCGGATGAAACGTTTGTGGTATGGCAAGGTTATTATTCGAGTGTGGAAAGTTTAACAGAGATTATGAATGATGACATCGTTAGTTGCTACAATAACATAGTAACATAGTAGATGACGGCAGAAAAAGACCTGCACGGTCCATCCAGTCTGCCCAACAAGATAAACTCATATGTGCTACTTTTTGTATATACCTTGATTTGTACCTGTCCTCTTCAGGGCACAGACCGTATAAGTCTGCCCAGCACTATCCCCGCCTCCAAACCACCAGTCCCGCCTCCCATCACCGGCTCTGGCACAGACCGTATAAGTCTGCCCAGCACTATCTCCGCCTCCCAACTACCAGCCCCGCGTCCCACCACCGGCTCTGCCACCCAATCTTGGCTAAGCTCCTGGGGATCCATTCCTTCTGAACAGGATTCCTTTATGTTTATCCCATGCATGTTTGAATTCCGTTACCGTTTTCTTTTCCACCACCTCCTGCGGGAGGGCATTCCAAGCATCCACTACTCTCTCCGTGAAAAAATACTTCCTGACATTTCATGTCCTCTCGTTCTACCACCTTTGCATCTCCGGAAAAGGGTCATTTGCGGATATATTTAAATTCAATTGTTTTCCATTTTGTTGAGGAAGAGAGTGAGGTTCCATCTCTAGCTGAGGTTCTGGGATCTTTTTATTTGGAGCATAAAATATGCAATTTAATGGAGGAATAAAGTCAGAGGAGTATCCCAGAATTTCAATTAGATATTTTTTGAAAGCTTCCAGCGGGGAAATCCCAATTGAATAAGGAAAATTAAAAAAACAGAGATTCATTCGGCGATTATAATTTTCTATTAGTTCTATTTTTCTATGAATCAGAGTCTTATCTTTAACAGTCATTGCAGCAAAATCTTAATCTCTTATTATCCCGTTAGGTGTAGAACCATCATGAGAAATACAGGAGCACTGGTGCTTATCCGAGCAGATGAAAAATTTTAGGGTTAGAACCTAACGGTTTTACTAGTAGTGCGAGCTTCCCTGCTGACATCACAGCTGGTTTTAACACCTTGTATCTCTATACAGACATTGTGGATACATCATAGGATAGCTTCCTAAAAGAAAAGTCCATAAGCCATTATTAAAATGGACTTGGGGGGAATCCACTGCTTATTTCTAAGCAGCATAAGATGTATTGTACTGTTTGGGGATCTTAGCAGGTATTTGTAATCTGGAGTGACCACTGTTGGAAACAGGGTGCTGGGCTTTATGGATCTTCGGTTTGTCCCAGTATGGCAACACTTATTTTCTTATACTCTTAGAGAAGGAAAGGAAGAAGACAAAAGAGAGAAGAATTGAAAAAGCAAACTTGGAAAAGAATTTAGAAGACTTACACAAGGAAAGTAGAAAAGAGACTGGGACTAGTCCAACTAGAAAAATTAAATGCCCAGACAACAAAGGGGGAAAGAAGAGGATACGGGGGGGGGGGGGGGGGGGGGAAATACCTTTTTCTGGGCCAGTTGCCTAAACTCATCGTCCTGAGGATTTTGGACAATGATGCCTACAGCAGGTCCTACGCTAAAAATCCTTTTAATTTTCAACATTACAATATTATCAACTTTGCTGCTCTGTATGTGGACCGCGAATAAGTGCCGGAAAAGCCTCTTCAACTGGAGTTTGAACACGGTCATTACATGAGACAATACATGCAACTGGTACAAGTGACTGGTAAACATATGATAGAGCTTTAATGATCGACCGTATAGTTTTACAGAGGTTATACTTTGCTGGCTTTTGATCTGTCACCTGACCAGGAATGCACAGATCACTACTCCTTGATCAAAACCAGTAACCTACGTGCAGAAATATGTTTTGCGAATGCTCTGCCCTGTACCGCAAACATGACCGTCTACTGGGTGCTTGACAATGTAATAGAAGTTAACCAGCAAAGAAATGTCTTGTTTGACTACAGTACAGATTTGTTTGTTGAAGGACTCATACGCCGCAGAATCCTTTTTAGACGTTTTACCCAGTGATTGGTTACTTGGGCAGTGCTTGCTGCAGAGACCTTTAGTATTAGTGGTAAATATCCACCCGCATGACCAGCCCAGTGAGCACTGATTAGCCATCTACTTGTCTCAGAATGGCGTCAGTGAGGTTTTTTTTTTCTTACTGACACCCCCCTGATAGTTGTTTATTTCCTAGCGTTGTTATAGACTTTTTACAGAAGTACTGTGAAACTATTGTGTAGCACAACACTTGGTTACAACACCCTCTATTGATTACCTGTGGTCACTACTGCGTGTTTTTCTTACATCACTGTTGTAAAGGCTTGTCTTTCTAAGATGTTTTACAATTATAATTTGAGGACCCTCTAAAAAATGATGAAATGGTGTTACAGTTTGTGAAAAATAACAAAGAAAGCGCTGTGTGTGTAGATCTTTTCAAAGTCTATTTTGTAACCTACAGAGATGTGTTTCCTATAAAGAATGCCATACGGCTTCTAAATAAAACTCTGTAAAAGAATCATGTTTCTCACGTCATGTTTCTGTGTACAAAATATTTTTTTACTACAACTGTACATATTACATATTTATGTTTCAACATTTTATTGATGACTGGTCAAATTATACAACACCTTCATTCAGATTAGGAACAACAAAACTTAACTTTACATATCGTCATCTGATTTTATATCAATCCCCCTCCCCCCCAAACACTATATGCATTACCACCCACTCTCTCCCACCAAACCTCCCCCTCCCTCCCTCTTACCCTTCTTCCCCCCCTTTCCCACACCCTCCCACCTGGACTTGTACTCTGATAGTACAAGTGACTCCCCCCCCCCTTTTGATTCCTACTATGGAGCAGAAGATAACATAGAGACTCATTGTAAGTCTAACATAGAAAGCATTGTGTCATGTTAAGAAGCATACTACGTCCTCTTGGGCTCAATCCCTGTATATAAGGACTCCAAATCTGTGTAAATTGCTTTAACCGTTTCCGTGATCCCTTAGCCTCTCTAGCTTCCCATGTGACTAACAAACACCTGATTCCTCCAGTGCCAATAAGCTGGTGGTTCTGAGGAAATCCAATATTGCAGAATACACTTACGACACACAGCCTGCGGCACAATAAAACGGGCACTCCTGGTTTGTGTACAGAATGCTTGTTGCGGGTCTAGCACAAAATGTGCCCAAGTCCCAGTCACTGGGGTCCCCATAATTTTACACATGTATCTCCGAATGCATTCCCAGAAAGCACACATTCCTGGGCATTCCCAAAAGGCATGAAAAAGAGTGTGAAGTGACTGTCCACACTTAACACACCTGGCCTCCTGTGAAGTTCCCATGTGCGCCAGCTGTTGTCTAGACATGTATGCCCGCATAACCACTCTATAGCCACATTCTTGTAATCTCTCATCAAAAGCCAAAGCTGGGACATCCCTCAACATAGCCCCCACATCCCACCCTGCTAACCCCCCTGATTCCTGTTCCCATTTATCTTTAATTTCTGAGAAATTTTTTTGTGTTGCTTCTTTTCACTAGGGCCCGATGCAGTGTCGACACTGACATACCCTCTACTTCCATTTCTTCAAAGAATGCCCGTACCTTATGTCCCAGTCGTGTGTTCAACAAATCTTGGTTTAGCGCTAGTATGTAATGTTTAACTTGGGAATAAGCAAAGCGATTCCCCCAATTGTCTCCAATCTTAATAGGTCCCCTGTTCCTCCCATCAGATGTTCCACTCTGATGATTCCCAGCCTCTTCCACCTGAGAAACACTAAGTTATTTTGCCCGGGCCTGAAATCCATACTACCTCTAAATGCTAGCTGATCTGATACTGAAGGGTTCCCCCCCAACCTCTTAGCCAGGAACTTCCACGCCTCCCGTAGCGGCTGGAGTAGCATACAATATTTTAGGTGAGGCAGAAGCTGCGCCCTTTTGTGGTGTAGCAATCTAATGAAATCATAGGGGGCAAAATACTCTC
The DNA here is from genome assembly GCF_901765095.1 of Microcaecilia unicolor. Taxonomy (NCBI): domain Eukaryota; kingdom Metazoa; phylum Chordata; class Amphibia; order Gymnophiona; family Siphonopidae; genus Microcaecilia; species Microcaecilia unicolor. The sequence goes on from NC_044037.1 coordinate 147,346,907, forward strand.
TCTCTAACTCTATTGGGGTAAACAAACTGGTTTGACCTATCCAGTCTCCTAAATGTCACAGTAAGCATGCTTGATTGTACAGGTATAAATCAGGTATCCCAAACCCTCCTTGCTGCCCCCCCCCCCCCCCCCCCCCCCCCCCCCATACTAGAGAACCACACTTTAGGTTTCTTCTTTGCTCAACAAAAGTTACTAGAGGATCTATATATATTCTTCAGATCTTTTTGGAGCAAACGGAGTGGGAGCGTCTGCAGTACATATAGCCAATGAGGGAATATCACCATTTGTATTAGATTCATCCTACCTCGCAGGGATAGAGGAAGGTCTTCCCACTTTCCCAATTGATTCCTCGTATCCTCTAATAAGGTGGTAATGTTGAGAGCATATAACTGCTTCAAGGCCATGGTCAGCCTGATTCCCAAATATTTAAATGATCCCTCAGCCCAACTCAAGGGAAAGTCCTGACCCAACATCCGCTTCACCTCTATCGAGGATGCCAATGCTTCTGATTTACTTAAGTTTAAATTAACCCTGCATAATCACCATATTCCTTCAGAATATCCATTAAAGCTGAGAACGAATTCTGAGGTTCTGACAATAAGACTAACAGGTCATCAGCAAAGGCAGCTATTTTAAAGTCACATTGACCACACTGTATCCCTTTCACTGACAGGTTATCCAGGATGTCTCGTACCAAGGGGTCTAATGTTAGCACGAATAACAATGGAGACAATGGGCAACCCTGTCTCGTGCCCCTACATATGGGGAATAATGCCACTCCATTTACCAGAATCTTAGCTCGAGGAGAATGATAGAGCACCTTAACTGCAGATACAAACCGCCCTACAAAATCATAGGCCTCCATAGTACTGAACAAAAAATCCCATCGTACCTTGTCAAATGCCTTTTTCGCATCAAAGCTTATTAGTAATGATGGGGATCCTCTCCGCCTTAGCGTCTCCAGTGCCCCCAGTATCCTCCTCAGATTTTTGGCTACTACCCTCCCCTCTCCGAACCCCACTTGTGACTCATGTATCAATTTTGATAAAACTCTTGCCATACGAGTCGCCATTATCTTGGCCAACAACTTTGCTTCCACATTTAGTAGCGAGAGAGGTCGATGCCCCCCTCACCAACTATTATCCCAACTCTATAGATCTCACCGTGACCTCTCTAACCTCATCTCTATTTCTCTACTCCCCTCCTCTTCTCTGCCCTTCTCTTGCGCCCTATGGAATGCCCGCTCTATCTGTAACAAACTCGCCTATATCCAGGACCTCTTTATCTCACGTCACCTCCATCTGCTCACCATAACAGAAACCTGGCTCTGCCCTGATGACTCTGCTTCAGTCGCAGCCCTGTGCCATGGCGGTTATCTATTTTCACATACTCCTCGCCCTGCTGGTCGCAGGGGCAGTGTTGGACTACTTCTCTCTCCCTCCTCCAGATTTCAACCCCTTCTTCCACCTCAATCTCACTGTTTTTCCTCCTTTGAAGTCCACTCTTTCCGCCTTTTCTCTCCTCTGCCTCTTCGAATAGCAGTCATCTATCATCCCCCTGATAAGTCCCTTTCATCCTTTCTCAGTGACTTTGACGCCTGGCTTGCCTTCTTCCATGATCCTTCCTCCCCCTCTCTCATCCTTGGTGACTTTAATATTCCTGCTAATGATCCTTTCAACTCTTATATTTCCAAGTTACTCGCTTTAACGTCCTCCTTTAATCTCCAACTATGCTCCACCTCCCCCACTCATCAAAATGGTCACTGTCTTGATCTCATCTTCTCCTCCAACTGTTCACCCTCTAGTTTCCTTGCCTCTGATCTTCCCTTCTCTAATCACCATCTTATAACTTTCACACTTAAATCTCTTCCCTCCCAGTCCCGTCCTATCTTATCTAATTTATCTAGGAATCTTCATGATATTGACCCTTCATCTCTATCCTCCCATGTTTCAAATCTCCTCTCTACTGTGGTACCATCCACGTCTGTCAACGAGGCTGTTTCTTCTTACAAAAATACTCTATCCTCTGCCTTAGACACTCTTGCACCTTTGATGACCCGTCCTATAAGGCGTACAAAACCCCAACCTTGGCTGACTTCTAATATCCGCTACCTACGTTCCTGTACCCGCTCCGCCGAATGCCTCTGGCGGAAATCTCGGGCCCTTGCTGATTTCTTACACTTTAAGTCCATGCTGACCTCCTTCCAATCTGCTCTTTTACGTGCCAAACAGGATTATTATATCCAATTGACCAACTCTCTTGGCTCTAACCCTCGACTTCTCTTCACCACATTGAACTCTCTCCTCAAGGTGCCCCCTCCCCCAACTCCCCCTTCATTATCTCCTCAGACCCTTGCTGAATTCTTTCACAACAAGGTTCAAAAGATAAACCTTGCTTTCTGTACCTCACCACCTCTCTCTCCACTAGTCCGTTCTCCTCTCTCTCCTTCCCCTCATTCCCTTTCCTCCTTTCCTGAAGTTACTATTGAGGAAACTACACTTCTCCTTTCTTCCTCAAAATGTACCACCTGTTCCTCTGATCCCATTCCCACCCACCTTCTTAATGCCATCTCTCCTGTTCTTATTCCTTTTATCTGTCACATTCTCAACCTCTCACTTTCCACTGCGACTGTCCCTGCTGCCTTTAAACATGCTGTGGTCACACCTCTCCTTAAGAAGCCTTCACTTGACCCTACTTGTCCCTCTAATTACCGATCCATCTCCCTCCTTCCTTTTCTCTCCAAATTACTTGAGTGTGCTGCACCGCTGCTGCCTTGATTTTCTCTCCTCACATGCTATTCTTGACCCACTACAATCTGGTTTTCGCCCTCTCCACTCAACCGAAACTACGCTTACTAAAGTCTCCAATGACCTATTACTGGCTAAATCCAGAGGTCAATATTCCATCCTCATTCTTCTTGATCTTTCCGCTGCTTTTGACACTGTCGATCACAGCATACTTCTCGATACCCTGTCCTCACTTGGATTCCAGGGCTCTGTCCTTTCCTGGTTCTCTTCCTACCTCTCCCTCCGCACCTTTAGTGTTCACTCTGGTGGATCCTCTTCTACTTCTATCCCTCTGCCTGTCGGCGTACCTCAGGGTTCTGTTCTTGGTCCCCTCCTCTTTTCTATCTACACTTCTTCCCTTGGTTCATTAATCTCATCCCATGGCTTTTCCTACCATCTCTATGCTGATGACTCCCAAATCTACCTTTCTACCCCTGATATCTCACCTTGCATCCAAACCAAAGTTTCAGCGTGCTTGTCTGACATTGCTGTCTGGATGTCTCAACGCCACCTGAAATTAAATATGACCAAAACCGAGCTTCTCATTTTCCCCCCCAAACCCACCTCCCCGCTCCCCCGTTTTCTATTTCTGTTGGTGGCTCTCTCATTCTCCCTGTCTCCTCAGCTCGAAACCTTGGGGTCATCTTTGACTCTTCTCTCTCCTTCTCTGCTCATATCCAGCAGATTGCCAAGACCTGTCGTTTCTTTCTTTACAACATCCGTAAAATCCGCCCCTTTCTTTCTGAGCACTCTACCAAAACCCTCATCCACACCCTTGTCACCTCTCATTTAGACTACTGCAATCTGCTTCTTGCTGGCCTCCCACTTAGTCACCTCTCCCCTCTCCAGTCGGTTCATAACTCTGCTGCCCTTCTCGTCTTCCGCCAGGGTCGCTTTACTCATACTACCCCTCTCCTCAAGTCCCTTCACTGGCTCCCTATCCATTTTCGCATCCTGTTCAAACTTCCTCTACTAACCTATAAATGTACTCACTCTGCTGCTTCCCAGTATCTCTCCACACTCGTCCTTCCCTACACCCCTTCCCGTGCACTCCGCTCCATGGATAAATCCTTCTTATCTGTTCCCTTCTCCATTACTGCCAACTCCAGACTTCGCTCCTTCTGTCTCGCTGCACCCTACGCCTGGAATAAACTTCCTGAGCCCCTACGTCTTGCCCCATCCTTGGCCACCTTTAAATCTAGACTGAAAGCCCACCTCTTTAACATTGCTTTTGACTCGTAACCACTTGTAACCGCTCGCCTCCACCTACCCTCCTCTCTTCCTTCCCGTTCACATTAATTGATTTGATTTGCTTACTTTTTTTTTTTTTGTCTATTAGATTGTAAGCTCTTTGAGCAGGGACTGTCTTTCTTCTATGTTTGTGCAGCTCTGCGTACGCCTTGTAGCGATATAGAAATGCTAAATAGTAGTTGTAGTAGTAGTAGACTCTGGTTTCAAAGGATCTTTACCCGGCTTTGGTAGTACTACAATCTGCGCCCGTGACAGGCCCGGCGGTAACTGTTCTACCTCAACCATTCTATTGAAATGCCTAGTTAACGCTGGCGTTACAGATTCCCACAACATTTTATAAAACTCCATTCTGAATCCATTCGGTCCTGGAGCCTTCATCAAATGGCCCTTTGCAATCCCTAGAGTTACCTCATCCTCCTGTATTGGTTGATTCAACATATCCAAATTCTTCTGAGTCAGCATGGGCAATTTGAAATTATTCAAGTAAAAAGAGCCTGGTAAGCCTTGATCTGGGGGGCCATCATATAGATGGCCATAAAATCTTGCAAACACCTCACAGATATCAACATCCTTGCACACCACGGTTCCTTGGCTATCTCTCAATTAGAGGACTCTCCCCTTGCTACCTCTAGGCTGCGCTAGGCACGCCAAAAGGCGGCCTGTTTTGTTACCATATCTATACAACTTGTATTTATAATACATTTGAGATTTGGTGGCTCGTTGATGCAACAATTCATTCAGCGCCACCTGCAGCTCCAACAATCTACTTCTGTGTACTGCCAATAGAGTCTGTTAATACACCTTGCGAGCCTTACACACAGTGGTATGCTGGTAAATGTTTAACAACAGGCTCTCTCCCCGGTTCATCTCTGCGCCCCCCCCCTGTCCACCTCTGCGCCCCCACCCGTCCAACTCTGCACCCCTCGTCCACCTCTGCGCCCCCCCCCCCCCAAATTGCAGAGCTGGCTATAGCCGGGGAGAGAGCCTGGGGGGGGGGGGAGCAATCTAATTCATGTTTAATGTGGGATAAAATGCCATAAATAAGTAATAAACTTTTAATGTTGAGCACCTGATTCTCAAAGTGGACATATTCCAAACACTAAAATGAAAATAAAATGATTTTTTTTCTACCTTTGTTATCTGGTGACTGTTTTTCTGCTCATGCTGGCCCAGTATCCGATTCTGCTGCTATCTGTCCTCTTAACTCCGTTTCCAGGGCTTCCTTTCCATTTATTTCTTTACTTTCCTCCTTTCTTCTTCATTGCTGGTCCTCAGCTTCTGCCTATTTTCTTCATCCATGTGCAGTTTTTCTCCTCTCTTCCTTTTCCCTCTTCTCATCTCCTTCCTCACTCTTCCCTCCCCTCCATCCATGTCCAGCATTTCTTCTCTCTCCCTTCCCTCTCCTCCATCCATGTCCAGCAACCCTCCTCTCACCCCTGCCCTCCATCCACCCATGTCCAGCAGCAACCCTCCTCTCCCCTGCCCTCCATGCACCCATGTCCAGCAGCAACCCCCCTCTCCCCTGCCCTCCATGCAAACATGTCCAGCAACCCTCCTCTCCCCTCCATCCACCCATGTCCAGCAACCCTCCTCTCCCCCCTGACCTCCATCCACCCATGTCCAGAAACCCTCCTGTCCCCCCTGCCCTCCATCCACCCATGTCCAGCAACCCTCCTCTCCCCCCTGCCCTGCATCCACCCATGTCCAGCAACCCTCCTCTCCCCCCTGCCCTGCATCCACCCATGTCCGGCAACCCTCCTCTCCCCCCTGACCTCCATCCACCAATGTCCAGCAACCCTCCTCTCCCCCCTGCCCTGCATCCACCCATGTCCAGCAACCCTCCTCTCCCTTGCCCTCCATCCACCCACCCATGTCCAGCAACCCTCCCTTCCCCTGCCCTCCATCCACCCACCCATGTCCAGCAACCCTCATCTCCCCCCTGCCCTCCATCCACCCACCCATGTCCAGCAACCCTCGTCTCCCCCCTGCCCTCCTTTCCTCCATCTGCCTTCTTCCAGCCCTCCCCACTCCCCTGGTCATCCATCTTCCATCTGCCCTCTGCAGCTCTGCTCCTCAATAGTAGCCCTGGTTTCCTTCTTGCCCCACCGCCCTGCCTTTAAAATTTTTATTTTCCCTCGAGGCATGCCAGAGTTGAAGCGAAGGCAGCAGGCTCAGCTCGGTTCCAGCCTTCATTCCGTTCCTTTGCATCATGGCTCCGCCCTCGCCTGACGTATTTCCTGTTTGCGCGAGGGCGGAGCCATGATGCGAAGGAACGGAACGAAGGCTGGAACAAGCTGAGCTGGCTGCCTTCGCTTCAATGCTGGTGCACCTCGAGGGAAAATAAAAATTTTAAAGGCAGGGCGGTGGGGCAAGAAGGAAACCAGGGCTACTATCGGCAGATCTGCAGAGGGCAGACGGAAGATGGATGAGCGGGGAAGCAGAGGCGAGCCGGCTCGCATGGGCAAACAACTGGCTCACAAGATGCCAGTAAATTTAACAACCGGCTCTTGCGAGCCGGCTCCAGCACACCACTGCTTACACACCAAAGAGCTTAGTCTAAGAATCTCCTGATTATGTGCTACTCTAATATAATTTGAAAAGCTGATAATCTCACCACATAATACTGCTTTGGCTGCATCCAATACCACAAACGGGTCTGTCTCATGTTCTGCATTCAGAACCTCGTAGTCTTGCCAACGCTCCCTTATCTTCTCCTTAAAAGCCTCATTTCCATACAGCTCTACTGGGAATTTCCAGGAGCCATACTGTGATTTCAGCTTACCCAACTCCCATTCCATGCACACCCACCCATGATCCGAAATTGCGTAGGGTTCAATATTTACTGTTATAACTTTACCAAACATTTCCTTTGTAGTGAGTAGATAGTTTATCCGTGCGTGCATAGAGTGCACACGTGACAGGTGTGTGTAATCCTTTTCCGCTGGATGCATCACTCTCTAAGTATCTACCAAGACCACCAAACGGCTTAATCTCTGCAGGCCTCTACTAGACACCCCTGCATCACTCCTCCTACCTACTGAACTATCCATCAGTGGGTCCCATACCGTGTTGAAGTATCCCCTTCCACCATGTATACTTTAGGGTATCTAAGTAGCTGTCCTATCACTGATTATAAAACTTCTTATCATATTGATTGGGTGTGCAAACATTACATACCAGTACCTTTTGACCCTGAAAGTCCACTTCCACCAATACATACCTTCCTCCTGGGTCCAAGAAAATAGCTTGAACTGCTATTGCCACTCCCTTACGTATTAACACCGCTACCCTTCCCTTCTTACCCTTGGCATCAGCTGATATACAGTCCCCCACCCACCACGTTTTTAACTTGGCATGTTCTGCTTGGTTGAGGTGTGTTTCTTGTAAGAGTGCTATATGTATTTTGTGCCTCTGCAGGTGTTGCAGAAATTTAGTCCTCTTTATGGGGGAGCTAATGCCCCCCACGTTCCATGTGACTAGTTTTACCATCAGCAGCTTGAGTACTGCTCATATCTAGTAACAACATAATTCCACCTATTCTCCCCAGAGCGACGTCCCAGCCTCCGCCCCCCAGGTAAGCCCAAGATCGCATATGCTTCCTCCACCTTACAACCGCCCGCCTTCCTATACTTCCGTATATTCTGCTCCTAATGTTACTTACCCGAGTACTAAAAATCTTAAAGACCTCCCCATTCCGCACCTCCCTCCCTCCTTCCCCTATACCCTCCTTCCCCTCCCACCCTCCTCCCATCCCTACCCCCCAAAAAACCCTTTGCTCCCTGTAAGGGAACCATCACGTATTGACACCCCCCCACCTCTCCCCCCCAGGCCCCCATTACGTTTCCTTTAGGTCTCATCTTAATCCTTCTCCCTTTACAAGTATACACTGCACACAGAATAGCAAGAGAATCCATACTGAGGCGCCATTCAGACATTACTTGACCTACATAGGACACATCCCATACCCCTTATTCAATACAAACTGTGACCCCCCAATTCCTAAGTCCAAACTCCCGCCTGTTGCTTAGGGGTAAAATCAACATTAACAGTCTTAACCTTTTAACATGCAACAACCTGCCCCATTTGTAAGCTTCATTGTCCCCTCATTTTGCAGCTGAACCTGAGTATCCGGCTCTCACTCCTTCCCCGCGAGCGCTGCTTCATTAAATGAAGATCCACTGCTACTTCAGGGCGGTGCGTCTCTGCCTGAGTTATCTGCGAGTTCCTCTTCTAGTTGAGTCACAAATCCCTTCGCCTTCTCTGCTGACTCAAAGGAGAGTGCTGACCCTTTGTGTATGGCCTTCAATGTTGCGCCGGGAATATTAAGGTAAACCTTATTTTCATGGCGTACAGCTTTGCACAGATTGATGAGAACGCTCGCCGCTTCACGGAGACCCCCGCTGAATAATCCTGAAAGCACAGGATCCGTTTGTTCTCGTAGATTAAAGAGCTCTCCGACCTGAGGACTGTAGAATATATTGCTTGTGGGCAAAATTCAGCACCTCAATATTATCACTCTCGATTCTGGAGCCGTTCGCTGCAGGGTCCCTATACGATGCGCTCTCTCTACCCTTAAGGGCCCCATGCTGGTAGGGATGTTGATTTTATCAGCAAGCCATCTTTCCATGGTAGTTGCAGGTCCTTCCCCCCAGAGTCTCAGGATATCCCCACCAGGCGCAAATTGTTTCTCCTCGATCGATTTTCTAGATCCTCCACTTTCTGCTCCAAAGCCGACAGCTGTTCTCCTGAGGCTTTTTTGCACCCCTCACTTCGATACTCATCCTCCACCTCGCTTGTTCTTGTCTGAAATGCCACACATTCTCGGGTCAAATCTTCCATTCGAGACTGCAGCTTCTCTAGCTTTATATCTACCGGTGATAAACGTCTCTCCAACAGTTCCTCTAACACTGTGGTCATCTCCGAGGTTATCTCCGCCACCCATGTGGAGGAAACCGAGGTGCCGGCGCAGCTTGATGGGGATGCCATCTTGGATTCCGCCGGTTTGTGTCTCAGTTTCTTTTTTTGTGCTGTTTTCGATGCCATTTCTCCTCTCCCGGACCCCAAACTAGTTTCCAGGTGCTCCCCACCTTTTTCCGCCTACAATTACTTGATTCTGAGGTGACCAAAAGCAGCTCGATGTGTGGGGGGAGAAGTCATGAACCGGAGAGCACTTCACCCATGACTGCTCTCTGACATGGCGTTACGTGATATCCATATTACATATTTAACTACTGTCATCTGTTCAATGCGAATAGTTTCTTATAGGGGAGACTAACATAATTCACAGGTTTCTTTTTATTAAGGGGAGGAGTTTCTTGGGGTTTCACAGCAGAGGTGAATTACACAGAATCCTAAGAGGGGTTTTCTTTAAGAAGTTCAAGCAAAGGCCTGTTGCTCATGTTGCCAACTAATGTTGACGGCATACTGATTTCAGCCATGGAGCTCATGAACTCCACCCAACATTTGGATTTCCTTTGTTGCCCCACAAACTAGGTTGAGCATATCAGAACTGCTGACAGGGTATCTCTTCTAAACAAAAGTCCCATCGGCATCCCAGGTCAACACATCCTTGTACCTGGATAGCTAACGAGCAACACTTTGGCATTTTTCCTATAACACGCACCAATTCCTTTTAATGCTTCCTGAAGAACAGGGTCAGGAGGACCATTGTTATCTAGTGATGCCTCCATCTGTTTAGGACTTTGTTTGTGGATATACAGGTTTATTTTTCTCTTTCCCTTTCGCTCTGTCTGGCAAATGACAGGTAGTGCTATAATATGGCTGAATAACATTTTACCTTTTCATAGTCGGTTAGTCCAGTCTGGAACTTTGAAGAATACTGCTAATTTCTTCATCAAGCCTTTGAACGGCATCCATTCTAATATTTTCATGAGGTACTGGAGGACCTCTTAAATGATCAAGCTGCCGGCTAGGGACCAAGTACATCTTTTCAGCGTACTGCATTACCAATAAGGCTCATGATCAACAGTAAAGCAAAGCTTAACAAGGGTCTGATAAAACTCCCAAACTATGTCACTAGCTTCTTCTTTGTTTTAAGAGGTATCCTTTTGTCCCTGAGACTCTTTATTGCATGCCTTTGTCTTTTCAGGATGCTAATCTGGTGCTGTGATATTGGAATGTTACTTTCCAGAGTGTTTAGAACTATCTCCGCTATAGCCGCTATTAAGTCATCCAAAGCGATACCAAGGATGGCCTTTCTCTGGTGGGGTGAAGCCTGAACTAAAAGTTTTAAAAGCTCCAGGTTTCTCTTCAGATGATTAGACATGTTGTTGCCTGTGAGAACACAATTACAGTGTGTGGAAAAATCCGCACCTCACTTCTTTTTGTAGGCGCCCGCTGTTTTCTCACTATATACGACCATCAAAGCAGGGGAAAAGATGTCTGCCACAATCTGAGATAGCCGTACAGTTTTCTGATAGTGTCTTCAAAGGCCTCGAAAAGAAATGTGTCTTGCTCAGATACATTTGTCTGGTGAGAACAGCTATCTGTTGTTTATCTCTTGGATTCTTAAATAACACCATATATTTTGTATTTAAGGTGATTGTGTGGCTTGTTCTGCCTTGACAAAAAATGTATTGGATGATATACCGTATTTTTCGGACTATAAGACGCACTTTTTTCCCCCAAAATTTGGGAGGAAAATGGGGGGTGCGTCTTATAGTCCGAAGGTAGAGATTTGGCTGGCTGGCTGGCTGGCAGGCCGCCCGCCCTCCCTCCGAGTTCGGGATCGCCCTCCCCCCGGCCCTGTCACCACTTCTCCCCTTACTCACGCGATCTTCCCTGGTGGTCTAGTGACGTCGGGGCAGGAAAGAGCCCTCGCTTTCCTGCCCAGCGCGCTGCTCTCCATCCTCCTGTATGCAAACTGACGGGTCTCGGCGAGATTCAAAATGGCCGCCGAGACTTCAATTCTCGGCGGCCATTTTGAATCTCGCCGAGACCGTCAGGCAGCAATGCATACAGGAGGATGGAGAGCAGCGCGCTGGGCAGGAAAGAAGGGGCTCTTTCCTGCCCCGACGTCACTAGACCACCAGGGAAGATCGCGTGAGTAAGGGGAGAGGTGGTGACAGGGCAGGGGGGGGGGGGGAGGAGGTAACCCTGAGGACAATCCCAAACTTGGAGGGAGGGATTCGGACAAGACGCACCGGAGCACCTAGGTTTTAGAGGAGGGAAAAAGCAAACATTTTTTTTTCCTATTTCCCTCCTCTAAAACCTAGGTGCGTCTTATGGTCCGGTGTGTCTTATAGTCCGAAAAATATGGTATACTAGTAAAAAAGCCCCATTTCTGATGCAAATGAAACGGGGGGCTAGCAAGGTTTTCTTCAGAGTGTGCATGTGGGAGTGTGTGTCCCTGCCCTCTGCCCTCCCCCCCTCCCCCTCCCCCCTTCGAGTCCAGTCCTTCAGTGTTAAGTTTCCTGCTGTTCTGTGTTTGTGTTACAGAGAGAGAGAGGGCATCTCTCTCCCCTCCCCCTCTGAGTCCTTCACTGTTACAGAGAGAGAGATTTCGTGCTGTGCTGTTTTCCTTCACTCATGGGGAAACCGGATATCTCTGGCGCTTCACACTTCCGGCTGGAGGCTTCATATAACGTTGGTCTTGCCTTTTATATATATAGATAATACTTAAAATTCTGTTGTGTGTAAATTTGGTAAAGGCTTTTTCAATCTCATCATTTTACAACTGGTCTCCATAACTCATCGACGATGATCAGGTTTAGTTTATGGGGTGGAAGCAACAGGTCATTGTTAAACATCACTGGCAGCGAATCCATAAAATGTATAAATGGGTAAATAGTTTGACAATTCTTCATACATAAGTTGCCAGCAGGTATAACACCATACAATTTGGTTGGGTTTCATGATGAATGAAAGATTGGCATATTCTAACAATTTTTTAACTAAGAAACTTTTACCACCGTTGGAGGGCCCCCCGATTGTAAACCCCCTGGTGGCAGAGCAAGGTATTACAATGATGGTACCAAATATGTCACAGTGTCTCCCCAAAATGACTCAACACCAACCAGGGCGTTTAACAATAATAATAACATATTTTTTTTTATTTGAATTATATTTATGTTTAAATCTGTTTTATTGGAAACAATCATAATCTGCAGTACATGTACATAGTTCTTCCATTTGTACTTAAAACCAAATATTTGACAAGACTTTCATCATATGATTATACAGTGGTGGAAATAAGTATTTGATCCCTTGCTGATTTTGTAAGTTTGCCCACTGACAAAGACATGAGCAGCCCATAATTGAAGGGTAGGTTATTGGTAACAGTGAGAGATAGAACATCACAAATTAAATCCGGAAAATCACATTGTGGAAAGTATATGAATTTATTTGCATTCTGCAGAGGGAAATAAGTATTTAATCCCTCTGGCAAACAAGACCTAATACTTGGTGGCAAAACCCTTGTTGGCAAGCACAGCGGTCAGACGTCTTCTGTAGTTGATGATGAGGTTTGCACACATGTCAGGAGAAATTTTGGTCCACTCCTCTTTGCAGATCATCTCTAAATCATTAAGAGTTCTGGGCTGTCGCTTGGCAACTCGCAGCTTCAGCTCCCTCCATAAGTTTTCAATGGGATTAAGGTCTGGTGACTGGCTAGGCCACTCCATGACCCTAATGTGCTTCTTCCTGAGCCACTCCTTTGTTGCCTTGGCTGTATGTTTTGGGTCATTGTCGTGCTGGAAGACCCAGCCACGACCCATTTTTAAGGCCCTGGCGGAGGGAAGGAGGTTGTCACTCAGAATTGTACGGTACATGGCCCCATCCATTCTCCCATTGATGCGGTGAAGTAGTCCTGTGCCCTTAGCAGAGAAACACCCCCAAAACATAACATTTCCACCTCCATGCTTGACAGTGGGGACGGTGTTCTTTGGGTCATAGGCAGCATTTCTCTTCCTCCAAACACGGCGAGTTGAGTTCATGCCAAAGAGCTCAATTTTTGTCTCATCTGACCACAGCACCTTCTCCCAATCACTCTTGGCATCATCCAGGTGTTCACTGGCAAACTTCAGACGGGCCGTCACATGTGCCTTCCGGAGCAGGGGGACCTTGCGGGCACTGCAGGATTGCAATCCGTTATGTCGTAATGTGTTACCAATGGTTTTCGTGGTGACAGTGGTCCCAGCTGCCTTGAGATCATTGACAAGTTCCCCCCTTGTAGTTGTAGGCTGATTTCTAACCTTCCTCATGATCAAGGATACCCCACGAGGTGAGATTTTGCGTGGAGCCCCAGATCTTTGTCGATTGACAGTCATTTTGTACTTCTTCCATTTTCTTACTATGGCACCAACAGTTGTCTCCTTCTCGCCCAGCGTCTTACTGATGGCTTTGTAGCCCATTCCAGCCTTGTGCAGGTGTATGATCTTGTCCCTGACATCCTTAGACAGCTCCTTGCTCTTGGCCATTTTGTAGAGGTTAGAGTCTGACTGATTCACTGAGTCTGTGGACAGGTGTCTTTCATACAGGTGACCATTGCCGACAGCTGTCTGTCATGCAGGTAACGAGTTGATTTGGAGCATCTACCTGGTCTGTAGGGGCCAGATCTCTTACTGGTTGGTGGGGGATCAAATACTTATATCCCTCTGCAGAATGCAAATAAATTCATATACTTTCCACAATGTGATTTTCCGGATTTAATTTGTGATGTGCTATCTCTCACTGTTACCAATAACCTACCCTTCAATTATGGGCTGCTCATGTCTTTGTCAGTGGGCAAACTTACAAAATCAGCAAGGGATCAAATACTTATTTCCACCACTGTATATATTATAGGTGAATGTTATCGCCTTGTCTCTTAAACTGTTAGTAACAAACATCCGTATTAACAACTTACATTGTACATTTAAGATTGGTTTTCTTTTGTCCTTTTAGGAATTTTTATCTCCTTTCTCCCCCCCATTCTAACTCCCCCCTCCCCCACCTCCCTTCCCTCCCCCCCATTCATTGTAAGTCATAGCCGCTTTGTCAGTAATTTAGTATGTGACTGCGTGCTGCAGATGTCATTGAATCCCAAAATGGACTCCAACGTTGTTGGAATTTCTCTCCAGTCCTTGACTCCAAGTTGATTATGGACATGCGCTCCATACGTAATAGGGACACCATACGAGCGTGCCACTGCTGCCAGGTAGGGTATTGATAGGATAGCCACTCTGCAAGAATCGCTTGTTTACCAACAATTATTACTCTCTGTATAAATGCAGCATATCCTCTTTTTTTTGAGGACACCCCCAAGTTTGGTTGTCCAAATAGCAACAGTGGTTCATAATGCCATGTCTGTCTCCATATCTTGGTGACCCAGGCTATAATTTGTTTCCAAAATTGCTGTATACCTACGCAAGTCCAAAACATATGGCCTAGAGTGGCTCCTGGGGCACCACATTTTACACAGTCTCCCCAGGGTGATAACCCCATGTAAAATGCTCTTTTTGGTGGGATGTACAGGCGTAGGGCTATTTATATTGTAATTCCCAGTGAGTCGCAAAATCTGTGATTCGTCTTATTTGTTGAACATGGGATTTCAGTTGTTGCTCCAAGACTGTCATTTGTAAATCCCCAGTCCACAAGTGTGCCAATCTGCGGTATTCCAGTTCTGGAGTTGTATCCCGTATATGCCTGTGATGATACGACATCGGTACCCTCCGCTGTGACTCCAAGGTAAAAGCCGAGGAGAGTTCTTCTTGAACATCTTCTGTCATTGATGTCCATGGCAATGTAGAAATATAGTGGCTCAACTGTCCATAGTGAAATTTATCTCTGTCCGACAGCGTATATTCGCTTTGCAAGTCTGAAAACGTTCGTATATGACCTTCTCTAGTCACCACTTGCAATAAATATACTATTCCTTTTTGTTTCCATTTTTGAAAAACAGAGTACATTTGACCTGGTACAAAAGCAAAGTTATCACAAATTTGTAGATATGGTGTCACTTTTATATCAAAATGGTGTAATCGACACACCCATCTCCATATTGCTCTAGCCGTTGGCATAATCCCAGAATGTTTTAGAGTATATGGCATGGGTGCGCCTGTAGCGTGTAGATAATTGCTAAAATGTAGTTTCGGGGTAAGGCTCAATTCTAGGGCTGTATTTGTGTAATCACTGGTATTCCTATACCAGTCATTTATGTGCCTCATTCCGCTAGCAACATTAAGATAGCGAAGGTTTAAGAGTCCCAACCCTCCATATTCCACTGGTATACTTAAAGAATTAACAGATAAACGGGCCTTTTTCCCTTTCCAAAGAAATGTCTGTAGCTGTTGATTCAAGATTTGTTCATCTTTTCTCCTCAAATACAGTGGCATAGTTTGAAAACAATAAATCCATCTGGGGGCTATGATCATGTTAAATAATGCTATTCTCCCCAGTAATGATACCGGAAGTGTACTCCAAGTTTGTAAACTTAACTTTGTGTCTGTAAGTAATTTTTGTATATTAAGTTCATATACTGTAGCTGTGACAGCTGATCTGGAATGCGAATTCCCAAATACTTAATAAATCTCTTCTCCCAAGTAAGTGGGAATTTATTCTTCCAATCTTGGTTGTCTCCTTTAACTACCTCTAACGCTGACGATTTAGACATATTTAGCTTAAGACCTGATAGTTGTCCATATCTATTTATTTCAGCTAATAGAACTCGCATTGATCTAGGTGGGTCAGTGACAGTCAACAGCAAGTCATCAGCGAAAGCCAATACCTTCACCTGCTGTCCTGCTACAGATATTCCTGTGATGTTTCTTTGTTTCAGGAGTGTACGGATAAGTGGTTCTAATGATATCACAAAGAGGGAAGGCGAAAGAGGGCAACCTTGCCTAGTACCCCTCATAATCTCAAACTCTTTCCCTCGCAATCCATTGACCAACACTTGTGCTCCCGGCTTGTGGTAAAGAGCCTGCGTCGCCCACAGAAACCAGCCTGTAATTCCCATAGCTTCCATAGTATGAAATAGGTATTCCCACCCTACCCTGTCAAATGCTTTATCTGCATCTAGGCTCATTATTACTGATGGGATCTCCCCCTCTTGGCTGGATGCAATCGCCAACAATAGGCGGCGTACATTGTGTGTGGCTTGTCTATTTCGAACAAAGCCCACTTGCTCCATTCCAATTAGTTTGGGCAAACATTGTGCAAGTCTTTCCGCCAATATTCCTGCCAATAGTTTTGTGTCTACGTTCAATAGAGATATTGGTCGGAAATCTTCTGCTCTATTATGCGGTCTTCCCGGCTTTGGTATTAATGTAATTAAAGCTGAGTTGGCATAACGAGGGAGACCCCTCCTCTCTATCACCTCCTCAAAATATTCTAGCAGTGCCAGCTGTGCTTCTAGGGGCAAGCTTTTATAGTATTCCCCGGAATATCCATCGGGTCCTGGTGCTTTGCGTAATTTAAGTTTCCTGATCGCCTGTTGCAGTTCTCTCAGGGTTAATGGTGCATTCAGCACAGTCAATTCCTCATTCGTCAACTTTGTGAGCCCCGCCTTATCTAAGTATTCGTGTACCAAGCTTGGTTCTGGTGGGGCACTGGCCGAGTAAAGTGAGGCGAAATGCTTAGTAAAAGCCTGCCCAATTTCATTTTGTGTGACTATAATTTTACCCGTATCCTCCTTTAACGCAGTCACCACTCGAGGTGCACCCCAATTTTTGATAACTCTAGTTAATAACCTCCCTGTTTTATTACCAAAACGTTGCAATCTATATTTGTAATAAATTGAGGATCTGGTCTCTTGTTCATGTAATAAAGTGTTTAGAGTTATTTGGATTGTTTTCATACTCTCTAAAGCAGTTAATGTGTGCTTATGTGCATAAATTCTCTTAGCCTTCGCTAATTGTTTTTCTAGGTGTAGAATGTTTGCCACCCGTCGTTTTTTCCTGATATTACAATGTGCTATGAGGTCACCTCTCAGGACTGCTTTCGAGGCAGACCAAAATAATATTGGGTCTGTTTGTGCATGTTCCTTATTATTAATGGCGTAATCCTCCCACTTATTTGCCAAGTATTTCTGAAATTGGGGGTCGTTATGCAAATATGCCGGGTATCTCCATCCTGCTCCTCCAACACCCCCGCCCGTAACCTCGAGATCTAACCACACTGATGCGTGGTCTGATATTTCTTCCGGTCCTATATGGGCTGCTTTTACCTGGGAGAACATAGATCTTTCTAGGAATATATAATCTAACCTCGCTAAAGTGCCATGTGCTCTGGATCTATGTGTGTAATCTTTTTCCCCAGGATGCATCACTCTCCAGGTATCTACTAAATTTAGAGCTTTCATGAACATTTTCAATCCTTTCGCCCTCTGACCTAAATAATGTGATGAAATGGGGTTTGAGGTATCTTCTCTTGGATTAGATACTAAATTAAAATCACCCAATACTAACAATTTAGTTATTTTATGTTGAATACAACTGTTTTCTAGTGATCTGAAAAACCCTGGGTCATATTCATTTGGGCCATATACCCCCACTAATAAAAATTCAGTGCCCTGTATCCATACCTTTAAGAGGAGGGTACGCCCGTGTTCTCCTTTCTCCACTACCGTTATTTTACATGCTAATCCTTTTCGAGTTAACACCGCCACTCCACCTCGGCGCCCTTTGGCTGCCACTGCATAGCATTCTCCTACCCATGTTCTCTGTAACTTTGCGTGTTCCACATCATTAAGTCTCGTTTCCTGAAGGCAGACTATATCAGCCTTATACCTCTTTAAGGCCGTTAAGATTTTATTTCGCTTTATAGGGGACGTTATACCCCCCACATTCCAAGATATTATTCTAATTGGCATACCATGAAAATAATATTATTATTCCCACCATCACCTCTATACAAGGGCGTCCCCTTGTTCATTGAGCACACATTGGAGTTTATCAGATGTCTCATAATCTGTGCACATACATATTCTATTGATAGATTTCTAAATAAACATTTCCTACTGACCATCTGCCAAATATTTCCCCCTGATCCATGTCCCCTTCCCCCCTCCCATCCCTTTATCCCATCAGCCCCACATATACCCTTCCTCATCCACCTAAACTAGTCAGGTGTTGAGATTAGGACTTCAGTGAACAGTAGAGACCCCAAACTCCACAATTTAACCAAATATGCATACATATACCTATCTGAAAGTTCCATACAGTGTAACTCCCACAGAGCGCTGTTGCACAAAGGAAATAAACTTATGTTCAAACAGCATCAATGATGTTATTTTCGACGAGATATTTTTTCGCCTCTGATACTGTAGGAAATATTTTCCATTGATCCCGTATGAGCACTTTTAGTTGAGCTGGATATTGCAATACAAAGCGGATTTTCTTAAGTACTAAGGTTGAGCAAATCGCATGATATTGCCTCCTTTTTTCCTGAACTAGAGTAGAAAAATCTTGAAAAATCAACACATTCTTTTTGTTATATTTCAACGTATCTCTTTTATGCTTGAAACCCTGAAGGATTTCTAGTTTGTGGCGATAGTTCAGTATTTTCGCGACGACCACGCGTGGGCGGTTATTATGGCGATCCTCTGTTCGGCGGCCCACGCGGTGCGCTCTTTCCACAATAAGCGGTCCCATCGTATCTGTAACCACTAACTCTTTTGAGAGCCATGTTTCCAACCACGTGTCAAGGTTTCTTTCTGGAAGTGCCTCGTCTAGCCCGACAATCCGTATATTATTTCGACGTGCTCGATTTTCAAAGTCATCCAACAAGTTTCTCTGATCTGCGAGCTGACGTCGTAGGGCTACAATATCTGGGCTAAATCCACGTGTATCGTCTTCAACGGCTGAGACTCTGGCCTCCAAATCTCCGACCCGGATTCCCATCCCGTCTAATGTGGTTTGGTAAGCTTCTATTTTAGTATTCAGCGCTTCCCATTTCGGCTCCCATGCTTTCGTGATTGCCTGGGTAAGCTGCAGGAGTTGATTTTCAGTAAACGCAGGCTCCACAATCGCGGGTTCCTCCGCCATCTTGGTATCCCCGCTGCTTGTTTTAAGCTTATCTTTTTTTGCGGATTTTTGTGCCATGTCTTTCGGAAGCACTTTGTAGTATTTTTCCATACAGTGAAGTCGCTCCGTAGGGTTTTTTGTTCAAGATTTAGGTTTTAGTGGAGTCGGGGGTCTCAGAGCTTCGACAGCACGCTGCTCCCTAGCTCATGACGTCCTTATTTGAATTATATTTAAATGCTAATGAAATCTTACCAACTTGCAAATTTAACATATGTATTTCAATTACAGGTTTGCAACACAAATCAGTTTAGAAACATTGGGAGCATTCTCAGATAAGTATAAATATTAGTTACATAAATAATTTAAGTACATTCAATTCCGCAAAACATCAGACTCTTCAAAGTTTCCCCTCTCCTGTCCCTCAGACCCCCGGAGACCCCCAAAGATCCCAACATGTAAGTTTTCCTCTACTCTTATTTTCTTCTTTTAGTTATCTCTCACTTATTGTTCAGGTTTCCTTTACTATTTTCTCTTATGTGCACTTTTTAAAATAGTTTCAGTCACTTAGCTGCTCTCTTTGTTTTCTCTCTCTGGCTCTCTTGAACGGTGGGCGCCTTTTCTTTCAGGTGATGATCTCCAGCATCAACTTTCTTCCAGTCTTTTCCTAGTAACATGTTCTCACCAATAGAGCTCTTTCCCAACTGCCAGCCTGAGCTGTTTGTCACTCTCCTGAAAGTTCCATCAGCATGCGGAACACTCAGCGCATGCACACAGAGTACTCAGTTTCACTGCACTGCTGCTCACTGTCTCCACACCAGATTCAGAATGAGCCAGGTAATCTTTTAAAATTGAACCCATAGGGTTACATTCGGGCTGGCAAAATTAAAAAAAAAATGTATATAATAATTTTTTTTCCAAACACCACCCCAAAACCAACACCCCTTTAGACAATCCATATATCCAAACACACCATTCCATCTACATTTGTCTAATGAATACATATTCATCTATTCCCAACATTTCAATTTCCATGCATTTTAACCACATATACATTTAATTTTTACATGCCACCCTTTTTAACTTCAGTTTTTATCACAAATTTTTTTATGTGGTGAATATGTTTCAATATACTTTTCTTTTACCACAAGCACAATAAGTAATTACATGTTACCTCCTGATTGCACAGCCTCTAGTATAAACTGACAAAGTTGTTTCTGGGTAACCCCCAGTCCTCCCCTCAGGTCAGAGTCACCTCTCAGTCACAAAATGTCTCTTCTTTTTCCTCTTCTTGAAATCATAGGTCTTTCTTTCCTTGCGTCTTCTTACATGCTTCTCCACCTTACACTCTCTGGCTGGATCTCTCTGACTGAAGTCCAATTCCCCATCTGTACCTTTTCGTCTCACAGGCCAGGAAAACAGTTGCAGTTCTTGCCCCGCAACAGACTCTAGCTGCATCTCTGTCCATTTATCCTGGCCCCTTACTTCTCTTTGCTTTATTTCTTTAGTGTCTTTCCTGATCACAATTTTCCTCAATTTATTGTATTTATTTTCAGATTCTGGTAACATTTCCTTCAGTACCATTTCTTTTCTTTCTGAACTGACTGTCCATTCAATCTCTTCTGAATGTGCTGATTCACTTATTTCTGACCATACTAAATTTTCACGACTATTGCTCTCAGGATTTTTTTCCTTTACCTCATCAACATCTGCCTGAAGTTCTCTGTTTTCCACAAGGGGTTCAAAAATTTCCTGCCGCTCCAACATCTCCTCCTCCAGAGAATTCTCCACCTGGAGCTCTTCCTCTTGCACAGGTTCCCTGTGTGGTTGTATCACCGGAGGATCCTCATTTACCACTTCTCCTTCTGGCAGCTCGACTTCATCATAGTGAGAGAACAATATTGATTTAGGAAGTGATTCCTCCAACTCAGGAACTGAGGCTTTTTCATTTTCATTCCCCTCTGCAACTGCCCGCTCTTCTTCAAACACCAGAACCTGTGACTCCACGTCTGGTTGAACACCCAAATTTTCCACAGCTTCCTCCTTTTTCCTTCTTTCTTCCTCAACCAACTTTTCAAACACTCTCTCAATCTTATGTAATTTCTCTTCCATCAGAACCAACTCCTCAGACAAGAGGGTCACGACCTCAGTGGTCTGATAGACCTGGTACCACTGTGTTGGACTAGACCTGGGTTGCCGGTCCCTTTCAATTTCAGGGCTTGACTCATATTCCCACAGGCCTAGGTTGCTGCTTCTGGTTGCCATGGACCTCTGCATCCTGTCATGATGGAGGTCTTCCACTGCCCACTCAGCTCGGCAGTGTCGCCAGACATGACCTGCTTGACCACACTTGTGACATATGGGAGGCCTCCGGTCCCTGCTTCTGGTTGCCATGGTCCTTGGCATCCTCTCATGATGGAGGTCTTCCACTGCCCACTCAGCTCGGCAGTGTCGCCAGACATGACCTGATTGACCACACTTGTAACATATGAGAGGCCTCCAGTCCTCTTGAAATTAGAACCTCCCAGCATTCTCACACCACTGTCCACGATGCCAACCTGCATTTTCTCTGCAGTATTCTTCTTCTTCCCAGTAATTTTCTCTATTATAATCTGCTCCTCGATCCCAAAATCTTCTCTGTTTCTCCATTCTGTGGCTGGGAGTGAACTCAGACCCTCGGGGGACCTAAAAATTAGCCAGAAAGAACCCACTGATACACATTCCACAATACACTTTAAATTTACAGGCAAGGCCACCCCCAGGGTGTTAAGTGGGGTGATTTATCCTGTCCGTGACGCCAATTGTAAACCCCCTGGTGGCAGAGCAAGGTATTACAATGATGGTACCAAATATGTCACAGTGTTTCCCCAAAATGACTCAACACCAACCAGGGAGTTTAACAATAAAAAGAACATATTTTTTTAAATTTTAATTATATTTAAATGCTAATGAAATCTTACTAACTTGCAAATTTAACATATGTATTTCAATTACAGGTTTGCAACACAAATCAGTTTAGAAACATTGGGAGCATTCTCAGATAAGTATAAATATTAGTTACATAAATAATTTAAGTACATTCAATTCCGCAAAACATCAGACTCTTCAAAGTTTCCCCTCTCCTGTCTCTCAGACCCCCGGAGACCCCCAAGGATCCCAACATGTAAGTTTTCCTCTACTCTTTTTTTCTTCTTTTAGTTATCTCTCACTTATTGTTCAGGTTTCCTTTACTATTTTCTCTTATGTGCACTTTTTAAAATAGTTTCAGTCACTTAGCTGCTCTCTTTGTTTTCTCTCTCTGGCTCTCTTGAACGGTGGGCGCCTTTTCTTTCAGGTGATGATCTCCAGCATCAACTTTCTTCCAGTCTTTTCCTAGTAACATGTTCTCACCAATAGAGCTCTCTCCCAACTGCCAGCCAGAGCTGTTTGTCACTCTCCTGAAAGTTCCATCAGCATGCGGAACACTCAGCGCGTGCACACAGACTACTCAGTTTCACTGCACTGCTGCTCACTGTCTCCACTCCAGATTCAGAATGAGCCAGGTAATCTTTTAAAATTTAACCCATAGGGTTACACTATGATGCATGAGAAGGAGTGGTGAAAGTGTGTGTCAAACTCTTCAGTAGCCATAGTGAACATGTAAACTCCCTACCACCTCCGGATTGTAGTAAATTCTGCTTAGAATTTTTTTCTACATGACTTCATAGGGCGGCACACATTTCAACACTAGCGCTACAGGGTGGATGGGGAGCAAGTAAGGAGGGGGGTGTAGGATTAGCCACACGTGCATGTTGCATCTCTCTATGTACAAGGGCCTGACTGCAGCTGGTTGGGCTGATGGTTTTGATAAATGAGAGGCAGAGGCAGAGCATGGATTCTCTGTAAGTTTGCTGATGGCTAGGGGAAAAGTGGAAGGGGTCACACTGCAGGATGCAGACCTAGGCACAGCTCACAGGCTTCTGCCTGTAAAATGAGAATAACAGGCAGAGAACAAGGTGGGGGCCGATGGAAGAGATGCAGAGAGTGAGAGGTTTACTTATCGGTAAACTTGTATGTTTCGAAAACAGGAGAGAGGGGAAGGGGAGTAGAGGGGAGGTTACTGCATACTTCTTGGAAGGGGCAGAGCTAGGATTTCCTATGCTAGGGGAAAGGGGGTGTGGGTGGAGGCTACACACAGAGAACAGCACATTTCCTGGAAAAAAGCAAATAGCTCAGAGCTGGGAGTCCATGTATTTAGCTTTTGCAGAAAAGATGTCAGAAACCAGGGAGACTGAGCCTGCTTCTTGGAAGGGGCAGAGCTGAGGTTCCACTGTAAGTTTTGTTGCTAGTTAGGGGGAAGGGGAGGGGGTCGTGGGTGACGACAACAGACCCTATTGATCTCACACAGTGTGAAAAAGCAAACAGCAGGCTACAAACCCTGATCTCACATAGTTGGAGAATAGTTTGCTTTGCTCTCCAGTGTGAACGGAATTGAAATCCTAACGAGTTGAACGTGAAACCTAAAGTGGCTGTCATTCAGTAAAACAGCTTTAAAAGTAAGCACAAGGTATCCTTTAAAAAAAAAAAAAATACTAAAAAGAAAACAAAAATGTCTATTTTCTTTCCTGTGAGAAAAAAAGGTTAAGCTGAGCATGCGCAACTAAATTCTGGTGAGGATGTAGGGGGCGGTGCCGGGGGATTTTTTTACGTCACTTCTCATCACATGACCCCCATCCAAGATGGTTGCTAGTAGTGGAAACAGGAAGTGATGTGATGCATACAATTTAGCCATCAGAAAAGGGGCGTGGCTAAGTTGTCACTTCATGTGAAATCACCAAAAGGGGTGGGCTATGCAATAAGGGATGGGTCTATGCATATAAGGTAGGACAATGGGTGTGGCTATACAAACAGGGCAGGGCTTAGGCGGGGTCAAGCTGTCATATCTGGTGATGCCATCCAATGGGGTGTGGTTTTGCTGGTGATATCATCAAGGGGGCACAGAATAGGTGTGGCTTGGACATGTCCTCACTTCTAATTGGCTTAAAACCCGGTAGTGGGCATGTCATTTGTCAAAATCAATTAATTTTGACAAATGCCAGTGAGATTCACTACTAAGGTATATCAGAATGCAAATGAACTGGAGAACTTCTGCAACATGGGGGTCCTGCTTCATTCCCATCCAGGCATCCTATGTGCCCCCATTTGGTAGACAGCTCATATTACATATGGGACAGAATTACATAAATCTAAAATTACAATTTATTGAGTTAACACATACAAGTAAGAATTTGGAAAGGGAAGTAACATGTTATTGAATTTGCTATAGAAATGTAAAAGACTAAAATAAAGAAACTTACACTGACCTTTGTAGTTCTCTGAATTTTATTTTGTTTTTTACCCACACTAGCAGCTGTCGTGCAGCAATGACAATGCAGCCCATTCAAAGTGAATAGGCAGTGCCAGCATTAGCACATGGCAGCCGGTAGCCCATCTCAGTAAACAAGGGAGTTAGAAAGTAGGAGGAAAACCAACATATTCAGAAAATAAACTCCCAGGTCAATCCCCCCTAGCCCCCATTACAAAAAGCCAGCTGAAGCTAAATTATTAAAATCAAAGAAAATAAAAATAAATGAGAAAACTGCAAGCTATTAAATTATAAATTCCAATTTGCACCTGCAAACACATTAGACCTTAGAAGGTAAAATTAGTTATTACCTGATAATTTTCTTTCCATTAGTCCCAACAGATCAATCCAGAGATGAGTGGGTTATGTCCCCCTACCAGCAGGTGGAGATAGAGAGAACTTCAGAGTCTTGGTATATGTAGACCTGTGCAGCCAGCGTACTCTCAGTATTGTTGATACCAAAGCAGCTGAAGAAGAACAAACAATTCCAATATGCAATTCCACTCCTGCCTCCAGAGAACTCTTGCAGGCTCTTTCTCTACCTAAGTGGTAATTGTAATCATAAAAGTACTCCATCCTTTGTAGTTGTTCGTTAAGTCCCAGTGGTCCCCTAGAAAAGGACAGAACTTAACAAACCATCCCCCATGATCACAAGAGAAATTATGCAAACAAACAACAGTAAAGTGCGGGCCTCTGGATTGATCTGTTGGGACTAATGGAAAGAAAATTATCAGGTAATAACTAATTTTACCTTCCATAGCATCCCACAAATCAATCCAGAGACTAGTCATGAACATGGAACCAGGTTCCTAAAACAGAAAAACTCGAACATCAAAAGCCTGAGGAAAGGCGAAATTTGGCAAGAACATATATATCTGCAAGCCTCAACACACAGCGCTGGAGCTAAAACCAACGTGGAACTGAGGAACTATGACCAGAATGGAGCAAAGGAGCTGTGTCCACCATGGAACGGTGGAACTGCAAGAAAACTAAACTATGCTCAACATACAGCGATGGAGCAGCATTCAACATGCAGCAATGATCTGCACTCACCATACCCCGATGGAACCGTGCTCAACATGCAGTGATGGAACAGTACTCAACATGCATCTAAGGAGCCATGCTCAAAAGCCACGATGGAGCGCGCTCAAAGCAGCGATAGAACAGCGCTCAACATGCAGCGATGGAGCCACGCACAATCTACAGCGATGAAGCCACGCTCAAACTACAGTGATGGAGCCGCGCTCAACATAACATACAGCAAAGGAGCAGCGCTCAACATAACGCAATGGAGCAACATACAGCAATGGAGCTGCGCTCAACATACAGCAAAGAAGCCAAGTTCAATATAGAGCGATGGAGCTGAGCTCAAAAGTAGCAACGGAGTTGTGCTCAGCATAACGCGATGGAGCTGTGCTCAACATGACGCGATGGAGCTGTGCTCAACATGACGCAATGGAGCTGAGCTCAACATGCAGCAATAAAGCTGCGTTCAACATGGAGCAATAGAGCTGTGTTCAATATGCAGTACTGGAGCTGGGCTCAAAATGCAGTCAAGGAGCTGTGCTCAACATGCAGACAAGGAGCTGTGCTCAACAAGCAAGATGCATAGATGGAGTCCCGGGGAACAGCTAGAGCAGACGGTGCTGCCAGGAGGCCACGAGGAAAAGAGCACAACTTGATTAAATGCAGACCTCACGCTGCATTCCCCTGGCCCAGAGGTACTAAAAACTACAAGCCCCCTGCCTCCAGAGACACTCACGGCCCTGAAGTGTACCGCCCTGCTCGGCCACCCATACAGAGCAGCAGCCCACGTAGAGAAAGAACTCCCGCCAAGAGGGAGGTAAGCAACACAGAACTGAAATCCTCATTCTATAGGGTGTAAAATGCAGCCGCAAGACAGAGAGGAAGGAACAACTCTTGCCATGCCCAGAACCAAAAGGAAGCTGGTAACGAACCCCAAACTGAGGAAAAACCAGCTAAGAGAGGGACAACTCCAGACCTGGAAGAGATCCACTGCCCTGCCAAAATTCATAGAAAAGCGCACCGCGAAGAGGTGATACCGTAAATGCACCATAATAGACCAGCCAATCCGGAAAGAACTGCCTCCCTTACAGAAAAAGGAAAGGAGTGCCAATATGCAAGGAGATAGGCGCCTGAACAATAAAAGGCAAACTCCGCCTGTTCCAGGCTAAAACTCCCGCCTGAAAGCAAGGAAAGCCAGGAAGAGCTGTGACAACTATTCCTAAAAAAGCACATCCTGACAAGAGACACTGGACTAAATCCAAGCAAAATACTGGTCAGATTGGCGCTCCCAGAAGAAGGACCCCTACCAGAAAGAAATCACCCTCTAGACAAACCAGAGCAGACAGGAGGGATCCATGAACCCGAGAGAACCAGAACCTACCTAGACAGGAAGGAAAAAACTGCTGCCAAAACAAGACTCAAATAGCAGGGGCGTCCCAAGCAAGATGCCAGAAGAAGCCGAGACCAGATGGCCTGAAAAGAACTGACCAACAGCTGCATAACAAAAATAGCCCTGGACTAACAAGACTGGGCCTACAGCAAAGCGTAGCCAACGAGAGAATTCCTCCAGATCGGAACTGGCACAAAAAGATCTGCGAACTGCAAAGGTACAAGCTCCAGCAATGAAGCCGCCCTCTGAACTAGCCGCCGTCTAAGACCATGAAGAGGAAAAAAAACAACTGTGTTTGTGATCCAGGCACGAACCGTGATCCACAAACAAATCACACCAACTGGAACAGCCCAGAAGGGTCCAAGATCAGAATCAGACGCCGGCCACAGAAATTCAAAGACACTATGCAAGCGACTCCCTACAACACAATTCCTCAGCCGGAACAAAGCTGAATGGCCTGAGCCGGAGCAAGGCTCGATGGCCTGAGCCAGAGCAAGGCTCGACAGCCTCAGCCAAAGCAAGGCTCGACGGCCTCAGCCCGAGCAAGGCTCGACGGCTTTAGCCGGAGCAAGGCTCTACTGACTCAACCGTGGAAAAGCCGTGGAAAAACTCGGCAGCCTCAGACGAGGAAAAGCTATGCGGCCTCGGCCGAAGAAAGACTCGACGGTACAGTCATAGCAAGGCTCTTCAGCCGGAGAAAAACATCAATCTCTCTCACATAATACGGTTCCACATCCAAGACACCGCCATGTGGCATGCCCTGAGCCAGGCCCCCTGAGCCACCACCAGGCTCGGCAACCAAAGACCGAGCCCTAAGAGCAATCCCTAAAAGGATCCGAAAACAACAACCAGAGAGCGAACACTACCAATGCTCAGTTCCAAGAAAAACTAGGCCAATGGTGGCAAACAGGAGAAGGTACCAACGCCCCAAGACAGGGCCAGGTCCAACATCCCCTGAAGGGGCAAGAAGCGAAAGACATGGACTACACATGGAACCATGTGTAAAAAGCTGAAGTCTGACATCCCAATACGGACCATACGTAGCCACTTGAGGCCCAGAGAGAAGAACAAAAACATTAACCATGCCATTCAGACACAAAGCTCCCCTGTGCCACCTACCAGACCACCCCTACAGGTGGAAACGAAGGAAGCCCAAACGGCTAAGAGGGAATTCTAGCCCCAGCAAAGAATGTGCTCCAAAACCTGCCCAATCAGCTCCTCACTAAGCAGGTACTTCATCAAAACTATTTGGCTCACAGCTTTCTAGTAGTGCCAATGGAATTTGAACCGGCCACCTCTGGATTACCAGACCTAACCACTTGGCCACAGTTCCACTTTGCAAACACCCAGAGCACGAAAATCTACCTAGTGCCGCACCGAAATGCTGACATGCAGGCTGCGGAGACATCCGGAACGGAAAAAGACAGTAGCCCAAGCGCACACCATCCGTAGCCAGAAAAATCCCACACAAAAACACTCTGAAAGTCCTCAAGACCTAGCAGTGCTCAGTGCCTGGAAACGGAGCAGGCTGCCATACGTAGAAACTTAACAACTTCCAATAATGGACAAAGATCACCGCTGAAAGAAAGAAGCAGGAACAGCAGTGAGAGCTGCGAAGCAGATGTACTCAAGTCAGCTAGAGACATGAATACCATGGCAACTAGGAAAACTCCGAGGAGAGTCTAAGTAATCTCAAACCACTGCTTTCCGTACAGTGAGATCAGACCTAATTGCCCACCAGGAATACTACAAACAAGAGTCTAGGCTAGCAGAACCATGTCTGACCCAGAATGGCACTCAGTATGCACAAAGCAGCTAAATATGCTAACGGCACGAGTCAGGCTAGCCAGAGAGGGAAGCTGAGGGAAAATAAAGTCACCCCCCTACAAAAAACATGCAGCCGCAAGTTGGAGAAAAGTGAGCCAGAAGGGCCTGGAACCTGCATGATACCAAAGGCCGCACTGCAGGCAAACCCCGACAGGCGCACCTAACATTAAAAATTCACGCTCTGTAGCTGCCAAACCAAGCTGCCGCTAAGAACCTAAAAAGGCACAGCTACATTACAAGAGAGCCATTCCAATAGGGTAACGAGGATCAGCCCTCGCACAGTTCGCACCGCAAGAGAATAAGCTGGGCTGAACAAGTTCCTACCGCCCCGAGCCAGTGCGAAACATGCAGCACTGGAACAGTAAGCCATTACAAGATGGCGCCCGCAAAGGCGAAATCCCGCCAAAAGTACAACGCGATATAGCAAAATGAATGGAGCCCGTATAATGCTCCCCTGCCAGCGCCAAAATAAAACAGGGCCACGACGACTGACGAACCGACTCCCAACAGCAAAGATAACAAAATAACACTCACCTCAGTAGAAAACACAACCGAAAGTAAGGCAAATACCAACAACTGTTCAAGAGCTGAAAAGTACTTTTTCCTTCTGTTCTGCTTTATTTTCTTCTCTCTCCGTTCTTTTTTTTTTAAGAGGCAGTAGTCGCAGAGAGAATCAGAAGCTGAGTGCCCAGGAGAGTTACCAAGCCTGGCACCAGAACAGGGGTAGGGGAGGGACCTGGTACCACCAGGTGTACCCCTTACTGGCTCTACATGGCCACAAACCCCTAGCTCAACTAATCCTGAGGGAACAGGCTAGGAGCAAATCTCAATCCAGAGAGCTGCACAGGATATGTTTTGGGTTCTCGAGGCAGAACCGGAATACCTGAGCCCTTGGGCCACTGCCGAGGAGTGGCAGCAACAGGCAAGACCACCCTGGAACTGGATACACAGAAGAGCAGGCCTGGAACCTCTGGATTGGAGTAGTACTGAGGCAGGCAACTAGAACAGGCAGAACAGGAACAACTTCACCTGCGCTTGACCACCATTCCTCCGGAGTTGAGCTCCGGAGTGCGGGTGGCCGGCAGGACTTGTAGGATAATAAGGCAGGAACTGAAGATCCAGAGGACCCACCCTGGGTCCGGGGTACACAAGGGAGACTAGGCTAAATACTAGACTCGGACTGAAAACTGCCTGCAGTCACTAAGCCAGAAATACAAGACAGACCAAGGGGACAAGACGTACACAAAGGCTAGGCAGAGACAGGATTCAGGATATACGCTCAGGATATACATACTAGCTAGGCAGAGACAGGATTCAGGATATACACTCAGGATATACACACTAGCTAGGCAGAAACAGGACTCAGGGTATACAAGCAAGCTTGGCACAAACAGGACTCAGGGTATACAAGCAAGCTTGACAGAAACAGGACTCAGGGAATACAAGCAAGCTTGGCAGAAACAGGACTCGGGATATACAAGCAAGCTAGGCAGAGCAGACAGAAGAAGTAACCAGGAACTAGCAGAGTCTTTGGGAAGGCAGCGGACAATAGAATAAACCAGGAGCAAACAGAATCTTTGGGCAGGCAGCAGGCAGAGGAATAAACCAGGAGCTAACAGAGTCTTAGGGCAGGCAGCGGACAATAGAATAAACCAGGAGCAAGCAGAGTCTTTGGGCAGGCAGCAGGCAGAAGAATACACCAGGGATAACAGAGTCAGGGCTGAAGCTTCAGCAGCTCCAAACGCAGAGAGAAAATGGCTGAAGCTACAGACTCAAACACAGAGCAAGGCAATGGAAGGACTAGCAGTCCACAGACACAAAACAGAAGGGCAAAAGCCCACACAGAAGGACTAGCAATTCACAGACACAATACAGAAGGGCAAAAGCCCACACGGATGGACTAGCAGTCCACAGACACAAGGCAGAAGGGCAAGAGCCCCAGAGAAAGGCTAAGTAGCAGCGCAACAGTGCTCTCACTAACCTCACGGCCTATTGGCATAACACTCTTACTTACTATGCAAAAGCCCTGAATGCAAGCACAGCACTTCCTTATGAAGGCTCTCCCTGATGATGTCACCTACTGCAGGACAGGAGCAGGGAACACACTCACACCAAGGAGAGGCTTGGAACACATAGGAAGAACAGGCAGGAGCCATCTTGGAAGCTGGCACAAAACAAGCGGGAGCCATCTTAGATGCTGGCTCCTCAGAGAGGCATAGCCCACACAGGTGAGGTCTAGTGAAGCAATCAGCACACAGAGACAGAGACAAGACTAACACAGAAACAGACAGAAGTCAGCATAGATGCTGACCCCCCAGAAATAAGGTAAGTCTGAGGGTGGTCACGGCCACAGACGTGACAGTACCCCCCCTCAAGACCCCCTCCCCGGTCTCCACCGGGAGTTCAGGTGTCCAGGGGTAACTGTGGTGAAACCTCCGGATGGATTTCAAAACCCAAACATGGATCGCTGGACTGGAAGCAACAAGGAAGTCCAACACTTGAAGACATGAGCAGGGCTTGAAGACCGGAGGCTTTTCGAATCCCCGCTGGGCAGAATCAGGATCTTGGATGCAGCAAGAGGAACAAGATTCAAAAGGAACCCTTCCCTGAGGGAACCCACAAAGTCCTTGACCTCCTGGCAAATCCATGTAGTGACAGGAACAAGGCTGGAGCCAATACCCACGCTGACATCAGAAGCTTGACTGTGACTGGAACCAGGAGCTGGACCGGGGTCAGGAGCTTGACTGGCACTGGAACTCAGCGCGGCCTCAGCTTCTTGGCTGGTACAGGAACTCGGAGTAGACTCAGCATCTTGGCTGGAACTGGAACTCAGAGCGGGCTCAGCATCTCAGCTGGAACTGAAGCTTGGAGTAGATTCAGCAGCTTGTCTGGAACCGGAACTAGGAACAGACACAGCATCTTGGCTGGTACTGGAACTCAGAGTAGACTCAGCAGCTTGGCTAGATCTGGACCTCGGAGTAGACTCAGCTGCTGGGCTGGAACTCAGAATAGATGCAACAGCTTGGCTGGAACTGACGCTCCTCTGGCTGGACTGGGACGTCTTTCTAAGCCGTCTCCTTTCGGCGTTGGCTTTAGGAGTAATCCGCAGGGCAGGCTCCAAGAGAAGACTGCGGCGGTACTCATAGAGCGTGATAGCAGGATCAAAAGCAGAAACAGGACTTCTCTGGACCCCAAGCCGTTGAACACGCCTTCTCTCGGCTACTGCTTCAGGGGTATTCTCCAAGGCTGGATCAGAACAAAGTTTATCACGGTACTCTTGGAGTGTCATCTCATTATTAAGAGCAGAAACGGAAGAAAAATTCATGGGCTGGATGCCCACACTGGTATCAGGAACGGAACCGGGACTAGGACCCGGGCTGGCATCAGAGTCAGGAGTGGAACCAGAACTCTGAACAGGAACGGAACTGGGGCTGGACCCCGGACTGGAATCACCCTCTTGCTTGGAACAGGAACTCGAGGCTCCCTTTGCCTCCTGACTGGGACGGAACTTTAACTGAGGCTTGGCAGAAAATACCCCTTGGACAGGGATCAGAGGCTCGGTCTGAAGCGCCACTCGAACTGGTCTCAAGAGCTTAATTGGAGGTGCCATCTGGACTGGAAGTGGAGGTTCAGTCTGAAACACCCTTCGGACTGGCTTCGGAGGCTCGACCCGGAGCGCCACTCGAATAGGACTTGGAGACTCAGTTAGAAGCGTCCCTCGGACTGGACGCAGAGGCTTGACTGGAAGCGCTACTTGAACTGGAATCGGAGGCTCAGTATGAAGTACCCCTTGGGCTGGACTCAGGAGCCTGGGTGGCGGCATTACTTGGACTGGAATTAGAGGCTTGGTACAGCCTGACCAGAGACCTGGTCAGGACCGTCCCTCAGACTGAACTCAGAGGCTTAGCTGGAAGCGCCACTCGAGCTGGAATCAAAGGCTTGGTTGGAGGCTCCCCTCGGTCTGGACTCAGACCCAGGCTGGGCCCGTGATCCTGAACAGGAACTAATCTGGAACGGTAACCCAGGTCGCTCTGTAAAAACTGCTGAGGAGCCTTGAGCGTGGGAATTCCACAGTGCCTTCTTTCAGCCTCAGCTTCGGGAGTATCCCGCAGCACTGGGTCCTTGAGAAGACTGTGGCAGTACACAAAAAGCATAGTACAAGGATCAAAATCAGAAACTGGACTATGGCGGACCCGACGCCACCAGAGACGCTTCCTTTCGGCTGCTGCTTCAAGGGTATCCTTCAGAGCTGGGTCAGACAAAAGTTTATTGCGGTACAACTGGAGCGTCATAAAATAATCCAAAAAAGTAACTGGGTTGGCATAGGGATCTGAACAAAAATCAGGAACTGCACCTGTGTTGAAACCCAGATTGTCCATGCAGAACGAAGTCATGGGCAGGAAGCCCACCTGGACCGTTGATCTTTCTGGACTCATGGCCTTTGCATTCTCTTGGGTTCTTGAGGCAGAACCGGAATACGTGAGCCCTTGGGCCACTGCTGAGGAGCGGCAGCGACAGGCAAGACCACCCTGGAACTGGATACACAGAAGAGCAGGACTGGAACTCTGGACTGGAGTAGTACTGAGGCAGGCAACTAGAACAGGCAGAACAGGAACAACTTCACCTGCCCTTGACCACCATTCCTCCGGAGTTGAGCTCCGGAGTGCGGGTGGCCGGCAGGACTTGCAGGATAAGGCAGGAACTGAAGATCCAGAGGACCCACCCTGGATCTGGGGTACACGAGGGAGACTAGGCTAAATACTAGACTCAGACTGAAAACTGCCTGCAGTCACTAAGCCAGAAACACAAGACAGACCAAGGGGACAAGACGTACACAAAGGCTAGGCAGAGACAGGATTCAGGATATACACACTAGCTAGGCAGAGATGGGATTCAGGATATACGCTCAGGATATACACACTAGCTAGGCAGAGACAGGATTCAGGATATACACTCAGGATATACACACTAGCTAGACAGAAGCAAGACCTCAGGAATACAAGCAAGCTTGGCGAAACAGGACTCAGGGTATACAAGGCAAGCTTGGCAGAAACAGGACTTGGGATATACAGCAAGCTAGGCAGAGCAGACAGAAGAAGTAACCAGGAACTAGCAGAAGTCTTGGGAAGGCAGCGGACAATAGAATAAACCAGGAGCAAACAGAATCTTTGGGCAGGCAGCAGGCAGAGGAATAAACCAGGAGCTAACAGAGTCTTAGGGCAGGCATGCGGACAATAGAATAAACCAGGAGCAAGCAGAGTCTTTGGGCAGGCAGGCAGGCAGAAGAATACACCAGGATAACAGAGTCAGGGCTGAAGCTTCAGCAGCTCCAAACGCAGACAGAGAGAAATGGCTGAAGTTACAGACTCCAAACACAGAGCAAGGCAATGGAAGGACTAGCAGTCCACAGACACAAACAGAAGGGCAAAAGCCCACACGGAAGGACTAGCAGTCCACAGACACAAGGCAGGAGGGCAAGAGCCCCAGAGAAAGGCTAAGTAGCAGCGCAACAGTGCTCTCACTAACCTCACGGCCTAACACTCTTACTTACTATGCAAAAGCCCCGAATGCAAGCACAGCACTTCCTTATGAAGGCTCTCCCTGATGATGTCACCTACTGCAGGACAGGAGCAGGGAATACACTCACACCAAGGAGAGGCTTGGAACACATAGGAAGAACAGGCAGGAGCCATCTTGGAAGCTGGCACAAAACAAGCGGGAGCCATCTTAGATGCTGGCTCCTCAGAGAGGCATAGCCCACACAGGTGAGGTCTAGTGAAGCAATCAGCACACAGAGACAGAGACAAGACTAACACAGAAACAGACAGAAGCCAGAATAGATGCTGACCCCCCAGAAATAAGGTAAGTCTGAGGGTGGTCACGGCCACAGACGTGACAATATGTTCATCCGCCTGCTGAGATAGAGAGAATACTGAGAGTAAGCTGGCTGCACAGGTCTACATATACCAAGACTCTGAAGTTCTCTCTTTCTCCACCTGCTGGTAGGGGGACATAACCCACTCGTCTCTGGATTGATCTGTGGGACGCTATGGAAACTTCCATTTTATCTGCAAGAAAGTGCTCTAAATGCATAGGATCCAAAAAAAAAGACCATATAAATTGCTACCCTTTGTGACCAAACATTTAAAGGGACATGTTAGGAAAAAAGTACCTCCAACCATCAAAACCTTAGGCTTCAGCAGAAGAAAGGCCTTACATCTCATTTGTGTTTGTCTGGACACATTGGGGACCATCAAGGCACCTGTTTACGAAGCCGTGTGGCAATTCCACATAGCCTATAGTGAATGGGCTGTGTTGACATTACCACATCATCAATCGCTAGTGTGGCTTTGTAAATGGGGGGGGGGGGGGGGGGTAAGAAAGTGTGACCATACAAAGGTATAGCTTTTTTTTTTTTTTAAAGGTTTTACAATCAAGGACTTTTTCTCTACAGATGATAATGAAACTAATAGGACAGCATTTTACTTATAGGTTATTGAGAAGACTCTAGAAATTTTGACAAATCTCAAGACTATCTTAAAAATTTAATTGATCCATATCTCCTTCCAGATTAACTACACTGGAATCTTGAGGAAGATAATAAAAGTTCACAATTTCTGACTCATCCATAATAAGTTGCAGAACATCCTTCAAATAAATCTTAAATAATTATTTATGAGATAATAAATGTGTCACAGGAAAATTTAGCAGTTGCAAATTTACTGCTGTAGGTGAATTAACAGGCTATCTTTAGTAGATGCCACGACTGCAGATCGACATACATTAACTTGCTTTTCAACCATGTCCAGTTTCTTCTCAGCATTAGAAAGTCTACTATCCTGTTCAGAAAATTTAGAGGATACTTCCTCTGTAAACTTACTATACAATTTCAAACGTTCTTGTAAATTTTCATCTATTCTGGTAATGGCCAAAAAGACATCTTTCAAATATATTTCTTGTGAAACCAAGGGAGTATTAGAAAAAGACTGCAGAGTTATCTGAGTTTTCTATAAAACAAAAAGAATAGTTAGGAAAATAAATCCTTTTGTGCATGTTAATTAATTTTAATGAATTACAAACTATAACCCCCTTTTACAAAGGTGCGCTAGTGTTTTAAGTGTGTGCTAAAAATTAGCATGTGCTAAATGCTAAGATGCCCATTATATTCCTATGGGTACCTTACTGTTTAGTGCACGTGAATTTTTAGTGTGCACTAAAAACGCTAACACACCTTTGTACAAGACCCCCTTTATAATTATAAATAACTCATTGAGGAACAGCAGAAAGCTACGGAGAGTTAACAGTATCTGCACTGTTTATAATATATTTTAATTGCATTCATCTTTATGATTATTATTACTAATTCTTGCCACAAACAGGTGTATTTTCAAAGCACTTAAACTTACAAAGTTTCATAGTAACCTATGGAACCTTTGTAAGTCCAGTGCTTTGAAAATGAGCCCCAGAGTCTACCACTGAGCTGCAACAAAAAAAGGGAGGGAGGAGGCTTGTTCCTTAACAGCTTCCTGTTACCAGATTTTATGGAGGGAGGGGACCATGGCACCAGCAGTGCCTGCGGGACAGCAAAAACCTAACCCCATCATTGTCAACATTGGTATTCGTTCAGTCCTTGCTGAAAAACTTTCAGTCCCTTTTTCCTGTCAATCCTTGGATGACATGCTGTCTTTTACCCTCCCCCCATCCTACCCAGCATCACCATGCACTCTCTTCTCAGACACAGAGAGATAAATGCCAGTGAGAAAGAGAGATGATAGATATACCAGAATGGAAAAGGGAGAAAGAAGAGGCAAGACAAGCAAAGGTTAGCACTCCAGTGGTGTTATAGAGGTCTTTGAAGCATAGGAAAATGATCTTTTAAACCCATCCATGAAAGGAGATATTAATAAGAAAAACGAAGTGCTAGGGTCTCATGAAGTCCTTCCTCTAGGAATCAGTCAGTTTAGAAATCTTAAAAATTGTCACACCTGTGGTGGTTATTTTATTTTCAATGAGATCCTGGATGCATACAGTAATAAAGCCTCTTGCTCAGTACAGTAGTAGTATACAGAAATTCGGTCATGATGCCCTAGAACTTTCCCAAAATCCAGTGCCCCGTGCCCCTAACCCCTATACCCTACTCTGTTAATTAAAATGTTATATTACGTATTGTGCTGGCATTGTAAGTAGTATACTATGTAATACTTTGTATTTTTATTTGAATGTTTTACTACTGTAATTGTCTATTGCTCATGTTTGATTTATTCTTATTGTACACCACCTTGAGTGAATTCCTTCAAAAAGGCAGTAAATAAATCCTGATAATAAATAAATAAATGTAGAAAACAAGGAAGTGGAAGGTAAATGGAGGAATCAAACAAGGTCAGGAGGTGAAAAAGGGAAAGAAGAGAAGTGAGGAGCAGCACAAGGAGGGGAAATGTGAAGTGGGAGATGGGGAAGAAAGCAAATCACAGCAGTCAAGCACTAGAATGAAGGAAGGTAGGGTAGCAGCCTACAGAATGAATGAAGAGAAAAGACTAGGCAAGATATATTATTATTAT
This sequence comes from Microcaecilia unicolor, assembly GCF_901765095.1. NCBI lineage: Eukaryota > Metazoa > Chordata > Amphibia > Gymnophiona > Siphonopidae > Microcaecilia > Microcaecilia unicolor. The sequence continues at coordinate 147,384,088 of NC_044037.1, forward strand.
TATTATTATTATTATTATACTATTACTACCTAACAGTGGCATATCCATGGGGGGACGGGGCTTGGGAGCTATGCCCCCTCCATACTTGTAGCTCCCATTAAATGGCTGGCAGGGATGCTGAAGTCCAGCCAGTCAAAGAAATTTGTTGCCAAGCTGCTCCCCCCTCCTCGGGCTGAAGAAGTACAGAAAAGTCAGTGGCACAAGAACTTAGAAAGATCAAGGAGTCCAGGTGTAGGTGGCTAGTGGGATGCTGACTTCTATACTGCAGCATCATGATGACAAGGTTTGGCTGGTGGGGCTTCGTCATCTCCACCAGGAAAGGTATTTTTTTGGTGCACCGGTGGGGGGGGGGGGGGGAGAATGTGCCCCCCCCAATTCACCTCTGGGCCCCCAACAAATCAGAGGGCTGACTATGCTCCTGCTTCCTACAAGCCTGAAAGCTACTTGAAGTAGTGTACATTCAGGTACAGTAGGTATTTTTCTGTCCCTGGAGGGCTCACAGTCTATGTTTGTACCTGAAGTAAGGGAGGCTAAGTGACTTGCCTAAGGTCACAAGGAGCGGCAGTGGATCAATCTGCCCTGGTTCTTAGCCTGTTGCTCTAACCATTAGCAAAAACAAACAGGAATAAATATGGCCTAGGCAGTGGAAAAGGGACAAAGTTGGAGGGAAATGTCAGTGAGAAAGGAAGAGAGATGATGGATATACCAGATGGAAGAGGGAGAAAGAGGCAAGACAAGCAAAGGTTAGCACTCCAGTGGTGTTATAGAAGTCTTTGAAGCATAGCAAAATTATCTTTTAAACCAATCCATGAAAGAAGATACTAATAAGAAAAATGAAGTACTAGGGTCTCATGAAGTCTTTCCTCTAGGAATCAGTCAGTTTAGAAATCTTAACATTTGTCACACCTGTGGTGATTATTTTATTTTCTTTTTTTTTTTTCAATATCTTTTTTTTATTGGTATAGATTTATCTTATATTACAACAAGCAGAAAAAAAAAAAAAAAAAAAAGAAAAGACAGATAATAAAACAACATTACATATCATGCTTGATTTACTTGTCTAACATCTGAAACTATCCCTATACCTTCCCGTCCCACCCTCCCCCTCCTCCCTCCCTCCCTCCCGTATCATGGTGGTGCTTCTTGCTGTTCTTTAAACTGTTCATAGGACTGCCATAATTTGCCAAAGGGTCCCATTCTTCCTCTTCTGATAGCTGTCAGTTTGGCCATTTGATACAAAAAGTCCACTCTCTGCAATACTTTTTGCATATCCGGCGACTGTTGTTTTTTTCCAATTTCTTGCTATAGCAATTTTTGCCGCGACCAGATATTGTGTCGCCAGCTTATGCTGTACCCCCGTCGTTGAGCCCGGTTTGATATGGAGCAAACAATTTTCGGGCTTGCTTGGGAAGGGTTGCTGAATCACTTTAGAAATTGTTGAGATAACTGTCTTCCAATATTCCATTATTCTGGGACATTCCCACCAAATGTGCATAAATGTTCCTTTCTCTCCACAATTTCGCCAACAGTCTGCCGATACCTCTGGATATATACGATGCAGTCTTTCTGGCGTATAATACCACCAGTAATATATCTTATATCCATTCTCGATTGCACTCTGAGCCAAAGATGGTTTAAAGAGGTACCTATATCCTCTCTTCCAGCAGTCTTTAGTTATTGTAGTTTGCAATGCTGTTTCCCATCTATTCACATATATTGTTTGGGGGTCAGTATGACTTAACAAAGCTAGATATAAACGCGATATGCTCCCTCTGCCCCCGCCCTTCTCTAATGCAATTTCTAAAGATGTTTTTCCCAATTCCAACTCCTCTCGTGCCTTGCTAAGGATATAATTACGGATACAACAGTAATAGACTTGATCTCTGGCTTGCAGCCCGTATTCCTCCTGCAATATTGGAAAGTCTACCACTTTGTCCTCATCCCATAATTGACCCAGAGTGTATAGCCCTGCACGTGCCCAATGTTTATAACTAATTTCTGACCCTCCAAGCGGAAACCCAGGAGCCCTCCCTATTCCTGTCTTGTGAAAGTATTTTCTTTCCGGAAACCATTTCCTCCTAATTTGATGCCATGTGGTTAGAATGTGCCTAATTCCTATGGGTACCCTTCTACCAAAACTCCCCAGCTCCTTTTCCGTTGACCATAGAATGTCTCCTATTTCTCTCATTCCCATCCATGCTCTTTCCCAGTGCAGCCATTTTTTAGTAACCGCCGGGTGCCAATCGGCTAAAATTCTTAATTGGGCAGCCTGGTAGTATAATAGGAAATTAGGCACTCCCATCCCTCCTCTCTCTTTTGGTTGGTACATAATATTGCGTTTCACCCTCGGTGGTCTCTTCCGCCATATAAAAGCAAACAGTTTTCTGTTTAAGTGCTTGAAAAAGCTTTGTGGTATAGGGATGGGTAATGCCATAAAGAGATATAAGATCTTTGGCAGAATAATCATTTTTACCGCATTAATGCGCCCCGTCCAGGATATATTTAAACCTTCCCATCTATCCAGTTCACCAAATAGTTCTTTCACTTTCTGAGGATAATTGGCCTCATACAATTCCTCCAACTTAGGAGTTACCTGTATTCCGAGATACCTTATAGACTTATTGGCCCATATAAAGGGGAGCTCAGCTTTGAGCCGTACTACCTCCTGCTTCGGTACTGTGAGATTTAGAATCTCTGTTTTATTAATATTTACCTTAAAGCCCGATTGTGCCCCATATTGTTTCATTATCTCTATAGCCTGCTTTATGGAAGTATCTGGGCTTGTCAGCGTCAACAGGATGTCGTCTGCAAATAACATTAGTTTATGTTCCCTTTTCCCACGCAGTATCCCCTTAACTCCTTCCTCCTTTCTGATAATGCATGCTAATGGCTCCATTGTTAGTGCGAACAGCAATGGTGACACTGCACATCCTTGTCTAGTACCTCTCTTAAGATGTATTGGCTCAGAATAAGACCCATTTACTTTCAAAATCGCCAGGGGAGCCTGATATAAGATCTGCAGCCATTTTAGAAACCTCCCCCCCACTCCAATCTTCTCAAGTGTCGCGAAGAGAAAAGGCCATTCTACTCGGTCGAACGCCTTTTCTGCGTCCACCGAGAGAACAACTGCCGGTACCTGTTCATCACCGACCTGCTGAATGAGATGTTGTAAGCACCTAGTATTGTCATATGCCTGGCGTCCTGCAATAAATCCCACTTGATCCTCATGTACCAGTCTGGGCATCATCACCTGTAGTCTGCTAGCTAGTATTTTTGTAAATATTTTATAATCTACATTTAGTAGGGAGATAGGTCTATATGACCCACATTCTTGTGGGTCCTTCCCCGGCTTAAGCAGAAGAGTGACTGCCGCCAGCCGCCATGTATAGGGCAACTCTTGTGCCTGATCATACGCCAGAAACAGTCTCCACAAAAGTGGGGCCAACAGGGATGCATATAGCTTATAAAATCTTGCAGGATACCCATCAGGCCCTGGAGCCTTGGCATGTGGTAAATTTTTAATTGCTTCCTTTATCTCTTCTATTCCTATTGGCTCCGATAAGCGCTCTCTTTCTCCCTGTGTCAATTGTGGCAGTTCTACCCCCTGTAGATATGTAGTTATCTCCCCAGCTGTAGCGTCCACTTCTGATTTATAGAGGCTTGTGTAAAAATTATGGAATGTCTCTTGTATATCCCCTGTTTCCGTGACTGCCTGGCCTTGTTGTGTTTTAATACTATGAATATGGTTTCGTGTCATCTGCTTTTTCAGCTTGTTTGCTAGCAATCTACTTGCTTTATCCCCCAGCTCATATTGCTCCTGTTGGACTTGTTGCAATTGACTCGCCATTTCTGCCAACTGCAGCTCATTAAGCTGCATTTTAAATTTATGAAGTTCATTCTGGAGATTTATATCTTCAGGTTTCGCCTTATGTTGCTGCTCTAGCTGGGCTATCCCCTTTCTAAGTTCTCTCTCTTTGGCTGCTTTTTGTTTAGTTAAGTGGGCCCTAAGGGAGATCAACTGCCCTCTCAATACCACCTTTAACCCCTCCCAAAGGCTCTCTGGGCGGACTTCTGCCACGTCATTAAACTCAATGTAATCTTTTATGTATTGCTCCACCTTTCCCACAGTCTCTGGGTCATGTTAATTAACGGCTTCATCCATCATACCAGTACTTTCTACCTCCCTCTGAATGTCCAACTACCAAAGTCAGGCCTGGAACTGGCGAATGGTCAGACCCTATACGAATGCCTATTGACTATTTTTTTATAAGCTCTGGTCACCAGCCCCATCCCCAAGCAGCGATCAACTCCTTGAGTATGAATTATGCCGGATCTGACTAGAATAGTAGTATAGTCTTTTTCTGCATGTGTGACACACTCCATAAGTCTATTAGGACACAATCTATGCAATAAACTGGAGATCTTTTCTATTATCTTGTTCTAGCCTATCCCGCCTCCCCTTTGAATATATCCATCATCGGGTTCAGGGTCAGATTGAAATCCCCACCCAATATAATTGGCCTTGCATCGTTTTCTTGCTATCACTTGTTTTCAAGTTCTTCTATAAATTTACCTTGCCCTTCATTGGGTTGCATACACTGTCATAATGTGTATTGAGTATTATACAGTTGAGGCTATCACCATAAGATATCTGCCTCCCTTATCTTCTACTGTTTTAATAATGCGCCATGGCAGTTTATCTGAGAAGGCCACCAACACTCCTCCCTTTTTATGATGTTGTCTGTTCGCAGCGTGGTACATTACTGGATATCTTTTGTGTGCTAACATTTTCTCATGACATTTTTTTACATGCGTTTCTTGCAGCATAATTATATCACCTTTCATTTTTAACAGTTCTGTATATATGCGCTTACGCTTAATGGGCGAATTGAGGCCCTTAACATTCCATGTCACACATTGAAACATGTTATACATTTCTTTCCCCTATAAGCTAACCTAGTCAGCAACCACCAGATACTCCCCTCTAAACCCCCCCCCTTCCCCTCCCCCCCTTCCCCCCCTTTCACACAAAGGGCATGACCCATTCTCCTTTGGGCCCATGCCTCTAGCTGAGAGGAGTGACGTCATCTCCCGTCTCACAGCTCGCTCTAGTGACTTCTCCTTCCCCTCCTAGTGACATAGTTCTTTGCCAACCTGTTCCAGTGAACGATCATCCAGTCTTTCTGTTGTCCATCTCATTTTCCCGTTCGTGAATGCACTTGCTTGCCCGATAGTTGCCGTCGGAGGCGCCCTCGGCCTTGTGATACCCTTTGCCATTTAGGTTTTGGAGGGCAGACTCCCGCTCCTTGCCCATCCTGTGGAGGATCCTCTGCCGTCTCCCTTCGTTTCAGATACTCCTGCGCTTCCTCAATTGACGCCACTCTCCTTTGCTTTCCCTCTTGAAAAAAGGTTAGGGCAAATGGGTACTGCCATTATATGATATTCCTTCGTCTCTCAGCTGTGCAGTCAACGGACGGAGTTCTCACCCCTTCGTTTAAGGGTTAATGATGAGATGCTCCTGGTATAGTCATCGGGTAGCTCTCCCAGTTATAGGGGGCCGCCCCCTCTTGCCTTCTTCATCACTGCTTCTTTCACTGTGAAAGTTTGTAAAGGCATGCCACTATATCTTTCGGCTGGTTTTGTCTTCGTACACCCAATTCCCTATGGGCACGTTCAATGCTTATGGTTGTTTTAATCATAGCATTCAGATTCATTAGATAATAATTGCGCTGCAATGGATCTCACCACCTCTTCACAATTGTTAAATTCAGGTACCTCAGGGACCCCCCGAATTCTTATATTGGAGCGTCTGCTTCTATTCTCTAGATCCTCCACTTTGTCTATGAGGTATCTAGCTTCATTTTTCCTCTCTTCCAATTGCTGCTCCATAGCTTTTAGCGCTTCTCCCTGCTCCTCTTGCTCTTCTCGATACCTCCAGGACTCGATTTCCCAGCTCAGTTATTTCCCCTCGCAGCTCCGCGCTCAGTTGGGCAAAGTCCCTTCGCACTTCTTTGAGGTCCGTTTTAATCTCTGGGAAACCATGAGCAGAGCTTCGCCCATATTTCTGGTTCTACCTCCATTCTTTCATTTGAAGGCTCTTCGCGTGCTCGTTCTGTGTTTTCATGTTCTTCCCTCGTGCTGCGAGCGCCATTTTGTTCCGTTCTCCCTTTCTGTATGCTGATATGAGAACGCTGCTAGGTCCGGCAGTTTTGCCTTCGCTTGCGACATCATTTGATTTCGTTCTATTCACCAGTCAGTCGCTACTTTTCAGCCGATTGGAGGGGTAAGGATCGCTACTTAAATGCTTTTTTTTAGTGCTGATCAGCGGGAGCTTCGTTCTCACTGCTCCATTCAGTAGCGTGACGTCACTTTCCTCTCGTGATTATTTATTTTCAATGTGATCCTGGATACATATAGTATTAAAGCCTCTTGCTCAGTATACAGACATTAATTCAATTTTTAACTCATGAAGTCCTAGAACTTTCCTAAATTTTTATTTATTTATTTATTGCATTGTATCCCACATTATCCCACCTCTTTGCAGGCTCAATGTGGCTTACAATTCTTTTTCATGGATGATGGAGGTAGAAGAGGTACATACAATTGGTTTTACAGAGGGTTTTGGGTTACATGGTGGGTGAAATACATGATGATTTTAAAGCAAAAGACATTAAAGAGTGTTTCTGGATATATTAGAGATAGTGCAGTTATACGTGTTGATCTTTATGATATATTTTGTCAAAGAGATACGTTTTCAGTAGTTTGCAGAAGTTGGTCAATTCATAGACCGTTTTCAGGTTGCGTGGCAGCTAGTTCCAGAGCTGTTTGCATGTATACGAAAAGGTTGATGCATGCATTGATTTGTATTTCAAGCCTTTGCACTTGGGAGGATGAAGGTTAAGGAATGTGCAAGAAGATTCTTTTGCGTTTCTGGGTGGTAGTTCTATTAGGTCTGACATATATGCTGGGGCGTCACCATGGATGATTTTATGGACTAGGGTACAAAGTTTGAATGTGATGCGTTCATTGAGTGGGAGCCAGTGCAGTTTTTCACGTAGGGGTTTTGCGCTTTCGTATTTTGGTTTGCCGAATATTAGTCTGGCTGCCGTGTTCTGGGCTGTCTGGAGTTTTTTAAGTATTTGCTCTTTGCAGCCGGCATAAAGTGAGTTACAATAGTCCAGATGACTAAGTACCAGTGATTGTACCAGGTTGCGGAAGACCACTCCGTGGAAAAAATGGTCTGATTCTTTTAGTTTCCACATTGAATGAAATATCTTTTTAGTTATGTTTTTTGCGTGATTCTCAGTGTTAGGTGTCGGTCAATGGTGACTCCAAGAATTTTTAGGGTATCCGAAATTGGGTAGACTTAGTTTAGGTGTGTTGATGGTGGTGAATCAGTCTTGTTGTATTGCGAGGTGAGTATTAGGCACTGGTTTTTTTTCTGCGTTGAGTTTCAGTTTAAATGCATCTGCCAGGAGTTCATAATATTTTTTAATCTTTTATTACATTTGTACCCCACGCTTTCCCCACTCATGGCAGGCTCAATGTGCAGCAGGCAATGGAGGGTTAAGTGACTTGCCCAGAGTCACAAGGAGCTGCCTGTGCCGGGAATCAAACTCAGTTCTTCAGTTCCCCAGGACCAAAGTCCACCACCCTAACCACTAGGCCACTCCTCCACGCCACATGGGAGATTCTCTTAGATCTTGTTTGAATGGGATATAAATCGTTACATCATCAGCATATATATAAGGGTTTAGATTCTGGTTCCCCTAACCATCGACTCACTTCTCAATTTACACAAGCTCTTCTGTTTTTGGATCTGGAGAAAATGGTACAGTAGGCATGATAGTCCACTTTTAGGAAATCAATAGAAGTTAAAACATAAAATAAAATGATAGCTTGTACTAACAATACATTTTTTGACTAGCTTATGAAAGCAATACCTTCTTTTCAGATCAGAAATGAGCAAAAGATAACAAATATCAAATATACACATGAAACATAAAAAGCATTCAAGTGGGTCATGGAGGACACATTGATCCAGTCTGGGTTTTGCTTCCATTGAAAGCAATGGAAGTAAAACCCAGACTGGCTAAATCTGTCCTCCTTTAGGGGAGGATGAAGAAAAGGGGCAGATACTGGGGGAGTTGAGGGAAGAGAGAGACAGGAAACTAGACTGGGGGGAGAGATGCTGGCCCAACAGAGAGAGGGGGAGAGAGGGTGCTAGACTACAGACGTGGAGTGGGGAGTCACGGGCACAGCAGGAAGGGAAGAGAGAGAAGCTGTCCATGGGGAGAGACAGGGACACAAAAGAAATGCTGGCTCTATAGTGAGCATTGGGACAGGGACACAGAGGGGAAATGCTGGACAGGATGGATAGCGTCATATAAGAAAGATGGATGGCGGACATAGAGAAAAAAATGAGAAACACTAGGACCAAAGCAATGTTCAGACAACAAAGGTGGAAAAAATTTATTTTTTTTCCTGATTTTATTAACTGTAATATGTCAGCTTTGGGAAATGTGTATCCCCATCTCCACTACCTTGGGAGCGATGGTTACAGAGCTAAGATACCCATTCCAGGAGGGGAGACTTTTGGGGCAGTCCTGGATTTCTGCCAACCTCATCAAGGTGTATTATGGGACCTGAAGCACTGATTTCAATGGATGCGATCATGGACTATAAATACTGCACTGCTTTGGGATGTAAGTTTAAAACCAGGCCCAACCAAAAACTCTCCCTCCTGACATGGGTAACTTGGCAATTGTGGTGTTATGGGGGAGGGGGGGACATTCAAAGTTATAGGAATCCCAGATCTTTGTTAAGTCTTATTTGGTGGGTTTCAAAACAATTTAGAGGATACTTCTGTCGCGTGCACGAGGACCTTGGCACTCTGTCAGGCTTCTTCCCTGGAAGCACTGGTTTCGTGAGTCCTTGGGCCACTACCGTGGAGCGGCAGTGGCAGGCAAGATCACCTACAAGGTAGAGACGAGACAAGACTGGACCGGAACTCCGGACTGGAGTTCTACACCGGAACACTCGGAACTGGAACGCACCGGACGGGTGCGCACTGGAGTGGGGCCCGCTGGACTGGACACACTGAAGTGGCCCCACTGGACAGGAACATACAGGAGTGAAACCCGCTGGACTGGAACACACTGGAGCGGAACCCGCGGAACTGGAACACCCTGGACCTAGGCTTCACCTACACTTGACTGCCTTCCCCCTCGGGTTGAGCCCTCAGGTTCTGGCAGCCGGTAGGACTTACAGGAACAGCAGGAATAAAGGTCCAGGGGTGCCCCCTGGCACCTAGGCGAAGGCAAGGCAGAGAAAGTCTGGGTTCCGGCAGCAGGCAGATTCAAAGCAATGGTCAGGACAAGGAACAAGACTACAGCTGGAGCCTCAGTGTCAAGGAGTACTACAGCTGGCTAGTCTAACACTAGGAACAAACACAGAGAACTAGCAGAGCAAAGCACAGGCAACAAGCCAGACGGGGCCTAAGCTAGCTAGTCAAACAAAGAAACTCACACAGAGCAACAAACACAGAAAGGCAGGGAACCTACAGAGCAATAAATACAGAAGGGCTGGAAACCCACAAGCGATAAACACATAAGGGCTGAAAACCCACAGAAGGGTAGGAGACCCACAGAGCAAATAACACAGAAGGGTAAGAAGCCCACAGAGCAATAAATACAGAAGGGCTGGAAACCCACAAAGCGATCAACACAGAAGGGCTGAAAACCCACAGAAGGGTAGGAGACCCACAGAACAAATAAATACAGAAGGGCTGGAAACCCACAAAGCGATAAACACAGAAGGGCTGAAAACCCACAGAAGGGTAGGAGACCCACAGAACAAATAACTACAGAAGGGTAAGAAGCCCACAGAGCAAAAGACAAGGAAAGCAAAACGGTGCTAACAGCACACTAACCTCGGGACCTAAGGCACTGCGGAGGGAATGGCAATGCAAAGGCCAGGACTGTAGTCTCCAAGTCACTAATAAAGCTCATCAACACCAGAGCCACAGCTGCAGCAATCACCTTGCAACCAAACAGAGGCTTGACACACAAAGCAGTCATCCCATAGGAAGGAACAGCGGGAGCCATCTTGGATACTGGCAAGGAGGAGGAAGCGGCAGCCATCTTGGAAGAGGCAAAGCCCACACAGGTGAGATTCAGTAGGGCAATCAGCACACAGAGCCAGAGAGAAACTAAGACAGAGACAGACACAGAGACAAGCAGAAGCCAGCACAGCCACTGACTCCCAGAAACAGGGTAAGTATGAGGGTGGTCACGGCCACAGACGTGACAACTTCCTCTGTAAACTTGAGGATACTTCCTCTGTAAACTTACTATACAATTTCAAATGTTCTTGGTTGAGTGTCATTTCCGGTATTCCAGGCTTGGAAAGCAGTCCCACGGATTGCGTGTTTTGGTTCTCCTGAGGAAGATGTTGACGAAATGCGGTCTCGCATAGAGAACCTGGATGTGTTAAGAGCATTTAAATTGACGTAGTGGTGGCATCCCCAGCAGCCTATCTCTAGCCTCTCGCCACAATCTTGAAGACATCTGGAAGAGACGTTAATGTGGGAGAGAAAGAAAGGGCTTTAACGATGGACTTGGCGTTAGTCAATTGATCTATCATTGGTTGTTAAAGCGCTCATAAGTAAACTCGGAAGGACTTTGACACACAAGTGGTTCATTACATGTTCATGTGCTGAGATTATATGGCACATTGTGTACTGATGTATTGAGACATATAGCTTGTAAAAATAGGGGGTTAAAACAAATAGTATATGGATGGATGCTTGGTGATTGTGAGCGAATGAGGGTCTAGTTGTGAAGGAATACTGGGGTTGCTTGGTGGTATAGGGTACATGTGTAGGTTGGGTATATCCTCTGAATATAATTAAATAAAAGTTTTATATAAAAAATGTGTACATGAGTGTGAGTACGAGTAGAGAGGTGTGGTAGCCGTGTTAGTCCACTGTTAAAGGTTATCAATAGAAATCAAACAAAATAAAACATGGAAAAGAAAATAAGATGATACCTTTTTTATTGGACATAATACATTTCTTGATTAGCTTTCCAAGGTTGCCCTTTTTCCGATCTGACGAAGAAGGGCAACCTTCGAAAGCTAATCAAGAAATGTATTAAGTTATGTCCAGTAAAAAAGGTATCATCTTATTTTCTTTTCCATGTTTTATTTTTTGATTTCTATTGAGTACGAGTAGAAATAATATTAATATTGTACTTTATTAAGGTAGATTTTTACCCCGAAGGTTAAAGCATGGGTTTCAAAATATGTCATCATTTTAATTTAAAAGTTCTTTCTTACATTTCTGGATTGTTTTAAAATTCTTTTTAGTATTCTCACCATAAAATCTTTGGATTCGGAACTCTTGTTTTTGAAGTCTGGGCAGTAAGGGCTATTTTTAGACAAAACTCTTTAAACCAAAACCAAGTTAACCCAGCCCGTCCCCCCACACACTTTTTCCCCCCATACTTCTTTGTTAATTTCGTCTCTTCCTTCCTGCCCTGTCAATCAGTCTTCCCGTCTCTTCTCACTCCGCGGCCTCATCAACCCTATCTCTTCCTTTTCCTGAGTCCCCAGTCTGCCCGTGACGCGCGGGGCTGGCCCTCGGCTGCAGCAGCCTGTACCTCCTTCCTAGCTGGTCGGGCGGTGCTTCAAACCCGTGGACAGAGGACTAATAGTGGGAAGTAGCTAAAAGACGGATCCGAGCGTTTTTTTGCTCACACACCCCTGACAGTGTGGGTTTGTGATTAGCGATCAGACGAACTTACGGACGGACAGGCAAACAACAGATATGGCCACCCCGGGCCCGGGCAGGAAACGACAGCCGCACAGCAGGGAAAGACTGACGGCCGAGGATGATGCTTTGAATCAGATCGCCCGGGAGGTGAGTCAGAGAGGCCATGGTTCCGGCCAGTGGAGGAGGGGATGGGTGTTGGATGCCGGGTTGGTATATCGTGGCCACTGTGTAGAACCATACAAAAGCCCCTAGCTGGCACCGTTATATATTGTAGCGCCCCCATCTTTGGAGCGGCAATGCCATGTGGGGGTGGAGTTCCACTTCCACCATGTCTGAGTAAGAGGAAAAAAAACAGGCGGCGTCTGTCGTGCTTTTTACGTACTGAGGATCATGATAATAGTCCAGTCCTCAACTGTCAAATTCCTTTATGGTAGGACTCGGAGGGTTTGTAAATAATACCTCTATTAGCCTTCTTGTATCCACCATTACAGAACAGTAGAGATACTCCCTTTTATATATTGCTACAAACTTTCTTTATACCTTCTTCTCAGGTACCACGCCTGCACTGCTATAATCCATCCCCTTGCTCTTCAAGCTACAAATCAACTTGAGTGTCAAGGGTATAAAGCAATGGTTCCCAAACTTGGCCTGGAGGCACCCCAGCCAGTCAGGTTTTTAGGATACCCACGATGAATATTCATGAAGAGATTTGCATGCGCAACCTCCACTGCATGCAAATCTATCTTATGAATATTCATTGTGGGTATCCTGAAAACCTGACTGGCTGGGGTGCTTCCAGGACCAGGTTTGGGAACCACTGGATAAAGTAATAGGGTCATTCCATGCCAAGTGGTCTAAAATTAAAAAAAAGTTCCCACCATCATGTTCTCCAATTTTGTTCAAGTTTTATCTGCTGCTCGAGTCAGGTGTTAAACGAAGTTTCCCAAAATTTGAGGTCTCTAACTGCAATAGTTGCAGATCTAGACCCCCTTTTCTGAAAGGTTGTCAGTCCATGAGCCCACGACATTTACCAAAATGCCATTTTTGGGGTCTAATAAAATCCAAACACATTTATAAGAATGGCTAAAAAATTCAAATCCTGTACAGTTTTTGATGCTAATTCCGATTAAATACATTTTAACATTATGGATACAAAATCCAGTCAAACAAGTTGACTCAAAGTGTGCATCAAAATTGGTCGCGACTCATCGGAACATATTTGGACCAATATTCTGACCGCAACAACTTCCATGCAAACAAAGATATGGACTTCAAATTTTGAACAAGCATTATGCTTGTGCTGGACATATACTGCCAGCTTTGCAACTAACCAGCATCTATAACCGCCCTGCAGGATCTCTTAAGTTGGCACTGTCAGCGCAAATGGTAAAATATACCAAAGTTCAAAGCCAATTATTAAAAAAGAGTCTGCCTGAATCAGCTTGTGAACAGTATCATCTGAAAGAGAAAATTGTGCTCTACAACACTGATATGTTTTTGTTTTGCAATGCCACCACTAAGTAGCCATTTACTCAGGTCAAAGTATGTTATATTTTGTGTGCGCGATGTATTGTGTTGGTCCATGATGGCTGAGCCATTATTTATTTATTTATTGCACTTGTATCCCACATTTTCCCACCTATTTGCAGGCTCATTGAAACCAGCATCCCCATCGCCATAGGGGCCACGCCCGATAGCCATGCAGTAACAGCCACGGGTGGGTATCTTTACTGCAGGATCCCAAGCCTGATTGTGGGTTTCTTTACTGTAGGATCCCAAGCCTGATTGTGGGTTTCTTTACTGCAGGTTCCCAAGCCTGCCTTCTTCAGTTACTTCACTGCAGGTTCCCAAGCCTGCCTTCTTCAGTTACTTCTTCATTCTGAAAGCATCATTGATCTGCAAGAGAACGGTTTCAGGGAAACTATATTGCCGACCAGATGATGTCACTGATGGAGCTGGAATAACAGCAATGATAAGTTGTTCTGGGATCTAGCAAGTATCGCGTCTTACCGGCCAATAAAATGAAGTAGCGGGACTATGAAGATGCATAAAGCTTATGAAAGCATCTTTCTGTTCAACTGACGTTTCACAAACGTTTCCAATTCACCATAACAGCGCACAATAAACAACTGGACAATCAACGAATAAAATACGAATGAATAAATAATTATATCAATACTTTTAAGCGACTATTAAGACTCAATTTCCTAGAAATGAAGAAAAATTAGCACATCAAGCATACTAAATATAACATACTTTGACCTGAGTAAATGGCTACTTAATGGTGGCATTGCAAAACAAAAACATATCAGTGTTGTAGAGCACAATTTTCTCTTTCAGATGATACTGTTCACAAGCTGATTCAGGCAGACTCTTTTTTAATAATTGGCTTTGAACTTTGGTATATTTTACCATTTGCGCTGACAGTGCCAACTTAAGAGATCCTGCAGGGCGGTTATAGATGCTGGTTAGTTGCAAATCTTGCAGTATTATGTCCAGCACAAGCATAATGCTTGTTCAAAATTTGAAGTCCGTATCTTTGTTTGCATGGAAGTTGTTGCGGTCAGAATATTGGTCCAAATATGTTCCGATGAGTCGTGACCAATTTTGATGCACACTTTGAGTCAACTTGTTTGACTGGATTTTGTATCCATAATGTTAAAATGTATTTAATCAGAATTAGCATCAAAAACTGTACAGGATTTGAATTTTTTAGCCATTCTTATAAATGTGTTTGGATTTTATTAGACCCCAAAAATGGCATTTTGGTAAATGTCGCGGGCTCATGGACTGCCAACCTTTCAGAAAAGGGGGTCTAGATCTGCAACTATTGCAGTTAGAGACCTCAAATTTTGGGAAACTTCGTTTAACACCTGACTCGTGCAACAGATAAAATTTGAACAAAATTGGAGACATGATGGTGGGAAGGTTTAGACCACTTGGCATGGAATGACCCAATACTCTTCTCCCATTCCTCCTCTTTTCTTGCACAGTTACAAACATCCCAGCGTCAGGGATAAAGGGAATCTTCACCTCTTCTTGCTCAGTTTTGTGCTCTTGGCGCTTTTTGTCAGTTCATCAGTTTAGTGACTTGATTCCCTGCCCCCCCCCCCCAAATACTACCCAATTCTTCTTGTATTGAATGGCTTAGTTATTTTTTTTATTTTTATATTCTCAATACACAATGCTAATACAAAGAAAATAGTGAAACATCATTCGCAGTTGACAAGCACACAAAGTTGCATTATCAGAGTTATCAGATACAAAAATTGTCTTTTGTGCCTTCCATTATTTTAGAAAACCATAAACACTCTGTATCGAGTTTTGTTTTACCCCTATCTTCCAATCACACTCAAACAACCCCACAAACCTTATGTATCTTGCCACAACATACATCCCCATGCACCCTCATACTCTGTACCCCCCTCCCCCTCCCTATCCCAACATATTTAAACAGGAGGCCCACAAATAAGCATATTGACGATTGATCAATTTGGGAGAACCACTATAATTCTGATTCTCATACTTGCCCACCTCCCTCATTTTTACCTTCCACACCTCCCCCAACAATTGTTCCGAGGAAATCCAGAAGTGCAATATAGTTTTCCGGACCAGCAATAAAGATACGTACAGGAATTGCCGTTGCGGATGTCTAAGCCCCCTGTTCCCCCAATAATGATTGTTCCCCCAGTAATAGAGTTGCATAGTCCCATTCCAGACTCCTGTGTAAAACAGCATTTAATATGAGAAATGCTTCATTCCAGATCACCAGAGCTGGACACTCCAAAAAGGAATGGAGGAGAGTTCCCCCTTCTCTGCCGCACTTACTACATCTGTCTTCGTTCCACAGCCCCATGATTGCCCCTTTCGCCTTAGAGATATATGCTCTATGTAAGATCTTATACAGTGAAACCTCAGTTTTTGTCGATAATTCGTCTGAAAACTATTGATGAAAACCGAGGCAACAAGCAATTTTTTTTCTTTTAAATGAATAAAAAAGACTAGTGTATAGAATAAATGAACATTTAACATGGCATTTACCTTTCTGAAGACTCTTCTTGGTGTATGGAAGATGGAGAGAGAGGAGTAGAGATTATTGCTTGGAAGGGGGATCCCCTCCATAAGACACTATCTGGGGGGGGTCACTTCCCTTCTTGTTCTTTTGCCACTAGGACCAGCTTCTGGGGGGGGCCACTTCCCCTCTTGTTCTTCTGCCACTAGGACCAGCTTCTGGGGGGTCACTTCCCTTCTTGTTCTTTTGCCACTAGGACCAGCTTCTGGGGGTCACTTTCCTTCTTGTTCTTTTGCCACTAGGACCAGCTTCTGGGGAGATCTCTGTTTTGTTATCGCATTCACACCTTTTGCTACTTTTTGCCTCCTTTATTGCTTCCTTTTTGCAATGATTGAACTTATCGTGGATGGTAACTTCCCGTACATGCGGGCGATTTCAGCAATCTTAATGCCACTCTCGTATTTTTTCAATGATTTCCTTCTTCAACTCAATCGTGTTCCTGTCCTTCTTTGAAGGACTGCTGCCCATAGAAACTTTTTTGGGTCCCATGATGAGAGCAGGGACTTTGATACAGGCACTCAACAGCTGTAGTAGTAGTGTGGCAAAACGACAAAATTTGGGTTCTAATACCAGCAGGGACTTTGATACAGGCACTCAACCAGCAGCAGCAGTATTGTGGCAAAACAATGAAATTTGTGTTCTTATGTACCTGCAGGGACTTTGATACAGGCACTCAACCAGCAGCAGCAGTATTGTGGCAAAAACAACGAAATTTGGGTCCTTATGTACCTGCAGGGACTTGATACAGGCACTCAACCAGCAGCAGCAGTATTGTGGCAAAATGACGAAATTTCGGTCCTAATACCTGCAGGGACTTTGATACAGGCACTCAATCAGTAGCAGCAGTATTGTGGCAAAATGACGAAATTTGGGTCCGAAAACAGCAGCAGTGTGATCCCACAACCGGAAACAACGCCTCAGAAGAACGACACGTGGAACGAAATCCGAGGCGATCGACAAAAAACTGAGACAAAATTTTCACGAAAAAAATTGACGATAACCAAAACCAATGAAACCGAGGTTTCACTGTATTGTGTCTCTTGTAAATCTACTGCTTTGACCATTCCATATAGTGTAGAGAAAAGTTTCCCCAAACTCCGGCCCCGTGTACCGAGTCCCAAGTTCCTCGTTCCAGCGACTCACCGATCTCTCCATACCCCCATAGGCCCATTCACTGTCAAGACCTTATACCAAGTGACAAGCTATTGGCCTTACTATGCATGTGGAGTAAGATTTTATCCAGCGGGCCCCATGTCCACCTATCTCCGTGTTGCCCCTTTATCGATGACCAGTAGTGTCGGACCTGCAAATACTGTAACAAATTGTTGTTTGGAATCTCCCATCTTTCCTTCATTTGGTCAAAGGTAAGGAAGATCGCCTGCTCTTCATCCAAAAATTGGCCAAATATCCTACACCACATGTCTTCTTTATGTAAATTTCCTCTTTGCAATTGCATTTTCCTTAACTGAGAGGAAGGGAACAACCGGCGGTCAGCCGCTGATGGCTAGCGTTTTGTCCCCTGAGCAGCAAGTGCGGGACCGCTGCGCATCAAACTGCCCACAGATGAAAGGGTTGGTGAGGTCCTTTGATTAGCGCCGGCGAAGGAGTGTCGATGCTCTTGCACCTGGAAAAACAACTCCATCGCTCCAGAATTATTTAACCACCATGTCCAAAGGAGTGGAGGAGTGTGTTAGAGGCATATGCTGAAACGGAGGACGTTTACAGCAGAACCCGAATCAGCGGAACCACTCCTAAACACCTCAAGAGAAATCATCTTGGAGTTTTTGGCTTCCGTGGAGGTTACATTGAATACCATCTGGAAGGCGCTTCGGGATCTAACGACTGTAGTAAATAACTTTGTTTCAGATATGATCTTATTGGAGAGTTGCATGGACAATTTGACTGAACCCTCTGAGAGTGAAAAAATTGATATGACAGATGAAGTTCTGTACAAGCAAGAAGTGGTTATGATCTTGAAAATTATAATGGACCAGAAACTTTGAATAATAAGGTGGATGTTTTTGTGGATGATTATGTCGAGATTATTGTTTTATCCCAGAGTTCCAGGTATGACTCCTAAAGTTTTCCTCAGAAATATTTCCTTAATTATTACTTCGAAAGGAGTGAAGCCTGTGAAAACTGGGATTGCTTTAATCAGTGGGATTTGAATTAGAGACTTGAGTATATGTATCGTTAAATAATTTCTGGTTTTTAAAAGAGAGAGAATGTAATTAGATGTATTATTTCTAACTAAAACCTGGACAATAAGTATGTTCTCAATGAAATGAATTGACTATACGCAGTATTTGGTCTTGAGGAAGCCAACCAGATGATCAATGTGGAATAATGTATTAGATGAGTAATATCTGGGGATAATCAGGTTAATACCATGTTTCTTTTTTCTGTTTACTGTTTAATTGATCTCCTTGTCTTATTTTACTCTCCCTATTTTTCTTCACTTTGTGGTCTAAGAAAGAGAAAGATTATATAATCCATATATCTAGTTGGGATTGTTTTCTTCTTATATTGTATTAATGTGCAATCATCTCTGTATTACTGTTTGCAAGTGACCCTTGTAAAAAGAAAAAAATCTCTCTATATAAAATGCACCTCCAACGTCTAATGAAGCCTCACTTTCCCAACGTTCTAAAAGTGAAGTGGCAGAGACCGCTTTTTCTCCTTGAGTGTCTGCCCCGCCCATGCGTCAAACGTGATGACGTCGAGGGCGGAGCACTGACACTCAACGAATTGCAACAGCGGTCAGTGCCCCCCCTATCCCGGCGCATCACCCAAGCCCCTCCCCTCCCAATCCGCAAGACACGCATACTCCTCCCCCTGCGCACAAAACACCTCAACCCCCCCCCCCCCCCGGCGCATCACCACAGCCCCTCACCAACGGCACATCACAAAGCGCCTCCCTCCCCCGGCCACATCACCCGCCTCGCCACCCGCAACCGAAAATACTAACTCTGTCCGGCTGCTGCTGCTTATCCTCTTCAGCAGCAGCAGCCGGTACATAAAGAAAAAACAAAAAAAAAGATCTTAAAACTAAAACGTACCTCCGAAGACAGCAATCTCACATTGGCTGACGTCTCTGCATCCGCTCCTCCTCTCCTCTTACTTCACTGCCCCTGGAGAAGATCCCGGAGGAGCGCAGCCACGTCAGAGGGGAGAGGAGGAACGGCAGCCGGCATCCCCGATCTTCATACTGCCCCGGGAAAACGCAAAACACAAGAGAAAGGCGAGAAGTAGTTCAGAAAAAAAAACTAACGCTTTACTTCTCTCTCAACGCTAGAACGTTGGAGGTACATTTTATATAGAGACATAGTTATAACAGCCAGTTGCCATTTCCTTTCAGTATTTGTCTGCAGAAATCATTCGGAGGGAGAGGGGAAACTTGCTCCCCCCCCAGCACGACCACAGGCATGCAACAACAAGCAGCATAAAGTAATGAGACAAGGGCTGTATCTGTTTTCTTCGCTGACCTCTGTGAAGCAGCACAGAAGAGGGAGAGGGGCAGATATACAGAACAGTGAAGCGCTCAGCTGCTAGCTTTCTGCTCTCGAGTCCCGGACTTGGGCTGCCGGTGTTATTATCCCTGGCCTGATCCAAGCAAACTTTTTTTTTACAATCATGCACGTAAAGCACAAGCACAGTTAATATCACTGCTGTTCCAGTTCTTTAAAAACATTTGCACACACGTGCATTACCCAAACCTATCGGAAATACAGACTGAATTTCAGTGTAAGTACAACGAAAGGAAGCGGAGCTATTTCTCCTAGGGTTTAACATCCCCTATCCACTAAGTAGCAGATCGAAAGTTGGGATCCTAGAGGAGTTGTGCCCCAGGCACTCTTCCTTCCCTTCCCCAAGTTATGCTCTCAGCCTTTTACTGAGGGGAAACAATTGGTCGTTTTGCTCTGTTCCAAAAACGTTTTCCTTCCTGAAACTTAAGTACAGCTCCCTGCTCTTCCCAGTCATCTCTGTTTTCTTATCCTGACCTTAGTTTGTTCTTCATATCAGCCCAGATGCTGAGCTTTGATAACTTTCAGGGACTCTATAATTTCTGCACTACAGAGCCTGGTGATGGGGGAAGAAAGGCAAGTTTAATTTAGGATTATGAGAGAGTCCATGCTCTAATGTTCAGATCTCCCCTGTGAAAACCATATGAAGAGAATGTGTGACATTTTAATAACAATGGTAATATTTTGTTTTATCTGAGGTGGACAGTTTTACACAGAGATGATGCTGCATACTTCAAGTACCTGGAATACAAGAAGCCATGGGGCATTACAAACCAGTTCCTGTTGAGGAAATCCTTTATCCTCTTACCCTGACTGCAGCAAAGGAATGGGGAAGAAGAGGAGGGGGGGGGGGGGGGGGTTCAGATAACAGACAATGGCCCATCCAGTCTGCCCATCTTCAGTAACCACTAACTCTTCATTTCAAGACGGATCCCACATGCCTATCCCACGCTTCTTAAATTCTGACACACACCCACACTCGCAACTTCACTTTCTCTCTCTCTCTGTCTCTGTCTCTCACACACACACTCTCTCTCAAACATACACACTCCGGGGAAAACCTTGCTAGCGCCCGTTTCATTTGTGTCTGAAACGGGCCTTTTCTACTAGTTATAAATAAATGATTAAAAAAAAAAAAAAAAAAGAGAACACCGAATACCCCATACCCGCCGGGAATACCGCATTACCCATCAGGCTAGATACGGTGAGGCATCTGGGGAGCGCTGTTGTTGTCTCCTCCACCACATCCATGCTCTCCTTATTGGTTTTAAGAATTCTAATTTACTAGAGATCCGGGGATTACCACTGGAGCCCAAATGAAGTAGATTAAGGAAAGTCCATGGGTGACTCCAATCCTCGAACCCCTCTCTGGGAAGAAATCGTGGGAGGAAAGTGTGGCCATGAGATGCTGTCAGAGGCCTTTTTCATATCAAGACCTACAATGGCTTTCAATCCGCCCCTTCCTTACGCTCATGGATGGCCATTAGCGCCTGCATGATGTTCATAGATGCATGTCTCCCTGGCACAAAACCTACCTGATCTTCATGGACTGGGGTATGGATTAACTGGTTTAGGCGACGAGCCAAGATAGCTGCCAACAACTTAATATCTTGGTTCAACAATGAAATGGGGCGGTAGGATCCCACCTGCGCGATGTCCTTACCCGGTTTTGGGTAAAAGTACTATATGAGCCGTGTTGTGTTGCATGTGTGCACCCTCCTCCACCAACTCATTGAACCAATCCCTCAAGGGTAGAGCCACCAGGTCGGTCAGAATACGATAGTACCCGGGACCAAACTCATCCGGGTCTGGTGCCTTTGTCAGTCTCAGGGCCTTGATCCCCAACCTAATTTCCCTCTCTGAGATAGGTGCGTTCAGGTGTATCAATTGCTTCGCCGTGAGGCAGGGACCCACAACTGCTGAAAAAATTCCTCGCATTTATTATTAGCAAAATCTCTGGCCTGATAATAGGGAGCTATAAAAATTTACGAATTGCTGTCGGATGTGGGCTTCTCTAGTGTGCACCTTCCCCGTATCATCCTTGATAGTGGAGATAATCTGCTTCTTACGGGAGGGCCTGACTAAGTTAGCCAATAGCTTGCCCGCTTTACTGCCCCACTTAAATAATCGTAGCCGCTGGAAATATATATCCCTCTCCACCCTCTGTGTCAGTATCTCAGTTATCTGTGTCTTAACCTGCTTCAATGCTGTCCTATAGTTATCAGTCATATGAGCTATATGCTGTCGGCGAAGCTGGTGATATTCCCGAGATAAACGCAAAAGCTCTGCCTCCCTCTGTTTCCTCTTTCCAGCTGTGTATGCTATGATGTGCCCCTTCATAACTGCCTTCGAGGCTGCCCAATACGTTTCCGGTGTCTGATTGTGCTGTTGATAGTCCAACCACTTAGTCCGCAAATATTCCTGAAAAATCCCTATCATTAATTAGCGCAGGGGAGAATCTGCACATACGGTCCCTCGGCTCTGCTGACCATGAACCACCATCTCGACGGCCTGGTGGTCACTTAATACTTGGGCCACTATTTGCACTCTGGAGATCCTGGCGACCATAGAGGGGGAGACTAATAGATAATCCAATCTCGAGTAAACTCCGTGAGGGTGGGAGTAAAATGTAAATTCTTCCCCTGCGGGTTAAGAAGCCTCCAAACATCCACCAACCCTAGCTGATTAGTTACAAAGTTAACCCCCTTATTCTCCCAGTTCCCCCCTTAAGTCTCGGTGGTTTACAGTCAATTGTTGGATCTGCTACCACATTAAAGTCTCCTCCAAGAATGAGTTGGTAACTGGAGTAAGCAACCACTTTGGCCACCAATTCAGAGAAAAATTTATGGGAATATACATTGGGCCCATAAACATTACAAAGCAATATCTGTTGCCCCCAGAGCTCTCCCAATACCAGTATATATCTCCCCTCCTGATCATGGACCATTTTATGGATATTAAAGGGCAATCGTTTGTGTATGAGAATGGCTACCCCTCTCTGCCTTGAGTTATACGATGAAAATCCTATTTCACCCACCCAGCCCCTTATTAACTTCTGATGTTCAGTCGCTGACAAATGCGTCTCTTGAAGGTACGCGATATCGACTCCCTCTTTATTCAGCCACGTCAAGATCTTAGTACGCTTTATGGGGGAGTGAATACCATCAGAGAACAACCAAAGAGAGTCCAAATCTCCCGCAAAATACATAGACAACCACAAAGAAGGGCGGAAGAGACCAAAAGGACCAGACTAAAAACCAATAGTAAGAGCACCAAAAATAATTTTATTAGGACCCTACACAGTCCGTGTTTTGGCCAGAGAGGCCTTCCTCAGGGGTCTAAAACAAAAACAAACTACAATATAAAAATATCTGAGCAAAACACATATATAGGAATAACATTGAAACACAATTAAAATCATGAAGATGTGTGAAATCACAAATTACTTTAAAAAAGATAATAGAAATACAACGTTTAAATTAATACAAATAAAAATAAAAACAGTAAATCCCGAAGTTACATAATATAATGTTATAACATATACCAAAGCCATGAATCATTGTGTGTAAAGATATATAATATATATATATATATATATATATATATATATATATATATGATATGGATTTATATATGGTAAAGGCACTAGACAGAATAGGTTAATTCAAACAAATATAACATACCTTCAAATTGACGTATACAAATGTAGCCTCCAAAGTTGCATAGAATAAAAACAACTGAGTGCAAAAACTAAAGACAAAAAAAAAAATATATATATATATATATTAGAGAAAGTAATGATAAAATATACAAATGTTCCTCCATAATTTCATAAGATAAGCTGAAAAAGGAGAAAAAAGAGGATTGTGAAAAAAATGCAAAATGAAAATGAAAAAAATATAATAAAAATGAAAAATCGAACGAAAAAAATAATAGAAATAAAATCAACTAAAAAAAACCTGAAAACCGATAATAAAATTTTTCAAGTGGAATCATCACTGTATCTAAAGCTATAACTGAACATAAATCTATAAAGAAAAACTAAATGGAAAAGTATAAATGACAATATAGTTAATAATACATATTCAAGGTAATTATGTTGCTTAAAAAGCAAAAATGAGTCATTCTGTGTCAAGTGGACCAATTTTAAAGGTCGTCCCCACCTCACCATCTCAGATTTTTGATGAAATTGGTACATAGTTTCTTTATGATAAAAAACTAAGCTGTGCAAAATTTTAGTTCAAAAGACTAAAAATGGAGGTTCTAGGGGACCTCAAGTAAAGGGTTGCAAAATGTCGCCTGAGCAAAAATGACATTTGGGACAACTTCCAGAAGCTGTAAAACTGGAAGTTTTAGTAGTACAAGGGGGATATTGGAGAACCTGCACTACGTTTAGGGCTTAATGAACTGGCAAAACCCCATGTTCCTAGTCCTCTTACTTTTTGAATGGTTTAGGCTCAAACGTTGCAAACAAACAGCAAAAATCAATTTACAGCGATGTTGAGGTGCTGTAGTTTCTAAACTAGTTGGCCTTTCAGGTTGACTTTTGGTAGGTGTACTAATGCACGGCTGTAATGAGGCATTCCAATTTGCAGCACTTTCCTTCAAGTGGTTGAAAATTATAAGCGTTCAAAGTTGGTATAAAAAGCATTTTTGCCCATTTTGGGCTATCTTTGATGCCCTTGATCTCCAGTGGGACAGCTTCAATATTCTTTCTTTTAGCACCATTAGAAAGAGCAGATTTCCTTCTATCAGAATATGTAGTTTTCATTTCGGAGTCTCTTCATATAAGGATTGCAAAAATGCCCTCAAATGTTTGCGGGCAGCAGCCTGTGATTTCTTCACTACACCCTTGATACAAGTGTAGTAAAAGTAATTCTTCGTTCAAAAAGCACCAATTTTTTTTTTAAATAAAGAACATATTATGTTATAAAACCTGTATTCAAGGAAAACTAAAAAACAGGAATGTTTTTTAGGATGTGGAAGGATGAGGCCAGGTTTCATAACAGGTTTAAAGAAAACTGCAGTCAGTTAGGATGACTGACTTGGCCAATTATGATTGGTGGACCCTGTTTGCAAGGCGTCTGAGTGTCTGTTGCTGGTGTTTCTTCACCCTTGCTACAGTTTGACCTCTTAGTGAACTGTAGGCATCAAAGTAGCCTAGCAACAGACACTCAGGAGCCAGGAGGTACCAGAAGCATACAATTGGGCAATGAAACAAACAATTCTGCCTTGCAACATGGTTCACCAATCATAATTGCCAAGTCTAACTGCTAAAGAAGTTTTCTTAAACATTATGTTATAAAACTGTGGTCAAGTAAACTAAAAAACAGGGTGGAAACCATTGTATACATACTTCTTGTTGAAGAACTCGCACCTGCACCGACAGGCCTCATTTATATTGAATTAAATGCCACAAATGAAGATATTAATCACTTAGACTGAAGTAAAATTTTACCCATTGAAAATCTGATTGCAAGAATAAATGCGTTTGTTGAACTGATGCTAATGGTCATCAATGGATCCAGAAAGATCAGATGAATTTCCACTTTGCTCAGTTGGCTGTTCAAGTACATCAGAGTGTCATTTACTGACATACAATAAAAATAAAGGTTTGAAATTAATTGAAGAGCTTCTGCCTGATCAACAGAAGTTGTTACAAGAGCGTTCTGGTCAACTTTTCGATGCTGGATCAGCTATTTGCCTTCATTATGAATCCTTACTGTTGAAAAAGTTTGAATTTTTGCAAAGAACCTGCTGTAATCCATTTTCCAAAGGTGGTCATAATGCAAAAAGGGGCTTAAGAGTGCTGGATGACACACTAGCAGCCCAGCTAAAGGCCTTAACAAGCAAAATATTTGTGCCGGGTCAGAAACTATGTCCACCTTGTCGAAAAGACGTCAGTAACAGAGCTGCTGATTCTTTATCATCATCAACAACACAGCAGATGATGAACACAGTGACATTTCTGGCAAGTTGAACACAAGTTTGACATCTCTTGGTATTTCTCCATTAAAGTTCAAAAAGTCAGCAAGCGTGATGTACGAGGCTATACCAAGCACAAAATCAGGTGAGTGCAAAATACTTTGAGTCATCATCTTGCAGTTGCTGGTGGCTTAGACCTAAATGAGTTTGAAACTCAACCTTCTACCAGTCAGAAATGTGACAAATGTTTCTGATTATGATGACCTGCTAAACGAGTTGATAAACAAAGTCCAAGTTTCAGCAAATCATGCAGAAAAACTGCAAATACTAACTTTAGCACCAAACAGCTGGTCTACTGAAAGAACTGCCTCAGAATTCATGGTTTCAACTAGAATGGTTAAGAAAGCAAGAAATCTGAAATCAGTTTGTGGAATTCTGGCAAAACCAGACAAGAAGAAAGGTAAAGTTTTACCAGAAGAAACAGAAAAAAAAATTATTGGCTTTTTTGAAGATGATGAGCTAAGTCCCAAAATGGTGTGTCACTGTTGGCTCATCTGGTATGCATTCAGTGTGTGTTTGTGTCATTCATCAAAATGTGAAGCTTATGCTTGCTGGAAGCCATCTGCTGAACGAAGATTACAAAGCACTGATGGCTAAAACTGTGTGCAATTTGGAATGCAAAGAATGCATGCTTCACAGGTGTGAAATATGTCCAGGTAAAGATGTGCTTGAAAATTACCTGATAGAAGTGTTCAGTGATGCTGACCCAGGTGAAACAATCGAGTTTAAGCAGTGGGTTCATACAGATCGCACCACACTGGAGACCAAACAGATTTATGTTGATGATTTTGTATCTGAGCTTGCATTGAAAGTTTCAAACCTGTCAGTTCACCATTACATTTCCAAACATCAGACACAATACTTAAAAACTGTTAAAGAAAACCTAAATCCTTGTGAAATTGTTGTTCTCTTGGATTTTGCTGAAAACTACTCCTTTATTGTCCAAGATGCTGTTCAAGGTTTCCACTGGGAAAACATCAAGCTACACTGCATCCATTTGTTGTGTACTTCCGTGATGCTTCAAGTGAAATTCAGTGCATAAGTGTTTGCATAATAAGTGACAGCTTGCGGTATGATGCAGTTGCTGTACATGCATTCTTGGAAAAATTAATCGCGTTCTTGAAAAGCAAAATTGGAGAAATAAAATATGTAACATACTTTAGTGATGGCTCAGCTGCACAATACAAGAATTTCAAAAACTTTGCCAACTTGTGCTATCATCAAACAGAATTTGGAATAAGTGCACAGTGGAATTTCTTTGGCACAAGCCATGGCAAGTCACCATGTGATGCCATAGGTGGTACAACAAAGCGACTAGCTGCTCAGGCTAGTTGCAATGACCTAAAAATAGCCAAATTCTCACAGCACAAGGCTTGTTTGAATTTTGTGATAAAAAAATAAAATAAAATCAAGTTCATTTTTGTTTCCAAGGATGAAATTGAATCTTCAAGATCTGCACAAGAGGAAAGATTCAGTAAAGCTTCCACAGTTGCTGAACTCGTGAAAATCATCAGTTTATTCCATTGACTTGAACCAATTTCAGTCAGTAGAGTGTCAAATGATTCCTCCTCATTTGTTGTCAAACTTTGTCAGTCAGATGACCCAGTGTGTGTACCTGGCATAAATGTGTCTCAACTTCAGCCTGGGCAGTAT
This sequence comes from Microcaecilia unicolor, assembly GCF_901765095.1. Classification (NCBI taxonomy): domain Eukaryota; kingdom Metazoa; phylum Chordata; class Amphibia; order Gymnophiona; family Siphonopidae; genus Microcaecilia; species Microcaecilia unicolor. Next base: position 147,411,095 of record NC_044037.1, read on the forward strand.
GTTGCCTGTGTTTATGACAACAAATGGTGGATTGGCAATGTCTATGACACATCATTTGAAGAACATGATGCCTTGGTCAACTTTATGCATCCATGCGGGCCTGCACGATCATTTCATTGGCCTAGCAGAAGAGATTCTGTTGGATTTCTGAACAGCATATTCTAGCAGTTCTTCCAGTACCAGCAACTACAGCACTTGGACGACAGTATACATTTCCACAAACAGCAGTGAAACTTATCAGTGAAAAATTCTTGTCACTTCAGCACTGAGGTTTTACTTGGGAACCATTAAGACACCCCCATTAGGCTTGAGAAACTAGGCAAAGACAACCAAATGAAGCTTGGGAACCTCAAGTAAGATGCCCACCTTCAGGCTTGGGAACCTGTGCCAAGTGGCTGGACTTGCCTGGCTATCGGGCGTGACCTCTTGGCGATGAGGTTGCCACTTCCTATTGAATTGGTAGTGGCGTAGCCACCATGGACCAACGCATGCTTAAAGCAACTGAGTGACTTATACAGCAATTAGAAACATCGATGGGCCCTATATCCGTTTCATCTATCATTCAACAATACTGGCCAAAAAACACTTTTTTTGCAATCCTTATATGGAGAGACTCCAAATTGAAAACTACATATTCTGATAGAAGGAAATCTGCTCTTTCTAATGGTGCTAAAAGAAAGAATATTGAAGCTGTCCCACTGGAGATCAAGGGCATCAAAGATAGCCCAAAATGGGCAAAAATGCTTTTTATACCAACTTTGAACGCTTATAATTTTTCAACCACTTGAAGGAAAGTGCTGCAAATTGGAATGCCTCATTACAGCCGTGCATTTAGTACACCTACCAAAAATCAACCTGAAAGGCCAACTAGTTTAGAAACTACAGCAGCCTCAACATCGCTGTAAATTGATTTTTGCTGTTTTTTTGGCAAAGTTTGAGCCTAAACCATTCAGAACGTAAGAGGACTAGGAACATGGGGTTTTGCCAGTTCATTAAGCCCTAAAAGTAGTGCAGGTTCTCCAAATATCCCCCTTGTACTACTAAAACTTCCAGTGTTACAGCTTCTGGAAGTTGTCCCAAAATGTCATTTTTGCTTAGGCGACATTTTGCAACCCTTTACTTGAGGTCCCCTAGAACCTCCAATTTTTAGTCTTTGAACTAAAATTTTGCACAGCTTAGTTTTTTATCATGAAGAAACTATGTACCAAATTTCATCAAAATCTGAGATGGTGAGGTGGGGACCCCTGGTCCACTTGACACGGAATGAAAACAAAACAAAAAATAATAAAAATAAAAAATAATAAAACAGAAATAAACCATAATGCCAAAAACCAAAATAAATTGAATCTATTTGCACAAAATTATTGAAACATAATGCTAAAAAATACACTTAATTACAATTTTACTATCGCAAAAAATGTGTACATCAAGAGATATTACAAAGATTTTAAATTAGACAATTTAAAGTTAAAAACCTTTAAGTGACGGATAATAAAAATACTTAAATGTAATCCGCCAGAACTGAGCTATATATAAAAACTAAGCTATTTATAAAAGCATATTTGCCAAAGACCGGCCATCACAGTGTGAGTATAAATAAAACCATATAATTGAAAGGCTGCCGTTGAAAGATCATATTATACACTTCCCCAATGGCTTCTGAAATAAATTTGACATAATAGTGCAAACGGAAATGGAAGCCCTGAGCATAAAAAGAACCTTAATGCAAAGAGGCACCAAACTATTGCAACAGTGCCAAACGTTAAGACTCTGACTACTATGCATAACCATACATAATCACACGCATAAATATATTATAGAAACCTACAAAATGGTCAGACCTAGCCGCTAGTGCTATCCGAAACAAGACATAGACACTAATACCTATAGGGACAGAGCGCTGCTATTTAAAAAAGAACAGCGACATAGTCAACCGTCTGAGTTAATTAGTGACATATGTGCTACTGTGAGGCCAAGAAAATACGCAAACCAATATAAATGCTATCGCCTATAAAAACAGAGCGCAGCTATTTAAAGAGAGCAGTGACGTAATCAACCGTCTGAATTTATTGATGACATATGCGCTACTGTAAGGCCAAGATATTACGCAAACCAATATAAATGCTGCGGCCTATAGAAACAGAGCGCGATATCGACCCCCTCTTTATTCAGCCACGTCAAGATCTTAGTACGCTTTATGGGGGAGTGAATACCATCAACATTAAGGGTAATTATTTTTAAATTAACCATGCTGTAGACAGTTAGTACCCCAAACACTCATCATTGGTTTACAGTCCTCTCCGGTCTCCCAGCTGAACCCACGAGAACCAGAAAACTTTACATCACAGCATCCTCTAGCCCTTACCTTATCGCGCTCCCTGCCAAATCAATGTGCCCCCTGATTACCCAATACCCATAGGCTGACCCCTCCCCCCCTCCCCCTTCCTTCTCTTTCCCACTCCCACATGCACACCTCACGCATCCAGTCACACAGTCCCCCACATCCCCCTCCCCTCTCCCATCCCTTCCCCCCATTCCCACTGCCCCTTCCCTCTCCCTCTCAAATTACCGGCCCCCATCCTTCACCTACCCAGAACAACTGGAGGAGGAACCTCCCCCCCCCCCCCCACCCTAACAAAATAATTCTGTACTAGTACAAGATTATATTGTATAACAGCTAATGTCCATAACTTCTCTTCAAACCCTTATAGACACCAAGACATACCAATAGCATGAACACAGGAAAAAAAAAACAGATGTCCATATGCAGTGCTCCAAGCCCTTGACCAATTCGCCCTCAGACTTAATGCTGGCCACTTCTCCGGCCCTCTCGAGTATGCCATAATATAGTGTGTCGCTGCATTGCCCTGTGAGGCCAAACTGTAATCCACAGGTCTCGATACGAGTGAGAACGTTCCAAATACAGCATCAGTCTGCTCTGCTCTGCGCCTCGGATGCCTTTTTATTCTGGCTCACCTTGTCCCGCACCTGTCCCCTTGTTATAATTCTCCAAAAAAGCTTTCGCTGCTGCGACATCAGTAATGAGGGTGGCCTTCCCATCAACCTAGACTCTCAATTTGGCTGGATAGAGTAGGGCAAATCTCACCCCTTTTTATAGAGGGCAGAACATGTAGGTGCCATTGCCTTTCTCATAAGGGCCACTCGCGTGGAGTAATCATTAAGCAATAGCAGCCTATGGCTCATACATTAATTTCTCTTTTGCTCTCGCCGCTTTTAAAATCCGCTCTTTCGCCTGCCAGTTCGTGAAGTGGGCTATCGCCGTTCGAGGCCTGTTATCAGCCTCACCTCATGTTCCAATGCGATGCGCTCTATCACAACAAATAGGGCCTCCCTGTTCTTCTAGGCCCAACTGTTCCGGGAGCTACTTAGCGAAAAAATCATACAGGCTCTGGTCTGTCACTGTTTCAGGCAATCTGATCACCCTGAGGTTATTTCGGCGGGATCGGATTTCCTGCTCTTCGACCCACTCCCGCATCTCAAGTTCTTTTTAAGCACGGCTAGCTGCGCAGCAGCACTCTGAACCTCCTCCTCTCTCGCGGAGACCAGCTGCTCCACATCCGCAAGACGGTGCCGAATGGGAATTGAATTTTTCATTAATTTCATCTACAGCCGACTGCAACTTGTTGAGCTTGTCCCTCCAAGGCGGCTGAAACGGACCTCGAGATCTCCTGCGCCCATTCTGTGGTCGGTGCTGCTAGAGCGGTCGTCGAAGGCTGTGTCCCCGTCATTTGTCCAGGCTGCTCCCGGGGGATTTGAAGATTTTTTTGGGGGCTTGTGAGGGCATACCTCTTAGGAGACTGCCGCTATAACTTCCAGACGGGACCCCCGTCCTAGGCAGTGAGTCCCCTGCGTTCCCCTGTCCTGTAAACAGGTAATATCAGCAGAAAATTGGCAGATTGAGTGCGGAAGCCTCTCCATCTCGCTGCCTTCTAGGTAGCAGGCATCACGTGACCCCATGGCTTAGTATAATGAGCACTGCTAAAGCTGATGATGTTTGCTAGGAGCGTCCCCTAAACTGTGTCTGATAAACCAAACAGAAGAAGGACTTTGATTACTATCGGCAAACTAATAAGACAAGCAATAGCAGTGACTACTGAGGAGAGGCTATGCAGGGATACATTTTGGGGTCATAAAAAGTTCCACTGCTGACTAGTCAGAAATACTTGAAATTTATTACAAAAGGAAGAAGAAAGAGGGCTTTTTATTTGTAGGACTATTTTCTTGATGTGACAATTACTCATCCCCATTTCTTTTCTAAAGAATGGAGCCCTTTAAAATCACATTGTATTTAAAACCTGCTATCAACTTTTGGAATGCTATATTCATCGAAACACCAAGGCACTTGTTTCAATACAAAAAAAACATCATAAGTTGGTAGATGGACATTTTTTCTCTCAAAAAGTCCAAGTTGCGATTTTCAACATTCCGATTTTAGATGGTTTTTTCTCCATAATTCATCCAATTTCAAGGGGACATGTTGGGGACATGTTTTGGGCAGGGCACGGGTGGCACCAAAGATAGACTTTTTCAGCAATAATGAAACAAAGCAAAAATGCCTAGGTCAAAATTAAGACTCTTTGGCTAGACCTGTTTCAGTCACAAATAAGTGACCAAAAGGTGCCCTAAATGACCACTGAGGGATTAAGGAATAAACCCCCTTACTCCCCCAGTAGTCACAGACTCCCTCCCACCTCCTCAAGATGTGACAATAACAGTACATACCAGGCTCTATGACAACTTCAGATTGATGGCTATTCTTGTTAGAGTGGCAGGCAGGTCCTAGGAGTAGGCTATGTGGTCAGTGTGCAGTGGACTGTAGAGATGGGGACCCAGGCCCATATTAACTGGTACACTTGTGGTGGAACATGTGAGCCCTCCAAAAACTACTAAATACCTACTGTACCTACATATGTGACACCTGCAAGCTTGAGGGCTATTGTTTTTTTATTTTTTATTTATAACCATTTAAATTTTACAAATGATAAAACAACTTGCTGGAAATACAGAGAAAGTAATATATAGGAATTATTTCAGTCAGGTAATTCTATTCTCTTCCTTAGACCACTAAATGGGTGAGAGTGAAACAAGATAAGGAGATCAATTAAACAGTAAACAGAAAAAAAACCCCATGGTATTAATCTGATTATCTCCAGATATTACTTGTCTAATTCATTATTCCACATTGATCATTTGGTTGGCTTCTTCAAGGCCAATACGGTGTATAGTTAAATCATTTAATTGAAAACATACTTATTGTCCAATATTAGTTAGAAATAATACATCTGATTACATTCTCTCTCTTTTAAAAACCAGAAGTTATTTAACAATATATATACTTAAGCCTCTAATTCAATTCCCACTGATTAAAGTAATCCCAGTTTTCACAGGCTTCACTCCTTTTAAAGTAATAATTTGAGGAAATATTTCTGAGGAAAACTTTAGGAGTCATACCCAGAACTCTGGGAAAAACAATAATCACTTGAGGGCTATTGTAGTGGTGTACAGTGAGGTACAGTAAGTTTTTCTCTGTTCCCAGAAGGCTCACCATATAATATAAGGGGGTTAATGGTGAGCTGTGTACCTGGGTGTCGCGTGCTCGAGGACCTTGGCAGACGGTCAGGCTTCTTCCCCGGGAGCACTGGGTTTGTGAGTCCGTGGGCCACTACCGTGGAGCGGCAGTGGCAGGCAAGATCACCTCCAAGGTAGAGATAAGACAAAACTGGACCGGAACCCCGGACTGGAGTTCTACACAGGAATACACGGAACTGGAATGCACCGGACGGGTGCGCACTGGAGTGGAGCCCGCTGGACTGGAACACACTGGAGGGCCCCACTGGACTGGAACATACAGGAGTGAAACCCGCTGGACTGGAACACACTGGAGCGGAACCCTGCCCTGCCACAACATACCATTATTTTTAAAAGTGTTACATTGCAGCTTTTTGTAGTAAAACAGTATTAAGATGGATAGTTTGATGTCTTGTTTAAATAATTCTATGAAGCAATATATATTTTTTAAAACATGGAATAAGAAATGCAAATGCTTTGGCACATTTTGTGTGGGAAAATAAGATGGTCTTACAACTGACTTTAGAAAAAAGTGGCTACAAATGCTTAAATTCATGTTTTGGAAATTCTGTCAGTGAAAGTGAATTGCATGTTTAGCTTTCGGCAGTTCTAGAATTTGGCACTGAAATTGTTATTGGAAACCCTTCAGAAACATTTAAAATAGTGTTATTCAACACCAGACTGTGACAAATATCCCTGTTTGGGGCTCTTGTTTTGTAGCGGTCGAATGTCAGCATTGAGTCCAGAGGGACTACAATCCACTTCATCAAATGTATAAGTATTTTAATGCTCTCACCACAGATGGTCCCTTTAATTCAGATTTTATCTGCACATCCTATCTTATACATACCTTCCTCTAAACATAGGGAGCAATTCTCTACAGATCGCCTAAAGTTAGGTGATGAGATTATGTGCACTAAACACGAATTGTTTGGCAATTGTTCTTAATTGCTGTTATAGAATAGTAGCATAAGCCTGCATTTATGCACCTAACTATAGACGCGAGCACCTATGCCAGCTCGATGGCTGTTGTAAATTAGAGAGCTGCATGGGAACGAGGTTAGTGGGATTCCTGCAGTTCCCACAGGAATCCCACAGGGATCCCTTCCAGGTCCACGAGACTCCTATGGGGATCCCCTCCAGGTCTGTGGGGCCACGGGGATGGACACAGGTCCTGTGGGGTTCCCGCAGAAGTGTAGTGCTAGACCAGCCTAGCTATCCTTTCCTTGTGTTTGTAAGCTAGTTTAGCAATTATGTTTAAATCGTTTTTATTAGCATTAACAGAAACAACATATGTTCTTCGGAATGTACAATAATTAGCAGTCATATACCACTGAAGCCACATATTTTCCATTATACATTTCCCATGAGACCATATTAGAACCCCTTAACCCCTATGTAACCATCTATTCCCCTACCCTTCCTTGACTACCCATCCATCCCTCCCTATCCTTCCCCTATTCCACAAGTTCTAGGATAAACTCAGTTAGTTGGTCTAAAAGCTACTAGTATTAGAGGTTCAGCAGATGACTCCTAGCAGCAGGGGGTAATGTCTGTAAGAATGGACTCCATCTCTTTAAGAATTGTTGCAAGTCCGGCTCAGATTTACCCTGACACATCTGCCTTTCCAAACGCATCAAAGTCACCATTTGCATTCTCCACTTCTGTGCTGAGGGACCATCAGGAGAGAGCCAGTCTGTAAGAATAGTTGTCTTTGCTATAACAGTAGCTCGTTTTATAAAGGCTACGCATCCCCCTGGGACTGGGGGGCTCAATTCAGGTTTACTAAACAACAGCAACGGAGAATAACGCCAGACTATGGCCCACAGTTTAGAGACCTGTTCCAAAATACTCTTTCAGAATTTCTCCACCTGTGCGCAGCGCCAGAACATATGTCCCAAAGTCGCTCCCTCTCTCCCACATTTGGGGCATGCCCCATCCGGGGAAGCTCCCATATGGAACGCTCGCCGTGGAGGAACGTGAAGTCTAAGGGCAAAGCGATATTGCATCTCCCACTGCGCCGACAGCAGAGAAGTTCGATGGATGGTCAGGACATGATTTTTGAACACGTCGGCCGTAACAGCTACGTTCAGGTCTTTCTCCCATTCCCCAGCATATTTTGCATAGTCCAGCTCCAATTTATGATCTTTAATATGTCTGTGGTGGTATTTCAAAGGCACCTTCTGTTGGGAGTTAAGTGAAAACGCCTCCGCTACTTCCACTTGGACATCTTCTGCTAGGTCTTCCCATTCCAGGCTAGACACATAGTGTTGTAGTTGCCAGTAGTGAAAGTAGTCCCTTGGAGTAAACAGTTTTAACCTTTGAAGTTCTGCGAAGGCTTTTAGTCTCCCTTCCTCTGTAAGTATTTGTTGAAAATAAATTATTCCTTGCCCTTCCCAGCGCTTGAACACAGCATATAAGTCTCCAGGGGGGAAGTCCGGGTTCCCCCTCAGTGGTAGGTACGGAGTAGTTTTATAGGAGAAATGATGCATTTTGCAAATCCACTTCCAGGTTTTTTGCGCAGTTTGTAAAATGTTAGTGAACTTCAAAACAGGGGAAGTTCCTCTATCCAAGCCATGCAGGGCACTGCTAAAATGAAGGGGGTTAAGTAAGTTTTTCTCCATTTGGGTTGCCGAGAAATCTGTAGTATTGCGGAACCAGTCATTAATATGTCTCATTGCGCATGCTACCGTCATGTGCCGCATGCTTAGCAAACCCATTCCCCCATACTCCTTTGGTATCTGCATCACTTCCAATGACAATCGTGGTCTTTTCCCCCGCCATAAGTATTTTCGTAACATTACATTCAGTTGTTTCTCATCTTTATTAGAGAGATACAATGGCAAAACCTGAAAAACATACAGCCAGCGTGGAACTATCATCATATTGTATAGCGCTATGCGTCCCATGAGAGAGAGAGGCAGCCCCTGCCATTGACCCAGCCTGGTTGCCGTTTCAGACATCAGCTTTTGAATGTTCAGGCTATAAAGCTGGGACATGTCACTCGGGATCTGCACCCCCAGGTACTTGATGGCTCCTTCTGCTCTGCGTAATGGGAACTTAAACCCTTCCATGCCATCGGGACTGGATTGAATATGCATGATACGGGATTTCTCTAAGTTGACTTTGAATCCCGAGAGCGTACCAAAGTGAAAGACCTATCTATTAGCACACTGAGGGATGCAGCCGGTCTAGTGGTCATTATCAGTAGGTCGTCTGCAAACGCTAAAGCTTTCACCGTCTCCCCCCCTACCTCCACTCCAGCTATCTCCCTTTCCCTTTTTAGACTCCTCAACAGGGGTTCTATCGAAAGAAGAAACAGGGCCGGAGATAATGGACAGCCCTGCCTCGTACCCCTCGCTATGGGGAATTGAGTTGTTCTTGAGCCATTAATCAGTACTGCAGCTGTGGGGCCTGAATACAGAGATTGGATCGCCTGGTACGCCCATCCCTTGACACCCATATGTTGTAACACTGCGAACATGTACTCCCATCCCACTCTGTCGAACGCCTTCTCGGCGTCCAGACTCACCAATATTGCCTCTTTATCTGCACAACAACATTGTCCCATTGCCAAAAGAAGACGCCTCACATTTACTACAGCATGCCTGTTGCGTACAAAGCCCACTTGCTCTGGTTCTATTAATATCGGCATCAATCTCTGTATTCTGTTTGCTAGAAGCTTGGCCATGATTTTTGTGTCTACATTGATTAGTGATATGGGCCTATAAGAATCTGCCTGTGTTTCCTTTCTTCCTGGCTTCAAAAGTAACGTAATTAACGCTTCGTTAGAATAAGCTGGAAATTCTCCAAGTTCCACCACTTCCTCATAGTATGATAGCAGAGGCCCTATTATTGACTGACCTAGTATTTGGTAAAACTCACTGGAGAACCCATCGGGCCCCGGAGCTGAATGGGTAGGAAGGGCCTTAATTGTCTCCTGCATTTCCTTCCCGGTTATTGGTTTATTAAGTTCGTCTAGTTCTGTCTCGCCTAGTCTGGCCAGACCTGCACGCTCTAAATACTGATTAATGGAACTTGCGGAATGGGGCAATGGCGCCGAATACAAATCTTGGTAGAAGTCTTGGAATACCTTCGCTACCTTTTCTTTTTGATTTTGGATATGGCCCTCTTTGTCTTTAACTGCCATGATTGCTCTGTTTCCTCCCCAGGTTTTAATTATTCGTGCCAACATGGCCCCTGCCTTGTTCCCAAAGCGCTGTAGCCGATATTTCCTATATACTAGCGCCCTAGAGGCTCTATCATGAAGAAGGGTGTTCAATGCTATCTGTGCTGACTGCATTTGTTCTTTAAAGTAAGAGTTAGGATTACTAATATACCTCCGTTTCGCTTTTTGGAATCTTTTTTCTAGATTGGTAATCGCCCCAGTAATTCGTCGCTCCCGCTTAGCTGTGTAGGCTATGATTGCCCCTCTTAATACTGCTTTAGCTGCTTGCCAAAACAGGGATGGCTGATTTTTGTGGGCTGCATTAAACTTCTCATACTCCTCCCAACTTTCTTGAACATATCGTATGAATTCCTTATCCACAGCCAAATATGCTGGGAAACGCCAACCTGCCCCGCCTCGAGGTGTTTCTGGGTCCATCAAGTCTATCCATGTCATCGCGTGGTCGGAAACCTCTTCTGGTCCAATCACTGCGTCTACTACCTTATGAAACAAGCACTGGTCTACAAGGATATAATCTATTCTTGACCAGCTACCATGTGCCCGCGACAAGTGAGTGTAATCTCGCGAGTCCGGGTGTAGGGTCCGCCACGCGTCCACCAAATTTAGTGATTGCATGAACTGTGGAAGGGCTCTCGATCTTGTTCCCCCCCTGCTAGCCCGCCTAGGAGTTGAGCAATCTAATGTTGGATCTGCTACAAGATTAAAATCTCCCATTATAAGCAGAGGGACAGCTCTACGGGAGAGACAGCGTTGAACCACCCGCTCATAAAATGATTTGTCAAATAAGTTTGGCCCATACATTGCCACTATCATATATTCTCGGTGTTGAAGCCACAAGTGAACCATCAGGAATCTCCCCTGGGGATCTCTCTCTATAACTTCTGATTTGGCTACTAGTCCCTTACGAATCAAGATGGCCACCCCTCTACTTCTCCCCTCAGCAGGAGCCGCATGTACTTCCCCTACCCATGCACGCTTCAATTTCTGGTGTTCTTCTGTGGTAAGGCGGGTTTCCTGTAAGCAGGCCACGTCCGCTCTGTGTTTTTTAAGGGCCGCTAAAATTTTTGTTCTTTTAATTGGAGAGGAAATACCTCCCACGTTCCATGTAAGGAACCGGACCGAGCTGCTCTTAGTCATTGCTATGCCCAGTTGTCATATAGCGGTGAAATTTCCTTGATATGCGGAACTCCGGGGCCCAGCTCCACCCGTGTCCCTTCCTGTCTAACCAATTCACTCCTGCGTCATGTTCTATTGACCTTTCCCCCTCTTTGAGTCCTGCATTTTGTCGTTCTCTAAATTTATCCCAGAAATCTTTTCGTGATGCTTCCACTCCCCCTACCCCATCTCTCTTACCACCCTTCCCTCCCCTCCAACCACCCTCCCTCCCTTCCCCTCCTCTCTCACTTATCTCCAACCTTGCACTCCCCTCTCCTATCCTAGATCGGGTGTGCAGAGTCAACAATGGTGGAGCCTCCTCCCTCCCCCATCCCCCCTCCACATTCTGCTAAACACAGTAAACCACAACTAAAACATAGCCATCTCCCCCTACAGTAAAAGTACAACGCTGTGAATTGTTTCATACGTTACTTACAGTTTATTACTTAGCTATTCAACCAACATTCTGCTGCCCAACTGGGACTTAACTTTGGTAAACAGGGCGTTCTAGCTCCTGAAGCATAATATTGTGCGCTTCAAACTATCAATTCACCCCTGTTCCGAGCTTTTGCAATCCTGGTTTTGAAGAGCTTCCTGAGCTTCTACTGGAGAGTTGAAAATTCTCCAGGTGCCGTCCATGTTAATTTTTAGTTGTGCAGGGTAGAGCAGCAAAAACCGCTGGTTCCTCTCTGTAAGCTGCCTGCAGATTGGGGTGAAAGCTTTCCTACGTTCCTGCAAGGCTTGGGAATAGTCCTGGAACACTTTAATGCTAGCTCCATCCAAGTTTAGGGAGTCCCATTTTAAACGCGCCCCCCCGTAGAATTTCTTCTTTGTGCACAAAATTATGCACCTTGACAATCACGGCTCTTGGACGAGTTCCATTATTAAATCGTTTCCCCAGTCTGTGAGCCCTTTCGAGGCAGAGCGGCCCCATGCTGTCAGAGAGGGCGAATTCTGATTTTAGCCAGCGTTCTAATTGTTCTGCCAGGGAGCGGTCCGGTATCGACTCCAGGACACCGATAAGCCTCAAGTTGGACCTTCGAGACCTATTCTCGAGGTCGTCCAGCTTCGCTGCATGCGACTTCAGTTCTTTTTGCATCTCTTGCATTGACGCTGTCGCTATTACTGCGGCGTCCTCTACCTCCGACACTCGTACCTCAAGCTCACTCGTTCTCTTAGTTGTTTCGCCAAGCTGCGTCTCCACACTTGCCAGCCGCTTGGAGATTTGCTTTAGTTGCGGCTCTAGAGCGGTCTTTACCGCTTCTGTGAGTTGTTCCAGTTGCGCTTGATGGAACCGCGGCACTGGGTCTGCTGCCGGGCTCGGCGCCATCTTGCTTTCGCCGAGCCCTCGCTGTTTCTCGGGTTCTTTTTTCGCTGTTTTCCCGGTCATCGCTCTGGTTTCTCGAATAATATAAGAGTCCATGTGTCTTAAATCTGCTCCTATTAACGCTTCCTTGTTTCTTAGTGAATCAGGCCAGTTTTTGGAGGGTCTGAGGGAGGGAGAGCCCGAGAGTGAAGAAGGCTGCGACCTCTTCTCTCAGCCCATCATGTGACTCTCCCTAGTTTAGCAATTATAATAGCACTAAAAAAAAATGAATGGATATGGTTGACAGCATTGAAATCCCTACAAACACTAAGAGGGGAAGTTATCAACATAGGCTACTATTGAGGGCCAGATGCACTAAACCTAACGAGCCAGCAACATGGTTTTTAAACTAGTTCTAGCCGGTTTAGCGAGCAAATAGTAAAACGAGACATGCACAAAAGAGTTCTCCGAGCCATTTTCCTGTCATGGTAGCAGCTAATGAAAATGGAATGCAAAGATATTATAATGAGCTAATTACTATTATAATGTGCTTGCAAGGTGATGCACAGCCGTTTCCGACTCCATGCACAAAAGCAGTCCCTACCTTTACCGTGGAAATTTTAATGGGAGGTCTGGAGCTGTCGTTCTTCATTGTCACAAGTAGGAGAAGGGGAGAAACAAGACAGGGAAGATGGAGCATAAAAAAAAGTACACCAGTTTATATGCAGCTTCTTTGTGTGTATGAAAGCCGTGCCATGCTTCTTTTTCAAATGACATTTTACTGGCAAGAAATTGGCGGGGGGGGGGGGGGGGCAGCACCGAAATGTAACGCATAAAAGTAATGGTGACTTACCAAAAATGCAAGGAAGACAAGGGTCCATCAAACAGCGTCTGTGGAAAACAGCATCCTCAATGTTAGAAGCCCAACAGAGAGGGGCTAAACCAATTGGACAGTGTCAGCCTGGGATGTCCCGCCCACTCACTACTGGAGGGGGACACCAGGAAGTTCAGATCCAATCAGTTCACAGCTCTAGAGTGATGTCATCAGGGAAGCCCTGCAGGTAGGAGGAGTTGGGACAGCAGCCAGCCAATGAGAGTCCATCTTCAGGGAGATGGGCGTTCTAGGATGCCAGCCGGCCAATAGAAGGAAGCAGCAGGAACAGCTGGGGGTGGAACCAAGCCCTGATGCTGATTCCTCACAGAAAATGAGAGCCACAGAGAGGCTTTTCCCACTTTTTCCCAGCAGCAGGGAGACAGGGAGCCCCAATGCAGGTCTGCTCATCCAAAAAAAAAAAAATGCGCTTTTGTGCTTTAAAAAAAAAAAAAGGGTACATCTACTGCTTTGAGAGCCGTCTGTAGCATGCGCAGAGCGATTGACTGTTCTGCACATGCTCAGCTCACTGACTGGCTTCCCCTATATTGCATGCAAATGAGCTGGGTTGCAAAAGCAACGAGCAGCTCATTTGCATGCGATTCTCTTTGTGAATCCCTCTGTGTTTCCGAATCGGTAAATTTTGACCGATTTGGAAATACAGACGGATTCTTAACGGGACCTTTGTGCAGCTGGGCCTAAGTTGGGTTATTTTAGCAAAGGGGATGGGCAGGGATGGAGGAGATTACGTTTGCGGATGGGCAGGGATGGATGAGAGTCCAGTAGGTTAAGGCGGGGATGGGTTAGATTCCAGTGGGGATGGGTGAAATTTCTGTCCCCGTGCAACTCTCAAGTGTAAATGCTTTTGCCCAATTGTAGACAGTAAGGTGCGTAAATAGAACCCATGTGCTTAAGTGCTAGGCATGCCCTCCCAGGTCCACAACTCCTTTGCAGTTGTGTGTTACGGATTTTGTGCACGCAAGTTGCAGAATCCCAACAAAAGGCAGTTATGCATGTAACTGCTAATTAGTGCCAATTAGCCCCAATTAACATCAATTATAGCCAATAAGTGATAGTCAATTAGTAGCTAATCAAACATATAAATGGCAAGAGGCGTACTCACTCGCAAATGCGCAGTAGAGACCCTCTCTGTCCCGCCCCCGCGTCAATACGTGATGATGGGGGCGTGACAGAGAGGGAACCTGTGCACCTGCGAGTGAGGGAACCGCCATCGCCACCGCTCCCCCTCCAGGGTTGCCGCTACCGCTCCCCCCACCCACCCGGAGTCGCCGCCGCCACCCACCCTCCACCCAGCCCGGGTACCTGGCTTCACTATTCAAACCGCCGGAACGCAGCACACAGCTCATCTGAGCTGCCGTTGGCCTTCCTTACCTGCCTGTGTCCCGCCCTCGCCGACGTTACGTCACACGAGGGCGGAACACACGCAGAGAAGAAGGAAGGCCGACGGCAGCTCAGATGAGCTGTGTGCTGCGTTCTGGCGGTTTGAATAGTGAAGCCAGGTACCCGGCCCGGGTGGAGGGGTGGCGAAGGGGACTCCGGGGGGGGGGGGGGGGGGGGGCGGCGGGGACCTATCTGGGGGGGGGCTTTCAATCCCCCCCTTCCTTTACTAGCCCGTTTTACGGGCTCAAAGAATTAAGATACATGTGCAACTAACTGATACTGATCTGTAACTTGCATGTGCTACTTTGTGCATTATGCAAAAATTGTGTGCACAGGTTTATAGAATTAGGAGTTATCAATAGACATCAAACAAAATGGAAAAGAAAATTAAGATGATACCTTTTTTATTGGACATAACTTAATACATTTCTTGATTAGCACGGCTACCACACCTCTCTTCGCCATGTCTGTTTCAATAGCAGACTATGGACTTTTTCTCCAGGAACTTGTCCAAACCGTTTAAAAACCCAGATACGCTAACCGCTGTTACCACATTCTCCGGCAAAGATTTCCAGAGATTAACTATATGTTGAGTGAAAAAATATTTAAGTATTTCCATGTAACTTCCTTGAGTGTCCCATAGTCTTTGTACTTTTGGAACAAGTAAAAAATTGATTTACTTCTACTTGTTCTACACCACACGGGATTTTGTAGACCTCAGTCATATCTCCCCTCATCTGTCTCTTTTCCAAGCGGAAGAGCCCTTTAGCCTTTACATAAGTACATAAGTAATGCCACACTGGGAAAAGACCAAGGGTCCATCGAGCCCAGCATCCTGTCCACGACAGTGGCCAATCCAGGCCAAGGGCACCTGGCAAGCTTTCCAAACGTACAAACATTCTATACATGTTATTCCTGGAATTGTGGATTTTTCCCATTTAGTAGCGGTTTATGGACTTGTCTAACCCCTTTTTAAACTCTGCTAAGCTAACTGTCTTCACCATGTTCTCCGGCAACGAATTCCAGAGTTTAATTATGCGTTGGGTGAAGAAACATTTTCACCGATTTGTTTTAAATTTACTACACTGTAGTTTCATCGCATGCCCCCTAGTCCTAGTATTTTTGGAAAGCGTGAACAGACGCTTCACATCCACCTGTTCCACTCCACTCATTATTTTATATACCTTTATCATGTCTCCCCTCAGCCGTCTCTCTTCTCCAAGCTGAAAAGCCCTAGCCTCCTTAGTCTTTCTTCATAGGGAAGTCGTCCCATCCCCGCTATCATTTTAGTCGCCCTTCGCTGCACCTTTTCCAATTCTATTATATCTTTCTTGACATGCAGCGACCAGAATTGAACACAATACTTATTTATTTTATTTATTTATTGCATTTGTATCCCACTTTTTCCCACCTCTTTGCAGGCTCAATGTGGCTTACAATACATCATGAATAGTGGAAACATTTAAGAAAATATACATTTGGCATACAGGAGGATCTTGATAACATGATGATGATAAAGCATAATAGTAGTTTAACAAGCATATATTGTAAGGCAGTTCTGGATATTTGTATACTGAAGGTGCAGTCGTACCATGGAGCGATACAACGGCATTATAACATCCTCACGGAGATGACGTGATGCGCTGCGAGTAGAAGCTGTGCTACAGTGCTGCTCCGGGACCCCCTCACCCAACCCGATATAACCCACGCAGGAGAGCCCATTGGACACCAAAATGGTGGCGAACGGTGGATGGAACAATATTTAATTCCGATGCCGTCTGGAATAACCCACCGCGGAATTAAAACAGAGAAAGAGAAACCTCTGTTGCCAAGTTCCAGCTCCAAGATGGCGGAGGCGAAAGAAGACAGCGGTAACGAGTTTACCCCTAAACAATTAGCCCAGATTACCAAAGCGGTAGGAGCGGCACTGACTCCCAGATTCGATCTATTGAAGGGCAATTGGAAAAGCTTGGCGAAGTATTAACTGATACTGTGAAACGCACGGGCGAAATGAAGAAGAGGGTCTCCGCGTTGGAGGATACGTGGGCCGGAAGTGAACCAGAGATACAACACCTCAAAGAACAAATCCAGGCCCAACAGGAAAAAATTGAAGATATCGAAAATAGGTCTCGGAGATGTAATTTGAGACTTGTAGGAATGCCAGAGAATTTACCGGAAAAATCACTGGGACATATACTAGAACAATGGCTGTGTAAAGAGTTCGCCCTATCCGACAGCTATGGGGCATTATGCATCGAACGTGCCCACAGAATGGGCAGGCCCCAGGTGGATAAACGCAGGTCCTGGGTAATCATCATAAAAGTAAACAATTATTTACATAAAGAGGAAATCATGAGAGGATACCAGACAAAACGAGACACTCTCACTTATGATGGCTCACCGATTAAGATTTCAGGACTACTCCGCGGGGGTACAGGAAAAGCAACGACGCTTCCACCCCGTTTGCTCAGCAATGGCGGACAAGCACATACGCTTCATGTTATTATATCCAGCAATTCTAATGATCCAGCACAAAGGCAAATGGAAGTCCTTTGAAACTGCAGCAGATGCACAGACCTTTGTTAACAAGGAACTGCAGCTAAACGTAACTTGAAGATGCAGAGGAGAGGGTTCTCATTAAACAAGTGGGTGAGCTGCTGACTGAGAAGCTATGAAGCTGTGGAACAAGGGTAATGTTGGATGTTAGAAAAGGAAGCCGCAAGGGAGCGGGGACTGTAAAAAGTATGACATGTTAAAACTGTATTCATGGGGACCTTTTGGGGTGTTGAAACAAATGTATACGAGGTTGGCAAAATGAACCCATAATGTTAATGTTAACGGGTCAGTGGAAAGGCGAACAGGGGCAGAAAATGTTACAGAGCAAGGAGGAGAAGGGGAGTGGGGGTCCCTGCATAAACGTGATCGGGCCAACCGGTAAAGGCCCGCCAGACGTAGAAGGGATTTTTTTTGGGGGGGAAAAGGGTTAAGGAGGAAGGGGGGGAGGTGATGGCAGATGGGGAGGGTTTGGGGTGGGGAAAGGGAAGGGCGGAAAAATGGATCAGAATAATCAACCGGACTGCAAATAGGCAAAATGGAAGGAAGGAAGAAAGTAGGAGAAGAAGTGGGGGTAAACTCAGAGGGAGAACCCTGGGGAGGGGCTGGGCCCCGGGGTTTGGTAATTTAGATGAACATGAGGTGGAAAAAGGAGGAATCGACTTAAATGATACAGGTTAAGAAAACACGATTTGTAACGTGGAATGTAGGAGGAGTAACGTCGCCAATAAAAAGAACAAAAATTTTGTCTGCATTAAGTCGCCACAGAGCAGACATTGCTTGCATACAGGAGACCAGACTCACAGAGATAGAACACAACAAACTAAAATGCTCCTGGGTGGGGGAGGTATACTCGGCCTCCACAGAGGGGAGAAAAAGGGGGGGGGGGGTTGGCCCTCCTAATTCGGAAAGGCATAGCTGCAAAGGCAGAATTAGTAGAGAAAGATCCCCAGGGACGTTACATATGCATACACCTGTGGTTGCACAATAAAGAATACCTAGTAGTTGGCCTTTACGGCCCGAATGAATATAATGCTAAATTTTATCAAGAATTAGTGCAAGTCTGCTCAACCTCACAACATCGAAATTTAATTCTCCTGGGGGATTTCAATTTAGTAGTAGACCCGGAAAAAGACTGCTCACACCCGAGGGAAGCGAGACAGGGCGGACCAAGGGTGCACGCCCTTAGCACCTTTATGTGGACACTAGGGGTTATAGATGTTTGGCGAGCGATGCATCCAAAGGAGAAAGACTTCACACACCTTTCTAGAGCACATGGCACGTATTCCAGAATTGATTACATAATGATAGACCATAGCTTATTCTCGGGGGTGTTACAATCCACCATAGGACCAGAAGAAGTCTCCGACCATGCTATAGTATGGGTAGACATAGAGGCCCCAAGCTATGATCAAACTTCACAAATCTCGAATTCAAAGCACATTTAGGCCAAAAATGGGAAGAATATATTAAATTTAACCAGGACCATAGGGACAACCCGATTTTGTTCTGGATGACGGCGAAAGCTGTGATGAGGGGGGAAGTGATTGCATTTGTCCAGGCGCAGAAAAAGAAGGCAGCCAGGGCCATATTACAACTACAGCTTAAATTGAACAAAGCGAAGAAAGATCACCTGCATAAACAGACAGCGGCAACACGTGAGGAATTACGAGTCATTCAAATCACACTAAACTCACACCTTCATGAGAAAGCCACCAGATCCAGATTATATCAGAAATTTAAGCTAAATAGATTTGGGAATAAAACTGGACACCTACTAAGACGATTTGCCGATTGGAGATCGAACAAGGTAATAACAACAATGAAAGATGACAGGGGAGGCACAATAACTAGAAGTGAGGAAATCGCACGAATTTTCGTGCAACACGTTTCTAAGCTGTATCAGAAGCATCCCATACCAAGCGACAAAGTGCAAAAGGCCTATTTAACAAAAGCCAAATTGCCCCGATTAACAGAGCAAGAATTAGACCTACTAAATAGGCCTGTGCAGGGTAAAGAAATCCAAGCTGTGGTTCAGGGCCTGAAATTACATTCGGCCCCGGGTCCGGATGGATTCTCAGGAGAGTTTTACAAACTTATACCAGAAACGGTAATAGGTGCACTGCAGGAATACTATGGTCAAGTGGCAGATGGGGGTGAGTTTCCACGGGACGAGAATGTAGCCTTGATAACCTTAATTCTGAAACCGGGGAAACCTGGCGATCAGGCAGACTCATACAGACCGATATCTTTATTAAATGCAGACATAAAAATTTTGGCGAAACTATTGGCAAATAGATTAGCCCCGATCTTACCGCGACTGATAGGAGAAGAGCAGGTAGGGTTTGTATGCCGCCGGCAAGCCGGAGGAAATATTAGAAAGCTCCTACTAGCGATGGCACAGTGCAAGATGACTGACACATCAGCTTTAATGTTAAGCCTCGATGCCGAAAAGGCTTTTGACAAAGTAGACTGGGATTTCATGTTTGGGGTGTTATTGGTGGTATTAAGGGATGGTTTAGAGAAGCAATAAGTGCACTGTATAAAGGAGTGAGGGCCACAATCTTAGTAAATGGGATTCGAAATGGGGAGTTCCCAATATACCGGGGAACGCGACAGGGGTGCCCCTTGTCGCCCTTGTTGTTTATTTTATCTCTAGAACCACTGCTGAGAGCCTTGAAGTTGGCAGAAGGTGTGCAGGGGGTGAAGATGGGAGACACTACAGTAAAGACACTCGCATTCGCTGATGACCTTCTAATAATGCTAAAGAATCCGGATAACTCACTGGCCAATCTGCTAGGAGAAATTGACCTATATAGTACTCACTCAGGATTCACATTAAATTTACAGAAATCAACTGCGCTAGCATATTGAACAAAGATAGGAATCGATGGCGGAACCAACTGAAGGTTTCCTGGGAGAGGGAAAGGTTTAAATATCTGGGGGTAACAATCACAAATGACTTAACACAGTTATACGAGTGTAATGTGTCAAAATTGATGGGAGAAACAAAACAAGATTGCAGATTTGGCAGGGCCACCCACTCTCACTCTTGGGAAGAATAGCATTATTTAATATGATGATTATTCCAAGGTGGATGTATATGTTCCAGGTATTACCCCTATACCTCACACATAAAGACGAAGTAAAGCTGAATAGAATGCTGCAAAATTTTTGTGGAATGGGAAGCGAGCAAGAATTTTGCTGTCAGGTCTACAGATCCCAGCAGAATAGTCGCAGCCTGGGACTTCTAAGCTTACGTCACATAACAGTAGCAAGCGGCATGCGCCACATAAATGACTGGTATAGAGGCACGCAAGACTTTACTGCGACACCCTTGGAACAATACATGCTACACACGACACAAGGAAAATTACCCAAAGATTTGAGAGACACAAGAATCTACAGCTCGGCCCAAGCGGTGTGGAAGTGGATATGTCGGTTGTACCATTTCTCCCCCACAGTAACACCATATCTCCCAATAGTGGGTAATCCAGACTTCCAACCGGGGATTCTGCACACAGCATTTAGCAGATGGAAAAAGAAAGGACTAATATATTTGATACAAGTAGTCTCTGAGGAGGGGCGAATGAAAAAGTTTGCAGAACTCAAAACTCAATATCATTTGACCCCCCTTGGACCTTTTCCACTATTACCAGCTGCAACACTATGTTGGGAGTTTGCCCTGGGACTCGACTGAGGATGTGCAGGAAGAGCTAGAAGAAGCCTTTTCCTTTTGGGCACAACAGAAAGTACCATTGGCATTCCACCACAGATACATCCGAGACTCTTGCCCGGAGTTAGATTATGCCACTTTAGTGAAGGCCTGGAGCTCAGAATTGGGAATTGCAGTGACCCCAGAGACCATCAAAGACCATATTCTAAACATGCGCAGCTGTACTGCCTTTGCAGGCCACTGGGAATTACAATACAAGGTGGTATCCCAAGCACATGTACCACCCAGAAGAGCTTTCTACATGGGACTGTCACCGGACGGAGAGTGCCCCCAAATGCAGGGCAGAAGGAGCTAAACTGGGACATATGTTTTGGAGTTGCCGAAAGGTCAAGGAATTTTGGACGAATCTACTGCAATGGATCTCAAAGATAACCTTGCTAGCGCCCGTTTCATTTGTGTGAGAAACGGGCCTTTTTTTAGTAGTGGAATAATAAGTGTAGATAAATATGCTGGTATACCAGTGTGTAAAACTTTATGAACTAATGTCAGTATTTTGTATTTTTATTTATTTATAACAGCATTTATATCCCACAATTTTCCAAAATGAACTGGTTCAACGTGGCTGACAAATTTTAAAGTAAGAACATGTTAATAGCATGGTTTGTGTTATATCTAGGGAATGTGGTGTGCAGCAAGTGGGTGGGGTAATGATTTTTAATCTCGGCTATGTAGTGTTGTTCTGCGGGAGGAATTTCCTCAAGAGAAAAACTTTGAGATGTTTACAAAATTCTAGGTAGTAGGATGTGTATCTCAGGTCCTTAGGATGAGAGTTCCACCATTTGGTAGGTGCTGGGTCTCAGAACCAAAAACCCGAGACACCTTTCCCATACAAATTCCTCAACTGATTTTTTAGACCACCAGCTGGGTAAAGTACCAAACACAACTATAAACAAGAGAAGCTTCTCACATTATCAAAATTTTATTCTTACCCAAGAACATGAAAAATAAGAAATAATAAAATTAGGAGCAGCACATAAGAAACAGGGTATTGAGGGAACATAAAAAAGGGAGGAGCCATGGAGATGGTTGCATATTCCTTTAATCTATTGAGATAGACTGAGGAAGATTTTCATCGACTCCCTTTGTCTTCCAGACCAGGCAGTTATATAGGCTGTAGTACAAAGAACTGGTTCTCAGGAACACATCATATGTCATGCAGGATATTGTTGGATTATTTGTAGTAAATAATTAGCAGATTTTAGTACACACAGCTTCAGCTTTAGAAATGTTAATTTCTTTCTTCATCTCTCTCTCATTCACCCCTGAATAATTCACTGCTGAGTCACTTTAAAGTTGAAGTAACAAAACATCTGTTTACTCACAGTTTGTAGTTTGATTATAATCAGACAGGCTTATATATACATATTATTATACATTTGTATTATCAGCTCCTTCCATGTGCTTAGATGGTAATGGATGCTCACACCACCATAGATCCTCTCAGGTTAGGAGAGATCATGAGCTCCATGTGCTCCATGTGCTGCATCTGCTGCATCTAACCCCCACAGGAAGTTGCATAGCTGTGTGACCTCTCTAAGTAATTCACATCAGAGGTCACAGAGTAATCACAGAGAAATAATAGGTGACAGGCAATGCATGTAAAATACAATTACATTCCAACAAACCCCTTCTCATGCATAACTGTCATGCAATTATTTATTCATACAAAGTCCAAGCTTTATACGCAGATTCACAAAATGTTCTCTGGGTAACGGTTTGGTCATGATGTCAGCTGTCATCTCACTGGTGTGACAATAGTGTAGACTGATGACCCCTTCTTTCGCCAACTCTCGCACGTTGTGGTATTTCGTTGCGATGTGCTTGGTGCGTGACTGAACCTTGTCATTCTGTGACAGTCGGATGCAGCTCTGATTATCTTCCATTATCTGGATTGGTCTCTGTTCAGCTATTCCAAAATCCAGCAAAAGTTTTTCAATCCACATCAGTTCTCTGCACGCTTCCGATACGGCCACATATTCAGCTTCTGTAGAAGACAAACTCACAATACTTTGTTTATGACTGGCCCATGAAATTTGTACATTTCCATACATAAACACATATCCACTTGTGGATTTATAATCAGAATGATCCCCTGCCCAATCTGAATCACAGTAACATATTAGTTTTGGATTACTATTGGCTGAAATCTTTAATTTACAATCAATGGTACCCTTTAAATACCTTACCATCCTTTTAACTGCAGTCCAATCTGATTTGGTAGGTGAGCTGACCCTTCTGCTCAAAATTCCTACTGCATTTGCTATATCAGCCCTGTATGTGGTAGCTAGATATAAAAGCTTACCTATGGCTGATCTATATTGGATGTTATCTGGTAAAGGTTCTCTTACTGTTTCATCCTTCAGAAAATCAGTGATCATGGGAGTGCTTACAACTTGGGCATCTTGCATACCTAAACTTTCAATAAGCTCATTTATTTTCTGCTTCTGGCTTAGAAGATAAGAACCATCATTTTGTTTCTCAATTTCTATACCAAGATAGTATGACACATTACCAAGTTCTTTTATCTCAACATTGAGGTTTAAACACTTTACAATGTCCTTGTACTCTTGCTCACTTTTGCTTGCAATGAGCAGATCATCAACAAAAGCTAAAATGTATGCATATTGTCCATTTGTGCACCTAGTGTACAAACATTTATCTGCTTCACCTTGCTTAAATCCTAAATTGGTCAATATTTCATGCAATTTATCATTCCAACATTTGCACTTTGCTTTAATCCATAAAGACCTTTGTTTAATTTACACACTAGCTGTCTTTGTTTTGTATTTATGAAACCTGTTGGTTGTTCCATGTACAAGTCTTCAGTTATATCTCCGTGAAGAAATGCTGTTTTCACATCAACGTGGTTGACTTGCATGCCTTTTGAGACTGCAATGCTCAGAAGTGTTCTAATTGTCGTGTGTTTCACTACAGGTGCAAACACTTCATCAAAATCTTCTCCATATTTTTGAAGATATCCCTTTGCCACTAATCTGGCTTTATACCTTTCCACTTTTCCTTGTGCATTCCTTTTTAACTTGAATACCCATTTGCATCCTATAGCTTTCTTGCCAGGAGGTAATTTTGTAAGAATCCAAGTATTATTTTTATCCAATGCATCAATTTCTTCTTGTGCAGCTTTATGCCATTCAGCAGCTTCTTCTGCTGGCATTTTCTCAATCTCATCCCATGTTAAGGGCTCTTGAGCTTCTGCTGACTTTGTTAGGTAAGACAGTCTTGGGGGTGGAACACCTTTGTTTTCCCTGGATGAGCGTCTGACAACAGGTTGGTCTGACCTTTCCGCATCCTCTAAATCTGAGAGTTCTTCTCCAATTGATTCCCCTTCTCCAACTGTACTGTCTTCTTCAATGATCCTTTCTGTGTCTGCTTCCTCTGCCTGTTCCCCGTTAGATACAGATGAGTTGCTTTCAGACATCTGCCTTGGTATGGCATTTATATACACTGGCATGTCTATTATGGTTCTAGTTTCATATTCTGGATGATAAGGCTCATCTGGGATAATCCAGCCTTTATCAACCCTTTTGTTTTCATCAAAATATGTAACATGTCTTATGCCAACAATGCCAGTTTTCAGATTCAAAATTCTATATCCTTTGTGTCCTGGAGCATAGCCAACTAAAATGCCCCTTTCTGTTGTGGAATCCAGCTTATGCCTTCTTTGCTTTGGTACATGAGCATATGCTGTACTTCCAAATGTTCTTATGTGTGACAGGTTTGGCTTCCTACCATGCCATGTCTCATGTGGTGTGCGCTCAGCGCCTTTAGTTGGCATTCTGTTTTGTAGGTACACTGCTGTGAGAATGGCTTCCCCCCATAGTCTTTTAGGGAGATTGCTATCTGACAGCATACATCTGGTCATTTCCACAAGTGACCTAAATTTTCTCTCTGCAACAGAATTTTGCTCTGGTGTATAAGCTACTGTTGTGATATGCTGAATGCCTTCTTGTTCTAGAAATGTGCGCATGCTTTGTGAAATGAACTCACCACCATTGTCGGTCTGAAGAACCTTTGGTTTTCTTTCAAATTTATTGCTCACCATGGCTACGTATTTCTTCAGCATGTCTGTGACTTGACTTTTTTCTTTCAGCAAATAGGCCACACAATATCTAGAGAAATCATCCAAGAATATTAGCACAAATCTGTTATTTCCCAATGATGGGATATTAAACGGTCCACATAAGTCACTGTGTATTAAGTCCAGCACTTTATTACTCCTATTTCCTGTGTATGCAGGAAATGAGGGTCTTACACCTTTTTGAGTAACACAGTCTATGCATTTCTCCATTTTACCAGCATCTGCACTTATCTGAATGCCAGTGGCTAGTTGCTTACTGTAAAGATCCTGGATCACCTTAGAATCACGATGTCCCAGGCGGCGGTGCCAGATTTCCAGACTACATTTACCATCATTCTTCCTTACTTGCGCCATATGTGAGGCTTCACCTGAAATGCTCAGTTTATAAACATCATTATGCATAAAAGCTTCAGCATACACTTCATCATTTTTAGAGATTGTGCACTTACTGTTTTAAAAATGAATCACAAATCCCTTCTTATCTAATGTAGATACACTAAGCATATTGCAAACTGCTTGGGGAATATACAAGACATCACTTACAGGAATTTCTTTAACTTCATTAGACACTTTGCATTTTAAGAATCCAATACCTTTTGCTTGGATCTTAGCAGTCCCTGCGTTTGCAGTTTTAAGAATACCTTCCTCTGGACACATTTCCTGAAAGAAATCCTTACAATTGGTTAAATGGCATGTGCTCCCTGAATCCAAAATCCAAGTACTTTCATTTGAATTATTATTTACCATAGTCAAAGATTTTTCTGCCATTAGAAAGCCCTTGTGTTTATCTTTGTCCTTCATACATTTCCTGGTTTGAAAATTCTTTAGTTCCATTGGCTTAGGTGAGCTAGAGGGAGTGTTTTGTGTTTCCTTACACCATTTAGATACATGTCCCTCCTTTCCACATGAGTAGCAAATCAGCTTGCCCTTGGGTGGAGTTTTCCCATAGCTCCGCCTTCCTCTGTTCTTTGCCAAGAAATTTGTTTCATTTCTCTCTGACTTGCTTTGAGAACACATCTCCTCAGAATCATTTATTATGCATTCCTGCCTTAGTTTTGATGTTGTCTGTTCAAAAGATTGCCCTTCAATGGCCTCATTTACAGACCTAAAAACATCAAACTTCTTTGATAGTGAGGTAAAAAGAAATGCTCTTTTCAATGCATCACACATGGGAATTCCAGAAAGTTCTAGCTTTTGAAATGAAGACATAAGATGCATAATGTGATCATTACATTTACTTTTATCCCTTAATTTGGTTTCATTCAACTCTGCCAACCAAATTGGTTGCTGCTTTGCATATGTAGTTGCATACATAGTTCTCAGTTTATATAAAATGTCCTTTGGTGTATCTTTTCCCTCCACTAATATGGCTTGTTTCTCTGAGAGAGCTTCCAAAAGCATGCACTTCACATAATAGTTTGCATTGTCCCATTCAGCCATATTTTCAGCTGTTCTGTCTTGGTCTAAGCATATATTTAATCTTTTTGCTCGAAGGAGACATATGAATCTTAGTTCCCACTGCTGATAATTAAACTCAGTTAATTTAGGCACCTTGAGAGAATAGAACAATGGTGAATTTCTTCCCTCAGCCATTTTCTTAGCCTTCTGTCTGCTGTGTGGGGGGAGAGAGAGAGACAGACTGAATCTTTCCTTTAAAACTTAAGAGAAAAATGTGGCCTTTTTTTCTGCCTGGTAATATTTCTCTTCTTTTTCAATTCCTGGATCCTGGGCCCATAACCCTTTTGTTGGATTATTTGTAGTAAATAATTAGCAGATTTTAGTACACACAGCTTCAGCTTTAGAAATGTTAATTTCTTTCTTCATCTCTCTCTCATTCACCCCTGAATAATTCACTGCTGAGTCACTTTAAAGTTGAAGTAACAAAACATCTGTTTACTCACAGTTTGTAGTTTGATTATAATCAGACAGGCTTATATATACATATTATTATACATTTGTATTATCAGCTCCTTCCATGTGCTTAGATGGTAATGGATGCTCACACCACCATAGATCCTCTCAGGTTAGGAGAGATCATGAGCTCCATGTGCTCCATGTGCTGCATCTGCTGCATCTAACCCCCACAGGAAGTTGCATAGCTGTGTGACCTCTCTAAGTAATTCACATCAGAGGTCACAGAGTAATCACAGAGAAATAATAGGTGACAGGCAATGCATGTAAAATACAATTACATTCCAACAGATATGCCATTTGTTTCTTACAATTGCCCACATAAATATATATTGCATTTCCTTAAAAGTTACAACTTCAGCACATCCTCAAATAAAGCAATCTGTATCTCAGTTCAAAGGATTCAGGACTCAGTTCCCACGACCCCCCCCTGCAATAGCATTTTCCTATCCTGTCCTGACTGCAGGATATCTCTCTCCTCTCTCTTGTCAGCTGGAACTTCATTCTGCATCCTAAAAGTCTCTCAAAGGCTAATAAACACACTCATGTAAACAGTGAATGGCAAGGGGCTCATTGTCTTTCAGTTGCCTGCCAGAGTGAGGTAGGGAGGAGGTGGGGTACTTGCTCCACCTGGCCTTCTCGCTTAATATTTACTACTACTATTTAACATTTCTAAAGCGCTACCAGGGTTGCACAGCGCTGTACAGTTAACAAAGAAGGACAGTCCCTGCTCAGAGGAGCTTACAATCTAGAGGACAAAATTGCAGTCAATCAAGATTGAGGCAGTCTAGATTTCCTGGATAGAGGTACAATGGTTAGGTGCCGAAAGCGACATTGAAGAGGTGGGCTTTGAGCAAGGATTTGAAGATGGGTAGGGAGGGGGCTTGGCATATGGGCTCAGGGAGTTTATTCCAAGCATAGGGTGAGCTGAGGCAGAAAGGGCAGAGTCTGGAGTTGGCGGTGGTGGAGAAGGGTACTGAGAGGAGGGATTTGTACTGTGAGCGGAGGTTACGGGTAGGAGCGTAAGGGGAGATGAGGGTAGAGAGGTAGTGAGAGGCTGCAGATTGAGTGCATTTGTAGGTTAGTAGGAGAAGCTTGAACTGTATGCGGTACCTGATCGGAAGCCAGTGAAGTGACTTGAGGAGAGGGGTGATATGAGCATATCGGTCTAGGCGGAAGATAAGACGCGCAGCAGAGTTCTGAACAGATTGAAGGGGGGATAGATGGTTAAGTGGGAGGCCAGTGAGGAGCAGTAGTCAAGGTGAGAGGTAATGAGAAAGTGGATGAGAGTTCGGGTGGTGTGCTCAGAGAGGAAAGGGCGAATTTTGCTGATGTTATAGAGAAAGAAGTGACAGGTCTTGGCTGTCTGCTGGATATGGGCAGAGAAGGAGAGGGAGGAGTCGAACATGACTCCGAGGTTGCGGGCAGATGAGACGGGGAGGATGAGGGTGTTATCGACTGAAATAGAGAGTGGAGGGAGAGGAGGTGGGTTTGGGTGGAAAGACAATGAGCTCGGTCTTGGCCATGTTCAGTTTCAGGTGGTGGTTGGACATCCAGGCAGCAATGTCGGATAAGCAGGCCGATACTTTGGCCTGGGTTTCCGCAGTGATGTCTGGTGTGGAGAGGTAAAACTGGGTGTCGTCAGCATAAAGATGATATCGGAAACCATGAGATGAGATCAGCGAGCCCAGGGAAGAGGTGTAGATTGAAAAAAGAAGGGGTCCAAGGACAGATCCCTGAGGAACTCCAACAGAGAGCGGGATGGGGTGGAGGAAGATCCATGAGAATGTACTTTGAAGGTACGGTGGGAGAGATAAGAGGAGAACCAGGAGAGGGCAGAGCCCTGGAACCCAAATGAGGATAGTGTAGCAACAAGTAAATTATGATTGACAGTGTCAAAAGTGGCGGATGGGTCAAGGAGCATGAGGATGGAGTAGTGACCTTTGGATTTGTCAAGGAACAGGTCATTACAGACTTTAGTGAGTGCCGTTTCTGTCGAGTGTAGAGGGCGAAAACCGGATTGAAGCGGATCAAGGATGGCATGAGAGGAGAGAAAATCAAGGCAGTGGCTGTGAACGGCGCATTCAAGTATCTTGGAGAGGAAGGGTAGGAGGGAGGTGGGGTGGTAGTTGGAAGGGCAGGTAGGGTCTAGTGATGGTTTTTTTGAGGAGTGGTGTGACTACAGCATGCTTGAAGGAGTCAGGGACAGTTGCAGTGGAGAGAGAGAGAGGTTGAGGATATGACAGATGGGGGGGGGGTGGTGACAGTAGGAGAGATGGTGTTTAGTAAGTTAGTGGGGATGGGATCAGAGGAACAGGTGGTGCATTTCGAGGAGGAAAGAAGGTGGGCGGTTCCCTCCTTGGTGATATCAGGAAAAGAGGAGAAGGAGGCCTGGGTTGGTTGGTTGAGGGAGTGGGTTAAAGGGTGAAGAGGAAGAGGTGGCTTGGTAGTGAATACAAGGTTGATCTTCTGCACCTTGTCGTGGAAGTAGTCAGCCAGTGATTGAGGAGAGAGTGAGGAGGGGGGGATGGGAGCGGAGGGCACTTTGAGGAGGGAGTTAAGGGTGGCGAAGAGACGACGAGGGTTAGAGCCGAGAGAATTAGTCAATTGGGTGTAATAGTCCTGTTTGGCAAGGAATAGGGAGGACTGGAAGGAGGATAGCATAAATTTGTAATGAATGAAGTCGCTATGGGTGCGAGATTTCCTCCAGAGGCGTTCAGCAGATCGGGCACAGGAGCGAAGGTATCGGATGCAAGGGGTCAGCCAGGGCTGGGGATTAGTATGCCTTGTGGGATGGTAGATGGATGGTGCAAGGGTGTCCAGAGCAGAGGAGAGAGTGGCATTGTAAGTAGAGACAGCCTTGCCAACAGACTCAGAGGACATGATGGACGGGAGGAGATTAGAGATACTAGAGGATAAGGTGGGAGGGTTGACAGCCTGGAGATTCCTGAAAGTAGTGGTTAGTGTTGGGCGGAACTGAGGGGGAGGGTGATGAAGTGTGAAGGTGATCAGGTGATGATCTGAGAGAGGAAGAGCAGAGGCGCAGAAATTGGAGGGTGAGCAGGTAGAGGAGAGGACGAGGTCAAGACAATGGCCAGTTTGGTGAATAGGGGTGGTGGAGCTCAGCAGGAGGTTGAAGGAGGATGTCAGAGTGAGGAACTGAGAAGCGTAAGAGTCGGATGGGTCGTCAGCGTGTATGTTAAAGTCTCCAAGAATGAGGGACGGAGATGAGGGTTCAAGAAGAACAGAGAGCCAGGCATCGAAGTCAGTAAGGAAGGAAGAGGGGGACTTATCAGGGGGGCGGTAAATGACTGCAACTCTGAGTGGCAGCGGGTAGAATAGACGGATGGAGTGAACTTCAAAGGATGAGAAGCAGTGAGACTGCGGTAGGAGGAGGGGTTGAAAACTACAGGAAGGCGAAAGTAGAAACCTGACGCTGCCTCCGCGGCCAACAGGGTGGGGAGTGTGGGAGAAAAGATAACCTCCATGGCATAGGGCTGCGACTGAGGCAGAGTTGTCGGGGGTGAGCCAGGTTTCAGTTTGGGCGAGCAGTTGAAGGGAACGGGAGATGAAGAGATCATGGGTGAAGGGAAGTTTGTTGCAGACCGAGCGGGCATTCCACAGGGCACACGAGAAGGGGAGGGAAGAGGGGGGAGGAGGGGAATAGAGATGAGATTGGAGACATCCCGGAAACGTTTGCATGGATAGGACGAGGACAGGTGTTTGCATGGATAAGGCGAGAGCTGATGTGGAGGACCAGGATTGGGATTAATGTCCCCAGCAGAGAGCAGGAGAAGGAGTAAGAGAGTACGGAGAAGAATAGGAGAGGTACGACGACAGCGACAAAGGCGAGATGTACTCAGATAGAAAGGAGATGGATGAATAGAAGGAAGGAAATGTTTAAGGTTGAGAGCTGAGAAAAAGGAAGAGGAAAAAAGAGATGGTGAGATGATGAATACAGATGGTGGACAATGTGTTCCTGCAGTGTACAGTGGTTTAAGATGGAGAAACAAAGTAGGAAGGGACAGTGCCAAGAAGAAAAAGTGTACTGGAGCCAGGGCCGGTCTTAGGCCGAGGCGACCGAAGCGGCCGCATAGGGTCTCGCGCTTAAGGGGGCCCCGCGCGGCGCGCCTCAGTCAGCCTCCTTCGCTCCGGCAGTATTTAAATTTACCTCCGTTGCAGGCAGCGTCAGTGAAAACGCTGTCTGTCTGATGTCCCACCAGCCTTCCCTTCGCTGGTTCGTTCCCTCAGTGCCCCGCCTTCTTCTGACATCATTTCCTTGGGGGGCGGGACACTGAGAGGGAACGAACGAGCGAAGGGAAGGCTGGTGGGACATCAGACAGACAGCGTTTTCACTGATGCTGCCTGCCTGCAACGGTACTCACACCACTGGCACTTTTATTTGCTTCTGTCCATGCTGCTCCATTTCTTTTATTTGCTTCTGTCCATGCTCCATTTCGTTTATTTGCATCTGTTCATGCTCAGTTTCATTTATTCCTTCGAATCTCTTTCATTGCACTTAGATCTTTCACACCTTGCTCTGCGATACACTCATGCTCTTTTATCCAGACGTTCTTTGTTTATCTTTTCCTACCCTGCTCTCTGCTGTACCGCATGGCTTTTTTCTCAATGTTTATTTTTTTTCCAGACCATTTAACCTGCAGGTCAGAGTACCAGAATCATTTAAGGACGGTTGGTCTAAACTTTTCTTCCCTTGATGAGATAATGCCATAAATCTTATCTATACAAACACACTGAACCATGATCTCTATTCCAGCATTTTTCAGCAGATCAAGTGCAGTAATGTGTTCTATTCAGCCCTACCACGTTTTTTCTATTCAGTACTTTATGTGTATTTTTTTCCATTCAGCACTTTATGTTGTTATCACATACAGGATTCATTAGTACATCAGCATTCATGTACTTCATTTCCCTAGGTATACGTGATTCATCATGCTTTTTACATTGATGCCATTTCACATATTTTTCCAATTATATGTTGGGTACATTCATATATATACACCAATGTGTATCAATGGATGCCTTTTCTTTGGGTACATTTATTATTTTTTTACATATCAGTGCATCAATTGATGCCCCCTTTTCTGTATATATATATATATTTTTTACATATCAGTGTATCAATTGATGCCCCTTTTTTGTATATATATATATATATATTTATGAACAATCTCCTTAGGTACATACATTGTCATTTACAACATCCACCTGGAGTCATTGGTCCACTTCCCACTTCCCCCTAACTGTTGATTTTTCGTGGGAGTTAGTGTTCATCCACCTTGGTGGATCACCTTCTCCTTAGCTTTTGGAAATGTGCATCTGTGATATTTTGCATGTAAGTTTCAATTTTTCTAGTATTGCTGCATGCTGACTCTGACTTCTTGAGGTAACTTTCCAGTTCAGTATTTTGCCTTCATATCTGTTGTGTCATGTGTTTTTCATGTGTGATCAAGGTGCAGTATTTGCAGCCCTTTTTGTTTTGTTTTTTTCACGAGGTAGTGTAATGGTGTTTTAGAGCCTGGTGTAATTATAGTTCTGCCTTTCCACGCATAAGGTTGTAGCTCGTCCTGTCCTTGGAATTAGTGCTGTTATGGTTTGGTAAGGTTATGAGTGTTTTTGCACAAGTTTGTGTATAGTGTTTTGCAGTGGAGAGATTGTGTGTCCGCACCTCTGACCCCCCCCCCGGGATTATGAGAATTGGAACTACTAATTGTAGTGGACTTGAACTGAATATTTTCTGGGGGGGGGGGGGGTTTCATGATAGCATTGTGCTTATTATTTCAATCAGTTTTTCTGTACAAATTTAGCTTCATTTGTCTTTATTTGAAATTTCATAAATAAAAAATGTTCTAAAAATTTAATAATCAACGGGGTGGAGCTGGGGCGGGGCGGGGCTAGGATGGGGCCCCACCAAATTGGTCTGCACAGGGCCCCGTACTTGCTAAGACTGGCCCTGACTGGAGCCATAAGTAGTAACTGAGAGAATTTACAGAAAAAAAAGAAACCTTTGCTTCTTATTGTCTATAGACTACTTCTTAGATATTAGATATTTAGCAGTACTGAAACTGCTTGGTCTAGGCCTTCATAAGTGCAAAGTACACCTCCACCAACAGTGCTGATGTATGAGAACCCTATTGAACGGACAGACCTGTAAACAAGTTTCTGACAGTTTGGAGAGTAGGGTTTGGTAACTTGTTGCTTTTGAGTTTGCGTTTTTTGGTGGTAGTATGATTAGGTCATTCATATTGTCTGGGGCAGTGCTGAAAAGGATTTGGTAGACTATGGTGCATAGCTTGAACATTATTTGTGCCCTGATGGGAATCCAGTGTAGTGCTTGCATCAGTGAGCTGACATTTTTGAAATGTGAGCATCTGAAGATCAGCCTGGCTGCTGTGTTTTGTACCATCTGTAGCTTTTCAAATAATCAATCGCTCCTTGCAACACGTATAAACATGCATTGCAGTAGTCAGTGTGAGAGAGTACTCAGGAAGCATCCTCTGACTCCCCTCAGTTTCCACATCATGTGGAACATTTTGGACGTTATGCTTTCCACTTGTTTTTCAAATGACAATTTTTGGTCTAGAATCACTTCTGGTACCTTTTTAAGGTGATCAGAGATGGGGTATGGAGAACCTTCTATGGTGATGCTGGAGTATATGGTGTTCTCCGAGGACAAGCAGGCCATAATTCTCACAATTGTAACGCGACACCATGTTGCCCGATCTGGAGTTTTATAACAAGCTTTAAGGAGCTTTGTGGAACACGAGGCATGCTCCACCGCATATGTGCGAGTGCCTTCCTACCTTCCGAGATAGCACAGGTACTGCAGTTCTTTTTTTACCGCAGTGAAGAGAAACTGCTTTTTTGGTGTCTCTTCACATGTATGGTCTGGAAGAGCTTTTTGTTTTTTGTGCCGTTCAGTTTTCTCGTGAAAAGATTTTTTTGTGTGCCCGTGTTCGGGTCACCTTTCCCTCCTCTTCCTATTTATTTTTAGTTTATTTTGCCATTTGTTAAGCTTTCTTTTCTGACATCACTGAACCATCTTTAGGCCTTGACTTCGACCGGGATTTTTCCTTTTCGTTTTTCTCGTGCCTTGCCTTCAGTGTTTAGGGCCCTGTCTTCAGATGAAAAAGAGGATTCAGGTGTCCGGAGAGGCTTAGAGAGAAAAGATTTCTGGAGCCCAGTCCAGGTCCTCGACGTCGAAGACTGCATCGGGAGCATCAGTCCGCATGGCTGCTTCGACTGTAGATACTGGGAGCAGTAGTGCGTCGAGTGGGTCTTCACCTGTCTCGATGCCAACTGCTGGGCAGGGCCTCAGGAACCGGCCAGTGTCAGACATGACCCCGAGGCAATGTGAGGATTCAACGTCGTCCTCGTCAGTACAGAGGAGTCTCGATACCAAGCTTCTAGCAGAGGCTAAGAAGCATCGACATTGGTCGTCCTTGAAACGTGGTGCTGGGAGCGCCGGGGCATCGAGGGATTTGGCATGCGAGAAGCATCGGCTCCGGGAGGACCGCTCCTCCATTCAGGAGGTACCGATACATCGGTCTCCGAGCAGCCAGGATCTGGCTCCCGTCTCAACCCCAGCAGTTCTGTAAACTGTCTCAGCTGGCACCCCAGCTTTTCCCAGTGTTGGCCTTCGATGAGTGTATCCGGGACTTGTTACCTGAACTGCTGGATTGGCCTTATTCAATGGTGTGCACCGGGGGTGCTTTTGCCTACTGTACTGCCCGTTGTGGCCCTGCTTAGCCCACAGCCTACAGTGTGGCTTCTGACGCCGGTGCCTCCTTGGTCCCCGGTGTCTACTGCCACCCAAGCCGGTACCTCCTGTTAATTTGATCGTGAACCCTTGTGCCTAAGCCGAGGCTTAGGAAGGACTTTGGCCAAGGCCTAGGGTAGACCAATCAGGCGCTAAGCAATACCACGGGCCACAAAGCTCCTCACACTCAGGACAATCAACAAGCACCACCAGAAAAGGGAGATAGATCACTCAGGTGGGCCGCAAGACCAATCCAGAACCCACTCGTACAGAGTCCAAGCGTACAGGCCGCAAAGCTGAACTGGAACCGAATCATACACTAGAGAAGGGAAAAGAACAACGAAGGGCCCCCGATGGGACTGGAGCTCAAGCAGCGCACACAGCGCCAGCCAGTGACACAAAGGGAAGGGCGACAGACAAAACTGGCAGATACTAGACTACGACCAGCAGGAGAGAATACAGACAAAGACTACACAGCAGCTCAGGTAGCGGAGGGCAAAGCCCACAGGGAAAAAGGGAAAGCCAAGGTCAGAATGGGACACTATAGACACGGAACCTACAAGAACGAAGTTCCACAGGAATGGCTGAACAGTGAAAAACAGACTGAAGGAAAAGGCTGCTTTCAAATATAAGGACAGGAAAGAAGCAGGCACACAAGAGTACAGAAAGGGATAAGGCAGACACCAGAGAAAGGCTGCCTAAAAGAGGCAGGGCTCACAGAAGGCAACTACCAAGCACTGCACATAAAGGGTTAACACTGAGTAAAGGGAAACTAAACAAACAAGCAGGAACGAGCTTATCATGGACAAAAAGGCTGCCTAACAGAGGCAGGGCTCACAGAAGGCAAATATGATGCTCTGCACATAAAGGGTTAACACTGAGTAAAGGAAAACTAAACAAACAAGCAGGAACGAGCTTATCATGGACAAAAAGGCTGCCTAACAGAGGCAGGGCTCACAGAAGGCAAATATGATGCTCTGCACATAAAGGGTTAACACTGAGTAAAGGGAAACTAAACAAAGCAGGAACGAGCTTACCACGGACAGAAAGGCTGCCTAACAGAGGCAGGGAGAAACGAGGCAGAGGACTGACCCAGCTGCACTGCAGAGAAGCAATCAAGGACACGCTGGTTACAACCAGCACACACACACACACACACCACAAACAAAAAGGAGAAGAAGCAAAACTCCTCAAATACACACTGTGCCATGAGAACAGACAGAGTAAGAGAACCAGAGCTCAGCTGACAGGAATTAACGCTAGAGGTCCGGTGTAGGTAGAGGTAAGTTTAAATAGGTCTGACTTCTGACGTCTGCTGCTTCAGACGTCAGCTCAATCCCTGACAGGCCAATCAGAAGCGAGTCCCAGTCATTCCCCTGCCTGTCTCAGTAGAATCATAACACCTCCTTGATGTCGGTGGAGGAAGCTTCACCGGAGTAGAGGCGGGAGCCGGCTACTCAGCGCCCCTCTCGGGGACATGGCTCCTCTACATCAAGGCAGGCTCGGTCTGGGTCCTCCCACGAGGAGGTTCTGTCTGACACCGATGAAGAAAGCTCATGAGAGTCCAAGGAGGATCCAAGGCACTTTTCCTCAGATGAGTCCTATGGAATC
Organism: Microcaecilia unicolor; assembly: GCF_901765095.1. Lineage (NCBI taxonomy): Eukaryota > Metazoa > Chordata > Amphibia > Gymnophiona > Siphonopidae > Microcaecilia > Microcaecilia unicolor. The sequence continues at coordinate 147,447,293 of NC_044037.1, forward strand.
CCCTCTCAACCCTCCCCTCCGCTTGAAAGGAGAAAGTCTCCGAAGAGCCTTTCATTCCCTTCTTTTGTGAAGGAAATGGCTGCAACTATTCCATTTCGTTTGGAAGTGGAAGACGAGCCTAGGGCTAAGATGCTCGAGGTCCTGGACTATACGTCTCCTCTTAGAGAGGTGGTGACTTGGGTCTCTCGGAGGGTATCTCCCGAGTCTTGCTGGCTTCCAGGAAAGATTCCACTAAGAGGTATTATTCTTTCAGATGGAGGAGGTTTGCTATCTGGTGTGAGGGCAAGGCCCTAGATCCTATTTCCTGCCCTACACAGACCCTGCTTGAATACCTTCTATACCTCTCCCTTCCCCAGAATGTTGCCCAGTAACTAACAAATCTAAAACCCTCCTCCCTGCTCCATCATCTCATCCATGCATTGAGACTCCGGAGCTCTGCCTGTCTCTTGGGTCCTATGTATGGAACGGGTAGCAGTTCAGAAAATGCTACCCTAGAGGTTTTTGATTTGAGCTTTCTACTGAAGAGCCTAAATTTGGCTTCCAGAACCTCTCTCCCACATTTTCCTATGTCATTGGTACCCGTGTTTACCAAGACAGCCGGCTCCTCCCCAGCACTATCTAAAATCCTATCTAGGTGATGCGTGAGGTCCGCCACCTTCGCACCAGGCAGGCGTGACCAGGCAATCCTCATGCCCACCAGCCACCCAGCTATCTACATGGCTAATAATCAAATCACCAACTACAACAGCTGTCCTAACCCTTCCAACCTGGGCAGTAGCTTCTGGTGACACTTCCTCGGTTCAAGAGGATATTGAATTCCCTGGCATACTGGTCCTGTCTACAGGATTACTTCCAGCTGCACCAGGGTGATGCTCTCCTTTTAGAAGGCCTCCCTCCTCCAAGGCCTTCTCTATGTACCTCTCTGTCTTCCTCTGGTCTTCCAAGTCTGCTACTCTAGCCTCTAGATTCATTCTCTGAGAGCTAGGAGCTCTTTGCATCGAGCACACACATATGACATTTCGCCAAATGGGAGATAATTATACATGAGACACTCCATGCAAAAGACTGGATAGCACCCCTCTCGCTGCTGGACTACTGTCTGCATCTTAGTATTATAGAGTTGTTTAATTAAAACGTCTCAAGGTACTAGGGATATCAGATGAATATAATGATCCTTTTCACTGGTGTAATTTGTCTTTTATTTAGGGTTTGCTTATTAGCAACTAATTAAATGTAATTAAAACGCTAATGGAAATTGAAAATCCCCCCTCTTCATGTCTTAATTAGAATAATTTGCATTATTAATAATTGATCATGGAATACTACTACATATCCTTGAGTACTTCGGGATTGGAGGTAACGTTCTCAATTGGTTCAAGGGATTCCTAACCACACGATCATACCAAGTGACATCTAACTCAATTACTTCAGCCAAATGGATACCTGAATGCGGAGTCCCACAAGGATCCTCCCTCTCGCCGACTCTATTCAATCTACTACTACTATTTAGCATTTCTATAGCGCTACAAGGCATACGCAGCGCTGCAATCTAATGATGACTCCCTTGGCCAAACTATTATCAAACCAAAACCTCAACCCATACATATATGCAGACGACGTAACGATCTACATCCCATTTAAACAAGACCTAAAAGAAATTTCCAATGACATCAACCAAAGTCTCCAGATCATGCATTCATGGGCAGATGCATATTGACTGAAACTTAACGCAGAAAAAACCCAATGCCAAATACTTACCTCTCAACATAACAAGAACAAATTCACCGCCATTAACACACCAATCTCGGACACCCTAAAAATTCTTGGAGTTACCATCGACCGACACCTAACACTCAAGAGCACACAGTTATGGAACACATTGCCGCACAACTTATAAAAGATCTACGAACTAACGAACTTCCGCAAACTACTGAAGACCTATCTCTTCAACAGGGCATACCACAAAGATCTACCAATGTGCATACATGCAACTCCTCCACATCTATTCAGAACTGTCTTACAATTTCTGCTCGTTTACTGTTATCATGTTTTATCATTGTCATGTTGCCCAAAATCCTTCTGTAACACTAAAAGTCTGCTATCTATATATGTTCACCATTCATGATGTATTGTAAGCCACATTGAGCCTGCAAAGAGGTGGGAAAATGTGGGATACAAATGCAATAAAAAATAAAAATAATAAATGAAGAGTTGAGCTAGGGGAGGGTGGGTGGGAATAAGTTCTGTGCCTTCTAGAGACTATCTGTTAGTGCTGTGGCAGAAACTTCAAGTTTTAAAACTATGGGGGGAAGGGTATGGAGACTAACTAATAAAGTTTGCTTGCTTTTTTTATTTTAAAATTCTAACTGTGTTTATCAGTATCCTACAATTCCTCTTTTAAACCCTAATCTTTAAGTTACCACGCTCAGAATAAAATAATGTCACTTACCCACAGAGATGTCTTCTTCTCTCAGAACTGGGAAAGATATGAGCAAGATTGGGAAGACAAGTTTGATCAATTTGAGAAAGACGCCTAGTCTAGTAACCTGTGGAAGCAGAAGTTACAGAAGTAGACAATGAGTTAAGCTGAAAGAGTAAACACAAATGATCAGACCAGGTTACTGGGATCATATATAGATTAGAGGGAGTGACAGAAGAATTCTGATGAGTAATAATCGGGTCCAAAGTATGATCTGCAGAATGGGTCGGAAATGAGACATGCTGATACAAACCTATGTCAGCAAGAAAGGTAGAAAAATGAAAAGAATGTGGCTAAAACATCAACATGAATATTAAAGTCATCTATAATTAAAAGATTGGGGTACTTAATGACTGCATCTGCTAATGTTTGATAAAACAAGTCCCATTCATGTGCCTTTAGAGAAGGTGGATAGTAAGACTTCAGAATATGAAAGACTGGTTTCAAAAGAAACCTCTGCTAATAGCAGCTCTGGATAGGGGAGACCATTAATCGGGAGTTCTTTAACTGAGCAAAAGATATTAAAAATCAATGCAAGGCCTCCACCTCGCCTACTGGTATACAAGCAGTAGATTGCAGAGTAGTTAGGTGGAAGGCATCTGCATAAATAGGCCTCCACACCCTGAAGAAGCCAGGTCTTGGTCAAACAGGGATTTTGCCCCCAGACAGACAGACAAATGGACAGACAATTCTCAACCCATTTTGTGTAATTCTTTCCTACTTCTGTTGGAGTGTAAAAAATTACAAAGTTAAAGTGAAACACAGCAGTTATAGGGAAATGTTTCTTTCAAACTGCTTCTCCCAACACCTAAACTACCACCCTTCAAGACTGCCCTCCACAACTGTCCAACCTCTACCCAAAATAGCCTTCCACAACTGCCCCAATCCAAAACTACTCCCTTTAACTACCTCAACATCTCCAAAATTCCGCTTAGTTGATTGCAAATTAAAGCGGTTTACAATAAAAAAAAAATTAAAAATAAGGAGAAGAGTGGAGGAGTGGCCTAGTGGTTAGGGTGGTGGACTTTGGTCCTGGGGAACTGAGGAACTGAGTTCAATTCCTGCTTCAGGCACAGGCAGCTCCTTGTGACTCTGGGCAAGTCACTTAACCCTCCATTGCCCCATGTAAGCTGCATTGAGCCTGCCATGAGTGGGAAAGCGCGGGGTACAAATGTAACAAAAGAAAATAGAAAGGAACACCATTTGTTGATAGGAAAGAATAAACTAACTTATCATACAAGCATTACTCCAATTATTCAAGGAACTTACTCAAAATACAATTATCTTACCATTCGATTGAATCACTAACCCATTCATACAAGAAACATACAGACAGACATCCACGCAGAAAAGTTACCAAAGTGAAATAAAACTCGTAATTCACACAAATAAATCCATTCCTGACCTCCCACTGCAGAATCAACCCTGGCCTAAACATCGAAAGCCTGCTGAAACAAGTGGGTCTTTAATTGTGAACAAAATGAAGTATAAGATGTTTAAAGCTGGAGGTGCTGTGGTAAAGAATTCCAGAGAGCTGGTGAATTAAAGAAAAAAAGCGCTCGACCTAGTAGATTCCCATCTTGTTTTAGATGGGGGTGGGAGAACTAACCTATTATCTTTTAATGAATGTAAGGTACGAGAGGGTGTATAAGGAATCATCAGAGAAGCTACATATGCAGGGGAACCACTGTAAAGAACTTTATGGGTTAGAGTTAGAATTTTAAATTTAACTCTAAACTCTATAGGTAACCAGTGTTGAAGAAGAGGAGAAACAGATCATAGTAGGATGCTCGACAAAGTAAATGCGCTGCAGTGTTTTGTAATGTTTGTAATCTCTTGAGGTTATGCTTAGTGATCCTTGCGTAGATGATGTTACAATAATCATATCTAGAGTGGAGAAAACATAGAACAAAGTGCAGCAATGCATTATAATCCAAGAATTACGAATAGATCTCAGCTTGCGTAGAAAGAAAAAACACGATCTAACAACCTGAGAAATTTGAGGGCCAAAGGATAATGCTGAATCCAAAGTGACCCGAATCTATCTCCTGCATCTACCACCCCCAATCCCAATCCCTCAAATTAGCCCCTTACAACTTCTCTGCTCCCAACCCTCCAAATTGTCCCAAGCCCCAAAGCTACTCTCTGTAACTGCAGTTGATCCTCTAATATGCCCCCTCCAAAACTACTTCCCCTACCCTCAAAAACTACTGGCTCGTTTCCCCAACAAACTATCCCAGTTCCAATAATGGTCCCTCACCCCTAAATTTACTCACATCCCCCTACTGCATGACCTCCAAACTGCTCCCACTCCCCCACAACTGTCCCCATCCTCCCAAACTACCCTTTGCAAGTACCCTAACCCCCCCATTCTGCTTATGCCTTCCAAAATTAACCTTCCCCATAATTATGCCCAACCCCCATGAGTAATCCCCACAGGCACACTCAAACACTATAAATATACAAAACAGATATACACACATAGCCATGTGCAGAGGGGTTGGAAAGAATTCCATAAGCCACGCCCTGCATGCTTTCTCCACTTGTTTATTGTTTGAACTAATTTGTGAAATATTTAACTCTTTAGTTATTGTATTGTGCACAGTACTCTTCCCTTTCTTTTCTGTGGTATACCTCTTGAATCATTGTTAAGATCCCTTGTTGAAGAAATTGATCATTCCTTACTGAAATGGAAGAATGGTTTGTTTATGCTTCTTTCATATATTCTGTTGTGCAAAGGTTTTACTTCATGTGATTTCCTTCTGCTTTTTCACTATGCAGTGTACAGCAGGTTCTTATTTTGAATTTATGACATGCTGAGGCTTACTGTGTGCTACTTGAATGCATTCTTTAATATTATTCCTTTGGGTGAAAGTATGAGGAATTGCTAGGCTTTTGTTTTTTTTTTTTAAAGATACTTGTTTAGCTCACACCTGAAGGACAAGTGTTTCGGTCAGTGTTGGTCAAAGTACTTAAGTAAAAATAAATGTAAATTTTAATACTTAAGTAAAAGTACAGCGCACATAACTTTTTTACTTTCACTTAAGTAATTTTTTTATTGCCTAATATTGTAACGGTTAGATGAATGCCTGACCTCTGAGTGGGGGAATCATACACACTAGTCAGCTAGATGCTACTCACGCTTCTGTCCATTAAGATCTACTGTTTATAGTCCTTTAACAAATCTAACGTAAAAAAATTCTTAGGAGCATACTATTTATACTTCTATATTATTATTTTTCCTATTGGTATACTCACACAGCCATTAGTTTCTCTCTGGTGTGTGTCTGTTAAGATGATTCACTGCAGCCTGTTAGAGAAATTTTCTCTCACTCTTAGCCATATGATCAAAAGCCTTGCGCTGTTCCAAATAGTGCTCTAAAATTAGTGCTGGAACAGTGCAGGGCTATACCGCCCCTATGATCAGAGCTAATAGCATGCAAATTTAACCATGCTATTAGCTCTGATCATAGGGGTAACTGGGGGAGGATTGTTCCTGAGTATGCACTCAGGCACAGTCCTCCCACACTTTTTTCACAGATCTGGGCTGTCAAAAGCCTGGACCTATTAAACATTCTAAGGGGTTACTCCTCCACACCCCAATCGGTAAGGCCCCGGCGACAGCGACCCCCCCCCCCCCCCAAGCTCACCCTAGACATCAACATGGGGGGCTGGAGGTCCGGTGGATCTCCAGCCTCTCTAACAACCTCCCTCCAACAGAAGAGAGGGCTAGAGGTCACTGGACTGTGACTGCGATCCCCTCCCCCTGAAGCCCCTGTACCATGAATGGAGGAGGGACGCGATCCTAGTCCCTCCTCCTATAAGCACCGCCTCCAAAATGGTGGTGCCCAGCCCTGCCCAGTGCACCCTCAGATGCGCTGGGTGGGGCTTCCATTCCATATAAGGGAAACAGCACATAGCAGATCAATGCAAGTAGCATGCTAATCCATGCTAACGTATGATTCATTCCGGCACCCCCATGATTAAAGGTGGAGCACGCTGAACAGTGGCGCTGTACCGCTCAAAACCCTACACCAGCTTGGAGCTGGCGTTAGGGCAGGAGGGGAAGCAGGACAGCAGTCATGTGGCAGGATACAGCCTTCCGCCCAGGCTTTGTCAGCCTGGGGTCCATCGGACTTTCCATACACCAGTCGGTAAGGCCCCAATGACTGCGACCTCCCAAGTCCCCATATCCTCCTGGACACCAAAACAGGGGAGCTGGAGGTCCTGTGGACTTCCAGTCTCCGTAACACCCCCCCCCCCCCGCCACCTCCTCAGCTTATGCTCAGATCTGGCGCAAGTTTGAGGTGTGGTGTGTTTCAAAGGCGATCACTCTTACGCGGGCTACTGTCTCGCCGGTGCTGGACTTTTTGCAGGATGGCTTACAAAAAGGCCTGGCTTACAATTCCCTGCGGGTTCAAGTGGCAGCATTGGCATGCTTCCGAGGGAAAGTCTCTGGCTTGTCCCTTGCTGCTCATTCGGACATTGCCTGATTACTCAGAGGGGTGCTGTGGATCCGCCCTCCAGTGCAGTCACCTTGTCGGGCCTGGAACCTGGGGCTGGTGTTGAAGGCTCTCCAGCGTTTGTCTTTCGAGCCACTTATGCGAGCTTCGGAGAACAATGTCTTTTTGGTGGCCATGACATCGGCTAGACGCGTCTGAGCTGCAGGCGCTGTCCTGTCGGGATCCTTTTCTACAATTCTCGGAGTCCGGAGTAACGGTACGTACATTGCCTTCCTTTCTGCCTAAAGTGGTTTCAGCGTTTCACCTGAACCAGCCCATTTTTCTTCTTTCCTTTTCTAGGGAAGATTTCCCGGACTCTTTTGGGCAATTACATCTTTTGGATGTCCGCAGGGCTCTGTTGCAGTATCTACAGATGTCAAATGACAGGTCCTCGACGCGGGGGCCCGGCGTCTAAGGCCACTATAGCCCGTTGTCTCAAAGAAGCCATCTTTTCTGTGTATGTGCTTTCAGGTCGGTCTCCGCCTGAAGCGTTTAAGGCGCATTCCATGAGAGCGATATCCTCTTTGTGGGCTGAAACGGGTGCACTCTATCTTCAAGAGATCTGTAGTGCGGCTACTTGGGCTTCTTAGCTCTCGTTTGTCCGGCATTACAGGCTGGATGTTGCAGCGAAGCAGGACGCGATTTTTGGAGCACAAGTGCTTGCTCGTGGAGTGGCCTGTTCCCACCCTAAGTAGGGAGTGCTTTTGTACATCCCATCAGTTAATGGATTCATCTGCTGCTGATGACAAGGAAGGGAAAATTAGGTTCTTACCTTGGTAATTTTCTTTCCTTTAGTCACAGCAGATGAATCCATGATCCCTCCCTGTCTGACTTTGTTTTTTGTTCAGATCTTTCATGCAGATATATATCTCATTGGGAGAATTTGGAAACCAGTTCTCAGAATTTCTACATGCTGTTCTATTACAGGAGGTTGAGATCGTCCCTCCTTTGTATGGTTATTGCTCCGGTTCTGGGGCATTTGTTCACTGTGAGGAAAGTTTATGTGATGCTACCTTTCTTATTCACTCTGCTTTGGAAATTTCAAATACTGAAGGCAGTTGGTGCTAGCCGTCCAAGCCAAGGGTCACTGTGGTTCTACAGTGTTCTCTATCTCCACCTGCTGGTAGGCGGATACAACCCATCAGTTAATGGATTCATCTGCTGTGACTAAAGGAAAGAAAATTACCAAGGTAAGAACCTAATTTTCCGGTCTGTCCGGTAAGCTGTTCCCTGCCAAACTGTACCAGAGCAGAGGATTTGCCTCCCTCTGTTTGTACAAATGCACAGTCTTCAATTCAGATGAACTTTGTGAGACACTATTTGACAATTCACATACCAAAGACCAGTGGCGTAGCCAGACCTAACATTTTGGGTGGGCCCAGAGCTAATATGGGTGGGCACTGTGTATACAGGTATGAGTAGTGTTTCTTGCTACAAAATAATGCATTAGAATGCACTTGATGATGGATTAATAAGTAGTATGCCCAACATCTGCCCTGCAGCAACAATTTAAAAACAATATTTTTAAATATGGTTACATTATCCCACATCTTAAACTTGACCAGGCGTAAGTCTACTATAATGGCAAACATCTCAACACACATGACAGGATCCTACAGTATAATTATAGCAATATTATCCTTCAAACTTTGCTTCTCTACCTCTCCATCCAGCCCCATAGCCCGGCATCAGCCCTTCTCTACCCTACCCCCCACCTATAGCCCAGCATCAGCCCTTCCCTTCCCCATCATCCATCCCATTGCTATGCATCAGCCACACCCTAACCCCCACCCCCACCTTGTAATCTAGCGTCAGCCCTGTCCTATCCCCTACCCATCCCCCATAGTCTGCCCCCCAACCCTGAAGCACACCAGCATTAAATATAAAACCTTTTGTTTTTTTAATGCCCTGGCCACTGCAGAGGCCACCCCCATCCAGGAACCTGCCTACATTAAATGTAAAGGTTTTTTTTAATTTTAAACCTGGGCACTGCAGAGACCATCCCCACCCCAAAACCCACCAACATAACATTTTTTTAAAAGGTTGGTTTGTTTTTTTTAACCTGTGCAATGAGCCTACCCCAACATTATTGGTGGGTTTCTGGGTGGGGATGGGCTCTTCACTGTCTAGGGAAAAAAGATTAAATATACCTTTTTTCCCCTAGGCCATGAAGAGCCCATCCCCACCCAGAAGCCCACCACCAACATTACACTCACAAAAAAACAAAAAACATTCAGACAAAAACTGAAATGAAGACCCCCCCCCCCCTTCCCTCCACCCAAGAAAGCCAGTTTCTACAAGCAGGGCAATACGGGTAAGAGAGAAACATAAATGTTTTTTCTCCTGTACTCTGCAAAATACAAAACTAAAGAAAAATAAAAAATTAAAGTTTTTTTTTAAAGGTACATTTCACAAAGCAGGCACATCTCAATCATTAAAAAATATTAAATAAAAATATTTTTTTTTCTTTTCTACCTTTGTTGTCTGAGCACTTTATTTTTCTGGGTGAACTGGTCCCACTCTCTTCCACTTTCCATGTGTCAGTCTTCTAAATTCTTTTCCAGGTTGGCTTTCCCATTTCTTGTCTCTCCTCTTGTCGTCATTCTTTCCCATTCAATCACCAAGTCCCACTCATCTCCTGCTCTGTTCCCCTTCCCCCCCACCCCCACCCCTAGTCACATCCATCTTCTGCTCCTTCTCCCTCCCTCCATCCACACCCTCTAGTCTCATCCATCTTCTGCTCCCTCTCTCTCCCCCCCACACCTCCAAGTCCCATTCATCTTCTGCTCCCTCTCCCTCCCCCAAGTCCCACTCATCTTCTTCTCTGTTCCCCTTCTCCAACACCCCTAGTTGCATCCATCTTCTGTTCCCTCCCACCCCTCTAGTCCCATCCAACTTCTGCTCCTTCTCCCTCCCTCCACCCATCCACACCCTGTAGTCCCATCCATCTTCTGCTCCCTCGCCCTCCCCTCACATCCCCTAGTCCCATCCATCTTGTGCTCCTTTATCTCTCTCTCTTACTCTCTCCCCCCCCCCCCCCCGTGGTCTCTCTTTTTTTTTAACCCTTCGTCAGCCGGTCTCGTCCCTGTCTCTTGCTTGCTTTCCTTCCAGCACCACCGCCACCACCAGCACTGGAGTGTTCTTTCTCTTCTTCCAACCCTGTGGCGCTCGGTATCGCCCCCCCCCCCTCAGTCTTCCAATCCCTCGAATTGGCAGCAGCTTCAACTAGAAAGCAGTATATACACTGCTTTAGACCTACCCCGGAAGCCTTTCTCTCTCCTACATTTTCCCTCCTACGCGGGAACAGGAAGTTGAAGCAGAAAGAAAGGCTTCCGGGGACAGGTCTAAAGCAGCGTGTGTACTGCTTTCTCGTTGAGGCTGCCAGCGGCTTGGGGATTGGAGGATTCGGGGGCAGAGGGGGGGGGGGAGTGTCGCCAAGTCTGTTGATGTGGCGGACGGTACGGGGTCAGCTTCCATGTCACATGGTGGCTCTCTCGTTTGCTTGCGGAAATGCTCCTGGCTGACGAGCTTGCTGGCTGCAGTAGTGCAGTGTCTGTGTTCTCTCATGGCGATCTCATGGACTTCCCTGTGTGGGTTTTTTTTGCGGGGACATCACCTGACGATGTGCACGTGGTGTTGCCTCTTGGCTTGTGTACCTTGCCTTCATTTGAGGGGCTTCTTCCTTCTGCTGTCGCTGGACGCGTCTTGCAGTGTGTTTTCATGCATTTGTAGTGACCAGGTCGTGTTGTCACTTGTCTTCCTCTTGCTGCACTCGGGATTTCTGGCGGTGGAGCTGGACTCAGTGGTTCCTTCGGGTTTCTGGGGTGGGGGGGGGGGCAATTCTTGCGTTGTGGTCGGTGGACAGGGGATGCGGCCTTGTTATGTCCCGGTGGTGTTTGGTGGGTGCTGCGATACTGCTGCAGTTTGTTTAGGGGGGTACAATTGGGCATTCTCGAGTGAGTTGCTCTTTTTCCTGTTGGCTGTGCACGGGTTGGTTGGAGGAGTAGGTAAAACTGGGTGGGCCTGAGCTGTGATTGGGTGGGCCTGGGCCCACCCAGGCCCACCCGTAGCTACGCCCCTGCCAAAGACACATTGTCCCTGCTTCCTGCCTCTGTTTTTTTCAGAGTAACCAGGACCCCCACCTTTAGGTAGGTGTGGTCTACATAACATGGGCAGCCCTAACCCTCCCAACTCTTTGCATGTCTGGTGTGTGCTCTGTATTTGTTTGTCTGCTGGAAGAGCAGTAGGCTGTATTCCCTCCCCCTCTTCCTTACTAGCTTCTGCTTTTAGCTTTATTATTGGTGTTATCTGTCCTTTAGAGATTTCTTCAGTTTTTCAAAGCTGTGAGGAAACCTCTACATTTTCTGTCATTTCTGTGTTGCTTCACTGCAAGAAACAATTCTCTGCCTTCATTTTCACCATATTGTGTGCTGGTCAAAGGTTCAGAGCATTCCTGCTTCTCATTTACCATTTATGTGCCTGCCTGCATTCTGTTAATTAACAGACAAACCATTGTGTCTGCTTTGTTCTATTGCTGATATAGTGCTCCGGAGGTCTGTCTATTTATTCGAATTTTGCTCACACCTTTTTCAGTAGTAGCTCAAGGTGACTTACATTCAGGTATACTGGATATTTCCCTATCCCTGGTGGGCTCACAATCTAATTTTGTACCTGAGGCAATAGAGGGTTAAGAGACTTGCCCAAGATCACAAGGAGCAGCAGTGGGATTTGAACCAGCCACCTCTGGATGTCAAGACGGGTGCTCTAACCACTAGGAGTGGAGGAGTGGCCTAGTGGTTAGAGCACCGGTCTTGCAATCCAGAGGTGGCCAGTTCAAATCCCACTGCGTGCCTTGTGATCTTGGGCAAGTCACGTAACCCTCTATTGCCTCAGGTACAAACTTAGATTGTGAGCCCTCCTGGGATAGGGAAATATCCAGTGTACCTGAATGTAACGCACCTTGAGCTACTACTGAAAAAGGTGTGAGCAAAATCTAAATAAATAATAAATAGGCTACCCTTCCAATGTCTTTGCTTTTCTGATTCAGCTGACTAGGATTCAGATCCAAAGGACTAAGGGGCCAATGTACAAAGCCTACTGTGCTAGAATGTCCGATTTTTGACTGGTTCCATCCAGTTTAGTGTGCATATTATTTTGCTAGTAATGCACAAAGAGGTTCTGCTTCCTTGTCACTTGCAGCAGATGAATCCAGGAACTAGTGGGTTAAGTCCGCCTACCAGCAGGTGGAGATAGAGATAAACAAACTAAAGGCAGTGATGCCAGACGACCAGCTCCTTCCTCAGTATGTCTCTATCTCAGCAGGTGGTGCACGGCTTTTTCTCCAGCTCCTGGGCCCAAGTCCTCTGAGGGTCCTCCTGGGCCGGTGGCCAGTTTGAGGCGGGGGTGGCGGACTGATGGTGGCCCCTTTGGCAGCATACTCAGTTGCTGGGTCCCTACTGCACCTCAAATTCCCTCTGAACAGGCTTTTGCTGTTCTTTTCCTTCCCTGTTTGTTTCTGCCTCCTCACTAAAAAAAAAAAAAAAAAAAAAGAGAACCATAGAATTTGTTTAAAAGAGAAACAGAAGCACAGGGAAGTGTGTTTTTGCTGAGAGCAGGTTTGTGTTACTGCTGTCCGAGTCCTGTTTTCTGTTGCCTGCTTGTCTGAGCCTGCCTCGGTGGAGTCGGAGAGTTTTTTTCTTCAGCTCAGCTGTCAGTTCCCGCGCATTCCCGGTCCGGGGTAAGTCCTGCTGGGTTCCTGTTCGGGGGTGGGCGATGGCAGTGGAAGCAGTAAAACGCTGTTCCCGATGCGGGAAACGGTGTTTGGCGGCAGGCCTTTGCAGCGCAGAGTGCACTGATTTGGCGGGACTCGACAGAGCGGTGGCCCCCCCCAAGAGCGTGCTTTCCTGCCCTGAGCCTTGCGATTCTCGTGCCATTTTGCGATCGGTTGCGGAGCTGGCTCCGGTAGCGGTTTTGGGCAAAGCTTCTTCTCCGCTGGTAGGGGAGTCGGGGGGCTGTCAGGCACTGTGGGCGGTGGTGCAGGTGCCATGGCTGCGACCTCCTCCATGGGATGGGTTTTCGCCAGCGTTAATTTTGCTACTCCATCAGGCGTTTTTGTTGAAAAGGGCCTTGCCCCCCCCTCATGCAGCTGTGGAAGCTTCGGCCTTTGATCCTCTCAGGGGGTCTGGGGATAACCAAGAGATTTTGGGTTTTTCCCCAGAGGATTTATCCTCCCTTAAAAAGCCTAGGCTTTCTTTGGGGTCTGAGGAGGGGTCCTGCATCCAGTCGCCTACAGCTTCCTCCATGGTGGCTCTCTCGGAGCAGACGGGGGTAGAGGACGTGGAGGACGGTGTCCTCACTGACCAACCGGAGGACTCTTCCGCCGTGAGGATTTTCCATAAGGAGGAGTTGTCCTCCTTTATCTCTCAGGCGCTGGAAGCCCTGAATATAGAGGACCCTGAGCTTGCGGCTTCTCAGGCGGTTAAACCCAAAGATGGCTAGTACCAGACAACCTCCTTCTAAGGCCTTTCCGATATACATGAAGCTATTGAAGAGTTGATTTCGGCCCAGTGGGCGGATCCGAATGGGGGGCTGAAAGTGGCTAGGGCTATATCCGGTTTCAGCGGACCGTTTAGAGCAGTTTGCTCTGCCTAGGGTGGATACCCTGGTGACGGCGGTCACTAAGAAGACTACTCTTCCAGTGGAAGGTGGTGTGGCACTTAAGGATATGCAAGACAGATGGCTAGAGGCCTCTTTAAAACGTGCCTTTGAGGTGGCCGCTTTGACACTTCAATCTTCTGTTTGTAGTTCTTATGCGGCTAGAGCTTGTCTCAGTTGGCTACATTCTGTCACGGATTCGATTTCGGATTCTGATATGCCGGGAACTCCTCAGATGTCGCTGATGGATATTGGGCTGGCATACTTGGCGGATGCCTTGTATGATTTGGTCCGTGCTTCGGCCAAACTCATGGCCTTAACCGTTTCCTCTTGGTGTCTTTTGTGGCTCCGTCATTGGGCCGCAGATATGGCCTCTAAACAACAGCTCATTAAATTGCCTTTCCGAGGGAAATTGCTTTTTTGGGAAGACCTAGAAAAGATTGATAAAGATTTGGGGGATTCCAAATCTCAGCGTCTTCCGGAGGATAGACCCAAGTCTACTTCCAGGCAGGGAGCCCCGAGGTCACGTTTCAGAGAGACATGACGGTATTGTCCGGGGCGGTCCAACGCAGCCTTTCAGCGTCCTCGTTTTGGGCAGCGTTCTTCCTTTCGCAATGAGAAGCGTCCGGCTGGACCCCCCTCTCGTCAGGGGGCTCCTTCTTGGGCCTCCCAATGATGGGGCGCATGTACACTTGGAAGGAGAGGAGATCAGTGGTCATCTTTCTCTGTTTCTTCCAGAGTGGGCCAGAATTACTTCGGACCAGTGGGTCCTCGATGTGGTACATAAGTACATAAGTAATGCCATACTGGGAAAAGACCAAGGGTCCATCGAGCCCAGCATCTTGTCCACGACAGCGGCCAATCCAGGCCAAGGGCACCTGGCAAGCTTCCCAACGTACAAACATTCTTTACATGTTATTCCTGGGATTTTGGATTTTTCCAAGTCCGTTTAGTAGCGGTTTATGGACTTGTCCTTTAGGAAACCGTCCAACCCCTTTTTAAACTCTGCTAAGCTAACCGCCTTCACCACATTTTCCGGCAATGAATTCCAGAGTTTAATTACACATTGGGCGAAGAAAAATTTTCTCCGATTTGTTTTAAATTTACTACACTGTAGTTTAATCGCATGCCCCCTAGTCCTAGTATTTTTGGAAAGCGTGAACAGACGCTTCACATCCACCTGTTCCACTCCACTCATTATTTTATATACCTCTATCATGTCTCCCCTCAGCCGTCTCTTCTCCAAGCTGAATAGCCCTAGCCTCCTTAGTCTTTCTTCATAGGGAAGTCGTCCCATCCCCGCTATCATTTTAGTCGCCCTTCGCTGCACCTTTTCCAATTCTACTATATCTTTCTTGAGATGCGGCGACCAGAATTGAACACAATACTCAAGGTGCGGTCGCACCATGGAGCGATACAACGGCATTATAACATCCTCACACCTGTTTTCCATACCTTTCCTAATAATACCCAACATTCTATTCGCTTTCCTAGCCGCAGCAGCACACTGAGCAGAAGGTTTCAGTGTGTTATCGACGACGACACCCAGATCCCTTTCTTGGTCCGTAACTCCTAACGTGGAACCTTGCATGACGTAGCTATAATTCGGGTTCTTTTTTCCCCACATGCATCGCCTTGCACTTGCTCACATTAAACGTCATCTGCCATTTAGCCGCCCAGTCTCCCAGTCTCGTAAGGTCCTCTTGTAATTTTTCACAATCCTGTCGCGCGTTAACGACTTTGAATAACTTTGTGTCATCAGCAAATTTAATTACCTCGCTAGTTACTCCCATCTCTAAATCATTTATAAATATATTAAAAAGCAGCGGTCCTAGCACAGACCCCTGAGGAACCCCACTAACTACCCTTCTCCATTGTGAATACTGCCCATTTAACCCCACTCTCTGTTTCCTATCCTTCAACCAGTTTTTAATCCACAATAGGACATTTCCTCCTATCCCATGACCCTCCAATTTCCTCTGTAGCCTTTCATGAGGTACCTTGTCAAACGCCTTTTGAAAATCCAGATACACAATATCAACCGGTCACCCCGATATTTCACCTGCTGAGACAGTCTTGGAGGTGGCTCTGTAGATTTTTCACTTTCAACAAATCGGTGTCCCCTTTGCTACCGATAAGAGGGAACCCGGAGTTTCCCGCAGGGACCACCTCGGGGATGTTTCGAGACTGGGCGATTGCGGGAGTGCATTATCTGAGTCAAGTGGTGACAGAACAGGGTAAGATGAAACCTTTTCCGGATATATGTAGGGAATTCAAATTGCAGAAGAAAGACACTTTTGCATATATGCAACTGAGCCACTATGTTCGCTCCCTTCCAAGGGAAGCTTTGAATATGGAGACTTGGGAGTGTTTTACTGCAATGCTGGTCTTGATGCGCAGTTCTGGGTCCCCTTAAAATACTATCACGCACATCTCAGAGAACACACTAGCCCTCTGGATTTTGAGAAGGTGGCACAGAGGTGGAGAGAGGAGCTGGGCACAGGGATCACTGCAGAACAACTCCACTCTTGCCTTCTTGGAACTTACAAATTGACCGAGAATGTGGGGTACCGTGGGAGATACAGTATAAGTTTGTACTGAGACTTCATATCTCCCCAAAGAGGGCTCACAAAGCCACGTTGCGAGAATCTGATGACTGCCTTAAGTGTGGGAAGGGAGAAGCACACTTGGGACACATGTTTTGGTCTTGCCCTGGTGTTCAATCCCTTTGGCGAAATATAGCTGTCAGCAGTCGTTGTCTAGGGTTGGTCCCGGGTCCAGTTCACAGAGGCAGTGGGTTCTCAAAGAATATATACTCCACACGGGTTTGGATATATAAAGTATATTACATTTTGCAGATATATATAGGCTTACAGCACTTAGCACATGTAACTGGTACAGGCTGTCTCTGGGTGTGTGTTTAGAGAGAGATAGAAAGGATAGGGTGTTTGTTCAGAGGAAGAGAGAAGCCTTGGAGTTGTGCTGCAAGAGGTATATATGTGTGCAGGGGGAAAGACAGAGAGAGAAGTAGTGCATGCAGAGCCCTGTGTGCTCTACTTGCAGGGAGACAGAGAGAGAGAGAGGGGGAAAGATGCCCCGGACAGAGAGCAGTGCCCTGGACAGAGAGAAGTGCCCTGGACAGAGAGAAGGGGGGAGAGCTGCCCTGACTCCGAGCACCATGTGCTCTGTTTTTTTACCTCCAGAACAAAGAGATCATAAAACTTATCTTCTTTCCCAGCCAACTCCAGTGTACTTTTCTTTGAAGTCAGGTGAGCAATTTCACAGGTTGTCCTTTTTGAAGTCCCAAGACATGGAGCCTCACTGTCTGGCTTCCTTTGTTCTCAGAGCTCTGGTCAAAAGGTATGTTAATCAGGAGCAATTGAGAAACAAAAGGGCTATTAGGCCATTTGGTCCATTTCATCCTCTGATTCCTGAAGGGGAGGGGGGAAGTTCTCAGAGGTCCGAAGCTGGTTTAATATTATGTCAAGCTGGTTTCATATTAATATAAGTATGTCCAGCAATAATTTTGACTTCCAGCAATCCTGACAATAGCGAATCAGATCTCAACAATATGGGGAGTGAAGTGGGTGCCTTCCCCTGGACAGTTGTTTGAGGGGTACAGAATCCAAGGGCAATTAAGACCAGGGCTTAAAGCATTTCTTCAGAGGGCGACCTTGATGGGGAAGAAGGTGATACTAAAACTCTTGCTTGGAACTTAGGTCCCCACAATAGCACAATGGAGAGCCACGATGATTCATATGTGCTTACTGGAGCGCAGAGCGGTAACTGACTTGGCAGATAAGAAGGGAGACAAATTTTGCACAACTTGGGCGCCATTTTGGGACACATTAACTCCAGTGGCTCGGCGCAGAGTACTTAATTCCTGAAGAAGGGGGGGGGGAAGGGTAGGGAGGGGGGAGAGAGCGGGGATTTGGGTAGGAGGGAGAAAATGTATGAGAAAATTGTCACAATGGACTAAGAAAATAGAACTGGTGACATGTTTGTGCAGATGTTTTATACCTATAGTAATGTTCTAATGTTGTGTTATTGTGTCAATAAAAAGGAGTTATAAAAAAAAAATTCAATGCGAAGAAATGCAAAGTGATGCACTTAGGGAGTAGAAATCCACGGGAGATGTATGTGTTAGGCGGTGAGAGTCTGATATGTACGGACGGGGAGAGGGATCTTGGGGTGATAGGATCTGAAGGTGACGAAACAGTGTGACAAGGCGGTGGCCGTAGCGAGAAGGTTGCTAGGCTGTATAGAGAGAGGTGTGACCAGCAGAAGAAAAGAGGATTTAATGCCCCTGTATAAGTCGTTGGTGAGGCCCCACCTGGAGTATTGTGCTCAGTTTTGGAGGCCGTATCTTGCTAAGGATGTAAAAAGAATTGAAGCGGTGCAAAGAAAAGCTACAAGAATGTATGGGATTTGCGTTACAAGACCTATGAGGAGAAACTTGCTGACCTGAACATGTATACCCTGGAGGAAAGGAGAAACGGGTGATATGATACAGACGTTCAAATATTTGAAAGGTATTTCTCCGAGGACAAGCAGGCTGCTTGTTCTCACAAATGGGTGACGTCCACGGCAGCCCCTCCGATCGGAGATCTTCCTAGCAACAGAGTTTGCTTGTTCTCGCGTGCGCCTGCGATATGCGCATGCGCGGCCGTCTTCCCGCCCGAAATCGCTCGTGTTCGCTAGTCTCCTTTTTTCCGCGGCTTGGGACGGCTGTTTTTTTCGGTCGCTCCGCGCCCCTTGGAGATCCCTCGCGATTCGCGGTTTTTTCACTAAAAAATTTCTAACTTTTTCCTTTATCTCTAGTGTTGGCCCGTAAGTTTTCTTTCGTGGTCGATTGCGGCTTTTTTCGCATGCTCGTTCGTTTTTTGGTGAGCTTTTGGTGCCCTATTTTCACCATCGCGGACTTCGATTTTGCCGGCGAGATTTTTCCGCCCATGTCATCGAAGCCTTCCAGCGGCTTCAGACCGTGCACCCAGTGCGGCTGGATAATCTCTCTCACTGATAGGCACGTTTCTTGCCTTCAGTGTCTGGGGGCTGGGCACCGTCCTCAGGCCTGTAATCTCTGTCTTCTTTTGAAGAGGAGAACTCAGGCGGCGAGATTAGCCCAGTGGAACAGTTTGTTCGGGGCTTCATCTGGCGTGTCGACATCCTCAGTCCCGCGGTCCTCGGCATCGGAGCCTTCGGTACCGCGCCCAGCATCGACTTCGGTACCGGCATCGACATCGAGGCCTTCGGTATCGAGGTCATCATCGGTTGCAGCTACGAGACCGGGATTGTTCCTCCTGAGGATGTCGTCGGAGGGTGCTTCGATGTCTGGAGTGCAGGTGAGGGCTGTCCATTCCCCTGCTGGTGGCGGTGAGCCCATGAGCAGGTCTCCACCTGTCTCGAGGGCTCCCGCAGTACAGCCCCCCGGGATCGACCCTCTTCGGACCCGGACCCGAGGAAGCGTTTGGATTCGACGTCTTCCTCTTTGGTACCGGGGGGGGTACCGATGCCGTGCGTCGTGTGAAGGCAAAGAAGCACCGGCATCGGTCACCCTCCAGGCGTGGTACCGAGAGCTCTGGGTCGCCGGTACCACCGGCACCCAAGCGTCGACATCAGGAGGACCGCTCACCCTCCATTCAGGAGGTGTCGATGCGTTCCCCTGTGGACAGCCCGGTACCGCCTCCATTCCCGGAACAGGTTTGCAGCTCGACGCCAGTACCGGCCCACCGCCTTTCTCCACAGCCTCTCTGAACGAGAGCCTCAGGGCCGTCCTTCCGGGGATCCTGGAAGAGCTGTTTCGCCCTTCTCCTCCAGTACCGGGGGTGCTTGCGCCGCCGGTGCCGTCGAGTGAGGCGATGGCTGGGCCCTTGTCTGCGGTGAGGGCGCCCGCCCCGGTACCGCTTGCGGTGCCGGCCGCCTCCCAGGAGGGCTCCCCGGCGACGTCGATGGAGGGAGCTCCGTCGCCCCCGCCTCGGGAGTCCTCTTCTCGACGCTCCCACCGTGGCCGTGTTTCCACGGAGTCGAGGCGGGCGCACCTTCGGACCGAAGTCCACCAGCTGGTGTCCGATACTGATGAGGAGGCCTCGTGGGAAGCAGAGGAAGACGTCAGATATTTCTCTGACGAGGCGTCTGATGGTCTTCCTTCTGATCCTACTCCCTCGCCTGAAAGACAGCTTTCTCCCCCGGAGAGTCTCTCTTTCGCGGCCTTTGTCCGAGAAATGTCTACGGCAATTCCCTTTCCCGTGGTCACGGAGCATGAGCCGAGAGCTGAGATGCTGGAGCTCTTGGACTATCCTTCGCCACCTAAAGAATCGTCCACAGTACCCATGCATCATGTCTTCAAAAAGACGTTGCTGGCGAACTGGGCGAAACCTTTAACTACGCCCCACATCCCCAAGAAGATCGAATCTCAATATCGGATCCATGGGGACCCGGAGTTGATGCGGACTCAGTTGCCACACGACTCTGGTGTGGTGGATCTGGCCCTCAAGAAGGCCAAGAGTTCTAGAGAATATGCTTTGGCGCCCCCAGGCAAAGACTCTAGAACCTTGGACTCTTTTGGGCGGAAGGCCTACCATTCTGCAATGCTCATCGCCAAGATTCAGTCCTACCAGCTCTACACGAGCATACACATGCGGAACAATGTGCGACAGTTGGCGGACTTGGTCGACAAGCTCCCTTCTGAGCAGGCCAAGCCTTTTCAGCAGGTGGTCAGGCAGCTGAAGGCGTGTAGGAAATTCCTGGCCAGGGGGGTCTTTGACTCTTTTGATGTTGCATCCAGGGCCGCTGCGCAGGGTGTGGTGATGCGCAGGCTCTCATGTCTGCGTGCCTCCGATCTGGAAAATCGAATCCAGCAGCGGATTGCGGATGCCCCTTGCCGGGGGGACAATGTTTTTGGGGACAAGGTTGAACAGGTGGTTGAACTGCTCCACCAGTGGGATACTGCTTTCGACAAGTTCTCCCGCCGGCCGCCTTCAGCCTCTACCTCTTCGGGTAGATGTTTTTATGGGGGAAGGAGGACGGTTCCCTATTCTTCCGGCAAGCGTAGGTACAATCCTCCTTCCCGCCAGCCTGCTGCTCAGGCTATACCCCAGCGCGCTCGCTCTCGTCAGCAGCGCGTGCCTCAGGCCCCTGCGGCTCCCCAGCAAAAGTCAGGGGCGTGCTTTTGACTGGCTCCTGCAGAGCATAGCCGATGTTCCAGTGCCTGTGCCGGACGGCCTATCGGTCGGGGGGAGGTTAACATTTTTTCACCAAAGATGGCCTCTTGTAACCTCCGATCAGTGGGTTCTCAAAATAGTCCGGCTAGGGTACTCTCTGAATTTGACCTCAATGCCTCCAAATTGCCCACTGGAAGCTCAATCCTTCAGCTTCCAGCACAGGCAGGTACTTGCAGAGGAACTCTCCACCCTTCTCAGCGCCAATGCGGTCGAGCCCGTGCCACCGGGGCAAGAAGGGCTGGAATTCTATTCCAGGTACTTCCTTGTGGAAAAGAAAACAGGGGGGATGCATCCCATCCTAAACCTAAGGGCCCTGAACAAATATCTGATCAAGGAAAAGTTCAGGATGCTTTCCCTGGGCACCCTTCTTCCCATGATTCAACAGGACGATTGGCTATGCTCTCTGGACTTAAAGGATGCCTATACGCACATCCCGATTCTGCCAGCTCACAGGCAGTATCTTCGATTTTGTCTGGGAACACGGCATTTTCAGTACTGTGTGCTACCCTTTGGGCTCGCCTCCGCGCCCAGGGTATTCACCAAATGCCTAGCCATAGTAGCGGCTTCTCTGCGCAGGCTGGGAGTGCATGTGTTCCCTTACCTCGACGATTGGCTGGTAAAGAACACCTCCGAGGCAGGAGCTCAGCAGTCCATGCAGGTGACTATTCGACTCCTGGAGCTGCTAGGATTTGTGATAAATTATCCAAAGTCCCACCTTCTTCCAGTTCAGAAACTCAAATTCATAGGAGCTCTGCTGGATTCCCAGACGGCCCGTGCCTACCTCCCAGAGATCAGGGCCGATAGTCTGCTGACCCTTGTTTCCTCGGTGCGGGCGTCGCAGCAGATCACAGCTCGGCAGATGTTGAGATTGCTCGGCCACATGGCCTCCACGGTTCACGTGACTCCCATGGCCCGCCTTTTTATGAGATCTGCTCAATGGACCCTAGCCTCTCAGTGGTGCCAAGCTGCTGGGAGCCTAGAGGACGTGGTCCGTCTGTCCACGAGGTTTCTCCTCTCCCTTCATTGGTGGACAATTCGATCCAATTTGACCCTGGGATGTCCCTTCCAGATTCCTCAGCCGCAAAAAGTGCTGACCACGGACACGTCACTCCTGGGGTGGGGAGCGCATGTCGATGGGCTCCACACCCAGGGGACTTGGTCCGTCCAGGAATAAGGTCTACAGATCTTCCTCCTGGAGTTGCGAGCAGTATGGAACGCTCTGAAGGCTTTCAGAGATCGGCTGTCCCATCAAACTATCCAAATTCAGACAGACAACCAGGTTGCTATGTATTACATCAACAAGCAGGGGGGCACCGGATCTCGCCCCCTGTGTCAGGAAGCCGTCAGCTTGTGGCACTGGGCACGCCAGTTCGGCATGTGGCTCCAGGCCACGTATCTGGCAGGCGTAAACAACAGTCTGGCCGACAGATTGAGCAGGATCATGCAACCGCACGAGTGGTCGCTCAGTTCCAGAGTGGTTCGTGAGATCTTCCAAGTGTGGGGCACCCCCTTGGTGGACTTCTTTGCCACTCAGACCAATCACAAGGTCCCTCAGTTCTGTTCCAGGCTGCAGGCCCACGGCAGACTAGCGTCGGATGCTTTCCTTCTGTTTTGAGGGGAAGGTCTCCTGTACGCGTATCCTCCCATTCCTTTGATAGGGAGGACTTTGCTGAAACTCAAGCAAGACAGGGGAACCATGATTCTGATTGCTCCTTTTTGGCCTCGTCAGATCTGGTTCCCTCTTCTTCTAGAATTGTCTTCCGAAGAACCGTGGAGATTGGACTGCTTTCTGACCCTCATCACACAGAACGAGGGGGCGCTCCTCCATCCCAACCTTCGGTCTCTGGCCCTCACAGCCTGGATGTTGAGAGCGTAGACTTCGCCTCCTTGGGTCTGTCAGAGGGTGTCTCCCGAGTCTTGCTTCCAGGAAAGATTCTACCAAGAGGAGATATTTTTTCCTCTGGCGACGGTTTGCTGTGTGGTGTGATGGCAAGGCCTTAGATCCTCGTTCTTGTCCTACACAGACCCTGCTTGAATACCTTCTACATTTATCGGAGTCTGGTCTTAAAACCAACTCTGTAAGGGTTCATCTTAGAGCGATTAGTGCATACCATTACCATGTGGAAGATAAGCCGATCTCGGGACAGCCTTTAGTTGTTCGCTTCATGAGAGGTTTGCTTTTGTCGAAGCCCCCAGTCAAACCTCCTACAGTGTCATGGGATCTCAATGTCGTTCTCACCCAGCTGATGAACCTTCCTGTCATCTGAAGTACTTGACCTGGAAGGTCATTTTCTTGGTGGCAGTTACTTGAGCTCGCAGAGTCAGTGAGCTGCAAGCCTTGGTAGCTCATGCTCCCTTTATCAAATTTCATCATAACAGAGTAGTCCTCCGTACTCACCCTAAGTTCTTGCCGAAGGTGGTGTCGGAGTTCCATCTGAACCAGTCAATTGTCTTGCCAACATTCTTCCCCCATCCTCATACCCGCCCTGCTGAACGTCAACTGCACACATTGTACTGCAAAAGAGCATTGGCCTTCTATCTGGAGCGGACAAGCCCACACAGACAGTCCGCCCAACTTTTTGTTTGTTTTGATTCCAACAGGAGGGGAGTGGTTGTGGGGAAACGCACCATTTCAAATTGGCTAGCAGACTGCATTTCCTTCACTTACGCCCAGGCTGGGCTGACTCTCGAGGGTCATGTCACGGCTCATAGTGTTCGAGCCATGGCGGCGTCAGTGGCCCACTTGAAGTTAGCCACTATTGAAGAGATTTGCAAGGCTGCGACGTGGTCATCTGTCCACACATTCACATCTCACTACTGCCTTCAGCAGGATTCCCGACGCGACAGTCGGTTCGGGCAGTCGGTGCTGCAGAATCTGTTTTGGGTTTAGAATCCAACTCCACCCCCCTAGGCCCATTTTTATTCTGTTCCAGGCTGCACTCTCAGTTAGTTGGAAAAGTTTAGGTCAATCTCAGTTATGTCCTCGCCGTTGCGAGGCCCTTTTGACCATGTTTGTTGTTTTGAGTGAGCCTGGGGGCTAGGGATACCCCATTTGTGAGAACAAGCAGCCTGCTTGTCCTCGGAGAAAGCGAATGCTACATACCTTTAGAAGGTATTCTCCGAGGACAGCAGGCTGATTGTTCTCACCTACCCGCCCACCTCCCCTTTGGAGTTGTGTCTTCCCTTGTCTTGTTTTTGCTTGGTACGGGACTAGCAAACACGAGCGATTTCGGGCGGGAAGACAGCCACGCATGCGCGCATCACGGGCGCGTGCGAGAACTAGCAAACTCTGTTGCTAGGAAGATCTCCAATCGGAGGGGCTGCCGTGGACGTCACCCATTTGTGAGAACAATCAGCCTGCTGTCCTCGGAGAATGCCTTCTACAGGTATGTAGCATTCGCTTAATCCGCAAACGAACCTTTTCCGTAGATGGCAAGGTGGTAGAACTAGAGGACATGAAATGAGATTGAAGGGGGACAAACTCAAGAAAAATTTAAGGGAAGTATTTTTTCATGGAGAGAGTGGTGGATACTTGGAATGCCCTCCCGCGGGAGGTGGTGGAGATGAAAACGGTAACGGAATTCAAACATGCGTGGGATAAACATAAAGGAATCCTGTTCAGAAGGAAGGGATCCTCAGAAGCTTAGCTGGGATTGGGTGGCAGAGCCAGTGGTGGGAGGCGGGGCTGGTGGTTTGGAGGCGGGGCTAGTGCTGGGCAGACTTCTACGGTCTGTGCCCTGAAAATGGCAGATACAAATCAAGGTAAGGTATACACAAAAAGTAGCACATATGAGTTTATCTTGTTGGGCAGACTGGATGGACTGTGCAGGTCTTTTTCTGCCGTCATCTACAATGTTGCTATGTTACTATGCTGAAGAATCCCTGATGTAGGCGCTCTGGCAAAACACGGTGATGCCAACCTGTTCAAGTGTCTGCATAACTATTTGGAAAATATCTGGCACAAAATAAGCTCTTATCCTCCTAAGCTTCCACAATGTTCTAAATTCTTTAGTCGATACCGCTTTCACTTGTGACTCAAAAGAGAGTATGTTATCAAATAGTATGCCCAAAATTTTAAATTGTTTTACTGACTTATACATTACACCAATTTACAGAAAAGTCACCCATTGGCAATTAAAACTACTACACAGTACCATTAATTTTGTCTTCTCCTTATTAAGCTTCAGTTTACACTGAAAAGCCTAGCAATCTAATAAAGCTAACCCTTTTGTAATGTCTGTTAGAGCTTCAGCAAAATCCCCAGCAAAAGGTATATATAACACAGGCGTTTTTAACCCAGTCCTCGGGACACACCTAGCCAGACAGGTTTTCAGAATACCCACAATGAATATGCATGAGATAGATTTGCATGCCCTACCTCTATTGTATGCAAATCAATCTCATGCATTTTTATTGTGGGTATTTTGAAAACCTGACTGGCTAGGTGTCTCGAGGACTGGGTTCAGAACCCCTGATATAGCATGATGTCATCAGCATAAATAAATGGGAAGAATTCCATATCCCAGTGGTTCCCAAACCTGGTCCTGGAGGCATCCCAGCCAGTCAGGTTTTCAGGATATCTACAATGAATATTCATGAGATTGATTTCTATACCAAAGAGGTAGTACATGCAAATCTGTCTCATGAATATTCATTAAGGATATCCTCAAAAACTGACTGGCTGGGGTGTCTCCAAGACCAGGTTTGGGAACCACTGCCACATCCCATAAGATGTATGAGGAGAGACTTGATGACCTGAAGGAAAGGAGAGACAGGGGTGATAGGATACAGACATTCAAATATTTGAAAGATATTAATATACAAATAAACCTTTTCCAGAGATGGGAAGGTTGTAGAACTAGAGAACATTAATTTAGATTGCAGAGGTGCTAACTCAGGAATAACATCAGGAAGTACTTTTTCACAGAGAGGGTGGTAGATGCCTGGAATGCCCTCCTGCGGGAGGTGGTGGAGATGAAAACAGTAAAGGAATTCAAAAATGCGTGGGATAAACACAAAAGAGTCCTGTATGGAAGGCATGGAACCAAACAAGCTTAGTGATTAGATGGCAAAACACTAGTAAATTGAAAAGCAAAACCTGTGCTGGGCAGACTTCTACAGTCTGTGCCCTGATCATGGCTGGACAGATTCAGCTTCAGTAGTCTGAGAACTATCATGTGCATTAGAAGTATTGCTGTCTAAGGCCCAGATGCATCAACCAAACGTAAAAAAATGTGAAACATAAAAGTCCTTAACAAATTTTAAAGAACGAAGAATGCACCAAAAAAACCCAAGTCTTTAATGCTCGGTACAGTATTGTAAAGTACCATGCATTAAAGATACGTTAAATTGGTGTAATCCCCGTCAGTAATTGGCCCCTAAGGCATGCGCAGAGCAGCCAAGCATTATGCTGGCTGCTCTGCGCATGCCACAAACGTCAAAACAAAAAAAAAGAAACCCACAAACACGTGGCTCCCTGCTATCCCTTGCATAAAATATAAACAAACATTAAAAAAGGATCGGGAGGGGGCAAAGGCGCTCATCAGGAGCATCCTGTATGGACGGTCTTGCCCCCCCACCGCCCGAGGTCGCCGCTGCTCCCCGCTTCTCCCTGTATGAAATAAAAACTCATAAAAATCTAAACTTTTGCAGCGCCGGGCCCCCCTCCCTTCCTGTCTCTCTCTTCTCCTTCTCCCACCACTGCTCCGCCTCCCGCCATCCTCCACCCCCATGCCACGCCCTCCTGAGTTCGTCGCCGCCGTTCCCCCCACTCCACCGGACCCCCCCTCCGCCTTAATGGCCGGTGCAGCGCCTCTCACCTGTGTGTGACGGCGCTGCACGGGATGGAACAGCTGATCGGCGATCGCTTCTGCCTTCACCGACGTCTCTTTCCTTCTTCCTGTGCCCGCCCTCCTCTATGTATGCAGAGGGAAGCGGGGAGCCACATGTTTGTGATGTTTATTTTGTTTTTCAACATGCCAGCTTGGAATTTTATGGTGCAGGGGGAAGCGGGGAGATGACAGCTCAGGCCTTTATGACTTCTCTGACCATACGTTTAATATGTCGCGGTAAATGATTTGGTGTAATCTTTGGTATTGTTAGTGCATCCCAAATCGTCCACATTACAATGGTAGTTACTCTGTTTTCATTAGCTGCTTGCTTTGTTGGAAAAAGACCTTTAATGCATGCAACGGTTGGGAATTTCCTTCATTAAAGGGTTGTTAGAGGGTCGTTAAGTTTTAGTGCATCTGGCCCTAAGTCAGAGTTTGCATCTGCATCTGCATCTTCATCTTCATTTTTGTTATCATTGGGAGGCAGATTTGTTGACACACTGGAGACTAGAAGATGGGAGCAAGCCTGCCAGTTAACTTTTGCACTGCCATTCATGTCTGAATTGTAACCTGCTTGTAGGAAAATATATCTAGTAAAATATTACAATCCGTAAAAGGACTTAGTGGAGCATGCTGATATATTCAGCCTTCACAGTCTGTCTTGACGAAGGTTAAGAGTTACAGTACTGTAACTGAAAGTACATGATGGGGCTTGTTTCAGAACCTGCATTTTTGTCATTGTCAGCTTATGCTTCCACTTATGTTTCTGCTCATAATACCCCCTTCTTCTACCATATGAATAGAGTATTGCTTACAGTTCTGATCATCCTGCCATCACAGTCATGCCTGTATATGGCTACTTCTGAGCAGATCACAGATGAAAGTCAAAAATATATAGGCACAGCATGCTGCAGGACTCTAGTGGCTTCCTGAATCAGATATTGATCAAGTACAGCTGTCTAATAGAGGAGATATATATTTTTGTGCTTATCTCTATTAGTGTTTTTTTTTTTGTTACATTTGTACCCCACACTTTCCCACTCATGGCAGGCTCAATGCGGCTTACATATACAGGTACTTATTTGTACCTGGGGCAATGGAGGGTTAAGTGACTTGCCCAGAGTCACAAGGAGCTGCCTGTACCTGAAGTGGGAATCGAACTCAGTTCCCCAGGACCAGAGTCCACCACCCCACCCCACCCTAACCACTAGGCCACTCCTCCACCTCATGCAGCTTTCAGGCAAACCGTGGCCACACTGGGTCTTTTTTATTTTTTTTTTAATAAAGTATTGCTGATTGACCTTTATCTGTGATCTGCTCTGCTCTTTGTGTTACACTTTCTGCGGATTTATACTGCCTCTCTTTGTTGGTATGGCCAGTTCTGGTCATTCTTTTTCCAGATAGTCTGTCGGAACTCTTTAATAGTTCTCAAAACAAGACTTTTATTTGGAGGATCATGAGCAGGATGCAGCCAGAGAACATCATTCTGATATTTATGGTGTTCAAAAGAGTTTGAACAACTATCTGGAGGAAAGGACCATAAAATTATTTATTAGGATTATTTGTTGTTATTAGCTAGATAGACTTCATCGCCTATAAGCTATAAGAAATAGATCTTCTTTTTGGTTTCTGTTAAATACTTGTGACCTGGACTGGCCGCTGTCAGAAACAGGATGCTGGCCTTGATAGACCTTGGCCGGCCCAGTATGGCTTTTGAAGTATATGTCAAGTACATGTTCCTATGTACTGAAATTCTGGAAAAGTATTACCTGTAGACCTTTATTTGTGATGATTTTGCTGTTTTACAGGATCTAAACTGTAAAATATTTATAAGTTGTAAATTTGGAGTGATATGATTTTAGTGATTAATTGTCATTTGGTTATGCTTTGTTTGCAGTAGTTCTCACATAGAAAAGTTGCAGTTTAACATTGAGAAACAGACAGGCCTTGTTTGTCAGCTCAGACTATAAAATTCTCATTTCATTATTTGATCCTATCTTAAAATATCTAGAGATTTATATTTTTTTTATTTCTTGAAAAATCATAAATGAGTGTCTTGGAACAGAAAGAATTGGAATGGTGTGATGTAGAACATAAGAGTAGCCATACTGGGTCATACCAATGGTCCATCTAGTCCAGTATCCTGTTTTCCAAACAGTGGCCAATCCAGGTCATAGTAACATAGTAAATGACAGCAGATAAAGACCTGTATGGTCCATCCAATCTGCCCAACAAGATAAACTCATTTTACATGGTATGTGATACTTTATATATATACCCAAGTTTGATTTGTCCTTGCCTTTCTCAGGGCACAGACCATAAAAGTCTGCCCAGTACTGTTCTTGTACTAAGTTCTGAAGCTAACGTCAAAGCCCCTTAAAATTTACACTCCAGCCCATCCCTATCTATTCAGTCACGATCAGGGCGTAGACCGTAGAAGTCTGCCTAGCTCCCATTTTATTTACCAGTTACCGGCGTCACCACCCAATTTCCGCTAAGGTTCCATGGAACCATTCCTTCTAAACAGGATTCCTTTGTGTTTATCCCACGCATGTTTGAATTCCATTACCGTTTTTATCTCCACCACCTCCCACGGGAGGGCATTCCACAGAAGTCACAAGTACCTGGCAGAAACCCAAATCGTGGCAACACTCAATACTAAAAATCCCAGGGCAAGCAGTTGCTTCCCATGTCTGTCTCAATAGCAGACTATGGACTTTTTCTCCAGGAATTTGTCCAAACCTTTTTTAAACCTAGATACGCTAATCACTGTTACCACATCTTCCAACAAAGAGTTCCAGGGCTTAACTATTCGTTGAGGTAAAAAATATTTCCTCCTATTTGTTTTAAAAGTATTTCCATGTAACTTCCTTGAGTGACCCCTTGAGTCTTTGTACTTTTGGAACGAGTAAAAAAATCGATTTATTTCTACTCGTTCTACATCACTCAGGATTTTGTAGATCTCATTCATATCTCCTCTCATCTGTCTCTTTTCCAAGCAGAAGAGCCCCAACCTCTTTAGCCTTTCCTCATACGAGAGGCGTTCCATCCCCTTTATCATTTTATCAGTAAGCTTCAGAATGGGTAACTCTGGCTATATACTGTAAGTCTCTAAATAGAACACAGAGAATTGCAGCACCTGCTCATCACGATTCCTTTGCCAGATACTTCTTTGAGCCCCAGAGAGACATTCACATCATGCTTTCTAAATATAAACCAGCTCTCACTACTCACTATTTCCATTTCACTTGGCAACTTTGGCCAGTGCATGAAATGGTTAGGCCTGATCTACAAAATGAAAGACATGCTGATTGTTGACCTCTAATAAAGCTAAACAAAAAGTTCTGGAGTTGTAATGGTTGTCCATATTTTGCAAAAAGGAATGGCTAATATTTATCATTCCCCTCTGAGTTGGCCTTCTCTCTACAAATAAGGCAGGCTTGGTATCTCTGCCTTTTAGCACTATGAGGTATTTAGAGACAACCAAGCAGTTCAACAGAAATGTTAAGTAGTAGTAGTAGCTGCAGTCCTTGGCTTTCTTGCAGGCCGATCCTGAATATGTGATGTTTTCCCAGAGTCAGATATGTTGGTGTGATGTTGTAACAAAGTTTTGGCTACCTTGTTAGGGATTTCTTTCTTTCTTTCTTTCTTTCTTTCTTTCTTTCTTTCTTTCTTTCTTTCTTTCTTTCTTTCTTTCTTTCTCTCTCTCTCCCCCCCCTCTCCCCCTCCCTCCCTCCCTAAGTATCACCATTTTTATATTAACTCAGTAAACCATTATCGGTAGATAACTAATACATTGGAACAAAAGGAGAACTGCAACCACGCTTTTAGTTTAATCCACCCAAAATACCTACCCCTCACCCCAACCTCCCAATCATCCTCAGTCCTTCGTATAATTTCCCATCTACAGTATGCCACGGACAAAATCCCCCTTCTCCCATCATCCCTTACCACCCTCAACCCCCCTCCCAAACTAAAACTCCCCCCTTCCCTGTCTGGCCCTGTCAGAGTATGTGTAAAATAATCAAGGTGTTGTCGCTATTTAGCCTATAGAGTTTAATATTAGGCTTTTAGCATGTGAGGGCAGATCTTGAAAGTAGGGGCTCTAGATAGAGAGAGAGTTTCTTCCGCCTAGGTCATCAGAACATGGAATTTATTATGCCATCCTCAATAGGAAACAACACAGAGAGGGTTGTGAAGTACAGAATACAGTCCAAAAGCACAAAAAGCATCAAGAGTCTTCAATAAACGGGACAAAGATCTTTATTTCTACAGCGTAGATCAATCACATAATGACTCGACACGGGCTGTGCTTCGGCGTGAAGTGCCTGCCTCAGGGGTCTTATGTCTTCAATATCCCCATTAGGAAGGCAGGTCAGATGAAGTCCAGGATCCTGAAATACATTTCATGTCTACCGGACCTGCTTTCCTAATGAAACATTTTGCGTCGAAACCCATAATCCTTAATCAAAGCACAATGTCTAGCAGGAACCCTTTTGGTAACATCTGGACTTGTTGTATGAGTAAATAGCGTAGATACACTACTATGCACTTCCAAAATAAACATAATACAGGGCAGTCCCCAAAATGGGTGGTAGAGATGAAGCGAAAGCCTGTTTTTTTCCCCAAAAAAACATTTGTATGTGGTTTACTATATATTGATTGTGCTGCTGATAGCAGCCATTAAGACAGTGGTTCCCAAAGCTGGTCCTGGAGGCACCCTAGCCAGTCAGGTGCATGCCAGTCTCTCTCATGAATGAATATTCATGAGAGAGATTGGCATGCACTGCTTCCACCGCGTGCAAATCTCCTGTCTCGTGACTATGCAAGATTGTAAGCTCTCTTGAGCAGGGACTGTCCTTCCCCATGTTTAAACTTGTACAGCGCTGCGTAACCCTGGCAGCGCTATAGAAATGCTAAGTAGTAGTAGGTATCCTGAAAACCTGACTTGCTGGGGTGCCTCCAATACCAGTTTGGGAACCACTGCAGTGAGATGTTTTAGTGTGCTCTGTTGGTCTGCTGGAAAATGTGCAGCAAAAACAAAATTGATTGAAAATACTACAAAAAAAAAAGGATTCCTGCATACCTCTATCTAGTGCTGAGAAAACAGGTAATGTGTGGCTCAACCTTCCTGTGTGCTGCATCCACACTCTTTGGGGGCAATTCTATAAGTGGGTGTCTCCGTTTTGGTACCCTGATGCTATGCTATAGTGGCATCTAGGTACCCAGATTCCATTTTAGAATAACCGCTATTTCCTTGTCATCAAGCAGATGAATCCACTACGAATGGGTTGTGTCCACCTACCAGCAGGGGGAGATAGAGAGCACTGAAAACCATAGTGCCTCTTGGCCAGCTAGCTCCATCTGCCTCTCAGTATTCTCTATCTCCCCAGCAGGGTGGACGCAGCTTATTCAGCTCCTTCAGAAATCTGCCTGGGGTGGCTCCTGTGCTTTGGCCAGTTGTAGCAGGGGTGTTGTGGCTGGTGGTGCCCACTTTAAAGGCACATAGGTTCGCCCTTTCCCTGCCTTACCCGGCCCCCTATGTGGATGCAGGCATATAGGTTTGCCCTGTCCCTGCCTTTCCCACACTCTTCTATGTGGATGCTAGCACATTGGTTCGTCCTTTCCCTGCCTTTCCCACTCTCCTAATCCTCCAGAGTGCCTCTGTAGCTGTTGCCTCTAACTTTCCTCACAGCGGTTAAAAAAAAACAAAACGCGACGCGCTTCTTAGTGCTGCGATCCGAAAACTAGGCTTTCTTCTTGCTGTACAGTGTGACCGGAGCTCTGGGACTCGGTCTGGTGAGGTAAGAGAGTTTTGTAGCTCCTCCGGGGAGGACCCACGATCGGGACGTTTTTGGTGCGAATCTGCCATTTTGAAATTTTCCGCCATTTTTGGTGATGGCTGTGGAGGTTGTTAAGCGCTGATCATGTTGTGGCAAGTGCAGATCCGCAGCAAGGCTCTGTAAATCGTGCTCTTCAGTCAGAGCTGGCCCGAGTATGGTGAGCTGGCAGCGGGGTGCCATCTTGGATGCGGCGCATGGTTCGACCCCCGCAGGAGCGGAGGGGTCTGAGGCCGGAGGGGAGCCTTGGATGGAGGCTGCCAGAGGGGCTGCTTACCCCGGTGTGGAACTGGGAGGCCAGGGTGAGCCTTTCTCCCCTGAGTTTGTGTTGCTTTTACATAAAGCATTCATGTTAAAAAGAGTTCTGCCGTAGACGTTTGACTCTGCATTGCTACCTGGTACCCCTCCGGTGGAGACTGGTCCGGGGCTGCCGGCAGGCGTTTGGTCCCCAGACAGTTGGCCGCAAGACAAGCGCAGAAGGGTAAATTCCCCTTCAGAGAGTGGCGCACCCCCCCCCCCCCCCCCCCCGTGGTCGGGCTGTGGAGATTCTGATGGGTCTGACAGATCTTCGTGGCCCGAAGAGCCAGAGGAAGGTGTAGGTTTGCCACTGGATCCAGATGATCCCACCGCGGTTAGGATTTTCCACCACGAGGAGCTGCCAGCGCTTATTTCTGATGCCTTGCAGGCCCTCTCTATTGAAGATCCTGTGATGGGCGAAGCCTCCTCTGGTAATCCAAGGATGGCAAGTACTAAGAAGCCTGCTCAAGCCTTTCCTTTGCATGACTCCATCCAAGAGCTTATTTCAGCTCAATGGGCTGACCCTGAGGGGCCTTTGAAAGTGGCCAGGGCAATGGGGCACTTATACCCTCTTAGTGAGGAGCACTTGGCACGTTTGACACTGCCTAAAGTGGATGCCCTAGTCACGGCTGTGACACAGAAGACTACCCTCCCAGTAGAGGGAGGGATCGCCTTGAAGGACATGCAGGACCGACGTCTGGAATCAGCAATGAAACGGTCCTTTGAAATTTCAGGCCTAGCCTTACGGGCATCTGTGTGCAGTTGTTATGCTGCTCGAGCCTGCCTTGCTTGGTTGCAACAGGCAGTGGAACAGCCCGGGGATGGAGTGGAGCCCCTTGCGGAAGTAGCACAGCTGATGGAGTCGACCTTGTAATTTTTGTCTGACGCCCTCTATGATCTGGTCAGAGCTTTGTCTAAACAGATGGCAGTGGCGGTTGTCGCTCGCCGCCTTCTATGGCTTCGGCATTGGGCGGCTGACACGGCCTCTAAGCAAAGGTTGGTGAAGTTGTCCTTCCAGGGACTTCTCCTATTTGGTGAGGAGTTGGAGAAAATTGTTAAGGGCCTGGGGGATGCTAAACCCCAGCGCTTACCTGAGGATAGGCCGCGGCCTTCTTCCAAGGGTCAGGCGGTTCCCTCTTTCCGTGAAGCTAGAAGGTACCGCCTGGGGCGTTCTGATGGGTTTACGTCATGTGCCCGCTTTCAGCAGAAGAACTCCTTTCGCTCGGACAAGTGTTCCGCAGCGACCGGCTCAAGGCCTGGAGTTCATGGGCGACCCTCTCAATGATGGTACGCCGGCCCACTCCTCAATTCCTGCAGTTGGAGGACGTCTTTCCCTCTTTCTAGAGGAATGGGTCAAGATGACCTCAGATCAGTGGGTTTTGCACCTGATCAGAGATGGTTACAGATTGGAATTCAATGCCCCAGTAAGAGACGTGTTTGTGGAGTCCCGATGTGGCACTGCCGTCAAACGGGCGGCGGTAGAGGAGACCTTAAAAGGCTTGTTGCACCTCGGGCCTGTGCCTCCTGCCGAGCTCGGCTATGGCCGTTACTCCATTTACTTTGTGGTGCCGCGAAAAGAAGGTCTTTTCGGCCCATCCTCGACTTAAAGGAAGTCAACAAGTCACTAAGAGTGCGGCAGTTTCGCATGGAAACCCTGCGCTCCATCATTGCGGTGGTACAGCCAGGAGAGTTTCTCACGTCTCTGGACCTGAAAGAAGCTTACTTGCACATTCCTATTTGGCCCCCTCACCAATGGTTTCTCCGTTTTGCGGTGTTGGGAAGACATTTCCAGTTTTGGGCCTTGCCTTTTGGCCTCACCACAGCTCCCCGAACCTTTTCCAAGGTAATGGTGGTAGTAGATGCCTTTCTCAGGCGAGAGGGTATCCAGGTTCACCCGTACCTCGATGACTGGCTCATCAGAGCAGACTCCGCAGAGGAGAGTCATCATGCAACAGCCAGAGTGGTCTCAGTACTTCAATCTCTGGGCTGGGTCATCAATATACCCAAAAGTCACCTGATCCCCTCTCACTTTCTAGAATATTTGGGGGTCCGGTTCGACACAGCCTTGGGGTTTTTCTACCCGAGCAAAGGCGGTGTAAGCTTCAGAAACAGGTCCGTCTGCTCCTGAGGATGCCTCGCCCGCGAGCTTGGGACATTGTCCAGCTGTTGGGGTCGATGATGGCCACCTTAGAAGTGGTGCCATGGGCGAGAGCACACCTGAGACCTCTGCAGTGGTCTCCAATATCTAAGGATTACCAGCACAGACTCACGTGGCTCCCTGCGGCCCGGCTCAGTATGGAGTGCTGGCTCTCAGACAGCATGCTGCGGCGAGGAATGCTGTTAGCGCTTCCCGATTGGTGCCTGGTGGTAATAGATGCCAGCCTGAAGGGCTGGGGAGCACATTGCCAGGGAAAGCATGCCCAGGGTCTCTGGACACCCGAGGAGTCGGAGTGGTCCATCAATCGCTTGGAGTTGAAAGCGATATTCCAGGCGCTTCTGGCCTTTCACATGACCCTGGAAGGACTGGCTGTCAGAGTTCTGTTGGACAATACAACAGCAGTGGCCTACATAAATCGATAAGGTGACACTCAGTGCAGAGCACTGGCTGCGCAGGCCGCGCAGATTTGCCACTGGGCCGAGCTACATCTGCAGTTTCTGTCAGCAGCTTACATTGCAGGTCAGAGCAACGTGCAAGCCGATTATCTAAGCAGGAATCTAATTGACCCAGCGGAGTGGGAACTGGCAGATGAAGTGTTCCTTCAGATCTGTGCCAAATGGGGGACGCCCGTAGCGGATCTTATGGCGTCAAGCGCAAATGCCAAAGTCCCGTGCTTTTACAGCAGACGGAGAGATCCTTGCTCAGCGGGGTTGGATGCCTTGGCTCAACCCTGGCCTCAGGGCCTCCTGTATGTGTTCCCTCCGTGGCCCTTGATAGGGCGAGTACTCCTGTGGATTCGGCTACATCAAGGAGAGGTGGTTCTCATTGCCCCGGATTGGCCCAGGCGGCTATGGTATGTGGACCTCCGGCGGATGTTGGTGGAGGCTCCCCTTCAGTTGCCTGTGGCACCGAACCTGTTGTCGCAGGGGCCGGTAACCATGGAGGACGCCTGCCGCTTTGGTCTTACGGCATGACTATTAAGAGAACGCAAATGAGAGACAAGGGCTATTCCAACAAAGTCATCTCCACTCTCCTTCAGGCCCGCAAGCATTCCATTTCCGTTGCTTATGCTTGGATCTGGCACCAGTTTGAGGCTTGGTGTGCTGCTAAAGCGATTTTACCAATGCGGGCTTTAGTCTCGCCGATACTTGACTTTTTGCAGGATGGTTTACAAAAAGGCTTGGCCTATAATTCCCTGCTTGTTCAAGTAGCAGCCTTAGCATGTTTCGGGGGAAGGTCGCTGGCCTCTCCTTGGCTGCTTGTCCGGATGTGGCATGGTTTCTTAGAGGGGTGCTTCGGCTCCGGCCTCCTGTGCGGGCTCCATGCCTGGCCTGGAACCTGGAGTTAGTTTTAAAGGCCCTTCAGTGTTCGCCCTTCGAGCCGCCTAGGCGAGCTTCGGAGAACGATGTGACCCTAAAAACGGTCTTTTTGGTGGCCATTACATCGGTGAGACGGGTGTCTGAGCTCCAGGCGCTGTCCTGTCGAGACCCATTTCTGCAATTCTCAGAGTCCGGAGTTATGGTACGTACTGTGCCTTCCTTCCTGCCTAGGGTGGTTTCAGCGTTTCACCTAAACCAGCCTATTTTTCTGTCCTTCTTTTCTAGAGAGGAGTTTCCAGAATCCTTTGGGCAATTGCACCTTCTAGATGTGCGAAGGGCTCTGTTGCAATATCTGCGCATGTCAAATGCTTTCAGGATCTCTGATCATCTTTTTGTTTTGTTGTCAGGTCCTCGCAGAGGGTCTCCAGCGTCTAAAGCTACTCTGGCTCGTTGGCTCAAAGAAGCTATCTTTTCAGCTTATTTGCTCTCTGGCCGGCCTCCGCCTGAAGCGTTTAAGGCACATTCCACAAGAGCGATTTCTTCCTCTTGGGCAGAAAAAGGAGCACTCTCTGTTCAAGAGATATGCAGTGCAGCGACATGGGCTTCTAAGCTCTCCTTTGCCCGACATTACAGGCTGGATGTGGCTGCCAGGAGGGATGCGCATTTTGGAGCACAAATGCTGGCGCGTGGTGTGGCATGTTCCCACCCTATCTAGGGATTGCTTTGATATATCCTATTCATAATGGATTCATCTGCTTGATGACAAGGAAGGGAAAATTAGGTTCTTACCTTGGTAATTTTCTTTCCTTTAGCCATAGCAGATGAATCCATGAGCCCGCCCTGATTGATTGATTGATTGACTGATTGATTGATTGATTGATGGATGCTGTTTTGTGTTCAGTTTTTCCTGTAGATATGTTCCCTCATTGACAGAAGTTGGAAAACAGTCTTCAGGATTTCTGTTCTGTTACAGGAGGTTGAGTTTGGCCCTCCTTTGTGTTATTGCTCCTCTTCTGGGGCGTTTATCTGCTGTGAGGAAAGTTCATGTTATTCTACTTTGCGGTTTAACACTGCTTTGGAAGCTTCAAATACTGAGAGGCAGATGGAGCTAGCTGGCCAAGAGGCAGTATGGTTTTCAGTGCTCTCTATCTCCCCCTGCTGGTAGGTGGACACAACCCATTCGTAATGGATTCATCTGCTATGACTAAAGGAAAGAAAATTACCAAGGTAAGAACCTAATTTTCCCATCTGAGTGCTTTGCATTTATGTCCCCAGTTAAGCTAGCCATGGACTTGAAATAGATGCAGTCGCATAAATGCAGCAGAGGTACAAGTAACAGATCAGTATTCTGTAAGAAATGAGCTTAAGTGAGAGTCCTACCCATATATGCACCCCCTTGTATTTATGCACTATGGCTCTTACGCATGCCATTACAGAATAGTGCTTAAGTGCCCTGCTTGTGCTTTCACAGGCATGGGCATAGTTTGACTGTTTCATTTTTTTTGGGGGGGGGAGGAGGATGGGGGGGGGCATATTAGCATATTCATTTGTATATATATATATATATGCAAATGAATATGCTAATATGGAGGAAGGAATGTATGAGATATCTCATACATATTCATTATGGTTATTCCCAAAAAAGCCAGTTCTTTCTCCCTTCCTTCCTCCATATTAGCATA
This sequence comes from Microcaecilia unicolor, assembly GCF_901765095.1. NCBI lineage: Eukaryota > Metazoa > Chordata > Amphibia > Gymnophiona > Siphonopidae > Microcaecilia > Microcaecilia unicolor. Next base: position 147,485,275 of record NC_044037.1, read on the forward strand.
TTCATTTGCATTTATATGTCCACCTGTATTGAGGACAATTTGCATCAGGGGTTCATTCGTCCCTCTATGTCCCCAGGCAGGGCACGATTCTTTTTCATAGGCAAGAAGGATAGGGGACTGCGGCCATGCATCGTGTACAGGTTCTTGAACGTGATTCCCTACCTCTCATCTCTGAACTCTTTGACCGACTCCAAGGTGCCTGTGTTTTCACCAAACTAGATCTATGAGAAGCCCATAACCTCATCCGGATACAGGAAGGGGATGAGTGGCAAACAGCCTTTAACACCAGAGATGGACACTATGAATATTTCATTATGCCCTTTGGTCTAGCCAATGCTCCCACTGTTTTCCAAAACTTTATTAATGATAATTTCCGAGATCTGTTGTATAAATGTGCTCTTGTCTATCTCAACGACATTCTGTTCTTCTCCCGTTTGTTGGAACAACATAGGCAGCATGTCAAGATGGTGCTCCACCGCCTGCGTCAGAACCGGCTATTTGCAAAAATTAGAAAAATGTGTCTTTGAATGCTCCGAATTACCCTTTTTGGTGTACATAATCTCTGATCATGGGCTATGAATGGACCCAGCTAAGCTGTCTGCCATTCTTGACTGGCCTCGGCCTCTGGACCACTGAGCTCTCCAGAGATTTCTGGACTTCATCAACTATTACCTGCAGTTCATCCTGAATTATTCTGCTATTGCAGCACCGCTAATGGCTCTCACCTGGATGGAGACTAATCCTCGGGTCTGGCCACCCAAAGCCGCACCCACATTTGACCATCTGAAGCAGGCTTTTATGACTGCTCCAATCCTTTGACGCCTGAATCCTGGAAAAAGGTTCTGTGCCAAAGTAGATGCCTCAGCTATTGGAGTGGGTGCCATCCTATCCCATACCCATACCTGTGGGAAACTGCTTCCCTGTGCTTTCTCCTCACAAAAATTTTCTGTAGCTGAGAGGAACTATATGATAAGAGACCAGGAACTTTTGGCCATAAAATTGGCACTGAAGGAGTGGCACCACTTACTTGAGAGGGCCAAATTCCCCTTCATTGTACTGTTCAACCATAATTTATTATATCTTCAAGAGGCACATCGGCTTAATCCACAACAAGTCCGATGATCCTTGTTTTTCTCCTGTTTTGACTTCCAACTGCACTGTCGATCAGCAGAGAAGAATAATAAGGCAGATGCCCTGTCGTGATCCATGGAAGTCGGTGAAGAGGCATCCGACCTCCGGCAATTCATCAACCTAGCCCGGATCTTGACCGCTACTGTCACATCGGTGCTACAGGGCAAGACTATTGTCCTCAGATGTCTTCAGGAGGACGTCCTCAAGTGGGGGCACAATTCTAGAATTTCTGGTTCTGTATTCTGAGGTACCACGGAGCTCATCTCGCGCTCATATTGGTGGCTCACTCTCAAGAAAGATGTAAGGGAGTTTGTTTTGGCCTGTCCTGTGTGTGTGCGTGCACCAGAAACCCTCTCATGCCATCCTTGGGGTCTTCTGCAACACTTCCCTACCTAAGAAGTTGTGGACACACATTGTAATGGATTTCATTACGGATCTTCCACACTCTAATAGTTATACTACCATATGGGTAGTGGTGGACCGTTTCTCGAAAATGGCCCATTTCTTGCCCCTTGCTGGATTACCAACCGCATACAATTTGGCCCAGCACTTTCTCAATGATGTCTTCCGATTACATGGCTTACCTGTTTCCATCATTTCTGACTGGGGTCTCCAATTCACCTCCAGATTCTGGTGATGCCTCAATCTCTCTCTGTATGTGAAACTAGAATTCTCCTCAGTATACCATCCACAGACTAACGGTCAAACGAAGAGAACAAATCAGAGTCTGACGGCCTTCCTGCGAGCCTATTTGTTAGTCCTACAGGACAACTGGTCTCAGCTGTTACCTTGGGCGGACTTCTGTCATAATAATCATGTGAATGTGTCCTCCGGGACCTCTTCTTTTTTTTATTTTTAATTATTTATTTATAGCAATTTTATAATCAAGCATAACTTGTTTGAAAAGCGATACATTTTCCATTATACTTTTAAGGAAATTAAAAGAATAAAGAAACAAAATATAAATCCTCGCTCAAGTCCACAATATATGATTCAAGATTTTAAGAAAAATGGAATTATGTTCAAACAAATTTAAAGGTATTGGTTTGAGGGGTTTGCAGAATACACTGTTCGGTATTATATTAATCTATATACAGGAAAGATGATACTTTTAACCCTCATTACTTTGCCTAGACGCTAAGAATGCAGTTAACTGAGCTGGGTCAAAAAAGACATATTTAAATGATTGGTATTTCACCACACATTTACATGGAAACCTAAGAAAGAAAATTGCTCCCAGCTGAAGGACCCCAGGCTTCATCAAAAGAAATTGTATATGTCTTTTTTGCATATCCCTAGAGACATCAGGGAATATTTGTATTTTTTGACCAAGAGACAATTTGTCCTTATTTTTAAAATACATTGTCATTAACCAAGACTTATCTGGAGCCAATGCTACCGTCGCTATTAATGTTGTTGGAATAACAGGATCATTATCTGATGACTCAAATAGTTCAGAAATGTTCAAATCTTATTTTTGTTTTTTTCTGGTTATCTTGATCAAACGGTGGCAGGTAATATACTTAAGAGAAGGGAGGAATAACCTCTTCCTTCACTTCAAATATCTCTATTAGGTATTTCTTTAGCATCTCTCTGGGAGATTTGGTAAGTTGTTTAGGAAAATGGGATTCAAGATGGCCGCAGTGTTGAGGTGCTAGCAGGTCACACTTGTTAACTCTCTGAAGGAATCCTCTAATCGAGATGCCGTAGAGATGGGGGCCGTCCGGCCTCCAACGCCCCACAACGGCAGACTCTTACTTCTCAAGATCGTTCCTTCATACCGCGTCTACTCCATCTACAACGGTATTAACTATGTCGAATGGCAGCCCGCTGACTTGCGCTGGAGCGAATGGAGGCCTGGAAGCATCTCTTGGGCTAGAGCTGACGCTTAGCCCCGACACAAGGAAACCACCCCCACAACCAACGAGTTACAGCACACCAACGGAGGCGCCTCTAAACCTGCTTTCCAAGAATGGTGCAGGCGAACAGAGATGGGAGGGGTCAGATCAGACCGTTGGTGAGCTGAAGGCCCAGATGGGAACATCGATAACACCTGCTACATCTAAGGTGGAGGAAGCTGCAAGTCTGAATTTGGCGATAATATCGGAGAAAGAGGTACTACCCGCACAATTTTCTTTTGATATTAGTAAGCCAACTGAAGTGACTCTAGACTCTCTCCGGACATTAATAGTGGGTTTAGGGAAATCACTTTCCCCACAGATACAAAAACTGAATCAGGACATGTTGATTCTTGAACAGAACACAAAAGTTTTGGACCTTAAAGTAGAAAAGTTAGAACAATCAGATATAAAAATGGCACTGGAGGTTAAAAAACTGCAAACTCAACAGGAGTCTTTGATAAAGGATCTGGTTTCCTTGAGAAGAAAAACGGAAGCTCTTGAGAACTCTGTTAGGAATAATAACCTTTGTTTTTTAAATTTTCCCGGGACCTCTTCTTTTTTGAATTGTCTTTGGCCAACATCCTTGGGTACCTATGCCCTTAGCCCTAGAAGTTTTTATACTAGGCTGCGCATTTGTTTGCTATTCTCTAAACGTATTACAAAATCTTACAAAAACATTGGACAGGAATTAGAGAATTAAAAGTCTTTTTTTTTCTTACCAGCACAGCATCAGATATCAGTGGCAAGTTGTAACAAACTTACAAAATCTAACATCAGTACCTCTGGTAATTATAAGCAATCAGACTAATTATTTAAGGAAGAGAAAAAGGAGGAAGGAAAGTTTATTCTTCATACAGAGGTCACAGAACAGAGAGAAAGAAAGAATGAATGAAAGAAAGAAAGAAAGAAAGGTTCTTAGCATAGAGAATTAGTTTCTACGAAAGGGGGAGAGCACCCCCTTTGGGAAAAAATAGGCCATTGGACAGATCTGAAACTCTCTTTCCAAGCATGACTAGTTTTTCAGAGTTTCTTTGTCTGCAGCGTGGTTTTATAGGCTGTGGTGAGCATCCACCTCTCCTCTACCCTGGACCTTGGACCAGTCATAGGTGCTGCATATGTGCTGGAGACTTGTAAGTGGGTCTTTCATATGTGCTGGAGGCTTGCAATTCGTATCCTTGCCATACCTCTTCTCAGTAAATTACATTTGTAACAAGTTATACCAGATAGCTGAGTTGCCCTAGCAACGGGAGGCATCATCAGAGTTTGTGACCAGCTAGAAATTCCTTCACGTGGCTGTCAGTAAAGAAAGATGGGGGATGGGAAATAGTGCAGCATACCTGAAGTAGAACATTATAGCTAAAACTTATAGACAAAGTCCCTGCAGATCTCAGATCTGGAAAACTACCAGGGACCTCCTACTTCAAATGACCCAGAGATTCAAGCAACAGACCAACAAAAAGAGGTGCACTGCACCCCACTTTCAGATAGGGGACCTGGTATAGTTTTCCAAAAGGAATCTACTCTTAAAAATGCTATCAGCCCAGTTTACCCTTGTTTCAATGGGCCGTACCCAGTGACCCGTCAGATTTTCACTGTTACGTACCAATTTAAACTACCAGCTAACCTCTCGATCCATAACACTTTTCATGTGTCCTTACTGAAACCACTGTTCTTGAGGAGAATGACTTAAGCTTCCCCTACCCCAATACCTGTTGATGTGGACCCATACAAGGAGTACAAATTACATGGTATACTGTACTGATTAAGGGTTTGAGGCAGATTACAATATATCAATGCTTGGCAGGCCTTTGGCCCCAAGGACAATTCCTGGGAACCGGTGGCTCATGTCCATGCCCCGGTCCTCATCCGATGGTTTCACTGCTTGTTTCCTCACAAACCCAAGCCTGGGAACGGGGGGGGGGGGGGCATTGAGGATGGGGTATTGTCATGGCTCCGCCGTGGCTCCGACCCCGACAGACTTACTGGGGTGGCCTGTGTGACTGTGTCCTCCTGGCATCGTGTGCTCATACTCTTAGGGTGTGTGTGTGTGCTTTGCAGCCCACTCAATATAGGCTAGCAGCAGGACATTAGGGCATCATCACAGGGTTGAGCGCTTTTAATGGAGCTCAGTCCCTTCTCATGTGCCTTTGCAACTGCTTACTCCTGTTGTCTCTTGGTTCCTGCTTTGCCAAGTTCCGCTTGTCTCCTGATTCCTTCTTGCCAAGCCCAGCTTGTCTCCTGGATCCTGCTTTGTGAAGTTCCTCTTATTTCCTGGTTCCTTTTTTGCCAAGTTTCCCTCATCTCCTTGTTCCTGCTTGCCAAATCCAGCTTGTCTCCTGGTTCCTGGTGTGCCAAGTTCCGCTCGTTTCCTGGTTCTTGCTTGTCAATTTCTGCTTGTCTCCTGCATCCTGCTTTGCCAAGTCCCGTTCGTCAAATCCTGCTTGTCTCCTTTACCTTGTCCAACTTGTTTCCTGCTTCTCAATTTCACGAAAAACAAGCATGCGCACAGGGGAGAGTGAAAGCAGGGCAGGCAGCATGGAGGCAAATACCGCCACAGGAAAGCTTCTGCTGGCGGGGCTTGGGGATCCTCACCAGCCAAACCGGCAGACTTTGATGGGGCCCCAAACCCAAATTGAGGGGGGCCCAGGCCCTCAAGATCCCTCGTGGCTACAACACTGCTTTTAATCCCCCTCCCCATTCCACCAACAAATTAAGCATTGAGAACTCGACCATGAACCACTGGAGTTAAGTCCTAAAAAAGTCCTCATACGCGACAGCTGCATAGAGAGAGGTATAACCAGCAGAAGAAAGGAGGTGTTTATGCCCCTGTACAAGTCTTGGTGAGGCCACTCTTGGAGTATTGTGTAAGGAGAGAGTTGAGGACCTGAACATGTATACCCTGGAAGAAAGGACAGACGGGGTGATATGATACAGGCATTCAAATATTTGAAAGGTATTAATCTACAAACCTTTTCCAGAGACGGGAAGGTGGTAGAACTAGAGGACATGAATTGAGGTTGCAAGGGGGCCAACTCAAGAATAATGTCAGGAAGTACTTTTTTTTTTAACGTGTCAACAATTTTATTAATGACTCAAGAATGGCAAACACCAGAAACTGCAAAAAAAATACAAAATTGCAAAAATACCCAACATTTACAACAGTGCTCAAAGGAAAAATATAAGCTATGTCAGTCAAACCATTTTCCATATTTCACCCCACCGCAAAACTTGAAAGTGTAGTATGACAAAAGAAACAGAAAAGAAAAAAATTACATACTATAAATTCCCACCCCAAACATAAGCCAAATTCCCTCCCTCCACCCACAACCATTCTTGATACAAGATTAATGAGATGTTTTTACGTTTGGGGAGCGTGCCAGGTGCCCTTGACCTGGATTGGCCACTGTCGGTGACAGGATGCTGGGCTAGATGGACCTTTGGTCTTTCCCAGTATGGCACTACTTATGTACTTATGTACTTATCTATAAGAATAAGTCAGCAATCCCCCTCTCTCCCCTCCCCCCAGCCACCCTCCATGAACCACCAAAAAAATAATACCCAAAACTATAGAAGACCTGTGGTCTGATGGTCCTCCAAGCATCAGTCAACAGAAAAGGAAAAGTTCCAAACTGTAACCCACACCCCCTAACGTAAACCTAATATAAAGAACAAGAGACAGCACAAAGAACCATAAAACCCCCAACAAGAAAGAAAAGAAAAGGAACCATGGTCACTATAATGTATTAAGGAGCAAACTACGCCCTCGGGAACTCAAAGTTCGTAAGTAAGAATCCCAAACTAATAAAATATATTTCCAGCGCTTAAGTGAACCCCGAGCCTCTCTAGCCTCCCACATGGCCAATTAATGTATTTGATTCCTCCAGTACCAATATGTAGGAGGTTCTGCAACTTTCCAATACTGGAGGATGCACTTATGACCAACCAAACACAATTTGCAGAAAAGAGAAGTGTGGCCCTTGACAACCTCTGGCAATGCACCAGGTCTATCCAATAAGAGTTGGTCCACCGACCCAGACAACCTATTATCCAATACCCGCCTCAAATATTGGACAATTTTGCCCCAAAAAACTTGTATCAGGGGACACAACCAAAATAAATGAAAAAAGGTACCAATATCCTGCCCACATTTAATACAAAAAGCCGATGAAGTACCATCCGCCTAATGCAGTTGTTGGATATAGCCCTACAGAGAACCCAATAACACTCCTTAAGGTTTGTACTAGTCGTAATAGAAGGTATATGCTTAAAATTTGTCAGGAGATCCCTGTCCCCCAAGGGAGTCTCCAAATCCTCTGCCCACCTTCGACGAATCACCTCCAGATCCTACCTAGGTTCCCACTGAAGTAATGCTTTATGGAGTCCCGAAATAGAAAACTCAGATTCAGAGATATCCAGAAAAAAAGTGAGGATTTGGTGTCCCATCCACAAACTTAGTTTCACAGAATCCAAAGAGGCAACATAGTGTTTCACCTGACCTGTCAGTAAGTACTTTTTCACAGAGAGGGTGGTAGATACCTGGAATGCCCTCTCATGGGAGATAACGGAATTCAAAAATGAAAAGGATTCAAAAGGAATCCTTTATAGAAGGCATGGAACCAAGCAAGCTTAGTGGTGATTAGATGGCAAAAACCAGTAATTGGGAAACGAAGCCAGTGTGGAGCAGATAGGCCAGTGCCAGACAGTCATCTATAGACTATGCCCTGAGTGTGGCTGGACTGATTTGGATTGGCTGGAGTGGGGCTTCAATGACAACATAAGAAATTGGAGACCAAAGTCAGTGCCCTGAAAATAGCAAGGACAAATCAAGATCAAATATTCATATGTAGTATCACATCATACCTTATGCTACGAGTTCATCTTGTTGGGTAGACTGGATGTGCCATACAGGTCTTCTTTATCTGTCGTCATCTACTCTGTTACTGTGTTACAAAGCGTCTCTCTTACAACTCCTTTCTGCCACCTCCAGCTCTTCACTGCATATTTCTCTCTCCCAGCCAGTAACCTTTCAACCCCTTCCTAGCCTCTATATTCTCTTTCAGTACTTGTCTTTTTTTTTTAACTTAAATGCTAAATGCATTCTTCTGGCAACACCTGGGGCGTATCTGCATGGGGCCACAGGGGCCTGGGCCCCCGCAGATTTCGCCCTGGACCCCCCTACCACCGTCAACCCTCCCCCGCTGCCGTTGTTTACCTTTGCTGGCGGGAGACCCCAACCCCCTGCCAGCCGAGGTCCGCTTGCCGCCTTTAAAGATATTTCTTCAGCTGGCGGGGGACCCCAATACAATGTGTCGGGATGTCAGACTCCGAACTGGATTGAACAGCTATCAACTACAGCACGGCCACGGAGGCCGAAGAACTTTAAAGACGTTGGGTCGGCTGGCGGGGGTTGGGGTCCCCCGCCAGCTGAAGAAATATCTTTAAAGGCGGCAAGCGGACCTCGGCTGGTGGGGGGTTGGGGTCCCCCGCCAGCAAAAGTAAGCAACGGCAGCGGGGGAGGGTTGGCGGCGGGGGGGGGGGGAGGGTGGAGAGTCGTTGGTGGAGGGATCTGGCAATGGCGGCGGGGGGGGGGGGGGGGTAAAATGTGCCCCCTCCCTCTGGCTCTGGCCCCCCCCTACCGCCGGAGTCCAGATACGCCCCTGGGCAACACATATAAAATTGTCACGCCATAAAGTTATGTGACTCAGTCTTCTTTTCTTTCTGCAGTGTTTATATACAGCAGCTCCCTCCTTCGCCGGCAGCCCATCAGACACAGCCAGCCAATAGGTTCTAGCCAAGGAAGTTAGAAAGAACAGGAGACGGCATGAAGTCACAAAGCCAGGTTCCCCAGCAGCCATCATACTGGTACACCCAAAACAAAGCAAGGAGGCTATCAGCTGCTGTATTCATCTTGTAGCTGTTCATTGCTATTTTATCTCAGTTATATTTACATGCCAGCTTGTGCAGCATGCGGATGTACACAGAAGAACTAACAGAATAACCTTTCATGGGTTAAAGTAGTAATTTGTCCTAAATCGTAATCAGTGTGTGATTTGGAGGGGCTGGTTATAGGGACACTAGCACCCTAGAAGGCGCTGTATTGGTGGTGAGATTTTTGCACCTAGTAAAGAGCCATCAAAACAAACATTATGTTATGAGAATCAGGTGTTCAACAATCAAGAGTTTTTATTTTTAACAAAGGGTTTTCTTTTTTTAACTTTAATTAGGTTGAAACCTGGGAGCATTTAAGCACATAAGCACCGCCATACTGCGAAAAGATCAAGGGTCCATCAAGCCCAGCATCCTGTCTCCAACAGCGGCCAATCCAGGCTTCAAGAACCCAGCACCCCCCCCCCCAAAAAAAAAAAAATTAATGATGTTCAATGGACGTTTCCCTCAGGAATCTGTCCAAACCCCCTTTAAATTCCGTAAGGCCAGCTGCTGTCACTACATTCTCCGGCAACGAGTTCCAGAGTCTAACTACACGCTGAGTAAAGAAAAACTTCGCATATGCTCACTAAAAACGAGCATTCGCGCTAGGGCGGGAAAGCAGGGCAAGCAGCGCGGCGGCAAATATCATGGGGTTATGGTGGGGGTCAAGAGCGGCGGGGAGGCAGGGCAAAATGTGCCGCAGCCAACTTTGGGCTCATGTCCCCTCCCAAATTAAGGTCTGGCTATGCCTCTGGTTAGAAGTTAGTTGTTGTTATATTTTGTCTGCTCCAGTTCTATGGTTCATCTCCTGCCATGTTGTTCTTTTTTCTTGGTTGTGTTTACCATGCTGTTTTCTTTGGTGATTGTGTTTGACTGTTGGCAGAATATGAATAAAAATCCCCCCCCCCTCCAATTCATCTGCTCCCATCCCTCTCCCTATCCCTTTTCCATCCTTATGCCCCTTCTTTCCTTTTATTTCCTCCCCTCTCCTTCCCCAGCTTCTAACTTATATTCCCAGCTCAGGGCACAGGCCTGTGTTCCAGTGGTCTCTTTCTTCTGCTGCTGGCAGAATACAGGATCCCCACTGACTGGCTGTCAGAGCAGTGGCCTACATAAATTGACAAGGTGGCACTCAGTGCAGAGCACTGGCTGCGTAGGCCGCGCAGATTTGTCACTGGGCCGAGCTACATCTGCAGTTTCTGTCAGCAGCTCACATTGCAGGTCAGAGCAACGTGCAAGCTGATTATCTAAGCAGGCATCAAATCGACCCAGCGGAGTGGGAACTGGCAGACGAAGTGTTTCTTCAGATCTGTGCCAAGTGGTGGATGCCCGTCAGGGCCATGCCGATGCGGTAAGCGGGGTAAGCGCCGCAGGGGGGCGCTATCCTCTGTGGGGCGCCGCCGCTGCGTGCTTACCCTGCCCTCCCGCTCCCATGTAGGAACTGCCTGCCCTCTTCTCCCCCCCAAGATCCCGTTCCTTTTTATTTTCTTTTAAATTTACCTTCCTCCAGCAGCGCAGCGTCATTGAAGGAGGCGGTGCTCCCAGTCCCGACGTCTCTAGCCTTCCCTTGTTCGCTGCTCACTGCCCCGCCTTCTTCTGACATCATGACGTCAGAAGAAGGCGGGGCAGTGAGCAGCGAACAAGGGAAGGTTAGAGACGTCGGGACTGGGAGCGCCGCCTCCTTCAATGACGCTGCGCTGCCGGAGGAAGGTAAATTTAAAAGAAAAAAAAAAGGAACGGGATCTTGGGGGGGGGGGAGAAGAGGGCGGGCAGTTCCTACATGGGAGCGGGAGGGCAGGGGAGAGAGGGGAATCGCTGCCTTGGAGCCAGGCAGGTGGGTGAGGGGGGGGGGCACCGCCAACTGGTAGTCTGGCACGGCCCTGATGCCCGTAGCGGATCTTATGGCCTCAAGCACAAATGCCAAAGTCCCGTGCTTTTACAGCAGACGGAGAGATCCTCGCTCGGCGGGGTTGGATGCCTTGGCTCAACCCTGGCCTCAGGGCCTCCTGTATGTGTTCCCTCTGTGGCCCTTGACGGAGAGATCCTCGCTCGGCGGGATTGGATGCCTTGGCTCAACCCTGGCCTCAGGGCCTCCTGTATGTGTTCCCTCCGTGGCCCTTGATAGGGCAAGTACTCCTGTGGATTCGGCTACATCAAGGAGAGGTGGTTCTCATTGCCCCGGATTTGCCAGGAGGCTGTGGCATGCGGACCTCCGGCGGATGCTGGTGGAGGCTCCCCTTCCTTTGCCTCTGGTACCGAATCTGTTGTCACAGGGACCGGTGACCATGGAGGACGCCTGCTGCTTTGGTCTTACAGCATGGCTATTGAGAGGGCGCAATTGAGAGACAAGGGTTATTCCAGTAAAGTCATTTCCACTCTCCTACAGGCCCGCAAGTGTTCCACTTCTGTGGCTTATGCCAGGATTTGGCGCCAATTTGAGGCTTGGTGTGCTTCTAAAGCAATTACACCTATGCGGGCTTCTGTCTCGCGATACTTGACTTTTTGCAGGATGGTTTACAAAAAGGCCTTGCCTATAATTCCCTGCGTGTTCAAGTGGCAGCCTTAGCATGTTTTTGAGGGAAGGTTGCTGGCCTCTCCCTGGCTGCTTATCCGGATGTGGCACGGTTTCTTAGAGGGGTGCTTCGGCTCCGTCCTCCCGTGCGGGGTCCGTGTCCGGCCTGGAACCTGGGGTTAGTTTTAAAGGCCCTTCAGTATTCGCCCTTCGAGCCGCTAAGGCGAGCTTCTGAGAAGGATGTGACCCTAAAGACGGTCTTTTTGGTGGCCATTACTTCGGCGAGACGAGTGTCTGAGCTCCAGGCGCTGTCCTGTCGAGACCTTCCTTTCTGCCTAAGGTGATTTCAGCGTTTCACCTAAACCAGCCTATTTTCCTGCCTTCCTTTTCCAGAGAGGAGTTTCCGGAAGCCTTTGGGCAGTTGCACCTCCTAGATGTGCGAAGGGCTCTGTTGCAGTATCTGCACATGTCAAATGCTTTTAGGACCTCTGATCATCTTTTTGTCCTGTTATCAGATCCGCGCAGAGGGTCTCCAGCGTCTAAAGCCACTATAACCCGTTGGCTCAAGGAAGCTTTTTCAGCCTATTTGCTGTCTGGCCGGCCTCTGCCTGAAGCCTTCAAGGCATATTCCACAAGAGCGATTTCCTCTTCTTGGGCTGAAACTGCAGCGACATGGGCTTCTAAGCTCTCTTTTGCCCGACATTACAGGCTGGATGTGGCTGCCAGGAGAGACGGATATAGGTAAAAAGTGGGATGTTTGACCACGGAAATACAAACCCTGGAGACAATATCATAAAAACTTCTTTATTGAAGAAAAGACTCGACACAACTGTTGTGTTTTGGCCTACAGGCCTTCATCAGGAGTCTATAAAAACATAAATAAATCTTTCAAACAAATACATATACAGAATCAAATAATCAAATAAAACATTCAAATAAGAGGTCAACATATAATAAAATACAACAATAAAAATAATGATAATAAATAATGATGAACGTAAAGTCTCTAAGTGACGTATACATAGATTATGCATATGTGGGATGTTATAATATCACCAAAATATTAAACACAAAATGGTCGTGTAAATAAATAAATAATTGTAAGAGGGACTAATTATAGGAAGGACTAAACATTCAAAACATGTAAAAATAGATCATACTATCTTAAAATACATGCATATATGAAGGACAATAGATAAAATATCCATGAGGCATTATATGGAAACCTATATATACTAAAGCATATCATAAAACAGCATCATACAAATACGCGCACAGCTTATGTTGAAACAAGGAAGACATACAGAAGTAAAACATGCTGTTTTCAAAATGCAAATATAAAAGACTTTGAATAAAAAACCAAGTAAAAATCATACAACCAACATTATGTATACAGGAGAAAACGTAAGACCAACATCATATATAAACAAAAGAAGGAAAAACAAATAAAATAATATACATGAAAAAGGAACGTGGTGTCAACTAGTGTATGCATGTGGTGGTGCCTATACTTGTGCGCACCATATACAGCCAATTGAGAAAAATATACTGTTACCATGGCTATTTTAAAGACGTTGGACAAAAAGAGGAAAAAACCATGCAACATAAGAAAACATATAAAAATGTATATATATGCCAAAAAATATATATAAGAATATAAATGAAAAATGTATATGGTAAACGAAAGAAAAATGAAAATAAAAATAAAAAGGGGGTAGAGGGAAGGGAAGAAAAGGAAAAAGCTGAAAGAAGAAGTGGGATCACCAAAAAAAAGGCGTGGTAAGGACGTAGAGGGATAATATGTGCCCAAATTGTACCTTACAGCTGTGATGGAGCAAGAAGCACATGAAATGTATAGAAAGTTAAGAAAGCAAACTGCCTGCCTCCCGTGAATACCGTAGAAAATGAATCAGGGTTTGTACCTAAAGTGTGTGGTATACACATATTATGCCTTACACTTTTGATGAAACAAGGATTGCGCGAATTATATTTAAAATGTATTTTAAATAGATGGAGCAAGTACCCACCTCCTGCTATGACGTAGCGTATATGAATCTGTTGAAACAGAAAAGCAAAACACAACAAAATCCTTGTTAGAAGGGGTGGAACAGGACGCTAAATTAAAAGCAAAGGAAAAAGAAATGGAAGGTGTAAAAACTGAAAAACTAACCTGAAATACGATTTGGTCCGTGTGACGAACCAAACGTAAAGTGATTGGCTATATTACAAAAGTGGTCTGCAACAAAAATATATATATCTAAAATGCAGCATTAATGAAAAATGGAGGGGAAAGAAAAGGAAAAGGGGCTAAAAAAACTCTTTAAATACAGCGAAGCATGAGAACCAAATGAATAACAAGGAAAACTATGAAATACCTCGAAAAAGACCTTTCGTGGTAAGCTTGTCCGTAGCGGGTCACTAGGAGCGCAGCATGGAACGTGAAAACAAATTTCAGACTGATAGTGTGTTTTAAAAAGGAAAAAATGGCACCAAAAAGGAAATGACATCAGAGGTCAAAGGGCAAGAACGAAAAAGTTTGTAAACAATGCTTGAAACCTACACAAATAATATATAAATATAAAAGGAACCTGAGTCTCTACGCTCAAGGAAAACCTTATTGAAACACAGCTGCAGGCGGCCAACGGGACTTCCGGAACCGCGGGGTTGACAAACTGACCCAATATCGGAACCGGGAGTGGGGAGGGCAGGTGGAAATCAGAGTAGTCCAAAAACAGGCAACCGGTCAGGGCAGGCAGCTCACAGTGTCGTCCAAAAACAGGCAACAGGTCAGGGCAGGCAGCTCACAGCGTCGTCCAAAAACAGGCAACAGGTCAGGGCAGGCGGCTAGCAGAGTAGTCCAAAAACAGTCCAAAGATCAAACCAGGAGAGCAAGGGAACGTTCCGAAAACTAGAACACACAAAGACTGGCCTTGGGAAACAGAACCTGAAGCAACGTCCTGTCTCAGCCCCGCTCCTTAAATACTGTCAGCATTCCACCGCCCAGCCCCAGCCGACATGGCCGGCCAATCAGAACCCGGCTACTGAAGAAATCCCTCTGGTTGGTTCCGTCTGGCTTCCCAGGCGGGGCTACAGCACCAGCATCCCAATCTGGTTCCTCTGAAGCGGAGCTTCGGGTTCCCGCGCCCGAATGTGGAGAAGACGCCGGCCATCGCGGCGCCATCCTCCCCGCTGGTGCAAGCACGAATCCCATAGCCGGTGACTGAGAGCCCGGAAGCCGCGATCGCCGGCCCAAGGGCTCGGCCCCGGACAGGGCAGCCATCGCCGCGGTGAGCCCTGGCTCTCGGCCGCGGCCTCAAGAAGGCCGGCCATCGCCGCACTGGAGACCGGCTCGGCCCCGGAACAGGCGCCCATCCGGGAAACCGTCGGGTAAGCCCTCTCTGGCTGCGGGTCCTTCCTCCCGGCCCTTGCTCCCTGCAGAGGAGCAGCCGGAGGGAGCGACAGATGTGACAGATTGTTCCCACCCTATCTAGGGATTGCTTTGATACATCCTATTCGTAATGGATTCATCTGCTTGATGACAAGGAAGGGAAAATTAGGTTCTTACCTTGGTAATTTTCTTTCCTTTAGTCATAGCAGATGAATCCATGAGCCCTCCCTCAGTGATTCATTGTGTGATTGATGTTGTTTTATGTTCAGTTTTTCCTGTCGATATGTTCCCTCATTGGGAGAAGTTGGAAAACAGTCTTCAGGATTTCTGTTCTGTTACAGGAGGTTGAGTTCGTCCCTCCTTTGTGTTATTGCTCCTGTTCTGGGGTGTTCATCCACTGTGAGGAAAGTTCATGTTATGCTACTTTGCGATGTAACACTGCTTTGGAAGCTTCAAATACTGAAGAGGCAGATGGAGCTAGCTGGCCATGAGGCACTATGGTTTTTCAGTGCTCTCTATCTCCCCCTGCTGGTTGATGGACACAACCCATTCGTAATGGATTCATCTGCTATGACTAAAGGAAAGAAAATTACCAAGGTAAGAACCTAATTTTCCCTTATAAACCCTCCTACCCTTCCTTCAGTTTTCAGAGGCTTCTACACTATTCTCCTTAGCAGTGGCATTCCTAGGGGGGCTGACACCCGGGGCGGATCGCCGATGTGCCCCGCCCCCCTGGTGCAGCACCCCCCCGGAACAGCGCGACGCCCCTGGCGAAATAACCCCCCCCCCGGGTGCAAGCCGCTGGGGGGGGGGGGGGTGCCGCGTGCTTGCCGGCTCTTCGTTTTCATGCTCCCTCTGTACCGGAACAGGAAGTAACCTGTTCCGGGGCAAAGGGAGCATGAAAATGAGGAGCAGACAGGCGCGCGGCACCCCCCCAGCGGCATGCACCCGGGGCAGACCGCCCCCACCGCCCCCCCCTTGATACGCCACTGCTCCTTAGTTCTCCACTTCTCTGGAAATTTCTAGTGAGCATCTGATTTACTAGTGACAGCATGTGATTTCCTTGACATATGCCAGGAAAGAGTACAGAAATGCCACAACAGAAACTAGTTCAGGGATAAAGGCCTAGAAATGAGTTCTGGATTAGAATAAGAACATAAGAATAGCCATACTAGGTCATACCAATGATCCATCTAGCCCAGTATCCTGCTCTCTTTGCATTTGGGTGATGAAGATAACAGTATAGCCCCTGACGCAGCCCTTTGGGCGAAACACAGCCTGTGTCGGGCACTTTATTAGATTGAGATTCTGCAATAAAGATTTGTTTGGATCTACGACTGATCTGCTTTGTTTGTTTCCACATTGGAGTCTGCAGATTGTCTGCCTTGTTGTTTTTTGGTCCATCCAGTCTTCCCAGCAAGTTAAACACTGTTACGTCCCTCACCTGGTGCCAGGCCTGCGCGGCTGATTCGCCGGCGAGTTGTGGCCTGGCGAAGATAGCCGGCCATCTTGGTGTTGGTTAGCTTCAGGAAGGAAGGAAGGTCTGTTTCTGTTTCCTATTTCTGGCAATCGTCATCTGGGTTGGATCAATGGCCGCAGCCATCTTGGATAGATTAGGTCCTGGGAAGCCATCTTGGAGTAACGAGGTCAGGAAGGAAGCCCATATTTGGACGTAGACACTTCTGCTGATGGGGGCAGCCATCTTGAATCAGCTGCACATGCTTGAGCCTAATTCCTCCACTACTTAAGGCCCTGCCTTCAGTCCTTCTTTGCTTCGGCCTCAATTGTCTCAGAGGTCCATGCCGGAGTTCTGTTCACCGGCTTTCCTCAGTTCCTGTATTCCTGTGTACCAGACCTCGGCTTTTTTTCCTGACCACGATTGTTTGCTGCCTGCCTAGACCTTGGACTGGTTGACTATTCTTTGCCCTACGGATTACTTGGCTATTGGACTGTGTCTGCTTGCCCGTCAGCCTGGTCAGCGGCTGTGCAACCCCGCCGGTTCCAGAAGTCCTGGTGGCCATCTGCAGCTGGGAGCTCAACTCTTGGTGAATGGTGGTCGCTTCCCAGGTGAAGCTAGGGGTTGTCTGGCTGCCTGACCGAGTGCGGCATCATTCCATCTCTGCCGTGCTCAGTCGGGGCACAGGGACTCACTACTACCGGGTCATAACAAACTCATAGTACAAAGGTATGATAAGTATACATGATCCTGATTTGCCCTTGCCATTTTTAGGGCACAGATAGTAGAAGTCTGCCCGACACTGGCCTTGTTCTCCAGTTACTGAAACTGAATCTGTGTAGTCACAATCAGGGCACAGACCACAGAAGTATGCCCAGCACTGGCTTCACTTTCCAATTATTGGTGTTACAATCTAATCACCGCTAAGCATGTTTGGTTCCATGCCGTCTGTATAGGATTCCTTTGTGTTTATCCCATGCATTTTTGAATTCCATTACTGTTTTCATCTTCACCACCTCCCACGGGAGGGCATTCCAGGTATCTACTATCCTGTCTGTGAAAAAGTACTTCCTGAAATTTCATGAACAGTTTATTTTTCTTGAACAGTTTATATATATTTTTGGACATTTCACATTAGAACTCAGTATAACTTCTGAAGTTCAGTTCACTGGACTTTTATCTACGGTAGGCAGGGAAGGTATGGTGCAATGGTGGTTGGCAATGAGTGTCTTTAAATACTATTGGAACCTATGGCTTTCAGTGTGAGTCACTAATTTTGCAGTATTCACTCTAAGCACCGAATATCAAAATTTTAAAATTATAAATATGGTTTTGTAGAGTATATTTATTTTGAATAGGGTTTCAGTGTTTAATTTGTTAAAAAAAAATACATTTTTGGTTACCTCAGTGGATACAATTAAATTTTAACTGCCAGACCTTTGACCATTCTTCTAGTTTTTGGAGATCTTTTCCCATGGTTTCTACTCCCTTCGGGGCATCCGCTCTATTAGCTATCTTTGTGTCATCTGCAAAAAGGCAAACTTTTCCTTCTAATCCTTCAGCAATGTCTCTCACAAATATAATAAAAAAGATTGGCCCCAGTACCAATCCCTGAGGCACTCCACTACTCACCTTCCTGTCCGAGCGGATTCCATTTACCACCACTCTCTGTCGCCTGTCAATCAACCAGTTTCCAATCCAGTTCACCACTTTGGGTCCTAAGTTCATCCCTCTCAGTTTATCCAGAAGTCTTCTGTGAGGTACCGTATCAAAAGAGAATGCTGCTATTAAGGGCAAGAAGAAGTAGAAAACAGCTTTAAAAGGAAGTGAGACTGGGGGATGGGGACAAGGACTGGGAATAGAGCTGTGTGAGAGGAGTAGAAATAGGCTGTGAGGGAGAGAGGAACTGAGGTAGAGCATGGGCTGTATTGGGGAAAAAGGAGCTGGGAGGGAGATATGACCTAAGTGAGGAAGACGAGCAGGCAGATGGAACACAATCTGCAGAGGACAGAGGAGCTATGAGATGGAGAGTAGGTGTGGGATTGGGAAAAGAAGGGCCGAGAGAAAGGTGAGAGGAGAGGTCATGATGGAAAGAAGAGACATGAAGGTGAGAAAAGGGTAAGAAATGACATGAGGGGGTGAGACTAGAAGGAAGTGAAAGGAGAGAAGGTAGAGAGAGACATATGGAGGAAAAAGAAATGAAATAAATGAGAGGAAGACTGGAAAACATTCATAAAAGAGAAGGAACGTGAAGGTAGAGAGGAAACATGAGAAGACCAAGAATAAGCAGAGACAGATGACAGAAATCTGTGGATAGAAAGGTTGGAAAATTGTTTAGGTTTTTGGTAAATATTTCTGTGCTAGCTGGGCTGGGCTAAAGTTGGGGAGTAGCAGGTATATTGCCCTTCTACTTCAGGGCCATGGTTACCAGGATAAACAAGATATTTATTAGAATGACATGGGAGAGCATGAACGAATTGTGGCCTTTGTGATGCCTTGGTCTGAAATTTTTTTTTTTAATTGCTCCTCTTTGGCAGCTCCGTAATGGAGAGGACTTAGAGGCATATTTTCAAAGCACTTTGGGAGGCTAAGTTCCATAGGTTTCTATGGAACTTTGGGAGGCTAAGTGCTTTGAAAATGAGCCTCTTAGAGTCATCTCAAATTGAAAGAGGAATGGAGTCAAATATTTGTTTTTTTGTTGTTGTTGTTTGTTTTTTTAATGGAATCATCCCCCATTACATCCTATGGGACACACATGGGAATGAACCAAGTGGGCTCATTATGCTGCATTGGCCCAAACAAATAGCATAGCAGTAGCAGGAAGAGGTGACAGGAGAGATGGGTGGAGTTTAGAAGGGAGCAAGGACACTGCCCCCAACCTATATGTGTTTCTTGGTTTGGTTTCTGTTTTGGCTCAGCTACTGAGCCCTGGCCTCCTTTCTTGCTACTAGTACTGCTCTGCTGAGCAACTCCTGCCTCAGCTCAGGGCTAGCTTGGTGTCAGTTGGTGTACCTCAGGGATCTGTCCTGGGACCTCTTCTTTTCTCCATCTATACTTCTTCCCTTGGTACTCTGATCTCATCCCATGGTTTTCAGTATCATCTTTACGCTGATGACTCCCAGATCTCCTCTCCACACCAGAAATCTCAGCTGAAATCCAGGCCAAAGTATCTACCTGTCTGTCTGACATTGCTGCCTGGATGTCTCAGCGCCATCTGAAACTAAACATGACCAAGACTGAGCTTCTTATCTTTCCCTCTAAACCAACCTCTCCTCTTCCCCCATTCTCTATTTCTGTGGACAACACTCTCATCCTTCCTGTCTCATCAGCTCGTAACCTTGGGGTCATCTTCGACTCCTCCCTCTCCTTCTCTGCACATATTCAGCAGACTTCTAAAACCTGTCGTTTCTTTCTCTATAATATCACCAAAATTTGCCCTTTCCTTTCTGAGCACACTACCAGAACCCTCATCCACACTCTTATCACCTCTCAGTTGGGCCGCTGGATGACCGAGGGGTAAAAGGGGCGATCAAGGAAGATAAAGACGTAGCGGAGAGATTGAATGAATTCTTTGCTTCGGTCTTCACCAAGGAAGATTTGGGTTGGATACCGGTGTCGGAAATGGTATTTCAAGCGGACGAGTTGGAGAAACTTACTGACTTCACGGTAAACCTGGAGGACGTAATGGGGCAGTTCGGCAAACTGAAGAGTAGCAAATCTCCTGGACCGGATGGTATTCATCCTAGAGTACTGATAGAACTAAAAAATGAGCTTGCGGAGCTTCTGTTAGTGATATGCAATTTATCCTTAAAATCGAGCATGGTACTGGAAGATTGGAGGGTGGCCAATGTAACGCCAATTTTTTAAAAAGGTTCCAGGGGAGATCCGGGAAATTATAGACCGGTGAGTCTGACGTCGGTGCCGTGGAAAATGGTAGAGGCTATTATCAAAAACAAAATTACAGAGCACATCCAAGGACATGGATTACCGAGACCAAGACAGCACGGCTTTTGAGTGCGGAAATCTTGCCTGACCAATTCTTTGAAGGAGTAAACAAACGTGGACAAAGGGGAGCCGGTTGATATTGTGTATCTGGATTTTCAAAAGGCGTTTGACAAGGTGCCTCATGAAAGGCTACAGAGGAAATTGGAGGGTCATGGGATAGGAGGAAATGACCTATTGTGGATTAAAAACTGGTTGAAGGATAGAGTGGGGTTAAATGGGCAGTATTCACAATGGAGAAGGGTAGTTAGTGGGGTTCCTCAGGGGTCTGTGCTAGGACCGCTGCTTTGTAACATATTTATAAATGATTTAGAGATGGGAGTAACTAGCGAGGTAATTAAATTTGCTGATGACAAAGTTATTCAAAGTCGTTAACTCACGACAGGATTGTGAAAAATTACAGAAGGACCTTACGAGACTGGGAGACTGGGCAGCTAAATGGCAGATGACGTTTAATGTGAGCAAGTGCAAGGTGATGCATGTGGGAAAAAAGAACCCGAATTATAGCTACGTCATGCAAGGTTCCACGTTAGGAGTTACGGACCAAGAAAGGGATCTGGGTGTCGTCGTCGATAATACACTGAACCCTTCTGCTCAGTGTGCTGCTGCGGCTAGGAAAGCGAATAGAATGTTGGGTATTATTAGGAAAGGTATGGAAAACAGGTGTGAGGATTTTATAATGCCGTTGTATCACTCCATGGTGCGACTGCACCTTGAGTACTGTGTTCAATTCTGGTCGCCGCATCTCAAGAAAGATATAGTAGAATTGGAAAAGGTGCAGCGAAGGGTGACCAAAATGATAGCGGGCATGGGACGACTTCCCTATGAAGAAAGACTAAGGAGGCTAGGGCTTTTCAGCTTGGAGAAGAGATGGCTGAGGGGAGATGATAGAAGTATATAAAATATTGAGTGGAGTGGAACAGGTGGATGTGAAGCATCTGTTCACGCTTTCCAAAAATATTAGGACTAGGGGGCATGCGATGAAACTACAGTGTAGTAAATTTAAAACAAATCGAAGAAATTTTTCTTCACCCAACGCATAATTAAACTCTGGAATTCGTTCCCGGAGAACACGGTGAAGGCGGTTAGCTTAGCAGAGTTTAAAAAGGGGTTAGACGGTTTCCTAAAGGACAAGCCCATAAACCACTACTAAATGGACTTGGGAAAAATCCACAATTCCAGGAATAACATGTATAGAATGTTTGTACGTTTGGAAAGCTCGCCAGGTGCCCTTGGCCTGGATTGGCCGCTGTCGTGGACAGGATGCTGGGCTCGATGGACCTTTGGTCTTTTCCCAGTGTGGCATTACTTATGTACTCGCTTAGACTATTGCAACTTGCTTCTCACAGGTCTCCCACTTAGCCATCTCTCTCCTCTTCAATCTGTTCAAAATTCTGCTGGACGACTAATATTCCACCAGTGTCGTTATGCTCATATTAGCCCTCTCCTCAAGTCACTTCACTGGCTTCCTATCCGTTTCTGCATACAGTTCAAACTCCTCTTATTGACTATAAGTGCATTCACTCTGCAGCTCCTCAGTACCTCTCAACTCTCATCTCTCCCTACGTTCCTCCCCGAGAACTCCGTTCACTGGGTAAATCTCTCTTATCTGCACCCTTCTCTTCCACCGCTAACTCCAGACTCCATTCCTTTTATTTTGCTGCACCATATGCTTGGAATAGACTTCCTGAGCCAGTACGTCAAGCTCCATCTCTGTCCGTCTTCAAATCTAAGCTAAAAGCCCACTTTTTTGATGCTGCTTTTAACTCCTAACCCTTATTCACTTGTTCAGAACCGTTATTTTATATCATCCTCACTTTGATATTCCCTTATCTCTTGTTTGTCTGTCCTAATTAGATTGTAAGCTCTGTCAAGCAGGGACTGTCTCTTCATGATCAAGTTGCATACGTCTAGTAGCGCTATAGAAATGATAAGTAGAAGTAGTAGCTTTTGGAGTACATGATCTATATAGCTGTGCAGGGCACCATGAATGAGGAGGTAATGCTGAAGTGGTGTCTCACCCCCATATAATTTAGAAGAATGAGTTTAATTCTATTACAGGGTGCCTAACATAAGTACATAAGTAGTGCCATACTGGGAAAGACCAAAGGGCCATCTAGCCCAGCATCCTGTCACCGACAGTGGCCAATCCAGGTCAAGGGCACCTGGCACGCTCCCCAAACGTAAAAACATTCCAGACAAGTTATACCTAAAAATGCGGAATTTTTCCAAGTCCATTTAATAGCGGTCTATGGACTTGTCCTTTAGGAATCTATCTAACCCCTTTTTAAACTCCGTCAAGCTAACCGCCCGTACCACGTTCTCCGGCAACGAATTCCAGAGTCTAATTACACGTTGGGTGAAGAAAAATTTTCTCCGATTCGTTTTAAATTTACCACACTGTAGCTTCAACTCATGCCCTCTAGTCCTATTATTTTTGGATAGCGTGAACAGTCGCTTCACATCCACCCGATCCATTCCACTCATTATTTTATACACTTCTATCATATCTCCCCTCAGCCGTCTCTTCTCCAAGCTGAAAAGCCCTAGCCTTCTCAGCCTCTCTTCATAGGAAAGTCGTCCCATCCCCACTATCATTTTCGTCGCCCTTCGCTGTACCTTTTCCAATTCTACTATATCTTTTTGAGATACGGAGACCAGTACTGAACACAATACTCCAGGTGCGGTCGCACCATGGAGCGATACAACGGCATTATAACATCCGCACACCTGGACTCCATACCCTTCCTAATAACACCCAACATTCTATTTGCTTTCCTAGCCGCAGCAGCACACTGAGCAGAAGGTTTCAGCGTATCATCGACGACGACACCCAGATCCCTTTCTTGATCCGTAACTCCTAACGCGGAACCTTGCAAGACGTAGCTATAATTCGGGTTCCTCTTACCCACATGCATCACTTTGCACTTGTCAACATTGAACTTCATCTGCCACTTGCACGCCCATTCTCCCAGTCTCGCAAGGTCCTCCTGTAATCGTTCACATTCCTCCTGCGACTTGACGACCCTGAATAATTTTGTGTCATCAGCGAATTTAATTACCTCACTAGTTATTCCCATCTCTAGGTCATTTATAAATACATTAAAAAGCAACGGACCCAGCACAGACCCCTGCGGGACCCCACTAACTACCCTCCTCCACTGAGAATACTGGCCACGCAATCCTACTCTCTGCTTCCTATCTTTCAACCAGTTCTTAATCCATAATAATACCCTACCTCCGATTCCATGACTCTGCAATTTCTTCAGGAGTCTTTCGTGCGGCACTTTGTCAAACGCCTTCTGAAAATCCAGATATAAGTACATAAGTACATAAGTAGTGCCATACTGGGAAAGACCAAAGGTCCATCTAGCCCAGCATCCTGTCACCGACAGTGGCCAATCCAGGTCAAGGGCACCTGGCACGCTCCCCAAACGTAAAAACATTCCAGACAAGTTATACCTAAAAATGCGGAATTTTTCCAAGTCCATTTAATAGCGGTCTATGGACTTGTCCTTTAGGAAACCGTCTAACCCCTTTTTAAACTCTGCTAAGCTAACCGCCTACAATATCAACCGGCTCCCCATTGTCCACGTTTGCTTACCCCCTCAAAAAAATGCATTAGATTGGTGAGGCAAGACTTCCCTTCACTAAATCCGTGCTGACTTTGTCTCATCAGTCCATGTTTTTGTATATGCTCTGCAATTTTATTCTTAATAATAGCCTCCACCATCTTGCCCGGCACCGACGTCAG
The DNA here is from genome assembly GCF_901765095.1 of Microcaecilia unicolor. Lineage (NCBI taxonomy): Eukaryota > Metazoa > Chordata > Amphibia > Gymnophiona > Siphonopidae > Microcaecilia > Microcaecilia unicolor. The sequence continues at coordinate 147,509,347 of NC_044037.1, forward strand.
ACTCACCGGTCTATAATTTCCCGGATCTCCTCTGGAACCCTTCTTAAAAATCGGAGTAACATTGGCTATCCTCCAGTCTTCCGGTACTACACTCGATTTTAGGGACAGATTGCATATTTCTAACAGTAGCTCCGCAAGTTCATTTTTTAGTTCTATTAATACTCTGGGATGAATACCATCAGGTCCCGGTGATTTACTACTCTTCAGCTTGCTGAACTGACCCATTACATCCTCCAAGGTTACAGAGAATTTGTTTAGTTTCTCCGACTCCCCCGCTTCAAATATTCTTTCCGGCACCGGTGTCCCCCCCAAATCCTCCTCGGTGAAGACCGAAGCAAAGAATTCATTTAATTTCTCCGCTACGGCTTTGTCCTCCTTGATCGCCCCTTTAACACCATTTTCATCCAGCGGCCCAACCGACTCTTTGGCCGGTTTCCTGCTTTTAATGTATCTAAAAAAATTTTACTATGTATTTTTGCTTCCAACGCTAATTTCTTCTCAAAGTCCTTTTTTGCCCTCCTTATCTCCGCTTTGCATTTGGCTTGGCATTCCTTATGATCTATCCTGTTACTTTCAGTTGGTTCTCTTCTCCACTTTCTGAAGGATTGTTTTTTGGCTCTAATGATTTCCTTTATCTTACTGTTTAGCCACGCCGGCTGACGTTTAGTCTTTTTTCCCTTTTTTCTAATACGTGGAATATATTTGTCCTGAACCTCCAGGATGGTGTTTTTAAACAGCATCCACGCCTGATGCAAGTTTTTTACTCTGCGAGCTGCTCCTTTCAGTCTTTTTTTCACCATTTTTCTCATTTTGTCGTAATCACCTTTTCTATAGTTAAACGCTAGCGTACTTGATTTCCTAGTTTCACTTCCTTCAATGCCAATATCAAAACCGATCATATTATGATCACTGTTATCAAGCGGCCCTCGTATCGTTACCCCCTGCACTAGATCATGAGCACCACTAAGGACTAAGTCTAGTATTTTTCCTTCTCTTGTCGGCTCCTGAACCAGCTGTTCCATGAAGCTGTCCTTGATTTCATCAAGAAATCTTATGTCCCTTGCGTGTACAGATGTTACATTAACCCAGTCTATATGCGGGTAATTGAAATCCCCCATAAGAGGGTAAGCAGGCTCATATATCAAACCAATTTTATTAAGAAAAGTAGGTGCCTACTTTTCTTTACAGACTACTAAAGCAAGTGGCAGAAAATACACTTTAAGGCATGGTTACTTTTTCAACCCTATGGCTGGTATAAATGCTCACACAAAGATGTTAGCCAGAAGAGTGCATAGAATACTATGATTTGCTCCACCCATGTTGTGCTCAATCTCCACCCAGGCAAAGGCCTACTGAGAAAGTCTGTGCTATCAAACTATGGTGCATACTTTTCTGCTAGTTGGTATTCTATAAAGGGTGATTTATGTTCCTTCCTGCCACCTAAAACCAGGTGGTTCCTTATAGAATGTGTAAAATGTGTGTTGAGTTGAGCTGCCCCAGTTATACACATCTGTTTACTTAGGCCTCACCAAAGGGTTAATTCTGCCATGAGGATTTGGTCTGATTTCTACTACTACTACAAATCATTTCTATAGCGCTACCAGTCGTATGCAGCGCTTCACAATTGAACATGAAGAAGAGAGTCCCTGCTCAAGAGAGCTTACAGACAGGACACATAGGGATAAGGGACTATTGAAGAGAGGAAGATAAGATAAAGGTTATGAACAAGTGAAAAGTTAGGAGTCAAAATCAGCATTAAACAGGTGGGCCTTTAGTCCAGATTTGAAGGCGGCCAGAGATGGGGCTTGACGTAGTGGCTCAGGAAGTCTATTCCATGCATAAGGCGCAGCAAGATAAAAGGAACGGAGTCTGGAGTTAGTGGTGGAGAAGGGTGCAGTTAGGAGAGATTTACCTAGTGAACAGAGTTTCTGGGAAGGAGTGTAGGGAGAGATGAGGGTGGAGAGGTAGTGAGGGGCTGCAGAGTGAATGCATTTATAGGTCAATAAGAGGAGTCTGAACTGTATGCAGAAACGGATAGGAAGATTTCTGATCCTATTTATGCTGAATGTTACCTCTGGGTGTGGGCAATGTGTCTGTTCTTGCTTAAGTATTCTGATGGGAAGAGTTAGATTGCGGTCTGTGTGCATGTATGTGCTTTAGAGCACGTAGAACAGAACATTGAGACTATGTGCACGTTTGACTGTGTAATACAGCTTTGCTGAAGGAGAATAGCTTAAATTGTGTGTATATATGAATTTTGAGAGTGGAAGATGTTGGATAGTGTGTGTTCTGCAGTGTATGTGTATATGCAGCCTGTAAATTCTGAGAAAAGAAGGCTCAGATTGTATGACCATACCTTTGTATGTACACTCTGTGACAGAGGAGGCTTTGAATACTGCTGAGAAAGGCTCAGATTGCATGTCTGATTCCTGCACCATTCTGACTGAAGGGCTGATCCTGCGACTTAGAAGCATTCTCACATACGTACTTAGGTTTTTTTTATGCCTATGATTTTGCTTATGATGACTGAGGTGAGATTGTGCCCCTTATCACTGTCATGTAAGTTGTAGGTTGGAGGCTTTTTTTTTCTTCACCTTCGAATTGTGATAGCTTCAGTAGGCAGTGGGCGTATTGAGGTTCTATTAGGCAATAGTGATATAAGCTTTGTAGTTTGTTTTTGTTGCTCCCATTTGGACAGTGTGCGATACAAAAGCTTAGTACAGCTCATGTCTCTCCCAGCAAACCTACCCTGCCCAAGAACAGGAAGGAAAGGAGAGGACGTAAACGTTGAGAAACTGGGATGATAAGTACTAAAACAGACACACAGACATGTTGAGAAATACGGATGATAAAGAAGTAGTAAAACATACACACACAGATGGGAGCACATTGGTGAGAAGAATGACAGACCTGCGTCAGAAACTAGCTCAGTAAACTGTGAAGGACTCCCCTGCTCTGCCTGACCGACACTCCTCCAGGTGGGAGCTGAGCATGCTCTGTTCCAGCAGAGAGAGAGAGAACGGAACAGAAGAACGCAAGAAGAAAACCCCCGGAATCCTTTCTTACCTAGGAATGGCTGCTGTCTTTCATTAAATAACGAGCGGAGAAGCCAGGCTATATGGGGGAGACCATATCCTGTGTGTTTATGAACTTTCAGATCAGGCCGAAAACTTGTATTTCCTTAATTTGACAAACATGGAAGAGTTACAAGACTGTCTGAGTCCAGAAGCTCAAAAAGTGGTAAGGAAGACATTTAGCTTTGAGAGAAAACTTCCGGAGGGTTAGATATGTTAGTCTGTAGCAGCAAAAATAACAAAGAAACTGAAAATATTTTATAGGCTAACATATTTACTGAGGCAAGAGCTTTCAAGCGAGAGTTGAGAGATTGTTTACTTTATAGGCATTAGAGACATGGAACAGACAGGCTTGAAGGAATGCAAGACTGCAGTGCTTTTCTTGCTCTGGTGCTGGCATGAGAGGGTGACTGCAGTTTCAGATTACACATGACCACCTGACATTACTGGCTGTTTCAAATCAGCTGTGTAGGCCAGAGCTTCCCAGACTGGGATTCTGGACCCCAAATGGGGTCACAAAACCTGCATTTGGGGTTGTGACCTGGCCATAGGTGCATCATTTTTCTGCACCAACACAGGCCACGGCCATGGCCACAAAAAGATTGACAAGCACTGGTGCTGGCAATGCAGACTTTATTTTTAAAAGGATACTCTCCATTGCCCATGACAAAACTCTTGAAAATATTGCCCAACTTGTGCAAGTTATGAACATTGAGGGGCAATTTAACATATTAAAATGATTCATAGTTTGCATGCTGGGAGTGGAGAAACTGCATTATCAGGAACTTACCTTACAAATGAAAATAAGGTTTATGATGTGTATATGATAGATATTTATATGCAGTAGTGATCCGTTGCTGAACACACTTTGGGAAGGATGAGATATCTTTACTCCTGCTCCTTGATAGTAGCCCAGGTTAACCCCTTATTTCAGCAACTGGTCTGTAAATCTTGAAGCCTATGAGAGACTCCTCAGTAAAAAAGGAAATTATAAAATTAGTTTTAGGAGCAGCTTACAGTATCCCTGCCAGGTTTTTACTGTCTATATCTTTAAATATTCCTATCTCAACTGAACTCTGATCCTTATATGCAGCAAAGCCCGTGTGCCTCTTAGCAGTGTCCTTAACCTGTGTTTAACCTTCTGCCTTTAGACTAGGGATTCTCAACCCAGTCCTCAGCACACACCTAACCAGTCAGGTTTTCAGGATACCCAGAATGAATATGCATGAGATAAATTTACATGCACAACCTTTATTCTAATCTCAGGGCCGGCGCAACCCGGTAAGCATGGCAGGGGGGCGCTGACCTCTGGAGGGTGCCACAAGCCATGCTTACCGCCGCTGGGTGGCTCATAGTTCCAGCTCCAGTAGCAGGCAGCTCTGTCCCCACCTGCCCGCCCTCAGCTCCTCAACAGCTGTTCTTTCATTCCAGCCGCCCTGCATTCAAATCTTTTATTTTACCTCAAGTCGCAGCGGCGGCAGTGAAAGCAATATGCTCGCCTCCAGCTTTCCCTTCCCTCTCAGTGTCCTGCCTTCCTCTGATGTAATTTCCTGTTTCCGCGAGGGCGGGACACTGAGAGGGAAGGGAAAGCTGGAGGCGAGCCTGCTGATTTTACTGTTGCCGCCGCCGCCACCACCACGACTTTAGGTAAAATAAAAGATTTAAACGCAGGGTGGCAGGAACGAAAAGGGGGATGTTGCGGGCGAAGAGGGCGGGCAGGTGGGGCTGGGGTTGGAAATGGTTGGGAGGGAAGGATAGGCAAAGGAGAGTCGCTGGACATGGATGGGAGGGGAGGGCAGTGGAGAGAGGAGAAATCACTGGACATGGAGGGGAGGGCAGAGGAAAATCACTGGACATGGATGGGGGAGGGCAGGGGAGAGAGAAGAATTGCTGGGCATGGATGGGAGGGGGAGGATAGGGGGCAAAGAAGAAACTATGGACATGAAGGGGAGGGTAGGGGAGAGAGGAGAAATTGCTGGACATGGAGGGGAGGGCAGGGGAGAGAGGAGAATTGCTGGAGATGGAGGGGAGGGCAGGGGAGAGAGGAGAATTGCTGGATAGAGGGATGGAGGGGGCAGGGGAGAAAGAATTGCTGGATATGGAGGGAAGCAGGGGAGAGAGGAGAATTGCTGGATATGGATGGATGATGGAGGGCAGGGGAGAGAGGAGAGTTGCTGGACATGGATGAATGGAGGGTAGGGCAGGGGAGAGAGGCGAGTTGCTGGACATGGATGGAGAGGAGAGCAGGAGAAATGCTGGACATGGATGGAGTGGAGGTCAGGGAAGAGAGGAGAAATGTTGGACAGGGATGGAGGGAAGGAAAGACAGAGGAAGGTGATGAACATGGATGGAGGGGAGAGATGAGAAATGCTGGACATAGATGGAGGGAAGGGAAGACAGAGGAGGAGATGCACACGGAGGGGAGAGATGAGAAATTCTGGACATGGATGGAGGGAAGGAAAGACAGGAAGGAGATGCACATGGATGGAGGAGAGGGGAGAGAGGAGAAATGCTGGACATGGATGGAGGGGAAGGAAGACAGAAGAGGAGAAGCATATGGATGGAAGGGAGAGAGGAGAAATTCTGGACATGGATGGAGGGGAGGGAAGAGAAGAGAGAGGAAGGAGATGCATACTGACGGAGATGAGGGAAAGGGAAGAGAGGGAAAAAAACTGTACATGGATGGAGAAAATAGGCAAAAGCTGGATCCACTCTATATCTCCTCCAGTCAAGTCCGAAGAGGACCCAGCTTTTACTTATGGATGTAGGGCAAGAAATGAAGAAGAAAGGAGGAAAGTAAAGAAATAAATGGAAAGGAAGCCCTGGAAACGGAGTTAAGAGAACAGTTAGAGAGCAGCAGAATCAGAGACTGGGACCAACATGATCAGAAAAACAGTCACCAGACAACAAAGGTAGAAAAAAATCATTTTATTTTCATTTTAGTGTTTGGAATATGTGCAATATGAAAATTTACATCTGCTATCTTATTTTGCAATTTATAGCAATGTGTTTCTTTCTGTTTTTCTGGTACTGTGCTGCATGCGGAGTCTTGCTTGTTGGGCTCTCAGGTTAATTTTTGAAGAGGGGCTCTCTCTGTTCTGCATGTCTGATTTAATTTGCTGATGCACAGCCTCTGACTTATTACACTGTGCAGCAAGGAATGAATTAATACACAATATTTTAGTGGAGGTAATGTTCATTTATCAGTAACAGTGTGGCATATGTACATGGCCTTACCTGCATCTAGGTGCCCAGTCCCTATTCCATTCCCACTGTGTCATACCCACCACTACCCCCTATGGGCACACTATAACCCTTTCACCATCACCTGTGCCCTTTTCCCACTCCCAGATTCACCTGCAGCACCACCCCTCCCCACCTCTGTATCTGCATTGAGAACTCCACCCTATCCTTAAGCTCTTCCTCACCCTCTACCACACTGTTCACAAAACCTTCTCTCCCCCCCCCCCCCCCCCCCCCCCACACCATTTCATTCCATTCCTGGCATTTTTATCCCACCTATCCATTATAGAATCAAAGCGTGTTACACTAAATTCATATACAATTCAGAAATGTTTACTAAACAAAAAGGTTTTCAACTCCTGTTGGAATTACAGGTACATATTTTAAACTCCATATTTTATGGCGTCCCACAGATCAATCCAGAGACTTGTGGGTTGTGACTCTCTACCAGCAGCTGGAGATAGAGAGAACCTCTGAGGTTTGCTATATGTGGACCTGTGCAACCAACTGAACCTCAGTATTCGCTCTATCTAGCAGGTGGAGGGACATCTCTGTGCAGCTCTGGTTTGATCTGGCTACTAGTGTCCTTTGGGCCTAGTTTAGCACAGACAGGGGTTTGCAGCTTGTGGTGTACACCTGGTGGTGCCAGGTCTCTCCCGGTCTCCCCCTACCTTTCCTCCGTTGCCCGGGGCTGTTGGCCTGATCGGGTGTTTCCTTTCTCTCCTTACTAAAAAAAAAAGAGGTAAGAGACTTCGTTTTTGTTTAATCATGCGGAGGAACTAGACGTTCTGCTGAGTCAGTTTTGGGGCAGGCTTTTGTGGAGCATGTCAGTGCCTTCTGAGGTGGCTAAGCGCTGCTCCCAGTGTGAGGGCCGGAGAGCAGCATTGGGGGAGTGTGAGTCCTGCCGCTGTCAGCCTGCAGCAAGTGTTCAGCGCGACGAGGGTTCCCCTCAGGCGTCCAATGAGTCGGAAGCGCGGTGGATAGTTTCAGCGGTTTCCTCGGGGCAGTTAGTGCTGCGCGTGTTGGTAGGCACCATTTTTTCCTCTCAGGCGCGACCTGCTCCACATGTGGTGGTTGATAGACAAGAGGCACAGCGCGCTTCTGTGGCACAGGCTCCGATGGAGGGAAGCGATGTACAGGGAGCACGGGAGTCCCTTGCAGTTCCTTTTCCCCCGGATTTTGTTTTGTTAATGCACAATGCCTTTCTTTTGAAGAAGTCAGGAGCTTCTCTTCAGGCAGCCCCGTCTCTTCCTCAGCAAACTTTGATTGCTGCAGCCTCTCAGTCTTTCCTGCCAAAATGTCTCCGGGTGACACAGATGGCCTGGTTTTGTCTCTGGGCTCTCCCTCAGAATCTTTGGATTTGGCAGATGAGGTCACCCTGCCCTCTGAGGAGGGGGATGATGCAAAGGCTGCCCACCTTTTTTCGCAGGGAAGAGCTTCCCTCCCTGATAGTTAGAGCTTTTGAGGTTTTGGCCATTTCCCCCCTGAATCGTCAGGGGGAACAGGTCCGGTGCCCTCTATTATGTCTGGCACCAAATGCCCACCTAGTTCCTTTCATGTGCATGAGGCCATGAAGATCCTTATTTCAGCACAGTGGGTTACGCCAGAGAGTGGGCTTAAGGTTGCTTAGAGCTATGTCGCGTCTTTACGCGCTACCTGCTCCTGACTTAGACTTGCTGAAGGTCCCTACGGTGGATTCCTTAATCACAGCGGTCACTAAGAAAACCACTCTCCCCATGGAGGGTGGCACGGCGCTCAAGGACCCTCAGGATCGTAAGTTGGAGACTTGCTTGAAGCTGTCCTTTGAAGTAGCGGCCCTTTCCCTGCAGGCCTCAGTTTGTCGCTCCTATGTGGCGCGGGCATGCTTATCATGGGTACAGAAAGCCTCCTCTCTGGAAGATCTCGTGGCTGTTTTGCCGGCCTTGGAGTCCGGTTTAGCCTTCCTTGCGGATCTTCTTTACGATCTTTTGAGGGCTTCGGCGAAGGAGGTTTCCCTAGCGGTCACTGCTCGTCGTTGGCTGTGGTTGCGGCATTGGGCTGCAGACATGGCCTCTAAATCACGTTTAGCAAGTCTTCCTTTTAGGGGAATGATTTTGTTTGGGACAGACTTAGAACAGATTGTGAAGGACCTAAGTGACTCCAAGGGCCAGCGCCTCCCGGAGGACAGGTCCAAGTTTGTACAACCGGCAGGACTGAGACCTAAGTTTAGGGATACCCGGCATTACCGTCCAGGTCGCGGGGCCTCTTTTCAGAGAGCAAGGTCTTCTCAGAGGCCTCAGCCCTTTCGAGGTGACAGGTGGGCCTTCCTTTCCAGTAACAGAAACTAGCCCGCAGCCAGGTTCACCAATGATGAGGTCCTGGTCCATATCCAGCCGGTTATTGGGGGCAGACTCCCTATTCCTGGTGGAGTGGACCAGGGTAACATCCAACGAATGGGTCTTGGAGGTTATCAGAGACGGGTACAAGTTAGAATTGGCTCGTCTGATAGTAGACTCTTTTCTGGAATCTCCTTGCAAATGGTCCGTCAAGGTGCGGCATGTTCAACATACCCTCCTCAACTTATAATGGCTGGGTGCCATCCAGACTGTACCCCCATTTATTTTGTGGTGCCAAAAAAGGGCGGTTCTTGGCGACCCGTCTTAGATCTCAAATGCGTCAACAGGTCCTTACGGGTTCGGCTTTTCCGCATGGAAACCGTCCGATCGCTGATTGCAGCGGTACAGCCAGGGGAGTTTTTGACCTCTCAATCTCAAAGAGGCCTATTTATACATTCCAATCTGACCTCCCCACAGGAGCTTTCTTCGCTTTGCAGTGCTCGGTCGTCATTTTCAGTTCAAAGCGATGTCCTTCGGCCTAGCCACAGTGCCTCAGATCTTTTCCAAGGTCCTGGTAGTAGTGGCGGCTTATCTCAGGAAGGAAGGGATTCAGGTCCATCCTTATCTAGACGACTGGCTTGTGCGGGCGCCTTCTTTCGAGGAGAGTCAGCGGGCACCCGACAAAGTGGTCAGGTTGTTTCAGTCGCTTGGTTGGGTGATCAGTTTCCTGAAGTGCAGCCTAACGCCTTCCCAAACGCTGAAATACTTGGGGGTGTGCTTCGATACCCAAACAGGGATAGTTTCTCTTTCTTCAGCTCGAGCACAGCGGTTACAGGCTTAGTTACGAGCGCTGTTTCAAACTCTGAACCCGCGGGCTTGGGACTATGTACAAGTTCTAGGTTCTATAGCCTCCACCTTGGACGTGGTAAAGTGGGCCAGAGCTCACATGTGCCCCCTCCAGTGGCACCTTCTGAGCCATTGGTCTCCACTCTTGGAGGATTACGAGGTTCGGGTGCAATGTTCGGCCCATCTTCACACAATCATGCACTGGTGGTTCATTCAAAAGAATCTGGTGTTGGGCATTCCTCTGGCAACCCCGGACTGAAAGATAGTGACCACAGATGTGTCACTGTCTGGCTGGGGGGCTCATTGCCTGCAACAGACGGCCCAGGGCGTTTGGACTTCGACGGAGGCGTCATGGTCCATCAACCACTTGAAGTTACGGGCGATTCATCTGGCCCTTCGGGAGTCTCTGTCTCTTCTCCGTGGTTGTCCAGTTCGAGTTCTTTCGGACAGTGTGACGGCGGTTGCCTACGTAAACCGTCAGAGGGGCACCAGGAGTGCACCCCTAGCGCGTGAGGCGGCTCTGATCTGCCGTTGGGCAGAGACTCTCGTTCTTGACAGTGGCTCATATAGCGGGGTCACAGAACATGCAAGCGGACTTTCTCAGTTGCCACCAGTTGGAGCCATGGGAGTGGACGCTGTCCCCTCTGGCCTTCAATCAGGTAACTGCCTGTTGGGGGATGCCAGAGATAGTACTACTACTACTATTTAGCATTTCTATAGCGCTACAAGGCATACGCAGCGCTGCACAAACATAGAAGAAAGACAGTCCCTGCTCAAAGAGCTTACAATCTAATAGACAAAAAATAAAGTAATCAAATCAATTATTGTGTATAGGAAGGAGGAGGGTAGGTGGAGGCAAGTGGTTACGAGTCAAAAGCAATGTTAAAGAGGTGGGCTTTCAGTCTAGATTTAAAGGTGGCCAAGGAAGGGGCAAGACGTAGGGGCTCAGGAAGTTTATTCCAGGCGTAGGGTGCAGTGAGACAGAAGGCGCGAAGTCTGGAGTTGGCAGTAGTGGAGAAGGGAACAGATAAGAAGGATTTATCCATGGAGCGGAGTGCACGGGAAGGGGTGTAGGGAAGGACGAGTGTGGAGAGATACTGGGGAGCAGCAGAGTGAGTACATTTAAAGGTTAGTAGAAGAAGTTTGAACATGATGCGAAAATGGATAGGGAGCCAGTGAAGCGACTTGAGGAGTGGGGGGTAGTATGAGTAAAGCGACCCTGGCGGAAGATGAGACGGGCAGCAGAGTTTTGAACCGATTGGAGAGGGGAGAGGTGACTAAGTGGGAGGCCAGCAAGAAGCAGATTGCAGTAGTCTAAACGAGAGGTGACAAGGGTGTGGATGAGGGTTTTGGTAGAGTGCTCAGAAAGAAAGGGGCGGATTTTACGGATGTTGTAAAGAAAGAAACGACAGGTCTTGGCGGTCTGCTGGATGTGAGCAGAGAAGGAGAGAGAAGAGTGAAAGATGACCCCAAGGTTTCGAGCTGAGGAGACAGGGAGAATGAGAGAGCCACCAACAGAAATAGAAAATGGGGGGGGGGGGGGGGGGGGAAGGTGGGTTTGGGGGGAAAAATGAGAAGTTCGGTTTTGGTCATGTTTAATTTCAGGTGGCGTTGACACATCCAGACAGCAATGTCAGACAAGCACGCTGAAACTTTGGTTTGGATGCAAGGTGAGATATCAGGGGTAGAAAGGTAGATTTGGGAGTCATCAGCATAGAGATGGTAGGAAAAGCCATGGGATGAGATTAATGAACCAAGGGAAGAAGTGTAGATAGAAAAGAGGAGGGGATCAAGAACAGAACCCTGAGGTACACCGACAGGCAGAGGGATAGAAGACTTAATGGCCACCGCATTCAATGCGAAGGTTCCCCGTTTCTTCACGAGAGCTGGACTCAGAAGGCATCGATGCCCTTTTTCAACCTTGGTCCAGGGGCCTGCTCTATGCCTTTCCCCCGTGGCCAATGGTGGGCAGGTTACTGACTCGTATTGCCAGTCATCCTGGTCAAGTGATCCTAGTTGCCCCAGATTGGCCCAGACGACCCTAATACGCAGATGTGATCAGGCTTCTGTTCAATCGTCCTTTTCTGCTATCGGCGCAGGACGGTCTCCTGCTGCAGGGGGCAGTCATGATGGAGGATCCCTCCCCCTTTGGTCTTACGGTCTGGCCCTTGAAAGGGCGAGGTTGAGAAGAAAAGGGTATCTGGACAAGGTTATCGCTACGATGCTGTAGGCTCAGAAAAGATCCACCTCGATAGCTTATGCTAGGGTGTGGCGTACCTTCGATTCATGGTGTGCGAGTTTGGGATTGTCAGCAGCTTCGGCTTCAGTATCCTCGCGTTTCTTCAGGAGGCTGTACAAAAATCACTCGTTGAGTTCTTTTAAGGTGCAGGTGGCAGCTCTGGCACGTTTTAGAGGCCGGCTTCAGGGGGCGTCCATCGCCTCCCACCCGGATGTGGTTCGTTTCTTGAGGGGAGTAAATCGTTTGCACCCTCCTCACGTGCCAGTTCTGCCATCCTGGAACCTTAATCTAGTTCTCAAAGTGCTTCAGCGGCCCCCTGCGAACCCTTATCGGGGATTACGATGAAGGATCTCACATTGAAGGTGATTTTCCTAGTAGCCATTACTTCCACTCGGAGAATTTCAGAGTTGCAGGCCCTTTCTTGCAGAGACCTCTTCCTGCGTTTTACGGCGGCGGGGGTATTGATTAGGACAATTCCTTCGTTTTTGCCCAAGGTGGTTTTTTGTTTCCACTTGGGGCAGTCCCTGCATTTGCTGGCCTTCCGCCAGGAAGATTACCCTGAGCAATTCCAGGCTCTTCGCTGCCTCGACGTGAGATGGGCTCTTCTCAGGTATTTGGAGGTGACGAATGAATTTCATCTTTCTGATCATCTCTTCGTCATTTTTGGAGGCAGTAAGAAGGGTCATATGGCGTCCAAGGACACTCTTTGGCATACGTGGCATTGGGCAAGCAAGCGCCTTTACAAGTTCGTGCTCATTCTACGTGAGCTTAAGCTTCCTCTTATGCAGAGTCCCATTTGGGTTCTCTTGAAGACATCTGCAGGGCAGCTACATGGGCTTTGGTCCATACATTCACTCGTCATTATCAGGTGGATGTGACAGCTCGTCAAGATGCGGTGTTTTGCTCGTCGGTGATTTCTGCCGGGTTGGGGGTGTCCCGCCCTACTTCAGGACTGCTTTGGTACATCCCACAAGTCTCTGGATTGATCTGCAGGACGCCATGGAAGGAAAAATTAATTCTTACCTGATCATTTTCTTTCCATTAGTCCCAACCGATCAATCCAGAGGCCCCCCTGGGTTTACTGTCTGTGGTTTTGTTGCGGTTGGTTAGTTTTTTTTTTTTTTGGGGGGGGGGGGGGGTGGGTTCCGTTGTTCTGAATGTTCCTTGGTTTGATTAAAAAAAAATAATAACTAAATAAATATAGAAGTGGTGGAAGTATGTTGGGCAATTGGTCTGACAATGTCAGAGTTTTCTATTGTTTCCATTCCACTGCTTTGGTATCGTTCATACTGAGGTTCAGTTGGCGCATAGGTCCACATATAGCAAACCTCGGAGGTTCTCTCTATCTCCACCTGCTGGTAGAGGGACACAATCCACAAATCTCTGGATTGATCTTTTGGGACTAATGGAAAGAAAATTATCAGGTAAGTATTAATTTTTCCTTTGAAGAATAGAATTCCACCGTTTAATAGCTAAGTAGCTATAAGAACTATTGTGAAAGCATTTAAAGCGAATCTTATTTACTGGCAGAAAGACTAAATTTAACAGATAATTAGAATGAGTAGACAAACAAATTGGCAGATAAGTTATCAAAGATACATGATCCAAAGGACAATAACCATATAAAATCTTAAATGTCAGACAAACCACCTTAAAATCTATTTGGGCCTTGACAAGCATCCAATGTAAATCTTTCAGTAATGGGGTAGCTCAATCAAACCTTTTGCACCAAAAAATTAGTCTTGCAGCACAATTCTGCAGAAACTGTAATTTTGCTGAGAGAGTCTGATTGGTACCAGCATATAGGGCACTATAGTAATCTATTTGAGGTAGAATAATTGCTTGAACTAATAAACTGCTGAGGGAAGAAAAATCACCCTTAGTTGTCTTAACTAAGAGTCTGATATGTACTGACGGGGAAAGAGATCTTGGGGTGATAGTATCTGAGGATCTGAAGGCCACGAAACAGTGTGACAAAGCAGTGGCTGTAGCCAGAAGGTTGCTAGGCTCTATAGAGAGAGGTATGACCAGCAGAAGAAAGGAGGTGTTGGTGCCCCTGTACAAATCGTTGATGAGGCCCCACCTTGACTGTTGTGTTCAGTTTTGGAGGCCTTATCTTGCTAAGGATGTAAAAAGAATTGAAGCGGTGCAAAGAAAAGCTACAAAAATGGTATGGGGTTTGTGTTACAATACGTATGAGGAGAGACTTGCTGACCTCAACATGTATACCCTAGTAGAAAGGAGAAACAGGGGTGATATGACACAGACGTTCAAATATTTGAAAGGTATTAATCTGCAAACGAACCTTTTCCGGAGATGGGAAGGCGGTAGAACTAGAGGACATGAAATGAGGTTGAAGGGGGGCAGACTCAAGAAAAATGTCAGGCAGTATTTTTCCAAGGAGAGAGTGGTGGATACTTGGAATGCCTCCCGCAGGAGGTGGAGGAGATGAAAACGGTAACGGAATTCAAAAATGCGTGGGATAAACATAAAGGAATTCTGTTCAGAAGGAATGGATTCTCAGAAGCTTAGTGGAGATTGGGTGGCAGCACTGGTGGTGGGAGCCGGAACTAGTGCTGGGCAGACTTCTACGGTCTGTGCCCTGAAAATGGCAGATACAAATCAAGGTCAGGTATACACATAAAGTAGCACATATTAGTTTATCTTGTTGGGCAGACTAGATGGACCGTACAGGTCTTTCTCTGCTGTCATCTACTATGTTATTATGTTAACAGCACCACTAGAAAAGGTCTTATGGTTTTCTCCAGAACTTCGGATCCTCAAACGCGAAGGATGAAAACTGGAAAGGAGGTGGCGGAAATCTCGCCTGGATGAAGACAGGCTAAACTGTAGGAAGCACATGACAAAGTATTGCCAAGCCTTAACAGCAAACAAAGAACAATATTTCTCTCAAAGCATTGCACAGGCTATCAATTTAACCTATCAGCTGTTTAGTAAACAGCTTACTGCAACCCCCACAACAGAACCAGCCTGCTCAGTGAAAACTGAACTGCAATGATTTTGCTGCATACTTGGCCAACAAAATTAAAAGTCTCCGCCAGAATTTACAGGCAATCCCACCCAGCCTCCAATCAATGAACCAGGAGTGCACAAACTCACCCCCTCCTGACAGAGATATGTGGGACAATTAACCCAATAACAGAGGAGAGTCTTGACAAAATCCTAAGAGATCTGCAACCAACTACCTGCTCCCTCGATCCCTGCCCATCAAAGATAGTGCAACAGGCAAGCATGTGCCTCATAAAAGGTGCCACAAAAATTGTGACCTCCTCTCTTTCTAATGGGCAACTACCAACAGCATTGAAAAAGGCAGTGCTTCACCCTTTGCTAAAGAAAAACAATCTTGACCATGACAAACTTGAAAACTACTAGCCAGTATCCAACATCCCATTTCTATGGAAACTTACAAACAGTCTGTGTTCAACTCAGTGATTGGCTTGAAGAGAGAAACTGGCTAGATCCTGTCAATCTGGATTCAGACCCTGTTATGTAACAGAAACGGTCCTTGTATCCCTACTAGATGATCTTCACAGAAACTGAGACAGGGGATTTGCCTTGGTGTTAGTACTGCTAGACTTTTCAGCAGCTTTTGACATTGTGGATCATGATATCATGCTAGCACAACTGGCAGAAACAGATATCAGTGTAACAGTGCTTGTGTGGTTCAGATACTATCTATCAGACAGGCAACAATCCATAATGTTTGCAGCATCTCATCAGCACCATGGGCACTGACCTGTGGGATACCACAAAGAAATAAACAAAACAAGTAAATAAAAAGAAGTGGTTTATTGAACAGTTACCCGACGTGGCCACGTTTCGCCCTCAGGCTGTGTCAGGAGTAAAATAACTACAAAATAAAAAAATCAAAACATATATATTGTAAGCTTCATATAAAATATACAGTATTCCTTAAAACTTAAAAACATGAATAAATAATGGTAACATTAAAACTAATACATTTGGCTCTTAAAACCATAAAATTATTACAGATCATAATCAAATCATTACTTTAATAAAAAGAGTAATCATAAATGAATAAAAACAGAAATTAAAAACCATGTGCATAACAAACTGATAACAGGAGAGCACAAGGTGAAAACATATGTGAAAACAAAAGCAGACAATTTGGTCTGCTGGTATGTCAAATATTATTTCACATAACACAGATGTTAATGTGCTCACATTGAGATATAGACTTCTACATACCTAAGAAGGGTAAAAACACAACCTGAAACGTAAAATTCAAGTTAAGATGTCAATATGTCATTGATTGGGTTATAACATTTCATATTCGTTTTATGCAAAGGTGTTCTTAAAAAGCAAAGCTGTTTAATTGCAAACTTAAACTTTAAAAATGTCCAAGGGGGCAAAACATGCTCTACAGCCAAAGTTATCTACCACATAACAGTCGCAATTTTAGTAAGAACCTAACTATTCTTAACTGACTTGAATAATTAAACAGCAGAACCTGATAATTATTTCTTTCACAGCCAACAGGAATAAACCCATCAGTATAGGAGAACCCTTCCAAAACATCTTAATTCAGAGCACATCCCTTATTATCTCTCTCTTAAATCACTGAATTTGGAAGAAAGGTTTTCTGACTTACCTTTTCCACTTCTTCACACAAACAGATTCACTTGGCTCAATGAACTGGCAGCATTAGTATGTGCTGTCTGATTGGCACAGCATTGTTAGAAGCTCAATTTTTGATCTGGATAATGATTGGATCTAGGTTCACCTTTGAACCGTCTGACATGTATATAAAGGACCAATCAGATAGCATGTACTAATATATAAAGGACCAATCACAAGTTGACACACACCTGACATCAAAATCTCTTTTGGGAAGTATGAACTCCCCCCTCAAATCACAAGTCATGAACCTTGGAATACAGTTAGATTCAACACTTACTCTGATTCCCCAAATCCTAAAAGACAGTTATTTTCTGTTCTTTGGCTGCTGGAGAGGTAGCACTGCTACTGACCTAAATTAGGTGTGAATTAAGGTGTGAGGAAGTAGAATACTTGCAAAGGTTACCAAGGGAAATATGATTACTATTGCAACTCACTATACGCTGGCTGCCACATTGAACCTGCCCTGAGTGGGAAAAGCGCGGGGTACAAATGTAACAAAAAAAAAAATCAAGAAACTCCAAACAGCCCAGAACACTGCAGCTAGACTCATATTCGGTAAAACAAAATATGATAGTGCTAAACCCCTACGAGAAAAGCTACACTGGCTCCCAATCAAAGAACGCATCACGTTCAAGATATGCTCCCTAGTTCACAAAATAATTCATGGGGATGCACCAGCCTACATGTCAGACCTGATAGACCTACCACCCAGGAATGCTAATAAATCATCCTGCACATTTCTCAACCTTTTCTTCCCCAACTGCAAAGGTCTAAAATACAAACTAACGCATGCGTCAACCTTCTCCTACCTGAGCACACAATTCTGGAATGCGCTGCTGCGTAACTTAAAAACGGTCTGTGAACTTACTAACTTCCGCAAACTACTGAAGACCCATCTCTTTAACAAGGCATACCACAAAGACCAACAAATGTGAACCTTTCCACATATATCCAGAATAGACTTATTATATTTGCTTGTTAAACTGTTACCATGTCTTATCATAATCATGTAACCCAAGATTCGTCTGTAACACTAAATATCTATCTTGTCATTTATTTCCACTATTCATGATGTATTGTAAGCCACATTGAGCCTGCAAAGAGGTGGGATAATGTGGCATACAAATGCAATAAATAATAATAATAATAGTTACTGAATTAGCTTGAAAGGGAAATGGGACTTGATATACTGCCTTTCTGAGGTTTTTGCAACTACATTCAAAGCGGTTTACATATATTCAGGTACTTATTTTGTACCAGGGGCAATGGAGGGTTAAATGACTTGCCCAGAGTCACAAGGAGCTGCAGTGGGAATCGAGCTCAGTTCCCCAGGATCAAAGTCCACTGCACTAACCACTAGGCTAGCACTAACCACTAGCAGTTCCCTTAGAATCAAAACTATTTAGAGAGGAAAGGTCCCACTTAACTTTCTTTCTGAGAAGTTCTGAGAGAAGAGGACATTTCTCTGGTAAGATAACATTATTTTGCTCTGTGCTTTGGGAACTTAAAGATTGGGGTTTAAAAGAGAAAATTTAGGTTATTGATAGAATTAAAAAAAAATTCCCCCCTAGTTTTAAAACTTGCTTTGTACCACAGCATTAAGCGATCGCCTCTAACAGGCACAGCAGGACTAGTTCAGTCTTTATTCCCACCGTCCTCCCCAGCTCCCACCCACTCCTAGCACAACTCTTTATAGTCATTATTCTAATTAGGATATCAGGAGGAGTGTTTTCATTAGAGTTTTAATTACATTTAATTAGTTTCTGGGAAGCAAACACCAAATAAATTACACATTATACCATATAATCTTAAGGCTCTATAGTTATCTAATATCCCTAGTACCTGAAGTTTTACCGTATTTTTCGGACTTAAAGACACACTTTTTTCCCCCTAAATTTGGGAGGAAAATGGGGGGTGCGTCGTATAGTCCGAAGGTAGAGATTTGGCTGGCTGGCTGGCTGGCAGGCCGCCCGCCCTCCCTCCGAGTTCGGGATCGCCCTCCCCCCAGCCCTGTCACCGCTTCTCTCCTTACTCACGCGATCTTCCCTGGTGGTCTAGTGACGTCGGGGCAGGAAAGAGCCCCCTCTTTCCTGCCCAGCGCGCTGCTCTCCATCCTCCTGTATGCAGCCTGACGGTCTCGGCGAGATTCAAAATGGCCGCCGAGACTTCAATTCTCGGCGGCCATTTTGAATCTCGCCGAGACCGTCAGGCAGCAATGCATACAGGAGGATGGAGAGCAGCACGCTGGGCAGGAAAGAGGGGGCTTTTTCCTGCCCTGACATCAGTAGACCACCAGGGAAGATCGCGTGAGTAAGGGGAGAGGTGGTGACAGGGCCGGGGAGGAGGTAACCCTGAGGGCGATCCCGAACTTGGAGGGAGGGATTCGGACAAGACGCACCGGAGCACCTAGGTTTTAGAGGAGGGAAAAAGCAAATTTTTTTTTCCTATTTTCCTCCTCTAAAACCTAGGTGCGTCTTATGGTATCTTTCAAAGATATCACCAAAACAGGAAAGATAGGGCATCCTGATAGCAAGGTTGCAATAGAAAGCATAGTAGACCAGGAATCTTTAAATAAAAAGCGGACAGATTTTCAAGATTGCACATTATCACTGCCAACTGCTGAGCAAGATATAAATATGAACAAGAAACATGGTCTGAAATGTCTATATGCGAATGCCAGAAGCCTAAGAAATAAAATGGGAGAGTTAGAATATATTGTACTAAATGAAAAAATAGATATAATAGGCATTTCTGAGACCTGGTGGAAGGAGGATAACCAGTGGGACACTGTCATACCAGGAAACAAATTGTATCGTAGTGATAGGGTTGATCGAATTGGGCTAGCACTGTATGTTAAGGAGGGCCTTGAATCAAATAGAGTAAAAATTCTACAGGACACGAAACACAACTTGGAATCCCTATGGATTGAAATTCCATGCGTAAAGGGGAAAAGGATAGTAATTGGAGTGTACTACCGTCCACCTGGCCAGGATGAAAAGACAGGATGTAGAAATGATATCAGAAATTAGGGAGGCTAACAAACTGGGGAACACGATAATAATTTCAGTTACCCCGATATTGGATAAATGTAACATCAGTGCATGCTCGAGAGGTGAATTTCCTTGACAGAATCAAGGACTGCTTTATGGAGCCAGTGGTTCAGGAGCTGACAAGAGGAGGAACAATTCTAAACCTAGTCCTTAGTGGAGTGAATGATCTGGTGCAGGTGGTAATGGTGCTGGGGCTTCTTGATAACAGTGATCAGATTTGATATCGGCTTTGGAATAAGTACACACAGTAAATCCAATACGTTAGCATTTAACTTTCAAAAAGGAGACTATGATGAAATTAGAAGAACAGTGAAAAAAAAACTTAGAGGAACAGCTGTGAAGGTCAAAAATTTACATCAGGCATGGATGCTGTTCAAAAATAGCATCCTGGAAGCCCAGGCCAAATATAGTCTGTCTATTAAAATAGGAGGAAGGAAGACCAAATAACAGCCAGCATGGTTAAAAAGTGAGGTGAAGGAAGCTATTAGAGCTAAAAGAAAATCTTTCAGATCTGACTGAATATAATAGGAAACTACATAAAAAATGGCAAATCAAATGCAAAGCGCTGATAAGGAAGGCAAAGAGAGAATTTGAAAAGAAGACTGCGCTGGAGGCAAAAACACATAGTAAAAACTTTTTTAGGTATATTATAAGCAAGAAGCCGGCAAAAGAATCGGACCGCTAGATGACAGAGGGGTAAAAGGAGCACTCAGGGAAGAGAAGGCCATAGCAGAGAGATTAAATAAATTCTTTTCTTTGGTCTTCACCGAGGAAGATGTGGGAGAGATACCATTGCCAGAAATGGCATTCAATGTTGACGAGTCAGAGAAACTGAATCAGATCTCTGTAAACCTGGAAGATGTAATGGGACAACTTGACAAATTGAAGAGTAGCACATCGCCAGGACCGGATGGAATACATCCCAGAATATTGATAGAATTGAAAGATGAACTTGCAGAACTATTGTTAATAATGTGTAATTTATCTTTAAAATCAAGCATGGTACTGGAAGATTGGAGGGTGGCAATGTAACACCGATTTTTAAAAAGGGTTCCAGAGGTGATCCAGGAAATTATAGACCAGTCGGTGCTGGGCAAAATGGTAGAGAGTATTATAAAGAACAAAATTACAGAGCATATTCAAAAGCATGGATTAATGAGACAAAGTCAACATGGATTTAGTAAAGGGAAATCTTGCATCACCAGTCTGTTACATTTCTTTGAAGGGGTGAATGAACATGTGGATAAAGGTCAGCTGGTTGATATTGAGGGGCATAATCGAAAGTGGGTGCCCATCTCCGTGGGCGGCCATGCGAAGGGGCGGGACAAACCGTATTTTTGAAAAAAGATGGGCGCCCATCTTTTTTTCGATAATACGGGTTGTGCGGGGCAAATGCCTAGGATTTGGGCGTTTTTGAGCTGGACGCTATCGGTTTTCATCAATAATGGAAACTGAAGGCGCCCAGTTCAAAAACAAACAAATCCAAGGCATTGGGTCGTGGGAGAGGCCAGGATTCGTAGTGCACTGGTCCCCCTCACATGCCAGGACACCAACTGGGCACCCTAGGGGGCACTTTTACAAAGTAAAAACATTTAAAATAGCTCCCAGGTGCATAGCACCCTTCCCTTGTGTGCTGAGCCCCCCAAATCCCCCCCAAAACCCACTGCCCACAAGTCTGCACCATTACCATAGCCCTAAGGAGTGAAGGGGGGCACCTACATGTGTGTACAGTGGGTTTTGGGGTTTTTTGGAGGGCTCAACATTAACCACCACAAGTGTAACAGGTAGTGGGGGGGGGTGGGCCTGGGTCCACCTGCCTGAAGTCCACTGCACCCACTAAAACTGCTCCAGGGACCTGCATACTGCTGTGATGGAGCTGGGTATGCATTTGAGGCTAGCATACAGGCTGGAAAAAAAGATTTTTTTTTGTGGGAGGGGGTTAGTGACCACTGGGGGAGTCAGGGTTGGTCATCCCTTATTCCTTTTAGTGGTCATCTGGTCATTTAGGGCACTTTTTTTGGGACTTGTTCGTGAAAAAAAAGGGTCCAAAAAAGTGACCTAAATTCTCACTAAAAACGGCCATTTTTTTCGATTATCGGCTGAAGGCGCCCATCTCTCCTCGGCCGATAAACACGCCCCAGTCCCACCTTCACCACGCCTCTGACATGCCCCCGTCAACTTTGTTCGTTCCCGCGATGGAGTGCAGTTGCAGGCGCCTAAAATCAGCTTTCGATTATACCGATTTGGGCACCTTTGCGAGATGGGCACCCATATCCCGATTTGGGTCGAAATATGGGCGCCCATCACTTTCGAAAATAAGGCCGATTGTGTATCTGGATTTTCAAAAGGCGTTTGAAGAGGTACCTCATAAAAGACTCCAGAGGAAATTGGAAAGTCATGGGATTGGAGGTAATGTCCTCTTGCGGATTAAAAACTGGTTAAAAGATAGAAAATAGAGAGTAGGGTTAAATGGTCAGTATTCTCAATGGAGAAGTGTAGATAGTGGGGTTCCTTAGGGACTGCTGCTTTTTAACATATTTATAAATGATCTAGATATGGGAATAACTAGTGAGGTAAGTAAATTTGCCAAAGACACAAAGTTATTCAAAGTTGTTAAATCGCAAGAGGATTGTGAAAAACTGCAAGATGATCTTACTAGACTGGGAGACTGGGCATCCAAATGGCAGACGATGTTTAATCTGAGCAAGTGCAAAGTGATGCATGTGGGAAAGAGGAACCCTAACAATAGCTATGTAATGGTATCAAAATGAAAAATCAGCATATGAGGAAACATAATACAAGGAAGATTTTAAGAAATCCTCCAAAGAGCTCATAAAGATGTTAAACAATATAAGCTACTATAGTGAGCCCTGAAGTACTCCATAAGCTGAGTTCCAGCTTTTAGAAAATTCCCCATTCTTCTTAACATTATAACCTT
The DNA here is from genome assembly GCF_901765095.1 of Microcaecilia unicolor. NCBI lineage: Eukaryota > Metazoa > Chordata > Amphibia > Gymnophiona > Siphonopidae > Microcaecilia > Microcaecilia unicolor. The sequence continues at coordinate 147,531,714 of NC_044037.1, forward strand.
TATTTTTAAGAAATTCTATAAAGTAATTCAAGACAGATCTGGAAAAAACAAGCTCATTTAATTTGTTTATCAAGAGAATGTAGTCCACTGTATCAGATACACCAGATATGTCAAACTGCAACAGTTCTGATGGAACATTTTTTTGGTTCAACTATTTCCTATTATTTGTAATCATTGTTACAATCAAAGATTTGGTACTATGTATAGATTGAAAGCCATACTGAGAGCTATGCAAGCTCTGATGCAAATCTAGAAATAACATTACTTGAGTTGCCACTATGAATTCCATTAATTTTGCTAGCCAAGTTATATTAGCCACAGGATGAAAACTGGCATACAGAATGGGTTGTATTTTGTACCCCTGGACATTTTAACAGGGTGGATTAGGGTTCTTTCTGATAGTAGAAGTCGGCTATTGTTGGAGTTGGAAGGGTAGAGGGTGGTGGTGGTAGGGGGGTTATTATAGTTGCTTGTTGTTATTGTTTTCTTTTTGGGATTTATAAACAACAGTTGCACAGAATATTGTTCTTTTTTATACTTTAATAAAAAGATTTAAACATAAAATCATAAGTGTTCGAGGCTTCTGCAGATGAGGACAGAGCCAAGAGGATGGGGTGGGGAAGGGGAAGAACCTGCAGGGACAGGGCAGTGATGGGGACAAACTTTATTCCTGTGTCATTCTCTAGTACTAATGGTTTCTGAGCTTGTTTCCTGGGCAGAGCTGATGTAACAGATTGAACCCACTGTGTGTGTTTTATTTTCTCTGACACAAGGGCAATTTTGCTAATTCAGAGGTAGCCGTAGCTGTTGCTCAAGCAAAAAAAAAAATCATGGTAAACCTTTCCAACTCTCCCCCAGTCAGAACCTAAATCTCTGACACCCCAAGAGCATCACTCAAACCACCTGACCCCCTCCACCCTGGCCCCAGCATTAGGTGATGCGTCACCTCTCCCTCCCCCCGCCACACACACATACACAGACAAAAGAGGCAGTTGATGTCCCCTGGCACTTACCAGGGTTATCATTATCAATATAGTGTCAGCACAGGAGTATGATCCGTCTTCTCTCCCATCTCCACTGCACTGAAGCAAAAGTAGCTGTAGCCCTTGTACTGAAATACCAGGCGTTAAGAGTATTTTTAAGCAGGAAGCTTTGAAATGCAGCTTAAAGCCATAGATTTAGGAATAATTGGAGCATGTGAGGTCACCCCAAACCTGATGGTCATAATAGATACAATGCTTTTCAACCAGAAAGCAGCCTTGGAAAGGGAGGCGGTGAGAACATCCCAGAAACAGGGGAACCACCAACTGAAAAAACCTCAAGGTTGCCAGTTCAGTTAGTACTAGAAAGCAAAGGGTAATGGTAGTTGGTGACTCCCTTCTGGAGGGGTACAGAGGTGTCCATCTGCCGACCAGATATGATGTCCTGGAAGGTGTGTTCTCTGCCTGGTGTCAAGATCTGAGATGTTAGAGAGAATTTGCTAAGATCAAGCCTAAGAATTGTTAGGCAATACTACTCATCCATGTTGGCACAGATAATACTGCTAGGTATCCCTCTAAATGTATCAAAAGTGACTTCATGGCTTTGAGAGTGAGGGTGAAGCAGATAGGTACCACAGCTGGTGGTCTTGTCGATCAACCCTCTTGAAGGCAGGGGCCCATCCTTACATAAGTACTACTACTACTACTACTACTACTACTACTGTTAAACATTTCTATAGCGCTGCTAGATTTACGCAGCGCTGTACAAATTAACATGAAAAGACAGTCCCTGCTCAACAGAGCTTACAATCTAAACTGGACAGACGAACAGACAGCTAGGGGTGGGGAAATTGCAGTGGTAGGGGTGATAAGTGAGGGTGTTGAGTAAGAGAGTCATGGTTAGGAGTTGAAAGCAGTAGCAAAGAGGTGGGCTTTAAGCCTAGACTTGAAGACAGCCAGAGACTGAGCCTGACGTACTGGCTCAGGGAGTCTATTCCAGGCATAGCGAGCAGCGAGATAGAAGGAACGGAGCCGGGAGTTAGCAGTGGAGGAGAAGGGGGACGACAGGAGACATTTACCCAGCGAACGGAGTTCACGGGGAGGAGTGTAGGGAGAGATGAGAGCGGAAAAGTACTGAGGAGCTGCGGAGTGGATGCACTTGTAGGTCAAAAGGAGAAGTTTGAACCGTATGCGGAAGCGGATAGGGAGCCAGTGAAGCGACTTGAGGAGAGGGCTAACGTGAGTATAGTGACTCTGGCGGAATATAAGATGCGCAGCAGAGTTTTGGACAGATTGAAGAGGAGATAGATGGCTGAGCTGGAGACCAGCGAGAAGCAAATTGCAGTAGTCTAGGCGAGAGGTGATAAGGGTGTGGGTAAGGGTTTTGGTAGCGTCCTCGGAGAGGAAAGGGCGAATTTTGTTAATATTATAGAGCAGAGAAGGAGAGAGCGGAGTCAAAGATGACTCCAAGGTTGCACGCAGACGGGACAGGGAGGATGAGAGTGTTATCTACCGAAATAGAGAACGGGGGGAGAGGAGAGGCAGGTTTACTGGGACAGACCAAAGGTCCATCAAGCCCAGCATCCTGTTTTCAACAGTGGCCCCGGGATTGGTAGCATGGAATGCTGCTACTAATTGGGTTTCTGTCAGGTACTTGTGACCTGGACTGGCCACTGCTGGAAGAAGTACATATGTATTGCCATACTGGGAACGACCAAAGGTCCATGAAGCCCAGCATCCTGTTTCCAACAGTGGCCAATCCAAGTCACAATATACCTGGCAAGATCCCAAAAAAGTGCAAAACATTTTATACTGCTTATCCCAGAAATAGTGGATTTTCCCTAAGTCCATTCAATAACGGTCTATGGACTTTTCCTTTAGGAAGCCGTCCAAACCTTTTTTAAACTCTTCTAAGGTAACCACCTTTACCACATTTTCTGGCAACGAATTCCAGAGTTTAATTATGTTGGATTATTTGTAGTAAATAATTAGCAGATTTTTATACACACAGCTTCAGCTTTAGAAATGTTAATTTCTTTTCTTCATCTCTCTCCCATACACCCCAGAATAATTCACTGCTGAGTCACTTTAAAGTTGAATTAACAAAACATCTGTTTACTCACAGTTTTAGTTAGATTGATATTCAGGCAGGCTTATTTAACATAATACATTTGTTGGATTATCAGCTCTTTCCATGTGCTTAGATGGTAATGGATGCTCAAACCACAGATCCTCAGATTAGGAGAGATCATGAGCTCCATGTGCTATACCTAACCCCCACAGGAAGTTGCATGGGTGTGACCTCTCTAGGTAATTCACATCAGAGGTCACAGAGTAATCACAGAGAAAAAAAAAAAACATTGCTGACAGACAATGCATGTAAAACACAATACATTATTCCAACAAACCCCTTCTCATGCATAACTGTCATGCAATTATTAATTCATACAAAGTCCAAGCTTTATTCGCAGATTCTCAAAACGTTCTCTGGGTAAATAGTAGTAGTAGTAGTAGTAACGGTTTGGTCATGATGTCAGCTGTCATCTCACTGGTGTGACAATAGTCTAGACTGATGACCCCTTCTTTCGCCAGCTCTCGCACGTTGTGATATTTCGTTGCGATGTGCTTGGTGCGTGACTGAACCTTGTCATTCTGTGACAGTCTGATGCAGCTCTGATTATCTTCCATTATCTGGATTGGTCTCTGTTCATCTATTCCAAAATCCAGCAAAAGTTTTTCAATCCACATCAGTTCTCTGCATGCTTCTGATACAGCCACATATTCAGCTTCTGTAGAAGACAGACTCACAATACTTTGTTTATGACTGGCCCAAGATATTTGTACATTTCCATACATAAACACATATCCACTTGTGGATTTATAATCAGAATGATCCCCTGCCCAATCTGAATCACAGTAACATATTAGTTTTGGGTTACTATTGGCTGAAATCTTTAATTTACAATCAATGGTACCTTTTAAATACCTTACCATCCTTTTAACTGCAGTCCAATCTGATTTGGTAGGTGAGCTGACCCTTCTGCTCAAAATTCCTACTGCATTTGCTATATCAGCCCTGTATGTGGTAGTTAGATATAAAAGCTTACCTATGGCTGATCTATATTGGATGTTATCTGGTAAAGGTTCTCTTACTGTTTCATCCTTCAGAAAATCAGCGATCATTGGAGTGCTTACAACTTGGGCATCTTGCATACCTAAACTTTCAATAAGCTCATTTATTTTCTGCTTCTGGCTTAGAAGATAAGAACCATCATTTTGTTTCTCAATTTCTATACCAAGATAGTATGACACATTACCAAGTTCTTTTATCTCAACATTCAGGTTTAAATATTTTACAATGTCCTTGTACTCTTGCTCACTTTCGCTTGCAATGAGCAGATCATCAACAAAAGCTAAAATGTATGCATATTGTCCATTTCTGCACCTAGTGTACAAGCATTTATCTGCTTCACCTTGCTTAAATCCTAAATTTGTCAATATTTCATGCAATTTGTCATTCCAACATTTTGCACTTTGCTTTAATCCATAAAGACCTTTGTTTAATTTACACACTAGCTGTCTTTGTTTTGTATTTATGAAACCTGTTGGCTGTTCCATGTACAAGTCTTCAGTTATATCTCCATGAAGAAATGCTGTTTTCACATCAATGTGGTTGACTTGCATGCCTTTTGAGACTGCAATGCTCAGAAGTGTTCTAATTGTTGTGTGTTTCACTACAGGTGCAAACACTTCATCAAAATCTTCTCCATATTTTTGAAGATATCCCTTTGCGACTAATCTGGCTTTATACCTTTCCACTTTTCCTTGTGCATTCCTTTTTAACTTGAATACCCATTTGCATCCTATAGCTTTCTTGCCAGGAGGTAATTTTGTAAGAATCCAAGTTTTATTTTTATGCAATGCATCAATTTCTTCTTGTGCAGCTTTACGCCATTCAGCAGCTTCTTCTGCTGGCATTTTCTCAATCTCATCCCATGTTAACGGCTCTTGAGCTTCTGCTGACTTTGTTAGGTAAGACAGTCTTGGGGGTGGAACACCTTTGTTTTCCCTGGATGAGCGTCTGACAACAGGTTGGTCCGACCTTTCCGCATCCTCTAAATCTGAGAGTCCTTCTCCAATTGATTCCCCTTCTCCAACTGTACTGTCTTCTGCAATGATCCTTTCTGTGTCTGCTTCCTCTGCCTGTTCCTCATTAGATACAGATGAGTTGCTTTCAGACATCTGCCTTGGTATGGCATTTATATACACTGGCATGTCTATTATGGTTCTAGTTTCATATTCTGGATGATAAGGCTCATCTGGGATAATCCAGCCTTTATCAACCCTTTTGTTTTCATCAAAATATGTAACATGTCTTATGCCAACAATGCCAGTTTTCAGATTCAAAATTCTATATCCTTTGTGTCCTGGAGCATAGCCAACTAAAATGCCCCTTTCTGTTGTGGAATCCAGCTTATGCCTTCTTTGCTTTGGTACATGAGCATATGCTGTACTTCCAAATGTTCTTATGTGTGACAGGTTTGGCTTCCTACCATGCCATGTCTCATGTGGTGTGCGCTCAGCGCCTTTAGTTGGCATTCTGTTTTGTAGGTACACTGCTGTGAGAATGGCTTCCCCCCATAGTCTTTTAGGGAGATTGCTATCTGACAGCATACATCTGGTCATTTCCACAAGTGACCTAAATTTTCTCTCTGCAACAGAATTTTGCTCTGGTGTATAAGCTACTGTTGTGATATGCTGAATGCCTTCTTGTTCTAGAAATGTGCGCATGCTTTGTGAAGTGAACTCACCACCATTGTCGGTCTGAAGAACCTTTGGTTTTCTTTCAAATTTATTGCTCACCATGGCTACGTATTTCTTCAGCATGTCTGTGACTTGACTTTTTTCTTTCAGCAAATAGGCCACACAGTATCTAGAGAAATCATCCAAGAATATTAGCACAAATCTGTTATTTCCCAATGATGGGATATTAAACGGTCCACATAAGTCACTGTGTATTAAGTCCAGTACTTTATTACTCCTATTTCCTGTGTATGCAGGAAATGAGGGTCTCACACCTTTTTGAGTAACACAGTCTATGCATTTCTCCATTTTACCAGTATCTGCACTTATTTGAATGCCAGTGGCAAGTTGCTTACTGTGAAGATCCTGGATCACCTTAAAATCACGATGTCCCAGGCGGCGGTGCCAGATTTCCAGACTACATTTACCATCATTCTTCCTTACTTGCGCCACATGTGAGGCTTCACCTGAAATGCTCAGTTTATAAATATCATTATGCATAAAAGCTTCAGCATACACTTCATCATTTTTAGAGATTGTGCACTTACTGTTTTCAAAATGAATCACAAATCCCTTCTTATCTAATGTAGATACACTAAGCATATTGCAAACTGCTTGGGGAATATACAAGACATCACTTACAGGAATTTCTTTAACTTCATTAGACACTTTGCATTTTAAGAATCCAATGCCTTTTGCTTGGATCTTAGTAGTCCCTGCGTTTGCAGTATGAAGAACACCTTCATCTGGACACATTTCCTGAAAGAAATCCTTACAATTGGTTAAATGGCATGTGCTCCCCGAATCCAAAATCCAAGTACTTTCATTTGAATTATTATTTACCATAGTCAAAGATTTTTCTGCCATTAGAAAGCTCTTATGTTTATCATTGTCCTTTGTACATTTCCTGCTTGGAAAATTCTTTTGTTCCATTGGCTTAGGTGAGCTAGAGGGGGTGTTTTGTGTTTCCTTACACCATTTAGATACATGTCCCTCCTTTCCACATGAATAGCAAATCAGCTTGCCCTTGGGTGGAGTTTTCCCATAGCTCCGCCTTCCTCTATTCTTTGCCAAGAAATTTGTTTCATTTCTCTCTGACTGTCTTTGAGAACACATCTCCTCAAAATCATTAATTATGCATTCCTGCCTCAGTTTTGATGCTGCCTGTTCAAAAGATTGCCCTTCAATGGCTTCATTTACAGACCTAAAAACATCAAACTTCTTTGATAGTGAGGTAAAAAGAAATGCTCTTTTCAATGCATCACACATGGGAATTCCAGAAAGTTCTAACTTTTGAAATGAAGACATAAGATGCATAATGTGATCATTACACTTACTTTTATCCCTTAATTTGGTTTCATTCAACTCTGCCAACCAAATTGGTTGCTGTTTTGCATATGTAGTTGCATACATAGTTCTCAGTTTATCTAAAATTTCCTTTGCTGTATCTTTTGCCTCCACCAATATGGCTTGTTTCTCTGAGAGAGCTTCAAAAAACATGCACTTCACATAATAGTTTGCATTGTCCCATTCAGCCATATTTTCAGCTGTTCTGTTTTGGTCTAAACATATACTTAATTTCTTTGCTTGAAGAAGACATTTGAATCTTAGCTCCCATTTCTGATAATTATATTCAGTTAATTTAGGCACCTTGAGAGAGTGGAAAAATGGTGAATTTCCTCCCTCTGCCATTGCTTAGCCTTGCCTTCTGTTTGGTGTGTAGGGGGGAGAGAGAGAGACAGACTTAATCTTTCTTTTAAAACTTAAGAGAAAAATTTGGCTTTTTCACTGCCTGGTAATATTTCTCTTCTTCTTTTTTCAATTCCTGGGCTGGGCCCATAACCCTTTTGTTGGATTATTTGTAGTAAATAATTAGCAGATTTTTATACACACAGCTTCAGCTTTAGAAATGTTAATTTCTTTTCTTCATCTCTCTCACATACACCCCAGAATAATTCACTGCTGAGTCACTTTAAAGTTGAATTAACAAAACATCTGTTTACTCACAGTTTTAGTTAGATTGATATTCAGGCAGGCTTATTTAACATAATACATTTGTTGGATTATCAGCTCTTTCCATGTGCTTAGATGGTAATGGATGCTCACACCACAGATCCTCAGATTAGGAGAGATCATGAGCTCCATGTGCTATACCTAACCCCCACAGGAAGTTGCATGGGTGTGACCTCTCTAGGTAATTCACATCAGAGGTCACAGAGTAATCACAGAGAAAAAAAAAAAAAGATTGCTGACAGACAATGCATGTAAAACACAATACATTATTCCAACAAATTACACATTGAGTGAAGAAACATTTTCTCTGATTCGTTTTAAATTTACTACATTGTAGCTTCATCGCATGCCCCCTAGTCCTAGTATTTTTGGAAAGCGTGAACAGACGCTTCACATCTACCCGTTCAACTCCACTCATTATTTTATAGACCTCTATCATATCTCCCCTCAGCCGCCTTGCGAGAGTGTACTGCATACCTTAGACTGCAAGCAAGCTGTAGCCTTCTATCTGGAGCGGACTAAAACCTGTAGACACTCCACCCAACATTTTGTTTCTTTTGACAGAAACAGGGCTAGGGGTAGCCATCGGCAAACGCACAGTCTCCAGTTGACCATCAGAGTGCATCTCCACTTATGCCCAGGCTGGGCTGACTCTTGTCATGTCAAGGCTGGTAATGTCAGAGCCATGGCTACGTCAGTAGCCCACTTGAGATCAGCTTCCATTGAGGAGATTTGCAAAACTGCACTGTGGTCTTCAGTTTACATATTCACATCTCACTACTGCCTTGAGCAGGATACCTGCGATGACAGCCAGTTTGGTCAGACAGTCCTGCAGAATTTGTTTGGGGTCTAGAATCCAACTCTACCTTCCTAGGCCCAGTTTTCTTATGTTCCAGGCTGTACTTTCACAGCTAGTATGTATATGGCTTCAGGTTGATTGATTTGGAGGCCTCAACGTTTCGAGTCTTTATTGTCCTGGTGTTCTTTTCGGTGAGCCTGATAACTAGGGATTCCCACATGTGAGACTACAACTGAGCCTGCTTGTCCTCAGAGAAAGCAAAGTTACTTACCTGCAGCAGATGTTCTTCGAGGACAGTAGGCCAGTTATTCTCATATACGTTGCCACCTCCCCTGGGAGTTGTATTTCTTCAGCTATATTACCTGACTGAGGGACCCATGCTTGCACGATGGGCAGGAAGGCACCCGTGCATGCGCGGTGTAACCCTACAAGAATTTTTTAAAACATTTATATGCTAGTCAGTGTCCGCAGCGGACATAAAATAAATAATTAAACAATCTTTCACAGTATATATTATTTTAAATAGGGCTCATCCTTATTCCTGGACCTCCGCATCCATTTCTTCAACGTGTATCAGTTTCTGCACTTTCAAAAGACAGTTCCATCTGTTCAAGGTCTGAAAACATTTCATTGTCAGCTGGGAGCTCCTGTCTTTTCTTCTCTGCTCTATGGAAACTGTTGTAAGCAGTGCCTGGTTCTTGTTTCCAGAACACCACCCCTGGGCCTAACTGTACCTAAGTGGTTTAGCTTTTCTAGATCCTCTGTTGTAGGATGGAGCCAGGGAATACACCATCCACATTTCCTAGGGCAGTGGTTCCCAAATCTGGTCCTTGAGTCACCCCAGCCAGTTTCATGATACCCACAATGAATATTCATGAGATAGATTTGCATGCAATGGAGGCAGTGCATGCAAATCTCTCTCATGAATACTCATTGTGGGTATTGTGAAAACCTAACTGGCTGGGGTGCCTCAAGGACCAGGTTTGGGAACCAGTGTCCTAGGGGCTTCCCAGACCATCTGAGCGGGTCTGCCTCTGTAGGAATGTTTCTCACTACCCTTCTCCCGAAGCACATCTCTATTTCTTTCTCCTGCAGTTATCCATGGATTTGGCTGCTACTCCCCCAGGTAAGAGTGGTGGTTTTGCGTTTTCCTGTGGGCCTGTGAGGTTTCCTCCTCTTTAGATTGGGACCCAGTTTCCTGGTCATAGTATAACATAATAATAATTTTAAAAAAGAGAGTTAAATTTCTTCTCTAGCATGTTCCTCTGGTACAAATGAGTCACCAAAATAACCCCATTTGGTTCCTACTTCTAAAATTTGTTGGAATTAGGGTCCTTTATGGTTTATTCAACTTATCTGTATTTATCTGCTTTTATATTCACAGGCTGAAGCACGGCTGGCAGCAAAGAGGGCAGCACGAGCTGAGGCACGGGAGATCAGGATGAGAGAGTTAGAACGGCAGCAGAAGGAGGTACAGAACTATGTTTTCAATGTTTTCTGTTGTGAGATGCTGCAATTTCTCCTCTTCACCTTAGTCATGGAACACGGGGAAATAGAGGGATGAAGCTATTCTGCTGAATAAGTAATATATGTGAGGGAACTTTAGCAGATTGTTTTTTGGGGTTTTTTTTTGTCCTGAGGATTAACCTCTTAAAATTCCCAGTATAAAAAAATGTAGTAATTTAGTACTAAAATAAAATCCCTCAGTTTACTGATCAGAGCATATATATCTGAATTTAGTAAATATTAATTCAACACTTAAAACTTGCACCTAGAAGTGCATCTGAGCTCTAAATTGTGCCATAATTGCGAAATGTCCGTAGGCATGAACCTCATCTTACAATGGTAATAGGCTCAAGGTTTTTCCCTTATATTGCAGACAGATACTGCTTGGTGCATCTTGCTAACATTTTTTCAAGATGGCTGCACCAGAGGCATGAGCAAGTGGGCATCACTCCTGCGTCCTCTTTTAAGGTACAGCAGGTGAGACATGGGGAGGGGTCAGAGAGTGGGAAGGTGCCACTAGACACCAGAGATTTAATTTTTTTTAGTAGGGGAAAGGGGGGTTGGTTCAATGGGGGAGGGAGGGAGAGGGGCCTGTACACTACCAAGGAAAATGTTTGAAGTGTGGGTAGGGAGGTTGGGTCGAGGAGGGAGGGGACCACTAGACTGTCAGGGAAATGGTTTGAACTGTGTGTGTGTGTGTGGGGGGGGGGGGGGGTCGGGTCGTCAGGCAGGGGAAGGATGAAGTGCCACTAGAGCACCAGGGAGGTCAATGCAAGTAATCTAGGGCAGGATGGTTGGGTTGTAGGGAGAGAGGGGGTGCCAGTAGACATCCACTTCTCTCAAACAACTCTTCTATGCTGCCCTGAACCTGGCAAAATTTCCCAGTCATAGCTGCCCATGAAAAACGTTTTTGTTGTTTTGTATGCCACAGAATAGCAAATCACTGCATTCATGCTGTCAGTTTTTCTGAGTGAGTTAGCACCTACACTGAAACCCTTTTTGCATTGCTATCTTGTGGTAAAACTATGTTTAAACCTACGGTAACTGCATGGGGAGTTTTCTGCATTGGCTTCTGTATGTGATCTAGTCTATTGTGCCTTTAGGAGGGAACCATCTAAAGGTTCTTTTCCTAAGAGTTTTGGATGGAGAATAAGGAAGCAAAAGATGGAACAAAAATAAATGGATCTCAGAATAATAGATTTTGTGCTTGTGTCATAATCTTGTAAATGTATTTTTAAGAAACAGGCAACCAGTGTTCATCTTTAAGCAGGTAAGTGACATGATCAAATTTGTGATCTCCGGTAATGAGTAGTTTAACAGCTATATTTTGAATTACTTGAAGACATACGCTGAAAAACCTGTAAGCTGTGAAATAGGACTTTATAGCAATCTAAATTGATAAGGACTAAGGCCTGAGGGATGAAGTTTCCAGAACTAGCTGAATAGAATTAATTTTCTGCAGTTTAAAGAAACATTTCCAACTACTGAAGATACGTGAAATTGGACATTCTGATTTTTATTAAGTATGACCCCCTCTACAAAATTTTTAAAGAGTCAACTGAAGGAATGGCCTTCCTGGAAATGTGTAAGATTAGGATGTAGTGGTTATTGTAAAAACTTAAGTCTCAGAAGAAAGTGGAGCCAGTCATTGAAGATAGGAACCAGATAAATCTTTATTTTACATAGTGGCTGCTTTTATTCCATATACCACACAATCCACATAATATAGTAAAGGCCCTTCTCTATACTATCAAATTATTACAATGAAGGCTTCATGAGAAAGCTGCTTATTTTTATATCTTCTCTTAAGGTATATAAGTATATATTTTCTATAATGCTTACAACTTGACAATAGAACAGAAACTAAAAAAGGTGAAAATTGGGAAAAAATCCTTTGTGCAGTCCCATCTCCATCTCACATATGCCTCTAGTCTGCCCCTCCAGTGCCTGATTTTGAGATGGCAGTTAAGAGCACATATTTAGTGGCACTGCCCAGTTATGTGCTGCTGAATATTGGCAGCCAGCTCTCTCAGCAGGGTTTAACCAGGCAGGACTCTCTCCTGTCTGGTAAAACCCTTTTGAATATTGGGCCCTGGGTATTTAACTTCATCTCTTAATAGGAAAAGAAACTGCTTTTTCAGCCACTGCTGATTAAAGAAAAAAAGGTAAAAGCAAGTCTCTTATTCAGTCCTTCAGCTTCAACTGGATTTAAGCAGAACACCACTATGCAAGAGAAACCCACAGTGCTACACAGGCAAGACCACAGTAAGGCTCAGATGTATAAACCAGACAGTTAGCCATTCATGTTACGAGGTACTTGGTTCAATAAATCCCAATTTCTCATCAGTGTTTTTTCTAGCAAGGCTAGGACTCTCCTGCCTGATTCATGCTTTGCTGAGCTTCCTCTGGCTCTGTTCACACAGCACAGATTCTGTCAATTTTGGGAAATGCACCTCTTTTCTTTTTTTCTATTTTTGTATTTTGCAGAGTACAGGATAAAATGTTATTTCTGTTTCTTATTCCAGTATTGGGGAGGGGGGGGTTGGGTCTCCATTTAAGTTTTTGTCATTCCTGGAGAATGTGGAATTTGTGATACAGAACTGGAGGTTAGTATTTTACTAGATTGACCCAGAATTTCTATTGACCGGGAGTATTTCGAGCCGTAGCTGAATATTGTCGAATGTGTGATGCTTGCCAAAGAGTGGGTAGGACCCAAGATCACCCCCAAGCTCCCCTTAAACCTTTATAGTAGTACTCATGATCAGTGAGTCATTTGAGAGAATAGCTGTGGGTATAGTGGGGCCTCTAGCTATCCCTAGCCGGAGTGGGAGAAGATATATATTGAGAGTGGTGGATTTTGCTACCAGATATCCTGAAGCGGTAGCCTTATCCTCCATAGAATCAGAGAAAATTGCCACTGCCCTGCTAGAAATATTTTCCCGGGTAGGATATCCACAAGAAATACTCTCAGACCAAGGGACACAGTTTATGTCTGAGCTGATCCAAAATCTATGGGCCCACTGTGGAGTGAAATCTGTATGTACCACACCATGTCACCCTGAAATTAATGGGTTGGTGGAAAGATTTAATGGTACATTAAAGCATATGTTAAAGACTTTCGTAGAGACAGGAGACCGAGACTGGGAGAAGTACTTGCCCTACCTACTGTTTTCATACAGAGAAGTACCTCAGGAGTCTACAGGGTTCTCCCCATTTGGGCTGCTTTATGGCCAGAGGGTGAGAGGGTTCCTTGACCTAATAAGAGAACATTTGGAGGGGAAAGTTGACCCCTCTGACACCCCTGAAAGTGAATATATAGTTAATATGCGGCAGAGATTAGAAGACCTTGTGGGCTTTGTTAGAGATAAATTGCAGACAGACCTCCTAGCAGAGACATTACCAGAGGGATCTGACCCTGAGGAGAGACTATCTAAATGTACAGACTATAGAAAACCCTTCAGTCAAAAGGGAGAACTACAAGAACAACAAGAAACATGTTTAAAAGAGGCACATTTTATATACTTTAAGTATGAGAAAGATTTCAGTATGAAGAAAGAGCTAATGCTGCACCTGATAAATAATAAAGAAACAAATATGGGAAAAGCTGTATCATAAAGCAAACATTACAGAATATCGGAGAAACACTGATAAGAGAATATCTTCATGTCCTGGAAGAAATCTCCACAAGAAATACAAATTTTCACCCAGTTAAGAGACCATTTTCAAGTACAGAGTGTAAGAAAAGTTTTAGTTTCCGGAAATTATTGTCAGAGCAGCATGGGATCCATTCAGGAATGAAACTGTTTACATGCACTGAATATAGGTAAAGCTTTATTTATAAATCACAGCTAACAAAGGACCAGAGAATGTACACAGGAGTAAAACCATTCACATATGCTGAGTGTGATAAAAGCTTCTGTCAAAAGATACTCCTTATGTGCTTATGTACTCCTCACTATTCACACAGATAGATGGCTAATCAGTGTTTGTTGGGTAAGTTGTGCGGATGAGTATTTACCGCTAAAGACAACAGTCTCTGTGATACTCATGTATCAAGTAACCAATGCTAAAGCCAATACCAGTTGCTGGGTAAGATATCTAAAATGATTCTGCACAGACTGCTTCTTCTTCAACAAGTGATAGAACTGTAGTCAAACATGATGTTCCTTCACTGGTTGATTTCTATTACATTACCAAACACCCTGTTTACAGTTTACAGTACAGGACAAAACTTTTGCTAACAGATTTCTGCATGCAAATTACCGGTTTTGATCAGGGAGTAGTGATCTGCGTACTCCTGATCATTTGACAGGTAGAAAGGTAGTAAGGTGTAGTCTCTGTAAAACTCTGTACGATCTATCATCAACTTGCTATCTTTTGTACATTTACTATTTTGATTGTACCAGCCATGTGTGTTCTCTTATGCAGTTACTGTGTTCAAAGTGCAGTTTAAGAGATTTTCCCAGCACTTGTTCACTGTCCACATACAGAGTGGCAAAGTTGATATTGTAGTATTTAAAATTAAAAGGGTTTTTAGTGTAGGGCCTGCTCAAAGTGTCGTAGTCCACAAAGCCCAGAATGATGAGTTTTGGCAACTGTCCCAGAAAGAAGTTTTCCTGGTTGGTAATGTAAGCTTCGGCAGATATGCTAGACATCCTCGGCTCCATACGATTTACAGCATACTTAAAATTGGCTTTCAGCAGTCCTTCTGTGTGACCCAACCTTATCCCCCGGTGAACACTTTTTACTCTCTTTATAAACAACGGGGCGGATAGGACCTGTACTTAGTAGTGTTCATTGGTATCCCCTCTCATTAAACAGAAGGCTTGTTTACTTCTTGTCAGCTTTATCTTAACATTTACCCCATTGATTAGATGGTTTTCTTGGAAAAACAAATCACTGTGTAAACTACCCATAATTCTATCATATGGCTAGAAGGCTCTAAAATAAGACCTTTTTTTTTAAAACCAGGGGTTTCTCAACCTCAATCCTCTGGACACAGCCAAACCAGTCAGGCTTTCAGGATAACCCACAATGAATATGCATGACATAGATATGTATAAAATGGAGGGTAGTTCATACAAATTTATCTTCATGCATATTTATTGTGACCTGACTGGCTGGGTGTGTCCCAAGGACTGGATTGAGAACCTCTGGTTGTAAACCAATGTTTTGACCACCGGGCTGTGTCAATTCGTGGATCCTGGCTGTGTCTTTATAAAGCATACCACTTGTAAACCGCATTTTGAGCGGTTCCTTCACCATAATTGAGAAGCAGTTCTGTGAGGGCTCTATAAGGATAGCAGTTGTTGCTCTGGCTGATGAGTCTGTTTCTGATTGTGATGTTCAGGTGACTGAAGAGAGAGACTATCAGATAATTTATTAGCCCCACTTTGACCATCTCTCAATGTCTACCCCATCTTGTTTTACAATCTTACAAGTCAGGTACAATAATGTATTGTTCAAATCCAAAATAATCTTTCCTGTGGACCGGTGATATAAAAATTCAAGTGGCGAGGATTCTGATAAGGCTAGTAACTACGGTACTTTCATAAAATGCTTTTTTTAATACCGGTTTTGGGTGGGTGACAATGGAATGAGGTCCAATTCTGATTTAAACACATTCTTCTGAGCCATAGTGCTCTCTTCTTAACCTTGCGCTTGGCTTCTGAGATGTTATACACAGGGTTTCTTTCTTTTAAAGGGTTCGGGAGGTCCTTCCAAAAAAATCTGAACATGTCTTTTTCTTTTAACGGCTCTTCGCACCATCACTAGTCCTGAGCCGGTCTCTTCCATATTATTGTTCATGCTATTCAGAATGGCTGTGGTGACATGGCCCATCACATCTTTGGCTGTTTTTGGCTGCATTTTTCACATACAGTTTAACAATCTCAATACCCCTTCTCAACAATCACAGTGCTTTTCTAAAGAGATTACAAAACACACCATCAATCCACGCTCCATACATAACGGGTGACCTGTAAAACTCCAGAAGCCCATACCTGGCCTAGGCCACATAATAATCTCTGTACACTGCAAGGTTGCCATCAGCTTTAATTGCCATAATGTTAAAAGCTTGCTTTCCGGGGACACAAGTGAAACTTAAGGATCACCTTCCCATAGCAAAATGAGATGTGTCTATTCTGATCTATCTTTATTTCAAAAGTGATGTTGATGACATGTTGCTTATTCACAGGGAAATAATGGGGCTTCTTATAAGTGAAGGTAATTAACTTGTTCCTTTCTCCTTTAGCCAGGCAATCAATAGAAATAAAACAAAATAAAACATGGAAAAGAAAATAAGATAATACCTTTTTTATTGGACATAACTTAATATATTTCTTGATTAGCTTTCGAAGGTTGCCCTTCTTCGTCAGAACAGAAATAAGCAAGTGTTGGTAGATGAACAGTATATATAAGTGAATCATCAAAGCATTTCAGTGATAGTCTAACAGGATGGGGGTGGATAGGTAAGAGGAGGGTGACAAACAGAGCAATACAACTTTATGGTTTATAATAGGCTAGAAAGCCCAGATCTTTGTTAAGTCCTGTCTGGTGGGTGTCAAAATATTCAATCATTTTGACTTCAAAGGTCTTACGTTCCTGTATTGTTTTAAAGTTACCTTTCCATATCATCATGCTGATCAATCCATAGACTGGTGGGTTGTGTCCATCTACCAGCAGGTGGAGATAGAGAGCAATCCTTTTGCCTCCCTATATGTGGTCATGTGCTGCCGGAAACTCCCCAGTATGTTCTCTATCTCAGCAGGTGGTGGTCACACACAGCAGCAGCTCTGGCTAGGTCTCCAAGCCTAATTTTTAGGTGGGGTTGAGGGCTCTTCTTGAGCAAGTGCAAACCTGGTGGTGCCAGGTCCCTCCTTTTCTCCCCCCTCCCGCTGGCTCCATTAAAAAAAAAAAAAAAATTTGGACGTCCTTTAAGGACGTTTATTTCAACATTTATATCAGCGTCTATTGCAGCTGCTCACTGGGACACCAGTTCGTTACAGCTCGGAGCGAGAAGCAGGTAATTTTTACCTTTTGTAGCGGGCAGGGGGTTCCCCGATCGGTCTCCATGTGGCCTATGGCGTCGGAGGGCGAGGGCGCGAAGAATCGCTCCCCGGATCGCGTGTGCACATCTAGCGGGGATGCGGGGGTTTCAAAACCTGAATCGCCTTTTTTGGGCGTCAGTTGGGAGGCCGGTCAGTGTCCCGGTTCTTCCTCTGGTATGGCGGTTTTTCCCGCCATAAACGCCCATCCCCCCGCTGCTCGCCCCCCCCCCCCCCATTTTGGCCGGCCACTCTGCTCGGACGGCTTCTTCTTGGGCCGCCCTCGAGGTGGGAGACGTTAATACTGTGGTCGCCCTTGATTCGGGCGACGGCAAAAAAGCGGCCAAAGTTAAGCGCCGTTCTTCCCGCGCGGCTTCTCGGAGTTTCGCGCCTGACGCCATTTTGGATGCGCAGCATGTTTCTCCCCTGCTCTCGCAAGCGCCGGTTGAGGGTGCGTCTAGGGCCGTGGCCCAGGCTGCAGAAATGCACAGTCTGGGGGGTTTCTCCCCTGAGTTCATTTTGTTGCTGCTGCATCAGGCTTTCCTTATGCAAAACGCTGCCCCTGCTCCCTTGTCCGATAAAGGGGTTGAGGCCTCTGGAAGCAAATGCCCTCGGGTGGATTTCCAGGCCCTAGAGGACTCTGTCTCCTCTGATGTAGATGAGGGCAGCGTATCTGAGTTCTCCAAATGGTCCTTTGGGGATTCCTTGGAGGAGACGGATTCCCGCTCGGATGGAGCGGATGACCCCTCTGCAGCACGGATCTTTCGCTCAGAGGATTTGCCCAACCTGTTAGTGCAGGCCATGAGCATTTTGAAGATTTCCTCTCCGGAGGACGTCTCTCCCTCAGCCTCTGTTGGCTCCGCCATTATGCTGGGGACGAAGCGCCTGCCTAGAACCTTCCACGTGCATGAGGCCATGCGCACCTTGATTTCGGCTCAATGGGATGTCCCAGAAGCGAGCCTCAAAGTGGCTAGGGCTATGTCCTGCCTCTATCCTCTGCCTGAAGGTGAACGGGAGGCCTTTCTTTGGCCTACCATGGATTCTTTAATCACTGCGGTGACTAAGAAAACGGCGTTGCCGGTGGAAGGTGGCACGGCCCTAAAGGACGCCCAAGACAGAAGATTGGAGGCGGCCTTAAGGTCGTCCTTCGAGGCGGCTGCTTTAAGTTTGCAGGCCTCAGTTTGCGGCTCCTATGTGGCCAGGGCGTGCCTGACGATTGTGCAGCGGGCTTCCCCCTCGGATCCTTCCTTGAGGGCTGATTGGCCGGCCCTGGAATCGGGCTTGGCTTATTTGGCAGACTTGCTGTATAATGTCTTGAGAGCCTCGGCTAAAGGTATGGCTCAGACAGTCTCTGCAAGGCGTTGGCTTTGGCTGAAGCATTGGTCTGCTGACCATGCCTCTAAGTCTCGCCTGGCTAAGTTGCCTTTTAAAGGCAAGCTGCTCTTTGGGGTCGAGCTGGACAAAATTGTGACCGATCTCGGCACGTCTAAGGGCAAGAGGTTACCAGAGGTCAGAGCTCGGGCCAGTGGTGCTCGCCCCGGTTCCTCCAAAGGACGGTTTCAGGAAGCCCGTCGGTATCGCCTGGGCAAGTCGGGCTCCTCTGCCCCCTCTTCCTTCAAGAGGAACTTCTCCCCCAAGCAGCATTCCTTTCGCAGAGACCTCCGTCCTGGAGGTGCGTCCTCCGGTCCTCCCCCAGGGTCTTGTACCCAATGACGGGGCCCTGGTCCATGGCCCAGTGCAGATTGGAGGACGCCTGTCCTCGTTTCTGGGCGAATGGACCAGGGTAACTTCAGACGCTTGGGTGCTGGAAGTCATCAGAGACGGCTACAAGCTAGAGTTCTGCCGACCCTTAAGAGACGGGTTTGTGCACTCTCCCTGCAAGTCTCCGGTCAAAGCTGTGGCAGTGCAGCAGACTTTGGACAATCTGATCCGCCTGGGTGCGGTCGTTCTGATGCCAGAAGATCAGCTTGGCAAGGGACATTACTCCATTTACTTTGTGGGTACCAAAGAAAGGAGGTTCTGTACGGCCTATCCTCGACCTCAAAGGGGTCAATCGGACCTTGAAAGTTCAGCACATCCGAATGGAGACTCTCCGCTCTGTTATAGCGGCAGTGAAGGCAGGGGAGTTCCTGGCATCCTTGGACATCAAGGAAGCTTACTTGCATATTCCCATCTGGCCTCCTCATCAACTCTTTCTGCGTTTTGCAGTCCTGGGCCGACACTTCCAGTTCAGAGCCCTCCCGTTCGGGTTGGCTACTGCTCCGCTGACCTTCTCCAAAGTAATGGTGGTCATCGCAGCCTTCCTACGAAAGGAAGGAGTACAAGTCCATCCTTATCTGGACGACTGGTTGATCCGAGCCCCCTCTTATGCAGAGTGCGGCAGAGCTGTAGACCGGGTGATTGCTCTTTTGAGCTCCCTGGGGTGGATCATCAACTGGGAGAAAAGCCAGCTGCGCCCGACTCAGTCCCTGGAATATCTGGGAGTTTGTTTTGACACCCAAGTGGGCAGAGTATTCCTGCCGGATAATCGGATTGTCAAGCTTCAGGCTCAGGTGGACCAGTTCCTAGTAGCCTCTCCTCTTCGGGCTTGGGACTATGTGCAGCTGTTGGGCTCTATGACGGCCACGATGGAAGTAGTGCCCTGGGCCAGGGCTCATATGAGACCACTACAACACTCTCTGCTGCAGCGCTGGACTCCAGTGTCGGAGGATTATGCTATGCGCCTTCCCTTGGACCCAGCGGTGCGCAAGGCGCTGAGCTGGTGGCTGAGGACAGACAAGTTGTCCGCAGGGATGCCTCTTTTGACCCCGGAGTGGGTTGTCGTCACGACGGATGCCTCTTTGACGGGCTGGGGAGCCCACTGCTTGGGAAGGACAGCGCAGGGACTCTGGTCTCCTGCAGAGGCAAAGTGGTCTATCAACCTCCTGGAACTCAGAGCCATTCGGTTGGCGCTTTTGGAGTTTCTCCCGGTACTGGCGTTGAAGCCAGTACGGGTCCTGTCGGACAATGCCACGGCTGTGGCCTATGTCAATCGCCAGGGAGGTACCAAGAGCGCCCCTCTAGCCAAGGAGGCCATGAATCTATGCCAGTGGGCGGAAGCGAACCTGGAACAGCTGTCGGCGGCCCACATTGCGGGAGTCATGAATGTCAAGGCGGACTTTCTCAGTCGCCATACCTTGGATCCCGGAGAGTGGCAGCTATCGGCTCAGGCGTTCTTGGACATCACGAAGCGCTGGGGCCAGCCGAGCCTAGATCTGATGGCGTCATCGGCCAATTGCCAAGTGCCGCGCTTTTTCAGCAGAGGATGGGACCTTCGATCTCTGGGAGTAGATGCTCATCTCCAAAAGTGGCCGACACAGGAGCTTCTCTATGTGTTCCCGCCCTGGCCCATGTTGGGCAGGGTGCTAGACCGGGTGGGAAAGCATCCGGGCCGGATAATCCTGGTGGGTCCGGACTGGCCCAGAAGTCCCTGGTATGTGGACTTGATCAGGCTCTCAGTGGACGGCCCTCTGCAGCTGCCAGCGGGGCTGGGCCTGTTGCATCAGGGTCCCTTGGTGATGGAGGATCCTTCCCCCTTTGGTCTTACGGCCTGGCTATTGAGCGGCAGCGTCTGAGGAAGAAGTGCTTCTCAGACAAGGTCATCGCCACTATGCTTAGAGCGAGGAAGCGCTCTACTTCTACTGCTTACGCCAGGGTTTGGCGTACCTTTGCATCGTGGTGTGAGGCAGGCTCACTTTCTCCCTTCACTGCTCCAATTTCTTCAGTGCTCGTGTTCCTGCAAGAAGGTCTGGAGAAAGGCCTGTTGCTCAGTTCCCTTAAAGTCCAGGTAGCGGCTCTGGCTTGCTTCAGGGGTCGCCTGAAGGGTGCTTCCCTGGCCTCGCAGCCAGATGTGGTGCGCTTTCTCAAGGGAGTTAATTACCTACGCCCTCCTCTGCGCTCGGTGGTGCCTGCGTGGAATCTCAATTTGGTGCTAAGAGCCTTGCAGAAGCCGCCTTTTGAACCCTTGTCGAGGGCATCTCTGAAAGACCTGACGTTGAAAGCAGTCTTTTTGGTGGCTATCACTTCAGCCAGACGAGTTTCCGAGGCTCCAGGCGCTATCATGTCGGGAACCTTTCCTGCAGTTCACTGAGGCAGGAGTGTCTATTCGCACGGTGCCTTCCTTCCTGCCCAAGATTGTTTCTCGCTTCCATGTGAATCAGCAGCTCTGCCTACCCTCCTTTCGTAGGGAGGACTACCCAGAGGAGTACTCTGCTCTCAAATATCTAGATGTGAGACGAGTCATCATCAGATACTTGGAAGTGACCAATGATTTCCGGAAGTCGGATCATCTGTTTGTGCTGTTTGCAGGTCCTCGTAAGAGTCTGCAGGCTGCCAAGCCTACAGTAGCACGATGGGTCAAGGAAACCATTGCAGCGGCTTATGTGGCTGCGGGAAAGATGCCGCCTATCCAGCTGAAGGCTCACTCCACTAGAGCGCAGGCGGCCTCGATGGTAGAGGCCGGGTCCATCTCCTTGGAAGAGATTTGCAAGGCGGCAACTTGGGCATCGGCTTATACCTTCTCCAGGCATTACCGTTTGACTGTGGCTGCTCGGGCGGAGGCCCGGTTTGGAGCTTCAGTGTTGCGGTCAGGGATTTCTATGTCCTGCCCTGGGTGAGTACTGCTTCGGTACATCCCACCAGTCTATGGATTGATCAGCATGATGATATGGAAGGTAAAATTATGTATCATACCTGATCATTTTCTTTCCATTAATCATAGCTGATCAATCCATAGCCCCTCCCAGATATCTGTACTGTTTATATTCTGGTTGCATTTCAGGTTCAAGTTTAGTCTTCAGTTCCTGTTCAGGAGGGCTTCGTGTTCAAGTTTTTTCAATTGGATTCTTCAGGAGTTGAGACGATTTTGTGTTACAGTGAGCTGCTGCATTCCTCTCCCCTCCGTTTTTCGGGGCTGGATTGAGACCCAAATTCTGCCGGCGCTCCCTCCCGCTTCGTGCGGCTGTAGGGCAGCTTTGTATCCCTCCCGCTTCGGTGGTGTTAGGGTCAGTCAGCTCCTCCCGCGGTTGCGGTTGCAGGATAAGCCAGATCCCCCCGCATCGGCGGGTGTGGTGTCCCTCCCCCGCTCTGCGGGGATGAGCTGGACGGATTCCCCTCCCCCACTTGTGTGGGGATGAGCTGGGTTAATTCCCCTCCCCCGTTTCGGCGGTGGTGAGCTGGGCAGAGTGTCCCTTTGTGGGTGTAATTCTCTTAGTGCTGAGTCCTGCGGATGGAGCTTTGATATCGACATACTGGGGAATTTTCGGCAGCACATGACCACATATAGGGAGGCAAAAGATTGCTCTCTATCTCCACCTGCTGGTAGATGGACACAACCCACCAGTCTATGGATTGATCGGCTATAATTAAGGGAAAGAAAATGATCAGGTATGATACATAATTTTACCTTGGACCTAGGCTGAGGCGTAGGGCAAACTGAGCCCACGCGAGTACAGAGACAAAAGGCTATGAAGCGCAGCACGCTCAGGGAAACCAGAAAGCACCACCAGAAAGGAAAGATAGAACACTCATACAGGCCGCAAGGCCGAACTGGAACCCACACATAACAGAGTTCAAGCGTATGGGCCACAAAGCCGTACTGGAACCCAAACAAACAAGAAGGAAGGGAAAAGGAACAGAACAAAGTCCCAGAAGGGAGTACTAATTAGGCCATGCACACTGCGCAAAACAGTCACTGACGAAAGGTCACAAGACCAAACACACAGGTGCTAACTGTGCCAACAAGAGCAAATGGAAAGTAAAAGGGAAACCACACAGAGAGGCAGTTCAGGGCTATGCTACACAGCTAAGCAGAAGAGCAGCCCAAGCAGGAATCAAACAACAGATTCAGCAAATAAAGAGTAAAAGGGAAACCACACAGAGAAGCAGCTCAGGGCTGTGCCACATAGCCTACGTGGAAGAGCAGCCCAAACAGGATTCAAGCAACAGATTCAGCAAATAAAGAGTTGAAAGGAAACCAAACAGAGAGGCAGCTCAGGGCTGCACCACACAGCCTAAATGACGAGCAGCCCAAACAGGAATCAAACATATCTTTTTCGAGAGTCAGTTGAAACAAATATTTAAAACAGAAATAAAGGATAAATTAAGTACAAAAATGTATTAGTTTTGTGTTTTTGCTAATGTTTTTACAACCATAGTCTGTGAAATCTGTATGTGTGTTGTCTTTTTGTAGTGCTTTCCTATCACAAATGGATTTCAGAGTATGTTTACTTACTGTTTTAATATTATTTTAATGTTATTTTATATTGTAAACCATTCTGGTTTACTTTTTGGTTATCAATAGAAATCAAACAAAATAAAACATGGAAAATTACTGGTTAACCAATTCAAAATGCCATCAAAAATCAACTGCAACTATGCTATTGCCACAGGAGCCAACACTGTCAGTAGAAAAAAATTGAATGTCATTTATTTATTATTTATTTGTGACATTTATATCCCACATTATCCCAAACAAGTTTGAGTTCTATGTGGCTTACAATAAACAGTATAGGATACATAACAAAGAACAATACATAAGAAAGTAATTTAAGAATCCAATTTTACAATACAGTGTCATAAACATACTGGGATAACTATGGAAGTTTAACATTTAGAAAATATATTATGAATGAGAAATTGTACATGAAGCAAAGAGAAAGTTAATGGTAAATAGAATAATAAATAATTCAGGTAATAATAAGTTTGAGATATGGTTGTTCTTTGTGATGGTTTGTCTGAATAGGAATGATTTGAGGTTTATGCGGAATCTAGTACATTCGTGTATATTTCTTATTTTGGGTGATCAATAGAAATCAAACAAAATAAAACATGGAAAAGAAAATAAGATGATACCTTTTTTATTGGACATAACTTAATACATTTCTTGATTAGCTTTCGAAGGTTGCCCTTCTTCGTCAGATCGGAAATAAGCAAATGTGGTAGCAGATAGTATATATAAGAGAAACATCAAAGCATTACTTTGACAGTCTGGGAGGGTGGGGGTATGCATGGGGACATCAAAGCATTTCATTGATATTCTAACAGAATGGGTGTTGGTAGGTGAGAGGAGGGTAATAAACAGAGAAATACAGCTTATGGTTTATAATGGGTTAGAAAACCCAGATCCTTATTAAGTCCTGTTTGTTGTGTGTCAAAATATTCAGTCATTCTTATTTCAAAGGTCTTACGTTCCTGTATTGTTTTAAAATTACCTTTCAGTAGTCTTACTGTGAAATCACTGGTGCAGTGTTCTGGTCTTGTGAAGTGTTGGCCCGCAGGGGTGGGGGCTTGACTGGCACCGGCTATTTTCATGTGATGTCTGTGCAGATTGAATCTTGTCTTAAGCATCTGGCCTGTTTCTCCAATATAGCATCCTTCGTTACATTTTTTACACTGAATGATATATACCACATTGGAAGATGAGCATGTAAAATAGTCCTTTATGTTGAATATTTTTCCTTTGTGAATGACTGTGGGGTCTTGTGAAATGTTTTGGCATAGTTTGCAGCTGGCTGTGTTACACAGAAACGTGCCCTTTTCTTTTTCCGTCTGTGTTGGAAGTTTACTTCTGATCAGCTTTTGTTTTAAATTTGGTGGCTGTCGGAAGGCCAGCACTGGTGGGGATGGGAATATCTCTTTCAGTAATTCATCTTCCTGGAGTAGTGGCTGTAGTTCTCTTATGATTTTCCTCAGTTTTTCCAGCTCTGGGTTGTATGTCACGACAAGGGGAATTCTGTCTGTGGCTTTTTTTTTTCTTTGTACTGTAGCAGATTTTCCCTGGGTGTTTTGAGGGAGGAGGCAATATTCTTGGAGATTTTTTGGGGGGTTGTAGCCTTTCTGTTTGAAGGATGCAGTCAGGGTTTCAAGGTGTCTGTCTCTGTCCTCTGGGTCTGAGCAGATACGATGGTATCTTGTGGCTTGGCTGTAAATAATGGATCTTTTTGTATGTGAAGGGTGGAAGCTGGAGTTGTGGAGGTAGCTGCATCTGTCTGTGGGTTTCTTGTATATAGATGTTTGTATACAGCCATCACTGATTGTGACCGTGGTGTCCAAAAAATTGACTTTTTCTGTGGAGTAGTCAATTTTGAATCTGATTGTAGGATGGTACGGGGGGGGGGGGGGGGTCAGGGTTCCTGTGGGGGGGTGCTGCATTGGGGGGAATGGGGGCCTGCTAGCAGATGCATGCTGGATAGGGCTCACTATTCCTCCCCAATGGTCTGGAAACCCGAACTCCAGCTCCGATCTGGCATAGGGTTTGCCGCAGCCAGCGAGCCAATCATTGGGGATGAATAGGTTTAGTATGCATTTGCATGCTACTTGCGCTGAGCCCTGTTTTGCATTCATTTGCATGCTAGTTTCATTCAGAGCCCGCGAGCGTGTTGTTTCACACGCTCACGGGCTCTGATCATTGGGCGGTAGCAAACGCAGACGCTAGTATGGCGCTAACAGCCTTTAGCGCTCGCGTTTGCTTCTGATCGTCGGCCCATGAATGAGGGCTTTGCAGAGGGGAGGTGAAAGAGGGGGGCCTACCTGCTTCTACAGATGTGGGTGGTTATGGTAACCAATAGCTATAAAAAAAAAGGCAGAAGGAATAGAGAGAAGGAAGGCTTTAGCTGTGTGAAAAAGATACAAACTCCTTATTTTTGTCTTGGCTGATATAGCTGGAAGTGGACATGGCCCCCGTCAATACCAATTATGCAAATTAGATTTGACAAAATTTTGTGAATCTAACTACTCATATGCATACACACACTCAACACAGAGCGCTGTTTTGCAGTTACAAAAATTCTATTTTTGCTTAACTATTTGTAAAGTACTTCATGGCATTTTGATTAAATCGTCTGTGTACAGAGAAAGCAATCACTTGACCTGAAGGTTTCTTTTGTCTCAGAAAGGAGTGAAAGATGATTTTGTTGTTTGCACAGGAGGGTTGAGGAGGAGGAAGGGGGGATTCAGCATCCTGTTGTTAAAAACAGACATTTGTATAAAGCAGAAATTCTGTGACCTGATGGCACAAAAACAAATGGATCGATATTCAAAGGAGATTAACCAGCCAGAAATGGCTCCTGGCTGGTTAAATCGCTTGCTCCGGAGTTAACCAGTCATTTTCAGCTAACTTACCCAGTTAGTACTGCTGAAAATGTACGTTTAGCGCCTTTCTCAAATCTGGTTATTTTAGGGGGTGTTCTGAGGCAGTGTCAGCATTTGCCCAGTTAAGTGCCAATATTCAGCACTTAACCGGTCAAGGTAACTGCATAAATAGGACCACATAAGTCACTCCTATCTGTCAGGTTACCAGGTGCTCTGCATGCTTCCTTCCTCTTCAGCCCCCCCCCCCCCCCCATAGCTCCTCCTAGAAGGTGCTTTTTTTATAGGGCTGGTAATAACCCACCACAACCCTTCTGGGCCCCTGTTCCTGATTCCGGAAGGGTCCAGTACCTTCTCCAAGGTGCTTCCTTCTTAAAGGAAATCCACTTTTTTTTTTTTTTGTTACATTTGTACCCCGCGCTTTCCCACTCATGGCAGGGTCAATGCGGCTTACATGGGGCAATGGAGGGTTAAGTGACTTGCCTAGAGTCACAAGGAGCTAGCTGCCTGTGCCTGAAGTGGGAATTGAACTCAGTTCCTCAGGACCAGAGTCCACCACCCTAACCACTAGGCCACTCCTCCACTTCTATGGGCCCTCCCCGATCTCTGTGTTCCTGGCCTTTGCTGGAGCTCCCTCTAGTAGCCCCTTTACAGCATTTTACCAGCTTTTCACCATGAGAGCCCCCTCTGGTGGTCTCTTCAGGGTAGGGCATGTCCTGTGTTTATCACACTTGGCATTGAATTTTTGGGCATAATGCTGGCAGCGATCAGCAAAAGAGCTGAGCACCACCAGCTGGAAATCTGGTTCAAAAAGTTAATTTTTCCCCCTCAGTTTGAAGGCTGAAATTCCTTTTGTTCCTTCAAACTTCTATTGAGAGATAATGAGCTGTAAAGTTCTCAAATGGGAGTCAGAGTCATTCACTCTTGGTCGAATGTAAAAACACGAGGGCCGGGAAAATAAAATGAATATACTGCACATGCTTGGTGGCTGTAGGGGATGTTGTCTGATGAGTGACATAATTTCCTGTCATGTGGAATACTATACTCACCACTATCTTGTATTTGTGACATCACAGGAAGTGCCGCTATAGATCCTCCATCATGGACTGTGTGACATATGGGCACTGCCATCTTGGAAAAGGGGTGTGCCCTGGACAGAGTTATGATGTCACTTCCTGTGACCACCAAAAGGAACACAGTTTCAGGGGGGAGTTATGTCTCTTTCAGTGATGTCATCAAGAGGGGCAGGGTTTGGTAGAGAGTGGTGATGGCTAGATGGGGAAATGTGTAGGGCTAAGGTTGATCCTTGATTTTTTTGGGCCGGCTTAAACTTAACCAGTCAAGTGAATATTCAGTGCTGGCTTGTTAAGTTTATGATAGCCAAAGATAGGACTTCAATTTAGGTGGTCCAATTTGGCTGCTAATCTGAGCTGAATAAGCGCTGAATTTTTACAGCCTGGCAGTTATATCATGCGATATAGCCGGATAGCTGCTAAGTGCTAATATTCAGCGGATATAACCAGCTAGCCCACGCTGAATATTAGTGCTTAGCCAGCTAAGTGCTATTTAACTAACCAGGAGCCATTCCTGACCTGTTAAATAGCACTGAATATTGGCCAGAGTGTGTCTCTTTTTAATTATTTTTCCCACATGACAGGTTTCATCCCATTCTGTTACATTTTTGGAAAGCTATTTTACTTTCCATTCAGAGAGACAGATAGACTTTCTGGACCATTTTTATATTTATTTATTTATTTATTTATTTGTTGCATTTGTATCCCACATTTTCCCACCCATTTGCAGGCTCAATGTGCCTTACAATATTCCGCCCTGGCTATTAATATGGCTGAGTAGAGATACAATTAATAATAACACAAGAATATGAGTAACACATGATTCTTTCCCATTACATTGGGTTGGAAAGAATAAAAAAATGCATTGAGATGAAATAGGGAAATACTGTTTAGTACCAGAATTCTGGATTTTAGTCTAAAAAAACAACTGTAACTCAGAAGTCTGGCAAGCCTTATCAAGGCCACTTTCTAGCCATTTCTGTTTTAAGTATGATGGGTGATTAGGTATCAATATTTATTTTTCTAGGAGTGGAGGAGTGGCCTAGTGGTTAGAGTACTGGCCTTGCAATCCAGAGGTGGCCAGTTCAAATCCCACTGCTGCTCCTTGTGATCTTGGGCAAGTCACTTAACCCTCCATTGCCTCAGGTACAAACTTAGATTGTGAGCCCTCCTGGGACAGAGAAATATCCAGAGTACCTGAATGTAACTCACCTTGAGCTACTACTGAAAAAGGTGTGAGCAAAATCTAAATAGTAACATAGTAGATGACGGCAGAAAAAGACCTGCACGGTCCATCCAGTCTGCCCAACAAGATAACTCATATGCGCTACTTTTTATGTATACCCTACTTTGATTTGTACCTGTGCTCTTCAGGGTACAAACCGTATAAGTCTGCCCAGCACTATCCCCGCCTCTCAACCACCAGCCCCGCCTCAGACCGTATAAGTCTGCCCAGCACTATCCTCGCCTCCCAACCACCAGCCCCGCCTCCCAACCACTGGCTCTGGCACAGACCGTATAAGTCTGCCCAGCACTATCCCTGCCTCCCAACCACCAGCCCCATAGAGGTGGTTTTGGCTTCTGAAAGGTAGTCACAAAATGTATAAAGTTAGTCCAATAAAAGGTTATCACCTTATTGTCCGTCTTTTTTTGTTAATTTTTTATGTAGTGATTGAAATATGTCAGTTTTTGAATGTAGACCTGTCAACTTTATATTTTGCACAGTGCAGGGGTCATGCATCACTGGTTCTATTTCTTTGGTGTTGCACTTCATGCAGAGTTTGGTTTCTAGGGGATTTAATTTAATTTTTCTGTACATATTTCTGTTTTTAGTTTGTTGGTGAGGGTCTATGCTCTATATGTATGAGAGAGACCAGGTATTCTGATAACAACGAATGGGCTTGGAAGAAAGACTTATTCTTGGAAAGAGAGGGCAAGGAGGGTTCCCCCACCAGTGTTCCTTGTTTTGGCCAAAGATTTAGAAGAATAATTGAGAGACAATTGTGTTTCTAATTCTCCAAGATTTAAAAAGTCCTCAAAAAAAAAAAAAAGGCTTTTAGGAGCTTCGTTTCTTAACTGGCTTCTCTTATACATGGAATTTTGTGGAATATGACACTTAAAAGGGAAGAAGGGAAGATAGCATATCTTAATGGTAGTCCACATTGATATTTTACCATTAATCCAGGTTATTAGTAGCTAGGTCTCATTGCATAAAATGGGACTCATGCTAAAATATCACAAGTCGGTGGAAAAATAATACGCCCATGTTGATAACTGCACCCATATATGATGTAAGTGCCAATACTCACACGTGGATAGATGAAATTTCAAGCAGGGTGTGCAGACCAAAAGTTTTTGTTGTGTATAGATTCCCATGTTTGTGAGATTTTTTTCTTTCATTCCGATTTTCATTTTGGGGAAAACTTTGCTAACAGTGCATAATATTACTCAATAGTACACACTGTCCAAAATAGCATTATGCCAAGAAAGTGATCATGAATGCTCTATTGTACAACTGTGCGCACAATTTGGATACAATGGAGACAAATCTGTAAGAGGGTACTTTGATTTAAGTGCCTCAATACTGCACGGCGAGATGCTATAATTACATACGATGGAGATAGTCATGCAAATTCATTGTGGATATCCTGAAAACCTAACTAGCTTAGGTATGTCCTCAGAAATGGGTTTGAGATCTGACTATTATTTAAATATATAATTATATATTCTTAAAAAAAAAAAAGATGATGTGCCTTGACAATTTTTGCACTTTGTCAGTGTGCTGCGAGATGAAAAACGTTGAAAACCACTGGTTTAGCAAGAAAGGGATTTATTTTAGATTTTGCCTTTTTTAGTAGCTCGAGGTGAGTTACATTCAGGTACACTAGTTAGTTCCCTGTCCCTGAAGGGGGGCTCACAATCTAATTTTGTACCCGAGATTAGTAATGGATCGAAAGTTCTGAGGACCTGATGGATCTGTGCCAGGCTTTAGTTGCAGTTTGATCACTGAATTTTCCACTGAGGGGGTTACATGTCCCTGAGTCAGACTGAAGTTGATTAAATTAAGAATAATCGACAAGAGGACAGGCCAACTATCCTTCAGCAGCGGGGAGGGAGGAAGCTACATCAAAAGGATAGTAAAGTTGATTCATGGACTGCAACTAAGCCAGAGAGATAGGGATGAAATGCTTAAAAGTGATTTAGCAGGAGGATGGGGCCAGGATGGTGGGAGATTAAGGAATCATATTTACCATAGTGAGCGTGTCCAAAAAAATGTGACGCAAACTAGTCTGAGTGAAACTAGGGGAAAGGGAGAAAGAAGTGAACTAGAAGCAAAGGGAAGTTATAATATGGAAAAGATGTCAAGTAGATTATTGGCACTGTCAGACAATCCCTTTCAAAATAAAAAAAAAAGGAATGGGAGAACTGGCTCGACTCATGTTTTTTTTTTTTTTTTTAAATAATATTGCTATATCATTTGTGCTGTTAAATAAATAGTTTTGCCCTCACTGAATCCCTGTAAAATTCAGGAATGGAGAATATACCAGGGGCGTAGCCAGACAGACAATTTTGGGTGGGCCTGAGTCCAAGGTGGGTGGGCATGGAATTCATGCCCCCTTCTGCTCTGCTTCGCTCACTGCTCCATCTGCAAGTCCAAAATATTAAATACCTGAGTAAGAGGGGATCTACAAACCCCACCAGCTGAAGATTTCCTCTTGCTCAGGCAGTCAACGCACTTCCAAACAGCAACCAGGAGCACTTTCTTCGAGCTGATGCCACAGCCAGCAGGCTGTACATGCATGAAAGCTAAGCATGCGCAGAGGGGCTGGTGTTGGTTTCAGTTCGAGGCAAGTGCTGCCAGCTGCCATTTAGAAGAGCACTGACCGCCTGAAGAGGAGGAAATCTTCAGCTGGCGGGTTTGAGGATCTCTGCCAGCCATAGCAAAAGTACCACAACTTTGGGTGGGCCCTGGCCTACCCAGGCCCACCCATGGCTACGCCACTGGAATATACTGTTTGAAAGTCAGTTGTTTTTGGTTAATATTTGTTTCAAATATTCTTTTTATTTTTAATGTCACTTTTAATGCTATTAAAATAGTCTTTTATAAATTCCTTCTGTTCTTTTGTTATACATAATTGTTTAATCATTTTCTTTCCTTCCCTTCTCTTCTGTTTCTTCGTTTTAGATCTATCAAGTTCAAAAGGTAGGCTTTATTTTCTGTGCTTTTCCATTCTGATCTGGATGCCAGCTGTTGCCTGCACCAGAAGCATGATAACATTTTGGAATGCACCTCTTTCCTTCCCTATGCTTCTCAGATTATTGGCATACAGTGAAATGAACCATACAAGCAGGAAGGGTCACATCATTAGAGGTGTATATACAATGCTGTTTTTGACACTTGTCTAACAAGAAATCTTAAATAAGCGTTAAGATTCTCATGGTAACAGTAGTGATTTGTGTTTTCACAAGATGTTTTACTATGTTGTGTATAGCAAAACAGTTTAGAAAACAGGAACCATTTTCTTCCTGTTAAACATTTTCTTATCTGTTTAAATAAATCGCTGCCCCAAAACTCTTGGAACATGGATTGTCTTTTTGTTATGCTTTCGCTCAATGTTCTCCTATTTTGCTGGCTGGCTGCACACCAGGTCACCTGTTCTTGAGTTAAAAGATAGGTTAAGGAGGCAAAGGCTTGCTCAGCTTTATTTTGTTTTACTTTTTTTGCATTGCTGTGCTATTGCTTTTTATAACCCTCAAAATAGCATCATCATACTCCTAAGTTTTGTGCCCCAGCTTTCTATGGAGCAGGTATGGCTAATTGGTTTAAGAAGTAAATTATAGAACAAGTAAGAAAGTGTTTTAGAAACTCTGGAATTCTAATCTTACTCTTGAAAAAAATCACTTAATTACATAATATAGATATAATACCTTTTGTAGATATAACTAGACCAGCACCATGGGGCTAATTTCTAGTGACTATAGATGATCCCTCCATATGTCGTCTTGCTTCTCCCCCTCTTACATATTAAAAAAATGTATAATTCACACAATTCATAGTTCTAGGTGGCTTACAATAAAATATACATATTAAAATAGTAACAACAAAGGGATCCTTTTACTAAGCTGCGGTAAGCACTAGCTTACACTTACTGGAATTTACAAAGGCTTACTGCGGGATGTGCTCAGGAATCCTGCAGTAAGTTTGATATCTGCAATGTGCTCTCTGCATGCTAGAGAATATATTGTAATTTTTCTGGGAGGGGTGTGTCAGGGTGGGGCAGAGAGTGTGCATATCTGCACTAATCGCATTTACATTATCACATGCTAACTAATTAGTGCAGGATTACCACGTGAGCATTTTCTGCCTACAAAATGGGTGACTGTAAGTGCTTATGCAGTAATTGTTTATAATGACCGTGTGCTAATGATGACATTAGCATATAGCCATTAATGCAAAAAAAAAAGAAAACCAGCCATACTGTGATAAAATAGCCTTAGTGTGTGGGGAAAAACCCGTGGAAGTGCCATTTTCGCAGCTTTGTAAAAGAACCCTAAAATGACAATATCAACACATAATAAAATATACCTGAATTACCTAATCAGAAAGTATCACACATCAAACATCTTACAGATAGTCTACCTCCGAGGGGGCTGTATTCCTGCTTCTGAATTATTGTAACTGAAAAACACATTGGGGTTCACTTTGAATGAGAAAGGTTAACATAATATTGAAAAGATTTATGAATATTTAGAAGCACCAATCTTATGACTGTAGCATGACAATAAATTGAGGCCCTGTTAATTTCAATAAAACTGCATTCAGTTCTAAAAAGGGGCAATTTTTAACACTATGAGGCTTATTTTCGAAAGAGAAAAACGCCCAAATTCCGACCTAACTCGGGAGATGGACGTCTTTCTCTTGTGGGTGCCCAAATCGGTATAATCGAAAGCCGATTTTGGGCGTTTCCAACTGCACTCCGTCGCGGGAACGCATAAAGTTGACGGGGGCGTGTCGGAGGCGTGGTGAAGGCGGGACTGAGGCGTGGTTATCGGCTGAGCAGAGATGTGCGTGCTCGGCCGATAATGGAAAAAAGAAAGGCGTTTCAGAGAGAATTTAGGTCACTTTTGTTGGACCCGTTTTTTTCACGAACAGGTCCCAAAAAAGTGCCCTAAATGACCAGATGACCACCGGAGGGAACTGGGGATGACCTCCCCTGACTCCCCCAGTGGTCACTAACCCCCTCCCACCAAAAAAAAATGAATGTTAAACACTTTTTTCCCAACTTGTAAGCCAGCCTCAAATGTCATCCCCAGCTCCATGACAGCAGTATGCAGGTCCCCAAAGTAATTTTAGTTTAGTTAGTGCTGTGCGGGACCCATGCAGAGAGCAAAAATCGGAAGAAAAAAAAAAAAAACAAGCAAGTGCAGTCAGGGACGTCTAAATTACCAGGATAGTAAAAGGGGGAATCAAACCAGCAACCTTCTGATTACAAGCTCAGTGTTCTAGCCAGTGAACCACATTATTCAGGTGCTTAGATGTCCTTCCCTTTCCATTAAGTCCCTCCAAGTTTCTGTCAGCCATTCACCGCTGTTTAGCTGACACAGATGTCAGCTAAATGAGCTGTGATTGGCTGACAGAAACTTGGAGAGACTTAATGGAAAAGAAAGGACGTCTAATCAGTGGTGCACTGGCTAGAGCACTAAGCTTGTAATCAGAAGGTTGCTGGTTCGATTCCCCCTTTTACTATCCTGGTAAATTAGACGTCCCTGACTGCACTTGCTTGTTTTTTTTTTTTTTCTTCCGACTTTTCCTCTCTGCATGGGTCCCGCACAGCACTAACTAAACTAAAATTACTTCGGGGACCTGCATACTGCTGTAATGGAGCTAGGTATGATATTTGAGGCTGGCATAGAGGCATCTCAGGGGGACCAGTGCACTACGAATGCTGGCCCCTCCCACGACCAAATGCCTTGGATTTGGTCGTTTTTGAGCTGGGACGCTTCGGTTTCGATTATCGCTAAAAAGCAAAAATGCCCAGCTCAAAAAACGCCCTAATCCAATGTATTTTCGAAAAAAAAGATGGACGTCCATTTTTTTCGAAAATACAGTTCGGCCCGCCCCTTCACGGACCCGTTCTCGGAGATGGACGTTTTTACAAATGGGCGTTCACGTTCGATTATGCCCCTCATTGTATCACAATGCATTTTCTACATTAAAAATGTTGCTATTAGTGAATCCTGTAATCACTTATCAAATGGGACTATGATTGTGTAAACATCTGTTTTAACAATCAAGTGTTCTGTTTTTGCATGCTTGAAATTGATTTTATTAGTACTACGACAGTTGTTTTGAGCTGAAGTATTTTTTCCATGGTTCCCATCATCTTGCTCTTTAAGGATCCACTTCTTTTTTGAATTCTAGCACTGAATTTGTTTGTTTGCTTTCATGACTTCTGGAAGGGCATTTCAGACATCCACCACTTTTTCTGTGAAAAAATATTTCCTGATGTTGCTTTTGATTCTACCTCCTTGTAGCTTCAGATCATGTCCTCTAGTTCTGTAGTTTTCCCTGAGTTGGAAAAGGCTTGGAGGGGTGACACAGACCTTTAAATTCTTTCAAGTATTTAAAGGTCTGTGTCACCCCTCCTCTGTCTCTCCTGTCCTCAAGGGTATGCATTTTTAGGCTCTCGAGTCTTTCTTCATATGTCTTCTGATGGAGGCCTCATATCATTTTGGTTGCTTTCCTCTGGATCATCTAGCCTTTTTATATCGTTAGTGAGATAGACCTTCAAAACTGAACACAGTACTGAAAGCAAGGCCTCACCAATGATCTATATAGGGACATTATGATTCCTTCTATTCTGCTAGTCATGCCTCTGTGTGCATTTTAGCATTCTTCTGGCTTTGGCCACCACCACCTTATCACATTGTTTCATCTTCTTGTGATCTTCAGATGTTATCATCCCAGGTCTCTTCCCTGGTTCATGCACATCAGCTGCTCCTCTGGGTTTCTGCATGTCTTCACATTAAAGGTTAACTGTCAAGCATTCAGCCAGTTCTCTAGTTTTTGTAGATCACTCCTCATTTTGCCTACACTCTCTGGGCTTCTGCTCTGTTGCAGAAGCCCAGAGAGATCTTCATGTTATATGCAAAAAAGCAATTTTTCCCTTCTAACATTTTGGCAATATCACTTCTAAAGATACTGAACAGAATTGGCCCCAGGACAAACACTTGAGGTACTCGCCTACTTAATTTTTTCTTCCAAGTGAATTTCATTTACTACTGCCCTCTGTTACCTGTCAATCAACCAATTTTTAATCCAGTTCACTTCCTGGCTGCTCAGTTTATTTATAAATCTCCTATGAAGAACCATAAATGTGGCTTTGCTGAACTCAAAGTAGACCACATCCAGTATGTGCCCTCTATCTAGTCGTCCAGTAAACAAATAAATCAGTCTGCCTTTGGTAATACCAGGTTGCCTTGGATCTTTCAACCCACTGAACTGTAGAAATTGTACTGTGCTTTCCTTCAGTAGTAATTATTTTTCCCATCACTGAGGTGAGGTTTACTGGCTTGTAAATTACCCACTTCTTTGTTGCCACTTATGTGAGGTGGGACCACATCTATTTTTTCCAATCATGTGGAACTTCTCCCTTCTTTAGTGATCTATTAAATATATAATATAGTTGACCAGTCAGAACTTCCCTGAGCTTAATATCCTGAAATATATCTCATCTAGTCCCATGGCTTAGTCCACGTTCAGCCCTAAAAGTTTTTCATAGACACTGTCCTTTGTGAATGGGTATTTACTCTATTCCCATATGCACTTTTGCTAGTTTTCCACGGTCCCTCTCCAGAGCTTGCTTCCTTGAACACGGAAAACATATATTTGTTTAACATTTTTGCTTTTTCATTCTCATTCTCCACTCTTGGTTGTCAACACCTTTCAGTTTTACAGTTCCACTTCTGGTCTTCCTCCTTTCCTGAAGGTAATTAATAGAAATAAAACAAAATAAAACATGGAAAAGAAAATAAGATGATACCTTTTTTATTGGATACTAGTAAAAGAGGCCCGTTTCAGAGCAAATGAAACGGGAGCTAGCAAGGTTTTCGTCGCCAACAACCCCCCCTTCCCTTCCTCCCTGGCCAACCCCTTCGTTGTTCAGCCATAGCTCCGCCCCCAACGTCATGACGTTTGACGCGAGGGCGGGGCCCAGAGCGATTTCCCGCCTCCCTGCCTCTCTCCCTGCCAACCCCTTCGTTGTTCTGCCATAGCTCCGCCCTCGAGGGCGGGGCCCGGAGCGATTTTGGTGGCTTCACCACCACGAACCTTCGAACCTTTTTGAAGGAAGTCAGGGCTTGGCTTCACTGACGTCAGTGTCCTCAGAACGTTGAGGGTGAGTTTTATTATAGTAGATAATATATTTCTTGATTAGTTTTTGAAGGTTGCCCTTCTTCGTCAGATCGGAAATAAGCAAATGTTGGTAGATGACAGTATATATAAGTCAAACATCAAAGCATTTCAGTGACAGTCTAACAGGATGGGGATGGATAGGTGAGATATGCATGGAGACAGGAGGGTGACAAGCAGAGCAATACAACTTTATGGTTTATAATGGGCTAGAAAACCCAGATCTTTGTTAAGTCCTGTCTGGTGGGTGTCAAAATATTTAATCATTCTGACTTCAAAGGTCTTACGTTACTGTATTTTTTTAAAGTTACCTTTCAGGATTCTTACTATGAAATCACTGGTACAGTGTTTGGGTTTTGTAAAGTGCTGCCCCACAGGTGTGGCATCCTTACTGGCATTGGCATTTTTCATGTGATGTCTATGTAAATTAAATCTTTTCTTTAGCATCTGGCTTGTTTCTCTAATATAGCATCCACAACGTATGAGCCAACTTTAGGAGGACCTGCATAACATCCAAGGAGAAAAACAATACATTGCTATCCGCAAAAAAGAAATAAAGCTGTCTTCTCTCCTGTAGAATCACAGAGAGAAAACAGCTTATCTGCAAAAAAGAAATAAAGCTGTCTTCTCTCCTGCAGAATCACAGAGAGAAAACAGCTTATCCTGGAACAGAAACAGCTCTGCAAAACCAACATTCCCAGACACCTTGGAGACACTTGGATACACATCTGAGGTATGTGAAAATCAGAGCCCAAACAAACCAAGAAACACTGATCACACTTTTGGAGATGCAGATCAAATGGGGATAGTAAACCTCTCGAAACATCAATTATCACAGTATGAAGTCTCTGTACTCTCCAGAGGACTTTCATTTTGCTCATCCAACAAGCTGGACAAAATCCAGTTATACTCGGACCTAGAAGAATTTTTTAGGAAACTGCGCCTGAAGGCACATTTTCACAACAAAGGGACCCGCAACAAACCGGAAAACAGTTTTAAACAAAAGAACACTTATTTCACCCCACAGGATGGACAAAACTACAAACTGGACAACTACATAGAAAGCTTCAGACATAGGGTAAAATCACAACTTTCCAACAAACAAAAGAGAATTCTGTACAATCTTACTCCACCAGAAAGAGCGGCCATAAGAACTCTACAAACTAACCCACACATCATCATCAAACCCACAGACAAAGGAGGCTCATTGGTGATTATGGACACACAAAAATACATTGAAGAAGGGCACAGACAGCTCTTAGACAATACATGCTACAGGAAACTAACTGAAGATCCAACACAGGATTATACAAAGCAGCTAAAAGACCTTATCAGAACATTTCCTAAACAAGTTGTCACGATTGTGGCCGTGATCCCATTTCCAGATGGTCAGCTTCTGAGCTGGCTCCTTGTCTGTTCTTTCCCACTTCCTGTGTGTGTTCCAAGCTTCACTTTGTTGTTCACTGTATTCTCTGAGGACAAGCAGGCTGCTTGTTGTCACGACTGGGTTGACATCCACGGCAGCCCCCAACAACCGGAACAAAAACTTTGCGGGCGGTCCCGCACGCAGGGCACGCCCACCGCGCATGCGTGGCCATCTTCCCGCCCGTGCGCGACCGTTCCCGCTCAGTCTTTTCTTTTCCACGCTGGAGAGAGCCGTGTTCGTCTCTCTCTCTGTCAGCCCCGGAAACCGGATCGCGCCTTCGACGCAAATTTTTTTCTTATTCGTTGTTTCTTTAGTTTTGTTTCTTTAGTTTTGTTTTCCTTTTCAAAAAAAAACAAACAAACAAACTTTGTTTATCTCCCCTCGTACGTCTAGCGGGGGGCGCCTCGTTGCGGCCTTGTGGCCGCGTGGTCGAATTATTTTTGGGTGTGCTTTTTACCGCCACCATCGACGACTTTGACTTCGCCGACGCGATTTTTCCGTCGATGTCCTCGAAGGGTCCCGAGTGGATTTTAAGAAGTGTGGTCGGTGCGGCCGGCCTATCTCGCAAGACCGACACTCACGCTTGGTGCCTCCAGTGCCTCGGGCTGGAACACGATACCAAGACGTGCATCTTGTGTTTCAGTTTACGAAAATGGACAACAGGTGGCGAGGCAAGTTCCTACGGGACCGTCGTTTTGGAACTTGCACCGGCCCTTCGATGTCAACTCGACGGCACGGGTGTCGACGGCCGCATCTTCGGTACCTATGTTGACGAAATCGGCACCGACGGCACCAAACCCCAGGAGCACAGGTTCCGTTGGCCCGCCGGTCTTCTGGAGATGGTAGGGGTGAGCGGCCGCGCGGCAGTCGGCCCCGGTCACTCCCCGTCTACCAAGGGCCATCGGGACCGAACCCTGTCGGACCCGAATCCCTCGAGGCCGAGGGGGATCTACCTCCTCCTCTTCGGTACCTGCCGAGCGCCGTGACGGGCACCAGAAGAAAGCCAAAAAGCACCGTCATCGGTCGCCCACGGCGCATGTGGCTACCAGCTCCGGCTCCAAGGATGACTCGACACCGAGGAAGCGACAGCGCCGGGAGGAGCGTTCCCCCTCGGTGGTAGAGGTATCGCTGCGTCAGGGCACGAGCACTTCAGTGCCGTCTCCTGGGACCGAGCAGATTCTGGCACCAGGCGCCCCTCGCCTTTCTCGACAGCGGGCCTTGACGAGTGCCTCCGACCCATCCTTCCCGGGGATCCTGGAAGGGCTGAAGTGCCAGACCCCCCGGCGCCGTTGATGGAGGCGCCGGCATGCTCTAGCCCGGTGCCGAGGCCTTCGACGCCGCTTGCGGCGCCGGTCTCGACCGCCACGCAGGTGGAGGTCCCCGTCGACGTCGATGGAGGGAGCTTCATCCCCGCGGCGCGGGAGTCCACCGCTCGACGACGCCACCGAGGACTCGGTGCCTTGAAGTCGAGCGGGGCCCAGTTGAGGTCTGAGCTACAGGAGCTCATGTCCGATACCGAGGAAGAGGCCTCGTGGGGGGGAGGAGGAGGACCCCAGATATTTCTCCTCAGAGGAGTCTGTGGGCCTTCCCTCCGACCCCACTCCCTCACCGGAGAGGAAGCTCTCGTCACCTGAGAGCCTCCCCTTTGCCTCCTTCGTCAGGGATATGTCTATCTGCATTCCCTTTCCCGTGGTCTCTGTGGATGAGCCGAGGGCTGAGATGCTCGAGGTCCTCGACTATCCATCACCACCTAGAGAGTCCTCCACGGTACCGTTGCACAATGTCCTCAAAGAGACGCTGCTTCGGAACTGGTTGAGACCTTTATCTAATCCCACCATCCCCAAGAAAGCGGAGTCCCAATACAGGATCCACTCAGACCCAGAGTTAATGCGGCCTCAATTGCCTCATGACTCGGCGGTCGTGGACTCTGCTCTCAAGAGGGCACGGAGTTCGAGGGATACCGCTTCGGCGCCCCCTGGGGCGGGAGTCCTCGCACTCTGGACCTCGTTTGGGAGGAAGGCCTACCAAT
Organism: Microcaecilia unicolor; assembly: GCF_901765095.1. NCBI lineage: Eukaryota > Metazoa > Chordata > Amphibia > Gymnophiona > Siphonopidae > Microcaecilia > Microcaecilia unicolor. The sequence continues at coordinate 147,571,927 of NC_044037.1, forward strand.
CTTCAATGCTCAGTGACCCGCATCCAATCCTACCAGCTCTATACGAGCATACACATGCGGAATAGTGTGAAGCAACTGGCGGGACCTGGTCGACAAGCTCCCCCCGGAGCAGTCCCAGGCCTTTTCAGGATGGTGGTCAGGCAGCTGAAGGCGTGCAGAAAGTTCCTGTCCAGGGGTATTTATGACACCTGTGATGTGGCATCTCGAGCTGGCGGCCCAAGGTATAGTGATGCGCAGACTCTCGTGGCTGCGTGCCTCTGACCTGACAACCGCCACCGATGTCCCTTGCCGGGGGATAATATATTTGGTGAGAAGGTCGAGCAGTTGGTGGACCAACTACACCAGCGGGAAACCGCCCTCCACAAGGTCTCCCATCGTGCGCCTTCAGCATCCACCTCAGTAGGTGGACGTTTTTCCCGGGCCCGGCAGGCTGCGCCCTACGCCTACAACAAGCGTAGGTACACCCAGCCGGCCCGAAGGCCTCATCAGGCACAGGGACAGTCCCAGCGCGCTCGTTCCCATCAACAGCGTGCGTCTAAGCAGCCTCCTGCGCCTCCGGGGACGGGTTTTTGACTGGATCCATGGGAACATAGCCGCCATCAAAGTGTCCGTACCGGACGATCTGCCAGTCGGGGGGAGGTTAAAATTTTTTCACCAAAGGTGGCCTCTAATAACCTCCGACCAGTGGGTTCTCCAAATAGTGCGGTGCAGATACGCCCTGAATTTGGCCTCCCCTCCACCAAATTGTCCTCCGGGAGCCCAATCTTTCAGCTCCCATCACAAGCAGGTACTTGCAGAGGAACTCTCCGCCCTTCTCAGCGCCAATGCGGTCGAGCCCGTGCCACCCGGGCAGGAAGGGCAGGGATTCTATTCCAGGTACTTCCTTGTGGAAAAAAAAACAGGGGGGATGTGTCCCATCCTAGACCTGAGAGGCCTGAACAAATACCTGGTCAAAGAGAAGTTCAGGATGCTTTCCTTGGGCACCCTTCTTCCCAATGATTCAGAAAAACGATTGGCTATGTTCCCTGGATTTAAAGGACGCATACACTCACATCCCGATACTGCCAGCTCACAGACAGGATTCCGCCTGGGGACACGGCACTTTCAGTATTGTGTGCTGCCCTTTGGGCTCGCCTCTGCCCCACGGGTGTTCACGAAATGCCTCGTGGTGGTCACGGCGTATCTACGCAAGCTGGGAGTGCACGTGTTCCCATATCTCGACGATTGGCTGGTCAAGAACACCTCGGAGGCAGGAGCTCTACGGTCCATGCAGTGCACTATTCACCTCCTGGAGCTGCTGGGGTTTGTGATAAATTACCCAAAGTCCCATCTCCAGCCAGTCCAATCTCTGGAATTCATAGGAGCTCTGCTGAATTCACAGACGGCTCAGGCCTTTCTTCCCGAAGCGAGGGCCCACAACCTCCTGTCCCTCGCTTCCAGACCAGAGCTTCTCAGCAGGTCACAGCTCGGCAGATGTTGAGACTCCTAGGTCATATGGCCTCCACAGTTCATGTGACTCCCATGGCTCGTCTTCACATGAGATCTACTCAATGGACCCTAGCTTCCCAGTGGTGCCAGGCCACCGGGAATCTAGAAGATGTCATCCGCCTGTCCCTCAGTTGCCGCAATTCGCTGCACTGGTGGACACTTCGGACTAATTTGACCCTGGGACGTCCATTCCAAATTCCGCAGCCCACGAAAGTGCTAACGACGGATGCATCTCGCCTGGGGTGGGGAGCTCATGTCGATGGGCTTCACACCCAGGGACTGTGGTCCCTCCAGGAACAAGATCTTCAGATCAACCTCCTGGAGCTCCGAGCGGTCTGGAACGCACTGAAGCCTTCAGAGATCGGCTGTCCTATCAAATTATCCAAATTCGGATAGACATCAGGTTGCAATGTATTACATCAACAAGCAGGGGGGCACCGGATCTCGCCCCTGTGTCAGGAAGCCGTCGGGATGTGGCGTTGGGCCTGCCAGTTCGGCATGCTTCTTCAAGCCACATACCTGGCAGGTGTAAACAACAGTCTGGCCGACAGACTGAGCAGAGTCATGCAACCGCACGAGTGGTCGCTCCATTCCAGAGTGGTACGCAAGATCTTCCAAGAGTGGGGCACTCCCTCGGTGGACCTTTCGCCTCTCAGACCAACCACAAGCTGCCTCTGTTCTGTTCAGACTACAGCACACGGCAGACTAGCGTCGGATGCCTTTCTCCTCCATTGGGGGACCGGCCTCCTGTATGCTTATCCTCCCATACCTTTGGTGGGGAAGACCTTACTGAAGCTCAAGCAAGACCACGGCACCATGATTCTGATAGCGCCTTTTTGGCCCCGTCAGATCTGGTTCCCTCTTCTTCTGGAGTTGTCCTCCGAAGAACTGTGGAGATTGGAGTGTTTTCCAACTCTCATTTCGCAGAACGACGGAGCGCTTCTGCACCCCAACCTTCAGTCTCTGGCTCTCACGGCCTGGATGTTGAGGGCGTAGACTTTGCTTCGTTGGGTCTGTCTGAGGGTGTCTCCCGTGTCTTGCTTGCCTCTAGTAAGGATTCCACTAAAAAGAGTTACTTTTTCAAGTGGAGGAGGTTTGTCGTTTGGTGTGAGAGCAAGGCCCTAGAACCCTCGTTCTTGTCCTGCACAGAACCTGCTTGAATACCTTCTGCACTTATCAGAGTCTGGCCTCAAGACCAACTCAGTAAGGAATCACCTAGTGCGATTAGTGCTTACCATCAATCGTGTAGAGGGTAAAGCCATCTCTGGAGAGCCTTTAGTCGTTCGATTCATGAGAGGCTTGCTTTTGTCAAAGCCCCCTGTCAAGCCTCCTGCAGTGTAATGGGATCTCAACGTCGTCCTCACCCAGCTGATGAAACCTCCTTTTGAGCCACTGAATACCTGCCATCTGAAGTACTTGACCTGGAAGGTAATTTTCTTGGTGGCAGTTACTTCAGCTCGTAGGGTCAGTGAGCTTCAAGCCCTGGTAGCTCATGCTCCGTATACTAAATTTCATCATAACAGAGTAGTGCTCCGCACTCACCCTAAGTTCCTGCCAAAGGTGGTGTCGGAGTTCCATCTGAACCAGTCAATTATCTTGCCAACATTCTTTCCCCGTCCTCATACCCGCCCTGCTGAACGTCAGTTGCACACATTGGACTGCAAGCGAGCATTGGCCTATCTGGAGCGGACACAGCCCCACAGACGCCCAATTGTTTATTTCTTTCGACCCCAATAGGAAAGGGGTCGCTGTCGGGAAACGCACCATCTCCAATTGGCTAAGCAGATTGCATTTCCTTCACTTACGCCCAGGCTGGCTGACTCTTGAGGGTCATGTCACGGCTCATAGTGTTAGAGCCATGGCAGCGTCGGTGGCCCACTTGAAGTCAGCCACTATTGAAGAGATCTGCAAAGCTGCGACGTGGTCATCTGTCCACACATTCACATCTCATTACTGCCTCCAGCAGGATACCCGACGCAACAGTCGGTTCGGGCAGTCGGTGCTGCAGAATCTGTTTGGGGTTTAAATCCAACTCCACCCTCCAGGACCCGAATTTATTCTGGTCAGGCTGCACTCTCAGTTAGTTGTTCTTCGTAGGTCAATTTCTGTTATAACCCTCGCCGTTACGAGGTCAATTGACCTGGGTCTTGTTTTGAGTGAGCCTGAGAGCTAGGGATACCCCAGTCGTGAGAACAAGCAGCCTGCTTGTCCTCGGAGAAAGCAAATGATACATACCTGTAGCAGGTGTTCTCCGAGGACAGCAGGCTGATTGTTCTCACCTACCCTCCCTCCTCCCTTTTGGAGTTGTGTTTTTTCCTCATTCCTTTGCTTGTCATTCAACTGAGCGGGAACGGTCGTGCACGGGTGGGAAGACGGCCGAGCATGCGCGGTGGGCGTGCCCTGTGTTCGGGACCGCCCGCAAAGTTTTTGTTCCGGTTGGTGGGAGCTGCCGTGGACGTCAACGCAGTCGTGAGAACAATCAGCCTGCTGTCTTCGGAGAACACCTGCTACAGGTATGTATCATTCGCTTTTTCTGCCTCTGTCCTGTAGTGTTTTCCACTTCCTGTGTGTTTCAGCCTCTCTTTGGTGTTGGGTATTTCCTGCCTCTGTCCTTGTGACATCATTAGTGAGGGCCTTTATAAAGAAGTGGTGGACTTTCATTCAGTGCCTTTGCAATGCTAAAGGTCCACTGGTTAGTCCGTGTGCAGTGTAGCACTTCCGCCTTGTTCTAGTCTGTCTGCCCGTGGGCACTTCTGTTTAGATTTCTTGTTGCCTTGTTCTACTCTGTGTGCCTTTGGGCACTTCTGTTTAGATTTCTTGTTGCCTTGTTCTAGTCTGTGTGCCTGTGGGGTTTTCTTAATTTGGGTGCCTGTGTGCACTTCTGCCTTTAGCCTTAGTTCTGTTGTTTGTCTGTGTGGGGCAGCTTTGTGTTCTGCCGAGTCTGCCTTGCTTGTTCTAGTCCCCTCTACCTTAGCTTCAGCCTTAGTTCTGTTGTTTGTTTGTGTGGGTCAGCTTTGTGTCGTGCCTAGTCTGCCTTGCTTGTTCTAGTCCCACCTTAGCTTCAGCATAGTTCTGTTGTTTGTCTGTGTGGGTCAGCTTTGTGTCCTGCCTAGTCTGCCTTGCTTGTTCTAGTCCCCTCTACCTTAGCTTCAGCCTTAGTTCTGTTGTTTGTCTGTGTGGGTCAGCTTTGTATCCTGCTTGTGTCTGCCCTGGTTGTCTTCAGCTCCAGACCCCTTCCTGCTTGTCTGTGCCCTGTTTGCTTTCAGCTTCTGTTCCTGCCAAGCTTGTTTGAAAATCCTGAATCCTGCTTGAGTATCTTGAATCCTGTTCCTGCCAAGCTTGTTTGAAAATCCTGAATCCTGCTTGAGTATCTTGAATCCTGTTCCTGCCAAGCATGTTTGAAAATCCTGAATCCTGCTTGAGTATCCTGAATCCAATTCCAGTCAAGCCAAGTCCGTTCCTGCATCTGCTTCCAGCCAAACCAAGTCCGTGCCAGCGTTTGGTTCCAGTCCAGCCAAGCGAAGTCCATGCCAGCATTTGGTTCCAGTCCAGTCAAGCCAAGTCCGTTCCAGCATTTGGTTCCAGTCCAGCCAGGCCAAGTCCGTACCAGCATTTGGTTCCAGCTAAGCCAAGTCTGTTCCTGAATCTGATTCCAGCTAAGCCATATACATCCTGAATCCTGTCCAGTCCTGCTTGGGGGGGAGGGGGGTTGCCTCCTGTTGCCGCTCGACGACAGTAGGCCAAGGGCTCACGTTGTTCCAGAGCTCGTGCCTGTTTGTTCAAAGCCTGGGATCGTGACACAAGTACAGCCACATCTGAAGAAACTCATATCAAACCAGCCTTCTGTGGGCACATTCTACATGCTACCCAAAATCCACAAACCTGGAAACCCTGGCAGACCATTCATATCGGGTATTGGCACACTCACGGAGGAAATATTTGGGCTCATAGAGGGAATTCTGAAACCTCTCGTGCACAAAACAAACAGCTTCATACAAGACATCACAGACTTTCTGAATAAATTGAAAAATATCAAGCAATTACCACCAAGCACCCTTCTGGTCACGATGGATGTGAAATCACTATACAGCAACATTCCCCATGCGGATGGCTTAGCTGCATGTGGGAAGGCTCCTAAAAACATCCACACTGGACCATCAATACTCACTAGAAACTATTACAAAATTAATCAAATTTATTTTAACTCACGACTACTTCCGCTTAACAATGATATCTATCTACAAATAATGGGCACTGCGATGGGCACCAGGAGAGCACCCCAATATGCCAACCTCTTTATGGCTGAGCTGGAAGAGACATTTCTGAATACATACCAACCAAACCCCTAAAATACTACGGGTACATCAATGACATTTTTATGATTTGGACGGAGGGGGAGAAACTCTGAAAAAAATTTACCAATTCCTTCAATACATACCATCCTACAATAGATTCAAAATTGACTGCTCCTCAGAAAAAGGTCAATTTTTTGAACACTACGGTCTCAATCAGCGATGGCTATATACAAACATCTATTACAGAGATAACCCACAGACAAATGCAACTACCTTCACAAACTCCAGCTTCCAACCTTCACATACAAAAAGACCAGTATTTACAGCCAGCCACAAGATACCACTTTATCTACTCTGACCCAAGGGACAGAGACAGACACCTTGAAATCCTGACTTCATCGTTAGAACAGAAAGGGCTACAACCCCAAAATAATCTCCAGAATATTGCCCTCCTCCCTCAAAACCCCAGGGAAAATCTACAGTAGAAAGAAAAAAAAAGGCCACAGACAGAATCCCTCTTATAGTGACATCAACCCAGAGCTGGAAAAATTAAGAAAAATATAAATAATCTGCAGCCTCTACTCGCGGAGGATGAATTACTGAAGAGATATTCCCATCGGGCCACCAGTGCTGGCTTTCCGACAGCCACCCAACTTAAAACACAAGCTAATCAGAAGCAAGCTCCCAACACAGACTCAAAAAGAAGAGAATGGCATACATCCTTGCAATATATCCAGCTGGACGCTATGCCAAAACATTCACAGGACCCACAGTCATTCACAAAGGAAAATATTCAACTTAAGGAATCCTTTACATGCTCATTTTCCATCATCAGTGTAAAAATGTGATGAAGGATGCTATATTGGAGAAACAAGCAAGATGCTAAAGACAAGATTTAATTTACATAGACATCACATGAAAACTGCCAATGCCAGCCAGGATTCCACGCCTGTGGGGGCAGCACTTTACAAAACCAAACACTGTACCAGTGATTTCAAAGTAAGAATCCTGAAGGTAACTTTAAACAGTACAGGAACCGTAGACCTTTGAAGTCAGAATGATTGAATATTTTGACACCCAACAGACAGGACTTAACAAGGATCTGGGTTTTCTAGCCCATTATAAATCATAAAGTTGTATTGCTCTGTTTGTCACCCACCTGTCTCCATGCATATCTCACCATAACCACCCCATCCTGCTGTAGAGTTGTCACTGAAATGCTTTGATGTTCCTATCCACCCCCATTCTGTTAGACTGTCACTGAAATGCTTTGATGTTTCACTTATATATACTGTCGTCTACCAACATTTGCTTATTTCTGATGACGAAGAAGGGCAACCTTCGAAAGTTAATCAAGAAATGTATTAAGTTATGTCCAATAAAAAAGGTATCATCTTATTTTCTTTTCCATTTTTTATTTTGTTTTATTTCTATTGATTACCTTTAAAAGTGGTCTAACACGGCTCGATCATTTCTATCTTTGGCTGTCTTTTCTTCTGCCCTTTATTTAGTCTTCCTGATTTTCACGTTTCTTTTCTCTTATTACACCCCTGGCATGACTGCTTGCTTTCCTATATTTTAATGGAGTTCCTTTTCTCTTTCCTTTTTTAGTCTGTACACCGCTCTGCTCTGCCTGTCAGCTAGAATGGTATAGAAAGTTCTGTAAATAAATACATAAATAAGCTTTACTTGTTACTTGTTATTCTTTTCTATGTTCTCTGTTCTCTGACCTTTTATACTTTGCAAACTATAGGTTTATTTTGTCAGCTAACTCCTTGGAAAATCATAATGGTTCATACACATATGCATATGTACAGTCTGCAAGATTCCAGAATTTTATAAACCTTTGTGACTTGAAACACTAGATTGCATCTCTTCCCTTTCTGTGCTTTATGCACATGTGTGTGCCAGTCTGTGTTTATATGCTTGTATAGTTATGCCACTAAACGGTGTGGACAATGCTGCTTGCCAGCATGGATTTTCCTGTGGTTTGCCTGTATTTGAAAAAGCTGTGTGTGTTGAGCTGCACATTGTGGTGGTGGTGGTGGTGGTGATGAGGAAAATCTATAAAGGGTTCCTGTTTTATAAAGGTAACACATGTACCTATGTACCTTTTATAACAGTGGTTCTCAACCTTTTTTCTGTTGTGACACACCTGACAGACAATGTTCATGTATGTGACGCACTGAACACTAAAATTCACGGCTGAACACAGTAAGTTTAGTTTGAATTTGCCTTCCATTCAATCTTATATCAAAAAAATGTATGCAACAGATTTCACTTGTCATACACAGATGCTGGCGTCAACTCAATAACAGCAACACAAAATCTGATCTGTGAAACACAAAACCCTGCAATTATTCTATTCATACTATGTAGCAAACAGAACCTATGGACAGCAGACCTACAGGTTTTCAAGTTTAGGGATAGTCATAAAGCAGAAATAGGGATCAGATGTGGGGAATTCAAGAATCTGACTCTTAGTATCTCCAGATAGGGGGAAGAGGGGGGTTGGTGGTTGGGAGGCGAGGATAGTGGAGGGCAGACTTGTACGGTCTGTGCCAGAGCTGGTGATGGGAGGCGGGACTGTTGGTTGGGAGGCGGGAAGTACTGCTGGGCAGACATGTACGGTCTGTGCCCTGAATAAGGCAGGTACAAATCAAGGTAAGGTATACACATATGTTTGTCTTGTTGGGCAGACTGGATGGACCGTGCAGGTCTTTTTCTGCCGTCATCTACTATGTTACCAGATGGTAATGCACACTGTCGGGTGCTGACGTCAGCACCCAGCGGACTCAAGGGAGATTGATCTACAAGGCATCATGCCGAAGGGGCGTGCCAAAGGGGTGCATCACAAGGGTGGTGCCTGGCGCGCTGCATTGGAGAAAATAGGTAGTCACAAAACACAATATGTCCAATTGAATTATCTAAACCATCTAACTCAGTCAAAAACCACCTAATCCAAAATTTCCCCACTCAAAAGCAAAACAAAATCATTTCTCCATACGAAAACATCTTATTTTAACCCTAAGGGGTTAAAATAATCTTACCTGGGCTTCTCCAGAGGAAAAAAATAAGGGTTCTAAAATGACATCAGTATGGGACAACAGCTGAGCAAGCTGAGTCCTGGTTGCCTTGGCAACAGCTTGCTGGTCAGTTGAAAGTTGGGCAGAGAAGATGCAGTTGAAGCAGAAGAGGGAGAGGTTGTGTGCTGCAGTGTGGCTGAGATTGACTGGCTCTTTTAGGAGTGTTTAAAGTCACTAATTGACAGTAAGAGGAATTTGGAGTGAGGAAAGGAATTGTGGTGAGAGCCTGAATTCCAGTTTCTGAGAGCTTGAGTGTTTTTTTTTTTTGTTTTGAATTGAAAACTAGGAATATTGGGTTCTGTATGTATGAGTGGTAGCAGGGTAAGAATGGTGGAAGGGAATGGATGTGATTTAGTGGGGGATTAATTGTGAGGGACCTTAATCTGGTCTCCAGTGTATTACCAGTGTTAAAGTGCTTGTGTAGTAAGGGAGGGGGACTGTAATAGAATGTTATTGAGAGCAGGAATGTATAGGGAGAATGCTGAAGCAGAAAGAGTGTGAATGCGCTTCAGACCTGCTTCTGTAAGAATAGAGTAATTATGTGAGATTAGGACTTACAAGCAAGGGTACTTGATTTGATTTTTTTCATTAGCAAGAGGCCACAGTGTTTGATTAAATAAATGTAATGTCACATGCAGGGAAACGCTATTTTAAGATAGGGAGTGAGGGTATTGCGTCCTGTTTATTTTATTAAGATAGGTTTAGGAAGAAGAAAGGAGTTCTGCAGTGCTGTCATCTGGAGAGGTTCTGGGCCCCCACGCAAGAAAGGTTTTCACCTACACCAACAAAGAGACTGAGTTCTCTGCAGCTAAGTGACATCTGCCTCACCACTAAAAAGAAAGAGAAAGAAGGAATACTTACCTGATATTCTGGTTGGGGAATAAATTCCTGATGTCCGAAGTGTATGGTTCTGTAAGACAAAAGTGATTGCCAAAGAATCAAATTCTTGGTGTAGTTACGAAGAAAAAACAATTGCAGAATTTACTGACAGTAAGGGGTTACAAAGTGGGGAGGTTGCATAAGAGAAACAAAAAAAAAGTATCTGATGCTAGTTGTATCTTTCATATGGTAAAGTGATCCTGTGTAGAAACAAAGAAACAAATGTTAATAGTCACAGTGTTTATTCTTGAAAAAGTTAAGAGTTGTTAATAGAAACAAAATTGCATTGAGAAATGGAAACATAGTAGCTTAAGTGACTTTTACAATTTTAAGCATAGAGAACAAGCAGTGAAATACCATTTAGTGTGTATGTTATAAATTATTGAAATGTTGGGTTAGTAATTGTCCTAAATAATAAAAAAAAACCCTTAAAATCAGCTCCATTTCTCTAGTTTTCTTTGTATCTTCTCTCTCCTCCTGGGTAAGGTGTTCAACAATTGAACCACAACACATTGGTACATTCAGCTTAACCCAGGAGTGGGGGAGGGGCTTACATTATAAATATTAAATGCAATAATGACAATCCACTCTCATTTACACTAGTCCCGATTGGATATGTTAATGCCAGATTTGCAATAAACAAAACACAGATAATCAAAGAATGGCTAGAAGAAGAGCAACTAGGTCTTCTATTGGTTACTGAAACCTGCCTACATGCACAAGTTGATCCAGCGCTAATTGACCTATTTCCCCCAGGTTACAAAATTCTTCACCAAGCTAGAAAAGGGAAAGAAAAGGAGGAGGAATTGCCATATTATATAAATTATTTTTTAAAGTTGAACAGATATCTCATAATAACTCCCCTACTCTTGAAACAATTACATGTAAAATTAAAGATGACATTATCTGATCCTATTTGCATTATTCTCTTCTACCGCCCACCAGGGAAGTGGCAAATATCAGAAAATGTTTCACAGAATTTGTGTCTAACATTTGCCCCAAATTTAATAATGTCCTACTAATAGGGGACATTAATTTACACTTAGATAATCATGACATTAATACAAAAAGTCTACTCGACGTTTTAGATTATTGGCATTTTACACAACCATTCAGCCCTCCCTCTCACAACAAAGGTCACGTAGTTGACCTATTAGCTTACATATTCATGGATAATAACAACTTTTTTCTTAGCAATCATACCTGGACACAGACTTCATGGCTGCTGGATCACAGTAAACTTGAGTTCTCCCTCTATTGGAGGGAAAATACCAATTCAATGAAAAATAGAAATAATATTACTCCTTACAAAACTTGGGAAAAAATAGACACCACAACCTTTTGGGCTAATGTCTTAAATAATCCTGCACTTTCTCCAGCAGACAGTAACAGCTTCATGATTAGACGGGATGACATTTGCGAAAGAGTCTTAAATAACATAGCACCTCTTAAACTTGCATCAAAACCGATCCTGAAAACATCACCATGGTTTAATCACTCAATCCTCCTGAAAAGGAAATGCAGAAGGCTGGAAAGGAAATGGTCTAAAAACAAGTCAAATGAAAACAAATCAATATGGAAATCTGCATAAAAAAATATAAAAATGAGATCAAAATTGCAAAAACCCAACACTTCAACATAATAATGGTAGCAACTACCTTAATACCAGTAAACTTATGAACCTGATAAATAGATTATTATCCACAAAAGAATAATCTCAACCACAGAGTCCCCACCAACAGCAGAACAATTGGCCACTTTTCTTGAACAAAATATAGTTAAGATCAGGGAAAGGGGTACTCAAATTAAATTTCAGTCACCAAGATGCTTATGGCAAACAGTCAGATACACATATAGGAATAATCACCAACAGAATCTGGTCTTCCTTCCAACCACCAACCCACGACACAACATTACCTCCTAAAATACTCAACCTCACATTGTATTCTGGACTTCTGTCCTAGTCATTTCATGAAAGAGGCTCCTAGCATATTCATTGACATGCTCCAGAAGCATATCTCCTTACTATTATTTTACGGCAATTTTCCTGAAAATAAAGGTTCTATCATCCTAACTCCTATACAAAAAAAACAATTCAATCACCATAGCCGATGTAACAAACTATAGGCCAATAGCCTCCATTTCTTTAATGACAAAGGTGATGGAAGGTATAGTTGCTGCACAAATTATAGACTCTCTCTCACATTTCTCCCTCCTACACAAATCCCAATTGGAATTTTTGACCATGCTATAGCACCGAAACAGTTCTTATTACTGTAGTATCTACTTTCAGGAAAGAAATTAGCATAGATTACAAGATCTTGATAATACAGTTTGACATTTCTAGTGCATCATAATATCCTGCTAAATCTACTAGACCACTTTGGCGTATGTGGCACAGTCATAGGCGGTCGGTGGCCCAACTGTTTGGGGAGGCTAAAGGGGGCGGGATTAGGGGTGGAGCCAGGGGTGGAGCTTACATCCATAATTGTCTGACAACACAGAAAAAAATAAGTAAAAATAAAATAGTTACAGTTAATACCTTTTATTATATTTAGATATTAGATATGTATCATATGTCAAAGAATAAAGTGGTTGTTCAAAGCATATACTAACCACAATCACAACCTTTTTTTTTTTTTACATCCACTACTCTAGGCTATTACGATAGTGTACAGTGTGGATTGGATGATATTTTAGATAAAATGAAGAAAATGTAGTGTAATGTAAGTAAGCATTGATTAGTAAAAAGAAAACAAAAAAAGGCAACAGTCTACTTGCTATATAAAAATCTATTATAAGAAGTAGACCGATACACATATATAAAAAAAAGAAATTATTTATTCAAATGTCGGGTACTGTTTTCATCTTGGTTTGAATAAATAATTTCTTTGTTTTTATATATATGTATTGGCATTGATTAGTAATACCGCACTCTTGCTACTCATTATAATTCTAAATGACATAAGAGGAGAACTTGTTTATCTAAAACTCTATAAACTTATACAAAAAGTAATTTGTTTTGTAATAGGTTCTTGTTGTGTCTTGCAAGGCGCAACTGTTAAAGATGCTTGCTCACTTTGCATATGTAAATATTTAAATTTAATACTTAAAGCCATAAATCAAAACATTGTATACTGCCAGTATCTGAAAATTTGTTACTATAATATTTCAAAAGCTACCACTGAACAAAGATTAATTTATTTTCTACACAGTAAAACTTGTAGGCGAACCCTTTCACATGCAGCGTGATTCACTAAAACTCTTTGGGAAGTACTGGGAGCAGAGAATGGAAATTCACCTCATCAGCTTTCCAGAAAGCATTTTCTTCTTGTTTGAATCTTTTTAACTGATTCCTAAACTATGGAACAATAAAATCCTGCCAGAAAACATTTTCTTTTAAATACACATGTAAATAAAAATTAAAAAATGTTTTCTGGCAGGATTTTATTGTTCCACAATTTAGGAATCAGTTAAAAAGATTCAAACAAGAAGAAAATGCTTTCTGGAAAGCTGGTGAGGTGAATTTCCATTCTCTGCTCCCAGTACTTCAGAAACAAGTTTTAGTGAATCACGCTGCATGTGAAAGGGTTCGCCTACAAGTTTTACTGTTTAGAAGATAAATTAACAAAATAAAGGAAAGGAATGCCATAACAAAATAGGCTTCCTTACCCTTTGCCCCCTCTCCCCCTTCCACACACCAAGCAGGCAAACTACACCGATGCTTCCCAATCATTTCATAAGTCACGATTTTTATGGAGAGCTTCAACAATATATCAAATCAGATTTATCAATACCGTAATTATTACCGTCTCACAGTCAGTGCTTGGTACTCGTTACAGATAGAAATTCACAAGGAAACAAAACTATTTGAGTCTCTCCCCTTCTCTCTCTCTCTTTCTCTGCTTGTATTTCCTCTTCCCTCTACCGGAACTTCAGTGGCTGCTGCAGGCACGTCTTCTGACTCTGCTGCTCTCAGTCGCTGGGAGAGGAAATGACGTTCGGGAGAGGGAGAGGCTGGCAAAGTCATCAGATGCGTGACTGCAGGATGCGAGTGTGACCCCGCGGCTCTCTTTTACTATTACTCGTCGACGTCGTACTTCTAATCCGGCAGCAGTGGCAGTCAGAGTTAGCAATAGGAGGAAGGTAGAAGTCGTCATGGTTGGGGCTGGGGAGGCTTAGCCTCCCCAAGACTCTTATACCGGGCGCCTATGGGCACAGTCCATAAATGATTCCAAGAATACCTGCAATTGAGATCTTACAGAGTGAAAATGAAGGGAGCATTATCCCCACCTTGGTCACCGGACAGTGGCGTTCCACAGGGCTCTCCATTATCACCCATATTATTCAATGTAATGATGTCACCTCTAGGAAACAAATTAGAGACAGCGGGGTTCACAATGTTACTGTATCTATCTATCTGTCTATCTTCTTTAAAAAGAACATCCAAGATATTTTACAAAAGGCAAAACTTGGCTTAAACTCGCCCCTTTGCCCCTTCCTCTCCGAGCACACCACCCGAACTCTCTTCCTCTCTCTCATCACCTCTCGCCTTGAAAACTGCAACCTACTCCTCACTGGCCTCCCTCTTAACCATCTATCCCCCCTTCAATTCGTTCAGAACTCTGCTGCCTGTCTTATCTTCCGCCTAGACCGATTTACTCATATCACCCCTCTCTTCAAGTCACTTCACTGGCTTCCGATCAGGTACCGCATACAGTTCAAGCTTCTCCTACTAACCTACAAATGCACTCAATCTGCAGCCCCCCATTACCTCTCTACCCTCATCTCCCCCTACGCTCCTACCCGTAACCTCCACTCACAGGACAAATCCCTCCTCTCAGTACCCTTCTCCACCACCGCCAACTCCAGGCTCCGCCCTTTCTGCCTCGCCTCACCCTATGCTTCGAATAAACTCCCTGAGCCCATACGCCAAGCCCCCTCCCTGCCCATCTTCAAATCCTTGCTTAAAGCCCACCTCTTCAATGTCGCTTTCGGCACCTAACCATTGGACCTCTATCCAGGAAATCCAGATTGCCCCAATTTGATTGACTGCATTTTTGTCCTTTAGATTGTAAGCTCCTTCTTTGTTAAATTGTACAGCGCTGCGTAACCCTGGCAGCACTTTAGAAATGTTAAATAGTAGTAGTAATAGTTAAGCTTGATGGAAATGTGGGCCTCAGAATTCAAACTAAAACTAAATAAAGACACAACTAAATTCATGGTCATCACCAATCCATTTGACCAAACCGACTACAAGAATTTCACAATAGATAACACATCATTCCCCATTGACAGCACTCAGAAAATTCTAGGCATAAATATTGACATTTAACCTTTGATTCACAAAGTCTTTCAGGTCTCTCTGGAAGCTGAAAAAAATCAGACCCTATTTCTCATCAGAAATTTTCAAATTAGTGGTACAATCATTAACCTTTTCCAAATTTAATTATTTCAAAGCTATATATGCTGGCTGTAAGGAGCACTTGCTAAAAAAAACTTCAAATGGCTAACAGCTCAAAACAATGCAGTCAGGTTTATATGCAAAATCTCTCGTTTTGAAAGTGCCTCCCCTTTATTAATCAGATTACACTGGCATCCCATCAAAGTGAGAATCACTTTCAAAATTATGTGCCTTTGTCTTTAAAATCTTGAATGGCACATTCCCAGACTATATGCTGCCATTAATAAACTATCTCAACAAAATGCTAAACTTGAGGCAGGAGATTATTTTAGACTACATTTTCCAAACTGTAAAAAAATGATATATAAAACAGTTCACTCTGCAAACTTCACATACCTAGGTACCAAATGGTGTAACTCTTTACCATCCAAAATAAGAAGTATTCAGGAGTACACCAGATTCTGCAAGATCCTAAAATCATCATCTTCAAGCAAACCCTCACAAAGAACAACCACATTTCAAGCAAATAATTGTCCCCTGAAATGGTTATCATCATTAGTCTTCTTGATGTTTCATGTGTAACTTCTCATTCATACCAGCTTTCTAATGTTGAATCTACATAGTTATCTTAGTACACCTACATTCTCCGAGGACAAGCAGGCTGCTTGTTCTCACATGTGGGTGACGTCCATTGGCAGCCCCAGATCGGAGATCATCCTAGCAACAAACATTTGCAAGCCCTCGTGTGCGCATGCACGACCGACTTCCCGCCCGCACGAGAGCGTGTTCCTCAGTTTTCTATTTTCCGCGGCTCAAGACGGCTGTTTATGGTCGTTCTGTGCCTCAAAGAGACCCCTCGCGTGTTTTTCGCCGCTTTTTTCCTTTCAGAAAGTGTTCGGAAGTTCTCCGTTCGTGTTCTTGTTAAAAAAAAATTAAAACTTTTCCTTTATTCTTTAGTTTTTCCTGTTAAGTTTTCTTTCGTTCATCGGAAGCGGCCTTTTCGGCCGCCCGTACGGGTTTTTCCCTGTTTTTGGTGCTCTCTTGTTGGCATCATCGCGAGTTTTGATTTTGCCGGCATGATTTTTCCGCCCATGTCATCGAAGCCTGCCAGCGGCTTCAAGAAGTGCACGCGGTGCAGCCGGACGATTTCGCTCACTGATAGGCACGTTTCGTGTCTTCAGTGTCTGGGGGCTGGCCATCATCCCCAGGCCTGCACTCTCTGTCTTCTGTTGAAGAAGAGGACCCAGGCAGCAAGATTGGCTCAGTGGAACCTTTTGTTAGGAACCTCGTCCGGTACTTTGACGCCCGCGGTACCGAGGTCATTGGAGGTATCAGTGTTGTCGGAGGGTGCATCGTCATCGGGAGCGCAGGTGAGGGCTGTCCATTCCTCTGCTGGTAGCGGTGAGCCCTCAAGTAGGTCTCCGCCTGCCTCGAGGGCTCCTGCGGTACAGACCCCCCGGGATCACCCTGTTTCGGACCCAGCCCCGAGGAGGCATTTGGATTCAACATCCTCCTCTTCGGTACCGGGAGGTTCCGGTGACGTGCTTCGTGCGAAGGCAAAGAAGCATCATCATCGGTTGCCTTCCCGTCACGGTACCGAGAGCTCCGGGACGCCGAAGGATTTGGCACCCGCTAAGCGTCGACACTGGGAGGACCGCTCACCCTCCATACAAGAGGTGTCGATGCACTCTGCTTTGGACAGCCCGGTACCGCCTCCGCGCACCAGGGAGATTCTGAGCTTGTCACCGGTACCGGCCCCACTGCCTTCCTCGACAGCTGCTCTGAACGAGAGTCTCCGGGCCATCCTTCCACAGATCCTGGAAGAGCTGCTACGCCCGTCCGCTTCCGGTACCGGGGGTGCTTGCGCCGCCGGTGCCGTTGAGTGAGGTAGCGGCTGGCTCCCCGCCCGTGGTGAGGTCTCCGGTCCCGGTACCGCTTGCCTTGGCAGCCTCCAAGGCTGACTCCCCACTGACATCGATGGAGGGAGCTTCATCGCCGCCGGTGCGGGAGTCTTCCTCTCGGCGTACCCACCGTGGCCAAGTTTCCACGGAGTTGAGACAGGCCTGGCTTCGGACTGAAGTTCACGAACTGGTGTCCGATACCGATGGTGAGGCCTCGTGGGAAGCAGAGGTGGACAAGAGATATTTCTCTGATGAGAAGTCTTGTGGTCTCCCCTCTGATCCTACTTCCTCTCCCGAAAGGCAGTTTTCTCCTCCCGAGAGTCTGTCTTTCACGGCCTTTGTCCGGGAAACGTCTACGGCCATTCCCTTCCCTGTGGTTATGGAGGATGAGCCAAGGGCTAAGATGTTTGAGCTTTTGGACTATCCTTTGCCACCTAAGGAATCGTCCTCTGTACCCATTCATCATGTCCTCAAACAGAAATTGCTGGCGAACTGAGCAAAGCCGTTATCTAATCCTCACATTCCCAAGAAAATTGAATCCCAGTATCGGATCCATGGGGATCCAGAGTTAATGAGGACCCAGTTGCCCCATGACTCTGGTGTGGTGAATCTGGCCCTTAAGAAGGTCAAGAGTTCTAGGGAATACGCTTCGGCGCCCCCGGGCCGTGACTCTAGAACCTTGGATTCTTTTGGGTGGAAGGCCTACCATTCTGCAATGCTCATTTCCAAAATCCAGTAATACCAGCTCTATACGAGCATTCATATGCGGCACAATGTGCAGCAGTTGGCGGACTTGGTGGACAAGTTCCCTTCTGAGCTGGCCAAGCCTTTTCAGGAGGTGGTCAGGCAGCTGAAGGCGTGTTGTAAATTCCTGGCCAGGGATGTTTACAATTCTTTTGATGTCGCGTGCAGGGCTGCTGCTCAAGGTGTGGTGATGCGCAGACTCTAATGGTTGCATGCCTCCGACCTGGAGAACAGATTCCAGCAGCTCCTTGCCGGGGGGATAATATTTTTAGAGAAAAGGTCAAACAGGTGGTAGAGCAACTCCACCAGCGGGACACCACTTTCGACAAATTCTCCCACCGGGCGCCTTCAGCATCTACCTCAACTGGTAGACGTTTTTATGGGGGAAGGAGGACTGTTCTCTATTCTTCTAATAAGCGTAGGTACAATCCTCCCTCTCGCCAGCCTGCTGCTCGGGCTAAACCCCAGTGCGCTCGTTCCCGTCAACAGCGTGCGCCTCAACAGGCCCCGGCAGCTCCCCAACAAAAGCAAGGGACAAGCTTTTGACTAGCTCCAGGAGAGCATAGCCGAAGTCATAGTGTCCGTGCCGGAGGTGGCCTCTCATTACCTCTGACCAGTGGGTTCTCCAAATAGTCCGGCTGGGATACTCCCTCAATTTGATCTCAAAACCTCCAAATTGTCCACCGGGAGCTCAGTCCTTCAGCTTCTGCCACAAGCAGGTACTTGCAGAGGAACTCTCCGCCCTTCTCAGCGCCAATGCGGTCGAGCCCGTGCCACCGGGGCAGGAAGGGTTGGGATTCTATTCCAGGTACTTCCTTGTGGAAAAGAAAATAAGGGGGATGCGTCCCATCCTAGACCTAAGGGCCCTGAACAAATTTCTGGTCCGAGAAAAGTTCAGGATGCTTTCCCTGGGCACCCTTCTTCCCATGATTCAGGCAAAGATTGGCTATGCTTTCTGGACTTAAAGGACGCTTACACTCACATCCCGATACTGCCAGCTCATAGACAGTATCTTCAATTCTGTCTGGGAACACGGCATTTTCAGTATTGTGTGCTACCCTTTGGTCTCGCCTCTGTGCACAGGGTGTTTACAAAATGCCTGGCTGCCGTAGCGGCGTCCCTACGCAGACTGGGAGTGCACGTGTTCCCTTATCTCGACGATTGGCTAGTGAAGAACACCTCCGAGGCAGGAGCTCTACGGTCCATGCAGATGACTATTCGACTCCTGGAGCTACTAGGGTTTGTGATCAATTATCCAAAGTCCCATCTTCTTCCAGTACAGAAACTAGATTTCATAGGAGCTCTGCTGGACTCTCAGACAGCTCGTGCCTACCTTCCCGAAAAGAGGGCCAACAATCTCCTGTCTCTCGTTTCCTGGGTGCGGGCGTCGCAGCAGATCATGGCTCAGCAGATGTTGAGATTGCTCGGCCACATGGCCTCCACAGTTCATGTGACTCCCATGGCCCGCCTTCACATGAGATCAGCTCAATAGGCCCTAGCTTCTCAGTGGTACCAAGCTGCTGGGGACCTAGAGGACGTAGTCCTGCTGTCCACGAGTTTTCTCCAATCCCTGCATTGCATTGGTGGACAATTCAGTCCATTTGACTCTGGGACGTCCCTTCCAAATTCCTCAGCCACAAAAAGTGCTGACTACGGATGCGTCTCTCCTGGGGTGGGAAGCTCATGTCGATGGGCTTCACACCCAAGGGAGTTGGTCCCTCCAGGAACAAGGTTTGCAGATCAATCTCCCGGAGTTGCGAGCGGTCTGGAATGCTCTAAAGGCTTTTAGGGATCGGCTGTTCCACCAAATTATTCAAATTCAGGCAGACAATCAGGTTGCCATGTATTACATCAACAAGCAGGGGGGCACTGGATCTCGCCCCCTGTGTCAGGGGGCTGTCAGAATGTGGCTTTGGGCTCGCCGGTACGGCATGTTTCTTCAGGCCATGTATCTGGCAGGCGTAAACAACAGTCTGGCCGACAGGATCAGCAGGATAATGCAATCTCACGAGTGTTCGCTCAATTCCAGAGTGTTACGCAAGATCTTCCAATTGTGGGGCACCCCTTGGTGGATCTCTTTTCCACTCAAGTCAACCACAAAGTCCCTCAGTTCTGTTCCAGACTTCAGGCCCATGGCAGGCTAGCGTCGGATGCCTTTCTCCTGGATTGGGGGGAAGGCCTCCTGTATGCTTGTCCTCCCATACCTTTGGTGGGGAAGACTTTGCTGAAACTCAAGCAAGATTGAAGCACCATGATTCTGATCGCTTCCTTTTAGCCGCGTCAGATATGGTTCCCTCTTCTTCTGGAGTTGTCCTCCGAAGAACCGTGGAGATTGGAGTGTTTTCCGACCCTCATTACTCAGAACGAGGGGGCGCTTCTGCATCCCAACCTCCAGCCCCTGGCTCTCACAGCCTGGGTGTTGAGGGCGTAGATTTTGCTTCCTTGGGTCTCTCCGAGGGTGTCTCCCGTGTCTTGCTTGTTTCCAGGAAAGATTCCACTAAGAAGAGTTACTCTTTTCTATGGCAGAGGTTTGCCGTCTGGTGTGACAGCAAGGTCCTAGATTCTCGCTTGTGTCCTACACAGACCCTGCTTGAATACCTTCTGCACTTGTCTGAGTCTGATCTTCAGACCAACTCTGTAAGGGTTCATCTTAGTGCGATTAGTGCATACCATTACCGTGTGGAAGGTAAGCCGATCTCGGGGCAGCCTTTAGTTGTTCGCTTCATGAGAGGCTTGCTTTTGTCAAAGCCTCCCATCAAACCTCCTACAGTGTCATGGGATCTCAATGTCATTCTCACCCAGCTGATGAAACCTCCTTTTGAGACACTGAACTCCTGCCATCTGAAGTACTTGACCTGGAAGGTCATTTTCTTGGTGGCAGTTACTTCAGCTCGTAGAGTCAGTGAGCTTCAGGCCCTGGTAGCCCAGGCCCCTTACACCAAATTTCATCATAACAGAGTAGTCCTGCGCACTCACCCTAACTTCTTGCCAAAGGTGGTGTCGGAGTTCCATCTGAACCAGTCAATTGTCTTGCCAACATTCTTTCCCCGTCCTCATACCAGCCCTGCTGAACGTCAGCTGCACACATTGGACTGCAAGCGAGCATTGGCCTTCTACCTGGAGCGGACAAAGTCCCACAGACAGTCCACCCAATTGTTTGTTTCTTTTGATCCCAACAGAAGAGGAGTGGCTGTCGGGAAACGCACCATATCCAATTGGCTAGCAGATTGCATTTCCTACACTTATGTCCAGGCTGGGCTGACTCTTGAGGGTCATGTCACGGCTCATAGTGTTAGAGCCATGGCAGCGTCAGTGGCCCACTTGAAGTCAGCCACCACTGAAGAGTTATGCAAGGCTGCGATGGGTTCATCTGTCCACACATTCACATCTCATTACTGCCTTCAGCAGGATACCCGACGCGACAGTCGGTTCGGGCAGTCGGTGCTGCAGAATCTGTTTGGGGTTTAGAATCCAACTCCACCCCCTAGGCCCTTTTTTATTCTGTTCCAGGCTGCACTCTCAGTTAGTTGGATAAGTTTTAGGTCAATCTCTGTTATGTCCTCGTCGTTGCGAGGCCCAATTGACCCTGTTTGTTGTTTTGAGTGAGCCTGGGGGCTAGGGATACCCCACATGTGAGAACAAGCAGCCTGCTTGTCCTCGGAGAAAGCGAATGCTACATACCTGTAGAAGGTATTCTCCGAGGACAGCAGGCTGATTGTTTTTACCAACCCGCCCACCTCCCCTTTGGAGTTGTCTCTTCCCTTGTCTTGCGATTCTACTGGACTGAGGAACACACTCTCGTGCGGGCGGGAAGTCGGTCGCGCATGAGGGCTCGCAAACGTTTGTTGCTAGGAAGATCTCCGATCTGGGGCAGCCGATGGACATCACCCACATCTGAGAACAATCAGCCTGCTGTCCTCAGAGAATACCCTCTACAGGTATGTAGCTTTCACTATACTGGATAATTGGGTTCTTCTAAGCAGACTATTCTCTTTATTAAGCATTAATCCCTGTTACGCATCCTTACTGTTCATTGTAAAACACATTGAACTCAAGCTTGTTTGGGATAATGTGTGATATAAATGTCACAAATTAAGGAAAGCACAGGCTTGGTGCCCATACCAAGTCTTTTGTGACATACTCCCATCTCGTTGGGACAAACCAGTATGCCCTGATACACTGGTTGAGAGCTACTGTTCTATAAAATAGGCTCCTACAATAATCCCCAATAGTATTCAAATTCTTCTGCATAAATTTACACACACTCTGAAGCTGGTTGTAGCTATACATTGTAACTCTTGCCTGTTCCACACAAACTATGCCTGTGCAGATCATATAAAAGTAGACGTGCTCTTTTCAGTGCACATGCTTTTATTCATGTATACCTATGCACAATTTAATAAGATCAATTTTTTTGCACATGGAACATGTAGAAAATGGCCCATTTAACACTGAGTGACAATATAAATGCACAAAACATAGACACACAGCAACCTACATGTATGTGATCCTGGGAGACGGATCACATACAGTGTATTTGTGTTCTTTATAAAATATACATCTACATGCATGGAGTACACGCACATACTTACACCTCCCTCAAAGCAGAGGTAAATTTGTTCAAGAGCATTTGCATGCTTTTGGGAATTATTTTCTGAACCTACCTATGAGGCGTATTTTCAAAGCACTTAGACTTACAAAGTTATGTGGAGGGGCATTTTCGATATGACGTCCAAGTCCGACTTTAGACGTTTTGCAAAAAATGTCCAAAATTTGAATAGGAAAGAAGTTTATTTTCAAAGAAAAGAAAAATGACTATCTTTTGTTTTCGAAAATACTGTTTCTAACAAGGTTTTGTGCTTTGGACGTTTTGTTTTTTTGATCCGTTAAAAAAAAAAAAAAGTTCAAGTGAAAAACCTAGGAAATCAAGCCATTGGGATGTAGGAGGGGCTAGCATTTTTAGTAGACTGGTCTCCCAGACATCCCAGGAGATAAATGGGGCACCCTAGGGGGCACTGCAGTGGACTTCAAAAACATGCTCCCAGGTACACATCTCACCGTTGCTCCCTTATCTTATCTGCTAAGCCCCCCCAAAACCCACTGTCCACAACTGTACACCACACTACAATAGCCCTTATGGATGAAGGGGGCACCTGTAGGTGGGTACAATGGGTTTCTGGTGAGTTTTGGAGGGCTCATAGTTTTCTCCACAGATATGACAGGTAGAGGGAGATAGGGACCAGAGTCTCCTATGCCATGGTGCACTGCATTGCACTGCACTGACCACTACACTACTCCAGGGACCTGCATGCTGCTCTAATAGACCTGGCTCTAACATCTGAGGCTGTCATAGAGGCTGCTTAATCATATTTGTATTCACATTTGTGGGGGTGGGAGGGGGTCAGTGATCACTGGAGGGGTATTGGGGGATCACCTCTGATTCCATCCAGTGGTCTTCTGGTCATTTAGGGCATCCTTTTGTGCCTTATTCGTTATAAAAACAGGTCTAGCTCAAAATGTTTTAGTCCTGGGCACTTTTGCTTTGTTCCATTATGGCTGAAAAACATCAAAGTGTTAGGAACGCTCAGATCCTGTCCTTAACACGCCCCTGACAAACCCCCTTGTGATTTGAACACACTTCTGACGGACTTCATAGAGAAACATCCAAAAATTGGTTTTGAAAATACCAGTTTGGACTTTTTGTGAGAAAAACGTCCAAGTGCAGATTTATGTCACTTTTTGGACGTTTTTCTCTTTTGAAAATGAACTCCATAGTAACCTATGGAACTTTGTAAGTCTAAGTGCTTTGAAAATGAGCTCCTATGTTTCCTTTATAAAATGAAAATAAAGTAGGTGCCTTTAGAGATTTTGTTTTGAGGTACCTGTTAGAATGGAAATTGCATGGATTTTCACTTTTCAGTGCCTGGCATGAAGATGATTGTGCTTGATATAACTTTCCATCGATGCCACATAACACATGTTGGCATTTAGTTTGAATTGTTGTTTATTTCTTTAATCTAGCATTTTTTGTGGCTTGTATTCTGCATCTGAGCATTTGCTGTAGAATGTCTGGAGATTGCCTTTAGAAAAAAAATCACCGATTAGTTGAATATTCAATTTTTCTTAATTTGAAGTAAAATACAATCCTATAAATCTCAACTCTTTGCTCTTCCTTCTTTAGAAATATTATGGTCTGGATACAAAGTGGGGTGACATCGAACAATGGATGGTAGGTCCAGCAAAGCAGAATTACTATTCAAAGTATACCTGAGACACTGGCTCCTGTGCATGTAATTCATGTAGTGTATTCTGAAAGATTTGAAAGGGCATGATCTAACTTTAAAGTATTGCCTAATGAATTTCTCACCCTTGGATTCTCCTTTCAATAAGTAGTTTCATATGTTTTCTGCTTTAATTGTGCATGGGGAAAGTCATTTTCAAAGGCCACAACCAGTCATTGAGTCCCCTTCCACTACAATCTTTGCATGCCTTCTTTATCCATCCATCCCTGAGTACTCCTCTGCGCTTAGAGCCAGATGCACTAAGCTTTAACGAGCCAAAAATGAGCCTTTAAGGAAGAATTTTCAAACTGTTGCATGCACTAAAGCCCATTTTCCGACGATGGTAGCAGCTAACGAAAACGGAATGCAGATGAGCAATTAGTGTAGAAACCCTATTGAAATGACATGCACTAACCTTTTCCGATTTGTTTAACGCAGGAAAACCGAACGAAACACCGAGAAATCTAACGAGAGGTCTGTACCTCTCGTTAGAGCTGCCCAGCTGCCAAAATGTAATAAAAAAAAAATCGGGAGGGGGAAAAATGGGTGTCAGGAGCGTCCTTTATTGACGCCCGAGGCCCCTGCTGCTCCCTGCTCCCCCTGCATTTAAAAAAAAGGGGAAAAAAAGGATCGGGATGGGGCAAAGGCACTCCTCAGGAGCGTCCTTTATGAGCGTCCTTGCCCCCCCCCCCCCCCACCGCCTGAGGTCCCCGCTGCTCCCCGCTGCTCCCCGCTTGCCAGAAATCCAAAGTTTAAGCTGCCCCAGCTCGCCCCTCCCTTCCTCTATTCTCTTTCTTCCCAGTTCCGCCTCCCGCTATTCTCCGCCCCGCCGCCCTCCCTGAAGTTGTCGCCGCCGTTTCCCCCCTCCACCGGTGCCCCCCTCGTTACCGGGCCGTGCAGCGCCTCTCACCTCTGTGTGAGGGCGCTGCACGGGGAAGAACAGCTGATCGTCTCCTCTGCAGTTTCCGACGTCCCTCCTCCCTCCTGGGCCCGCCCTCCTCTGACGTAACCAGACGAGGGCGGGCCCAGGAGGGAGGAGGGACGTCGGAAACTGCAGAGGGGGGGAACGGCGGCGATGACTTCAGGGAGGGTGGCGGGGCACGGGGCTGAGAATAGCGGGAGGTGGAACTGGGAAAAAAGAGAAGAGAGGAAGGGAGGGGCGAGCCGAGGCAGCTTAAACTTTGGATTTTTGGCAAGCGGGGAGCAGCGGCGACCTCGGGGGGTGGGGGGGGGGCAAGGACGCTCATAAAGGACGCTCCTGACCAGCGCCTTTGCCCCCTCCTGAAACACACGTGTTTTGTGGTTTTTTTGTTTTGTTTTGATGTTTTGGGACATGTGCAGAGCAACCAGCATAACGCTTGGCTGCTCTGCGCATGCCTTACGGGCCGATTATGGATGTTTTTACCAAAGGGTTAGTGAATGCAAGTGAGCTGCAACGAACAGCTCATTTGCATTCCCTATCCTTCGTGCATTCTTCGTTTTTTTACATTCGGTAACTTCTTTAACGTTTTAGATTTTTTTACGTACGGTTGATGCATCTGGGCCATCTGGAAGTCTTTTTTTCCACCAACCCATCTAACTGGCAATCACTGTTTCTTTTCTCCCTGCCTACAGATGAAATAGTGACATAAGCTCACAAAAAAATAAAAACAGAAACGGCTAAGTTAAAGAGAGAAATGTAGACAAGAAATTTTATGTAACCTGCAGAGATAATTTGTTAAACGCCAGCTACAGAAAAAAAAAATTTAATGAGCAAGTTGAAATTGAAAGTGTGACTATGCTTGTCATTAGGAGAGGCCTCAGATGGGGAGCTGGGTAAAGTCCAGGGATAAGGGAAGTTAAACTATAGTACAGGACAGTCCTGGCCCCAGAATAAGGAGGATGTGGACTTCTGCCTGAAGCAGCTGCCTTCCCCTTGAGTTCACTCAAGTGCTGGTAGCCATTAGACCTTGACTGCATAAAGTTAGCACTCAAGGTACAATACCGGACACAGAAAACTGTTGACATAGAAACTGAACAACACAGTCACAATAGGTGGGCCATTCCAGAGATCAGAGCACACTGTCTGTAGCAAGAGTATGGCAAGGAATCAGGATTCACTAACATTCTGCCCAGTCCTTCGGAGAACACTTTTAAAGAGGCTGGTATTAAGTTCTTGCACATGCTTACCACCCCTCCCACCTGAAAGCATATGCAGTCTTCACTTCATTGAAGTCCCTCCCCCTTCCTGAAGGCATGACTTGCCCTTGATCCCCTGGGATTTCCCTGTTGTCTAAGATAATGGGGCAAAAGCAATCTCCACTCTGTTTTCTCTTCCAGTGCTGGGTTCAAAGTAGCACTGGTTGACCAATAGAGGTAATTCTCACAGTACTTATGCTAGTTGATAAGCTGCCATATAAAAGACCTACCTGTGATAATGGCAGACAGCACACCCAAGAAAGCAGTGAGAATAGGACGTATTTAAACTATGTGGAGACAGCAATTATGAAAATATGATAGCTGAAAATACACCTGAACTAGTTGATAATCTGTTATCTGTTTCCTAATTTTAGATTGAAAGTAATTTTTGATCAAGGTAGTTGAAAAATAAAAAATGGCAATGAACTATTTATGTTCATTACATCAAAAGACAGACATTTGTCATATGAGTGCTAATGTACTACCAGTGAGTAATGATGCAGATTCAGAACAAATAATTGATACCACATTGTGGTAACTTTCACCTTTGAACTAAAAACTCTGAAAGGGAAAGGAAAGGGGATGGGATTTGATATACCACTTTTCTGTGGATACAATCAAAGCAGTTTACATATTATATACAGGTACTTATTTCTACCTGGTAAAATGGAGGATTAAGTAACTTGCCCAGAATCACAGGAAACTGCAATGGGAATCAAACCTGGTTTTCCTGTTTCTCAGGCTACTGCACTAATCATTAGGCTACTCCTCCACTCAGTTTATTTATGATTACAAGTTGGAAGATTGAAAGCACCAACTTAAAAGGCAGGAGTTCTACACACGAATGAAGACTGAATCAAAGGTAAACATTCAAGAAAATCATTTAAAGCAATTTTCTAGGAATCAGCATGAAACCTATTGGAGCTAATAAACAATGATGACACATGCTAGAGGGCTTTTGATGGTAGCCAACATATATTTGTAATTTCCTTAGCATCCTATAAAACCAGTCCAGACAAATGGGTTGTTCCCATCTACCAGCAGATGGAGATAGAATGAACATAGTTCTCAAATGATTTGCCCCTTAAGGGTATTGTGCAGCATTAGAATGTTTAGTATTTCTCCGTCTCCAAAACAGATGGATGATGGACTAACAGCCATTCACCTGACCTGGTTTCTAACTAGTTTCAGTTGAGCTTTAACTTCCCTTTTGGAATTTTATGCTCCTGAACCAGTTTTATGCTGAGTCTCAGTTGAATTGGGGATGCCTATTTGGCTTGTTCTCCTGGTTAAAGCTGTAGAATTCAGCTGTTGCCTGTGTTCTTCCAAATTTTAGATGGGCACAATGTGCTTCAACATAAAGCTACTCATCTGGCTTACCAGGACTCTGACTCTGCATGGTAGCACTATTTTTCATTTACGGAGATAATACAGCCAAATAAGTTTGGTAGCCAGTGGTTATTCGGAGCTCAGTTGCCCAATTGCACAGTTTTTCCATTCAGCTGTGGTATACTTCCACATGTAGTGCACAGCGCTTACTATATCTTCCTGTTCTTCACAGCCCCTGTGTGGCACAGTTGACCACCTGGGTTGCTCGGTGGCATCCAGCTGTATTGTCAGTCTCCTAGGTAGTGTGGTTGCAGCAGCCACATGGGTTGCACAGTGACACAGGCCACCTGTGGCACATTTGCAGCAGCCACCTAGGTTGCACAGTGGCACAAGCCACCTGTGTGGCACATTTGCAGCAACCATCATGGTTGCACAGTGGTTCAGGCCACCTGTTTGTACGATGGCAGTAGCCACATGTATTGCACATTTCTTCCTGGTAGCAGCAACCACCTGTATTGCTCTCCTAAGTGGCTGGTAGTCTAGCTCTCCTGCAACATCTACCTGTGTGGCTCCTGCTATCACCATCTCTGTTGTGTAGTTGCAGCAGTCACCTGTTTTGCATAGCTGCAACAACTGAGTCATTTCCATAGTTGCAACAATGGCCAGTACTATTCAGCTTAACCCTTTAGTGTCCAATGTTCCCATCAATCTGTTCCCATATGGCTTATTACGGGAACATTGGACACTAAAGGGTTTTTAAGCAGCTGCCTGTGTTCCGTCCTTGCAACAACAACCACCTGGGTCACACAGTACCAGTGTTTCATAGATGCAACAATCATGTGTCTTACATAGTTTCACAATCAGCTGCTTTGTACAGCTGAAATAGCCGAATTTCTTCTTTACCTTCACAGTCGCCTACATGTAGCATTCCAAATCAGCTGTATATCACTGTCTAGTAGCCAGGTATGTAGCATGGCTACTCTGTTACCCTGTATGTACACCGGCTGCCTGTATAGCACAGTTCCAGCAGTTGTCTATATGGTTCAGTTATGGAAGATGTGTTTATGGCATAGTTGCAAAGCTGCCTATATGTCCTTAGATATGCTAGCTGTCTGTGGGACATTAGATGCACATTTGTGTGGCTTCCAAGTCAATAGCTGACTGCATAACCTTGGCTGTGGTACCCATGAGTAGGTTATCATATGCAGCATCCACGCACTTGCCATATCTATCACATTACATGCAGCATCTGTAGGTATGGCTTCAGCTGCAGTATGCAGGCGTGTGGCTTCAAATGCAGTAGCCACCTGCATGATGCCAGTTACCACAGCTACCTCTACCACTCTGCTGCTGGAGGTACTAGCTACTCAACTGCCTGTATGTTTCCAGCCACCACAGCTGCCTTTGTCACCAGCCACCACAGCTGCCTGTATGACACCAGCCACCGCAGCATCTCTATAACACCAGATACCATGACAGCCTGTATGGCACTTTCTGCCATGGCTAACTATATGGCACCAGATACTGTGGACACCTGTATGGATGCAGCTGCACATTCACTTTTATAACTCCTTCTACAGTGGTGGCCTGATGTTTCCAATTTTGACAGCGACATTTATAGCTCCAGATACCATAGCTATATAACATCTCTTGATGCATTTGCTTATGTTGCTTGTTGCATCAGTAGACTGTTTTCTCTGGTTTGATGGCTGACTGTGTGCATCATCTACTCTGCACAACTATTTAGAATAGTTTTGCCAGTTGCCCGTATGGCTCTGGCTGTATAAACCATCTACTTTATGCGATTCTACAGTCTAACTGTTTTGTACAGCTAACTTGAGAGCATTAACATTAGCCACCACTGTTACACAACTTCAGGAAGTCTCTGATAATATGGTTTTATTCTGACTCTAATAGGCTCCCATTCTTGGTTGGCCTGTTTGAGTGTCTTATATTGCTCTCTTCTTGCTCTTATGATCACATTTTGGATTTTCGTGTCCTAATAGGGCATTCTTTGGCACCAGGTCAGTCAATAGCCATTCTTTATTTTATTTCTTGAAATTTCAATATACAAATGTTCCAAGCAACAATAAGCTTGTTAAAGGAAAAGCACCTTTCAACAGTAAAGGAAAATACATAGTATAAGGAAAATAATAGTGCTCAATAGGCCACAAAAGGAGAGAAGCGCAAGAAAGCAAAATAAACCCTTGAAGCCAGGGCAATAAGGCACTTACAAAGAAATACTTGAGAAATTTCAAATACATTTTAAATGCAAGCTCACAGATGTTACAAAGTTACACTAACTGATGCTAGGGTCCACCTTAAGAGTCAGCACCCAAGAACAAGATCTAGGTGTCATTGTAGACAGTATGCTGAAATCTTCTGCCCAGTGTGCAGCAGCAGCAGCCAAAAAAGCAAACCAGGTGCTAGAAATTGTTAGGAAATGGATGATAAATAAGACCAAGGATATTATAATGCCTCTGTATTGCTCCATGGTGTGATCTCACCTGGAGTATTGTCACCATTTCTCAAAAAAGATATAGCAGAATTAGAAAAGGTATAGAAGAGCGACCAAAATGATAATGGGGGTGGAACTCCTCTCATATAAGGAAAGACTAAAGATGTTAGGGCTCTTCAGCTTGAAAAAGAGACGGCTGAGGGTGGGATATGACTGAGGCTTACAAAATCCTTTTTTTTTTTTTTTTATTGATTTCTTTATTAGTTTTGAATTATAACATTCACAAAAGAACGCAATAACAGAAATTAAATCATTACAGAAAGTTGCATACAGGAAAATATTCTCATTTTCATAGACCACTACCGGTGGGATCCAAGAATTAGAAATTGTACTTAAACACAATATCATCTTAAATTTTGAACAGAGGTTAAACCAATTATACAATCAAACAGCAGCGTTATTCTGGTTAATTGCCCCAGAGGGATTTCTCAAGCTTTCTTTAGCAATTACAAATTCTTGAAGTTTCATGGGGTCAGTAAAAAGAAAATTATTAGACTCATAAGAAATTAAACATTTACATGGGAATCTAATAAAGAAAGATCCCCCTACGGCTAACACTCTTGCCCTAAAGGCCAGAAGTTTTTTCCTCCTTAACTGAGTTTCCCATGATAAATCAGGAAAAATTTTAATCTGTCCCCCCATGAAATCTTCTTTCATATGTTGAAAATATATACGTTGAACATTAATTTTATCCAGTTCAAAAGCGAAGGATACCAATAAAGTAGCTCTCTCTGTTATCACAGAGGATTCTAAAAGTTCTGTTACATTTAGAGGTTCTTCACCTGCATTTGGTAGTTGTTCAATCACACTTTTTCCTTTAACATAATAAGCCTTTGTCACTGGTGGATAATTATCATTTGTGAAATTCAAAATTTGTGAGAAATATTTCTTTAACAGTTCCATTGGGGAAATAAATGTTGTAACAGGAAAATTCAATAATCGCAAATTATTCTTCCTGAGTTGGTTCTCAAGGAACTCATATTTTCTAGCAACTACATTTCTTTCCTTAATTAGTGCTGTTGTAGTTTCTTTTGAAGATACCATTTCAATTTCCAGTTTTTTTAAACCATCTATATTTCCCTCTACTTTACTGGATAATTGTTGAAGATTATTTCTTAGTTCCTGAGTCTCTCCTTGAAGAGATTCAGAGATTTTTATTAAAGATGAGTCAAGCCTCTGTATGACATTCCAGAGCATGTCAATTGTGACTGAGGCCGGTTTTACCAAACCACACATTCCCCCGGAAATACCTTCTCTGGGCTGCAACGGCGTCGAGGTAGTTCTCTGAGGACAAGCAGGCTGCTTGTTCTCACGACTGGGTGACGTCCGCGGCAGCCCCCACCAACCGGAAAAAGCTTCGCGGGACGGTCGGCACGCAGGGCACGCCCACCGCGCATGCGCGGCCGTCTTCCTGCCCGTGCGCGACCGTTCCCGCCAGTTCCTTTTTTTCCGCGTCTGGAGAGAGTTGTGCCTTCGCCGCTCTCTCTGCTTCAGCCGCCGGAAAGCCGTTCGCGTTTACGCGAATCGTCTAATTTCTTGTTTATTTTATTTCTTTAGTACACCGCGCGCTCCGGTTTCCTTTTTTCAAAAAAAAAAAAAAAAAAGTGCGGAGCACGCGCTCCTTTTTTCCCTCGTTTCTAGCGGGGGCGCCGCGTTGCGGCCTAGTGGCCGCACGGTCGATTTTCTTTTTCAAGGTGTGATTTCCGCCACCATCGACGACTTTAACTTCGCCGACACGATTTTTCCGTCGATGTCCTCGAAGGTCCCGAGTGGATTTAAAAAGTGTGGTCGGTGCAGCCGGCCGATCTCGCAGACCAACACCCACGCTTGGTGCCTCCAGTGCCTCGGGCCGGAGCACAATATCAAGTCGTGTTCTCTGTGTCTCGGTCTCCGGAAACGGACTCAGGTTGCGAGGCAAGTTCTACGGGACCGTCTTTTTGGAACTTGCGCCGGCCCCTCGACGTCGACCTCGACGGCATCGGTATCGACGCCCGGTCCTTCGGTACCGGTATCGATGCTCGAGACATCGGCACTGATGGCATCGACCCCAGGAGAACAGGTCCCGTCGGCCCGCCGGTCCTCCGGTGAGGGTAGAGGTGAGAGGCCGCGTGGGCAGTCGGCCCCGGTCACTCCCTCAGTCCGTGGCCCACGGGACCGAACCCTGTCTGACCCGGTTCCTCGAGAACGAGAGGGATCGTCCTCCTCCTCCTCCATACCACCCGGCACCGGTGACGGGCATCGCAAGAAGACTAAGAAGCACCGTCACCGGTCGCCCTCGATGCATCCGGACATCGGAGAGGAGTCGACGCCGAAGCGTCCGCGTCGGGAGGAGAGGTCCCCGTCGGTTGTGGAGGTACCAACGCGTCAGGGTCCCGGCACTTCGGTGCCGTCTCCTGGCTCCCAACTGATTCCGGCACCGACACCTCTACCGGCCCCACCGCCTTTCCAGGCAGCGGGCCTCGACGAGTGCCTCAGAGCCATCCTTCCAGGGATCCTGGAAGGGCTGATGCGCCAGGCTGTGCCGGCGCCGGGGGTGCTTGCGCCCTCGGCGCCGATGACTGTGGCGCCGGCGAGCTCTAGCCCGGTGCCGAGGCCATCGACACCGCCGCCGCTTGCGGCGCCGGTCTCGACCGCCACGCAGGTGGAGTCCCTGTCGACGTCGATGGAGGGAGCTTCGTCCCTGCTGGCGCGGGAGTCCCACCGCTCGACGACACCGAGGCCTCGGTGCCTCGACGTCGAGCCGGGCCCGGTTCAGGACACAGCTACGTGAGCTTATGTCCGATACCGAGGATGAGGCCTCGTGGGGGGAAGAGGAAGACCCTAGATATTTCTCCTCAGAGGAGTCTACGGGCCTTCCCTCGGACCCCACGCCTTCACCGGAGAGGAAGCTCTCGCCTCCTGAGAGTCTCTCCTTTGCCTCCTTTGTGCGGGATATGTCTATTTGCATTCCCTTTCCCGAGGTCTCTGTGGATGAGCCGAGGGCTGAGATGCTCGAGGTCCTCGACTATCCTTCACCACCTAGAGAGTCCTCCACGGTACC
This sequence comes from Microcaecilia unicolor, assembly GCF_901765095.1. NCBI lineage: Eukaryota > Metazoa > Chordata > Amphibia > Gymnophiona > Siphonopidae > Microcaecilia > Microcaecilia unicolor. The sequence continues at coordinate 147,605,070 of NC_044037.1, forward strand.
GCTGCACAATGTCCTCAAGGAGACACTGCTTCGGAACTGGATGCGACCATTAACTAATCCCACCATTCCCAAGAAAGCAGAGTCCCAGTACAGGATCCACTCTGACCCAGAGTTAATGCGGCCACAATTGCCCCATGACTCGGCGGTCGTGGATTCTGCTCTCAAGAGGGCACGGAGTTCGAGGGATACCGCCTCGGCGCCCCCAGGGCGGGAGTCTCGCACTCTGGACTCGTTTGGGAGGAAGGCCTTCCAATCCTCCATGCTCGTGACCCGCATCCAGTCATACCAGCTCTATACGAGCATCCACATGCGGAACAATGTGAAGCAACTGGCGGACCTGGTCGATAAGCTCCCGCCGGAGCAGTCCAGGCCTTATCAGGAGGTGGTCAGGCAGCTGAAGGCGTGCAGAAAGTTCCTGTCCAGGGGTATCTATGACACCTGTGACGTGGCATCTCGTGCTGCGGCCCAAGGTATAGTGATGCGCAGGCTCTCATGGCTGCGTGCCTCTGACCTGGACAACCGCACCCAGCAGAGACTGGCCGACGTCCCTTGCCGGGGGGATAATATCTTTGGTGAGAAGGTCGAGCAGCTGGTGGACCAAACTGCATCAGCGGGAAACCGCCCTCGACAAGCTCTCCCACCGGGCGCCTTCAGCATCCACCTCAGCAGGTGGACGTTTTTCCCGGGCCCGGCAGGCTGCACCCTATTCTTTTGCAAAGCGTAGGTACAACCAGCCGGCCCAAAGGCCTCATCAGGCACAGGGACAGCCCCAGCGCGCTCGTTCTCGTCAACAGCGTGCGCCTAAGCAGCCCCTGCGCCTCCACAGCAAAAGCCAGGGACGGGCTTTTGACTGGATCCACGGGAACATAGCCGCCCTCAAAGTGTCCGTACCGGACGATCTGCCGGTCGGGGGGAGGTTAAAATCTTTTCACCAAAGGTGGCCTCTCTTTTTTTTTATTTTATTTTATTGGTATTAATCATTATTTAACAACAAATTATGTATATGCATTAGGCATTGAAAAGGAAATAACAAAAAACTAAGAATAGGATTTAAGGCCCGTTCGTCCACAATTAAAGAAATTGGTTCCAAGGTACAGGAAATTATATTACTAACTGTAATAAAAAGAAAAAAAAAAAAAAAGGCACCTTTTGCTTATCTCGGGGTTACTGATCCCAGCCTGCTATTTACGGGGGGCACATAGGATTCATATCTACTCTAGCATCAAGAAATTCCTTTAACTGTTTAGGGTCTATAAATTGAAACTGATTACCCTCAAGCATCAGATTACAAATACAAGGAAAACGTAATACAAAATTAAACCCCAAGGCCAACGCTTTAGAACGCAGTTCTAAAAAAGCCCTGCGTCTAACCTGAGTAGGCCTTGAAAGGTCAGGAAAAACACGAACCTTTGAACCCATAAACAAGTTTTCTAAGTGTCTTAAAGAAAGTCTCAATATAGCATTGCGGTCAGGCTCCAATACAAAGGTAGCAAGCAATGTAGACCTCTGCGTAATTATCTCCAAGGAACTCTCGAGGAATGAAGTTAAATTCATTTCATCCCCCACCCTTGGGAGATTTCGACCATCTCCCTGTGGGTTCCAGATATAATAGGCCCTTGTTATGGGGGGCAATGAGTCTTTGTCCATTCCAAGAATGTCCACAATATATTTCTTGACCATTTCAAGAGGTGAAATTAACGGAGATTTAGGGAAGTTTAGAAACCTAAGGTTAAACCTGCGAATCTGATTTTCAAGGTATTCGGTCCGTTTGTGAAGGAAAATATTATCTTTAACCAAGGCATTTTCTAAACTTCCCATCTCTTGTAATTTGATATTCAAAGTTTCCATTTTAGTGGCCTGTTGTGCAGCTCCTGTGCTGGAGTAGCGCAGCTTCAGAAAGAGGTTCTTATGTTTCAATTCTTTTTTAAAGTAGGTTGCCTGGAGATTTGAATATCATGTACAATGTCCCATAGTGACTCTAAGGTCACAATTGCTGGTCTTACCGCACCTGAAATTCCAGGAGGGATTGAGCCTGGTCGCCAATCTGGGAAAGTTTTGAAACGATATCCAGTGGAAGTACCTGTATGGCAGCTTGAAACTGTCTTCTCCAGGTTGGGAAACATGCTCTATCCCCACAGACCCTTCCTCGAGGAGGTTAGGCTGAGCGTCTCCGTTCGCCGTTCCTGCTTGACTGCCGGTGATTCCCTACGGGTGTGAGGCGGAGCAATGCCGCTCTACAGGGCTCAGGGAAGCCCCGTTAGCGCTCTCAATCGACGCCGACGCGTAGAGAGCAGCAGAGGGGGTCGAAGTTCCCGAGGTCCCGGCTGCTGCCTAGGAAACTGCAGGGTCGTCTGTCGCAACGCTATGGACGCCCCGGGAGCCGAGGAATACTCCCTGACTTTTCCCCTTCATTTCCCCATCTAGGGGACCTCAAAGGAAGCGAGATCAGCAGAGAACACCGGAGTCTCTTCGGCAGCAAACTCAGGTGCGTCCGGTCACAGCGCCATCTTGGAACCTCAAAGGTGGCCTCTCATAACCTCCGACCAGTGGGTTCTCCAAATAGTGTGGTGCGGATACGCCCTGAATTTGGCCTCCCTGCCACCAAATTGTCCTCCGGGAGCTCAATCCTTCAGCTCCCATCACAAGCAGGTACTTGGCAGAGGAACTCTCCGCCCTTCTCAGCGCCAATGCGGTCGAGCCCGTACCACCGGGCAGGAAGGGCAGGGATTCTATTCCAGGTACTTCCTTGTGGAAAAGAAAACAGGGGGGATGCGTCCCATCCTAGACCTGAGAGGCCTGAACAAATTCCTGGTCAAAGAAAAGTTCAGGATGCTTTCCTTGGGCACCCTTCTGCCAATGATTCAGAAAAACGATTGGCTATGTTTCCCTGGATTTAAAGGACGCATACACTCACATCCCGATACTGCCAGCTCACAGACAGTATCTCAGATTCACGCCTGGGCGCACGGCACTTTCAGTATTGTGTGCTGCCCTTTGGGCTCGCCTCTGCACCACCAGGGTTTACCAAGTGCCTCGTGGTGGTGGCGGCGTATCTACGCAAGCTGGGAGTGCACGTGTTCCCATATCTCGACGATTGGCTGGTCAAGAGCACCTCGGAGGCAGGAGCCCTCCGGTCCATGCAGTGCACTATTCAACTCCTGGAGCTGCTGGGGTTTGTGATAAATTACCCAAAGTCTCATCTCCAGCCAACACAGTCTCTGGAATTCATAGGAGCGCTGCTGAATACACAGACGGCTCAGGCCTTCCTTCCCGAAGCGAGAGCCAACAACCTCCTGTCCCTGGCTTCGTGGACCAGAGCGTCTCAGCAGGTCACAGCTCGGCAGATGTTGAGACTTCTGGTCCATATGGCCTCCACAGTTCATGTGACTCCCATGGCTCGTCTTCACATGAGATCTGCTCAATGGACCCTAGCTTCCCAGTGGTTCCAAGCCACCGGGAATCTAGAAGATGTCATCCGCCTCTCCACCAGTTGCCGCACTTCACTGCTCTGGTGGACCATTCGGACCAATTTGACCCTGGACGTCCATTCCAAATTCCCGCAGCCCACGAAAGTGCTGACGACGGATGCATCTCACCTGGGGTGGGGAGCTCATGTCGATGGGCTCCACACCCAGGGTCTGTGGTCCCTCCAGGAAAAGGATCTGCAGATCAACCTCCTGGAGCTCCGAGCGATCTGGAACGCACTGAAGGCTTTCAGAGATCGGCTGTCCTGCCAAATTATCCAAATTCGGACAGACAATCAGGTTGCAATGTATTACACCAACAAGCAGGGGGGCACCGGATCTCGCCCCTGTGTCAGGAAGCCGTCAGGATGTGGACTTGGGCCCGCCGGTTCGGCATGCTTCTCCAAGCCACATACCTGGCAGGCGTAAACAACAGTCTGGCCGACAGACTGAGCAGAGTCATGCAACCGCACGCCAGAGTGGTACGCAAGATCTTCCGAGAGTGGGGCACCCCCTCGGTGGACCTTTTCGCCTCTCTGACCAACCACAAGCTGCCTCTGTTCTGTTCCAGACTTCAGGCTTACGGCAGGCTAGCGTCGGATGCCTTTCTCCTCCATTGGGGGACCGGCCTCCTGTATGCTTATCCTCCCATACCTTTGGTGGGAAGACCTTACTGAAGCTCAAGCAAGACCACGGCACCATGATTCTGATAGCGCCCTTTTGGCCCCGTCAGATCTGGTTCCCTCTTCTTCTGGAGTTGTCCTCCGAAGAACCGTGGAGATTGGAGTGTTTTCCGACTCTCATTTCGCAGAACGACGGAGCGCTTCTGCACCCCAACCTTCAGTCTCTGGCTCTCACGGCCTGGATGTTGAGGGCGTAGACTTCGCTGCGTTGGGTCTGTCTGAGGGTGTTTCCCGTGTCTTGCTTGCCTCTAGGAAGGATTCCACTAAAAAGAGTTACTTTTCAAGTGGAGGAGGTTTGCGTTTGGTGTGAGAGCAAGGCCCTAGAACCTCGTTCTTGCCCTGCACAGAACCTGCTTGAATACCTTCTGCACTTGTCAGAGTCTGGCCTCAAGACCAACTCAGTAAGGAATCACCTTAGTGCGATTAGTGCTTACAATTATCGTGTGGAAGGTAAAGCCATCTCTGGAGAGCCTTTAGTCGTTCGATTCATGAGAGGCTTGCTTTTGTCAAAGCCCCCTATCAAGCCTCCTACAGTGTCATGGGATCTCAACGTCGTCCTCACCCAGCTGATGAAACCTCCTTTTGAGCCACTGAATACCTGCCATCTGAAGTACTTGACCTGGAAGGTCATTTTCTTGGTGGCAGTTACTTCAGCTCGTAGGGTCAGTGAGCTTCAAGCCCTGGTAGCTCATGCTCCATATACCAAATTTCATCACAACAGAGTAGTGCTCCGCACCCACCCAAAGTTCCTGCCGAAGGTGGTGTCGGAGATCCATCTTAACCAGTCAATTGTCTTGCCAACATTCTTCCCAGGCCGCATACCCGCCCTGCTGAACGGTCAGTTGCACACATTGGACTGCAAGAGAGCATTGGCCTTCTACTTGGAGCGGACACAGCCCCACAGACAGTCCGCCCAATTGTTTGTTTCTTTCGACCCTAACAGGCTAGGGGTCGCTGTCGGGAAACGCACCATCTCCAATTGGCTAGCAGATTGCATTTCCTTCACTTACGCCCAGGCTGGGCTGGCTCTTGAGGGTCATGTCACGGCTCATAGTGTTAGAGCCATGGCAGCGTCAGTGGCCCACTTGAAGTCAGCCACTATTGAAGAGATTTGCAAGGCTGCGACGTGGTCATCTGTCCACACATTCACATCTCATTACTGCCTCCAGCAGGATACCCGACGCGACAGTCGGTTTGGGCAGTCGGTGCTGCAGATCTGTTGGGGTGTAAATCCAACTCCACCCTCCAGGACCCGAATTTATTCTGGTCAGGCTGCACTCTCAGTTAGTTGTTCTTCGTAGGTCAATTTCTGTTATACCCTCGCCGTTACGAGGTTCAATTGACCTGGGTTCTTGTTTTGAGTGAGCCTGAGAGCTAGGGATACCCCAGTCGTGAGAACAAGCAGCCTGCTTGTCCTCGGAGAAAGTGAATGATACATACCTGTAGCAGGTGTTCTCCGAGGACAGCAGGCTGATTGTTCTCACCTACCCTCCCTCCTCCCCTTTGGAGTTGCGTTTTCATCTTTTTGCTTGTCATTCAACTGGCGGGAACGGTCGCGCACGGGCGGGAAGACGGCCGCGCATGCGCGGTGGGCGTGCCCTGATTGCCGACCGTCCCGTGAAGCTTTTTCTGGTTGGTGGGGGCTGCCGCGGACGTCACCCAGTCGTGAGAACAATCAGCCTGCTGTCCTCGGAGAACACCTGCTACAGGTATGTTTCATTCACTATCTCAGACCCTCGATTGATGTTTCTCCAGAGAAAGATTCAGCGAGTAAGCCCCCTCCGAGCGCTGTAGGAAACAAGCCCCCTTCGGACGTCCTCAAGCGATCGCTGCTTAAAACAACACTGCTTCCGGGTTGTGGCGGGGTTAGGCCTTGCGAAGGAGGGCTGAGCGTCACTCCCTCGCTACTGCTGTGTGCGGATGTCTGCGCTGTTGAGGTAGGCATTGGAGTCTCCGGCGCCCGGATCCCGTATGCCTCCAGAGTAGATTGGCGCGAGGTGGGGTTCCCAACCGGTCCCGAGGAGGCAGGGGTACCGGTTTTACCCTTTCTCTTGCCCATTTCACTGGGGACGCGCCGCACTGCCAAACTCACAACGGAGGTATGGGAGCTCTCACGACGCACGTCTGTTCACCTGCGCCATCTTGGATCTGAGGCTTACAAAATCCTGAGTAGTGTAGAACAGGTAAAAGTGAATCAATTTTTCAATCTTTCAAAAAGTATAAAGACCAGAGGACACTCAATGAAATTACAAGGAAATACTTTTAAAACAAATAGGAGGATATATTTTTTCACTCAAAGAGTAGTTAAGCTCTGGAACTCGTTGCAGGAGGATGTGGTAACAGCAGTCAGTGTATCTTTTCAATTCAAATCAATTCTTGTATACCGCTAATATCCCCTTTCCAGGGTTCAGTGTGGTTTACATTCTAGGCGAGACAAAAGCAAATAGTGTTAGTGTGAGGTATGATAAATATTAGAGACCATTGGTATAATGCATGAGACTAAAAACATTTAAGGATAGTGGATGATACTAGGAGGTAGAAGTCATGCTGGATTGTTATGAAGCAGTCTTTGAGAAGAGAAAGGTTTGTAGCCTCTTCCTGAAGTTGAGGTAGCTGTTTTCGGATGGGAATAGGTAGAGTTCCATATTTTGACTCCAAGGACGGGGAATAGAGAACTGAAAATCTTCTGATTTCAAATTGACTTTTGGAATGGTGATGCTATCTAGCATCAGCTGTTGTTTCAATCTGTTAGACTACAGCAGACATAGCGAAGAGTTCTTAGCAGTTCAGAAGTGAAGCCCTATATAATTTGAAAAACTAAACAAGCAGCTTGAACCAGAGTCTTTCTGCTATGGGAAGTCAGTGCAGTTTGTTTAGATGAGTTGAAACACTAGTATATCTATTCAATCTGTCTAGCAGCTGTGTTCTGTATGATTTGCAATTTTTTCTGATATTGACACTTAATACCAAGAAATAGAACATTACAGTAATCCAAGTGAGGTAGAACTAACATTTGGACTAGTAGTGCGAAGGCTGTTTGGTTGAAGAATGATCTGACTAGACGTAGCTGTATCATTTTGAATAGTGTTTTCTTCCATAGCTGGTTAATATGGGAAGAGAGGGTGAGTGAAGAATCAAGCAAGACCCCTAGTACTCTGGTTTCAGATTAGACTGTAAAGATTTGATCATTGGCCGAAGATATTGATGATGGGACCTCAACTCACTGATTTCGGAACCACAGGACCTTGGTTTTTTACGCAATCAATTTCATTTTATTGGTCAAGGCCCAGGTTCTAACAGCAGTCATACTATTCACTAAAGATTGAGTTGGATCTAAGTTTGATGCTGTCACTGGTAAGAGAAGCAGAATGTCATCCACAAAGGATAGTAGTAGTTTATTAAGTCCCAGGTGTATTGAGGCAAGGGATGACAAAGAGATTGAACAGGATAGGTGAGAAGAGAGATCCCACAGTTAGGAGACCAGTAGTTGGAAAGTTGGTTGTTTTGCCTGACAGAATAGCTTCGATTAGAAAGGAATTCGCTGAACCGTTTGGACCACAGTCCCTGTTATTCCTATCTGATACAGGTGTTAGAGTAGCAATATGTGGTCAACCGCATGGAATGCTGCCGATATATCGAACTGGAGAAGAATTACTTGGTCGCCTTTGCATAGGAGTTGTTTGACATATGTAGTTAGAACTAGCAGCAATGTTTCCATACTATGTGACGATCTGAAGTCAAATTGTGACCATTGTAAAATAAAGATTTTTTCCAGATATAAAAGAGAGATGTTTGCTAATGGTTTCTAATAATTTAGTTAAAAGGGGTATGCTTGCCACTGGACGGTAGTTTGCAGGCGATGTTACGTCTAGCCCAGATCCCTCCAGCAGTGGAGTGAGAACAATTTTGCCTAGAAGAGAGCCAGTTTTTAACAGCACATTGAGATTATCAAATAACTAGTTTACTTCTTCCATACGGGTGGACTTGAGTAGGTGTTTTGTGCATTGATCCAGGGAGCAGTTAGCTTGGGAGCATTTCAGCAGCATTGATCTTACATCCTCACCTGTTAGTGGTTGAAAAGATTCCCCGTTTTGGTCAGTTTTGAGTCCTTAGGATCTCTGCCGATTAAGGCTGCAGGTTGGACTATTTCCCTCTGTTGGTGTAGCTTTAGATAGTTTGAACCTAATTTGGAGAATCTTTTTGGCAAAATGATCAGCTAGGTCTGGGTGGTGGGACATGTTTTCTGTGAATATTCATCTTTATTAGTGGAAGTTAATGTTTTAACAAAGGAGAAAGCATTTGTTGTCAAGATCATCTTGGCTTATTAGGCTGCTATAGTATCTGGATTTAAAAAGGATTTGGACAAGTTCCTGGAGAAAAAGCCTATAGACTGCTATTCAGATAGACATGGGGAAAGCCACTGCTTGCCCAGTGATTGGTAGCATGGAATGTTACTACTATTTGAGTTTCTGCCAGGTACTTGTGGCCTGGATTGGCCACTGTTGGAAGCAGGATACTGAGCTAGATTGCTATTCTAAACGACCACCTCTTTACTTACTATATTACAGCTGCATCCACTCTATGTTACTTTGTTAACCTGATATACTATGCAAGCCGCACTGAACCTGCTAGTGAGTGGGAAAGTGCGAGGTATAAGCATTATAAATAAATAAATAATTCTTATGTTTTTATGTTGTAGTAGGTGCAGGAGATTCTATCTTCTTAGCATCCAAAAATTCTTTCAGCTAATCAGGGTCAAAAAAAAGTATACTTATGAGTAGAAAGTGTCACAAAACATTTACAAGGAAATCTTAACATAAACTTAGCCACAGTTGAAACCACCTGTGCCTCATTGATTTCTTTCTCCATCATTATGCACATTTAGTGAAATCAGGAAATATGCATACTTTTTGACCCTTAAAAACCTTTTGGCTATGGCAAAAGTAAAGTTTCAAGAAATGATTCCTATCTTGTGGAGAAACAAAGGTGATTAAAAGAGTTTCACGTGCCACAGTTTCTGAATCTGGTTTTTCAAGAAATGCAATCAAATCCAAACTGTCTTGGGATATCTCCTCCAATCCTAAAATTTGGGTGATTCCAGGAGGCGTTTCCTGAGCTGTTGAAGCTTTAGACTTAGTAGTAAGATAATATGATTTAGATACTGGTAGACAAGCTTCTTTAGGAAGTAACAAAATTTTCTTAAAGTAGCTCCTTAAAAGCTGATTAAAGAAAATAATTGGATGTTTAGGAAAATTTAAAAAAATGCAGGTTTAAAAACCTCATGGCTTTCTCCAAATTCTCAATACACCTGCTAGTAATCATCTTATCTTTCACCAAGGCAGACTCAGAATACTCAAAAGTCTTCTTTCTGAACTTGAGATAGCAGAAGTACATAAATACATAAGTACTGCCATACTGGGACAGACCGAAGGTCCATCAAGCCTAGCATCTTGTTTCCAACAGTGGCCAAACCAGGTTACAAGTACCTGACAAGATCCCAGAACAGTACAATACATTTTATGCTGCTTATCCTAGAAATAATCAGTGGATTTTCCCCAAGTCCATTTTAATAATGGTCTATGGATTTTTCCTTTAGGAAACCATCCAAACCTTTTTTTTAAACTCCACTAAGCTAACTGGTTTTACTGCATTCTCTGGCAATGAATTCCAGAGTTTATTTACACGTTGAGTGAGGAAATATTTTCTCCGATTCATTTTAAATGCACTACTTTGTAGCTTCATTGCGTGCCCCCTAGTACTAGTATTTTTGGAAAGAGTAAACAAGCGATTCACATCTACTCGTCCACTCCACTCATTATTTTATAGACCTCTATCATATTTCCCCTCAGCCGTCTCTTCTCCAAGCTGAAGAGCCCCTAGCCACTTTAGCCTTTCCTCATAGGGAAGTTGTCCCATCCCCTTTATCATTTTTGTCGCCCTTCTCTGTAGCTTTTCTAATTCCACTTTATGTTTTTTGAGATGCGGTGACTAGAATTGAACACAATATTCGAGGTGCGGTTGCATCATGGAGCGATACAAAAGCATTATAACGTCCTCATTTTTGTTTTCCATTTTTTCCTAATAATACCTAATATTCTATTTGCTTTCTTAGGCGCCACCGCACACTGAGCAGAGGGTTTCAACGTATCATCAACGCTGATGCCTAGATCCCTTTCCTGGTCAGTGACTCCTAACGTGGAACCTTGCATTACGTAGCTGTAGTTCGGGTTCCTCTTTCCCACATGCATCACTTTGCACTTGCTCACGTTACACGTCTTCTGCCATTTAGATGCCCAGTCTCCCAATCTTGTAAGGTCCTCTTGTAGTTTTTCACAATCCTCTCATGATTTAACAACTTTGAATTGTGATTGATCAGCTTCACAAGCAGTTTATCTCTTAGTGGTCTATTAATAGCATTTTGATGTTCAATTCTTTGGGCCCTGTTTGCTAAGTCACGCTATAGGCGCGCTAGCATTTTTAGCGCTTGCTAACTAGAGACACACATAGGAATATATGGGTGTCTCTAGCGTTAGCACGTGCTAAAAACGCTAGTGCACCTTAGTGAAGAGGGCCCTTTGTTTATTAAATGCACGCTTTATTTTGCCTATATACATAAGCTGACACTGACATAAACAAGCATATATAACTTTCTCTGTCTTGCAATTTGTAAGTAGTCTCCAAAAGATATACTAGTCTCCTCTACCTTTGAAAGTGGGGCAAGTTCCATGTGAAAGACCAATGATTGGTAATAACCCATGTGGAAGCTATTTGGTTTGTTCTGTGAATAAGAACATTTTATCAATCGCACACTTCGTGACAGGGAGATAGTGTGTATCAAGACAACTTGCAAGTTGCAAGACAGAAAAAGTTATATGTATAGAGAAGGGCAATATCTATAGAGAGCATGGAGATGAATGTATAATTTGATGTGGTCTTTTTAAGTGTTGGAGGGAGTTTTTCTGGGATTGTACTTTTGAATTATTAAGTTACTTGCATTTATGTTCCACGATTTCCATTGCATTTTTTAACTAAGGCCCCTTTTTACAAAGCTGTGCTAGCGGCAGGCAGTGCGGTACTGCAGAATGAGCCCATTCACTTTGAGTGGACTGTCGGCAATGCCGGCAACCACTAGCACGGCTTTGTAAACAGGGGCATATAGTATATTATGCCTTTTTTAGTATTAGTGCATCATTGGAGCGAATTATGTTCTAATGGCGAATACAAGTATGGTTTTCAAACAGTATTTTTTGTATTCAGCTTTTTTAATACCCTTTTTTTTTAAGTTTTGGGGGATTATAGTGGCAAATCGAGTTAACACAAATTGCATGTTTAGTTGTTTACCATAATTTGGTGACGTCTTTGGAACGCATTTGTGTTCCAGTGGCCTATAAAAGTATATGGCTCCAAGTATTTTTTAGATTGTTTGCTTTAATAACGTTTAATGTTTTGGGCATTTCATAATGGCAGTTCCTTCACAAATTGTTTTGAGATCAGTTGTTCACTGAGGTTCGATGACGTCATTGGAACGCAATTGCATTCTATTGGTAAATAAAAGTATTTTGCTATAAATGTTTTTCCTAGAAACAGTCAATTTGAATAAATATTTTTCAGTTCTTTTGGTTTATTATAGTGGCAAGTGTCTTTACAAATTGTGTGTTTAGATCCAATTATTTATAGTGATTTGGTGCGTTCCAGTGACGAGTTTTCAAAAATGTTTTCTGTAATGAATTCTATTTTATTTACTTACTACTACTACTACTTAACACTTATATAGCGCTACCAGGCATACGCAGTGCTGTACACCATACACATAAAGACAGTCCCTGCTCAAAAGAGCTTACAATCTAATAAGACAGATAACAGAGAGAACAACCAAGAGGCAGGGGGAATTAAAGAGGAGGGGATAAAGGTACAAGCAAGTGAGCAGTGGTTAGGACTTAAAAGCAGCGTCAAAGAGGTGGGCTTTTAGCTTGGACTTAACAACGGCCAAAGATGGGGCTAGACGTACATGCTCAGGAAATGTATTCCAGGCGTGTGGTGCAGCGAGATGGAAGGAACGAAGTCTGGAATTAGGAGTAGAGCAGAAGGGGGGCCGATGAGAGATTTGTCAACAGAACGGAGTGTTCGAGGAGGGGTGTAGGGAGAGACAAGAGTGGAGAGGTACTGGGGAGCAGCAGAGTGAATACACTTATAGGTTAGTAAGAGAAGTTTGAATTGAATGCGGAAATGGATAGGGAGCCAGTGAAGTGACTTGAGGAGAGGGCTAATATGAGCCTAGCGACTTTTGTGGAAAATGAGTCATGCAGCAGAGTTTTGGATTGATTAAAGAGGAAAGAGATGGCTAAGTGGGAGGCCGGTGAGAAGCAGGATGCAATAGTCTAGGTGAGAGGTGATGAGAGTGTGGATGAGGGTTCTAGTAGAGTGTTCAGAGATGAAGGAACGGATCTTGCTGATGTTATAGAGAAAGAAATGACAGGTTTCGGCAATCTGCTGAATGTGAGCAGAGAAGGAGAGAGAGGAGTCGAAGATGATCCCAAGGTTACGAACTGATGAGACAGGGAGAATGAGAGTGCCATACACGGAAATAGAGAAAGGGGGGAGGGGGAGAGATGAGAAGCTCTGTCTTGGCCATGTTAAGCTTTAGATGACATTGAGACATCCAGGCAGCGATGTCAGACAGGCAGGTTGAAACATCGGTCTGGATGCTGGCTGAGATTTCGGGGGTAGAGAGGTAGATTTGGGAGTCGTCAGCATAGAGATGGTATTGAAAGCCATGGGAAGATATCAGAGAGCCAAGGGAGGAAGTGTAGATGGAGAACAGGAGAGGACCGAGAACAGAGCCCTGAGGAGCCACCAGAGTGTACACTAAAGGTGCGAAGTGAGAGGTAGGAGGAGAACCAGGAAAGAACAGAGCCCTGGAATCCAAGTGAAGACAGTATATCAAGGAGTAGGCTGTGATCAACAGTGTCACAAGTGGCGGATAGATCGAGAAGGATGAGGATAGAATAGAGACCTTTGGATTTAGCCAGTAACAGGTCATTGGAAACTTTTGTAACTGCAGTTTCAGTTGAATGAAGAGGGCGAAAGCCAGATTGGAGTGGGTCAAGAACGGGATGAGATGAGAGCAAGTCAAGACAGTGGCGATGAACAGCGTTCAAGTATTTTGGAGAGGAAGGGGAGGAAGGAGATGGGTCGTTGTGGTCCCGATGTATAAGGGAGTTTCAGACAAGTTTCATTCTATTTGCTAGAGAGGTGTGGGAGCCATGTTTTAAAGGTAATCAATAGAAATAAAACAAAATAAAACATGGAAAAGAAAATAAGATGATACCTTTTTTATTGGACATAATACATTTCTTGATTAGCTTTCGAAGGTTGCCCTTCTTCGTCAGATCGGAAATAAGCAAATGTTGGTAGATGACAGTATATATAAGTGAAACATCAAAGCATTCCAGTGACAGTCTAACAGGATGGGGGTGGATAGGTGAGAGACAAGAAGAGGGACAGGTGAGATATGCATGGAGACAGGAGGGTAAAAAAGCAGTACAATTTTATGGTTTATAATGGGCTAGAAAACCCAGATCTTTGTTAAGTCCTATCTGGTGGGTGTCAAAATATTTAATCATTCTGACTTCTAAGGTCTTATGTTCCTGTATTGTTTTAAAGTTCCCTTTTAAGATTCTTACCATGAAGTCACTGGTACAGTGTTCTGGTTTTGTAAAGTGCTGCTCCACAAGCGTGACATCTTTATTAGTACTGGCATTTTTCATATGGTGTCTATGTAAATTAAATCTCTTCTTTAGCATCTGACTGGTTTCTCCAATGTAACAGACTTCGTTGCATTTTTTACACTGAATGATATATACCACATTGGAAGATGAGCACATGAAAGATTCGTTAATGTTGAATATTTTTCCTTTGTGAATGACCGTGGGGTCCCGCGAAATGTTTTGGCATAGTTTTCAGCTGGATATATTGCAAGGATGTGTGCCATTCTTTTCTTTTTGAGTCTGTGTTGGGAGCTTACTTCTAATTAGCTTGTGTTTTAAGTTGGATGGCTGTCGGAAGGCCAGCACTGTTGGGGATGGGAATATCTCTTTCAATAATTCATCCTCCTGGAGTAGAGGCTGCAGACCTTTTATGATTTTTCTTAATTTTTCCAGCTGTGTTGTATGTCACTATAAGGGGGATTCTGTCTGTGCCTTTTTTCCTTTGTACTGTAGCAGATTTTCCCTGGGTGTTTTGAGGGAGGAGGCAATATTCATGGAGATCATTTTGGGGTTGTAGCCTTTCTGTTCGAAGGATGCTAAAACTCTGGCATACATTTTATTGTCTGTGTTGATTAAAGAGATCAGTCTGTAGTTATTTACTCTAGAAGGGTCTCTACCTTGCTTTGGGATTACTACTATCTTGGATTCTAAGAATGTACCTTTTAGGCTAAATTCTTCTAACATGTGATGGTAGAGTAGAAGAAGCTGAGGGCCACTCAGATCTGAGAGAGCTAGATAAAACTCTATGGTTACGCCATCACTGCCTAGTGCCTTATTTTATGGTAATTCCTTCATGGCATTTAGAATTTTAGAATGAGAGATCAGCTGGCATGGATTGTTGTGTGAGAGTAAGAGTGAGACGAGTTAGTCCATCCATAAAATTATTAAAGTATGGGTTAAGGGGATCTATTTCAGATGTATATAGTCATTGATAATACTGGAGAAATTGTAATTCTGTTTGTGATAAGTATGATAAGAAGTTCCATTGAATCAATGATAAGAGGGATGCAGATGTGATTTTGTTTCGCTTTGAGGTATTGGGCCAGCATATTTCCTGATTTATTATTCTCATTATAGTAAATGGATATTTGTAGATAAATGGCCTCCTTACTAAGAACAGAATTATACTTATACTTCGTTGAGAGAAGTTGTTGGTATGTGGAAGGGTCATTATTTTTAAAGTATTATCTTTTCTCCGAGGACAAGCAGGCTTGACATCATCACGCATGGGTGGACATGGAAGCGAAGAGGGGCGCATGGGGACAACGCACCGCGCATGCGCGAGTGACTTCCTGCCCACTACGCCCACGCGCTTCCCTCAGTTCTCTTTTTTCCGCTTCGCGAGGGGGTAGTATGTTTTTCACTGCTCCTTTGCGTATTCGGGCCAGGAGAATTTTTTCGCGTTTATCGCACCCTCGTTTCTTCTTTTGCTTTGATTTTTCTTCCGTTGTTAGAAAAAAAAAGTTTTCTTTTATTTTCTTATTTTTTCTCATCTTTTCTAAGTTTCTTTTCTTTTCGTTGTGGCCGCGTTCAGGCCGCTCGGCCGTGTTCCTTTTTCCCTTTTTCGTGCCCTTTTTCTTGGCACAATCGAGTTGTTTAATTTAGCGGACGCTATTTTCCTGCCCATGTCATCGAAGACTTCCAGCGGCTTCAAACGCTGTACTCGCAGCAACCGGACCATCTCGTCTACCGACCCTCACACGTGGTGTCTCCAGTGCTTCGGACCCGATCATCTTCCAGCTGCTTGTAAGCTGTGTAAGTTAATGAAAAAGAGGACCCAGGTGGCTCGAGAGACTTTTTTTGGATCGGTCCGGTCCTTCGACATCTGCATCGACATTGGTACTGAGGTCGGCGGCGTCGACGTCGAGGGAAGCAGCATCGAGAGTCCAGGTAATGGCTGCCGAAAGACCACTTCGAGCTGGGAGCAGCGAGGCATCGAGCGGGTCTCCACCTGTCTCGAGGCCTACTGCATGCACCCCCCCCCCCCCCCGGGCCCAAGGAGGCGTGAGGATTCCACGTCCTCCTCATCGGTATCGAGGAGTGTCGATGACGGGCTTTGAGCGAAGGCGAAGAAGCACCATCATAGATCTCCTCACGGTACCGAGAGCTCCGGGGAGCCGAGGGAGTCAGCACCCGAGAAACGTTGGCGCCGGGAGGACTGCTCACCCTCCATTCAGGAGGTGCCAGTGTGTCGATCGTCCGGCAGCCTGGTACCAGCTCTCGAGCCCCTTCAGATTCTGGCACTGACTCCTGCACCGGGCCCACAGGCTTTTCCGATGGCAGCTCTCGATGAGCATCTCTGGGCCATTCTTCCAGGGCTTTCTGGAAGGACTGTTCTGTCAGTCTGCTTCGGTACCAGAGGTGCTTGTGCCTCCCGTACCTACTGCTGAGATGGCGTCTGGCCCATCTCCTGTGAGGAGGTCCCCACCCTCGGTACCGCTTACCACCCAGGTTGACTCTTGCTTGATGTCGGTGGAGGAAGCTTCGCCGGAGTCCAGGCAGGAGTCGACTTCTCGACATCCCCCACGAGGACGTCGATCCTGGAAGTCGAGACAGGCTCGGGTTTGGGCTGCTCTTCGAGAGCTTTTGTCCGATACCGAAGAGGAGTACTCATGGGGAGAGGAGGAAGACCCCAGGTATTTTTCGGAAGAAGACTCCCAGGGGCTTCCTTCTGATCCTACTCCGCCTGTCGAAGTTAGACAATCTCCACGTGAGAGTCTTTCTTTTTCATCTTTTATGCGGGAAATGTCTAGGGACATTCCATTTCCCATGGAGGCTGTGGATGAGCCCAGGGCTGAGGTGTTTGAGGTTCTGGATTATCCTTCTCCGCCTGCAGAGCTTGCAACGGCCCCCCTGCACAATACACTCAGGGAAGTGATGTTGCGGAATTGTTATTGCCCTCTCTCTAATTTAGTAGTCAACAAGAAGTCTGAATCCCAGTATAGAGTCCGTGGTGAGCCTGTGATGGTGAAGGCCCAACTTCCTCATGATTCTATGGTGGTGGACTCTGCTCTCAGAAGAGCCAAGAGTACTAGAGACTATGCCTCGGCGCCCCCAGGCAGAGGGTCTAGGACCTTGGATTCTTTTGGGAGGCGTACATATCATGCTGGAATGCTCGCCGCAAGATCCAAACATACCAGCTGTACACCTGCATTCACTTACGGAACTCGGTTAAGCAACTGTCCAGTTTAGTTGAAGCTCTCCCTCCGGAGCTTGCTGAACCTTTTCTCTAGGTGGTCAGGCAGCAGAAGGCGTGTCGCAAATTCCTGGCCAGGGGGGCTTACGACACTTTTGATGCCGCATCCCGAGTAGCTGCTCAGGGTATCGTCATGCACAGACTCTCATGGCTGCGTGTCTCGGACCTGGATCAGAAGACCCAGCAGCGAATGGCGGATGTTCCTTGCCAGGGGATAACCTTTTTGGAGAGAAGGTTGAGGATATGGTCGATACCCTCAAGAAGCGTCATGATGCTAATGATTCTGTCTCCCGCCGGACGCCTTCTGCTTCTACCTCCTCCTCTAGGAGGTTTTTTGGAGGGAGGAGGAGTGCTCCGTATTCCTATAATAGGCGTAGGTACACTCCTACCTCTCCGAAAGCCTGTTCAAGCTCGCTCCCGTCAGTGGCATGCGCCGAAGGCCCCTCCGGCTCCCCAGCAAAAACAAGAGACGGGTTTTTGACTGGCTCCGAGCAGCATAGCCGAGCTAAGAGTATTTGTGCCGGACGATCTGCCTGTTGGGGGGAGGTTGATATTTTTTCACCAAAGGTGGCCTCTTATAACCTCCAACAGGTGGGTTCTTCAAATAGTGCGGTTAGGATACGCTCTCAATCTGGAATCAAAACCTCCAAATTGCCCACCGGGAGCTCAATCCTTCAGCTCCCAGCACAAGCAGGTAGTTGCAGAGGAACTCTCCGCCCTTCTAAAGGACAATGCGGTCGAACCCGTTCCACCAAGGGAAGAAGGGCTGGAATTCTATTCCAGGTACTTCCTTGTGCAAAAGAAAACCGGGGGGGTTGCGTCCCATCCTAGACCTAAGGGCCCTGAACAAATTTCTAGTCCGAGAAAAGTTCAGGATGCTTTCCCTGGGGGGTCACGTGATGGCAGGAGCCTAGACGGACGTCTCGAGGCTGCTCTCCTCCTCATCGCTCATAAATCAGCTGATTTAATGTGCTGGAACCCCCGATCTGGTCCCTCAAAACATCGTCCAGTACGAGGTAGCGTGGGCTGCATCGATTGAGCAATAAAGGAGAAAGATCAGAAGCGTCTTTCAGGGTATGCCGGCAAAGACCCCGCGTACTCAGAAAGGGCGCGGAACCCCCCATGTGGCTAAGATGGCGTCTGGAAAGGAGAAAGGAGAGGCGACTCAGAGCCAGGATCTGCCGGTGGTAGCCATACAAGACGCAGCGATACAAGAGATAATGAAGCACATGGCAGCAGTTCTGGATGACAAGCTGTCGGCGCTGCGTGTCTTTATGGACGAGATGAAAGAAAGCATGGCGGCACAAAGCACCCGCATACAACTGGCAGAGGAACGAATATCACAGCAAGAAGATCTGGTGAATACTGTGAGTTCTCAAATGTCTGCTCTGGAGAAGAGGCGTAAACTGCTGGAAGAGCGGGTAGAAGATCATGAGAACCAGAGCAGGCGGAATAATATCAGGCTGGTGAGAATACCGGAATCAGTCAAAGATAAAGAGCTCTGGGACTTGGTAGAAGTCTGGCTGCCGAAAGAGCTTGGGATTGAGTCAGAAGGGCAACGTCTCAAAGCAGAGCGGGTGCATCGGATCGGAGCGCTTAAAGAACATAGCAGTAAGTCACGCCCGGTAATTGCTCGTATTCTCAACTATGCTGAGAAAGCCCAGCTGATGGAAAAGTATCGCCAGAAGAGAACCCTGACTTATCAGGGGACAGGCGTGCTGATGTTTCAAGATTTCTCGCCACGGGTGTCGGAGCTAAGAAAACGAGTGTCCCCATACTGCTCTCAGCTCTACAACAAAGGGATCTGGTTCTCGCTGCAGTACCCAGCAAAGGTGAGAGTGCTGCATGAAGGTCGTGTTCTATTCATGGAGCAGCCAGAAGAATTGCGCTCATTTCTGGAGCGGTTGCAGTGATAGAGTGCAATGTTAGAGTGGTTGAAGGGTGCCAGCTTGGAAACACCTTTGATGACACGTGGAACGCCGCCGGAGACATTATGCCAGGCAGGCTAGGATTTATTTCTTGTTATTTTGAGAGACTGTCAAAGTGCAGGGGATTTCAAGCAGCAGAACCATTAAAGATTGATTACTGTAAACAACAAGAAGTGGAGCCCTGGTGCAACAGGCATTCCTAAACGGGAGACATTGTTGATTTGGAAGGAGAGGCTGTTTGTGTTTTTTTTTTTCTTTTCCCAGCTTTATCTGGATGCCAGATGGAAGACAGAAGACTCAGTGGGGAAGTTGTGAGTTGCCTGGGGACCATTTGTAATTTAAAGAGGCTTGTTGCAGTGAAGCCTGTGTTCTTTTTTATAGGCTGCATGAGGGAGAGAAAAAAAAAAAAGGAACACAATTGACTATAGTTTGAACAAGTTTGGTGGGGTACTGTTATTTGTATAATTTGCCTCTGATGGGATCGTTTTACTTTTCTGCTGTTGTATTGGGGGAGTTGAAAGGAAAATGTTGAAAAGGGTGGTTGGTGTTTAAGAAATGGAAATGCAGTGCTCAGGCAAGCTGAGGGTCCTTTTCGGGGGGGGGGGGGGGGGAGGAGGGGAGTGGCTTTCTTAGGGTAGGGTTGTAACACTGGTTGTTCTAAAGGGGAGGGTGGGAAGGGACTTGAGGGTGTGGACACAGGTCGGGGGGGGGGGGGGAAGGGGGATGGGAAGGGAGAAGTGGGAGGAGGGAGCTATTTGACTGGATGGAGTGAATGGTACACAGAGTGTGGATGTAGCAAACGAAGGGAGGGAAAGAGAGGGAGGGGAGGGGGTGGGGTGGGGGGAAGGCTCCTGGAGAAATAAGGAATAAGTTACATGGAGGAGATTGGTACCGAGGCAACACCTGGAAAGGGAGGGGGGTGGTGAGCTGGGACATCACCCCTTGTTCTCAGACATAAGGCTGCATATCGCCTTTCAATCTGACAGATGGGTAGTTTGAGAATAGGATCATTAAATGTTGATGGTATTCACTCACCGGTTAAGCGGACTAAAATTTTGGCATACTGTAATAAAATGAAAGTTGATGTGATGTTTTTACAGGAGACTCATCTCTCACAACAAGAACATCGGAAGTTACAAAAAGGGTGGGTTGGGGAGGTAGTGTCATTTTCCTTTAATAACAGACAAAAGGGGGTGGTTATATTATTCCATAGAAGGCACCATGTTAGCATGCATAAATTAGTACAAGACCCGGAGGGTCGGTTTGTCATATGATGGGGAGAGGTTGCAGGGCAGAGGGTGGCCTTATGCTCCATATATGCGCCAAATGTATATTCCCACTCTTTCTTTTCTGGTCTTTTAGCTCATTTGGTATCAGTTAGTGGGTACAAATTGGTGCTGGGGGGAGATTTTAATATTACTGCAGACCCCTTGATAGATTGCAAGCCAGCAAAGCCGTGGCCTCCAGCATGGAAAGATAAAGGGATTAAGTTTCTAGTACAAGAGCTAGGGCTCCTGGATATCTGGCGGATCTTACATCCAGAATCATATGACTACACTTTTTTTTCTCAGGTACATGGGGTATATGCACGGCTCGATTATTTACTAGTTGATGCAGCCCTTATGTCGAAAGTGCAGGCGGCAGATATAGTGGATGGGGGCAGTGTCGGATCATTGTTTGATTTGGGCAGACATCCAGTGGCACCAAGGCAGTGCATCAAGGATGTGGCGTATGAATCCAACGTTGTATTTGGAGCCTGAGTTTTGTAGTTTTTTGTTGAAGATGTGGGACAATTACCTAATGGAAAATGACCCGGAATCAGTAGACCCTATAACTTATTGAGAAGCGGGGAAGGATGTGATGCGGGGGCATAGTATCGCCTATGGGGCAAAATTAAACAGGGAGCGTAATAGTAGATTAATTACCTTATCGAGCCATCTGCAACAGTTGAGGGGGAGGCATGTACGGCAGAGGGAAGACAAGATAAAAAAAGGAATATTTGGACACTCGCCGGCAAATTAATGATATTTTGAATGCGCAGGCGGCTCAGGATATCAGCTTGTATAAATTTAATTTGTATAGATGGGGGAATAAGGCGGGGAGATTGATGTCGACCCTGGTAAAAGGCAGAGGGGCCAAAAAAATCATAACGAAGGTGAGATCTCCTGGAGGGCAGGTAGTGGCCACTTCTGAGGGCATCCAGGAAGAGTTTGTCAAATTCTATCAGGCACTATATAATGCAGGAGAGACAGATCGGACCCAGCGGGAATTATTTTTTCAGAATCTTCCTTTATCGCAGGAGCAGAGAGATCAGGTAAATGCACCGGTGACGGGAGAGGAAGTACTTCAGGCAGTGAAACGCCTTAAGTTGGCTAAGGCCCCCGGTCCGGACGGCCTAGGGCCTGAATTTTATAAGATATTAGGTGCCAATGTGGGACCCCCTTTTCAAGAATTATGTCATCATCTCTGCACAACCGGGGAGGCGGGCGGTAGACTTACACATGCACACATAGTGGTACTCCCTAAGCCTGGGCGAGATGAGGAATTGCTGGGTTCCTACAGGCCCATATCGCTCCTTAATCAAGACATAAAGCTTTTTGCCAATATTATGGCAAATAGGTTGGGGAGGGTCTTACCTGGCCTGATTCACTCGGATCAGGTGGGCTTCGTGCCAGGCCGATATGCATCTTCCAATATTATGAGAGCCTTGACAGTGTTGCAGAAAGGGGGGGGGGGCAAACCCGTAGATGTGATCATTACAAGTTTGGACGCGGAAAAAGCATTTGATAAGATCTTGTGGGACTATCTATTTTGGGTGTTACCACAATTTGGTATCATGGGAGCTTTCTTAGGAGGAATCCGCGCTTTATATAGCCATCCCACAGCTCAGATATTAATAAATGGAGCATTGTCATCTGTCTTTTCCTTAAAGCGGGGCACGTGGCAAGGGTGCCCGCTCTCCCCGATGCTATTTGTGCTGTCTTTAGAACCCTTTGCTATCAAAATTCGACAGACGGACAAAGTTCAGTGAATTAAAATGGGATCCCAAGAATTTAAAATTAATCTGTTTGCGGATGACATGCTTATATATCTAGATAGAGCATCCGTGACTGTTCCTATTCTTATAGACTTAATTGTCCAATTTGGGTCTTTCTCTGGTCTATGTATTAATTTTGATAAGTCATACATAGTAACATAGTAGATGACGGCAGAAAAAGACCTGCATGGTCCATCCAGTCTGCCCAACAAGATAAACTCATATGTGTATACCTTACCTTGATTTGTACTTGCCTTTTTCAGGGCACAGACCGTACAAGTCTGCCCAGCAGTATTTCCCGCCTCCCAACCACCAGTCCCGCCTCCCATCACCGGCTCTGGCACGGACCGTATAAGTCTGCCCTCCACTATCCTCGCCTCCCAACCACCAACCTCTCTTCCTCCACCTGCTCTGCCACCCAATTTCGGCTAAGCTTCTGAGGATCCATTCCTGCTGCACAGGATTCCTTTATGCATATCCCACGCATGTTTGAATTCCGTTACCGTTTTCATCTCCACCACCTCCCGCAGGAGGGCATTCCAAGCATCCACCACCCTCTCCATGAAAAAATACTTCCTGACATCTTTTTTGAGTCTGCCCCCCTTCAATCTCATTTCATGTCCTCTCATTCTACCGCCTTCCCATCTCTGGAAAACATTTTTTTGCAGATTAATACCTTTCAAGTATTTGAACGTCTGTATCATATCACCCCTGTTCCTCCTTTCCTCCAGGGTATACATGTTCAGGTCAGCAAGTCTTTGGTCATACGTCTTGGAACGCAAATCCCATACCATTCTCGTAGCTTTTCTTTGCACCGCTTCCATTTTTTTAACATCCTTCGCAAGGTATGGCCTCCAAAACTGAACACAATACTCCAGGTGGGGCCTCACCAACGACTTGTACAGGGGCATCAGCACTTCCTTTCTTCTGCTGATCACACCTCTCTCTATACAGTCTAGCAACCTTCTCGCTACGGCCAACGCCTTGTCACACTGTTTCGTCGCCTTCAGATCCTCGGATACTATCACTCCAAGATCCCTCTCCCCCCCAGTACCTATCAGACTCTCACCGCC
The DNA here is from genome assembly GCF_901765095.1 of Microcaecilia unicolor. Lineage (NCBI taxonomy): Eukaryota > Metazoa > Chordata > Amphibia > Gymnophiona > Siphonopidae > Microcaecilia > Microcaecilia unicolor. Next base: position 147,628,218 of record NC_044037.1, read on the forward strand.
TAACACATACGTCTCTCGTGGGTTTCTACTCCCTAAATGTATCACTTTGCATTTCTTCGCATTGAATTTTAATTGCCAAACCTTAGACCATTCTTCTAGCTTCCTCAGATCCCTTATAATGCTTTCCACTCCCTCCCGGGTGTCCACTCTGTTGGAAATCTTAGTATCATCCGCAAATAGGCAAACTTTACCTTCTAACCCTTCGGCAATGTCACTCACAAATATATTGAACAGAATCGGCCCCAGCACCGATCCCTGAGGCACTCCACTACTCACCTTTCCCTCCTCCGAGCGAACTCCATTTACCACCACCCTTTGTCGTCTGTCCGTCAACCAGTTCCTAATCCAGTTCACCACTTCGGGACCTATCTTCAGCCCATCTAGTTTATTTAAGAGCCTCCTGTGAGGAACCGTGTCAAAAGCTTTGCTAAAATCTAAGTAGATTACATCTATAGTACGTCGATGATTCAATTCTCCAGTTACCCAATCAAAGAATTCAATGAGATTTGTTTGGCACGATTTCCCTCTGGTAAAACCATGTTATCTCGGATCTTGCAGCTTGTTGGCTTCTAGGAAATTCACTATCCTTTCCTTCAGCATGGATTCCATTACTTTTCCAATAACCGAAGTGAGGCTTATCGGCCTGTAGTTTCCAGCTTCTTCCCTATCACCACTTTTGTGAAGAGGTACCACCTCCGCCATTCTCCAGTCCCTCGGAACCTCTCCCGTCTCCAAAAATTTATTAAATAAATCTTTAAGAGGACCCGCCAGGACCTCTCTGAGCTCCGTCAATATTCTGGGGTGGATCCTATCCGGTCCCATTGGCTTTGTCCACCTTTAGCTTTCCAAGTTGTTGATACACACTCTCTTCTGTGAACGGTGCTATATCCATTCCATTCTCAGGTGTACTTTTGCCAGTCCCTCGCGGTTCTTCTCCAGGATTTTCTTCAGTGAAAACCGAACAAAAGTATCTATTTAGCAAATTGTCTTTTTCTTCATCATTATCTACATAGCGGTTCGCTGTATCTTTTAGTCTCACAATTCCCTTTTTTGTCATTCTTCTTTCACTGATATACCTGAAGAAATTTTTGTCGCCCCTCCTTACATTTCTAGCCATTTGTTCTTGCGCCTTCGCCAGACATACCTCTCTCTTGGCTTCTTTCAGTTACTTGAGCGTGCTGTTCACCGCCGCTGCCTTGATTTTCTCTCCCCACATGCTATCCTTGACCCACTACAATCTGGTTTTCGCCCTATCCACTCAACCGAAACTGCGCTTACTAAAGTCTCCAATGACCTATTACTGGCTAAATCCAGAGGTCAATACTCCATCCTCATTCTTCTTGATCTTTCCGCTGCTTTTGACACTGTCGATCACAGCATACTTCTCGATACCCTGTCCTCACTTGGATTCCAGGGCTCTGTCCTTTCCTGGTTCTCTTCCTTCCTCTCCCTCCGCACCTTTAGTGTTCACTCTGGTGGATCCTCTTCTACTTCTATCCCTCTGCCTGTCGGCGTACCTCAGGGTTCTGTTCTTGGTCCCCTCCTCTTTTCTATCTACACTTCTTCCCTTGGTTCATTAATCTCATCCCATGGCTTTTCCTACCATCTCTATGCTGATGACTCCCAAATCTACCTTTCCAACCCTGATATCTCACCTTGCATCCAAACCAAAGTTTCAGCGTGCTTGTCTGACATTGCTGTCTGGATGTCTCAACGCCACCTGAAATTAAATATGACCAAAACCGAGCTTCTCATTTTCCCCCCCAAACCCACCTCCCCGCTCCCCCCGTTTTCTATTTCTTTTGATGGCTCTCTCATTCTCCCTGTCTCCTCAGCTCGAAACCTTGGGGTCATCTTTGACTCTTCTCTCTCCTTCTCTGCTCATATCCAGCAGATTGCCAAGACCTGTCGTTTCTTTCTTTACAACATCCGTAAAATCCGCCCCTTTCTTTCCGAGCACTCTACCAAAACCCTCATCCACACCCTTGTCACCTCTCGTTTAGACTACTGCAATCTGCTTCTTGCTGGCCTCCCACTTAGTCACCTCTCCCCTCTCCAGTCGGTTCAAAACTCTGCTGCCCGTCTCATCTTCCGCCAGGGTCGCTTTACTCATACTACCTCTCTCCTCAAGACCCTTCACTGGCTCCCTATCCATTTTCGCATCCTGTTCAAACTTCTTCTACTAACCTATAAATGTACTCACTCTGCTGCTCCCCAGTATATCTCCACACTCGTCCTTCCCAACACCCCTTCCCGTGCACTCCGCTCCATGGATAAATCCTTATCTGTTCCCTTCTCCACTACTGCCAACTCCAGACTTCGCGCCTTCTGTCTCGCTGCACCCTACGCCTGGAATAAACTTCCTGAGCCCCTACGTCTTGCCCCATCCTTGGCCACCTTTAAATCTAGACTGAAAGCCCACCTCTTTAACATTGCTTTTGACTCATAACCACTCGCCTCCACCTACCCTCCTCTCTTCCTTCCCATTCACATTAATTGATTTGATTTGCTTACTTTATTTATTTTTTGTCTATTAGATTGTAAGCTCTTTGAGCAGGGACTGTCTTTCTTCTATGTTTGTGCAGCGCTGCGTACGCCTTGTAGCGCTATAGAAATGCTAAATACTAGTAGTAGTAGTAGTTTCATCCGGTATTCCTCCCCGTTCCTCTTCTTGAGATTTTCTATATTTCTGGAACGCCAACTCTTTAGCCTTTATTTTCTCAGCTGGGAGACGGGGATAGTGCTGGACAGACTTGTACGGTCTGTGCCAGAGCCGGTGGTTGGGAGGCAGGGCTGGTGGTTGGGAGGTGAGGCTAGTGCTGGGCAGACTTATACGGTCTGTACCCTGAAGAGCACAGGTACAAATCAAAGTAGGGTATACACAAAAAGCAGCAAATATGAGTTATCTTGTTGGGCAGACTGGATGGACCGTGCAGGTCTTTTTCTGCCGTCATCTACTATGTTACTATGTTACTTGCTTGGAGAACCATATCAGTTTCCTTTTCCTCTTGCTTTTATTTACTCTCCTTTGCTGGTGTCCTCCCCTTGTGCGTGTAGGCAGCTCCATACGTTTCCCTTAGCTTGGTCGACCGGAACTTTAAAATATTTAGAAGTGTATTTGCACACGGATATGAGAGTGGTATATCATCGCAATATACAGGACAAGCTAGATGGCATTAAAAAACTGCCACAGATGGCGAGATTTGCCCCTTTCTTTATTGGGGCGTGTAGCGTTAGTAAAAATGGTTATGTTGCCCAAGATTCTATACCCCTTACAGATGATGCCATTTTGAATAACACGGAAAGATGAACTATACTATAAGGGGTTTATTGGTACTTTTCTTTGGGCGGGAAAGCGGGCCAGGATAAGTTTTGCTAAATTGACGCTTGCTAGGAATAAGGGAGGATTAAATCTTCCGGATCTGCGGTTATACAATGTGGCAGCGCTACTTAGGTGGATTTTTGAGCTCCATTCTGGGTCTGCTAAATATGCCCCAAAAGGTATCTGGCAAGGTGAGGTGCTGCCGTATTCGGTGTTTAATAGTTTACAAGTACAGGGAAGCTCAAAAGGAGACCTCCAGTGTTTGCTTCAGCCTCTGAGAAAGGCCTGGAATTGGTGGCGGGGTGGACTGGGAAAGGCCACAGGACCATCTCCGTTTCTGACAGTAGTAGATAACCCCTCATTTCCAGCGGGTCAGGGGGCGTCGCGGTTCAAAGTGTGGGCCAAGAATGGGTGTCGTTATGTGGGACATTTTACGGTTGAGGGACAGGGGATATTCCCCACATTTGAGCAGACTCGGAATTCTTGGAGCTTGGGGCAGGAAGATTATTTCCCTTTTCTTCAATTGAAGCACTATTGTGCGACCTTGTCTTCTAGGAAAGAGGGGGGGGGGGGGCCTAGTTTTTCGCGGCTGGATAAGATGTTTTGTCAGATGCCGAACGCTGCAAACAAATTGGCGGTATGGTATTCTATAGGAAGGGAGCAAAAGGAGGACTTCTTCATTGCTGGCCTGGCAAAATGGTGGGGTGAACAAGTGGGGGAGGAAATCATGGGTAACATGCTGGCAACCTACTTTGCAGCGTCATTTAAAATGACAACTAGTGCAAATTTGCAGGAGATGCAGTTTCGGTTGCTACATGGTGCTTTTATAACGAGAGAAAGGAAAGCGGATGGGGCTTTGGGAAGATGACACTTGCATAAGATGTAAAGGCACCTTAGTACATACCTTTTTGGAGTGTACTGAGTTGTATGTATTCTGGAAAGGGGTGCTGCAAGTGTTGGAGCATTTGTTGGCACAGGATGTAGAGTGGTCCTACCGGATTTTGCTGTTGGGGGATGAGTCTCGGTTGCGTGAACAGTGGTTGCAGCCATCTCAGGTTCGGTTTGTATGTGTAGCGCTGATGCTGGCACGAAAAACGGTATTAGCACACTGGATTTTGGAAGACCCGCCGGCTATCAACCAGTGGTGGACTAGAATGCTGCAGATGGCTAGATGGGAAACGGAACGCAGTAAGTCCACTGGAGGGAGAGGTCAGGCATATGGTTCTTTATGGAAGCTGTTTGAGGTACTGTACTCTGCAAAGAAGGCATCTCCAGGAGCGGGGAGGGGGGGGGGGGTGGGGGTTAGACGGGTATAAAGTAAAAAGTTAGAGGGAAGGGCAGAGGAGATATATATATGTTTAAAATGGCCTCATTTTGAAAGTTGTATTATGTTAAGGTTATACAATAAGGTTTGTTAGCTGACACATGTAGTCAATGTTTTCATTGTATTCATAGGTTATTATCGGCTGCTAGATATTGGAAATAGTTGGCTTCATTGAGCCGGAATGTGATGTTCAAATGTTACATGTCTTTTTTTCTAATAATAAAGATATTTAAAAAAAAAAAAAAAGGATGCTTTCCCTGGGCACCCTTCTTCCTATGATTCAGGAAAACGATTGGCTATGCTCTTTGGACTTAAAGGATGTCTATACTCACATCTCGGTGCTTCCAGCTCACAGGAAGTACTACTACTACTACTACTACTTAACATTTCTAGAGCGCTACTAGGGTTACGCAGCGCTGTACAAATTAACAATTAAGGAACAATTAACAATTAAGGAAGTACCTTCGGTTTCATCTGGGAGCTCAGCATTTTCAGTACTGTGTGCTGCCCTTTGGTCTAGCATCTGCGCCCATGGTCTTTACAAAGTGCTTGGCAGTTGTTGCAGCATCGCTACGCAGACTGGCAGTGCATGTGTTTCCTTATCTCGACGATTGGCTGGTAAAGAACACCATGGAGGCAGGAGTTCTACGATCCATGCAGATGACTATTCAACTGCTCGAACTACTGGGGTTTGTAATAAATTATCCCAAGTCCCACCTAGTTCCAGTACAGAAATTGGAATTCATAGAAGCTTTGTTGAACACATGGATGTCTCAAGCTTATCTCCCCGAGGAAGGGGCGGACAATCTTCTGGCCTTAGTGTCCTCGGCTCGAACGTCTCAACAGATCACAGCTCGGCAAATGTTGAGGCTTCTCGGCCACATGGCCTCCACAGTTCATGTAACTCCCATGACACGACTACATATGAGATCAGCTCAATGGACCCTAGCTTCCCAGTGATGCCAGGCCACAGGGGATCTAGAGGATGTAATCCAACTGTCCACCGAGTTTTGCAGATCCCTTCAGTGGTGGACCATTCGATCCAATCTGACCTTGGGACGTCCATTCCAAATTCCTCAGCCACAAAAAGTGCTGATGACGGAGGCATCCCTGCTGGGGTGGGGTGCTCATGTAGATGGGCTTCACACTCAAGGAGCTTGGTCCTTCCAGGAAAGAGGTCTTCAGATCAATTTCCTGGAATTGCAAGCAATCTGGAACGCTCTAAAGGCTTTCAGAGACCGGCTGTCCAATCAAATTAGCCTAATTCAGACAGACAGTCAGGTTGCAATGTATTACACCAACAAGCAGGGGGGCACCGGATCTCGCCCTCTGTGTCAGGAAGCCGTCAGGATGTGGCTTTGTGGGCACACCAGCACGGCATGCTTCTCCAAGTCACATATCTGGCAGGCGTAAACAACAGTCTGGCTGACAAGTTGAGCAGGGTAATGCAACCTCACGAGTGGTCGCTGAACATGGATGTTGTCCGAGAGATCTACAAGAACTAAACAATAAGCATAAGGAGAAAACATTTGGATTTCAAGTGAGAGGTGTTGTGTTGTATTACAGTTCCTAATATGGGTCATTGTGGTATGCCTTGTTGAAGAGATAGGTCTTCAGTGATTTGCGAAAGTCGATTAGATTGTGAATTATTTTCAGATCCATTGGCATTGCGTTCCACCGCTGTGTGCTTATATAGGAGAAGCTAGATGCATGTGGTAGTTTGTATTTTAGTCCTCTACAACTGGGGAAGTGAAGATTCAGGAATGTTCGTGTTGCTCTTTTAGCATTTCTAGATGGCAAGTCAATCAGTTCTGTCATATAGACCGGAGCATCTCCGTGGATGATTTTGTGAACCAGGGTGCAGACCTTAAACATAATATGTTCTTTGAGTGGAAGCCAGTGTAACTTTTCTCTTAGGGGTTTAGCACTCTCATATTTTGTTTTGCCGAATATGAGTCTGGCAGCTGTGTTTTGGGCTATTTGAAGTTTCTTGATGAGTTGTTCTTTGCAGCCCGCATATAGTGCATTGCAGTAGTCTAGATGGCTTAGCACCATTGACTGTACCAGGTTACGAAAGATGTTTCTTGGGAAGAAAGGTTTTACTCTTTTTAATTTCCACATAGAGTGGAACAGCTTCCTTGTTGTGTTTTTCACATGGTTTTCTAGTGTGAAATTCCCGGTCAAAGGTAACTCCGAGAATTTTCAGGGTGTCTGACACAGGAAGGGAGAAGTTTGGTGTGGTTATAGTGGTGAATTTATTTGAGTTATATTTATTTATTTTATTTGTTGCATTTGTATCCCACATTTTCCCACCTATTTGCAGGCTCAATGTGGCTTACAATTTTTCCGTCATGACTTATGTCATTTCAGAATACATATACAATTGGTAATATATATATAGAACATGAATGCTAAATGAACAGTCAAGTAAAAAAGGGAAAATATACAAATGGTATCACATATTGAACATGGATTGCATATTAAAATTAAACAATACGGTATTGCAAGAGAGTAATCCTATTGTTAAGTAAATGACGGTCAATTAGAGTTCCAATTATAAGTCATTATGGTATGTCATATTTAAGAGATCTGTCTTCAGGGTCTTACGGAAGTTAGTTAGGTTGTGAAGTATTTTCAGGTCCAATAGTAGAGCATTCCGCATTTGTGAACTCAAGTATGAAAAGCTGGATGCCTGTATTAGTCTATATTTTAGACCTTTACAGCTGGGGAAGATTTAGGAATGCGTGTGCCGATCTTTTAGCATTCCTGGGTGGTAGGTCAATAAGGTCTAACATGTAGGTCGGAGCATCACCGTGAATTATTTTATGCACCAGCGTGCATATTTTGAAAGTTATACGTTCTTTAAGAGGAAGCCAGTGCAACTTTTCTCTCAGGGGCCTAGCACTTTCGTATTTTGTTTTTCCAAATATAAGTCTGTCATATAAAATTCCACCAAGGTTTCTTAACGCCCTCACTATTTTCTTTGATTAGGGGGTCTAAGAAAGAGTTAAACATTTCCTTGTGTATTTCTTTAAATTTGTTTGCTCTGAGTTTCTGTAACAAGATGTAAATGCTTGCATTTAAATGTGAAAATTAAAATAAAATATATATAAAAAAAACAAATATAAGGCTGGCTGCAGTGTTTTGGGCAGTTTGAAGTTTTCTGATGCTTTGTTCTTTACAGCCAGCAAGAAGACCATTACAGTAGTCTGAATGACTCAGTACCACTGATTGTACTAGATTTCAAAAGATTCCCCTGGGGAAGAAAGGTTTAATTCTTTTAAGTTTCCACATTGAGTGAAACATCTTCCTTGTTGTATTCTTCACATGGCTTTCCAGTGTAAGATTCTGATCAATGGTGACTCCGAGAATTTTCAGGGTATCTGAAATGGGAAGGGTAAAGTTTGGTGTGGATATAGTGGTGAAGTTATTAATATTATATTGTGATGTAAGAACAAGACACTGATTTTTCTCTGCATTTAGTTTCAATTGAAATGCATCCACCCAAGAGTGCATAATTTGGAAGCTATGATTAATGTTGTTGGTGATTTCTTTTAAATCCCGTTTAAATGGGATATAAATCATGACATCATCTGCATATATGTATGGGTTTAGGTCTTGATTAGCTAACGACTTGGCCAACGGTATCATCATTAGGTTGAAGAGGGTTGGCGAGAGTTGGGACCCTTGGGGAACGCCACATCCGGGTGTCCATGAAGCTGACATACTCGACTTAGATATCACTTGGTAAGTTCTTGTAGTTAGGAAGCCTTTGAACCAGTTTAAAATGTTACCTCCAATTCTGAAGTATTCTAGTATTTAATAGTTGGGCTTTGGCTTCCAAGGTACAAGATATCTAAGGCAATGCACAAAAATGAAAGCATGAACGAAGAGGAGTTTTACATCACAATGCTGAGCAACGCCTCCATGAGAATATTTCCACAAAATACCAGCTCTAATTTTACAGTACGATTAGCAAAATCTCTGGATCTACAAGTACGTGAGAAGTAGAACTAGTGGAAATACAATAGCCACACAAATGGGACAATGTAACAAAAGACCAGGGCTTTTTTTTGAGGGGGTACTGAGTACTTGGCACCTTTTCTATTGCCTGCTAAAATTGACCCATGGACCCCAAGTTTTAATGAAAGAGCTCAGGCTCTACACACCAATTCTGCCTTGTCATAGATTCTGTGACTGGTTGCAGGGGGCCTGACCATTGTGGGGTGGATCCCTCAGTGATCACCTCACTCCTGAAGGGTGGCCTAGCATTTGAGTACTGCACCTTTTTTGCTAGTAAAAACGTACTGCAAAAGACCAACCTTATGCCACAATAGTGAATGGCTACCATAAGAAAAATATGTATTACAGAAAGGCTACTATCTCACCTTGGAAGTTTTAGTGGGGAGTATGAATGAGGACATCGCTGCTCACTGTAATACACAACCCCTACGAATGGTGTATAATCCCATCAGTCGAAGAATCAAAATAAAAGCTACGGGTGTACAGGTGCTCATATGAGCAGATAGCGAAGTAGCAAACATTTTGAGGTTAAAACTTAACCTCAAATGATAATGATAAAACAATCCTTCAGAAAGTGGAGAAGAGAACCGACTGAAAGTAACAAGATGAAACATAAGGCATGCCAAGCCAAATGCAAAGCGGAGATAAGGAGGGCAAAAAAGGACTTTGAAAAACAGTTAGCGTTAGAAGCGAAAATACATAGTAAAAATTTTTAGATACATTAAAAGCAGGAAGCCGGCTAATCGGTTGGGTTGCTGGACGAAAATGGTGTTAAAGGGGCGATCAGGGAAGACCAAGCCGTAGCGGAGAAATTAAATGAATTGTTTGCTTTGGTCTTCACAGAAGAGGATTTGAGAGGGACACCGGTGCCGGAAAGCGTATTTGAAGCGGGCGAGTCAGAGAAACTAAACAAATTCTCTGTAAACTTGGAGGATGTAATGGGTCAGTTCTGCAAACTGAAGAGTAGTACATCACCAGGACCTGATGGTATTCATCCCAGAGTATTGAACTGAAAAATAAACTTGTAGAGCTACTGTTAGTAATATGCAATCTATCCCTAAAATCGAATGTGGTACCGGAAGACTGGAGGGTAGTCAATGTTACGCCGATTTTTTTAAAAAAAGGTTCCAGAGGAGATCCGGGAAATTATAGACCGGTGAGTCTGATGTCTGTACTGGGCAAAATGGTAGAGGCTATTATTAAGAATAAAATTAGAGCACATACAAAAATATGGGCTGATGAGACAAAGTCAGCACGGATTTAGTGACGGGAAGTCTTGCCTCACCAATCTACTGCATTTTTTTGAGGGGGTGAACAAACATGTGGACAATGGGGAGCCGGTGGATATTGTGTAGGATTTTCAAAAGGCGTTTGACAAAGTGCCTCATGAAAGACTCCTGAGGAAACTGGAGAGTCATGGGATCGGAGGTAGGGTATTACTATGGATTAAGAGCTGGTTGAAAGATAGGGAGCAAAGAGTAGGGTTGAATGGTCAGTATTCTCAGTGGAGAAGGGTAGTTAGTGGGGTCCCGCAGGGGTCTGTGTTGGGACCGCTGCTTTTTAACATATTTATAAATGACCTAGAGATGGGAGTAACTAGTGAGGTAATTAAATTCGCAGATGACACAAAATTATTCAGAGTCGTCAAGTCACAGGAGGACCTCGCGAGACTGGGGGATTGGGCGTCCAAGTGGCAGATGAAGTTCAATGTTGACAAGTGCAAAGTGATGCATGTGGGTAAGAGGAACCCGAATTACAGCAATGTCATGCAAGGTTCAGCGTTAGGAGTTACGGACCTAGAAAGGGATCTGGGAGTCATCGTTGATAAGACGTTAAAAACTTCTGCTCATTGTGCTGCGGCGGCTAAGAAAGCACACAGAATGTTAAGTATTATTAGGAAAGGGATGGAAAACAAACATGAGGATGTTATAATGCCGTTGTATTGCTCCATGGTGCGACCGCACTTCGAGTATTGTGTCCAATTTTGGTCGCCGCATCTCAAAAAAGATATAAAGGAATTAGAGAAGGTGCAGAGAAGGGCGACGAAAATGATAAAGGGAATGGAACGACTTTCCTATGAGGAAAGGCTGAGAAGGTTAGGGCTCTTCAGCTTGGAGAAAAGGTGGCTGAGGGGTGATATGATAGAAGTCTACAATTGGAAGAACTAGATAAAGATCTGATCGCTGATATTCAAAAGTTGGGGAAGAAAAGAGAGGTGCTGTTGTTGGGAGATTTTAATCTGCCGGATGTAGATTGGAAGGTTCCGTCTGCAAAATCGGAAAGAAGTAGAGAGATTGTGGATGCTTTCCAAAGTGCTCTGCTCAGACAAATGATGAATGAACCCACGAGGGAGGGAGCCACGTTGGATCTGGTGCTCACGAATGGGGATAGTGTGTCAAATGTCCGAGTGGCTGCACACCTGGGAAACAGTGACCATCAAACGGTTTGTTTTGATGTAACGGCTCATGTGGATGGCAGCCACTCTAAACTCAAAGTCCTGGATTTCAAGCGAGCTGACTTTAACAAAATGGGAGAATACCTGAGGAAGGAGCTGATGGGCTGGGAGGACATACGAGAAGTGGAAGGACAGTGGTCCAGGCTAAAAGAAGTAATAAACAGGGCCACAGACCTTTATGTAAGGAGAGTAAATAAAAGCAAGAGAAAAAGGAAACCGATATGTTTCTCAAAGCAAATGGCTGAGAAAATCAAGATTAAAGAGTTAGCGTTCCAGAAATATAGAAAATCTCAAGAGGAGGAACACGGGGAGGAATACCGGATGAAACTGAAAGAAGCCAAGAGAGAGGTACGTCTGGCAAAGGCGCAAGTGGAAGAACAAATGGCTAGAAATGTAAGGAGGGGAGACAAAAACTTCTTCAGGTATATTAGTGAAAGGAGAAAGACTATAAAGGGAATTGTGAGACTAAAAGATACAACAAAACGCTATGTAGAAAAAGATGACGAAAAAGCCAATTTGCTAAATAGATACTTTTGTTCTGTTTTCACTGAAGAAAACCCTGGGGAAAGGACCGAGAGGGACTGGCAAAAGTACACCTGAGAATGAAGTGGATAGAGCACCGTTCACAGAAGAGAGTGTGTATGAACAACTTGGAAAGCTAAAGGTGGACAAAGCCATGGGGCCGGACGGGATCCACCCCAGAATACTGAGGGAGCTCAGAGAGGTTCTGGCGGGTCCTCTTAAAGATTTGTTTAATAAATCCTTGGAGACGGGAGAGGTTCCGAGGGATTGGAGAACGGCGGAGGTGGTCCCTCTTCACAAAAGTGGGGATAGGGAAGAAGCTGGAAACTACAGGCCGGTAAGCCTCACTTCGGTTATTGGAAAAGTAATGGAAGCCATGCTGAAGGAAAGGATAGTGAATTTCCTGGAAGCCAATAAGTTGCAAGATCCGAGACAACATGGTTTCACCAAAGGGAAATCGTGCAAAATGAATCTCATTGAATTCTTTGACTGGGTGACAGGAGAATTAAATCAAGGACGTGCTATGGACGTCATCTACATAGATTTCAGCAAGGCTTTCGGCACGGTTCCCCACAGGAGGCTCTTAAATAAACTAGACGGCCTGAAGATAGGACCCGAAGTGGTGAACTGGATTAGGAACTGGTTGACGGACAGACGCCAGAGGGTGGTGGTGAATGGAGTTCGCTCGGAGGAAGGAAAGGTGAGTAGTGGAGTGCCTCATGGATCGGTGCCGGGGCCGATTCTATTCAATATATTTGTGAGTGACATTGCCGAAGGGTTACAAGGTAAAGTTTGCCTTTTTGCGGATGACACCAAGATTTCCAACAGAGTGGACACCCCGGAGGGTGTGGAAAACATGAAAAAAGATCTGAAGAAGCTAGAAGAATGGTTAACGTTTGGCAATTAAAATTCAATGCGAAGAAATGCAAAGTGATGCACTTAGGGAGTAGAAATCCAAGGGAGACGTATGTGTTAGGCGGGGAGAGTCTGATAGGCACGGACGGGGAGAGGGATCTTGGGGTGATAGTATCTGAGGACCTGAAGGCGACGAAACAGTGCGACAAGGCGGTGGCAGTAGCTAGAAGATTGCTAGGCTGTATAGAGAGAGGAGTGACCAGCAGAAGAAAGGAGGTTTTAATGCCCCTGTATAAGACGTTGGTGAGGCCCTACCTGGAGTATTGTGTTCAGTTTTGGAGGCCGTATCTTGCGAAGGATGTTAAAAAAAATGGAAGCGGTGCAAAGAAAAGCTACGAGGATGGTATGGGATTTACGTTCCAAGACGTATGAAGAGAGGCTTGCTGACCTGAACATGTACACCCTGGAGGAAAGGAGGAACAGGGGTGATATGATACAGACGTTCAAATATTTGAAAGGTATTAATCCGCAAACGAATCTTTTCCGGAGATGGGAAGGCGGTAGAACGAGAGGACATGAAATGAGATTGAAGGGGGGCAGACTCAGGAAAGATGTCAGGAAGTATTTTTTCACGGAGAGGGTGGTAGACGCTTGGAATGCCCTCCCGCGGGAGGTGGTGGAGATGAAAACGGTAACGGAGTTCAAACATGCGTGGGATATGCATAGAGGAATCCTGTGCAGAAGGAATGGATCCTCAGAAGCTTAGCTGAAATTGGGTTGCGGAGCAGGTGGGGGGAAGAGGGGGTGGTGGTTGGGAGGCGAGGATAGGGGAGGGCAGACTTATACGGTCTGTACCAGAGCCGGTGATGGGAGGCGGGACTGGTGGTTGGGAGGCGGGAAATACTGCTGGGCAGACTTATATGGTCTGTGCCCTGTAAAGGACAGGTACAAATTCAAGGTAAGGTATACACATATGAGTTTGTCTTGGGCAGACTGGATGGACCATGCAGGTCTTTTTCTGCCGTCATCTACTATGTTACTATGTAATGAGCGGATCAGAGCGGACAGATGTGAAGCGTTTGTTTACACTTTCAAACAACAACAAAACCAGGGGACACAAGATGAAGTTAGAATATGGTAGATTTAAAACAAATAGGAGAATTTCTTTACTCAGCGTATAGTTAGACTCTGGAACTCGTTGCCGGAGAATGTAGTGACAGCAGCTGGCCTTACGGAATTTAAAGGGGGTTTGGACAGATTCCTGAGGGAAAAGTCCACTGAACATTATTTTAAAAAATTGGGGGGGGGGGGGGGGGGGGGGGTTGCCGGGTTCTTGAAGCCTGGATTGGCCGCTGTTGGAGACAGGATGCTGGGCTTGATAGACCCTTGGTCTTTTCCTAATATGGTGATATGTACTCACTCTATGCACGTACCCATGGACATCGCAGGTGGGTTTAACGTCTTGTATTTCTACAGAGATATCGTGGAGCACCAGTTAGTAGGAGATTTTATACTGCTGCTGTGCTGTATCCTGGCATATTGAGATGTGAGTATGAGACATTGTGTTCTTTCTGCATTAAGTTTTAATTGAAAAGCATCTGCCCATGAGTGTATGATTTCGAAGCTGTGGTTGATGGTATTAGTGATTTCCTTTAGGTCATGTTTGAACGGAATGTAAATCGTAACGTCATCTGTGTATATGTAAGGGTTGAGGCCTTGATTGGATAGCGATTTAGCCAGGGGTGTCATCATTAGGTTAAAGAGGGTCGGTGAGAGTGGAGATCCTGTGGGGCACACCGCATTCAGGTGTCCATGAAGTTGATATACTTGAATTAGATTTAACCTGGTATGCTCTTGTGGTTAGAAATCCTCTGAACCAGTTAAGCACGTTGCCTCCAACTCCGAAGTATTCTAGGATGTTTAATAATATTTTATGGCTAACCATGTCGAATGCACTGGACATGTTGAATTGTAGTAGAAGTATGTTGTTTCCTGTTGCAATTGTTTGTTTGAATTTGGTGAGAAGAGTGGTCAGAACTGTTTCGGTGCTGTGATTAGCCCGAAATCCTAATTGTGACTCATGAAGGATTGAGAATTTATTTAAGTAGTTGGTGAGTTTGGTCACCATGCTTTCCATTAATTTGGTTACCAGAGAGATAGATGCTACTGGGCGATAGTTGGTTAAATCGCTTGTATTTTTCTTTGGGTCCTTAGGTATAGGTGTGAGTAGAATGTTTCCTTTATCTTTTAGGAAGAGTCCATTTTGTAGCGTGTTTTGTTTTGTTTTTGTTACATTTGCACCCCGTGCTTTCCCACTCATGGCAGGCTCAATGCGGCTTACATGGGGCAATGGAGGGTTAAGTGACTTGCCCAGAGTCACAAGGAGCTGCTTGTGCCAGGAATCGAACTCAGTTCCTCAGTTCCCCAGGACCAAAGTCCACCACCCTAACCACTAGGCCACTCCTTCGCATCATGAGGTTTTGTGTAAATTGTTGAGGTGCAAGTTTTATAAGGTTATTAGGACGTGTCTAATTTGCATTGAGATTTGGTGAGTCTTTTGATCGATTGAGAAATGGTATCATCCAAGAGTATGTCGAATTTAGTCCAGGTTCGATTAGCTGGCTATTCACCGGGTAATGGGTCTAGACAATCGAGGAATTTTAAGTAGTCGTTAGTGGTAAGTGCTAGCGTGAGTCGTAACTTCACTATTTTCTCTTTAAAATATTTCGCAAGATTGTCTGCTGATGGGATGTCCATGCTGTTTGAAGTAACCGGGGTGGTATCTAATAGTTTACTCACGAGTTGGAAAAGTTTGTGTGTGTCTTCGTAGTCTGGTCCAATATTAGTTTTGTAAAATGATCTTTTGGTTTGTCTGATGGTGTATATGTATTTTCTTTGTAGTTGTTTCCAAGCATTGAGTGTGGAGTCGTCTTTTTTTGTGTTCTATGTTCGTTCTAACCTTCTAACTTGTGTTTTTAGTTTCTTCAATTCTTCATTAAACCAAGGTAATGAATTCTTCCTGCGTGAGGTTCTGGTTTGTAAAGGTGCTATATTGTCTAATATGTTTAGGCATCTATTGTCCCAATCTAGAAGAAATTGGTTTGAATCTGTTTGTGCTGTTCATTCGTTGTTATAGAATTGTTGCCAGAATGTAGAGGAGTCGATTTGGCCTCTCGTGGTGTAGGTTATGTGTTGTTGCTTATGGAGTGGGTCTTTTTCTTCCGTTGTAGGGAAAAGTTTAATTTGAAATGGTCAGACCATGGTGTAGCTGTCCATTTAGTGAATGCTAATCGAAGGTTAAGATCTGGGGAAAATTTGTATGTAATGATGTCTAATGTGTGTCCTTTAATATGGGTTGGTTGCGGATTTGGCCATTGGAGATCCCATAGTTGGAAGAAATCTTTGCAATCACTCACGTTGATTGAATTAGATTCTTCGAGGTGAAGATTAATATCCCCTATTATAATAGTGTTGGAGGAAGAAATGCATGTGTTCGATATGAAGTCCATAAAGTGTGTTTGGCATTCCTGCCAGTTGCCTGGTGGTCTGTAAAACAATACTATGTTGAACTGGTCAATCAAATTTATATGGTTGATTCTAACTAAGGCAATTTCAAGTTGGGGAAGTATGGATTCAGCTATCGTTGTAACAATGAAATGGGATTTATGAATAATAGCTATGCCTCCTCCTTTTTTTCCATCCTTTGTCCAGTGGGTAATTTTATATCCTGGGGGGCATAGATCTAAGATTATGGGGTCTTTAAGATCATGAATCCAAGTTTCACTAATGAATAAAAGGTCAAGCTTGTCTGTTGTGATCCAGTCTGTTATTGTTGTTGTTTTGTTGACTACTGATCTGGCATTTATGTATCCCATTTGGATTGACTGGTAGGGTTCGTTTAGAGTCGAGGTTGTATTAACTTTTGTAAGTTGTCTGTCCTCTTTGAGTCTGGGTTTGTTATTTCCTTTCTTTCTATTATGTTGGTTGTGGTCGTATGTAGTAGGTTTTTCTTTTAGTTAGTTGTTATTCTTATGGTGAGGGGTAATGTTATTGGATGGTCTGCAGGGTTTATGTAGTGTGGGCATGCTGTTGTCAGTGTGGGGGGTGGTTAGTGCATGATAGGTTAGGGATATAGAGTATATTATTAAGAGTAACTTGTTAGTATTCATTTTAGCGTTGATTTTGAAAGATACAATAGGAGCTGATGAAAGATCGTGGTTTGTTGTGGATAGCAGTAGTGTATGATGGGAGTTTATGGTCAGTAGTGAGTTTGGTATGGTGCAGTGTAGTGCAGTAGGGCAGACGTATTTGGTAGATAAATCTCTCTTATCTGCCCCCTTCTTCTCCACTGCTAATTCCAGGCTCCGTTCCTTTTGTCCCGCTGCACCTCATGCCTGGAATAGATCTCCCGAGCCTGTGCGTCTAGCACTGTCTTTAGTCATTTTCAAGTCCAAACTTAAAGCCCACCTCTTTACCACTTTTTTTGACTCTTAACCACTACTCACTTACCCTGTCGGTTACCTCACCTATTTATTCCCTTACCCTTAATTGTTTTGTCTGTGTACCTGTCTTAACTAGATTGTAGGCTCTGTGAGCAGGGACTGTCTTATTTGTGTATGGTGTACAGCGCTGCGTATGCCCTGTAGCGCTATAGAAATGATAAATAGCAGTAGTGGTAAATTATGTTAGTGTGTTGAGTAGATGGGAAGGGGGAGTCATTTTGGGATAAGGTTCTGCTTTGGTTTACTCACAGTCACTGTTCAGAAGTATTATCTTGGGCACTGGGAGTCATTAAATCTGAGAACTGTATCGGAGGTCGGTTGGGATCTCCGGTGAGTCAGCTATCGTGCAGGGTAAGAGGATGGTCAAGGCAGGTTGGAGCAGGAGCATTGGCTTCCTTTGGGATGGATGCAGGTCTCTCCCTCCGTGGCTACCCTAATTTTCACATGCCTCAACAATTGTATATCTCTTCAGTAATTAAACTGTATAATCAATCTACAGCATTTAGATTACCGAACTGTTTATTCACCTTTGTTGTTTATTATGTGCTCTCAACCACACTCTATATCATGGTTGTATAACGCTTTTCATTTTCACATGGTGGTGTAAGTTTTTTTGAAAATTTACAGATAAAATTTGGGAAAAATAAGTGATATGAAATTTGCAAAGAGCACACAGGCTTATATTAAAGAATAAATAAACAAGTATAAAAGAGAATAACTGTTGCAAGCTAAGAGAGCAAGCAAGTGACATCATCGTCCCAAATGATAGCTTAGCTCCTGAGCTCCCAGCCCATCCCAGTAAATTTGATATCTATCTGAATACATCGGGCCCATCTTCTTATAATTTAACATCTCCGGTACCCTAAACAAAGAACGGATGGCACAGAAAGGAAAGAGTTAATTTGCTTCACTCAGCAAAGACTCCTTTTGCTCAAGTGGGAAGTCTTTCCTCACATGTGTCTCCAGCATGTGAGTCAGATTCTGATGCAGACTCATTGTTTCCCATAGGTGATCAGTGGGAGCTGGAGAGGCTTAATGGAGTCAGTTGGGCACTTAAAAAGAACTTGCAAGAATTGAAATGGGAGATCACAGTTATGCACAAATATATTTGGACACAATAGAGACTGTATTTCAGATTTCAAGGAACTTGGGGGTCATGTTAAGGAACAGTATATGTTCATGAATATACTGAAGCTTTAGCTGAGTCTCAAAAGCACTAAGATAATTTTTTTACTAAGTGTGGTATTCACAATGGAGAAGGGTAGTTAGTGGGGTTCCTCAGGGGTCTGTGCTAGGACCGCTGCTTTTTAATATATTTATAAATGATTTAGAGATGTGAGTAACTAGCAAGGTAATTAAATTTGCTGATGACATAAAGTTATTCAAAGTCGTTAACTCGAGACAGGATTGTGAAAAATTACAGAAGGACCTTACGAGACTGGGAGAGTGGGCGGCTAAATGGCAGATGACGTTTAATGTGAGCAAGTGCAAGGTGATGCATGTGGGAAAAAAGAACCCGAATTATAGCTACGTCATGCAAGGTTCTACGTTAGGAGTTACGGACCAAGAAAGGGATCTGGGTGTCGTCGTCGATAATACACTGAAACCTTCTGCTCAGTGTGCTGCTGCGGCTCGGAAAGCGAATAGAATGTTGGGTATTATTAGGAAAGGTATGGAAAACAGGTGTGAGGATGTTAAAATGTCGTTATATCGCTCCATGGTGTGACCGCACCTTGAGTATTGTGTTCAATTCTGGTCGCCGGATCTCATGAAAGATATAGTAGAATTGGAAAAGGTGCAGCGAAGGGCGACTAAAATGATAGCGGGGATGGGACGACTTATCTATGAAGAAAGACTAAGGAGGCTAGGGCTTTTCAGCTTGGAGAAGAGACGGCTGAGGGGAGACATGATAGAGGTATATAAAATAATGAGTGGAGTGGAATAGGTGGATGTGAAGCGTCTGTCACGCTTTCCAAAAATACTAGGACTAGGGGGCATGCGATGAAACTACAGTGTAGTAAATTTAAAACAAATCGGAGGAAATGTTTCTTCACCCAACGCATAATTATACTCTGGAATTCGTTGCCAGAGAACGTGGTGAAGACGGTTAGCTTGGCAGAGTTTAAAAAGCGGTTAGACGGTTTCCTAAAGGACAAGTCCATAAACCACTACTAAATGGACTTGGGAAAAATCCACAATTCCGGGAATAACATGTATAGAATGTTTGTACATTTGGGAAGCTTGCCAGGTGCCCTTGGCCTGGATTGGCCGCTGTCGTGGACAGGATGCTGGGCTCGATGCACCCTTGGTCTTTTCCCAGTGTGGCATTACTAATGTACTTATGACCTGCTATACAAATTGGGTGAACTTCAAAATAGGGGCCACTGGAAAAACTTGAAGTTCCACTTGGAGCAGCAGGTCAGGAGGATGTTCTGTCTGTGGTGTGTGTGCTGTGTGCCCAATTGCTTGGCAAACAGGCTGACCAGGTGTTTGGAGTTTGAGCAGACACATTGTGCTCTTTGTGTAAAAATATGCATGCAGTGGAAATACATATATACTTTTTATCCACATAAAGGATGAGTACAGATTTACATGAAAAATTGCTCTCCCTAAGTATTGTCATTTTTTAATTAATTCCTAAAGGTTTAATTTCCTTTCATGTCTTACTCTTTTTCCTATTTTTTCTTTCTTGATTTCTCATTCACTTTTGTAGGAAGGCAATGAATGCTATTCTCAGAGATCCCAGAGGAATGCCTTGGTTAGTATTTCCTTCCTTTGATCTCCTTTTTCCTATTGTGTTTACCATATGCCATCATTTTCTACTTTTTCAATAGTATAAATTGGTATAAAATAATATACAGTGGGGGAAATAAGTATTTGATCCCTTGCTGATTTTGTAAGTTTGCCCACTGACAAAGACATGAGCAGCCCATAATTGAAGGGTAGGTTATTGGTAACAGTGAGAGATAGCACATCACAAATTAAATCCGGAAAATCACATTGTGGAAAGTATATGAATTTATTTGCATTCTGCAGAGGGAAATAAGTATTTAATCCCTCTGGCAAACAAGACCTAATACTTGGTGGCAAAACCCTTGTTGGCAAGCACAGCGGTCAGACGTCTTCTGTAGTTGATGATGAGGTTTGCACACATGTCAGGAGGAATTTTGGTCCACTCCTCTTTGCAGATCATCTCTAAATCATTAAGAGTTCTGGGCTGTCGCTTGGCAACTCGCATCTTCAGCTCCCTCCATAAGTTTTCAATGGGATTAAGGTCTGGTGACTGGCTAGGCCACTCCATGACCCTAATGTGCTTCTTCCTGAGCCACTCCTTTGTTGCCTTGGCTGTATGTTTTGGGTCATTGTCGTGCTGGAAGACCCAGCCACGACCCATTTTTAAGGCCCTGGCGGAGGGAAGGAGGTTGTCACTCAGAATTGTACGGTACATGGCCCCATCCATTCTCCCATTGATGCGGTGAAGTAGTCCTGTGCCCTTAGCAGAGAAACACCCCCAAAACATAACATTTCCACCTCCATGCTTGACAGTGGGGACGGTGTTCTTTGGGTCATAGGCAGCATTTCTCTTCCTCCAAACACGGCGAGTTGAGTTCATGCCAAAGAGCTCAATTTTTGTCTCATCTGACCACAGCACCTTCTCCCAATCACTCTCGGCATCATCCAGGTGTTCACTGGCAAACTTCAGACGGGCCGTCACATGTGCCTTCCGGAGCAGGGGGACCTTGCGGGCACTGCAGGATTGCAATCCGTTATGTCGTAATGTGTTACCAATGGTTTTCGTGGTGACAGTGGTCCCAGCTGCCTTGAGATCATTGACAAGTTCCCCCCTTGTAGTTGTAGGCTGATTTCTAACCTTCCTCATGATCAAGGATACCCCACGAGGTGAGATTTTGCGTGGAGCCCCAGATCTTTGTCGATTGACAGTCATTTTGTACTTCTTCCATTTTCTTACTATGGCACCAACAGTTGTCTCCTTCTCGCCCAGCGTCTTACTGATGGTTTTGTAGCCCATTCCAGCCTTGTGCAGGTGTATGATCTTGTCCCTGACATCCTTAGACAGCTCCTTGCTCTTGGCCATTTTGTAGAGGTTAGAGTCTGACTGATTCACTGAGTCTGTGGACAGGTGTCTTTCATACAGGTGACCATTGCCGACAGCTGTCTGTCATGCAGGTAACGAGTTGATTTGGAGCATCTACCTGGTCTGTAGGGGCCAGATCTCTTACTGGTTGGTGGGGGATCAAATACTTATTTCCCTCTGCAGAATGCAAATAAATTCATATACTTTCCACAATGTGATTTTCTGGATTTAATTTGTGATGTGCTATCTCTCACTGTTACCAATAACCTACCCTTCAATTATGGGCTGCTCATGTCTTTGTCAGTGGGCAAACTTACAAAATCAGCAAGGGATCAAATACTTATTTCCCCCACTGTACTTGTAGGCTCATTTTCGAGAGAGAAGGACGCCCATCTTCCGACACAAATCGAGAGATGGGCGTCCTTCTCTCAAGGTCGCCCAAATCGGCATAATCGAAAGCCAATTTTGGGCGTCCTCAACTGCTTTCCTTCACGGGGACGACCAAAATTCACAGGGGCGTATCGGCACCATACCGAAGGCCAGGACTGGGGCATGATTTAGAGATGGACGTACTCGGCCGATAATGGAAAAAAGAAGGCCGTCCCTGACGAGCATTTGGCCAACTTTACTTGGTCCATTTTTTTCACGACCAAGCCTTGAAAAGGTGCCCGAACTGACCAAATGACCACCGGAGGGAATTCGGGTTGACCTCCCCTTAATCCCCCAGTAGTCACCAACCCCCTCCCACCCAAAAAGAAAATTAAAAACATTTTTTGCCAGTCTCTATGCCACCCTTAAATGTCATACCCAGCTCCCTGGAGCAGTTTTTTGTGGGTGCAGTGCACTTCAGGCAGGCGGACCCAGGCCCATCCCCCCGTTACCTCTTACACTTGTGGTGGTAAATGTTGAGCCCTCCAACCCCCCCCCCCAACCCCTTAGGGCTATGGTAGTGGTGTACAGTTGTGGGGAGTGGGTTTTGGGGGGAGGTTGGGGGGGTTTGAGGGGCTCAGCACTGAAGGTAAGGGCTGTGCAGCTGGAAGCAATTTATGAAGTCCACTGCAGTGCCCCCTAGGGTGCCCAGTTGGTGTTCTGGCATGTGAGGGGGACCAGTGCACTACGAATACTGGCTCCTCCCATGACCAAATAGCTTGGATTTGGTCGTTTTTGAGATGGGTGTCCTTGGTTTTGTTGAAATTCTTTCAACATATCCCAATAAAGTTATAAGTCCCAATAAATGTATATACAGAGAAACAAAAATTAGAGAAACAAAAATTATAGAATTTTTTCTTTTTATTCAACTGCCATTTGGATGACAGAGCTATGCAAGAATATTACATAGGAAGCAAGTATAGGAACAATCTCATCAAATACAGAGATGAAGTTGCCTGTTAAGAAGTTGCTTGCTAATACAATTGTCTCCTTTCTTATATGTACATAATTCTGGCATCATCACACATTCCTTGCATTTTATTTAGCTCGTTACTAGTTTATCTCAAACCTTCTGGCGTCTAACTTTCTCTCCCCTTTTTTTCCCTTCTGCAGTACTATCAGACACCTGTTTCACATGTCTTGCCAACCTCTGTTCTTACTTTCATCTCATGGTCATGCTGTAGACATCCTGTTACTCTACTCCCTTCTTTCTCAGGACTCTCAGCACATTCTTAATAAAGGTTATTATAATGTCAGATTTTCAGTGTCAGCTATTCCAGCTGCACTTCTGGAGTCCATTTTATATTTGTGACTCCATTTTGTCAGTTTTAATATATACAATCCTCCCTTGAACGCTGTATGCAGCGTTCACATATTTAGGCAAACACTATAGTATGTCTAGCATGTTTGAGCTCTATGGGGATATAGTATTTCTCATTACTCCCTTTCTAGAGGCCGTCATAGCTAGCATACAGTTTCTGTCAAGTGTTATTCATGGTTAATCTTTGAATAGATTTTATTACATGCCATTCTTTCCTTTGTCTGTCCATGTACTGGATATATGTTAACATGTTCCCTATGTGTTATCATAGTAGTATTTGTTATCTTTGTCATCATGTTCCCACATAGTTTCATACAGCATGGGATAAGACAAAGCAACAACAGTATTACAACTATGAAGACTATTACTATTGAAACAAGACCCTTTAACCAAGGACTCAGGGATCCAAACCATCCAGTTATTGAATCCCACCAAGATGTGTCTAAAATTCCCTTATAATCACTCACTTCAATTCTTGCCAGTGAAAGAATGCGCTGCATTGCATTTTTAACAATTATTGATTGATTTCTAATAAGTGAACAACACGATGTATCATTCACTATGCTGCACACTCCTCCAGATTGGGCTAACATAAAGTCAACCGCCATGCGTGTGTGCATTGCATATCTCGCTGTATCATCAATTTCCTCTTGAAGTGCTGTTATAGCTATATCTAATTCATGTGTTACAACATGTAATAGTGATTGTAAGCGTCTGATTGACATACCCATTTCAGCTGCAATAGCAGATCCTGCAAATGGAAGCCATCCAGTGGCTGACAAAGCATCTAAACGTGTCTTGGTCATAGGATAGGTACTGTTAATATAATCTAATGCTAATTGTAAAGCTTGATCATCTCCTGTTAAAGCACTAAAGGAGGTACTAGAAACATCTCTTTTACGTCGTTTCTGACTATTAAAACTATGTGATGTGTCATTTAATGGAATAATCAAATCAAATAAATTTAGTTGAACAAGAGTGCAGAACTTATAACATGATGGAAGATAGGTGTACAGGATATTATCACATAACAGATAATCCCCTAACAGTAAAGACTGTAGAGAAGTTAGGTTATGATATAAAGCATATGTTTGAGAAAAAGGAAAAATAGGATTATTTAGTGCCTTAAGTGAAGAACACGCAGTAGGCATAGCAGTAATGGCTTGTATAGAAGAGGCATTAAATTGACATAATGAAAAGACAAAAGTCAAATTTGTAAGAGTAAGATTAGTAGAGGTCACATAAGAGGTTGTCAGTGTCCGGTTACAGAACATTTTGTTAGCACAAGCTATAGATGTTGCAGTCTGATTTATAACATAGGATCCCTGTAACACAGTCCAATTTCGGGATTGTATGTCATAAGTATAATTACATAAAACATTAGGCATCTTACCCTTAAGTGAACTAGAGTTTATCAGACACCAATAGTTTAGTGTAGGAATAGTATGAGCAAACAAAGAAGGCAGGCGTTGAGCAGTAACATTGGTCCAATATTGTCTATGTTCATGACCCAGACCCAAATAGCAGGTACCATTACTGAAACAATTATGAATACCTTGCAACTTAATCATAGAATAAGGATGAACATGTGCTGGAATGGTAGTCACAGAAGTGACAAGTGGAGTGCAAACGATACAGTTAGTTAGATTAAAAGTCTTTGAGGCATGTTGAATTCTCTCAACATATGTATTGAGTCCATAAGTAAGTCCTACCAGCAAATAGATTACAAAAACCTTCATAATTCCTCTGCACTGATGATGTTGTTAATCAATGCCTTCTGGGGGTACAATGGTGGTTTCTATTTCCTCAGGTAGTCCTAGATCATGAGCCTTACGTAAATCAGATAAATGTACCCAAGTAGTATGGTCTGATAATCTTGCTGATGTATGAGTTAATTCCTTGATCTCAAATGGTCCTACGTAGATAGGATCTTTCCAGGTTTTGTGTGTGAAATTCTTTCGAAGTACCTTCTGACCTATTTCAAAATGAGAACAAAAAGTCATATTAGGCACTTCTTTTGATTTGGCTACTGCCATATCTCTTGTCAAATTAATTATTGGATTTATTTGTTTCCAATAGTTAGTCACTCCTTCATTATCGTTATTAATTTCTTCGACAGGTACCCCTCTGGGGTCTCGTCCTGTATGCAACTGGAAGGGTGAAATCTGTAGCTTTGTGCTAGGATGGGATCTTAATTGAAATATCGCCAATGGTAACACATCCATCCATGTATATTTCTTTTCCTTTCCTGCTAGTGCTTGCAAGAGCACACGTAATCTAGTCTTTAAAAGACCATTGTATCGTTCTACTAGGCCATTGGAAGTGGGCCTATACACTGCCACCCTTCGGTGCAGTATCCCACACAATTCAGTCATATCTTTGACCAAAGCGTTGACAAAATGACTACCATTATCTGTAACAAGTTTCTGAGGACAGCCATGTGCTGGCAATATTCTCTGCAAAAAAGTGATACCTTTTACCTTTTACCGGTATTACCATATCTGTGAAATCCACATGCCATTCTACTCCAGGTCCCGTCGGTATTGGGATTGATCCAGGAGAAATACTTGGTCCTTGATGTACTATATTTTTGGAACAAGCTAAACAGTTTAGTACAATTCTCATGGCATAAGAAAGCATATTAGGATGCCAAAACGAGACCTCCATAGCTTTACTCATGTCAGAGGCTGGTAAATGTAATGTCACATGCCAATAAATCAGAACAGGGCCTCTATGTAGGCCTCAGGGCATAAATGATAATAATTCACTCAATATCTGGTCAAACCCTTAACAAAATGCCATTAGCTTAATTCTATACTCAAATTTCATGCTTCTTTTGATAGGTAATACAGAATAAAATTAATTCCTATTCTGGCCTATCCCCAAACAGTATAGTTCTGTTCAAACACTTCTCCATATGTTCACTTCCACAGACCTTCTAACTAACTTACAGTATACTTTCGTAGCACATAAACATGCACTCCTGCCATGTGGTTATTCGCACTGCTTACACAACTTGCACATTGGCAGTATATCTTTTACAAGCTTCAAACATCTCAGTAACCTTTCAATGAATGGGAACTTGCTTCCATCTTCTTCACAATGTAATTCCCTGTGATTTAAAACTTACATTTAGATCTTTATCATGGTACACCTCACCTCTCTGGACAACCAGGTTTAAGCGTCCAGCTAAAATCATGAGACATATGATTTATGGAGAAAAGTTAGAACAAGGATGATGTCAGCAAAGTAGGCAGGTGCCTAGAAATGTTCTATAGCAGCACAAAGCATTCTCATTCAAGGTACATTAACAACTTCTTAATCTGAACATTCAGCTAAATTCCTTTACCCTGGAGGGGGCAATATCTCTGGAGTCACAATTGCCCAAGGTAAAGTAACACAGATATATATTTATCACAAGCATGATGAGTTAAACACATTAAGTAGTTTAGTAGACAAACGGTTCCTTGCATAAATCACATTATTAAAACAAAAGTCTGTAATTGTGAGTCTTGTCTGTCTGCCCTGGTTTAGACCGCAAGCTCCTTTGGGCAGGGACTGTCTCTTTTTTTTTTTTTTTCCAAAGCAACTTGTGCATGTAATACACACAAAGATCAGCAGAGGGAACAAGTCATCAATAAAAGAAAGAAGAGTGACAATAGGCAAGAAATAGTCTGCAAGTCTCATGAATAACTTAGGAATTTGCATCCCTCCCCTGCAGTGGAGGAAAACAAATTTAGTGCAATACAATTAAGCAGCTGTGATTTGCACTGCCTACGAGACTCATAAGGTTTGCATAAAAGGCAAATGAATCATGGCTACAGGTAGCTGTTATGTCCCTGAAGAAAAGCACAAACTGGACCCTCTTTTTTTTTTTTTTTTTCCCCGAATGCAGGGCTTGTTTAAAGTGAATGTATCTGTGCAGAAGCGGGGAGGAAACAAGCTCTCTCGGTAACTTTGACATAAGTTACAAATCTGAGTTTTAAAATCCAATGTTTTAGCTTTTGGGGTGTGGGATACCTTCTGTGGTTTTCTTTACATTCTTTAGGGACTATAGTCAGTAAATGAACACAATACCATAAATCTCACAGTAAATTACAACAGATGCAACATGCTTTGAACCCAAGTGCAGCATGGAGCTATAAGAATACAAATATTAAATCTAATGTAATAAAAGAGAAACAAAGTGAGGCAACCCAGGCAGTTGCCTAGAAGGGCACTGGGATAGCACAAAATCCTGGTATACAAGGTATATAAAATTTGTAATAACTACACAATCCAAAACTCAGCTAAATAATTCCTATTTATTTATTTATTTCTCAGAAAATGCCGTCATGCACCTTTCAGTAAATCACAAAGTTGAAAGTTAACATAGCGTGACAAAAAAACAGCTGGAGGAAAATCAAGGCTACATTCCTGAAGGGAAGCTTTATATTTAACCTCCGTAATACTATACCCATAAGACTTAAAGAAAAGCATGAATTGTCATACCCTTTTTAACAACCAGATTCAAGAAAGATAAACAACATTATCCCCAGCAACGAAATCCTGGTGCTGCATATACAAAGCTTGCACCGTCTGCTGTAGAAGAGACAGGAACCTCAATATCAATATTAATATTAGCCATTTTACAACAAATACAATAATATTGTAAATAGTAACAAAGAATAAAAATAAGAAAGAAATGAAAAAGGATCACAGCAAACAGGGTCAAAAAATACAGAAAAGTATGCAGTATGACGTCAATATACTCACCACCTAAGCAGATACCTCGGATCAAGTAATTGCAACGAACCTCTCACGAGCTGGCCAGTATCGCAAGACCGGGGCGTTGTTAGTCAATCACCGAAACAGGCATCGGGGGTCCCGCTTTCCTCACAAAAAACCAAGCAGTCCCCGTCTACGAATCAGAAGATTGCAGAGCACCTCTCACGAGCTGATCAGTATCGTAAGACCGATGCACCGTTGATCAATCAACCAAAAACAGATAACTTGTCAGCAGTCCTGCCGCTGACTCCTCACACGGGGCACCAATTGTTGAAATTCTTTCAACATATCCCAATAAAGTTATAAGTCCCAATAAATGTATATACAGAGAAACAAAAATTAGAGAAACAAAAATTATAGAATTTTTTCTTTTTATTCAACTGCCATTTGGATGACAGAGCTATGCAAGAATATTACATAGGAAGCAAGTATAGGAACAATCTCATCAAATACAGAGATGAAGTTGCCTGTAAGAAGTTGCTTGCTAATACAATTGTCTCCTTTCTTATATGTACATAATTCTGGCATCATCACACATTCCTTGCATTTTATTTAGCTCGTTACTAGTTTATCTCAAACCTTCTGGCGTCTAACTTTCTCTCCCCTTTTTTTCCCTTCTGCAGTACTATCAGACACCTGTTTCACATGTCTTGCCAACCTCTGTTCTTACTTTCATCTCATGGTCATGCTGTAGACATCCTGTTACTCTACTCCCTTCTTTCTCAGGACTCTCAGCACATTCTTAATAAAGGTTATTATAATGTCAGATTTTCAGTGTCAGCTATTCCAGCTGCACTTCTGGAGTCCATTTTATATTTGTGACTCCATTTTGTCAGTTTTAATATATACAGTTTCCATTATTGCTGAAAACCGGGAGATGACCATCTCAAAAACGACCTAAGGACGACCATCTCTAAGGTCGACCTAAATTTCATGATTTGGGCATCCCCGACTGTATTATCGAAACCTAGTTATAGGTGGTATAGACATTTTTAAAATAAATAATATGACTTGCTTCTAACTATGAGGCTACTGAGGACAGATGACAGTTAAGAGGTGCTAAATCTAAATGGATTAGAGTCAATGTAAGCTATCAACTGAATGACAGTGGTAAAGAAATGTCCACTTATTTCTAAGTAGTGGACCAGCTGTACTAGAGGACTAAGCAATATATTAAATAAGATTAGCAAGAGAGGCCCCTGCAGAACTCTACAAGGTAATGAATACTAATTAAATGAAACCAAATTAAAGGACAGTCTGTAGGAGTGATGCGAGAGAAAAGAGTGAAACACTGCATCGTGACATTCCTAATACCAAACTCGTTCAAAAGGGCTCAAAGTAAGTTGTGGTCAACCAGATTGAAGGCAGATCTGACAGGTCTAGAGAGGCAATGAGAACATACTTTTCTCTATATAAAAGCCCTTGGACCTTACTAATGAGTGCTACTAAGGCTTCTATGAAAGGACACTTAATAAGTAGTATGTTGACTGTTTGCCACAGTAGAGGGCAGGATAGGGCTGGAGAATGTGCTGGTTATGAGAATGAACAGCACTTGCAATAACTGTTAGTGCTACAGAAACACAGGCACACTTCCCACCTCCTAAAGAGGTGGTAGGTGTCCTCATTATTTGCCTGCAGTTGCAGTTATTTTATTGAGAATAAAAAAAAAACATTCAGACCTAATGAGCATCCAGAACCCTTCCTCAACCCCCTTTAAGTAACCCCACCCCCTAAACCTCAAATGAGCACCTAGAACCCCTCCTCCCCCAGATGAGTATCTCTCCCTAGCCCCAACCTTCCCCCTTCCAGTAGCAGCTCAACCACAGTAGTACCGCAAGAACACTGCTAGAGGCACAACTGTCATTTTGAAAATAGGGCAGGAGCATCTTGGGATTGCTCCTTCCCCCC
Source organism: Microcaecilia unicolor (assembly GCF_901765095.1). Taxonomy (NCBI): domain Eukaryota; kingdom Metazoa; phylum Chordata; class Amphibia; order Gymnophiona; family Siphonopidae; genus Microcaecilia; species Microcaecilia unicolor. Next base: position 147,657,742 of record NC_044037.1, read on the forward strand.
CCCCCCCCCACCCAACTAACCCACCTGTGATACTCCCAGCAAGTGCTGAGGGGAGAATTGGTTGGCTGGGAGCATGTAAAGATTCTTACGGGCGGAGTTGGGAAAGAGGTTGGGATGCTCATTGAGAAGGGGGTAGGAGGTGACTAGGTATGCTTATTGAGGAGATCTTGTTGTAAGCAGCTGATGCAATTACCATATGATAAATGTCTGCCCCATGCTTAACATTAGGCGCGATTCCCAGGCGTAAGTGCTATTCTGTAAATCTTGCCTAACTTTAAGCATGACTTATAGAATAGCGTTTTTTACGTTGCCATTGTTTTTGGCACCATATATAGAACTCACCTCCATAAGTGTTTATATGCTTCATGAAATAGTGTACGTGAAAGCTAAGAGGCAGGTGTAGTTTTGTGCATGCGTGTGCTACTATAAAGTACAGGCATGAGTGCCAATTTCAGCCATACCCCAACTATTCTCTGTTCCTGGAAATACTTATGTGTGTATCAAATAATAGTAGATGCATATGTTTTAAGCACCTATTTTAATGCATATATGCTGGGGTGATTTAATAAGCACCTATTTGAACATGTAAAAAATGCTGTACCACATGCTCAAGTTGCTTATAACATTGCTCCCCCAAATAGACTAATCTTACAAGACCTTATGGCAAAAAAAAGTAGCTGGCCTGTATCTGATTTATGAATCTGTTACTCTTAATTCTTTTAACATTGTTATCTTTTTAAAGAACAAAAGTTGTGGGACAGATTTGTATTATTTAACTTCCCAACCATTTATTACTTAAAATAGCTAAGAGTTTATGGGTAAAATTAAATTGTATCCACATTCTGTAGAATGGATCTGTTCTCTCATTAAGAGGAACTATGTACTTAGGAAACTGCATTTCTGAAATCAATTTTAAACTTCTAGAGTTTAAAGTAGCCTAGTGTTCCTGGTATATAAAAACCCTGTTACCGAATCCATATCAGCTGACGTGAGTTAAATATTGATCCTTGTGCTGAAGGAAATACCTCTATATCATTAGATGGTAGCATACATCATCTTTCAAGGAAATAAGCAATGCAGGGATTTTTTGAACATGCTGTATTTTTTTTCTCTGTCTTATGACTTATATATGGTATTTCTTTTACCATCATGTGGGGGAAGTTATCAAGGTGTATAAACAGAGGGCTTTTATTGCAACTTGATTTACCATGGGAGCGAGCAACCTGTAGCATCTCAGTACTGCAAGTTGCTAACCTGTATGAAAAATGAATAATGCTGCTTTCAAACCTCCTCACATGTATCCTTATTCCATTGGCCTGAGAGCATTGGGCTGCCAAGTCATGGCTGGATGCTCCTGAGCCACATGTTAAAGGGGCAGGCACCCTTGAATAATAGTGGTGGCTAAAGTATCCTTCCCAACCGAAAGCTCCTCCTGGACCCCCCCCCCCCATTCAAAGCCCTCTATAATTGCCCCCCAACCAGACCTCCCCATCCCGAAGGGCCCCCCTAGTGCCTAATACCCCACCTGGAAGATTCCCTTCCCTCAAGGTAGTAACCCCTCCACCCCCCTCCTGAAGGTCCCTTCCAGGTCTACCTATGTTAACATGACCCCTAGCGGTAGAAACACAAGATTTTTGCTAGAAGATACAGTGCCATTTTGTTTGAAGGTACCAATAAGGACAGGTGTGAATATCGGTGAAAACATTTCTTCACTCAGTGTGTAATAAACTCTGTAATTTGTTGCTAGAGAATGTAGTAAAAGCAGTTAGCTTAGCGGAGTTTAAAAAAGGTTTGGCTAGCTTCCTAAAAAAGAAGTCCATAAGCAATTATTAAGATGGACTTGGGGAAAATCCACTGCTTATTTCTAGGATAAGCAGCATAAAATGTAATGTACTGTTTTGGGATCTTGCCAGGTACTTGTCACCTGGATTGGCCACTGTTGGTCTTCGGTCTGTCCCAGTATGGCAAACACTTATGTTCTTATGACTGGGGATTGTTCTTGCCCAGAACACTAGACACAAGGGATCTTCCTAAGGTAGGCCCAGGGGTGTTTACTGCTTTGATTAGGGGTGGGAAAACTTCTGGGTGGGGCATTGGCCACTATGGGGGGATCCTTTGGCTTTGGGATGTGTGTGGTTGGTGCAGTACTGTGGGGGATCTTTGATTTGGGAGGCCCAAGAGGGGCTTTCAGCTTTTTTTGTGGGGGGGGGGGGGGGGGACTCTGGCCATCACTATTATATAAAATGGTGCACATTTACATACCTAGTGAGCATTTGCTTTTCATAGAGTGGAGGAGTAACCTGGTGGTTAGAACATCAAGCTTGCCATCCCAGCGGTACCTGGTTCAAAACCCACTTCTGCTCTTTGTTATCTTGGCAAGCCACTTAATCCTCCATCGCTCAGGTACAAAAATTGGATTTTGAACCCTCCAGAAACAGGGAAATACGTAATGTACCTGAATGCAACTCGCTGTAAGCTACTACTGAAAAAGGTGTGAGCAAAATCCAAAGAAAGAAAGAGAAATAATTTGTATGTTTTGCATCTCATTACTATGTAATACAGGGTGACCTAAATAATGCTGTGTTAGGCCACCCAAACCAGCACTAGAACCCCTTAACATATGTTATGGGGCAAATAATGCAGGTTAGTGCCCTAACATAACTTGATAACTATCCCCTATAATATTTTTTATACCTTTTTATTTTCTAGCCATTCTACCCTTTCTCTTCCGTAGGCTTCAAATGAAGATGAACGAATTTCTGTGGGTAGCCGTGGAAGTCTGAGGGTCAGTAACTCTATGATCGAGTGTTCGTGATTACAAATACTTTTCAGTACTGTTATTATGAGTAGAAGTATTATTACTAATTTTAGTGTTTTGGGAGTACTGTGTACCTTGAATATTTTCTTTAAAGAAACTTCAAGAAGCACCCCAGTGAGGAGACCTGTGTTGCCTGTGTTATCTGAGGAACATCTGGAGAATTTTCCAGATAAAGCTACTCAGCACGTGCAGGAAGAAATCAATGATAACAGACCAGTTCCAACTCAGTTTTCATTATATTAATCTGTTAAGGAGGAGATGTTTTGCTAACTCTCTACTGTTTTTAAGTATTATTTGCTGTTTTTTCCTCCACCACTTTCTTGTTTTCTTATTAGTGTTCCTAACAAGGAATTCTGCTTATAATATATCTGCTTTAAGACTGTGCATCTCTATCATTATATAGTAGCTTCTAGTTCAGTTGTTGTCCATTTTGTTTTATTTTAGTTGTTGCATTTGTCATAATTGCCTTTTGATACAACCTCAAGGCAGTTTACAATAATCCAGATAAAAACAGAAAAACATTCTAAATCTATTCAGTATACAAAATCGTAAACATAAAAGCAGATAAGGAGGGGAATGTGAATAGCACAGCAATAAAAACTAAATAAACTAACACATATCTGGAACATATAGGATGATTGAAAACAAAATAAAATAAATTACACAAAACAAAATAAAAATAAATGAAACAAACCAATAAATAAAATTAAATAAATTAAAATAAAATTAGGAGCTAAGTACTAAGTCTATCCCCCGCTCTTACCCACAACATTGAAACATTGTTTGAATGACCATATCTTAATGCCCACCTTAAATTTCATTTTAAAAATCTCAATCTAAGTTCTGAGGGGAAAGAATTACACATCACAGGGGTGACACAACTAAAAGCAGTATGATGAGATCTATCTAGCTATAACTTTTAAAATGAGGGAACCACCAATAGTTAGCCAAGAAGAGTACAGTGCTCTGGATGGCTGATAAGTAATCAATGCTGTATGAAGGTAGTGTGGGATCCCAGTATAATAGGTCTGATGAGCTAATATTAATATCTTGAACATTATCTGTCTGCAACTGGTAACCAATGCTGTTTTTGTAGGAAGGGGTAAAATGAAAATGAGATTTGATTCCATACGGAAAAAAGATTCCTATATTTTGTATTAACTGTAACAACTTCAACTGAAAATTTGGACAGCCCACCAACAAAGAGTTAAGAGTAATCCAATCTATGTATCACCAGACTGTGAAGCAAGATCTTCAGTATAACAGTTTCAAAAAGATGTCTTAACGAATGAATTTGCCTTTAATATAAAAAAGAAACTTTAGTTATTTTTGGAAGTATATGAAACTAAAGAGAGTTTTGAATCAGTTATCACTCCCAAAGAAAGAAGGGAATTTTTCATAACAATAGATTGATGTTGATTTTTAAGATGATATAGTTGACAGGATGAACTCAAAATTCATATGGCTTCGCTCTTATGAAGATTTAATATTAAGTTGTGATCCCCAGTCAGGTGGAAATCCTGTTTCTTCTAGTTCTGCTTGAAATAAAACATGCCAAAAATCATATGTTATTACCAACCGAATGTCGTCGGCATCAAAATATGTGCTAAGTCCCAAATCCCGAATCTGCAATGCCTGTGATGCAATAAAAGTAGTGAACAAAATGGGAGCTGACACAGAGCCCTGTGGAATGCCAAAAGATAAAGGAAAAACTGCTGAAAAGCTATAATTAACTGAAACTTGAAAAATAAGGTCTGAATCAGTTCAAAGCTACCCCTGTAATACCTGAGTCCTGCAATCTTTTCAAGAGAAGATTGTAGTGTATAGTGTCAAAAGCTACACTCGATCCAGTTGAATCAATAAAACATCCTGACAGCTATTCCTGACACACACTTTCATCGAAAAGGTTTACTAATAATGTTTCTGCAACCATTTTGGAAATCTGATTGGCGAAGGTGGAAGATGATTAGTTCTGCATTTGGTAAGGGTTTTTCTGTATTCTTCATGTGTACCCAAAGTGAAGTATTCTGCAAGTATATAGTTTCTCTGGAAAGATCTACAGCAGTCCTCTGCTTTACCAGTACAAGGTATATTGGTATTCTGACAAATTAAAGAGTAGAAAATTGCCTGGACCATATGGTGTAAATCCCAGAGTACTGATAGAATGGAAAAATGAACTTACAGAGCTATTGTTTGTAATATGTAATTTATCTTAAAATCTAGCATGGTATTGGAAGATTGGAGAATAGCCAACATAACGCCAATTTTTAAAAAGGGTTCCAGAGGTGATCTGGGAAGTTATAGACCGGTGAGCCTGACATCGGTGCTGGGCAATATGGTACAGACCTTTATAAAGAATAAAATTACAGAGCATACACATAAGCATGGATTAATGATACAAAGCCAGTATGGATTTAGTCAAGAGAAATCTTACTTCAGTCTACTATATTTCTTTGAATGGGTGAACAAACGTGGATAAAGGTGAGCCAGTCGATATTGTGTATCTGGATTTTCAAAAGGCATTTGACAAAGCACCTCATGAAAGACTCTTGAGTACATTAGAAAGTCGTGGGATAGGAGGTAATGTCCTATTGCAGATTAAGAACTGGTTAAAAGATAGAAAACAGAGAGTAGGGTTAAATGGTCAGTATTCTCAATGGAGAAGGGTATAGATAGTGGGGTTCCCCAGGGATCTGTGCTGGGACTGCTGCTTTTTAACACTAGTGAGGTAATTACATTTGCTGAAAACAAGGTTATTAAAAGTTGTTAAATCCAAGAGGACCTTACAAGACTGGGAGACTGGGCATCCAAATGGCTGATGATGTTTAATGTGAGCAAGTGCAAAATGATGCATGTGGGAAAGAGAGGTGTTGTTGCTGGGAAATTTCAGTCTGCCAGATGTGGTTTGGAAAGTTCCATCTGTAGTATCGGAAAGAAGTAGAGAGATCGTGGATGCTTTAAAGTGCTCTACTCAGAGAAATGGTGATGGAACCCATGAGGGAGGGAGCGACGCTGGATCTGGTGCTCACAAATGGGGATTGTGTGTCAAATGTCCAAGTGAGCATCAGTGACCATCAAACAGTTTGGTTTGATATAACAGCTGAAGTGGAGGGCGGCTACTCGAAACTCAAAGTCCTGGATTTCAAGCATGCTGACTTTAGTAAAATGGGGGAATACCCGAGGAAGGAGCTGACGGGTTGGGAGGACATACAAGAAGTGGAAGTGCAGTGGTCCAGGCTGAAAGAAGCTATCAATTTGGCTACAAGCTTTTATGTAAGGAAAGTTAATAAAAGTAAGAGAAAAAGGAAACCGATATGGTTCTCCAAGCAAGTGGCTGAGATAATAAAGGCTAAAGAGTTGGCGTTCCAGAAATACAGAAAAACTCAAGAAGAAGAACATGGAGAGGAATACCATATGAAACTGAAAGAAGCCAAGAGAGAGATGCGTCTGGTGAAAGCGCAAGAAAAAATGGCTAGAAATGTAAGGAGGGGCGACAAAAATTTCTTCAGGTGTATTAGTGAAAGGAGGAAGACTAAAAATGGAATTGTGAGACTGAAAGATGCTGCGAACCGCTATGTGGATAATGATCAAGAAAAAGCAAATGTGCTAAACAAATACTTCAGTTCTGTTTTCACTGAAGAAAATCCTGGAGAAGGACCACAATTGACTGGCAAAAGTACATTTGAGAATGACATATGAGAACGGAGTGGATATAGCACCATTCACGGAAGAGAGTGTTTATGAACAACTTGAAAATCAAAAGGTGGACAAAGCAATGGTACCGGACGGGATCCATCCCAGAATATTGAGGGAGCTCAGACAGGTTCTGGCGGGTCCTCTTAAAGATTTGTTTAATAAATCCTTGGAGACAGGGAAGGTTCCGTGGGATTGGAGAAGAGCAGATGTGGTCCCTCTTCACAAAAGTGGTGATAGGGAAGAAGCTGGAAACTACAGGCCGGTAAGCCTCATTTTGGTTATTGGAAAAGTAATGGAAGCGATGCTGAAAGAAAGGATAGTGAATTTCCTGGAATCCAATAAGTTGCAAGAGCCGAGACAACATGGTTTTACCAAAGGTAAATCGTGCCAAACGAATCTCATTGAATTCTTTGACTGGGTAACCAGGGAATTGAATCAAGGACATGCGATAGATGTCATCTACTTAGATATCAGCAAAGTCTTTGACACGGTTCCTCACAGGAGGCTCTTGAATAAACTTGACAGGCTGAAGATAGGACCCAACGTGGTGAACTGGATTAGGAACTGGTTGACGGACAAACGCCAGAGGGTGGTGGTTAATGGAATTTGCTGAGATGAGGGAAAGGTGAGTAGCGGAGTACCTCAGGGATTGGTGCTGGGGCCGATTCTGTTCAGTATATTTGTGAGCGACATTGCCGAAAGGTTTGAAGGTAAAGTTTGCCTTTTTGCGGATGATACCAAGATTTGCAACAGAGTGGACACCCCGGAGGGAGTGAAAAACATGAAAAAGGATCTGCAGAAGCTAGAAGAATGGTCTAATATTTGGCAATTAAAATTCAATGCAAAGTGATGCACTTAGGGAGTAGAAATCCACGGGAGACGTATGTGTTAGGCGGTGAGAGTCTGATATGTACAGGCAGGGAGTGGGATCTTGAGGTGATAGTATCTGAGGATCCGAAGGTGACAAAACAGAGTGACAAGGTGGTGACCGTAGCCAGAAGGATGCTAGGCTGTATAGAGAGAGATGTGACCAGCAGAAGCAAGGAGGTGTTGATGCCCCTCTACAAGTCGTTGATGAGGCCCCACTTGGAGTATTGTGTTCAGTTTTGGAGGCTGTATCTTCTAAGGATGTAAAAAGAATTGAGGCGGTACAAAGAAAAGCTACAAAAATGGTATGGGATTTGTGTTAGAAGACATATAAGGAGAGACTTGCTGACCTGAATATGTATACCCTGGAAGAAAGGAGAAACGGGTGATAAGATACAGACGTTCAAATATTTGAAAGGTATTAATCTGCAAACAAATCTTTTCTGGAGATGGGAAGGCGGTAGAACTAGAGGACATGAAATGAGGTTGAAGGGGGGCAGACTCAAGAAAAATGTCAGGAAGTATTTTTTCACAGAGAGAGTGGTGGATACTTGGAATGCCCTCCCACGGGAGGTGGTGGAGATGAAAATGGTAACGGAATTCAAAAATGCATGGGATAAACATAAAGGAATCCTATTCAGAAGGAATGGATCCTCAGAAGCTTAGCGGAGATTGGGTGGCAGCACCAGTGGTTGGGAGACGGAGCAAGTAATGGGAAGACTTCTACGGTTTATGCCCCGAAAATGGCAAGGATAACTCAAAGTCAGGTATACATGTAAAGTAGCACATATGAGTTTATCTTGTTGGGCAGACTGGATGGACCGTACAGGTCTTTCTCTGCCATCATGTACTATGTTACTATGTTATAGCTACATGATACAGGGTTCCATATTAGGAATCACCACTCAGGAAAAGGAACTAGGTGTCATCGTTGGTGATATGTTGAAACCTTTTGCTCAGTGTGCGGTGACGACTAAGAAAGCAAGTAGAATGCTGGGAATTATTAGGAAAGGAATGGAAAACAAAAATGAGAATCTTATAATGCCTTTGCATCGCTCCATGGTGCGACAGCACCTTGAATACTATGTGCAATTCTGTCATTGTATCTCAAAAAAGATATAGCAGAATTAGAAAAGGGACAGAGAAGGGTGATTAAAATGATAAAGGGGATGGGACAACTTCCTTATGAGGAGAAGCTAAAGTGACTAGATCCTGCAGTTCCTGTTAGATTCTATCTGTTAATGCTGTGGTACAAAGCTTTTAAAACTAAGTGGAAAAGACTATGGAGATTAGCTGTTAAAATTTGCTTTTTATATTTTTATTTTGCCTAACACTAACCTACAATTCCTCCTTTAAACCCCAATCTTTAAATTCCCAAAGCACAAAGCAAGTAGCGTTTGTGTACTAAAGAAAAATTTGATGCATATGTTGATTTGTATCTGAGTCCAATGTAGCTTGGATAGTGGAGGTTCAAATAGGTACGTGACGCTGTACTGCTTATTACTTTACACATGTTGGCTTTGATTATTAACATTGAAAGAACAGGGAGGAGTGCTGGAGAGGTGTCTGTGGGTGTGAGCTGCAGGCTTGTAAGCTCTTTGAGCAGGGACTGTCTTTCTTCTATGTTTGTGCAGCGCTGCGTACGCCTTGTAGCACTATAGAAATGCTGAATAGTAGTAGTAGTAGTGGACGCCCTGCCTGCTGGTGCTATCATTTGCAAGGCCTTTACCATCTGTATTAGTGCGTCCCTGCTGCAGGTTGCAGCCACGGGTGTGTGGCCATGGATGTGTGCCTCCTTCAGAGCTACAGAGATGCGTGGAGCGTGGGACTCTGCTCCTTTCCAATGAGGAAAAGGAAAGGAGAGATGACGACAACTCTGGTTCTGATTATAGTTAAAGGACCTATAGATTTTCATCTTCGAGCTGTTGCGGAGCCGATACCAACTTCTGGGAGTACTTTGTCTACCAATGTTTCTCATTCTTCAGGGGGTAAAACTCCTCCTAAGTGTTGAGCTCAAACCACAAAAGACAAGGATAACATTTTCTTCATTTAACATTAACCGTGTATTTTCAGCAAACTTGCATAGATAGATTATTACATAGAAACAGAAAATGATGGTAGATAAATCTGGTCTGCCCAGCCCAACCATCTACTTTATCTTCCTCTCCCTTGGAGATCCTATGTACTTGTCCTATACTTCCTTGAATTCATTTCCAGTCTTTGTTTTTACCACCTCCATTGAGAGGGCCTTTCCACGCATCCACCAACCTTTCTGTAAAGTAGTATTTCCTTAGATTACTCCGGAGTCTATCCCCTTTCTCCTTACTCCTATGTCTTCTCATTTCTCAGCTTCCTTTCAGTTAAAAGAGACTTGACTCCTGTACATTTATGCCATGAAGGTATTTAAATGTCTCTATCATACCTCTTCTTGGCTGCTTTTCTTCTAAAGTATATATATTGAGATCTTTAAATCTGTTCCCATTTTTTTAGCATTTGATTGTAGCTACCAAATTCTAGACCATTATCAAGTTTCACCAGATCCCTCCTCATCATTGTTCTCTCTAAGCTATGTGGGAGTCATCCAGCCTCATTACTGCTATTGGAGGAGGGTGGGGTGGGGTGATGCTTCAATGTCATGTTTTCATTCACCAGAGACAGACAGGTCCTCTGAGTCCTGCACAGCTTACCTATCCCTTGCAATTGAAAATGTGATATTGAAACAGCACTGCCACTGTGGAGATGCAGGACTTGCATACAGCTTAAGAATGTTTCCTCTATCAACACCATCAGGAGTGTCTGTCCTATTGCAGATTGTGGTATCATCTGCAAAGAGACAAGTTTTACCAGACAGCCCTTCCACAATGTCGCTTACAAAAATGTTATGTTAAAAACAGGAGGACCAAGGACTGGTCTCTCTGGCACACCACTCTTTCTCTAAGGACAAGCAAGACATCTGTCTGTTCTGTCCAACAGTACTACAGCCCTACTAGAATACTCCTTCCCTTAACACATGGAATTTCTATCCGTAAGGATTCCATTCTGCTGTTTCATGTAGAATATTTATTTTGTTTGACTCCATTCCCTCTTTAATATTTAGCGCAACCTCCCTTCAAATTTGATCCACTCATCGTGATATAATTTGTACCCTGTTAACACAGTGTCCCATTGATTGTCCTCCTTGCACCAGGTCTCTAAGATGCCTATTATATCTACCTCTGTATTTAGTGCTATATACTATAACTCTTCCTTCTTATTTTTTAGGCTTCTAGCATTTGTGTGCAGGCACTTCAAATTTTGTTTTCTCCGAGGACAAGCAGGCTGCTTGTTCTCACATGTGGGTCGACGTCTGCGTCGGCCCAGGAATCGGCATTTTGCAAGCAAAATATTTAAAAAAGTCTTGCCAGAGTCTTCTGGTGCGCATGCAGTGTGCACTGGGCATGCGCGGACCGATTTCCCGCCCGTCGCATGAGTGCGTTCCTCAGTTCTTTTTTTCTCCGCGTTGAGGTGCGGACAAGTTTTTTTTCTCCGCTCCTCTCAGGCCCGGGAAAGAGTCTTATTCGTTTTGTGGCTTTTGCCTTATTTTCTTTTCCTTTTCCTAGAAATTTTACAGTTTAAAAAAAAAACTTCCCTTAGTTTTCTTTATTTTTGTCCTTTTAAAGTTTCCTTTGTTTTTGACCGCGCGGTCGGGTTGTTCCTTTCTTTTCATGCCCTTTTTTCTTTTAACAGGCACAATCGCGTCTTCATTTCGCTGAAGCCGTTTTTCCTTCCATGTCATCGAAGACACCCAGCGGCTTCAAACATTGTACTCGGTGCAACCGAACCATCTCGAGTACCGATACCCACGCCTGGTATGTCCAGTGCCTTGGGCCCGAACATAGCGCTCGGTGCGGTACTTCGGCATCGACATCAGTACCGAGGTCATCGGCGTCGACATCGAAAGGAGCATCGACGTCGGGGAGAGAGGTAATGGCTGCTGAGAGACCAAGCTCGCGCTGGGAGCAGCGAGGCTTCGAGTGGGTCTCCACCTGCCTCGAAGCCTCCTGTTATGCAGGCCCCTCAGGACAGACCTTCATCGGACCCGGCTCCGAGGAGGCTTGAGGATTTCACGTCCTCCTCATGGGTACCAAGGAGCCTCGATGATGGGCATCGAGCGAAGGCTAAGAAGCACCGTCATCATTCTTCTACACACGGTGCCAGGAGCCCCGGGGCGTTGAGGGATTTGGCATCTGAGAAGCGTTGGCGCTGAGAGGATCGCTCCCCCTCTATTCAAGAGGTGCCAATTTCACAGTCTCCTTGCAGCCTGGTACCTACTCCAGAGCCTCGATAGATTCTGCAACCGGCTGCTTTAGCAACCCTGCAGCCTTGTCCGACGGCGGTTCTCGATGAGTGCATCAGGGCCCTGCTTCCAGAACTTCTGGAAGGATTTCTGCGCCAGTCTGCTTCAGTGTCGGGGGTGCTTGTGCCTTCCGTAACGTCTGCTGCTTGTGCCTTCCGTACCGTTTGCTGCAGCGGCATCTGGCCCTTCACCTGTGGTGAGGTCCCCGACCTCGGTGCCGCCTGCCACTCAGGTCGACTCCCCTTTGACATCAGTGGAGGAAGCTTCATCGGAGTCCAGGTGTGTGTCGACTTCTCGGCACCGCCATCAAGGACATAGTTCCACGGCGTTGAGGCAGGCTCAGTTTCAGACTGCTCTGAGGGATGTCTTGTCCGTTCTCCGAGGACAAGCAGGCTGCTTGTTCTCACGACTGGGTGACGTCCGCAGCAGCCCCCACCAACCGGAAGAAGCTTCGCGGGTGGTCCGCACGCATGGCACGCCCACCGCGCATGCGCGGCCGTCTTCCCACCCGTGCGCGACCGTTCCCGCCAGTCTTTTCTTTTCCGCGCTGGAGAGAATCGTGCGTCGCCGCTCTCTCTTAGTCAGCCCCGGAAAACCGTCGCGTTGTCTGCGAATTCGCTAATTTTTTGTTTTTTGTTGCCGCGTGCTTCAAACCTTTTTCTTTCTTAAAAAAAAAAAAAAAAAAGGAAGAGAACGCGCTGAATTTTTCCCTCGTTTTTCTAGCGGGGGCGTCGCGTTGCGGCCTTGTGGCCGCGCGGTCGCTTTATTTTTCGAGGTATGATTTACCGCCACCATCGACGACTTAAACTTTGCGACGCGATTTTTCCGTCGATGTCCTCGAAGGTCCCGAGTGGATTTAAGAAGTGTGGTCGGTGCGGCCGGCCTATCTCGCAGACCGACACCCACGCTTGGTGCCTCCAGTGCCTCGGGCCGGAGCACAATATCAAGTCGTGTTCTTTGTGTCTTGGTCTCCGGAAACGGACTCAGGTTGCGAGGCAAGTTCTTCGGGACCGTCTTTTTGGAACTTGCGCCGGCCCCTCGACGTCGACCTCGACGGCATCGGTACCGACGGCCGGTTCTTCGGTACCGGTGTCCGCGAAATCGGCACCGATAGCATCGACCCCAGGAGTACAGGTCCCGTCGGCCCGCCGGTCCTCCGGTGACGGTAGGGGTGAGAGGCCGCGTGGGCAATCGGCCCCGGTCACTCCCTCTGCTCATGGCCCTCGGGACCGAACCCTGTCCGACCCAGCCCCTCGAGACCGAGGGGGATCGACCTCCTCCTCCGTTCCACCTGGCGCCGAAGACGGGCACCGCAAGAAACAAAAGAAGCACCGTCATCGGTCCCCATCGGTGCGCCCGGCCCTCGGTGCCGGAGAGGAATCGACGCCGAAGCGTCCGCGTCGAGAGGAATGGTCCCCCTCGGTAGTGGAGGTACTGACGCGTCAGAGCCCCAGCACTTCGGTGCAGTCTCCTGGACCCGAGCAGCTTCCGGCACCGACGCCTCTACCGGCCCCCCCCCCCGTCTTTCCCGACAGCGGGCCTGGACGAGTGCCTCCGAGCCATCCTTCCGGGGATCCTGGAAGGGCTGATGCGCCAGGCTGTGCTGGCGCCGGGGGTGCTTGCGCCCTCGGCGCCATTGACTGTGGCGCCGGCGAGCTCTAGCCCGGTGCCGAGGCCTTTGACACCGCCGCCGCATGCGGCGCCGGTCTCGACCGCCACGCAGGTGGAGTCCCCGTCGACGTCGATGTAGGGAGCTTCGTCCCCGCCGGCGCGGGAGTCCACCGCTCGACGACACAGAGGCCTCGGTGCCTCGACGTCGAGCCGGGCCCGGTTAAGGACTCAGCTGCATGAGCTTATGTCCGATACCGAGGAAGAGGCCTCGTGGGGGGAAGAGGAGGACCCCAGATATTTCTCCTCAGAGGAGTCTGTGGGCCTTCCCTCTGACCCCACGCCTTCACCAGAGAGGAAGCTCTTGCCTCCTAAGAGCCTCTCCTTTGCCTCCTTTGTCAGGGACATGTCTATTTGCATTCCCTTCCCCGTGGTCTCTGTGGATGAGCCGAGGGCTGAGATGCTCGAGGTCCTCGACTATCCATCACCACCTAGAGAGTCCTCCACGGTGCCGTTGCACAATGTCCTTAAGGAGACACTGCTTCGGAACTGGATGCGACCATTATCTAATCCCACCATCCCCAAGAAAGCAGAGTCCCAGTACAGGATTCACTCGAACCCAGAGTTAATGCGGCCCCAATTGCCTCATGGCGGTCGTGGATTCTGCTCTCAAGAGGGCACGGAGTTCGAGGGATACCGCCTCGGTGCCCCCGGGGCGGGAGTCTCGCACTCTGGACTCGTTTGGGAGGAAGGCCTACCAATCTTCCATGCTCGTGACCCGCATCCAATCTTACCAGCTCTACACGAGCATCCACATGCGGAACAATGTGAAGCAACTGGCGGACCTGGTTGATAAGCTCCCGCCGGAGCAGTCCAGGCCTTTTCAGGAGGTGGTCAGGCAGCTGAAGGCGTGCAGAAAGTTCCTGTCCAGGGGTATCTATGACACCTGTGACGTGGCATCTCGTGCTGCGGCCCAAGGTATAGTGATGCGCAGGCTCTCATGGCTGCGTGCCTCTGACCTGGACAACTGCACCCAGCAGAGACTGGCCGACGTCCCTTGCCGGGGGGATAATATCTTTGGTGAGAAGGTCGAGCAGCTGGTGGACCAACTGCATCAGCGGGAAACCGCCCTCGACAAGCTCTCCCACCGGGCGCCTTCAGCACCCACCTCAGCAGGTGGACGTTTTTCCTGGGCCCGGCAGGCTGTGCCCTATTCTTTTGCCAAGCATAGGTACACCCAGCCGGCCCGAAGGCCTCGTCAGGCACAGGGACAGCCCCAGCAAGCTTGTTCTCGTCAACAGCGTGCGCCTAAGCAGCCCCATGCGCCTCCACAGCAAAAGCCGGGGACGGGCTTTTGACTGGATCCACGGGAACATAGCCGCCCTCAAAGTGTCCGAACCGGACGATCTGCCGGTCGGAGGGAGGTTAAAATTTTTTCACCAAAGGTGGCCTCTCATAACCTCCGACCAGTGGGTTCTCCAAATAGTGCGGTGCGGATACGCCCTGAATTTGGCCTCCCTGCCACCAAATTGTCCTCCGGGAGCTCAATCCTTCAGCTCCCATCACAAGCAGGTACTTGCAGAGGAACTCTCCGCCCTTCTCAGCGCCAATGCGGTCGAGCCCGTACCACCCGGGCAGGAAGGACAGGGATTCTATTCCAGGTACTTCCTTGTGGAAAAGAAAACAGGGGGGATGCGTCCCATCCTAGACCTGAGAGGCCTGAACAAATTCCTGGTCAAAGAAAAGTTCAGGATGCTTTCCTTGGGCACCCTTCTGCCAATGATTCAGAAAAACGATTGGCTATGTTCCCTGGATTTAAAGGACGCATACACTCACATCCCGATACTGCCAGCTCACAGACAGTATCTCAGATTCCGCCTGGGCGCACGGCACTTTCAGTATTGTGTGCTGCCCTTTGGGCTCGCCTCTGCCCCACGAGTGTTTACAAAGTGCCTCGTGGTGGTAGCGGCGTATCTACGCAAGCTGGGAGTGCACGTGTTCCCATATCTCGACGATTGGCTGGTCAAGAACACCTCCGAGGCGGGAGCCCTCCGGTCTATGCAGTGCACTATTCAACTTCTGGAGCTCCTGGGGTTTGTGATAAATTACCCAAAGTCCCATCTCCAGCCAACACAGTCTCTGGAATTCATAGGAGCTCTGCTGAATACCCAGATGGCTCGGGCCTTCCTTCCCAAAGCGAGGGCCAACAACCTCCTGTCCCTGGCTTCACAGACCAGAGCGTCCCAGCAGGTCACAGCTCGGCAGATGTTGAGACTTCTGGGTCATATGGCCTCCACAGTCCATGTGACACCCATGGCTCGTCTTCACATGAGATCGGCTCAATGGACCCTAGCTTCCCAGTGGTTCCAAGCCACCGGGAATCTAGAAGATGTCATCCGCCTCTCCACCAGTTGCCGCACTTCACTGCTCTGGTGGACCATTCGGACCAATTTGACCCTGGGACGTCCATTCCAAATTCCTCAGCCCACGAAAGTGCTGACGACGGATGCATCTCGCCTGGGGTGGGGAGCTCATGTGGATGGGCTTCACACCCAGGGTCTGTGGTCCCGCCAGGAAAAGGATTTGCAGATCAACCTCCTGGAGCTCCGAGCGATCTGGAACGCACTGAAGGCTTTCAGAGATCGGCTGTCCTGCCAAATTATCCAAATTCGGACAATCAGGTTGCAATGTATTACACCAACAAGCAGGGGGGCACCGGATCTCGCCCCTTGTGTCAGGAAGCCGTCGGGATGTGGCGTTGGGCTTGCCAGTTCGGCATGCTCCTCCAAGCCACATACCTGGCAGGTGTAAACAACAGTCTGGCCGACAGACTGAGCAGAGTCATGCAACCGCACGAGTAGTCGCTCCATTCCAGAGTGGTACGCAAGATCTTCCGAGAGTGGGGCACCCCCTCGGTGGACCTTTTCGCCTCTCAGACCAACCACAAGCTGCCTCTGTTCTGTTCCAGACTTCAGGCACACGGCAGGCTAGCGTCGGATGCCTTTCTCCTTCATTGGGGGACCGGCCTCCTGTATGCTTATCCTCCCATACCTTTGGTGGGGAAGACCTTACTGAAGCTCAAGCAAGACCGCGGCACCATGATTCTGATTGTGCCCTTTTGGCCCCGTCAGATCTGGTTCCCTCTTCTTCTGGAGTTGTTCTCAGAAGAACCGTGGAGATTGGAGTGTTTTCCGACTCTCATTTCGCAGAACGGCGGAGCGTTGCTGCACCCCAACCTTCAGTCTCTGGCTCTCACGGCCTGGATGTTGAGGGCGTAGACTTCGCTGCGTTGGGTCTGTCTGAGGGTGTCTCCCGTGTCTTGCTTGCCTCTAGGAAGGATTCCACGAAAAAGAGTTACTTTTTAAAGTGGAGGAGGTTTGTCGTTTGGTGTGAGAGCAGGGCCCTAGAACCTCGTTCTTGCCCTGCACAGAACCTGCTTGAATACCTTCTGCACTTACCAGAGTCTGGCCTCAAGACCAACTCCGTAAGGAATCACCTTAGTGGAAGGTAAAGCCATCTCTGGAGAGCCTTTAGTCGTTTGATTCATGAGAGGCTTGCTTTTGTCAAAGCCCCCTATCAAGCCTCCTGCAGTGTCATGGGATCTCAACGTCGTCCTCACCCAGCTGATGAAACCTCCTTTTGAGCCACTGAATACCTGCCATCTGAAGTACTTGACCTGGAAGGTCATTTTCTTGGTGGCAGTTACTTCAGCTCGTAGGGTCAGTGAGCTTCAAGCCCTGGTAGCTCATGCTCCATATACCAAATTTCATCACAACAGAGTAGTGCTCCGCACCCACCCAAAGTTCCTGCCGAAGGTGGTGTCGGAGTTCCATCTTAACCAGTCAATTGTCTTGCCAACATTCTTCCCCAGGCCGCATACCCGCCCTGCTGAACGTCAGTTGCACACATTGGACTGCAAGAGAGCATTGGCCTTCTACTTGGAGCGGACACAGCCCCACAGACAGTCCGCCCAATTGTTTGTTTCTTTCGACCCTAACAGGCTAGGGGTCGCTGTTGGGAAACGCACCATCTCCAATTGGCTAGCAGATTGCATTTCCTTCACTTACGCCCAGGCTGGGCTGGCTCTTGAGGGTCATGTCACGGCTCATAGTGTTAGAGCCATGGCAGCGTCAGTGGCCCACTTGAAGTCAGCCACTATTGAAGAGATCTGCAAGGCTGCGACGTGGTCATCTGTCCACACATTCACATCACATTACTGCCTCCAGCAGGATACCCGACGCGACAGTCGGTTCGGGCAGTCGGTGCTGCAGAATCTGTTTGGGGTTTAAATCCAACTCCACCCTCCAGGACCCGAATTTATTCTGGTCAGGCTGCACTCTCAGTTAGTTGTTCTTCGTAGGTCAATTTCTGTTATACCCTCGCCGTTACGAGGTTCCATTGACCTGGGTTCTTGTTTTGAGTGAGCCTGTGAGCTAGGGATACCCCAGTCGTGAGAACAAGCAGCCTGCTTGTCCTCGGAGAAAGTGAATGATGCATACCTGTAGCAGGTGTTCTCCGAGGACAGCAGGCTGATTGTTCTCACCTACCCTCCCTCCTCCCCTTTGGAGTTGCGTTTTCATCATTTTGCTTGTCATTCAACTGGCGGGAACGGTCGCGCACGGGCGGGAAGACGGCCGCGCATGCGCGGTGGGCGTGCCCTGCATGCGGACCGCCCGCGAAGCTTCTTCCGGTTGGTGGGGGCTGCCGCGGACGTCACCCAGTCGTGAGAACAATCAACCTGCTGTCCTCGGAGAACACCTGCTACAGTTATGTATCATTCACTATACTGAAGATGAGCGTTCGTGGGAGGAAGAGGAGGATCCCAGGTACTTTTCTTCTGACGAGTCCTATGGGATTCTTTCTGAACCTTTCCCTCCACTGGAAAGGATACTTTCTCCACTGGTCTATCTTTCACCTCCTTTGTCAGGGAAATGGCTGCAGCTATTTCCTTCCCTATGGAGGTTGAGGATGAGCCCAGGGCTGAGATGCTCGAGGTCCTGGATTATCCTTCTCTGCCTAGAGAGGCTGCAAGGGTTCCTTTGCATAATGTACTGAAGGAAGTCCTTATACGAAACTGGTCATTCCCTCTGTCTAATCCCGTGATCCTGAAGAAAACTGAATCCCAATATCGGATCCACGGTGAGCCTGGATTGATGAGGTCTCAGCTACCTCACAATTCCATGGTGGTGGACTCCGACTTCAAAAGAGCCAAGAGCACTAGGGACTATGCCTCGGCGCCCCCAGGCAGAGAATCTAGAACCTTGGACTCTTTTGGGAGGAAGGTGTATCAGGCCGCTATACTCGCTGCCAAAATCCAAACATACCAGCTCTTCATGAGCATTCACTTGCGGAACTCGATGAGGCAACTGTCTAACTTGGTTGATGCACTCCCTCCGGAGCAGGCTGAGCCTTTTCGCCCGGTGGTCAGGCAGCAGAAGGCGTGTCTCAAATTCCTGGCTAGGGGTACGTTCGACACTTTTGATGTAGCATCCAGGATCGCTACCCAAGGTATAGTGATGCGCAGACTCTCATGGTTGCGTGCCTCTGACCTGGATCATTCGGTCCAGTAGCGGATGGCGGATGTTCCTTGCCCGGGGGTGGATAACCTTTTTGGTGAGAAAGTAGAGGATCTGGTTGACCAGCTCAAGAAACACAATGATGCTATGGATTCTCTCTCCCGCCGGGCGTCTTCTGCTTCTACCTCCTCGTCTAGGAGGTTTTTAGGAGGGAAAAGGAGTGCTCCCTATTCCTGTGCTAGGCATAGGTATACTTCTGCTTTTCGGCAGCCTGCCCAGTCTCATTCCCAGCATGCTCGTTCTCATCAACGGGGTGCGCCTAAGGCCACCGCGGCTCCCCAGCAAAAGCAAGGGACGGGCTTTTGATTGGCTCCAGTTCAGCATAGCCTCAGTAAACGTGTCCGTACCTGACGACTTGCCGGTTGGGGAAAGGTTAATGTTTTTTCACAAAAGGTGGCCTCTTATAACCTCCGACCTTGGGTTCTTTAAATTGTCCAGTTAGGATACACCCTCAGTCTGGAATCCAAGCCTCCAAATTGCCCACCGGGAGTTCAGGCCTACAGCTCCCAGCACAAGCAGGTACTTGCAGAGGGACTCTCCGCCCTTCTACAGGCCCAAGCGGTCGAACCCGTTCCACCAGGGGAAGTAGGGCTGGGATTCTATTCCAGGTACTTCCTTGTGCAAAAGAAAACAGGGGATGCGTCCCATCCTTGACCTAAGGGCCCTGAACAAATTTCTTGTTCAAGAAAAGTTCAGGATGGTTTCCCTTGGCACCCTTCTTCCCATGATTCAGGAAAACGATTGGCTATGCTCTCTGGACTTAAAGGATGCTTACACACACATTATGATACTTCCAGCTCACAGGAAGTGTCTTCGATTTCGGCTGGGAACACAGCACTTTCAGTACCGTGTACTGCCTTTTGGCCTGGCGTCTGCGCCTAGAGTGTTTACCAAATGCCTAGCTGTAGTCGCAGCGTCGCTACGCAGACTGGGAGTGCATGTGTTTCCTTATCTCGACGATTGGCTGATGAAGAACACCTCGAAGGAGGGTGCTCTGGAGTCCATGTGAATGACTATTCGGGTGCTAGAGCTAATGGGGTTTGTCATAAATTATCCCGAGTCCGATCTCACCCCAGTCCAAAAATTGGAATTCATTGGAGCTCTGTTGAACACTCAGCTCGAGCTTATCTTCCCGAGGCAAGGACAGACAACCTTATGTCCTGGTGTCCATGGTTCGAGCGTCTCAGCAGATCACGGCTCAGCAGATCTTGAGACTTCTGGGGCACATGGCCTCCACAGTTCATGTCACGCCAATGACATGTCTACATATGAGATCAGCTCAATGGACCCTTGCTTCCCAGTGGATTCTAGCTGCGGGGGATCTAGAGGATGTAATCCAGCTTTCCACCGGCTTTTGGAATTCTCTTCATTGGTGGAATATTCGATCCAATTTGACCATGGGACGACCATTCCAAGTTCCTCAGCCATGAAAAGTGCTGACGACAGATGCATCTCTCCTGGGGTGGGGAGCTCATGTAGATGGGCTCCACACTCAGGGAGCCTGGTCCTTTCAGGAAAAAGGTCTGCAGATCAACCTCCTGGAATTAGCAGGATATGGCCTCCTAAACTGTACACAATACTCCAAGTAGGGCCTCACCAATGACTGGCACAGGGGCATTAACAACTCCTTTTTTCTGCTGGTTATACTCTTTTCTATGCAACTTAGCATCCTTCTGGCCGTGGCCACTGTCTTGTCACATTGTTTCGTCATCTTCAGATCCTAAGACACCATCACCCCAAAGTCCTTTTCCTGAGCTGTGCTTATCAATATCTTGCCTCCTATTTCATACTTCTCCTTTGGATTTCTGCACCCCCTTGCATTAAATTTTAACTGCCAGACCTTTGAGCATTCTTCTAATTTATGGAAATTTCTTCTCATGGATTCCACTCACTCCATGGTATCCACTCTGTTGGTGATCTTTGTCTCATCTGCAAAAAGGCAAACTTTTATCATTTATTACTTTTCCTACACTGTCTCTAGTTGCAATGTAAATCAGAACGGTTTACAATATAATAAAAATTCTATAATGAAAGGAACTCCACAGCCAGGCAAATAAGAATAAAATCACTCTGATCAGATAAATCAGACATTCTAATCATCCATACCAACAGTTAATAATAAACATTCTACAAAAGAGCAAAATGAGTGTTATAATATGTGAACTCTCTAATTCTCCCATAGAAGAGACCAATAGCTGCGCACAGAGCCAAGAATCAAACTGTATTGAATCCTATTTGAAAGAAATATGATTTTAAAGTCGAACAAAACAAAGTATATGATCTCTCCAAACAAATTGATTGGGGAAGAGAGTTCCAAAGGGCCAGTGCCAAAAAGTAAAATGCTGAATTTCTTGCAGATTTACATCTGGCTTTTCAAAGAGAGGGAATGACCAATCTATTGCCATTTAAAGAACAGAGGGTGCGAGTTGGAGTATATAGAATAACTAAAGAGGCCAAGAACAACAGAGTGGCTGTGTACAAGGCTTTGTTTGCAAGCATAAGAATCTTAAATTTTATTCTAAATTCAAACTGTTGTTTACGCCTGCCAGATAAGTGGCTTGGAGAAACATGCCGTGACGGCGAGCCCAAAGCCACATCTGGACGGCTTCCTGACACAGAGGGTGAGATCTGGTGCCCCCCTGCTGGTTGGTGCAAAACATGGCAACCTGATTGTCTGTCTGAATTAAGATCACTTGGTTGGACAACCGATCTCTGAAAGACAGCAACCGGGACACAAACGTGACCTCTGACATTAGCTCTCTGATTGCCTCTGTCCAGGATTCTCCTTTTATACCCTTTTCTCTCATAGGCTAGTATTGGAAGTAGAAAGTCAGCATTTTCTAACATATTCCAGCATATTCTAGTAAATTCTATCTTACAGAAGCAAAGTTCTTCATAACATATTTGCTTATCATAAGTAAGGTCAGTAAGGTTATCATACTTTGCAAAAACCATCTTCCCAGCAACCAAAGTTGTGTCTCTTCTTTATCTGCTTTCATGGTCAGCAGCAAATTTCCCTTTACATTACTGCATTCATGTACAGTATTCTCCTGCCACACATATCTCTGTTATGACTCCATATCTGCCTGTCTCTCCAACAGAAGGGCAAGCTGACACGAGATTCACATTCTGTGTAATTCTTATTATTTAGCTTCTCAGTGACTCTGAACCTGTCCATAGCCTGTTCACAGAGGTCTAGCTTTGCTCATAATTCTCAGTTACTGTTGTAAAGTTATTTTATGGTTCATGACCTGCGTGTCCCATATAAACAGTTCCTCCCTTGAAGGTCTTCATAAGAAAGACCTTCACCAAAGTTGGGAGTTACCATTGTTTTTTATATGACACCTAGTCCTACTTCTAGGTGAATATTCACACCTCAAGATCTGCGTGTTCTCAGCAAGCAGATGATTAGTGCTCCAATTCCAGGCTGTCTTTGGTAGCAGGCCTGAGAATCCCATAGTAGGGGGAAAGACTCAGTCCAGACTTACCCGTTATGGCTAGGCAGTTGCATGAGCACCAGGAGGTGGATAGTAAATAGGAGACACACTAGTGTACAGTGGCTAGGATGTGTGGCAGGTAGAAGGTAATGTGTAGCAAGACAAGGTGTAGGTGGAACCCTTTAACACACCCACCCATGGTCTTATTAAGTTACCCATTGGCACTTGGTTACAAGGGACGACGATCTTGCATGGATGCATTATACATCACTTTCATTAAGAGCATCATCTATAAGGTTTATATGTGCAAGATCAGCATACAGTTCAGTATATTCAGGTGTAACAGTATGAATCTTTTTTTTTCATACACGACATATTGTCCCATTGGATCTTGCTTGCTCAAAGCGGTTTCAATTAAGCATTCCACTAAACTTCTAGCACAAGGTATAATGCAACAGCCGAGAAGTATAAAAACAACAATCACAAAAATAATTGTGGTCAGTCCAGACATGAAGAATTTTTTCCACTTTCCAAAGGCATTGTCCAACCATCCTATCCAGGAGTTATCAATGCCTGAGTTTTCTGCCAACTCGTCAGCCAAAGTAGTAAGTCCTTGCAAAGCTTTGGTTATAGTCTCCAATCAGGTACAGTGTTAGTGGTCTGGCACCCTCCCCTTTGGTACATCTACAAATTCAAACTTTGAGTAGTAAACCATAGTAATAAAATCATATTAATACAATTCCTTGCCCATAATACTTCCCGTCTATCCTCCCCCACCCAATCTTTAAACAACAAGAATTGTACTCAACATCATGAAACGACTATGCTTATCTTCTCTTACCAACATTCAAACTATAAGAAATGTACCTGTTAACACGAAATGATTATGTCATAACCACACTCTGTAAGCCACTTTGAGCCTACAAATAGGTGGGAAAAGGTGGGATACAAATGCAATAAATAAATACCAAAGCAACCAAGAGTTCAAATACAGAAGTTGTATATTAGTGTCCCTTAGACACAGTTGTTGCAGAGAGATCTTGTAACATCGGAACTGTGGAACACTCATATGTCTCTTAAAAATGGAATTATATCACAAATTGTTCCCAGGATTGTTATCTGTTTGTCGGTCGAGGTCTTGATTGCTTTCCCCTTTTCCAGTCATCCAAGGGGACTCCAAATTGTTGTTTCAGTCCATTGCTCACATGGGTCTTCTGGATCAGATGTTAAGGCTTCCATTTCAACCCTAAGTTCTCGCTTGGGTTGTTGTTTTCTTCACCGGGTTTGAGACGAGGGTTCTTATTGAAGCACCTCCCCTTTGTAGCCGGGCTTATCCCTGCGAGAAGTTGGTCTATTCTGGTTACCCAGTTTCAATTCCAGGTTCTGCTACCTTCTTGCAGTGTGATAGATGTACCCACACTATCCAATATCCAATATGCAAACTACCCCCCCTCTATCTGGCAATGTCTGGAAAGAGCAAGACAGAGATGTTATTATGGATTATAACTGGTCTCAATACAAGGTAAGAATAAAAATAGATAATTAAAGTTCATAATGTTTGTGTAGAAATATCCATGTGCCAGATGAATTTACAGAAGTCATTGGTGATTCTGGTATTAAGAGGACGCAGTCGACATACGGTTGGAGTAGAGGGTTTACAGTCAGGGTTGCACACGGGAAATGGCATGCAGCTTCTGGATGAAGTCAACTTAGAATAAATAAGGATAGGGTGAACCTGCAACATGACTCAAAGGAATAAAATAAGTAAATATAGTACTTCTGACACCACAACAAAAGAAGAGCAATATAGAGAAAACCAAATACTAAGCAGAGGAAGAAAAAATAAGAAAAAGTCCGTAATTGTTCACAACTAGAAAGTAGTCCAGGAAGTGTCACTTAAAAAAAAGTTCATTGCAGTGATAGGCAGACAGTCCTGAGACAGAGGAGACTGCAGTGGTCAGCCTTGGTTCTGGAATTGTGGAGCAGCAGTCCTAGCACAATTGCAGTTAAGACTAGTACTGGCAGTGGTCACATAGTCAGGGTTCAAATGATGTGATGTCCTGCTTGTACTGTAAGGTGTCAAGGTGAAAGGACAGTTTTACGAACCTGAAAAAAATAAAAATGACTCAAAACAATAAATCAATTAAACAGAGTAGGACAATGAGGGCCTCTGTTGAGGCCCCAGGTAACAATTCACTTAATGTGTGCCCAATTCCTTAATAAAATACCATTAGCATAATGGTGTTGTCAGATTTTTATTCAGTTCTAGTCATAGTTAATTTAGAAAAAATCAATTGCTATTCTAGCCGATTGCAAAAGAGTATTTCATAACTCATATACATATCTCCGTTCAAACACTTCCACATATATTCACTTACACAATCCTTCTAACCAACTTACACAATTTAAACAAATTAGAGCAAACTAGGCAGTTGCCTAGAAAGGCACTGCAAGAGCACAAAATACTGTCATGCAAGGTATATAAAAAAGCTTAACAACTTAACAATTCAAAAGTATATAGAAATAAGACTACATCACAAAAATTAGAGTTCCATCAGAAATACAAGATTGTAAAACTTTGCACCATGCAAACAAAACAAGATATTGCTTCCATTTGAGCTTAAATAACAATTGATAAAGGAGGCAAGGAGACAACATTATTAAATATAGGGAAAACGGGGTGAGATGTTCCTAAGGCAACATTAAGCAAAAGAATTCCCCTAAAATACTGCACTAAGTCTCAAGGATATAAACACAAATCTTATTGGCATAAGTTTAAAACTGATAGCCATGATTTCTACAAACATTATGTCCTTCCTTCTATAAATTAAATACATTTCAAAAAATGTCATTCACATTATTATTTCTAGATAATTAACCTTAATTTCTAAATGATGTAAATATAGCACTAACTCTGTACATATCTCTCTATATAAAACGCACCTCCAACGTTCTAATGAAGCCTCTGTTAGCCAACATTCTAAAGTGAAGGGGGTGAGATCGCATTGTGTCTGCCCCGCCCACGCGTCAAACGTGATGACGTCGAGGGCGGAGCAATGACACTCAACCAATCGCAACGCTCGGCAGCGAAGCGTCAGGGAAGGAGGCGGCGCTCTCGACGTCTAGCCTTCCCTTCGCTGTGTTCCGCCTTCTTCTGACGTCAAGGATGACGTCAAAAGAAGGCGGAACACAGCGAAGGGAAACCTAGACGTCGGGAGCGCCGCCTCCTTCCCTGACGCTTCGCTGCCGGAACCGGCACGGAGGTAAATTTAAAAACAAGAAAAAAAAAAAAACAACAACCATGTTGGGGGGAGAGAAGAGGGTTGCCACTAAAGAACAACAATGGGAGCGGCAGGGCAGGGGAGAAACGACAGCATGGATGCGAAGGGGGGGGGGGGGGAAGAAGAGGGCGGCCCAGGCTGGGACATGGGAGAGAGAGGAGCATGGATGCAAGGGGGGTCATGAAAGGGAGACAGGGGACTTGCTGCAAAAGGATGAATGGAGGCGGCAGGGGACAGAGGAGCATGGATGGGCATGGATTGGGATGGCAGGGCTCAGGAAGAGAGGGCAATTGCTGGAAAGGGATGAATGGAGGGGGCAGGGGACAGAGGAGCATGGATGGGCATGGATTGGGAGGGCAGGACTCAGGGAGAGAGGGAAATTGCTGGATAGGGATGAATAGAGGGGACAGATGGGCATGGATGGAAATGGATTGCAGGGCAGGCCTCAGGGAGAGAGGGCAATTGCTGGATAGGGAAAAATGGAGGGGCCAGGTGACAGATGAGCATGGATGGGCATGGATTCGAAGGGCAGGACTCAGGGAGACGGGAATTGCTGGATAAGAATGAATGGAGGGGACAGATGGCCATGGATGGATATGGATTGCAGGGCAGGCCTCAGGCAGAGAGGGGAAATGCTGGATAGGGAAAAATGGAGGGCCCAGGTGACAGATGAGCATGGATGGGCATGGATTGGAAGGGCAGGACTCAGGGAGAGGGGAATTGCTGGATAGGGATGAATGGAGGGCACAGATGGCCATGGATGCATATGGATTGCAGGGCAGGCCTCAGGCAGAGAGGGGAATTGCTGGATAGGGATGAATGGAGGGGCCAGGTGACAGAGGAGCATGGATTGGAAGGGCAGGACTCAGGGAGAGGGGAATTGCTGGATAGGGATGAATGGAGGAGACAGATGGCCATGGATGGATATGGATTGCAGGGCAGGCCTCAGGCAGAGAGGGGAAATGCTGGATACGGAAAAATGTAGGGGCCAGGTGACAGATGAGCATGGATGGGCATGTATTGGAAGGGCAGGACTCAGGGAGAGGGGAATTGCTGGATAGGGATGAATGGAGGGCACAGATGGCCATGGATGCATATGGATTGCAGGGCAGGCCTCAGGCAGAGAGGGGAAATGCTGGATAGGGAAAAATGGAGGGGCCAGGTGACAGATGAGCATGGATGGGCATGGATTGGAAGGGCAGGACTCAGGGAGAGGGGAATTGCTGGATAGGGATGAATGGAGGGCACAGATGGCCATGGATGCATATGGATTGCAGGGCAGGCCTCAGGCAGAGAGGGGAATTGCTGGATAGGGATGAATGGAGGGGCCAGGTGACAGAGGAGCATGGATTGGAAGGGCAGGACTCAGGGAGAGGGGAATTGCTGGATAGGGATGAATGGAGGAGACAGATGGCCATGGATGGATATGGATTGCAGGACAGGCCTCAGGCAGAGAGGGGAAATGCTGGATACGGAAAAATGGAGGGGCCAGGTGACAGATGAGCATGGATGGGCATGGATTGGAAGGGCAGGACTCAGGGAGAAGGGAATTGCTGGATAGGGATGAATGGAGGGGACAGATGGGCATGGATGGATATGGATTGCAGAGCAGGCCTCAGGCAGAGAGGGGAAATGCTGGATAGGGAAAAATGGAGGGGCCAGGTGACAGATGGGCATGGATTGGAAGGGCAGGACTCAGGGAGAGGGGAATTGCTGGATAGGGATGAATGGAGGGGACAGATGGGCATGGATGGATATGGATTGCAGGGCAGGCCTCAGGCAGAGAGGGAAAATGCTGGATAGGGATGAATGGAGGGGGCAGGGGACAGAGGAGCATGGATGGGCACACACACACTCTCTCTATCACACTGTGTCTCACATACACACTTGCACACACTCTCATTCTCACACACACACTCTCTCACAAACACACTCTCTCTCTCACACACTCACACTTTCACTCTGACTCTCAAACAGTCACTCTCACATACACTCTCCCAAACATACACACTCCGAGGAAAACCTTGCTAGCGCCCGTTTCATTTGTGTCAGAAACGGGCCTTTTTTACTAGTTAGCAATAATTCAATTATTTACAATGTTAGCAGGGGCATACCTATGTAAGAGGTTCTATACCATATCTCAGTACAATATAACTTGAGATCTTTTATGATTTCCTTAGTACATCACTTATATACCTCACTTATTATCAAAGGTAAGTAAAGATATTTAACAATGTACCGGAACTCAAAAAAATGTCTATATGGTATTTTGAATCATCCCACTTGTTTCTAAAATAATGAGTTGAAAGTGAAGGAAATAAAAACAAATGTTGTATACTGCCTTTGTTCTGGGGCAGCATAATACATCTGCAATCAAGATACACAAAATATGTTAAGTTCATCTTAATCTAAACAATCTAGATGTCTATGGAATAGACATAACAGAAAAAATATTAGGAACATTACATTAAATCTCACAGTTGATGTTAGTTATCCAAAAACGGGGATGTTAGGAATGTTCTACAGTGCTGTAAAATAGAAATGAATATACAGTCCCTGAACATAAACAGTTAAATAAAAATGTGGTTATGTTTCTGAAAGAAGAGAGGAGAAAAAGTATGCCCACATATAGCAAAAATTAGATAACTTCTTCCAAGAAGCAAAAACAAAAGGAAGTTAATAACGAAAGAATGACTGGTGCAATTCAATTAAAAGTGCAGCTAAAAAACAAATCTATTAAATTGTTTTGATTTAGGGGATTGAGGAGTTGAGCAGGGAACACATACTTTGTAAATGGGAAGCCTGATGAACTGCAGTTCTTTAAGAAAACGGAAGCAAAACACTGGAGCAGAACATTTACATTTATCTCCTATGCAATTTCTCTTTCACTGCAATATGTCTGACAGTGTATCCTACTGTTTAGGTTTACATCTATTTTTTCTGTAATCTGTACCATAACAGAAACACTGGAGAAAAGCGTTCAAATGTTCTCTATGTTATAATTCCCTAAGCTGGCCACACAACACTTAATGGTTCACATTGTCTGTAGACGTAAAAATTTTAGCAACTTTTTAAATCAAAAATGGGTTAAGTACTCAAGTTCTGCTCATTCTCCATAAAAATATTCAGTAGAAGGGAATCCTCCAGTATTCCCATAAAAGGCTCATTTACAATGCATTGTTTTCGCCAGAATATTTAGACTTATGCTCATTTGAGGTCCACTGTCAGTTTAACAAATAGCAGTGTAAGTGAAATGGAGAGCACTTAAACATTTATCGGCTCTCCTGCAATGAAAGAGGCCGCATAAAGACAGACTAACAAATGAAAGACAAGGAATTAAGAGGTTATAAATTAGATCATGCTATCGAAATTCAATACTGGGCATAATTTTTAAAGTAAACATGGTGTTATATACAAGTATATATGATAAATTACCAAAATGGTGTCTTAGAACTAGAAGTACTTCTTATGTGCATGAAGTAACGTAGCTACTCCAGAGGTAGAAAAAATGTACAATAGTACTGTTTAAATGTTCCATCTGGATTAAACTGCAGCTGAAACCTCGATCGAGTGCATTGAAATAATTTTTTTTTTTTTAAAGGAAGTAAATATTTTTTATATTCCACTGGTATAGCTATGTCAGTTAACAAAAGAACATGGCTAAATATACAGGCAGCTGATATTTCCCTGAAAGAAAGATTGATATTTACTCTAACATATTTCAAACAATAGACATTAATTCTATAACCATCAAACATAGTAACATTGAAATGGCAATCAAAAAGTGTCTATTTTCCATAATTGAGAAAGAAGGCTGCTAGCAAGAATTTTCTCTAGCAACAGTTTATTAATGATTCAAAGCAGAAAAAGGAAGCATAATGAATAGTACAAACAAAGACAAAGATGTAAACAGAATTTTTAATTTTTGTGAAATAAGAGACAAACAAACAAAACAAATCAGAGTGGATAGAGGTGATCAGTCTCTATCCACTTGCTGTACATAGGTACAGACATAGATAGTAACTTTACAAAAGTATCGGGGGATTTTTGAGCACACACAGAGTCGGCTCCTGTGTATGTGGGACAATTCCTGTGTATATGGGACAATTCCTAATCTTCAGTCTAATAGCTACTTTTAAACTAGGTGACAATAGACAAATCTTGTTGCAAGGCTTTAAGTTTCAAAACACAGTAGCTAGTTCTGCGATTTGGGCAGTATATGAGGTAGGAAGCCTGCACTAAGCTATTTCAATGGGAATTTCGTTGGTATAATTTGCAAAGCTAACATGCTGACAGGAACCATCTGTGAATCACACAGGTCCGGATTGCAAGAGTTAAAAGTGAATGTTTAAAGAGGCAGGCAAGGGGGGTAAGTGGCATATGAGGGACAAACAATTATCCTCAGTAACAGTAGCTAACGGGGCTACAATGAGAAACCCGTAGCAATTTGCATCATGCCCAGGGAGTTGAAAAATTCTCTGTCTCCCTCAAAATTTTCCCCTTATCTTCTTCTCCTGAACTTAGTAGCTTCGAAGCAGGTTAAATTATTACATGGAGGAGGTGCCAGTAGAGTGGTGGCTTCCGGCAGAGGAGGTGTAAATGTATCAGAATCAGGGAAGAAAGTGGCTTTCAATTCTGTTTCAACCCAGGAGCTAGAGGTAGGAGTAGGGCTAGTTGCCACTATTAGGAGAACTCTGGCTGGGGCTTGAACGGGGGCTAGAGCTGGTACTGGAATGATTAGATTTATGTCCTTTTATCTGCTCTATGTGCTTGCAATTTCTACATATTATTGGCTTTGTTTTGGTTATTTTTCACAAAGGTTCTGCAATGATGCAGAATATATTCCTTCATATCTGGCCAGAGTTTTTAGGAAATCCCCACAGTATTATCCAACCCATCTTTAATTTTAGAAGTTGGGCGGGGGGGAGAGACAGAGAGGTCATGATAATATCTATACCTTACCAGTTAAGTATACAAAACAAAAATTATGTTACTTAACACCCGATATACCAATCGATCTGAACCCAAGTGCAGAATGGCTATCCAATACTCCTGCGAATGAGACTGGATGCAATCTCGGAGTGGTCTTACCCAAGAGTCTCTCAGTAGACCTTGGATGTTCTCCAAACATAAATAACTTTAAGGGGCAGTTTCACTGGTGTCCCGGACAAAACTTATGAACCCTTAGCTTAACCACAAAACAGAAAATTTTCTTGTTAACAGTGAAGTCAATTTCCTAACTGTTAACAGTATCACATTTAGTCTCGCTAGAAAGCGGATATCATGTCCTTAGACGGATACTGTAGTAAATAAAATTATTTTTAGTCTTGTCCATAGACGGATATCACATTAGTAGACGGATACAATTATAAAGAAAGACATCAAAAATTTAGTCTTGCCAAAAGCAGATACCGTGTCAGTAGACGGGTACAATCATAAAGAAAGACATCAAAAATTTAGTCTCGCCAAAGGCGGATACTGTGTTAGTAGACGGGTACAAGTATAATTAAAGACACCTCAAAATTTAGTCTCGCCCGAAGGCGGACACACTTAATCTGTAGTAAGGTATAAGAAGAATAAAATTGAATGACAAATTAGCTAAAAAACTAAAGTTGCTAACAATTTAGAAGAGGGACTCCCCACTTCTACCAGCGTGCGGGGTAGGATAAAATCTGACCTCCTGTTCACACAACCATCCTCTGCTACCAAATGTTTATCTTTCTGCCCTCTCCCAGGTATAAAGGTACTAGTTTCCTGTAACCTGGAATGTCCAGCACTCTAGGGATTATAGTCCTAATGCCACCAGATGGAGAGACAGAAAGACACAGAAGGCTATAGTAATATGAGAATAGTCAGTAATTGTTTATTACACTTACCAATCAGGACTACAATTAGAATACATAGTATAATTAACTAGTAAAACAGGCCCGTTTCTGACACAAGTGAAACGGGCGCTAGCAAGGTTTTCCTCGGAGTGTGTGTGTGTGAGAAAGAAAGTGTGTGTGAGAGATGGAGTGTGTGTGTGTGAGTGAGAGACAGACAGACAGACAGAGTGTGTGTGTTTGTGTCAGAGAGAGAGAGAGTGTTTGAGAGACAGAGTGTGTGTGAGAGTGAGTGTGTGAGAGAGAGAGACTGTGTGTGTGTGTGTGTGTGTGTGTGAGAGAGAGTGTGAGTGACAGAGTGTGTGTGTCTGTGTGGGGTTCCGAGTTCCATGACCCCCTCCTTCCCCTCCGAGTTCCAGGCCCCTCCTCCTTCCCTCCCTCCCCCTCCTTCCCTCCCCTCCCTCCCTCTCCTTCCTCCCATCCGAGTTCTTAGCCCCCCCTTTCCTCCGAGTTTCATGCCCCCTCCCTCTCCTCCCCAGCGTGTTTCATGCCCCCCTTTCCTTCGAGTGTGTATGTTTGAGAGATAGTGTGTGGGTGAGAGATGGGAGTATGTATGGGAGAGAGAATGAGGGGCTCCAAGTTATCATGACGTCTCATTGTTCTTTCTCCAACCTCCTTGGCCGCTATGACTCCGTGATTTGTCACTGTGACCTGGGGAACTGAACTTACCCCGCCCTAGGCTGTTTGGATTGTTCGATCTTGTGTTATCATGACGTCTCATTGTTCTTTCTCCAACCTCCTTGGCCGCTATGACTCCGTGATTTGTCACTGTGACCTGGGGAACTGAACTTACCCCGCCCTAGGCTGTTTGGATTGTTCGATCTTGTGCCTATGAGTGGTTAACTCGCAGACGCCATGATGAGATGCGAGCTTCTCTCGGGTAGAGCTTTTGCTTGTGCGTTGTTGCAGAGCAGGAGCTACATCAATGGCAGCACCGTGAGCTGTTTGTGGTCTGGGGCCCTTCACCATGGTGGTCCACAGGATTATGATGAAGGATGGTAAGTCGCTGTGGCGTATCGGGGAACTTTTCTTCTTTGCGTGCAGTGCAGGTGGAGGACGTGGCGGGCCGGAAGCTTTTGGCGTGGCGGTAGTGCTCGCAGAGTTGCAGCTGAGTTATAGGGAGTCGAAGTCGGAGGTTAAACTCTTTTTAGTGGGTGGGCGATATATCTTGCGGTGCTGAAGTGGGAAATTGCTTTCTGTCCTGTGATTGGTCCCTTCGTCTGATGTCGCGTTACTGTGGCGATTATGAAGCCTACGAACATTTCAGAGCTTCACTGCTTCAGGAGTGAGCTTCAGAACGTTGGAGGTGGGAATTATTATATTAGATTAATTCTCATATGAAACAGCAACCAGGACACAAACGTGACCTCTGACATTAGCTCTCTGATTGCCTCTGTCCAGGATTCTCCTTTTATACCCTTTTCTCTCATAGGCTAGTATTGGAAGTACAAAGTCAGCATTTTCTAACATATTCCAGCATGTTCTAGTAAATTCTATTTTGCAGAAGCAAAGTTCTTCATAACATATTTGTTTATCATAAGTAAGGTCAGTAAGGTTATCCTACTTTTCAAAAACTATCTTCCCAGCAACCAAAGTTGTGTCTCTTCATTATCTGCTTTCATGGTCAGCAGCAAATTTCCCCTTACATTACTGCATTCATGTACAGTATTGCCACACATATCTCTGTTATGACTCCATATCTGCCTGTCTCTCCAACAGGAAGGGCAAGCTGACACGAGATTCACATTCTGTGTAATTCTTATTATTTAGCTTCTCAGTGACTCTGAACCTGTCCATAGCCTGTTCATAGAGGCCTAGCTTTGCTCATAATTCTCAGTTACTGTTGTAAAGTTATTTTATGGTTCATGACCTGCATGTCCCATTTGAACAAGATGTAAAAAGACTGAAGTGGTTCAGAGAAAAGCAATAAAAATGGTATGTGGTTTGTGCCACAAGACATATGAGAAGAGACCTATGACCTGAAGATGTACACGGTGGAGGAATAGAGAGATAGGGGGGATATGATACAGACAAATATTTGAAAGGTATTAATATACAAACAAACCCTTTCCAGAGACGGGAAGGTTGTAGATCTAGAGGACGTGAATTGAGGTTGCAGGGGGTCCAACTCCGGAATAACGTCAGGAAGTACTATTTCACAGAGAGGGTGGTAGATTCTTGGAATGCTCTCCCGTGGTAGGTGGTAGAGATGAAAACAGCAATAGAATTAAATGCATGGGATAAAAAGAAAGGAATCCTGTATGAAAGAGAATGGAACCGAAGAAAACTTAGCAGTTCTTAGATGGCAACTCCAGTAATTGGGAAGCAAAGCCAGTGCCAGGCAGACTTCTACAGTGTGGGCCCTGATCATAGTAACAGAGTTAATGATGGCATAAAAAAGACCTGTATGGCCCATCCAATATGGCCCATCCAATCTACCTTTCAGGTTCTCAGGTTCAGAGCCCACGGGGCCGGGCTCTGTAGCAAACGTGAGCCCTTGGGCTGCTGACGAGGAGCGACAGCAGCAGGCAAAACCCACCAACCAACACTGGGTAAACACACCGGCAGGGACTGCAGGCACTGCCCAGCGAACCGGAACACATGGACTGGAATCCCCCGGACTGGAGGACACAGGACTGGAACACTGGACTGCAATCCCCCGGACTGGAACACACACCGGACCGGAACACACTGGACTGGAGCACACCAGACTGGAACACACACCGGACCGGAACACACTGGACTGGTCCCCCGGACTGGAGGACACAGGACTGGAACACGGGACTGGAGCACACTGGACTGGTCCACACAGCTTCACCTGCACTTAGCTACTAAGCCCCCCAGAAGTTGAGCTCCTGGGTTCGAGTAGCTGACAGGACTTACTGGATACCGGATGACATAGGGACCAGGACTGGAAACAGAAGTGCTCCTAAACCTAAACTGATCTACGTGCTCCCAAGTCCTAAACCAGCAGGAGTGTTCCTAACAGTAAACTGACAAAAGGACTTCCTAAGCCCTATACTAAACAGGAGCTCCTAAGCCCTGCTCAAGAAAGGGACTTCCTAAACCCTTAACTAACAGAGCAGGGAACTAAACACAAAGCTAACACAGGTGCTACTAAGCACCAAGCTACAAGCAGAGCTCTACACTAATAAGCTAAACACAAAACTACCAAGCTACCTAAGCACTGCTCTAGCAAGCTAGATACAACTAACAAGGTGCTTCCTAAGCACTACTCTGGCCAGCAATCAGAAGAGCTCCTAGCACTAAAAGGGAAGACAGGGGAGCCACAAGGAAAAAACAGGGAAGCTAACACATAAGCCAAAAGTGCTTCTAAAGCACCAAACACCAACAGCAAAGACTGCAATGCTCCCAATAGCACAAACACCAGAAGTACTTCTAACAGCAAACTCTGCAGTGTTCCTAACAACACCAAACCCTGAAGTACTTCTATCAGCAACAGAGCTTCCAAAGCCCTACACATAGCAATGCTTCCAAAACCAAGAGGGAAAAGCAGGGGAACACACAGTCACCAGTGCACACTACACTAACCTGGACCTAAGCAAAAGCAAGCAGGGAAACTAGACACAGAGTCAGAAGTGCACACTGCACCACCCTACCTAAAACAAACACCACTGTTGCAAAGGCTCTGAAGGAAACAAGACCACTTCCTTATCAAGGCCCTCCCTGATGATGTCACACTCCCTAGACCTAGGCAAAAGCACACTGACCCAGAGAGGCCCAACCCACACCAATGCAAAACTGTGAAACACTTGAAGCCAGTACACCCAAAGAGAGTTAGAGCAACTCAGGCAACACACACACAGGTGCAGTATAGTGAAACAATTAGAGCCATGCTGCTGGAAGCTGCCAGCACAGAGAGACAGAGCCAGCTCAGAAAGGACAGAGAAAAGAAACAGAAGCCAGCTAAGAAGCTGACCCCCAGGAAAGAGGTAAGTTTGAGAGGGGTTCAGACCCCAATCATAACACTACCCAACAGTCACATTCATTATCAAGGCAATATTGAAACAATCCAGTAGTATTATTGCAACATTTTACTTGCTATGTTCCACTTTATGATGCATTCCTCTCCCCACTGAGATATGCAAGACCTGCACTAATACAACATGAATGTGGTATAAAATACACATACTTGCTCTTTATTCATATTTGCCATTTTTAGGGCTCAGGCTGTAAAACAGGTCTATCCTGTGTTGGACTTATTTCCCAGCTACTGGAGTTTTTGTCAAAACCCACTCTTGGCCATCCTGATCTGTCTTGCCATATATGGGACACAGACCATAGAAGTCCATTTGGCATTGGCTTCAGTTTCCCCTGCTGGAGCTGCCATTTAAGCATCACTCCTTCGCATCATCCATAAATGAATTTATAGCCATTGATGTGTTAAGTTTTGTTTTGCTACTACTTTCTATTTAGGGATCCTTTGTGTTTATCCCACACAGTTTAGAATTCGGTCACTGTTTTTATCTCCACCACCTCCACCTGTAGGGTATTCCATAAGTACATAAGTATATAAGTAATGCCACACTGGGAAAAGACCAAGGGTCCATCCAGCCCAGCATCCTGTCCTCGACAGCGGCCAATCCAGGCCAAGGGCACCTGGCAAGCTTCCCAAACGTATTAACATTCTATACATGCTGTTCCTGGAATTGTGGATTTTTCCAAAGTCCATTTAGTAACATGTATGCTGGTATTACTAAATCCAATCTTAAATGTCTTCAAACTCTTCAAAACACAGCTGCACGCATTATCTGTTGGGCAAAGCGATATGATCACATTACCACACCACCCCTCCTTCTCAAAAGTCTCCATTGGCTTCCGATCAATTACAGTCAAATTTAAGGTCCTTACTTTCACTCAAATTTAAGGTCTTTACTTTCACTCACAAGGTTCTTTATACAGCTCTGTCCTCCTACTTAGGTTCTCTGATCACACCATATATCCCTGCATGTACCCTCCGCGATCTCACCGATAATAGACTAGTTTTACCACCCCCTTCTAAAGCGAGATGGGAGTCCAACTGATCTGTTGCTTTCTGTGTTTTTGCCCCTGCTCTGTGGAATTCTTTGCTGCAGACTCCCCGGTTGGAGAAATCTTATCCCCTTTTTTGGGCCTCCCTAAAATCCTATATTTTTCAATTGTCCATAAACCCCCCCAAGTCAGGAAAAAGTCCAGTGTTGATTACCTTGGCAAGTTGGCAAAATACCAAAAAGTGGGAGCGGGGGCCCCAAAGCAAGTCAGACCTTTGTCCTCCTTTGCTCAGAACATCACATGATCCCCATGAGTGTCTAAGGGTGAAAGAAAAGGTAATAGAGAGAAGGTGTTAGAGATGATCAGGGGGGTGAGCATAAAAGGGGAGGATAAGAAATGGGGGGAGGAAAATGACATGATGTGTTCCCTTTGCACTCACATGACCCATGTGTCATTTTCTCGAGTCGAAGGCTCTCCGGACAAATCTCTCCAGTGACATGTTCCCTCTGCACTTGGTTCACGTGACCCATATGTCATTTTCTCGATCCAAAGCTATGTTATTTAAATCTGCTCTCTAACGGCTTCTTGACTATCTCACTATGCTTTTTCTGTACAAGTGTGCTGTACTATTTTTGATTGAGTGTTCTCTGGCCTCTTTCTTGTTGCAGAGCTCTCCGGAAAACTCTCTTCAGTGACTTGTTCCCTCTGCAGTTGGGATCATGTGACCTGTGCGTTATTTTCTGAAGCAGAAGCAAGTGTTATTTAAATCTTTAGTGGCGTCTGCACCTCAGCAGCGCGTGCATAAGGAGCAGGTCTTTATTGTAATTTTTTTTTTTTTTTTTGCTTAACAGAAGCGTGTCTCTTTCCAGGTGAAGAAACATATCTATTCCAGTGCCTACCACCTGATTTTGTGGTGTTCTACTCTTCTTGTGTCAGTAGGTGTGGGGGAGGCCTGGCAGTATTTTTTCCAACTTCTCTTCAGGTCTAAGAGATCCCTTCCCACAGTCTTCCATATCCAGAACTTCTCTTGCTGGAGGTTGCTGCAAACCCTAGGGTCTGGGATCAAGTCTGTCAATCTTTTGTAGATGAGGCATGCACGGTCATCTTCCCGCGTGTCGCGTGAGAGTCCTGCTTCAGTCTTCTTTTTTCCGTGGTCCAGAACAGCTGTGTTACGGGGGTTCTGTTGCCTCAGGAAAAGAGCCTTCACTTCACCGTCTTTTTCGCCGTCTTTTCTTTATTTTTCTTCGTTCGTTCAGTACAGCTCATGTTTGAGCTGTTCCATTTCAAAAAAAAAAAAAAAAGAAAGTTTTTCCTTTATTTTTTAGTTTTTGTCCTAAATAAGTTTTCTTTCATTTTCGTGTGCGGCCTTTTTGGCCGCCCGTACGGGTTTCTCCTCTTTTGTGCCCATCTTTTGGCACCATTGCAAGTTCTGATTTCTCCGCCGCTATTTTTCCGTTGATGACATCGAGGATTGCCAGCGGCTTCAAGACGTGCACTCGGTGCAACTGGGCAATCTCAGGCACTGACCCTCACGTCCCGACGCATGTAAGTTGTGTCTTAGCCTTAAAAAGCGGACACAAGTGTCGAGACAAGCTCAACAGGAAAGTCTGTTTGGAGCTTTGTCCGGGACTTCGACGTCGACAGCGGTACCGAGATTGGCAACGGTGTCGATGTCGGCACCGGAGAGTGCATTGACCTCAGGAGTGCAGGTAATGGCTGTCCAGAGACCATCACACGCTGGTAGCAGTGAGCTATTGAGTGGGTCTCCACCTGCCTCAAGGGCTCCTGCGGTACAGGCCCATCGGGACTGACCTATTTCGGACCTGACCCCGAGGAGGCGTGTGGATTCCACGTCCTCGTCGGTACCGAGGGGTACCGGTGACGTGCCTCAAGCGAAGGCGAAGAAGCACCGTCATCGGTCCCCTTCTCGTCACGGTACCGAGAGCTCCGGGGCGTCGAGGGATTCGGCACCCGTGAAGCGTCGACACCGGGAGGACCGCTCACCCTCCATACAAGAGGTGTCGATGCGCCGGTCTCCGGACAGGCCGGTACCGCCTCCTCGTCCTCGGCAGATTCTGGCTTCGACTCCTGCACCGCTCCCACAGCCTTTCTCGACAGACACTCTTGACGAGCGCCACCGAGCCATTCTTCCAGGGATCCTGGAAGGGCTGCTGTGACCGTCTGTTCCGGTACCGGCGGTGCTTGCACCTACGGTACCGTAGATAGATGCGGTGGCTGGTTCCCCGCCTGTGGTGAGGCCTTTGATGTCGGTAACGCTTGCGGCATTGGCCTCGGCTGCCACCCAAGTTGACTCCCCGTCGACATCGATGGAGGGAACTTCATCGCCACCGACACGGGAGTCAACTTCTTGGCATCGCCATTGGGGCCATAGCTCCTCGGTGTCAAGACGGGCTCGGCTTCGGACTGCAGTCAGGGAACTCCTGTCCGATACTGAGGGAGAGGCCTCGTGGGAGGCAGAGGAAGACCCAAGATATTTCTCTTCTGAGGAGTCTTGTGGTCTTCCCTCTGATCCCACTCCTTCGCCAGAGAGAAAGCTTTCTCCCCCGAAGAGTTTTTCTCGTCCTTTGTCCGGGAAATGTCTACGGCCATTCTCTTCCCGGTGGTAACTGAGGATGAGCCCAGGGCTGAGATGTTCGAGGTCCTCGACTATCCTTCGCCACCTAAGGAGTCATTCACTGTACCTCTACATAATGTCCTCAAGCAGACATTGTTCAGGAACTGGATGAAACCATTATCTAACCCCACCATTCCTAAGAAGGTTGAGTCCCAGTATTGGATTCACAAGGACCTGGAGTTGATGAAGACCCAGTTGCCTCATGACTCTGCGGTTATGGATTCTGCTCTCAAGAGAGCCAAAAGTAAGAGAGATTTCGCCTTGGCGCCCCCGGGCCGGGATGCTCGGACTTTGGACTCTTTTGGGAGGAAGGCCTACCAGTCCTCTATGCTCGTGTCCAAAATTCAGTCTTATCAGCTCTACACGAGCATTCACTTGCAGAATAATGTGAAGCAACTGGTGCACTTGGTCAATCAGCTCCCTTCGGAGCAGGCCAAGCCTTTTCAGCAGGTGGTCAGGCAGCTGAAGGCGTGTCGTAAATTCCTGTCCAAGGGTGCTTACGACTCTTTTGATGTGGCGTCCAGAGCCGCTGCTCAGGGTATAGTGATGCACAGACTCTCATGGCTGCGTGCCTCTGACCTGGAAAATCGAGTCCAGCAGCAGCTTGTGGATGTTCCTTGCCAGGGGTATAATATTTTTGGCGAGAAAGTCGAGCAGGTGGTCGAGCAGCTCCACCAGCGGGAAACCGCACTCGACAAACTCTCCCACTGGGCGCCTTCAGCATCTGCCTCATCAAATAGACGTTTTTACGGGGGAAGGAGGAATGCTCCCTATATTTATCATAAACGTAGGTACAGTCCACCTTCCCGCCAGCCTGCTGAGGCTCAACCCCAGCGAGCTCGTTCACGTCAACAGTGTGCGCCTTGACAGGCCCCTGCAGCTCCCCAGCAAAAGCAAGGGACGGGCTTTTGACTAGCTCCAGGCGAGCACAGCTGCAATCAAAGTGTCCATGCCAGACGATCTACTGGTTGGGGGGAGGTTAAAATTTTTTCACTAAAGGTGGCCTCTTGTAACCTCCGATCGGTGGGTTCTTCCAATAGTCCGGCGGGGATACTTCCTCAATTTGATCTCCAAACCTCCAAATTGCCCACTGGGAACTCAGTCCTTCAGCTTCCAGCACAGGCAGGTACTTGCAGAGGAACTCTCCGCTCTTCTCAGCGCCAATGCGGTCGAGCCCATGCCACCGAGGCAAGAAGGGCTGGGATTCTATTCCAGGTACTTCCCTGTGCAAAAGAAAACAGGGGGGATGTGTCCCATCCTAGACCTAAGGGCCCTGAACAAATTCCTAGTCCGAGAAAAGTTCAGGATGCTTTCCCTGGGCACCCTTCTTACCATGATTCAGAAAAATGACTGGCTATGCTCCCTGGACTTAAAGGATGCTTATACACACATCCTGATACTGCCAGCTCACAGGCAGTATCTTCTTTTCCGTCTGGGAACACAGCACTTTCAGTATTGTATACTGCCCTTTGGGCTCGCCTCTGCATCCCGGGTGTTCACCAAATGCCTGGCAGTCGTTGCAGCGTCGCTACGCAGGCTGGGAGTGCATGTGTTCCCTTATCTCAACGATTGGCTGCTGAAGAACACCTCGGAGGCAGGAGCTCTACAGTCCATGCAGATGTCTACTCGACTCCTGGAGCTACTGGGGTTTGTCATAAATTACCCAAAGTCCCATCTTCTTCAAGTTCAGAGACTAGAATTCATAGGAGCTCTGCTGGACTCGCAGACGGCTCATGCCTATCTCCCAGAAGCGAGGGCAGATAATCTTCTGTCACTGGTTTCCTTGGCCAGAGCGTCTCAGCAGATCACAGCTCGGCATGTTTCTCCAGGCCACGTATTTGGCAGGCGTAAACAACAGTCTGGCTGACAGGTTGAGCAGGATAGTGCAACCTCACGAGTGGTCTCTCAATAGGACAGTTGTCCGCAAGATCTTCCGAGCATGGGGCACCCCCTCCGTGGATCTTTTTGCCACTCAGATCAATCACAAGGTCCCTCAGTTCTGTTCCAGACTTAAGGCCTACGGCAGGCTAGCCTCAGATGCCTTTCTCCTACATTGGGGGTCAGGCCTTCTGTATGCTTATCCTCCCATACCTATAATAGGGAAGCCTTTGCTGAAACTCAGGCAAGACCGCGGAACCATGATTCTGATTGCTCCCTTCTGGCCGCGTCAGATTTGGTTCCCTCTTCTTCTGGAGTTATCCTCTGAAGAACTGTGGAGATTGGAGTGTTTTCCAACCCTCATCACTCAGAACGAAGGGGCGCTTCTGCATCCCAACCTCCAGTCTCTGGCTCTCACGGCCTGGATGTTGAGAGCGTAGATTTCGCCTCCTTGGGTCTTTCTGAGGGTGTCTCCCGAGTCTTGCTTGCTTCCAGGAAAGATTCCACGAAGAGGTATTTATCTTTTAAATGGAGGAGGTTTGGCCCTCGATCCTTGCTCTTATCCTACACAGACCCTGCTTGAATACCTTCTGCACTTGTCAGAGTCTGGTCTTAAGACCAACTCCGTAAGAGTTCATCTTAGTACTATTAGTGCTTATCATTATCGTGTGGAGGGTAAGCCTATCTCTCTGGACAGCCTTTAGTTGTTCGATTCATGAGAGGTTTGCTTTTGTCAAAGCCCCCTGTCAAACCTCCTACGGTGTCATGGGATCTCAACGTCGTCCTTACCCAGCTGATGAAAGCTCCTTTTGAGCCACTGGATTCCTGCCATCTGACGTATTTGACCTGGAAGGTCATTTTCTTGGTGGCAGTTACTTCAGCTCGTAGGGTCAATGAGCTTCAAGCCTTGGTAGCCCATGCTCCTTATACTAAATTTCATCATAACAGAGTAGTCCTCCGCACTCACCCTAAGTTCTTGCCGAAGGTGGTGTTGGAGTTCCATTTGAACCAGTCAATTGTCTTACATAGTAACATAGTAGATGACGGCAGAAAAAGACCTGCACGGTCCATCCAGTCTGCCCAACAAGATAAATTCATATGTGCTACTTTTTATTTGTACCTGTCCTCTTCAGGGCACAGACCGTATAAGT
Organism: Microcaecilia unicolor; assembly: GCF_901765095.1. Lineage (NCBI taxonomy): Eukaryota > Metazoa > Chordata > Amphibia > Gymnophiona > Siphonopidae > Microcaecilia > Microcaecilia unicolor. Next base: position 147,699,899 of record NC_044037.1, read on the forward strand.
CTGGCCAGCACTATCCCCGCCTCCCAACCACCAGCCCCGCCTCCCACCACCGGCTCTGGCACAGACCGTATAAGTCTGCCCAGCACTATCCCCGCCTCCCAACTACCAGTCCCACCTCCCACCACCAGCTCTGGCACAGACCGTATAAGTCTGCCCAGCACTATCTCTGCCTCCCAAACACCAGCCCCGCCTCCCACCACCGGCTCTGGCACAGACAGTATAAGTCTGCCCAGCACTATCCCCGCCTCCCAACCACTATCCCCGGCTCCCACCACCGGCTCTGCCACCTAAACTTGGCTAAGCTCCCAAGGATACATTCCTTCTGAACAGGATTCCTTTATGTTTATCCCACGCATGTTTGAATTCTGCCACCGTTCTCATCTCCACCACCTCCCGCGGGAGGGCATTCCAAGCATCCACCACTCTGTGAAATCCACCACTGACATTTTTCCTGAGTCTGCCCCCCTTCAATCTGATTTCATGTCCTCTCGTTCTACCGCCTTCGCATCTCCGGAAAAGATTCGTTTGCGGATTAATACCTTTCAAATATTTGAACGTCTGTATCATATCACCCCTGTTTCTCCTTTCCTCCAGAGTATACATGTTCAGGTCCGCAAGTCTCCCCTCATACGTCTTGTGACGCAAATCCCATACCATTCTCATAGCTTTCCTTTGCACCGCTTCAATTCTTTTTACATCCTTTGCAAGATACGGCTTCCAAAACTGAACACACTACTCCAGGTGGGACCTCACCAATGACTTGTACAGGGGCATCAACACCTCCTTTCTTCTGCTGGTCACACCTCTCTCTATACAGCCTAGCAACCTTCTCGCTACGGCCACCGCCTTGTCAACATTCTTTCCCCGTCCTCATACCCGCCCTGCTGAACGTCAGTTGCATACATTGGACTGCAAGAGAGCATTGGCCTTCTATGTGGAGTGGACAAGCCCCTTCAGACAGTCCACCCAAATGTTTGTTTCTTTCGACCCCAACAGAAGGGGAGTGGCTGTTGGGAAACGCACCATTTCCAATTGGCTAGCAGATTTCATTTCCTTCACTTACGCCCAAGCTGGGCTGACTCTTGAAGGCCATGTCATGGCTCATAGTGTTAGAGCCATGGCAGCGTCAGTGGCGCACTTGAAGTCAGCCACTATAGAAGAGATTTGCAAGGCTGCGATGTGGTCATCCGTCCACACATTCACAGCTCATTACTGCCTTCAGCAAGATAGCTGACGTGACAGTCGGTTCGGGCAGTCGGTGCTGCAGAATCTGTTTGGGATTTAGAATCCAGCTCCACCCCCCTAGACCCATTTTTATGGCTGAACTCTCAGTTAGATGTTTCTTCATAGGTCAATCTTTGTTATATCCTCGCCGTTGCAAGGCCCAGTTGACTCTGTTTGTTGTTTTTGAGTGAGCCTGGGGGCTAAGGATACCCACATGTGAGAACAAGCAGCCTGCTTGTCCTCGGAGAAAGCGAAGTTACTTACCTGTAGCAGGTATTCTCCGAGGACAGCAGGCTGATTGTTCTCACCAACCCGCCCGCCTCCCCTTTGGAGTTGTTCCTTTCTTTGGTTTTGCTTCATAAGTTGACTGAAGTGGGACTCTCGTGTGACGGGCGGGAAGATGGCTGCTCATGCTAGGTGCGCACGCCCGCGCGCTCGATGGCTCTAGCAAGCTTTATTTCTAGGAAGCTTTTCCGGACCTGGGGCTGCCGTGGACATCACCCACATGTGAGAACCATCAGCCTGCTGTCCTCGGAGAATACCTGCTACAGGTAAGTAACTTAGCTTTACAGAAGGCCTTAGACTAGGTTGCCACACTTACTTTCATTCAGAACTGAAACACTAACTGACAACCTTGGTAACACCCTGGATTGCACCTATGCAGGCATCAGGCTTACAGGGCAGAGCGCCTTTGGCATAAAAGTGTAACAAATCTCTTAAACATACTAGGCACTCACATCAGTACAACACAGCTCAGATCTGTACGGCAAAGAGGAATTATTTTTCCAATCATATTCAACAGGCCTCTAATTCCGCTAAACTCTTCAGGGTTTTCGATAAAGTGGTTTACTCTAGCAACCTTCTTCATTTCTAAAATTGAGAAACTCCAATCCTCCTTTTCTGCCCCTCCCAGTACTATAATAATACCCTCTAACCATTCCTCTCCTCCTCCTACCTCACAGGTTCAAACAGCATCCTGGAGTTCTTTTTAAAATTCCATCCCTTGATTCATTTATCAAAACCCTCTCACAACGGAATCCCACTTTCTGTTCCCTGGATCCATTTCCATCAAATTTGCTGAAAGTCCCTTTTATGGGTCTGCTACCATTTCTTTTCACCATGGTTGTGATTCATCTCTCCACTCCTCTATCTGTTAAGGAAGCCCTTTTTAAGCCAATTTTGAAGGAACCTAATCTAGACCCCATGCAACTTAGTAACTGTCATCCTGTATCGAATCTTCCATACCTGTCAAAAATACTGGAATCCGTGGTTCTCCAACAATTCCAATCCTACATTGAAGCTGTAAATGCACTCCACCCGCATCAATCAGGGTTTAGGGTGGGGCATAGTACGGAAACAGTCATTACTTCGCTTCTAAGTGAGCTGTATTGCCACTTGGAGCATGGGAATATCACACTATTAGTGTTGTTAGATCTCTCAGCCACGTTCGACCTGATTAATCACTTTCTCCTCCTCCAGTGTCTGTCCTCTCTGAGCCTATCAGGATCAGTTCATAAATGGTTCACATCCTTTCTAGAAAACCATTCTTTCCAGGGTACTGAAAGCAACATCAAGCTCCTCTCCTTATACTCTATCATGTGGCATCCCCCAGGGTTCTGTGTTATCCCCTTCCCTTTTCAATTTGTTTGTCAGCTCTCTGGCTTTACTAATCCACACTTGGGGCATTAGCGCCTATTCTTATGCAGATAACGTTCTCCTTGTCAGCTATACAGATCCAACTTCCATAAACCTTCAACCTCTCCGAAACTGTCTCCAAGATGTTGCATCATTGCTGAGGCAACATCAGCTTGTGCTGAACCCAGATAAGATGGTGTCTAGCTGGGTTATAGGGGTGGTGGCTCCTCCCTTGATTAAGCCTATTCTCTTTGACAAATTGATACTGTCACCTCGTTTATATATTTGGGTATACTTTTAGGCTCTGCGTTGTCCTTCACCCCTCAGATTTTGCAAGTGTTAAAAATAGGCTTCTGTTTTCTGAGATGCTTGCAGTCAATTTGTAATTCCATCAATTTCAATTGACTTTGCTCATTTTTCTATGCTTATATAAACTCTCGCTATGATTCCCAAGTCCATTTAGTAACATGTATGCTGGTATTACTAAATCCAATCTTAAATGTCTCCAAACTCTTCAAAACACAGCTGCACGCATTATCTGTTGGGCAAAGCGATATGATCACCTTTCCACACCACCACCCCCCTTCTCAAAAGTCTCCATTGGCTTCCGATCAATTACAGTCAAATTTAAGGTCCTTACTTTCACTCACAAGGTTCTTTATACAGCTCTGTCCTCCTACTTAAGGTCTCTGATCACACCATATATCCCTTCATGTACCCTCCGCGATCTCACCGATAATAGACTAGTTTTACCACCCCCTTCTAAAGCGAGATGGGAGTCCAACTGATCTGTTGCTTTCTGTGTTTTTGCCCCTGCTCTGTGGAATTCTTTGCCGCAGACTCCCCGGTTGGAGAAATCTTATCCCCTTTTTTGGGCCTCCCTAAAATCCTTTTTCAATTGGCATTTGTCAATTAATAGCCTATTTCTAACACCTGCTGCGACAAGTATGATGGCCTTGAACAAAGAATAGATGCTGGATGTTTCTTGTATATAAAGATTGTAGTGTAAGAGGCAGATGCAGCAACCAAACGTAAAAAAATCAAAATCGTTAAAGTCCCTAACGATTTTTAAAAAACGAAGAATGCACCAAAAAAAAAAGTCACACATGCTCAGATCGGTATTGAAACGTACAATGTATCAAAGAATCACAATACACATCGGTAATCTGCCCCTAAATCATGCGCAGAGCAGCCAAGCGTTTTGCTGGCTGCTCTGCGCATGCTGCAAACGTAAAAACAAACAAAAAAAAAAGCCACAACACATACACGTGGCTACCCGGTCAGCAAAATCCAAAAACAAAGGATCAGGAGGGGGCAAGGGCGCTCGTCCGAGGCGTCCTGTATGGACGGCCTTGCCCCCCCCCCCCCCGCTGCTCCCCACTTTCTGCCGCTTTCCCACCCACCACGAAAAAGCAAAATGCTAGCTGCCCCGGTCCCCCTCCCTTCCTGTTCCTGTGTTCTGCAGAGCTAACTCCGCCTCCCGTCATTCTTCCGTCCCGTTCCCCGCCCCCGCTGCCCCCCCTGAGGTCGACTACGCCGCTCCCCCCTCCACCGAGACCCCCCTCCCTATTAACGACCCGATCAGCGCCTCTCACCTCTTTCTGAAGCGCTGCACGGGCAGGAAGATCTGTTGTGTTGGTTGTAGAGTCTCCATGACGTCTCTTCTTCCCTGGCCTAGGCCCCGCCTCCTTCTGACGTAACCTATGTCAGAAGGAGGCGGGGCCTGGGCCAGGGAAGAAGAGACGTCATGGAGACTCTACAACCAACACAATAGATCTTCCTGCCCGTGCAGCGCTTCAGAAAGAGGTGAGAGGCGCTGCTCGGGTCGTTAATAGGGAGGGGGGTCTCGGTGGAGGGGGGAGCGGTGTAGTCGACCTCAGGGGGGGCAGCGGGGGCGGGGCACGGGATGGAAGAATGACGGGAGGCGGAGTTAGCTCTGCAGAACACAGGAACAGGAAGGGAGGGGGACCGGGGCTGCTAGAATTTTGCTTTTTCGCGGGGAGGGGGCAGCGGAAAGTGGGGAGCAGCGGGGGGGGGGGGGGGGCAAGGCCCCTATTCACATTCTCTTCCTAGCTCTGTCCCTTCCTAATCTTTTCCCTCACCCCCTACCTCTCTCCGCTACAGGAACTCACTTCCCATCCATTGACTTCATCACCTCACCTTCTCTCCTACCCTCTTCCTCCTTTTTGGCTTTTAATCTCCGTCTCTTTCTTCCCTCCATTCTGCCTTCCCCATTCCACCTAAATACCTCTCGCCTTCGACGCCTTCGTGGCCACACCTCTCCTACTCTCCTCCGCTCTCTTTTACTCCTTCTCTTACTCTCAGCCGGTGACATCAATCCCAATCCTGGCCCTCCTCACCAACTATTATCCAAACTCTACAGATCTCACCGTGACCTCTCTAACCTCATCTCTATTCCTCTACTCCCCTCCTCTTCTCTGCCCTTCTCTTGCGCCCTATGGAATGCCCGCTCTATCTGTAACAAACTCCCCTATATCCAGGACCTCTTTATCTCGCGTCACCTCCATCTGCTCGCCATAACAGAAACCTGGCTCTGCCCTGATGACTCTGCTTCAGTCGCAGCCCTGTGCCATGGCGGTTATCTATTTTCACATACTCCTCGCCCTGCTGGCCGTGGGGGCGGTGTTGGACTACTTCTCTCTCCCTCCTCCAGATTTCAACCCCTTCTTCCACCTCAATCTCACTGTTTTTCCTCCTTTGAAGTCCACTCTATCCGCCTTTTCTCTCCTCTGCCTCTTCGAATAGCGGTCATTTATCGTCCCCCTGATAAGTCCCTTTCATCCTTTCTCAGTGACTTTGATGCCTGGCTTGCCTTCTTCCATGATCCTTCCTCCCCCTCTCTCATCCTTGGTGACTTTAATATTCCTGCTAATGATCCTTCCAACTCTTATATTTCCACGTTACTCGCTTTAACGTCGTCCTTTAATCTCCAACTATGCTCCACCTCCCCCACTCATCAAAATGGTCACTGTCTTGATCTCATCTTCTCCTCCAACTGTTCACCCTCTAGTTTCCTTGCCTCCGATCTTCCCCTCTCTGATCACCATCTTATAACTTTCACACTTAAATCTCCTCCCTCCCAGTCCCGTCCTATCCTATCTAATTTATCTAGGAATCTTCACGACATTGACCCTTCATCTCTATCCTCCCATGTTTCAAACCTCCTCTCTACTGTGGCACCATCCACGTCTGTCAACGAGGCTGTTTCTTCTTACAACAATACTCTATCCTCTGCCTTAGACACTCTTGCACCTTTGATGACCTGCCCTGTAAGGCGTACAAAACCCCAACCTTGGCTGACTTCTAATATCCGCTACCTACGTTCCTGTACCCGCTCCGCCGAACGCCTCTGGTGGAAATCTCGGGCCCTTGCTGATTTCTTACACTTTAAGTTCATGCTGACCTCCTTCCAATCTGCTCTTTTACGTGCCAAACAGGATTATTATATCCAACTGACCAACTCTCTTGGCTCTAATCCTCGACTTCTCTTCACCACATTGAACTCTCTCCTCAAGGTGCCCCCTCCCCCAACTCCCCCTTCATTATCTCCTCAGACCCTTGCTGAATTCTTTCACAACAGGGTTCAAAAGATAAACCTTGCTTTCTCTACCTCACCAGCTCTCCCTCCACTAGTCCGTTCCCCTCTCTCTCCTTCCCCTCATTCCCTTTCCTCCTTTCCTGAAGTTACTATTGAGGAAACTACACTTCTCCTTTCTTCCTCAAAATGTACCACCTGTTCCTCTGATCCCATTCCCACCCGCCTTCTTAATGCCATCTCTCCTACTCTTATTCCTTTTATCTGTCACATTCTCAACCTCTCACTTTCCACTGCGACTGTCCCTGCTGCCTTTAAACATGCTGTGGTCACACCTCTCCTTAAGAAGGCTTCACTTGACCCTACTTGTCCCTCTAATTACCGACCCATCTCCCTCCTTCCTTTTCTCTCCAAATTACTTGAGCGTGCTGTTCACCGCCGCTGCCTTGATTTTCTCTCCTCACATGCTATTCTTGACCCATTACAATCTGGTTTTCGCCCTCTCCACTCAACCGAAACTGCGCTTACTAAAGTCTCCAATGACCTATTACTGGCTAAATCCAGAGGTCAATATTCCATCCTCATTCTTCTTGATCTTTCCGCTGCTTTTGACACTGTCGATCACAGCATACTTCTCGATACCCTGTCCTCACTTGGATTCCAGGGCTCTGTCCTTTCCTGGTTCTCTTCCTACCTCTCCCTCCGCACCTTTAGTGTTCACTCTGGTGGATCCTCTTCTACTTCTATCCCTCTGCCTGTCGGCGTACCTCAGGGTTCTGTTCTTGGTCCCCTCCTCTTTTCTATCTACACTTCTTCCCTTGGTTCATTAATCTCATCCCATGGCTTTTCCTACCACCTCTATGCTGATGACTCCCAAATCTACCTTTCTACCCCTGATATCTCACCTTGCATCCAAACCAAAGTTTCAGCGTGCTTGTCTGACATTGCTGCCTGGATGTCTCAACGCCACCTGAAATTAAATATGACCAAAACCGAGCTTCTCATTTTCCCCCCCAAACCCACCTCCCCGCTCCCCCCGTTTTCTATTTCTGTTGATGGCTCTCTCATTCTCCCTGTCTCCTCAGCTCGAAACCTTGGGGTCATCTTTGACTCTTCTCTCTCCTTCCCTGCTCATATCCAGCAGACCGCCAAGACCTGTCGTTTCTTTCTTTACAACATCCGTAAAATCCGCCCCTTTCTTTCCGAGCACTCTACCAAAACCCTCATCCACACCCTTGTCACCTCTCATTTAGACTACTGCAATCTGCTTCTTGCTGGCCTCCCACTTAGTCACCTCTCCCCTCTCCAGTCAGTTCAAAACTCTGCTGCCCGTCTCATCTTCCGCCAGGGTCGCTTTACTCATACTACCCCTCTCCTCAATACCCTTCACTGGCTCCCTATCCGTTTTCGCATCCTGTTCAAACTTCTTCTACTAACCTATAAATGTACTCACTCTGCTGCTCCCCAGTATCTCTCCACACTCGTCCTTCCCTACACCCCTTCCCGTGCACTCCGCTCCATGGATAAATCCTTCTTATCTGTTCCCTTCTCCACTACTGCCAACTCCAGACTTCGCGCCTTCTGTCTCGCTGCACCCTACGCCTGGAATAAACTTCCTGAGCCCCTACGTCTTGCCCCATCCTTGGCCACCTTTAAATCTAGACTGAAAACTCACCTCTTTAACATTGCTTTTGACTCGCACCACTTGTAACCACTCGCCTCCACCTACCCTCCTCTCTTCCTTCCCGTTCACATTAATTGATTTGATTTGCTTACTTTATTTATTTTTTTGTCTATTAGATTGTAAGCTCTTTGAGCAGGGACTGTCTTTCTTCTATGTTTGTACAGCGCTGCGTATGCCTTGTAGCGCTATAGAAATGCTAAATAGTAGTAGTAGTAGTAGTAGCAAGGCCGTCCACACAGGACGCTTCGGACGAGCGTCCTTGCCCCCTCCCGACCCTTTTTTAATTTTTTTATTTGATGTGTTTTCTGATGTCCTTTGGACCAATCACAGCGCTTTTAGCTCTGCTAATGCGCTGGGATTGGCTCAAAGTTTGTTTATTTTTTCACTTAATGATTTTTCCTGGCACAGAGCTGTCCTAACGAGAGGTCCAGATCTCTCGTTAGATTTCCTGCCTTTTTCCTGCGTAAAGGCAATCGGAAAAGGTTTGTGCATCTCGTTTCAATGGGGTTTTTACACTAATTGCTCATCTCCATTCCGTTTTCGTTAGCTGCTAGCTTCCTCGGTAAAAGCCCTTTGATGCATGCAACGGATCAAATTTTCCTCGTTGGAGGGTCATTAAAGGCTCATTTAGCTTTAGTGCATCTGCCTTTATGTGGTATGCGGGCGCTGCTGTCCTGTTTTGAGTGTCTCTCATGGTTGCTCTTTCCTGTCAGTTATGGAGTTCCTTTCTCTCCTGATTACTATATTGTTTTTAAATGATTGTAAAGCGCTTTGACTTGCTTCAGTTAGAGGAGGTATGTCAAGTCAATAAATGATAAAACGATAAATGGAGGGCAGAGGTTGATAATACAATTTTAAAGGGACATATGGGGAGAGTCTGGGAAGGGGAGCAAAGAGTAAGGGGGAGAATGTAAAGGGGAGGAGCAGTGAGAGAGGTGCAGGAGGTAGGAGGGGTGGAAAGAATGAAAGAGATGGGGAGGTTGAGGAGAAGAGTACATGAGGGCCAGAATGTCTGGTTGCCAAGAGGCACACCCAAACTTTTGAATCCTTGCAACCACACACCCCACCCTGCCCCTGTATCACACACGTCCATACCATCCTTGTACCACACGCACCCCCACGCCACCCCTGTACCATGCACATACCTCCATACCATCCCCACACCACATGCCCATGCGCACATACATGTCTCCTCCCTATATCTGCACCACATATATACACACACGCACCTCTGAACCCAGCCCTGCGCAACACGTACATGCACACAATCTCAACATAGATACAAATTTATATAGGAAACCTCTTGTAGAGATGTTTCATACACCCCCACATCCTGTGCTGCCCTAATAAGAGATGTTTTTCCTTTTTAAACCCCTCCCTTAGGCATTCATGAGTTTGCAAATGTAGGAAGGGGGAATGTACTGTACTGTCACACTATAAGTGTGTACTTTTCAAGCTTGTTACATTCTTGCTTGGAGGTTTATGAAGCAGAAATGAAAGAAAAAGGAGACAATGTTCCGTCCTTCTACTTTGTATTATGAAGTGCTGAATATGTGAGATGTTGCCTTTGCTCACAGATTAGGAACTGCATAGTGCCCTGTACGGAGAGTCCTTTTTCAACATAACAATCAGATCATGGAACAAGAACAGTGTTTTCAGCTCTGTACAGTATGTTTTATTATACATCCGTCTGTTCAATTTTCTTGTTTAGATAGTTATTGGGTATTAGGATGATTGCAAATCTTGTAAGTAATTGTTTTGTTACTTTACCTACCACTTTCTCCAGAAAGTTGCTGACCTTCATGCAAGATCTTTAAACCCTGTTTTTGATTTTTTTTGCATGACTCTTGTACAGTGTAACCTAACTTCTTTTATTTTGTTTCTTTAATAAGGCTCATAGAAAATTCATTTTCCTTTTTTGTCTTACTGCTACTAATGTTTGATTTTATTGTTGCTGCTGTGGGATTGTTTTTCTTACTGATGCTCTTTTTTATTCTACCTATTCTCTTCTGGGGATATATGATCAGCCTTCAGAATATAACTGCTACTTTGGATCTGGATCACGGGCTTCATCCAGAACCAGCTCTGTTAGAGCAAGCCCTGTGGTGAGCTTTCTCCTTTCTTTCTCTATCTGGCTTTCTCTGTCTACGTGCATCCCTCTTCCTAAGATCTCTATCACTTATTTCTTATTTTATTGGTTAGTTTAGCTATATATAGTCCAAGTTCCAACTACAGTTCTCAAAATATGATTTTAGTAGTGGCTATCAAACTTAAAAATACACTAAACTTACATTACATTATTTACTGTCTGGGTGTTATTCCTACTGCAGTTATAGTAACTATATTTGTTCTGAGAAAAAGCTGGAGTTTGTGGCTTATACTATTGATCGGACTAGAAAAAAGAAATGTGCAAAAGCTTTTAGGACCTATAGGGTCCCTTCTTTAGACAATAACTAGCATCTGATGATGAGGCTTACAATAATATTAAAAGCTCCTATATTGCAGTATCATTTTGTTGATCCAAAAAAAGAGTCGCAACCAAAATAAAAAAACCTGATCAATTTTTCATTTGAGTGGTTTTTTTTTTTGCTTTTGGACATATGTATGAGTGTTATTATTTTACATATATTAGGGTAATGCTTGCAAGGGGTTCTGATGAGTCAGCACCCCAGTTTGTTTTAATTTAGCATGCTAAGATCGGTTGAGTAAGAGACATTTTCAGGTTCCTTAAACATATATCTCCTTAGAAGTGAAATAAAATTAATAATAAATGAAATAAATGAACTCTAGAAATTATTTTGGGATTGTAGCTTTAAAAGAAACTCATTTTTGATCAGCTGTACCCTGAACAGGACTTCCTTTTATGAAATCCTACCTGTATATTCTGCATTAGACTCAGAGGAAAAGAATGAGTCTTTGTCCCTATGATGCATTGTTTCCACAGCATTTAAGTTAGCCCTGTTCTTACTTCATCATTCAGAAGCTGATGGATGTGAAAGAACATTGAAATGAATAGGGTACACTGCGTACAGCAGAATCATAGATTATACAAAAAATAAAATTAGAGTAACCAAGGAAGACTGAAGGTGAAGCAAGGTGCAAATTAATTTCTAGATGGTCAGTGTTGTGTAACAGGTGTGCTTCTACAGAGATGGTAACAGTATTTTAGGTAAGGGTTATGCAGTATTTGCATTTTTAACAGGAAATAGGATTTTTTTCTTTATTTCCTTCCCCTCTCACTATGTTTTTGTGGTCTAGAGTATACGGATAGCTTGTGAATTACCTAGTGTATAATTCTCTTTTTTCGACTTTATGGTTTGTATAGCTATTGTGAGATTTAAATTCTGCAGGTTTACTGAAAATTCTTGTAAGTAAAAAGTATAAAAGGAAAGAGAACAGTTCTAGCCATTTCAGTGTTCAAAAATAGAATTGCACATTTATGGCGCTGTTTACTAAGCCATACTGTAGGCACGCTATCAATTTTAGCATGCGTTAATGCTAGAGACACCCATAGGAATATAAGGATATCTCTATGGTTAGTGCACGCTAAAAATGCTAGCGCATTTTAGTAAACAGGGCCCTTAGGTTGTAGGAATGCAACGTTACATGAACTTGAGTGCAGGTGTCCAGGGATGGTATTGGGGAGGAGGTTGCATTTATGTGCATGTTTTTGAAAATACATTTGTACATGTGTAAATTAATATAGAACATTTGTGCATGCCAAACAGCAGATGTAGATTTCATTTTTCATTTCATTTATTACCATTTATATTCTGCTCTTATTCAGAGCGGAGCACAATATACAGGGATTAGCAAATAAATTCTGAGATAATTTTCAAAATGGAAGTTATGTTCATAACTTTCGTTTAAAAAAATTCTCTGCTACCTTTAAAGGAATATGTACTTTTCTCACATACACAGTTATAAAATTATCCCCAAAAGGGAAATTGGAAAGAATTATTTTTAGAGGTATTGAAGCAAAAATGTTTTGTCATTTTCGTTTTTCCTCTCACAAGAATTTTCATTTTATTTCTTTTTGCTGTTTCTTCATTACAGGAGCAAAATCATTTAGCAATACCCCGTTAATTGCAATACACCCCAAAAGTATCCCCCATATCTGCCACGCCACTCTCCCAGACTTACCCACTCCCAAAAACTATCCCCACAAACTGCTCCACCACTCTGCAAAAACTAACCCCACTCCCTCAAACTGTCCTCAGTGGCCTAGCTAGGGGGGGAGGGCGCAGGGGGGGGCACTCACGCCCCCAAGCAGATTTTTAGAAAAAATGGCGCCTCTGTGCCTCTTGCCAATATTTTTTTCTGCCCCCTCCCGAGCGAGTCTCCAATCTTTTTCTGTCTCTTCTGCCCGTGCGCCCCTTCTGCGTGGTTAAATTTACTGCCCTGAAGTGCCATTCTGCCTCTGGCACCAGTGATTCCCATAGTCAGCCTTCTGACAGCGTCGGGGCCTCTCCTCGGGCGCGTCCCACCTACTCTAATTCAACTTCCTGTTTTCCGCAGAGGTGGGAACGTGCCTGAGGAGAGGCCCTGACGCTGGCAGAAGGCTGACTGTGAATTGCTGGTGCCGGAGGGAGAACGATGCTTCAGGGCAGTAAAAGTGACCACATGGATGAGAAAGCAGGTAGAAGAGAGGGAGAAAGATGCAAAACTCTGGGGGGGGGGGGGGGGGGGGGGGGGAGGAGGATGGAAAAGGGAGAAAGTGCTGCCCAAGACCAGAGTGGAAGTGAGCCTATCTAGTCCTTTGTAAGCACCTTAAAAGGTGGAGGAGAAAAGAAATAACAATTGAAAATCACTAAAACAGCTTCAAAAATTATTGTAGCTGGTAGAAACTGCAATTATAAACTCTATAGTTTGTGCTCATTTTTGTTCACTGTTCATATATATAGATGTCCAGATTTCAGTGAGGCTATCCTGTTTCCTGATGGGTTCATCTTAACTGTAGTTGTAATCTGCCTTTGGAAGCCTGGTGTTATAAAGATGATAGAATATTCTGAAATTAAATGGAAGTAGAATTAAACTCTCTTTTCATTGGAGCAAATGGAATCACATCTTTGTCTGTTTTGTAGATGTTTACCTTTTAGATACACAAAGAGGGGCATAATCGAACGGGAACGACCATCTCTAAGGATGTCCTGGCGAAGGGGCAGGGAAACCGCTATTATCAAAACAAGATGGGCATCCATCTTTCGTTTCGATAATACGGTCGAGGACGCCCAAATCTCAACATTTAGGTCGACCTTGGAGATGGTCGTCCCCGGTTTTCTGCCATAATGGAAACCAAGGACGCCCATCTCAAAACGACCAAATCCAAGGCATTTGGTCATGGGAGGAGCCAGCATTCGTAGTGCACCCTAGGGGACACTGCAGTGGACTTCACAAATTGCTCACAGGTGCATAGCTCCCTTACCTTGGGTGCTGAGCCCCCCAACCCCCCCCAAAACCCACTCCCCACAACTGTACACCACTACCATAGCCCTAAGGAGTGAAGGGGGCACCTACATGTGGGAACAGTGGGTTTCGGGTGGGTTTTGAAGGGCTCACATTTACCAGCACAAGTGTAACAGGTAGGGGGGATGGGCCTGGGACCGCCAGGCTGAAGTGCACTGCACCCACTCAAACTACTTAAGGGACCTGCATACTGCTGTCATGGAGCTGGGTATGACATTTGAGGCTGGCATAGAGGCTGGCAAAAAAAAATGTAAGTTTTTTTTTTGGGTGGGCGAGGGTTGGTGACCACTGGGGGAGTAAGGGAAGGTCATCCCTGATTCCCTCCGGTGGTCATCTGGTCAGTTTGGGCACCTTTTTGAGGCTTGGTCGTGAAACAAAATGGACCAAGTAAAGTTGACCAAATGCTTGTCAGGGACGCCCTTCTTTTTTCCATTATCGGCCAAGGACGCCCATCTCTTAAGCACGGCCCAGTCCCACCTTCACTACACCTCCGACACGCCCCCGTGAACTTTGGTCATCCCCGCGACGGACTGCAGTTGAGGACGCCCAAAATCGGCTTTCAATTATGCCGATTTGGGCGACCCTGAAAGAAGGACGCCCAACTCCTGATTTGTGTCGAAAGATGGGCGCCCTTCTCTTTCGAAAATGCCCCTGATAGGGATTATTTTGTTTTGTACGTGTTTCAGGGGCAAGTAGTTTTATAAGTCAAAATAAAAATAAATATTTTTTTCATGCAGATCTCTTTTGTTTAACATAAATGGGCGATAAACCCCTAATTCAGTCCACTGGTTTTCGTATATTTTGTTCTTGTGATGACTTATATTTTGCCCAAACAGAAAACTCTTACCGCTATCTGGTCGATAATAAAAGGAACACTATCTGCCCTAAAAAGTTATTTTGTGGCTCTACATGAGGAATTGTGATATTGAATAAATAAATGTATGTTTGTGCCCCTAGTCATGCATCCTAAGTTTATATAATCCTTTCAAGAAATCCAGTTAATTGTTTAACATTAGTGGAACATAGCCACAGAGGCATGATATGGTTGCATTTTTGTCTCGGTTGTGAATGTATCCCACGCCTACACTCACCTCACCTCCGGGTGACCAGGCCCATGGCTGCTGTGGACTGTCTTCTTCCTGTTTCCCAGACATGTTCCAGAGTTCATTCCAGTCCTGGTGCTCCAGCACTCCAGACTTGCCCTGGTGTTCCTGCTGCCAAGCCTCACTTGTGACCTCATCTGTAATTGCCTTTATTAAGCACCTGGGAATTTTCAGACTTGCCTTTGCAACAGAGGTCTTCTGAGGAGCTTTCGTCTGTGTGTGTTTCTTGCAGTTCCAGCCCTGCTAGTTCTTGTCGTGCAAGCCTTCTGCTTCAGTTCCCATCCTGCTTTAGTCTGCCCTGTTTGTCTTTAGCTTCAGTTCCCATGCTGCTTGTCTCTGTCCTGCAAGCCTTCAGCTTTGGTTCTAACTGTAGAAATATGCTGTCACTTGCTTTCAGTGAAGTACAGGCCAAGGGCTCAGGCTTACAGCTAAGAGCTAGGTCTCTAAAAATCAAAACCATCTCTGACATGAATTAGGTCACTGCAGCTGAATTAACCTGACAGGGGGCCGGAATCTGTTTTCAAAACAGCAGGTGTAAAAGGAAATTAACAGGACGGTAGTAAAAAGTTGGGAGCAAAGATGTTTTGGCTTAGGCAGACTATAGTGGGTCAGACTGACATAAAACTGAACATCCAGGGGGGCTGAAGGGAGACTTGGAGACATGGGAACTCAGTGCAGTCAAAAGATGTTGATGCCCAGAAGCTATTAATGTGTGAGCTCATTATTGTCACAGATGTTGAAGTTATAGACATATGAATGCATTGTTAGTGGGGATGTTGATACTTAGAAAGTGGAAATATAATTATCAACTGATAATATGCAGAGACAGGTGGTGAGAAAGTGAGGTTCCATAGGAATGAATTGTGCCATGATTGTATAAAAAGGGCACTATTCTGGGTTATGGGCTGAAGAGTGAGGACAGACTGCACCTGATGTATGTCGGGAAGCGCTGCTCCACTGTGTTCCAGATATGAATGCCTAATTGACTGTACTACCTTTGGGTAAGATACCGATGCTAATGCTATTAAACTATTTTCTTATATCCACTGAATTCTGGGCGTCTTACTGATTATGGAGCTTGTTAGTTCTCAGCCTGTGTAAGACAGTCGGAGCAGATATGGGGCCACAGTAATTAAGTCAGTTACACGGAACATGCAATTCTTTTCAGGGTGGTAGAAATCCTATTACTTCCCATGCCCAAAGCCTTTTTATAGCCCCTAAAATATACAAACCCTGCTTGTGTCCGCCCTGTTTGTGAATCCTGTTCTAGCCAGGCTTGTGTGAGCATCCTGAATCCTGCTTATTTGAGAATCCTGTATCCTGTTCCAGCCAAGCTTGTGTGAGAATCCTGAATCCTGATTGAGAATCCTGTATCCTGTTCCAGCCAAGCTTGTTTGGGAATCCTGAACCCTGTTTGAGAATTCTGAATCCTGTTCTAGCCAAGCTTGTGTGAGAATCCTGAATCCTGTTTGTTTGAGAATTCTAAATGGAGAGGTGTAGTAGCCGTGTTAGTCCACTCTTAAAGGTTATCAATAGAAATCAAACAAAATAAAACATGGAAAAGAAAATAAGATGATACCTTTTTTATTGAACATAACTTAATACATTTCTTGATTAGCTTTCGAAGGTTGCCCTTCTTCGTCAGATCAGAAATAAGCAAATGTGGTAGCAGATAGTATATATAAGTGAAACATCAAGCATTACTTTGACAGTCTGACAGGGTGGGAGGGTGGGGGTGGGTAAGAGGTGTGCTTGGGGACATCAAAGCATTTCATTGATAGTCTAACAGGATGGGTGTGGGTAGGTGAGAGGAGGGTGGTAAACAGAGAAATACAACTGTATGATTTATAATGGGCTAGAAAACCCAGGTCCTTGTTAAGTCCTGTCTGTTGGGTGTCAAAATATTCAATCATTCTGACTTCAAAAGTCTTACGTTCCTGTATTGTTTTAAAGTTACCTTTCAGGATTCTTACTAT
The DNA here is from genome assembly GCF_901765095.1 of Microcaecilia unicolor. NCBI lineage: Eukaryota > Metazoa > Chordata > Amphibia > Gymnophiona > Siphonopidae > Microcaecilia > Microcaecilia unicolor. The sequence goes on from NC_044037.1 coordinate 147,716,543, forward strand.
GAAATCACTGGTACAGTGTTCCGGTTCTGTAAAGTGTTGGCCCACAGGGGTGGGAGCCTGACTGGCACCGGCTTTCTTTATGTGATGTCTATGTAGATTAAATCTTGTCTTAAGCATCTGGCCTGTTTCTCCAATATAGCATCCTTTGTTACATTTTTTACACTGAATGATATATGCCACATTGGAAGATGAGCATGTGAAAGATTCCTTTATGTTGAATATTTTTCCTTTGTGAATGACTGTGGGGTCCTGTGAAATGTTTTGGCATAGCTTGCAGCTGGATATATTACAGGGAAATGTGCCCTTCTCTTCTTTTTCAGTCTGTGTTGGGAGTTTACTTCTAATTAGCTTGTGTTTTAAGTTGGGTGGCTGTCGGAAGGCCAGCACTGGTGGGGATGGGAATATATCTTTCAGTATTTCATCCTCTTGGAGTAGCGGCTGTAGATCTCTTATGATTTTCCTCAGTTTTTCCAGCTCTGGATTGTATGTCACTACAAGGGGGATTCTGTCAGTTCCAGCCAAGCTTGTGTGAGAATCCTGAATCCTGTTCCAACCAACTTGCTTGAGAATCCTGAATCTGGTTCGAGAATCCTGAATCCAGTTCTAGCCAAGCCAACTCCGTTCCGGCAACCATTTCCAGCTAAGCCAAGTCCGTTCCAGCATCCGATTCCAGCCAAGCCTGTTTGAGAATCCTGCTAGCTCCGGTCCTGCTTGTACTAGCCTATCTGTGTACAGCCTTGTTTCCTGTTTAGGTGGTTCACCTGCTGCTACTGGTCCCCGGCAGTGGCCCAAGGGCTCACTACTCCGGACTTCCTGACAGTTGTGACAATTTTTATTATGGTAATACTAGGGCCCAGCTAAGAAACAGGTTACTTAGAGTTGGTCTTCATTGGACCAAACTTGCTTTCCTTGTGCCATCACTATCTAGCAGGATAGGCAATGTCTTAAAAGGTGGAGGATAAATTATTTTTTTTTTAACAATAAAGAGTGACAACGTGGCTGCAGCAGCTCATAGGTTTGCTTGCTTTGTTTTGAGAGTACAGCAATGACAGCTGCGTGGGGAAGGGGAAAGTGAGATTGGCCTAATTGGTTTCAACATTTTGTTGTCACTTGGTCCCCTGTCTATTAAACCTCCTTGGAGCTGCCAGAGGATGGACTGTGGGAGCAGGCCAGGGAGATATGTGGCCCCCAAGGAGGATGGGGCATGCTGAAAGAGACGGGAAAGAAGGTTAACATGGGGAGAGAGAAGGGTAAATGCTGGACAGGGAGGGAGAAGGACACACAGTCAATACTGGGCATGGAGAGGAGAGGGACATTGGAACGCAAAGAGGCAGTGCTGGAAAATGAAGACATGGGGACACAGGGGCTCTACTGAAAAGGAGGGGGATAGGGACACAGAGGGACACTACTGAAAAGGGGAGGAGGAGATAGGGACACAGAGGGGCACCACTGGAAAGGGGAATGGAGATATGGGGACAATGGTGAAAAGGGGTAAGATGTGGACAAAGAAGTAATGCTGTAAAAGGGAGAAGAGATGGTAACACGGGTAGTGCTGGAAAAAGAGGGAAAATGGGGACACAGGCAGTGCTAGAAAAGGGAGAAATGGGGACACCTGGATGGCAGATGCTAGAAAAGGGGGAAGATAAGGAGACCAGGTAGGCTTGTGCTGAAAAAGGGGTGGAGATGGGGACATAGAAATGGCAGATGCTGAACTTGGGGGTAGGATAGGGACAAGGGATACAGAAGGGAGATGCTGGACAGGACAAATAGTGGTGCAGAGGAAAGAAGGATGGTGCACTTGGAGACAGAAGAAATGTCAGATGGGCAAAAGACCCTGCAAAGGCAGAAGAAACAAAGAAAAACAGAAAAGAGTCAGCAGGACCAAAGGAAATAAATTGTTCAAACAACAGTAGAGGGGTATGAGTGCATTTTCTTAAGTCAATTTGGATGTACTGCAGCACAGATTTTAATGGTTAGAATCAGGGACTGCAAATTCCATATGAATTTGGGATGTGAGTTCACACTAGGACTGGTTGAAAACTCTCCCTTCTGGAACTGGATCACGTGGCAGCTCTATACACAGCTATTTGTTAGTGGGGACGTAAAATGCAAGATAGTGCCAAACAGAAGGAAAGTAAGAAGACAAGAGGTGAGAGAAGAAATGGAAAGGCCAACCTGGAAAACAATTTGTAAGGCTGACTCATGGAACATGGAAAAAAAGACTGGGACCAGCCAAATTTCCAGACAACAAAGGTAGAATTTTTTATTCTGGGGAAGGGGGAGCCTATTCCGAAAGGATGGGCTCCACCTTAACCAGAGTGAGACAAGGCTGCTGGCATCGGCATTTAAAAAGGAGATAGAGGGGAAGGCCGACAGTCGCTCAAAAGTGCATGGTTCGGGATAAGGTATCTTGCAAGGATACCTCACAACAGGGAAGATAGGGTTTTTGGATAGTGAGGCTGCACAACAGACCGTGGTGGGCCAGGTGCTCTTAAATACAACTAAAGATCAGACAAAAGATAGCAAATCAATAGTGTCAAGTACTAAGCATCATGCAAATAGGAACAACAAACATACTCTTAAATGGCTATATGCAAATGCTAGGAGTGTAAGAAATAAGATGGGAGAGTTGGAATATATTGCACTAAATGAAAAATTGGATATAATAGGCATTACTGAGATCTGGTGGAAGGAGGATAACCAGTGGGACACTGTCATACCGGGGTACAAAGTATATCATAGTGATAGGGTGGACCGGACTGGTGGAGGGGTAGCATTGTATATTAACGAGAGCCTTGACTCAGATAGATTACAAATTCAGCAGGACACAAATCACACCTTTGAATCATTGTGGGTTGAAATTCCATGTATAAAAGGGAAAAGGATGGTGATAGGAGTGTACTACCGTCCACCTCGCCAGGATGAGCAGGTAGTCGCAGAAATGATAAAAGAAATCAGAGACGCAAACAAAATGGGCAATATGATAATAATGGGTGACTTCAATTATCCAAATATAGACTGGGTAAATGTAACATCGGGACACGTTAGAGAGGTACAATTCCCTCCCTGATGAAATCAAGGACAGCTTTATGGAGCAGCTGGTGCAGGAGCCGACGAGAGAAGGAAAAATTCTAGACTTTGTCCTTAGTGGAGCGCATGATCTGGTGAGGGATGTTATGGTACTGGGGCCGTTTGATAACAGTGATCATAATATGATCAGTTCTGATATCAACCTTGAAGTAACTATACACAGGAAGTCAAATATGTTAGTGTTTAACTTTAAAAAAGGAGACTATGATAAAATAAAAAGAATGGTTAAAAAAAACTTAGGGGGGCAACTGAGAGGGTAAAAACTGTACAACAGGCATGGACGCTGTTCAAAAATACCATCCTGGAGGCCCAGGCCAAACATATTCCGCAAATTAGAAAAGAAAGATGGAAGTCCAAAAGACAGCCGGCATGGTTGAAAAGTGAGGTGCAGGAAGCTATTAGGGCTAAAAGAAACCCCTTCAGAAAACAGAAGAAGGAACCGTCTGAAAATAACAAGAAGCAGTGTAAGGAGTGTCAAAGCAAATGCTACCCGGGGTGGGTAATTAGGAAGGCGTATAAACGTGCGTTATGTGCCCATAGACCCTGGCTATTTTTGCCAAAAAAGAGACAAGAGTACAATAGTATAGCGTGTGTACTACCTTTTTCCTATTTTGCTCCAAAAACAGACAAGATAATTCATAACTTTTGGCATGTGCTTGCTGTGCACCCCGAGTTTACACAGCACCCTAAAGTGACTTACTCACGCGAGGCGAATATGAATGAACTATTGAAAAGATCTACTTTAGAAAAACAAGATGGTCAGCATTCACCCTGTGGGAGGTGTATCTATTGTAAACATGCCCTCACTGAATGAGTGGTTTATTGTATAATCCCTTGCTCTTTAAATTATATTAGCCATACTAAACACCCGTTGAAAATTAGACTAGCTGAGCACCTTAGCAATCTTAGGACTGGGAAGAAGGATGCCCCATTGGTGATGCATTGGACTAAATATAACCATTCTATTGAAGATGTCCGTTGTGTAGTATTGGTACATATTGCACCTTCTATGCATGGCGGTGATGTCAGTACACAGGAGGTTGAATGGATAGAATAATTATCTATAATTCCCCGCAGTTGAGTGGAGCTGCTTCATTTAAATAGCGGGGTAACCGGATGTTCCGGTAATTATGTTTGGAGGTGGAATCTGGACGTTTATTCCCGAAGGTACGCAGCCATACAATTGATTATATGAGTATATTGAAGTGTTGATACTATATTAAGCAAGAAGCTGTCAGAGAGCGGTTAAGTAGTGGTTATGTATATTGTTATAGGGGTCGGGTGTTGTTCCTCCTGAAGAAGGAAGTTCCGAAATGCGGTCTTGCATCGGGGAGCTTAAGTGGAGTTGATGCTGTGATGTGGTGTGCTAGTGGTTCCCGACGTTAGCGCTTGTCAAGCTGCATAGCGCCACCGAGGAAACATCTTACACCATCTACATGGGAATGGTTGTTTGAAGTGGAGAGCTGAGTTCTACTATGTAGCTGATAAAATATTTGGATGTGTGCACCAGTGGATGGAGATCTGCTTACATATTACAGCGCGGGAGAGTTAGCGCTGTGCTGATATTCAAGACTGGTGCTTGTTAGTAGAACTATTCAATAGGGTCATTTTCCCATCAATGAAAGTGGACATGGACTTACAGTTTTATGTAATGTGAAAAAATCTGTATGTTATGCTACAACACATGCATTACTGAGAGGTGGCGGTATGAAAGGTGTGAGTGAGTTCTGTGGTTACCTTATGTGTGTATGTATATGTGTGTGGTTTGATACTTTGGATTAAACAATACGTGTTATAAATTGATGCAGGGTACTTTTGTGTTTAATGTGATTAATTTGTGTACCCTAATATATGTACTATCCCCCATTGTGTTATAGGCAGATAAAGAAGGCCAAAAGGGATTACGAAAAAAAGATAGCATTAGAGGCAAAAAAACATAGCAAAATTGTTTTTCGGTATTTAAAAAGCAGGAAGCCGGCAAAAGAATTGGTTGGGCCACTGGATGTCTGAGGGGTAAAAGGGGCGATCAAGAAAGATAAAGACGTAGCTAAGAGATTGAATGAATTATTTGCTTCAGTCTTCACCGAGGAAGATTTGGGTGGGATACCGGTGTCGGAAATGGTATTTCAAGCGGACGAGTCAGAGAAACTTACTGACTTCATGGTAAACCTGGAGGACGTAATGGGACAGTTCAGCAAACTGAAGAGTAGCAAATCTCCTGGACCGGATGGTATTCATCCTAGAGTATTGATAGAACTGAAAAATGAGCTTGCGGAGCTACTGTTTGTGATATGCAATTTATACTTAAAATCAAGTGTGGTACCAGAAGATTGGAGGGTGGGCAATGTAATGCCGATTTTTAAAAAAGGTTCCAGGGGAGATCCGGGAAATTATAGACCGGTGAGTCTGACGTCGGTGCCGGGGAAAATGGTAGAGGCTATTATCAAAAACAAAATTACAGAGCACATCCAAGGACATGGATTACTGAGACCAAGTCAGCACGGCTTTTGTGTGGGGAAATCTTGCCTGACCGATTTACTTCAATTCTTTGAAGGAGTAAACAAACGTGGACAAAGGGGAGCAGGTTGATATCGTGTATCTGGATTTTCAAAAGGCGTTTGACAAGGTACCTCATGAAAGGCTACAGAGGAAATTGGAGGGTCATGGGCTAGGAGGAAATGTCCTATTGCGGATTAAAAACTGGTTGAAGGATAGGAAACAGAGAGTGGGGTTAAATGGGCAGTATTCACAGTGGAGAAGGGTAGTTAATGGGGTTCCTCAGGGGTCTGTGCTAGGACTGCTGCTTTTTCATATATTTATAAATGATTTAGAGATGGGAGTAACTAGCGAGGTAATTAAATTTGTTGATGACACAAAGTTATTCAAAGTCGTTAACTCGCGACAGGATTGTGAAAAATTACAGAAGGATAATGCCGTTGTATCGCTCCATGGTGCGACCACATCTTGAGTATTGTGTTCAATTCTGGTCGCCGTATCTCAAGAAAGATATAGTAGAATTGGAAAAGGTGCAGCAAAGGGCGACTAAAATGATAGCGGGGATGGGACGACTTCCCTATGAAGAAAGACTAAGGAGGCTAGGGCTTTTCAGATTGGAGAAGAGATGGCTGAGGGGAGACATGATAGAGGTATATAAAATAATGAGTGGTATGGAACAGGTGGATGTGAAGCGTCTGTCCACGCTTTCCAAAAATACTAGGACTAGGGGGCATGCGATGAAACTACAGTGTAGTATATTTAATAGAAATCGGAGGAAATGTTTCTTCACCCAACGCATAATTATACTCTGGAATTCTTTGCCGGAGAACGTGGTGAAGACGGTTAGCTTGGCAGAGTTTAAAAAGCGGTTAGACGGTTTCCTAAAGGACAAGTCCATAAACCACTACTAAATGAACTTGGGAAAAATCCACAATTCCAGGAATAACATGTATAGAATGTTTGTACGTTTGTGAAGCTTGCCAGGTGCCCTTTGCCTGGATTGGCTGCTGTCATGGACAGGATGCTGGGCTCGATGGACCCTTGGTCTTTTCCCAGTGTGGCATTAACGAAATTCAAACATGCGTGGGATAAACATAAAAGAATCCTGTTCAGAAGGAATGGATTCTCAGGAGCTTAGCTGAGATCAGGTGGCAGAGCCGGTGGTGGGAGGCGGGGACTGGTGGTTTGGAGGCGAGGATAGGGCTGGGCAGACTTATACGGTTTGTGCCAGAGCCATGGTGGGAGGCGGGGCTGGTGGTTGGGAGGCGGGGATAGTGCTGGGCAGACTGATACGGTCTGTGCCCTGAAAAAGACAGGTACAAATCAAAGTAAGGTATACACAAAAAGTGGCACATATGAGTTTATCTTATTGGGCAGACTGGATAGACTGTGCAGGTCTTTTTCTGCCGTCATCTACTATGTTACTATGTTACTTATATTTGTAAGGACTGAGATGTACCTGCTTTGTATAATGTACAGGAGAAAATGATTTCTGGTGCTTTTTTACCAGTAGTGCACTGTTTATAGAGTTTGGCTTCCTTGGACAGAGAGTGTGTGTGGGGGGGGGGGGGGGGAGGGGGGTTCTCTATTTCAATTTGTTTTTTTGGCTCCCTATTCTGTATTAGATTGGTGGAATGGAATGTTGTCACAATTTGGGTTTCTGCCAGGTGTTTGTGATCTGGGTTGGCCACTGTTGGAAACAGGATATTGGGATAGATGGACCATTGGTCTGACCCAGTATGGCTAATCTTATGTTTATATAGATGGGGGTCTGTCCATGTTCTGCATGTGTGACTTGTTATTCTGGATGTGAGCCCTTGAGCCCAAGCCGAGGCCTAGTATAGGATTTTGGCCAAGGCCTACCGGAGACTGAACAGGCCCTACGCACCACCCCAGCCACCAAGCCCTGCACACACACACACAACAGCTATCAGGCACCACCAGAAAATGGGAGATAGAGCATTCAGGCAGGCCTCACGGCCGATCGGGAAACCACTCGTGCAGAGTCCAAGCAAGCGGGCCTCACGGCCGACCGGGAACCCCGTCACACTCTGGGAGGGGAGAAAGAATAACGAATGGTCCCCGAGGGACTGAGCACAAGCAGCACACACAGTGCAGGGTAGAGACACAAGGAAAAGGGTGAGAGACAGAACCTCTAAAGGTAAACACAAGGCTGTGCCACAGGGTGATCTAGAATACAGGAAGCCCCAGCAGGGAACACTCTAGTCTGTACTATACAGCACTCAAGGGAGAAGGGAACCAACTATAGGAATACACTCTAGGCTGAACCATTCAGCACTCAGGGAAAGGGGAAGCCAATCAAAGGAATATTCTAAGGTATGTCACTAGGCACTCAAGGGAAAGAAAAAGGGAAACCACTCATAGGAATACACTATGCTGTGCCCCACAGCACTCAAGGGAACTAGGCTGCACCGTACAGCATACAAAGATACAGGAAGCCTTACAAGGAACACACTAGGCTGTACTATACAGCGCACAAAGGAAAAGGAAAACTACCTATAAGAATACACAAAGCTGGCCCCACAACACACAAGCGAAAAGGGAACAGTAAGCAAACAGAGGAAGCTGTCTTGATACACACAGACCAGAAAAGGAGCACTGCTCACCAGGAACAGGAGACAGATTCAGCAAACAAAGAGAACTTAAACCAACAAACAGGAGCAATATACAAGGACAGGGGGACTGCCAAATGAGGCAGAACAACACCTCAGCACAACAAAGGGAACAGAGAGAGAGAGAAAAGTAAACAAACAAACTGGAACAATACAAGGCAAGCTTACCACAGACAGCACAAGGTTAGAGCAAGCAGACTAGCTGTAGGGGAATGAGGCAGTCAAGGTCATGTTGAGATTACCCCCCCCCCCCCCCCCCCCCCCACACACACACACCCACACAAACACTTTAGCTGAGCAAACAAGGGAAAGGTAGGCTTAAGTAAATCAGGCTTCTGCTGCATCAGACGTCAGCTCAGCCCCTGTCAAGCCAATCAGGAGTGAGTCCCAAACATTTCCCTGCCTGCTAGCAGAATCATAACATCACTGAGGTGAAGGATTCTGATAGCATGTAGTGTCTGTGTAGGAATGTGTAACAGTGCAGTTTGTTCCAGTTTCCCAATAGTAGGTATATTGGTGCTCCACAGTCCAGTGTAGTATATTATTATTATTAACATTTGTATAGCGCTATATGTAGCACTGTCTTCTGATAGGTGGGTTAGGGATGCTATGGTGTGGTAAGTTTTGTGTTCTAGGGCAGTCCTGGAGTATCCCCTTGCCAGTCACCACACAAACAAAAGCCCATCTGATTTAAACAAGATGTCTAGCAGTGGAAGGAATGTGTGTGCTATTCCTGAATATTTTTACTTTGTAGTTAAGAAGACAGGACCTCTTTTTTTTTTTTTTTTTGTTACATTTGTACCCCGCGCTTTCCCACTCATGGCAGGCTCAATGCGGCTTACATATTATATACAGGTACTTATTTGTACCTGGGGCAATGGAGGGTTAAGTGACTTGCCCAGAGTCACAAGGAGCTGCCTGTGCCTGAAGTGGGAATTGAACTCAGTTCCCCAGGACCAGAGTCCATCACCCTAACCACTAGGCCACTCCACTCCCACACTTGTCAGCTTTGAATACCATTTCTGGCACTGGTATCTCTCCTAAATCTTCCTCAGTGAAAACTGAAGCAAAAAATTCATTTAATCCCTCTGCTATGGCTTCCCCGATTGCCCCTTTTACCCCTCTCTTCTTCGTCTTGCCTCCTGATGTAACTTACTGTTTCCTTTTAGGCAGGATGCAACAGAGACAGCCTGTATTAATCATTGCCCGTCATAGCACCTGCGCAATAATAGACACTGCTGTCCAGCTGACACCAACCAGTGCCTATTTTATAAAATAGGCTTCCCCTGAGATCAGAACCTGTCTACACCTTTGACTGTCCCCACACTTAAAGCAGAATTAAACACTTCTTTATTTGGGTTATGTAATTCCAGTGGAAATATTTCAGTTTCTAGGAATTGCTGCTTATTTGCACCTCTCATGAATTTTAGTAAAGCAGGGCTGTATTCATATTAAATAATATAATTTCCTTTACATTTCAGCATACAGTGACAGTGTTTTGGACCACTGATTCCTGTCCTGATTAATGTAATTCTGGGCTTACCAGCATTGTATGCAACTCTCCTTCCTTAACTCAGAAATTCACTGTAGCTAATAACTGGTCAATATTCAGCCCATGGTGATCAGTATATATCTACTATAATAAAACTCACCCTCAACGTTCTGAGGACACTGACGTCAGTGAAGCCAAGCCCTGACTTCCTTCAAAAGGTTCGTGGTGGTGAAGCCACCAAAATCGCTCCGGGCCCCGCCCTCGAGGGCGGAGCAATAGCAGAACAACGAAGGGGTTGGCAGGGAGGCAGGGAGGGGTGGGAAATCGCTCCGGGCCCTGCCCTCGTGTCAAACGTCATGACGTTGGGGGCGGAGCAATGGCAGAACAACGAAGGGGTTGGCCAGGGAGGGGGGAGGTGTTGGCGACAAAAACCTTGCTAGCGCCCGTTTCATTTGCTCTGAAACGGGCCTCTTTTACTAGTATGTATATATATATATATATACTAGTAAAAAAGGCCCATTTCTGACACAAATGAAACGGGCGCTAGCAAGGTTTTCCTCGGAGTGTGCATGTTTGGGAGAGTGTATGTGAGAGTGACTGTGTGAGAGACAGACTGAAAGTGTGAGTGTGTGTGTGTGTGTGAGAGAGAGTGAGTCTGGGTGTGAGTGTGTTTGTGAGAGAGTGTGTGTGTGAGAATGAGAGTGTGTGCAAGTGTGTATGTGAGACAGTGTGAGAGAGAGTGTGTGTGTGCGAGAGAGAGAGTGTGTGTGAGACACAGATTCTCTGTGAGAGTGAGTGTATGAGACCAAGCGAGGGTGTGAGTGACTGTGTGGCACATAGAGAGTGAATGTGATACAGTGTGAGACAGAGTGTGTGAGAGTGAGAGTCAGAAAGACATTGTATATGAGAGAGAGAGTGTGAGCCCTGCCCTCCCAATCCATGCCCATCTGTCCCCTGCCCCCTCCATTCATCCTTTTCCAGCAATTCCCCTCTCTCCCTGAGCCCTGCCCTCCCAATCCATGCTCCTCTGTCACCTGTCCCCTCCATTCATCCCTATCCAGCAATTCCCCTCTCTCCCTGAGCCCTGCAATCCATATCCATCCATGCCCATCTGTCCCCTCCATTCATCCCTATCCAGCAATTCCCCTCTCTCCCTGAGCCCTGCCCTCCCAATCCATGCCCATCCATGCTCCTCTGTCACCTGCCCCCTCCATTCATCCCTATTCAGCAATTCCCCTCTCTCCCTGAGGCCTGCCCTGCAATCCATATCCATCCATGCCCATCTGTCCCCTCCATTCATCCCTATCCAGCAATTCCCCTCTCTCCCTGAGCCCTGCCCTCCCAATCCATGCTCCTCTGTCCCCTGCCCCCTCCATTCATCCCTTTCCAGCAATTCCCCTCTCTCCCTGAGGCCTGCCCTCCCAATCCATGCCCATCCATGCTCCTCTGTCACCTGCCCCCTCCATTCATCCCTTTCCAGCAATTTTCCTCTCTCCCTGAGGGATGCCCTCCCAATCCATGCCCATCCATGCTCCTCTGTCCCCTGCCCCCTCCATGACCCCCCCCCTCGCATCCATGCTCCTCTCTCTCCCATGTCCCAGCCTGGCCCGCCCTCTTCTTCCCCCCCCCCCCTTCGCATCAATGCTGTCGTTTTTCCCCTGCCCTTCTGCTCCCATTGTTTAACTTTACTGCCCACCCTCTTCTCTCCCCCCAGCATCCCTTTTATTTTGTTTTTCTTTTTAAATTTACCTTCGTGGTGGCGGTTCCGGCAGCGCAGCGTCAGGGAAGGAGGCGGCGTTCCCGACGTCTAGTCTTCCCTTCGCTTTGTTCCGCCTTCTTCTGACGTCATCATTGACGTCAGAAGAAGGCGGAACACAGCGAAGGGAAGGCTAGAGACGTCGGGAGCGCCGCCTCCTTCCCTGACACTGCGCTGCCGGAACCGCCACCACAGAGGTAAATCTAATATACTAAAACGCACCGTGCGTGGGTGCGATCAGTTTGTTTGGTTATTTTTCTGCCCTCGCGATCCGTTTTCTTTCCCCGCCCTCGACGTCATGACGTTTGACGCGAGGGCAGGGCAGAGACGGCTGGGTGGCTTCACACCACGAATCCACGAACCCTTCAGGAAGTGTTTGAGTGACTTCAGAACGTTGTCTTCAGAACGTTCACGGTGCGTTTTATTATATTAGATATATATATATATATTTTAGATGTCGACATGAGCACTTGCAGAATTAGTAAAACACTATTTTATTTGCATTATTTAGAGGAGATGCTAGTGTTTACACATTTTGTAAGTTTCTCTTGCTTATTTGCCATTCTCATGAATCTTACTTTAAAAAAAAAAAAGGGCTGTGCTGAACCTTATCAAAATATTTATTTTTTTTAGCTTGAATACTGTATGAACAACTAAAGTATTGAGATAAAGGACATTTTTTTAAGCTAGGGAAGTACACACAATTTATTCCATAAAGGGGATTATTTAAAAACTGATAACATTTAGCACCAATATAGCATTAACAGCCAAAGTTAAGGCACATAAAATTCAAAATCTCTGTGTTTACTTTTGGGAGAAGTCTCAGAACTTTGGTGAAGGCAACTGTGCAGTTAATGTGAATCAGTGGTTGCAGACATTCTCTGAGGACAAGCAGGTCATAATTCTCACAATTGGTGATGCGATCCCGCGTTGCCAGGTCTGGAACTTGTAACAAGTTAAACACAGAGCTTTGTGGAGCACGAGTGCCTTCCCTCCTGCCGCGAGAGCATGGCTACCACAGTTGTTTTTCTATCATGGTGAGGAGAAGCTGCTTCTGTGGCGTCTCTTCATTCCTGGTCTGGAAAGAGCTTTTTTAGTGCCTCTCGGTGCATGTTTTTGCCTTTTTTCAGTGTGCCCGTGCTCGATTTTCCGTGGTTTTTTTCTCCCCGTAGATTCTTAGTTTTCTTTTTTCCAAGTTTTACTATAAGTTTCTTTTATTTTCCGTGTCTTTAGTCTGCATTTAGGCCTTGACTTCAGCCGGGTTTTGCCCTTGCCTTTTTCTAGTGCCTTCCCCCTTTTTCAGGCACCATCACATCATTTGATTTGGCTACGGACGTTTTTTCGTCCATGTCCACTAAAGTTCCCAGTGGCTTCAAGCGCTGTACCCTATGCAATCAGACCATCTCTGGCAAAAGACACCCATTCTTGGTGTCTTCAGTGTTTAGGGCCCGACTATAGCCCTGCTAAATATGTCCTCTGTCTTCAGATGAAGAAGAGGACCCAGGTGTCCAGAGAGGCTCATCACGAGAAAATGTTTGGAGCCCGGTCTGAATCCTCGACTTCGGCATCAACATCGAGGGCTGCACCAGCATCGGTAGTATCGATCCACGTGGCTGCTATGAGACCCATGGAAACTGAGAGCAGTAATGCATCAAGTGGGTCTCCACCTGTCTTGATGCTGACTGTTGGGCAGGGCCCCCAGGACCGCCCAGTGTAGCACTTGACCCTGAGGCGATGTGAGGATTCAACATTGTCCTCGGCACTGAGGAGCCTTGATGCCGAAGTTTGGACGAATGTCAAGAAGCATCGTCATTGGTCATTCTCAATGCATGGTGCTGAGGGATTCGGCACCCGAGAAGTGTTGGCACCGGGATGTGCCGATGCATCGGTCTCCTAGTAGCCAGGACCCACCTCCCGTCTCATCCCCATGAGTTTTGGAGCCAGTACCCCAGCCTTTCACAGTGTCGGCCCTCAATGAGTGTATCTGGGCCTTGCTTCCTAAGCTGTTGGAAGGCCTCTTGCAATAGTGTGCATCAACATCGGGGGTGCTTGCGCCTACCCTGTCTCCCTTTGCGGCCCTCCTTGGGCCCTCAGCCTGCGGTGTGTCCTCCGATGCCGGTGTCACATGTAGCTCCAGTGTCGACTGCCACCCAACTGGTACCCCCTCGATGTCAGTGGAGGATCTTCACTGGAGTCGAGGCAGGACCCAACTCCTCAATATCCCTCTCAACGACATGGCCCCTCTAGATCTAGGCAGGCTCAGTCTCAGCCCTCCCATGAGGAGTTGCTGTGTGACACTGATAAGAAACGTTCATGGGAGTCAGAGGAGGATCCAAGGTACTTTTCGGAGAATGAGTCCTATGGCAACCCCTCTGAACCCTCCCTTCCACTTGCAAGGATAAAATCTCATCCAGAGAGTCTTTTTTTCCTTCTTTTGTGAAGAAAATGGCTTCGTTTAAAGGGGGAGGACAAGCGCAGGGTCAACATGCTCAAGGTCTGGGACTATGAGTCTCCTCCTAGAGAGATTGTGACTGTCCCTCTGCATGAGATACTCCAGGAAGTCCTCATTCAGAATTGGGAGTCCCATCCGTCGGTCCCTGTCCTGCCCAAGAAGATCAACACTATGTACTGTGGATCCACAGCACACCTGGATTTGATAATCCCCAGTTGCCTCAACGCGTTCCAGAGCGTAACTATTTTTTGAGTGCAAAAGTATTAACTCCTATTTATTTTAAAAGTATTTCCATGTAATTTCATTGAGTGTCCCCTGGTCTTTGTACTGTTGGTCTTTGTACTGTTTGAAGGAGTGAAAAATAGTCTGTTTTTTACCTGTTCTATTTTGTAGACATGGAGGGCCGTTTTCAATATGATGTCTAAGTCTGACTTTAGAAGTTTTGCAAAAAACGTCCAAAATCTGAATAGAAAAGAAGTTCATTTTCAAAAAAGAAAAATGTTTATCTTTTGTTTTCAAAACTACTGTTTCTAACAAGGTTTTGTGCTTTGGATTTTTGTTCCATATTAAAAAACAAATGTCCAAGTGAAAAACAGAGAAAATCAAGCCATTGGGATGTAAGAGGGGCCAGCATTTTTAGTAGACTGGTGTCCCAGACATCCCATGAGATAAGTGGGGCATTCTAGGGGGCACTGCAGTGGACTTCAAAAACATGCTCCCAGGTACACATCTCACCATTGCTCCCTTATCCTATCTGCTGAGCCCCCCAAAACCTACTTCCCACAATTGTACACCACTACAATAGCCCTTATGGGTGAAGGGGGCAGGTATATGTGGATTCAGTGGGTTTCTGGTGAGTTTTGAAGGGCTCACAGTTTCCCCCACAAATGTGACAGAGGGAGACAGGGACCAGATTCCCCCATGCCATGGTGCTCTACATTGACCAGTACACTACTCCAGGGACCTGCATGCTGCTCTAAAAGACCTGGCACCTAACATCTGAGACTGTCATAGAGGCTGCTAAATCATATTTGTATTCACATTTGTGGGGGGTGGGAGGGGGTCATTGACCACTGGAGAGGTATTGAGGCGTCACCCCTGATTTCCCTCCAGTGGTCTGGTCATTTAGGGCACCCTTTTGTGCCTTATTTGTTCTTAGCTGTTATTTGCCGGCAACCTCCCTCCTGTCAGCGCTGCTGCGGTTTCGGCGCCTAGGGCCTGAGGAGAGCGATCTAGCAGGTCAGTCATTGCTGAGCGGGTGCCATGGCGTGCGATGGGGCCGTTGTTAAAGTGGAGCTGCCAGGCTATGTGTGCTGGAGCATACCCGAGTTGCAGGGCCGGCTGGTGGAGATCGCGGCCCGGTGCTCTCCATCTTCATCTTCATCCTCGGCACTGCCGGTTCAACGCACTGCCAATCTGCAAGGCGGCTGTTTGACGCCGCTCAATCAGCACTTCCCTGGCGCCTTTGTGTCCCGATTTTTCACCAGCCTTTCCGATGTCTCCCGCAGGCCGCGGTCGTCACCTACACTGCTTGTCTCAGGCATCTGTCACTACCTTCTCGGCTTTGCTGTCCTGTTTGCCTGTCTTAATGAGTCTCAGTGAGTCAAGACCTGATTTTGGACTTTTCCTTCGTTCCTCCTCTTTTTTGCTTTCATTTCCCTGCCTACTTATTTATTTGCTTTAAGATTGTATTATATTCCCTTCCTTCCTTCCTCTCTCTGTTCCTTCTACCCTCTCAATTCTCATTGTAATTATTCCATTAGTTCATTGTAAGCCGCTTTGGGGCTACTAAACTGCGGCAAAAGGCAGGGTATAAATGACCTAAATAAATAAAAACATGTTTACTGTAGCTCAAAAATCATAGTTTTAGTCTTGGACACTTTTGTTTTGTTCCATTACGACTGAAAAACGTCCAAATGTTAGGAACGCCCAGATTCCACCCGTATCACGCCCCTGACACGCCTCCTTGTGATTTGAACGTACTTCTCGGTCTTCATAGAAAACCATTTATGTATACTTGTCTTGATTTGTCCTTGCCATTTTCAGGCCATAGACCGTAGAAGTCTGCCCAGCACTGTCCTTGTTCTCCAACTTCTGAAGCTGTATCTGTCCAACCATGGTCAAAGCACAGACTGTAAAAGCTTGCCCAGTACTAGCTTTGCTTCCCAATTACTGGTGTTGCTTCCTAATCTCTGCTAAGCTTCTTTGGATCCATTCCTTCTAAACAGGATTCCTTTGTGTTTATCCCACGCATTTTTAAATTCCGTTACCATTTTCATCTCTACCACCTCCTGCGAGAGGGCATTCCAGGTATCTACCACCCTCTCCTTGAAAAAATATCTCCAGACATTATTCCTGAGTCTGCCCCCTTTCAACCTCAGTTCATGTCCTAGCGCCTTCCCATCTCTGGAAAAAGTTTGTTTGCGGATTAATACCTTTCAAATATTTGAACATCTGTATATATCACCCCTATTCCTTCTTTCCTCCAGGGTATACATCGTCAGTCATATCCTCCCTTAGCCATCTCTGTTCCAAACTGAAGAGGCCTAACCTCTTTAGCCTTTCTTCAGATGAGAGGAGTTCTATCCCCTTTATCATTTTGGTCACTCTTCTTTGAACTTTTTCTAATTCCACAATATTCTTTTTTGAGATATGGAGATCAGACTTGAACGCAATATTCAAGATGAGATCGCACCATGGAGCAATACATAGGCATTATAATATTCTTGGTCTTATTTTCCATCCCTTTCCTAATAATTCCTAGCATACTGTTTGCTTTTTTGGCCGCCACCATTCATTGCACAGAGGATTTCAGCGTATTGACTACAATGACACCTAGATCTTTTCTTGAGTGCTGACTCTTCTAAAGTGGATCCCAGTATCAGGTAGCTATGATTCAGATTATTCTTCCTAATGTGTATCACTTTGCATTTGTCCACATTAAATTTTATCTGCCATGTGGATGCCTAGTCTTCCAGTTTCCTAAGGTCTTCCTGCAATTTTTCACAATCTGCATGTGTTTTGACAACTTTAAATAGCTTTGGTTCATCTGCCAATTTAATCATTTTACTCATTGTTCAGATCTGAAGATCATTTATAAATATGTTAAATAGCACCGGTCCCAGTACAGATCCCTTCTGCACTTCACTATTCACCCTTCTCCATTGTGAAAAATTGCCATTTAATTCTATCCTCCGTTTTCTGTCCAATAACCAATTCCTAATGCACAAAAGGACATTCCAGCTTATAATCGAAAGTGATCGCCGGCCATCTTCCGACACAAATCGGGAGATGGCCGGAGATTTCTTAAAAGCGGCGAAATCAGTATAATCAAAAGCGGCATTTTTGACAGCATCGCCGCTTTCCCGTCACTTCACCAGCGAAAGTTCAAGGGGCGTGTCGGAAGATTAGCGAAGGCGGGACATGGGCGGGCATGGACGTGGCTACCAGATGGCCTGCTTTCGCCGATAATGGAAAAAAAAAAGCGGCGTTAAGCAGTATTTCGCCGGCTTTACTTGGTCCTTTTATTTTCACGACCAAGCCTCAAAAAGGTGCCCCAACTGACCAGATGACCACTGGAGGGAATGGGGTATGACCTCCCCATACTCCCCCACTGGTCACCAATCCCCTTCCAAACTAAAAAAATAAAACTAAAAACCTTTTTTGCCAGCCTTGTATGCCAGCCTCAAATGCCGTACCCACCTCCATGACAGCAGAATGTGTTGTATCCTCCGACAGCCTTTCCCTGGTTGCGATGTGGCTCTCGGGTGAGTGTGACACCTTTTCTGTTAGGTGCCCTGCAGAGTCACATTAGCAATGCATTGTGGTGGGTGTAAGGTACTGGGCTCTACTCCCATGGTGCTTTTCCCCCCTGCTAACTGGGTCAGAGTGTGCCCTGTTTTGTTTCCTGTTGTAGTCCATGCGGTAGTGGCCATTTTTGTAAGCCAGTTTTTGTTCCTTTTCCTGTGTTACCCACGTTAGAGAGCGTAGTTCTTACCTTGAATGGTGCCGAAAGAGAGCATTGTACACCATTGTGCCAGCTCTGACCTACTGCTAATCTTAGTACCAGAGGACTC
This sequence comes from Microcaecilia unicolor, assembly GCF_901765095.1. Taxonomy (NCBI): domain Eukaryota; kingdom Metazoa; phylum Chordata; class Amphibia; order Gymnophiona; family Siphonopidae; genus Microcaecilia; species Microcaecilia unicolor. The sequence continues at coordinate 147,734,538 of NC_044037.1, forward strand.
TTTGCCAGTGGGGCACAACCTCTGATCTGCAGTTAACTGTGAGTAAATGCGGTTATTTCAAGAAAGGACTTTTTCAGAGAGATTAGTCTTCAGGTGTGAACTGGTGTGCCAAAGTTATACAGCAGCAATAAGTCCTAGAGGCTTTATGCAGGTCCCTGGAGCAATTTTAGTGGGTGCAGTACATTTGTGGGTAGTGGGTTGTGGAGGGGTTGGGGGGGGGCTCAGCTCCCAAAGTAAGGGAGCTATGCATGTGGGAGCTTTTCTGAAGTCCACCGCAGTGACCCCTAGGGTGGTTGGTTGGTGTCCTGGCATGTCAGGGGGGCCAGTGCACTAAAAGTGCTGGCTCCTCCCACGGCCAAATGCCTTGAATTTGGCCGGGGTTTGAGATGGCCGACATAACTTTCCATTATCGCTGAAAAACAAACCCGGCCATCTCAAACCCGGCGAACTCCACGGCATTTGGCCGGGCTAAACTGTATTATCGAAACAAAAGATGTCCGGTCATCTTTTTTGATAATACGGTTCCGGCCAGCTGTAGCGCCGCCGCCAACATAGATCGCTGGCGACGTTCGATTATGCCCCTCATTGTCTCCTAACCTATAAATTTTTAAAATTTTCTCAGGAGTCTCTCTTAGAAGCAAAGGCTTGAGATAGATATTAAATAAAATGGGAGACAGTATAGCAGGGGCGTAGCCAGCCTTCCGTGGGAGAGGGGTCCAGAGCCCGGGGGGAGGGGGCACATTTTAGCCCTCCCCCCCGGCGCCGCCCCCCCACCGCCGACATTGCCGCCCCCCCCCCTCCCGCCGCGAACCCGCCGCCGCTGCCACCTACCTTTACTTTTGCTGGCGGGGGATCCCACTCCCCGCCAGCCGACGTCTTCTTCTTAATCGCTTCCCGCTCTTCAATTTGTTTGCTGACGTCCTGCACGTTGTACGTGCAGGACGTCAGACTCAGAGAACAGAACTGTTCTCTGAGTCTGACGTCCTGCACGTACAATTACGTGCAGGACGTCAGCAAACAAATTGAAGAGCAGGAAGTACTGAGAAGACGTCGGCTGGCGGGGAGTGGGATCCCCCGCCAGCAAAAGTAAAGGTAGGCAGCGGCGGGGGCGGGTTCGCCGGGAGGGGGGTCCTGGGGTGAATCTGCGGGGGCCCCGGCCCCCTCAGGCCCCACGTAGCTACGCCACTGCAGTATAGATCCCTGTGACACTTCACAGTTTAGTGCCCAAGGTAATGTTTTCCTTTTGTTGAAGAGAACTGATTATTATCTATCAGACAAATAGGATTTAAACCATGTAAATACTGTGCCACTGATACCTGTTTCTGCCAGCCTTGTAAGCATAATATTATGATCCACAATGTTGAAGGCTACTGAGAAATCCAGCAACACTAGTAATGAGGCAGTTCCCCTGTCATAATTTATGTGCAGATCATCCAGAAAGGACACAAGAACTGACTCTGTTCTGTACCCAGGTCGGAAACCAGATTTTACATGGATCTATCCAAATACTTTCATTTAGTCAGTCATTGAGTTGAATGCAGACTTCTGGTTCTATAAGTTTTTATTTCCCAAAACGTTGTATTCTTCTTATATATATCTTCAAAAATAGTGGAGGAGTAGCCTAATGGTTAGTGCAGCAGGCTTTGATCCTGGCAACCTGAGTTCAATTCCCACTGCAGCTTCTTGTGACCTTGGGGAAGTCACTTTTAACCCTCCATTGCTCCGAATAGAAAAACTTAGATTGTGAGCCCTCTAGGGATAGAGAAAGTACCTGCATATAATCATATAATCTATACAGAGCTACCTATGTCTAGTAGAAACAATTAGTAGTAGTAGTAGCAGTAAGATAATTGTAAAGAAATTTTTGTTTAGAAAAATATAAAGCAAGCATTCTCTCTTTATCGGAGGAAAAAGAGTTCAGATTCTTGCAAACGCCCTTATCAGTGTTACATTGGATTGTAAACTGCCACCTCTCCTATGCAGATCACGGCCTGTTGTAATTAGGATCAGGTGCAGAATGGATCAGGTGCACCTGATCCTAATTACAGCAGGCAGTGATCAGCATAAGAGAGGTGGCAGTTTGCAATCTAATGTAACACCAATAAGGGCGTTTGCAAGAATCTGAAGTCATTTTCCTCTGATAGAGAGAATGCTTGCTTTGTATAAAGACTATTAGATAGATATTCTATAGCAAGTACCCGCTAAGCAATTAATAAAGTTTAGAAAAATATAAACAGTCTTCATTAATCTTCCTGTAGGAACAAAGCTGGAGTAGAGTTGATATGGCAATTTGTCGTATTCATTGAATATTCAGTTTTTAAATGTTTATCTGAGAGTTCCATTTTCTTACTTCCATTGGAACTGTTTGTGAGGATTTTTTCTTACAGGAGAGACTTTTAGCTGTTTTCAAAATGTTTTGAGATATAAGTATACTGATGGATTAAATAAAGATTATATTTTTCTTTTCAAGTAGCATGAAGATATATATATAAATACCACTTTTTGAAAAATAATTTAAGCCTTTTTCGGTTGGTGATTTCTGTTTTTTTTTATTAACAGATTTTTTTGTATATTTGTTCTATATGTTTTGCCAGGAAAAGAATGATAGAGACTAGTTTTGGGATTGCTCTGATCAAGATTTTCAGAAAGCCTTTGTTAAAGTACCTCAGGAGAGACACCTGAGAAAATTAAGGAGTCATGGGATGGGAGGCAATGTTCTTCTGTGGATTACCAATTGGTTATTGGACAGAAAACAGACAGTAGGGTTAACAAGGCTGATGGCATCAAAATAACACCCCTATCATGGACAGATCATTTTCTAATCAAATATTCTGTTAAAGACTACCTAAAACAGATGGACCTAATTAAAGTTTGGAAGGAAATTTGAGACATGAGAAATCTAACTGCTGATAACTTTGTAAAGACTGAGGCTTTGACCAAAGATGATGACAGTGCCAGAACAGGTTGATATAAGAACATAAGAATAGCCATACTGGGTTAGACCAATGGTCCATTTGTAGGAAAATGTATAAAGCTCTGTACTACATTGTGAACCTGACTTTTACAGACTTGGCCAAATTGTCAGCTGTCATGCAGAGGCTTGGTACAGTGAAAGGTACAAACAACTGTTTGCAACAACCACTTTTGTTTACTGTACTTGGCACAGAACAAGAGCATACAGGACAACACTAGAGAACACCATGATGTCATGTTTCTGTCAACCTGGCACCAAGACCCGAGGAGAGGGTATAAGAACCCCTTCCTTGAAGCTGTTATCTGATGCCGCCGAGATAGCGGCCATTAGCTGACTCTGAGCCTGCCACAGGATGAGAACTCGTTAATCTGTGGCTTCACTTTCTTGCTTACTCTTTCCTGGCTGGAAAGAGCTACCTACTGCTTGAGTTTGTGATCAACCTTCATCAGTTCCTGACTACTGTGGATCCAGTTTTCATGAGTTATCATCTGTCAGGTTGAACTGCTATCTCCTTGGTGCCTGGTACTTCTTGGGGTGTTAGGTACAGTAACCTATTCATTTCAGGATTAGCCTAGCGTGTGCTATCTTAGTTCCTTTGACAGTACTTAACATACTGTACCATCATGTGAGTTATTTTGCATAATTCAGAGTCTCCAATTACATTTTCTATTTGCTGCCAACATTGTCTAATAAATAGCTTTTTTGAGCCTTGTGTCTGTTTCTGTCAGTATAAGTATAAGGTATCTATAATCTGTACTATGAATAAGGGTTGTGAATGAGAAGTCCTGATCTAATTTCCCAGAGTGCAAAAAATAACCATTATTTGTCTATTTATGCTTCTCACTCATTGCCATTATTCTCCCGGGGTTTGGCTAATGTGATTTGTCCCTACATATCTAGCCCAGTATCCTGCTTCCAGCAGTGACCAATCCAGGTCAGAAGTACCTGGCAGAAACCCAATTAGTAGCAACATTCCATGATATCAATCCCAGGTCAAGCAGTGGCTTTCCCCATATCCATCTCAATATCAGACTATGGCCTTCGCAGATCACCAAGTCTAGCATATGGCGCTTTTCATGGTTTGAAGATTTGATCACCAGAGTGAATCCTAGAACTGCCATCGTAGCAAGGAATTATCTCAGCAAAAAAGGAACCTTACCCCACAATGTGTAATAACAGCTTCTTATGCAGCATTATAATGTTATTTGATCTGTGGGAATCGCATATTTCAACCTTCAGGCAGAGTTTGATTGTGTCTTCGATCAGGACTGCTACCCATCCACCCTGCTTCTCTTGTCTAGGTTAATGCAGAATAGTGAATCCTATAGGGCAAAGTTCAGACAATGAGATTCCAGTGCTTAAATCCAGCTAGGTCTCAGTTATTCCCAGGATATCAAGGTTGTATTCACTGATGATATCATGGATCATAGGAAACTTTTTTTTATTGGCTAATCTGGCATTTATTATGCTTAAGTTTCCAAGTAGTGGTCTGTTAGTTGTAGGGGTTGCTTGATGGTGATAGTCAGGTCTTCATGTGGGTATTTATTTATTTGTTACGTTTGTATCCCACATTTTCCCACCTATTTGTAGGCTCAATGTGGCTTACATAGTACCGGAGAGGCGTTTGCAGACTCCGGTGTAAACAAATACAAAGTGATGTTGTGGTAAAATAAAGTTCATGTGGCACAGCCACATTTGGGAATCGTACAACGGAAGAGTTGTTTTATATCCATTACTTACTTTAGTTTTGTTGTGTTGCAGAGATCAGGCATTTATTGTGGATTGGTAGGGTATGCCTTTTTAAACAGGTTAGTTTTTAGTTTTTTCCAGAGGTTTAGGTGGTCATACGTGGTTTTCAAGGCTTTTGGTAATGCATTCCACAGTTGTGTGCTTACATAGGAGAAATTGGATGCGTAAGTTGATTTTTATTTCAGTCCTTTGCAGCTTGGGTAGTACAGATTTAGGTACGTTCGTGTTGATTCGGATGTGTTTCTAGTTGGTAGGTCGATCAAGTCTGTCAGGTATCCCGAGGCTTCACCGTAGACAATTTTGTGAACCAGAGTTCAGATTTTGAAAGCAATGCGTTCTTTGATTGGGAGCCAGTGTAGTTTTTCGCTGAGGGGTTTTGCGCTTTCAAATCACGTTTTCCCGAAGATAAGCCTAGCTGCCATGTTTTGAGTGGTATGGAGTTTCTTTAATGTTTGTTCTTTGCATCCTGCATAAATTCCATTGCAGTAGTCTACATGACTTAGTACCATTGATTGTATCAGGTTGCGAAATGTTTCCCTCAGGAAGAATTGTTTCACTCATTTGAGTTTCCACATTGAATAGAACATTTTCTTTGTTGTAGATGTCACTTGGCTCTCTAGTGTTAGGTTGCGGTCCAATGTAACGCTGAGGATTTTCAGGCTGTCTGAGATAGGGAGGGTGTAGTCTGGGGTGTTGATAATTGTGGGGATGTCCGCGCTGTGTTGGGATGAGAGGATAAGACAGTGTGTTTTTTCTTTATTGAGTTTTAGTTGAAATGCATTTGCCCAAGAGTCCATAATGTTCAAACTGATCATGATTTCGTTGGTGATTTCTGTCAGTTTAGATTTGTAGGGAATGTATATTGTGACATCGTCTGCATAGATGAAGGGGTTAAGGCCTTGGTTGGATAAGGACTTGGCTAGAGGGGTCATCATTAGGTTGAAGAGGATCGGTGATAGCGGTGATCCTTGTGGTATTCCGCAGTCTGCTTTCCATGGTGATGATATGTTTGAGTTTTATTTTATTTGGTATGTTCTTGTGGTTAGGAAACCCTTGATCCAGCTAAGTATGTTTCCACCAATCCCAAACTTATCTAGTAGTCTTATTAATATATTGTGGTTTACCATGTTGAATGCACTAGACATGTTGAATTGGAGGAGGAGGATGTTTTTGCCTATTGCTATTTCCTGCTTGAATTTGGCTAGGAGAGTGAGTAGTACTGTTTCTGTGCTGTGGAGGGGGCGGAAACCCGACTGTAATTTGTGTAATATTGAGAATTTGTTTATGTAATCGGTAATTCTTTGACTACCATGCTTTCCATCAGTTTGACTGACAAGGGAATGGATGCTACTGGACGGTAGTTAGTGATTTCATTTGGGGTTTTTTTTCTGGGTGTCTTTTGATATCGGGGTGAGTAGTACATTGCCATTTTCCTTAGGGAAGAGACCTTTTTCCTTAGGGAAGAGACCTTGCTGAAGCATGTCATTTAGATGGGATGTGAGGTCTACTATGAAGCGGTCAGGGGTGGATTTCATTAGGTAGTTTGGGCAGGTATCTAGTTTACAGTGAGTGTTGGAGAACCTGCTGATCGCCTGTGCAACTGCATCAACAGTAAGGAGGGCAAAATTTAATCAGGTTCGGTCAGCCGGATATTTTCTCGTGGTTCGGTCCAATTCATTAAGGACATTTTCGATGTCAGTGTTGTCCTGAGGTAGCATGTTACGTAGGTTTACAATTTTTTCATTGAAATACTTAGCAAGTTTATCTGCAGATGGGATGTCTGTATTTGATGTAGTGGTCTAGGAGTTTGTTCACGAGGTGGTATAGTTTCTTTGTGTCTTTGTAATCTGTCGCTATTTTAGTTTTATAGTATGATCTTTTGCTCTGTCTTATAGCGTATTTGTACTTTCTTAGTGATTGTTTCCATGTGTTGAGTGTGTGTTCATCTTTTGTTTTTTCCCATGCTCGTTCGAGTTTTCTGGATTGTGTTTTTAGCCTTTTCAGTTCATCATTGAACCATGGTATCGAGTTATGCTTACGTGAAGATCTTTTCTTAAGGGTGCTATTTCATCTAGTATGCATTTTCATCTTTTATCCCACTCCATGAGGTAGTGTATGGAGTCTGTTTGTGCTGTCCATTCATTGTTATATATCTGTTGCCAGAATGTTTTCGAGTCTACTTGACCTCTTGTTCTGTAGGTAGTGTGTTCTTGTATTTGGTGTAATCCCTTCTTCCACCAGTGTAGGGATAAGTTTATTTTGTAGTGATAAGTCCAGAGTGTTTCAAGGTAATTAGCAGGGAGTGTCATACATGCACACAGGAGCTCAAGTTGAAAGATTCCCACTTCAGAGCACCTTCAATGTAGTTAGAAGGGAGGTGTCATACATGCAGCACAAGGAACTCAAGTTGGAAGATTCCTTTTCCCTCTGATTTCCTGCTTTACAGTTTCTAATCAATTCTGCAACAGTCGTTCTAAGCTAATTTCATTTCTTAATCTTTCTTATGCTTGCTTAAAGTGTTAAAGTGTTCACAGGTTTGTCAATACAAAAACAATTTCTCCTTCTGACTTCTCTGGCTGTCTTTGGTTACTAACAGGTGGACCCAGAGGGTGGGATTGCTCTTGATCAGGGAAAGGTACTTGAAAGACAGATAAGGTACTTGAAAGACAATAGGAAGGTATTTGACTTAACAACCTTATCGACTGACCTCCCAGCCAGAAATAGACCATCGTCATCTCGTACCCACCTCAATTTACACCTCCCCATCTGCAAAGGCATTAAATACAAGACCTTCTATGCATCCAGTTTCTCCTTCCTGGGCAGCCAGCTTTGGAACGCTTTGCCAAGATCTATCCGAACAATCAACAACCATCTACCATTCAGGAAAATGCTGAAGACCCACCTTTTCAAGACAGCTTACCTGAATAACCCTACTTAACTTTTAAACACTTCCTCTTAATCCCGGTCCTGATGATTATTATACCTTAGTTTAAATATCCCAGTCTCCTTATACCCTCATCTTTCCCTCTCTATCCTTTACCCTTTATCTTCTCCTCTCCATCCCTCCTCTCCTCACCTCTCCCAATCTCTTTTCCTTTTGATTATCCTTTCCTTTGTTCAACTTTTTTATCCTCAAAACCCACTCACTGCTTATAATATTCTCCTTCAAGACTTTGTAATTGTAATTATATTTACTGTATAAGCTGCATTGAGCCTGCAATTTGTGGGAAAGCGCGGGGTACAAATGTAATAAATAAATAAATTGCTCTTTGGGATGTGGTTGTCGCGGAATGCTAGCACTTAAACACTGGTTTTAAAGTTCCACTGAAATCTCTGCTTTATCACAAACAGCTCTTCTAATAAATACACTTAGTCTTAAACATTGATTTTCTTAGCTAAAAAGCTTGCCTGTGTGCAGACCAGTCAACTTCCCGACCGGCGCAAGCAAAGTCACTTGATTCACCCTTCCTTTCTGGTTTGATTAACCCGACACAAATCTGCCTCTTCACAAGTTTAATCCTTCTGGCCTGATCAAATGCAGTGCAGAAGGCTCCCCTAAAGGCACGCTTCTCCTGCTGAAAATGTCCCCATCACCCTCAGCAACTGTTTAATTTTTACTTTGGTCCTTTGTTGTTAGGCCTCTTGAGACCCTTCAACCGTAAAGTTTCAGTATCCTGAGGTACCACCTTGGTACTCCAGCAGAATCCGAGAGTCTCTTCACTCTCTGAAGTCTCCTCTATTGAATAAACACAGACAATTCTACAGTCCGAGAGTCTCTTTACTCTCTGAAGTCTCCTCTGTTGAATAAACACAGACAATTCAGTCACCGTTCCTTTCCGCCAGTGGACGTCGGCTGCTCCCAGCACGGTGGTTGGCGTGTGCGGTGTGGGACAGTACCAACCGGCCATGAGCTGCTCCGGTCCCCCACGTCTCGCCTCGATGGTCGCTTCCGAAAGTTGCTCCTCTCGCCTGGCCTCCTCCGGCTCCACAACTGTGTGGGTGGCACTCCGCTTTCTTCCCCTCCCTGTAGCCTCGGGCGGTATAGTTAGATAAGTGTTTTGCCTCATGAGTTTGTGCCTTTTAGGGGAAAGGGTAATTTGTTTCTTCTTCCCCAAATTACTGAGATGTATGAAGATCTTTGGTTTACTGAGCCAAAGCACATTGTTGATTAAAGCAGGTAAGATTGCAGAGCCCTCTAGGTATTCAGTATAACAAAGAAATCCCAAAACAATTTGTCTTTGGCAGTAGTTAACAGTCCCTGTGAAGTGTCTGTTTCCTAGGAAGTTGAGATTCTCTAGGAGATATGTAGTCTGTCAGTTCTTTAGAACTTCTTATTCTATATATATTTTGTGCTTTTAAGTTGTGAAAGAAGGTAAAATAGGTTTTAAGGTCCAGTATCTAATTTCCAACAAGACACCTCTGTTTGCTGGAGACATAAGTCAAATGACTAGATTTCACTCCTCTGTGGATTTCATTTGAAAGGTTTAATGCAGTGGCAGATTAGCAGGGCTTCAGAAATTTAGTGATATAAGTTAAAGGTATGAATTTCAAGTCACAGATTGCAATGAAAGTTTCTTTTTGCAGTTTCTGATGTTGATGTCCTTTGATGGTCCAATACATGCAGATCACTGGAGGCTTCTTTTGTTGTAGATCTAACTCAGATCACAATCAAAGAGAGACGGTGCTTGCTTGAAAAGTGCAGGGAAGCAAAAAACTTGTTTTTATCGTTTATTAAACTTGATGTTTATTAAACTTGCTATACTGCTTAGTTGCGTACAAATTAAAGCAGTTTACAATAAAAAATTAAAGTAGTAAAAACTGAAAGGAATGCCATTTATAGATAGGACAGAAAAAAGTAACTGTATCTTTCAAACACAATTCCAGTCACACAAGAGACGGCCAGCAACAACCAAACAAAATATCATATTTTCGTACAATTAAACCCATCCCTGACCTCTTGCTGCACTAGTAAAAGCAGTTAGCTTAGCAGGGTTTAAAAAAGGTTTGGCTGGCTTCCTAAAGGAAAAGTGCATCGACCATTATTAAAATGGACTTGGGGACAATCCATTACTTATTTCTAGAATAAGCAGCATAAAATGTATTGTACTGTTTTGGGATCTTGCCAAGTGCTTATGACCTGGATTGGCCATTGTTGGAAACAGGATGGTGGGCTTGATGGACTTTCGTTCTGTCCCAGTATGGCAATACTTATGTATTTATGCACTATACATAGAAAGCTTGCTGAAACAAGTGAGTTTTTAATAGAGCACAAAAGGATGTATAGGATGTTTCAAGCCTAAGGTACTGTGGTAAAGAATTCCAAAGAGCTGGTGAAATAAAATAAAAAGTACTAGATCTAGTGGATTCCCATCTAGCTTTGACCCTTTGAAAGCTAGATGGGAATCCACTAGATCTAGTACTTTTCTGCTGTCTTTCAGTGAACATAGAGTGCGAGAAGGTGTGTAAGGAATCACTAGGGAAGCAAGACATGCGGGGGAGCCACTGTAAAGGACCTTATGGGTTATGGTTAGAATTTTGAATTTAACCCTGAATTCAGTAGGTAACAAGTGAAGCTGTTGAAGAAGAGGTGAGACATGTGAGATTTTGTATTGTTTGTAATCGCTTAAGGTTCTGTTTAGTATTCCCTGCATAAATGACATTACAGTAATCATATCTAGAGTGTAGAAAAGCATAGAACAAAGTACAGAGTGCCCCATAGTCCAGAAAATTATGAATAGATCTCAGCATCCTTAAAAAGAAAAAAACAGATTTTACAGTCTGAGAAATTTGCAAACTAAATGACAAAGCAAAATCCAGAAAGACCCATAGGTAGCAGAAAGATAAGACGGGGTAAAGTGTCTACCAAACAGAAAGGGAGAGATGGTTGGAGGTGTTAACGATCCGGTAACCCAACAGGTTACTGTCTTCTCAGGGTTAAGGACTAGTCGATGATGTTTAAGCCAACGAAACAAATGAGATAATCTAAGTGAAGGAAAGAAAACTCAAAATAAAACTCAGGACTGGTACTCCAACGTAGACTGAGCAGAAAAGAATAAAAAAGTAAAATTTTGAGCAGTAAATAAGCAAAAAGTGTATTATTTAACCTGAATTGTAGGAGCCCATTGTGAACACATAAGAATAGCCATACTGGATCAAACCAATGGTCCATGTAGCCCAGTAACCTGCTTACAACAGTGGGCAATCCAGGTCACAAGTACCTGGAAGAAACCTAATTAGTAGCAATATTCCATGCTACCAATCCCAGGGCAAGCAGTGACTTCCCCCATGTCCATCTCAATAATAGACTATGGGCTTTTCCTCCAGCAACTTGTCTAAACCTTTTTTAAACCCAGATACATAAGTACATAAGTAATGCCATACTGGGAAAAGACCAAAGGTCCATCGAGCCCAGCATCCTGTCCCCGACTGCGGCCAATCCAAGTCAAGGGCACCTGGCAAGCTACCCAAATGTACACTAACCTAACAGCCTCTACCTTCCTAAAAATCTGTGAAAAATAATTTCCTATTTGTCCTTGGAGAAAGCAATGCTACTAAACCTGTAGTAGATGTTCTCTAAGGACAACAGGACATGTCATGTATTCTCACATCCCATCCCAACTTCCCTAGGAGTTGTATTCTTTTAGCTCTGATATTGTACTGTTGGTCCCAGGGCCAGTCTTAGGCAGAGGTGACCGAGGTGGCCACATAGGGCCCCGCGCTTAAGGGGGCCCCGCGGGGCGTGCCTCAACTCTGCCTCTCCGACCCCCGTTCGCTTGGACCGCAACCAAAACCAACCGCATCATGATGATCCGATCCCGCTGCTCGCTCGTCGCTTACTTGCTCCGGACCTCATCGAGATCATCGCTCACTCCCGCCACCCCCCCCCCCCCCCCCCCCCCCCCGCTGAGCCCGCCGACAGCTCCCACCTCCTAGACTAGTCCCAGGACGACGACGATGACAGTTGCAAGCAACTTGCAGCGTAGCAACAGCCCAGCCCGCCCCGACAGACAGTTGCAGCAGCCACAGGCACGACGGCTTCGCTCACCCCAGCTTTTCCCTTCCGCCTTCCCGCTCAATGTCTCGCCTTCTCTGATGATGAGGTACTTTCTGTTTCCGCGAGGGCGGGCGGGAGTCATTGAGCGGGAAGGGAAAAGGAGCTGGAGAGCGTGGTCGGTCGGAGGTGAGAGCAGACATCGGGAAAAGGAGCTGGAGCGTCGTGGTCGGAGGTCAGTGAGCAACCATCCAAGGGAAAAGGAGCTGGAGCGGAGGTGAGCAGGCAGAGGCAGCCATGGTAAGCTCTTCCTTTCCCACAATATGCCGCTTCTTTATATGATTCAGCATGAGAGAGTTTTTTATGTCTCTCTGTAACCTTGCAAGGTAGACAAAATTACACAGCATCTTTGCACAATGAACTTTCTGGCATTTATACCCCAAAATTTCTTCTGGGCGCTGACAGCTAACGTGGAATAGACTAACACACACCAAAACATTCAACACAACTTAACAAGCTGCCTGCAGAGCTGAACCAAGGAACACAAATGGAAGGTATTTACTGCACCTCTGAATTCCTCCCTGTAGCTTTTGGCCTAGTAAGTCGAGGAAACTCATGCTGCTACACTGACTTCTAGAAAACTCCCTCCCTCTCTGGCATGCACATGCATACATGGACAGTCAAATTTCTGGATTCTGGAAGATTCGCTGAAGACCTACTGGTACATGCATGTGGTGGCTACCGTTAGCAATAGTGCCAGTGAATCAGAGACTGATTGACAGACAGACCTGATTTGCTGGCACTCTTGCTAACTGAATTCGCCACATGCAAGCGTCAGGCTTCTCTGATGCAGGGCTGGCTCATGCCTCATGGCGTGGATCTGCCCTGCATCAGCAGACTCAACCCAGGCCATGAGCAGAGAGGGTTATGGGAGACTGCTGACTGCGTGAGCTGTGCACTCAAGCAAGGAGGCAGAAGCGAAGAAGGCAGTAGACTGAATCAAGGTGAGAGCGAGGCCAGACACCTTCCACAAGAACCCCGCAGGAACTGCTTCCATTCCCGCAGGAGTCCCACAAACCCAGAAGGGATTCCAGCAGCACTCCCGTGGCCATAGAAGGGATTCCCACAGGACTCCCCTGGACTCCGCAGATTTCCGCAAACCCTGTTCCTGTGCAGGTCTCTACTTGAGAATAAAAGTAAATCTTTCATCTTTATAAGATCCAAACATCTTAATTGCCTTCTTTTGAATATATCAGGCAGATGACTTAAACATGTCCCTGATAAAGAATTGAGATTCCTTTGCTAAAATTTCAGTGCCAGCATAGCAAATCACAGCAAGTGCATATGGAAGCAGGAGGACTAGATTTAGGACAGTGAGTCTATCTGTAATATAGCTGATTTATGGAAACATTTGGTACTGTAAATGTGTTGTGGTTTTGTCTTTATTGGGAACCTTGCCCTTACCTCTTTTTTGGCTACTTGCCTCTCTGGTTTGATGGGTTACAGAGTAATAGGGGAATTTGAAAGTACTGAATCTTTTCTTAATATTTTTCCTTTATTCTCCTTTGTTATGAGAATTGGAACTACTAATTGTAGTGGACTTGAACTGAATAATTTCTGGAGAGGGGAGATTTCATGATAGCATTGTGCTTATTATTTCAATCAGTTTTTTGTACAAGTTTAGCTTCATTTGTCTTTATTTGAAATTTCATAAATAAAAATTTTTTCTAAAAATGGAATAATCGTATCAATGGGGTGGAGCTAGGGTGGGGGCGGAGCTAAAATGGGGCAGGGCTATGGTGAGGCGGGGCTCGGATAGGGCCCCACCAAATTGGTCTGCATAGGGCCCTGCACTTGCTAAGACTGGCCCTGGTTGGTCCTGTGCACTCACACTGGTTGGGAAGGCACGTGTGAGTCCGCAGTGCTTCAAAGGCTCAAATTATGAGCTTAGGAGTAATGTTGGCTCTACTTTTTTGATGAAACCTTTTGTGAGAAGACTTATTTGGAGTTCCTATTATTGATTGTGGCTGTGTCATCGTTTAAAATGCATTCTTTCTTCAATGACTTTCGGATTGTTCTTCAGGCGCTTGTTCTGGTGTATCTTGACTATTATAATTCTTTATTTCTTGGTTTGCCTTTGATTGTTCTCAGAGCCCATCAATCTGTCCAGAATTCAGCAGCTTGTCTGCTTGGTAATGTGTCTCATTTTGATGATATTACTCCCTTGCTTTTTAATCTTTGCCGATTTTATGATGTGTGAATTTGGAAGTGATCTGTTTACATTGGGGAAGGCTCCTCTTTATTTTGATCAATCTCTGCAACCTTTCAGTTCGGTTCGGAATGGATAGTTTATTGCAGTTGCCTGCTCCAAGGGACTACTGATTAGTTGAGACATGTCAGATCTTCTTTTGCAGCCCCTTTTGAGTAATAACAATATACTAGTGCTGTATGAACACAATAAATAAAGAAATTGCTATTTCAGAAAGCATTGTAACAACTGTTGTAAGATGAATTGGAGTGTTATATTTTAAATTATATTTTATTGTTTGTCTATATATTTTGTTTCTTATCTTATTCTGACTCTTATATCCTGCAACTGCCTTGAACAGGTTCAGTGTGGGTAACAACCAAACAGAAGCTTGGACGTTACCAAGGAAATACATACAGCAAATATTAAAAATAACAAACATCATTGTAACACCAAAAATACAGCCTACGTATCCAATGAAAATTTCTTGCTGCCTCTTCTTCTGTAGCATGGAATGTTACTACTGTTTGGGTTTCTGACCTTGATTGCCCACTGTTGGAAACAGGATACTGGGCTAGATGGACAATTGGTCTGACCCAGTATAGCTATTTATGTTCTTAAAGCCCTCCTAAACAATCCATAGTCCTGTATTCTTATTTCAAAAGGAAGTGAATTCCACATTACTGCAGCTTGATATAAAAAAGAAGATGAAAGGGACCTCTTATTTACCCCTAAGAAATGATGGAACATTTAATAATATTTATTAACATAATCCCAATATCATGCCCCCGATAATAATTGAATCGAGGACTTTAAAGTTCTAAATATAAATGTACAAACTGGCCTCTACTGGCAGTCAGTACCCCTTTTGAACTGTGCACATTAGAATTTAGGCATGGGTCATTACAGAATACGCTTAGCGAGTTGTGAATCCAGACTGCCCCAATTTGACTGCCCCTATCGGACCGACCGTTCACTTGTCTATTAGATTGTAAGCTCTTTGAGCAGGGACTGTCTCTCTTTGTTAAATTGTACAGCGCTGCGTAACCCTAGTAGCGCTCTAGAAATGTTAAGTAGTAGTAGTATTCTAATTATTGCCAATTAGTGCTCATTATTGCTTGTTAAGTGCTATTATCAACACTGATTAGCTCATTAAGGGGCCCTTATACTAAGCTGCAGCAAAAAGTGGCCTGCGGCAGTACGACCACCCATTGACTTAGCGGTAAGGTCTCGCGCTACTTGGGCGGTAGGATGCAGCGCGTGCCCACTGCCGTTTAACGCAGGGTAAGTGCCACACTGTAGAAAATAGAAAATATTTTCTACCGAGTGTTTTCGACACACACCATATTCAGAATTACTGCCTGGGGCACAAGGTAGCCAGACGGTAATGCTGATTTGGCGTATGCTGGACGTGCGTAGGCCCTTACATGCCTTTGTAAAAGGGCCCCTAAGCCAATTAAGTTACGAACGTTATTATAGAATACACCTCAATTTCGGCATGGATCTTTAGGTGTTATGTGTAGAATCCAGGGGTTAATGTGCAGTACAGTACCAAGCGTTGTTAATGTGGCAGGTAATACATAACAATACCACCTCATTAAATGCATCTGAGTTATTTGTGATTCATTTAGTGTGCAGCAAGTGTATTATCCGTGTTAACTAAATGGGAAGATGCTGGCATGTTCCCAACAGTAAATGCAGAGGCTTTTAAAATACCATGCATTAATTATAGCAGTTAGTACATAGTAAATGCAAACATTTTCAGCATTTAGTAAAAGGGGGCCTTAGATAAGATGCTGTTTTTATACCTTTGCCATCTCCAAGAAAAATAGATCTGCTTATTTCATCTAAAGTTTTTTCAATGTGTATTTCTTTTAGGTTGAAGAAAGATCAGAAAAGGACTTTATTGAAAAGGTATGACTTGTATGAGCTGCATTTTCCATCATATTAAAGCAGTTAAAATAAGTGACCTATTCAAACGGGGGTGGTTTGTTGATAGTAAATCTGTACAACACATTTAAAATGGACATATATGTTAGACTTTAACACTAAAGGTTTGGTAATATGCCTTTTTCATCACTTATGGTATTTCCTTTGGAGTTTCAAGAGATGTTATCTATAATGGCAGTGACAAGTCCTTAACATCTATGTTACTCTTTCCTTTATCGCTTATTTCTGTATCCTATTTTGGATTGTAATTTTCTTTTCTAATTTTATTAGTATGTTATGTAAACTGCTTTAAATATACCCACTGAAGGGTGGTATACTATGAAACAAATAAACATAAACAATAATAATGAAGCATTAAATCCTTAGAAGAATAATATGCTTCTTGAATTCCTTTTGACTAAAGTTCCGTTTGTCTACTTAGTTAAAAATCAGTTTTAATTCAGGTAAAAGTATAATATTCTTTTGCAGTGGAACTCAGCATCTCTGTAGTATTTAAGTAACTCACATGTTGCTACTATTTTAGGGAGCTCATGCTGTGCCCAGTTTATCAACAGTGACTTTGGCCTCTTTGGGTGGAAGTTCTTCTCGAAGAGGCAGTGGGGATACCTCCATTTCTATAGATACAGAGGCCTCTATTAGAGAAATGAAGGTAAGATGTCATTAGGTTGATGGATTAACTGTTGCATAATAATATCAAGTGCAATCCTTTATTTCTAGTAAGGTAGTAATTCTATAACTGGGTGGCTTCAGTTAGGTTCACCAAGGACTCATGGGCATCCAGATGCTGTTACAGAATACAAGCATAATCCAGTATCCAGTGTACCAAATGTTTCAGCGGCCGCTGTCATGTCAGCCCTAGACATGGTTTAACTGCGGTCATGTAAATACAATGGGGACTTACACAATTTACAGTATTTTGTTACATATGTAACAGGCTCCACCCAAGTGACACCCCCCCCCCAATGCATTTATGCCATGGTACTTATGTGTGTCGTCATAAAATAGTGCTAAAGTGGCAAAAGTCTGTAAATGTGTTCGCATAACTGGCACTTAACTATGAATACTCAGTTATAGAATTGTCACAGATATTGTGGGTTAATTGCATCTGTTCACTGTTATTTTTATGTTGAAAATACCAATAAGAAAAATATAGAATATTTCGGGAATAATTTTATAAGTGACTTGAGTGTACAGAACAGCATTTAGAAGGCAGTTCAATAAGTGGGCATCTCCTTTTAGGCACCTCGATGACAAATGCTGCGCACCATTCTACAACGGTATCTAGGTGCCAAGATGTTGTTATAAAATAAGTCTGTGTAGGGGCACCCAACTGTAGGTGTGAAAATTTACACCGTCTATGGCTGGCATAAATATTGGAGCCTAAATGCGGCAGGATTGCATGTAATTTACAATATTCCTTGTCATCAAGCAGATGAAGCCATTACGTATGGGTTATGTCCATCAACCAGCAGGGGAGATAGAGAGCACTCAAACTTTCACAGTGCCCTCTTGGCCAGCTAGCTCCACTGCCTCTTCAGTATTCTCTATCTCCCCTAGCAGGGTGGCTGCAGCTTGTTCGAGCTCCAGAAAAATCTGCCGGGAGGTGGTTCCTGGCTTGCCAGTTGTTAACCGGCTTCACTTTAAAGGCACATAGGTTAGCCCTTTCCCTGCCTTACCCATACCTCTGTGGATGTGGACATATTGCCTTGCTTTCCCTGTCCTTACCCACCAACAGTGGATGCAGGCATATAGGTTCGCCCTTTCCCTGCCTTTCCCACTCATCTGAGCCTCCGGAGTCTTCAATACCTCTGCTTTCCTCACAGCTTAAAAAAAAAAAAAGTTGCGTCGCGTTTTTAAACGCAGAGACGCTGGAACAGAGGTTTTTTGACCTGATTTTCAGCAGGATCGTAGTTGTACACTAGATCCTTTGAGGTAAGAGTGTTTTCCAAGTCCTCCGGGGTGGGCCCGCGATCGGGGCGATTTTTCCGCCATTTTGGATTTTACCGCCGTTTTTCGGCGATGGCTGCGGACAATGTAAAGCGCTGTTCCACTTGTGGCAAGCGCAAATCAGCAGCAGGGCTCTGTAAATCATGCTGTACTGGCGTAGGAGCCGGCCCGAGCATGGCGAGCGATGTTTCTTCCCGCTCTGAGTTGGCAGCGGGCGCCATTTTGCTTACACCGCATGGCGCGGCCTCCGTGGACACAGAGAGACCTGAGCCGGGTGGGGCACCTCGAGATGAGGTTATTTCAGGAGTGGCTAGCACCGGACAGGATTTGGGTGCCCAGGGTGAGATTTTCTTCCCGGATTTTGTGCTTTTGCTGCATAAAGCATACATGATGAAAAGAGCCCTTCCTCAAGGGTCGCCTGAGGCTCCTCTGATTGCCCCCCCCCCCCCCCCCCCCCGATGGATTCTGGCCTGGGACTGCCCAGTGAGGCTTTTTTCCCGGATGCTTGGCCTAAAGATAAGCGCAGAAGGGTTAATTCCCCTTCAGATTGTGGTGCACCTTTTCCCCCCCCCGTGGTCGGGGTGTGAGGATTCGAGAACTCTGACAGACGTTCTTGGTCTGAGGAACCAGAGTCAGGTGCGGATTTACCACAGGATCTGGATGATCCCTCCGCGGTGAGGATTTTCCACCGTGATGAGCTGCCAGCGCTTATTTCAGATACCCTGCAGGCCCTCTCGATTGAAGATCCTGACAGTGGCATGGCCTCCTCGGGTAATCCCAGGATGGCTAGTACCAAGAAAGCTGCTCGGGCCTTCCCTTTGCATGACTCCATCCTAGAGCTTGTTTCGGCTCAGTGGGCTGACTCCGAGGGACCTTTGAGAGTTTCCAGGGCTATGGGGCAGTTATACCCTCTGCGTGAGGGACATATGGCTCGTTTTCAAATGCCTACAGTGGATGCCCTAGTCACTGCGGTGACAAAGAGAACTACCCTCCCTGTTGAAGGAGGTGTTGCCCTGAAGGATGTTCAAGACCGTAGGCTGGAAACAGCATTGAAACGGTCCTTTGAAATTGCAGGTCTCACTGTTCGGGAGCGTCTGCATGCAGCTGTTATGCTGTGAGAGCCTGCCTAGCTTGGCTGCAACAGGCAGTGGCTCAGCCCGGAGATGGAGCGGAGCCCTTCTTGGATGTGGCTCCGCGGATGGAGGTGGCCTTGTCCTTTCTGGCTGATGCCCTTATGACCTGTCAGAGCTTCGGCTAAACAAATGGCAGTAGCAGTGGCGGCTCGCCGTCGTCTGTGGCTACGACACTGGCAGCGGACATGGCCTCTAAGCAAAGGTTGGTGAAGTTGCCTTTTCAAGGACTTCTCCTATTTGGTGAGGAGTTGGAGAAAAATTGTGAAAGGCCTGGGTGATCCAAAACCCAGCGCTTGCCCGAAGATAGGCAGAGGCCTTCCTCTAAGGGCCAGGCGGTCCCTCCTCGTACAGACCTCGCTTCTGTGAAGCTAGAAGGTAACCGCCCGGGCGTTCTGCTGGGTTCACTTCACGTGCCCGTGGTCAGCAGAGGAACTCCTTTCGCTCGGACCAAGCGTTCCGCAGCCGGTGGCTCAAGAACCAGAGTTCAGGGGCGACCCTCCTCAATGATGGTGCGCCGGCCCTCTCCTCGATGCCTGTCATCGAGGAACGGCTTTTCCCTCTTTGTCGAGGAGTGGGCCAAGATTTCCTCAGATCAGTGGGTTCTGGACCTGATCAGAGATGGATACAGAATAGAATTCAACGCCCCAGTAAGAGACGTGTTTGTGGAGTCCCGATGCGGTTCTGCCGTCAAACGGGTGGCGGTGGAGAAGACTTTACAAGCTCTGATTCAGTTAGGGCAGTGACCCCGGTGCCTCCCGCCGAGCAAGGCTGCGGCCGATACTCCATCTACTTTGTGGTGCCGCAAAAAGGTGGGTCCTTTCACCCTATTCTGGACTTAAAAGAAGTGAACAAGTCCCTGAGAGTGCGGCATTTCCACATGGAATCCCTGCGCTCAGTCATTGCGGCGGTTCAGCCAGGAGAGTTTCTCACGTCTCTAGACCTGAAAGAAGCTTACTTGCACATACCGATTTGGCCCCCGCACCAGAAGTTTCTGAGGTTTGCGGTGTTGGGAAAACATTTCCAGTTCAGGGCCTTGCCTTTTGGCCTTGCCACAGCTCCCCGAACCTTTTCGAAGGTAATGGTGGTAGTAGCTGCTTTTCTCAGGCGAGAAGGTATCAGGGTTCACCCGTACCTAGACGACTGGCTCATCAGAGCAGACTCTGCAACAGAGAGCTTACAAGCTACAGCCAGAGGGGTCTCAGTACTGCAATCTCTAGGCTGGGTCGTCAATATGGCCAAAAGTCACCTGTCCCCTTCACAATCTCTAGAGTTTTTGGGGGCCAGGTTCGACACAGTCTCGGGCTATGTGTTCCTACCCGAGCTAAGGTGGTGCAAGCTTCAGAATTAGGTCCGTCTGCTCCTGAGGATGCCCCGCCCGCGAGCTTGGGACATTGTCCAGCTGCTGGGATCGATGACAGCCACGATGGAAGTGGTACCCTGGGCGAGAGCGCACCTGAGACCTCTACAGTATTCCCTACTCCGGAGATGGTCTCCTATTTCTCAGGATTACCAATGCAGACTTACTTGGCTCCCTGCGGCCCGTCTCAGCATGGAGTGGTGGCTCTCGGACAGCATGCTGCGGCGAGGAATGCCGCTGACGCTCCCCGTTTGGTGCCTAGTGGTAACAGATGCCAGCCTGAAGGGCTGAGGCGCACTCTGCAAGGGGAAGCATGCCCAGGGTCTATGGACACCCGAGGAGTCGGAGTGGTCCATCAACCGCCTAGAGTTGAAAGCGGTGTTTCAGGCGCTTCTGGCCTTTCAAGTGACCCTGGAAGGATTGGCTGTCAGAGTGATGTCGGACAACACGACAACGGTGGCCTATATAAATCGCAAGGCGGAACAAGGTGCAGAGCACTAGCCGCGCAGGCCGAACTGATTTGCCACTGGGCAGAGCTGCATCTTCAGTGTCTGTCGGCAGCTCATATTGCAGGTCAGAGCATGTGCAGGCCGATTATCTGAGCAGGCATCAGATCGATCCAGCAGAATGGAATCTGACAGACGAAGTATTCCTGCAGATCTGTGCCAAATGGGGCAAGCCCGTGATGGATCTAATGGCGACAAGTGCCAGTACCAAAGTCCCGTGCTTCTTCAGCAGACGGAGAGATCCTCGCTCGGCGGGGTTGGATGCCTTGGCTCAACCCTGGCCTCCGGGTCTACTTTATGTGTTTCCCCCATGGCCCTTGATAGGGCGCCTGCTCTTGCGGATTCGGCTGCACCCAGGAGAAGTGGTCCTCATCGCCCCGGATTGGCCAAGGAGACCTTGGTATGCAGACCTCCGACAGATGCTCCTGGAGGCTCCTCTGCCGTTACCTCTGGTACCGAACCTGTTGACTCAGGGACCGGTAGCCATGGAGGACGCCGACCGCTTTGGTCTTACGGCATGGCTATTGAGAGGGCGCAATTGAGGGATAAAGGTTATTCCAATAAAGTTATTTCCACTCTCCTGGGTCCACTTCCGTGGCTTATGCCAGGATTTGGTGCCTGTTTGAGTCTTGGTGTGCTTCCAGAGCCATTGCTCCAATGCGGGCTCCTGTCTCGCCGATTCTGGACTTTTTGCAGGAAGGTGTACAAAAAGGCTTGGCCTATAATTCCCTGCGGGTGCAGGTGGCAGCGTTGGCCTCCCTTCGTGGTAAGGTGGAAGGCGTGTCTTGGCTGCTCACCCAGATGTGGCACGGTTTCTTAGAGGGGTGCTTCGGCTCCGACCTCCAGTGCGAGCAACCCTGTCCAGCTTGGAACCTGGGGCTAGTTTTGAAAACCCTGCAGCATCTCCTTTTGAGCCGCTTCGGCGAGCATCGAGAAAGATTGACACTGAAGGCCGTTTTTCTGGTGGCCATTACCTCGGCGAGACGGGTGTCAGAGCTCCAGTGCTGTCCTGTAGAGACCCATTTCTGCAATTTCAGAGTCCGGAGTCACGGTTCGGACCGTGCCTTCCTTTATGCCTAAGGTGGTTCAGCCTTTCACCTAACCAGCCTATTTCTTGCCCTCTTTTTCAGAGGAAGAGTTTCCAGAATCTTTTGGGCAGCTGCACCTTTGGATGTGCGCAGGACTCTGCTGCAGTAGCTGCGAGTTACTAACTCTTTCAGGACTTCTGATCATCTGTTTGTTTTGCTATCCGGTTCTCGCAGAGGGTCTCCAGCGTCTAAAGCCATTATTGCCCGCTGGCTCAAAGAAACTATCTTTTCAGCTTATCTGCTGGCCGGCAGGGTTCCGCCTGTAGCCTTTAAGGCACATTCTACTAGAGCGATTTCTTCCTCTTGGGCTGAAACTGGAGCACTCTCTCTTCAAGAGATATGCAGTGCAGCAACATGGGCTTCTAAGCTCTCCTTTGCCCGACATTACAGGCTGGATGTGGCTGCCAGGAGGGATGCGCGTTTTGGTGCACAAGTGCTAGCGCGTGGTGTGGCTTGTTCCCACCCTATCTAGGGATTGCTTTGTTACATCCCATACATAATGGCTTCATCTGCTTGATGACAAGGAAGGGAAAATTAGGTTCTTACCTTGGTAATTTTCTTTCCTTTAGTCATAGCAGATGAAGCCATGAGCCCTCCCTGTATGATTGTCTGTATGCTGTGAATCTGTTTTTCAGGTTCTGTTCTAATTTCCTGAAGTTCCTTCCTTGGGAGAAAGTTGGAAAACAATCTTCAGGATTCATGTTCAGTTTAAATTTAGGAGGATGTGTTCATTCCCTCCAGCATGTTTTTTTTGGAGGATGTGTTGATTCTCTCCAGGAGGCGCGTGTGTTCTATAAATAGGAGGATGAGTTCATTCCCTCCAGTGTGTTGGGAGGATGTGTGTTCCCCTCCACTTATACAATAAGGAGGATGAGTTTATTCCCTCCAGGAGGATGTGCATTCCCTCCTTTATGAGTTCATGCCCTTGTGATGGGCCATCGTTCGCTGTGAGGAAAGCTCTTGTGATTCCCATTGCGGTTTGCCATACTGCTTTGGAAGCTTCAAATACTGAAGAGGCAGTGGAGCTAGCTGGCCAAGAGGGCACTGTGAAAGTTTGAGTGCTCTCTATCTCCCCTGCTGGTTGATGGACATAACCCATACGTAATGGCTTCATCTGCTATGACTAAAGGAAAGAAAATTACCAAGGTAAGAACCTAATTTTCCCTTCTGTAAGTTACATGTGTAAATAGGAGCCCCGCCTATGGCACGCCCACACTCTGCCCATCTGTGAATGCCACTCTGAGAATTTCACACAATAGCCTTTTAGCAAGTAATTACAGAATAGTGCGCAAATGCCCTTTTAAAGAATAAGGAGATTAATACACTCAAATCAGTGCTTATAGAGTTGCCTAGCCTAGCATGTGCATACTTAAAAGTAGGTGCTTGGAAAACATAGTGCCTGCTTTTAGTCAATATCTTTTTATTGGAAACAAAATACACCACTAATCCCAAACACAGTGCAACAAGCGGCTGAAAATAGTGGAGGGCTTGGTTTCTTACAGCCCCCCACCAATACGAAACAATAAGAAAATTTTCCCCCCTGCAAACCCCACTCTCCACCCTCCCACCATTCTTTATATAATGCCTCCTCTCCCCCCAATACAATTCTCAGTACTATAACTACTACAAATAATTCAACATCAAACTTCTTGCTGCAGGTGGTATAGACTGTAAGTATGGGTCCTAAGCAGAAAGATACATTCCCTCGCGTTCCGCAGAAGTAGATGGCGTCCCAGGCTCCCACAGTGCGAGACTATGGATATTTATTTATTTGTTGCATTTGTATCCCACATTTTCCCACCTATTTGCAGGCTCAATGTGGCTTACATAGTACCGTTAAGGTGTTTGCCCAGTCGGTTGATAGCAAATACAAGGTTGTATAGTGATCGTATGTAGTGAGGTATATGTGGAGGATCGGAAGGGAGGAAGATTGTGTGTTGTTCAGTACGATCATTAGGCATGCTGTGTTTTGGGTGAAGAGGTTTACGTAGGATCGTTGGGGTAGGCCTTTTTGAATAGGTTGGTTTTTAGTGATTTCCTGAAGTTCAGGTGGTCATGGATTGTTTTCACCGCTTTTGGGAGGCCATTCCATAGTTGTGCGCTTATGTAGGAGAAGCCGGATGCGTAGGTTGTTTTGTATTTCAGTCCTTTGCAATTTGGGTAGTGTAGGTTTAGGTATGATCTTGATGACCCGATTCTGTTTCTTATTGGTAGATCTATGAGGTCTATCATGTATCCTGGAACTACGCCATATATAATTTTGTGGACTAAAGTGCAGATTTTGAAGATGATCATAGATATGGGACCACCATTACCAAAAAGAAGGAGGCTCCATGAGCACAATATATATTTCTTCCCCATTAGTAAAAACTTTCAAAGTAGCACTCTTTCCCCCCTCGCCTCATCCCCCAACCCACTGGTTAGGTCAAACATAACAAGATTCACTGTTAAGTGGATTCTTTGATGAAATAGATTCTTGTAAAACGCTATTTCAGACTAAAATTGATGTATAAGTGTTCAGTCCCACATGGCATAGTAAAAGTCCTTATCTGCCCCATTGCATCTTACACAAGACAGAGAGGGCAACCTCCCTGCCTTACACATCTGCACCTGAGTGAAATATGCCCTATGGATCATATGGAATTCACACTCCCACAAATCTGCACTCTGTATCAGGACTGGTATTATTTTAATAGTGTGTTCCACATTCTACTCCAATAGTGGCTTTCCCGAAGTGAACTCCCAGTGCATTTGTTTTTATTCTTTAAATTTTTTATTGATTTTCATGAGCCATCCAAAGTCAATAAGAGCATATTGCATATATTGCATACCCACATAAGTACATAACTAACTTAACATTTGCACGTTTACTCTCTCCTACCACACGTGCCTCCCATATGATCCTTTACATATCCAACTCTTTATAACATACAACTAGTCAGCTCCAATCTCTATCAACTGGCCCTCCCCTCCCCAACCCTTTAGTACTCCCTCTCTACCTACCCATCCCCCTTCCCTAACCGTCAACTCAATTCTTAGAATACTGTCCACACTTGAAACTAATCCCTTCTCTATGAACTAACCTCCCCCCCTTTCCCCCCCACCCCCAACCCATTTATTCCGCATACCTCCCCTTTAATTCCACCACCATTTGTTGAAGTCTTGTCTATCCCTTTTTACGCCGAAGTTCTCCCTCTCTCCTGTAAACCGTCAGACGCTCTATACTCCATAATTGCCTCACTTTTATTTTCCAATCTCCCAAATTCGGGGGATCTACTGCTTTCCAGCAGTGCGCTATAAGGCATTTGGCTGCTGCCAATCCCCATCTCATCATTTTACTCTCCTCCCAGGACTCCTGATCATTATGCATACCCAGTAGGCACACCCTAGGACTACTCACCAAAGAAACTCCCATTATCCGAGCCAATGCTTTCATCACCTCCTGCCAGAACGGCACCACTCATGAGCAAGTCCACCAGATATGCATAAAAGTGCCCCTCTGTGCTTTACACCTCCAACACTCATCCGAAACCCTCGGGTACATCCTTTTCAATCTCTCCGGTGTGTAATAGCATTGCGTGAGTACCTTATATGCATTCTCTTGTACCAACACATAGACTGATGCTTTTTGAACTTCCCCACATATCCCCTCCCATTCCTGCTCACTAAATTGACAATGCAAATCCTTCTCCCATGCCCCTTGAAATGGGTAAGGTTCAGGATCATCGCCTCAAAAATATTGATATATCACTGAGATAGGTTTCGGGACTTTCCCCAACAGTAACCACAAATTTTCTAAACTTTTCCTATCTTGTATGTGCTCCCTCCTCAAAATGTTTTAATTGCATGTAAGCAAAACTATCTCCCTCAGATAGCCCATAACGAGCACTCAGCTCCCCAAAACTCCACATCCGACTCCCATGCAGCACATCCGTAAAACACAACAATCCCTTCCTTTCCCATCTTGCAAATGTAGTATTTTCTCTACCTGCTCTAAACCTAGGCTCACAACAAAGTGAAGCCAAAGAGAACACCCCTTCCCTCTGCCCCCAACGTCTCCGCACTACTCCCCATATGCCTAACAAATGTCTAAGATATGGGCTACAATCCCCTAGTAGTCCCCTCCCCCCCGGCCTCAGTGGTTCACAGAAACGAACTCATTGTTCTCTGCAGCGAATATGACTGTTCCACCTGAACAGCAGGTTTCTCTACTCCTCTCTCCCAATCCAAAATTAAGCGAAGTTGGGCCGCCAGATAGTACCACTCCAAGTTTGGTACCGCTCTTCCCCTCCCTTACCACAGCTCCCCATAGAACTCGTTTTGCCAAACGCGGCCTTCTGTTTCCCCATATGAATTTCATTATAGACCTCTGCAATTTCTTATTAAGTGGTCCCGGAACTGCTATAGGCAATGATTGAAATAAAAATAACAAACAGGGCAACACATTCATCTTGATCACTTCCATCCACCCCCACCACGACAACCATAATCCTTTCCATCTTAACATATCATTCCTAATCTGCTCAGAAATGCGGCTGTAGTTAAGCTGAAATACCCTATTTAAATCCCTGGGTATCTATATCCCTAGATAACGAATTTGGTGTGGCGCCCATTTAAACTCATACCTTTCTCTCGCCTCTCGCACCTCCTCCTCACTTAGAGATATACCCAACAATTCACTTTTGTCCATATTCACCTGCAAGCCCGCATATTTCTCAAACTCCCCAAAGATCTGCTGAATCACTGCAAGAGTCCTCCCCGGGTCTTTCACATATATCAGCATATCATCTGCAAATAAAGCAATACGATGCTCCCTTCCCCCAATCCTAATCCCCCACACCCCTGGATGCACATAGATGCCAAGTGGCTCTATGTACAAAGCAAAAAGGAGCGGCGAAAGTGGACATCCCTGTCTGGTCCCTCTACCTATAGTGAAGAAGGGAGAATAGCTCATATTAATGTTTATACAAGCTCTCGGCCTCTTGTACAAAGCTTCCAGCCACATACTAAAATTTCCCCCTAGCCCCATTCTTTCTAATACTGCCCTCATGAACCCCCAATTTACCCTATCAGAGGCCTTTTCCGCGTCCATGGCCAGTGGGGCTATTCCCGGTCTGGAGCTTTGAGCCTCCCACAATAGATGAAGCGTTCTTCTAATATTATCTCCCACTTGTCTCCCTGGAATAAATCCCGATTGATCCATGTGTATCAACTTGGGCAACAGCCTACCCAGTCTATTCACCAATATCTTAGCTAATATTTTTACATACACATTCAACAGGGAAATGGGTCTGTATGACCCACACATTGTTGAATCTTTACCCGGCTTAGGCAAAACCGTCACCCCCGCCTCTAACATTGATCTCGGTAGTTCCCGCCCCTCCAATACACCATTTCCCACCCTAAGCAATAATGGGCTAAGTAAACCCTCAAAGTATTTGTAGAACCGGATTGTAAAACCATCCAATGCAGGGGCTTTACCATTAGGAAGCTTTTTAATAACCCCTTGCAGCTCTCCCAATCTGATTGGTTCCCCAATCCTTTGACTGTCTGTCTCACTCAATTTAGGAAATGGAATCTGATCCAGATATCTTGCCAAACTCTCCTTCGACTCCCCCTCCGTAGCTGCATATAATTCTTGGTAATATTTTAAGAAGCACCCTTCAATATCCGAATCTGCATATACCCACCCTCCCCTCTCATCCTTTATTTTCTGTATCAAGGATCTCCCCCTCCTAGCTCTCAGGCAACGGGCCAACATAACACTTGATTTATTTGCAAACTTAAAATACTGCTGTTTGGGTCTCATTCTCATATATTCAACCTCGGCCATTTGGGCCTGATCTAACTCCCCCCTGACTCTCTTAAGCTCAGCCCATATCCGGGGAGAGAGATTTCTCTAGTGTGCTTTCTCCGACCTGTTCAGGCTCATACGCAGATTCAACAACCACTGATCTCTCTCTCTTTTCTTCCGGGCTCCCCACTTAATCAAGACTCCCCGCACCACCGCCTTCAAAGCATCCCACAACACCCCGTCTCCTACCTCACCTGTATCATTAAATCTGCAGAATTCTTGCACTGTCAACTGTATCTCGTCCCTCACCCTCTCATTTCCCAATAGAAATTCATTAAGTTTCCAAAAATTACTCCTCTTCTTGTGTCCTAATCCCTTTACTTGTATCCAAACTGGAGCATGGTCTGAAATTTGAATGGGTTCTATCTCCGCCACCTCTACCATCTGCGCACTATTACAGTGTACTCACAGCCCATCTATCCTGGTGTAAGAACATGCCGCATGGGAGTAAAAAGTGTAGCCCCATTGCACTCCATATAGAGGGGCATAATCGAACAAAAACGTCTATCTCCATGGGCATTTATCTCCGAGAACGGGTCCGTGAAGGGGCAGACCGAACCGTATTTTGGGAAAAAATAGACGTCCATGTTTCATTTGACAACTTGTGAGCTGGGCGTTTTTGTTTTTCAGCAATAATGGAAAATGAAAGCGCCCAGCTCAAAAACGAATAAATCCAAGGCATTTGTTCGTGGGAGGGGCCAGGAGTCGTAGTGCACTGTGCCTCCTCACATGCCAGGACACCAACCGGGCACCCTAGGGGGCACTTTTACAAAAATAAAAAAAAAGGTAAAAGAGCTCCCAGGTGCACAGCACCCTTCCCTTGTGTGTTGAGCCCCCCAAATCCCCCTCAAAACCCACCACCCACAAGTCTACACCATTACTATAGCCCTAAGGGGTGAAGGGGGGCACCTACATGTGGGTACAGTGGGTTTGGGGGGCGGTGTGGAGGGCTCCCATTTACCAGCACAAGTGTAACAGGTGGGGGGGGGGGATGGGCCTGGGTCTACCTGCCTGACATCCACTGCACCCCCTAATAACTGCTCCAGTGACCTGCATACTGCTGCCAGGGAGGTGGGTATGACATTTGAGGGTGAACATAAAAAGTTGTGAAACGGCATATTTTTGTGGTGGGAGGGGGTTTGTGACCACTGGGGGAGTCAGGGGAGGTCATCCCCGACTCCCTCCAGTGGTCATCTGGTCATTTAGGGCACTTTTTGGGGCCCTATTCGTGGAAAAACAGGGTCCAGGAAAAGTGCCCTAAATTCTCGCTAAAAACGCATATTTATTTTCCATTATCGGCGAAAGGCGCCTATCTCTGATCGGCCGATAACCACCTATCCCCACCCCTCCCCTCCCCTCCTCCCCTCCCCTCATCCCACCCCTCCCCTCCCCTCATGCTGATCTTGTTAGAACCGATCAGCTCAATAGAAGGTACTTCCCTCTCCCCCTGAGGCCCCCATGCACCCCCAAGCCCCCAGTCTTCCCACATGCATACCCACATCTATATATAACCATTGCTCCACCCATCCTTACCCCCCCCCCCTTACTACAGAATCAGACACCAACTCCCTGCCACCACCAATCCCACCCTCTCCTCCCTATATCTAATGACCCATTTGAATCCCCCTCCCCCTCCTGCCCTAATCCTCCCCCCCCCCTCCGTATAATTCCCATATAGGATCTTCTCGTCCCAAAACATTACGAATATTCATTATCTTTGCAGTTTCAATATTCACATCTCTGGTTCCGCTCCCTATGATTATCAAGGAGCACTCTTGTCCACTCTTTTCCCTCATCCTGCCACCACCTGCCAAGTTGAATCCATTCTTGGTTCTACCACAGACTGTGCTGGCTGCTCCCGAGCTAGAAATCCTGCACAGCCCAGCGCTCTTAAAGCTTCCCATGCTTCCTCAGGCGTCTTTACCTTCCTCGACTTTCCCTCCACCGTGAGCCACATTGCAAAGGGGAAAAGCCATCTGTATCTAATCCCCTTAGCTTGCATGAATCCTGTAACTTCCCTCAAAGCTCTGCGTTTTTGCAGCGTAACCCCAGCCAAGTCTTGGTACACTCCAATCTTATAGTTTTTCCATTGAATCACCTTCTGTTGCCTTGCTTTTGATAGTATCTTTTCTTTAGTAAGGAAATCCAGGAAACACGCAGTTATGTCTCTCGGGGCAGAGTCACGTTGCGGCCCCGTACTGCGATGTACTCTCTGAAGATGGATGTCCTCCTGCACACTCCCCTCTTCCGTACTCAAAATATATTGGCAGAGTTCTTTAATCACTGCCTCACAGTTATTAAAAATGGCAAGCTCTGGAATTCCTTTAAACCGCAGATTGTTGCGGTGCGATCTATTTTCCAGATCCTCCACTTGTTCCTTTAACTGCTGAATCTCTATCACCTCCGCCTGCTTCTTTGCCTGTTTGTTTTTCATTTGTGCTTGGACCATTTCCATCTTCTCCACTTCCTCCGCACGAGACCCCAGATCTCTGATATCTGCCCGGATCTCTCTAAGGGAGCTTTGAATATCTTTCCGGACTCCCTCCATTTCTGACTTCAATTCCTTGAACCATCCTACTACCTCCGCTTTCGGGACCTCCTTCTGGGGTTCCTCCTCCGAATCAGATGGGGTCGCCTCCATTTTATCAGTTCTCTGACTTGGTCCCGCCGCCTCCGGCTGCGCCCTTCCAGTCTGTTCTGTCGTATACCGGAATCTTTCCAAGTTCCTTTTTGGTGGCATCCTGCAGTGTTCTTATCCTCCTCCTTACTTACTCAACAGTCCAATTTGTCTTTGGGGTGCAACCCTCTTATTATTCATCCCCACGAATCTGCACCACAAAACTTCCCTCTCCAATAATGACTTCCTGTCCTCGTTTTAATATCTTCCTTCTTCCAGCATTATCCTGAGGCAACGCCAAATGCCACCATCCCAGTAGACCAGCTATCCATAGCAGACATCCATCCCAGCCAAAGACTCCTCGCTGCTATGCTCACTGCCCGGCCTCCCGACCGCACTTAAGTACATAAGTATTGCCATACTGGGAAAGGCCAAGGTCCATCAAGCCCAGCATCCTGTTTCCAACAGTGGCCAATCCAGGTCACAAATACCTGGCAAGATCCAAAAAAGTACTAAACATTTTATACTGCTTACCCCAGAAATAGTGGATTTCCCCCAAGTCCATTTAATAATGGTCTATTGACTTTTCCTTTAGGAAGCCGTCCAAACCTTTTTTTAAACTCTGCTAAGCTAACCGCCTTTACCACATTCTCTGGCAACGAATTCCAGAGTTTAATTACAAGCATAAACAGACGCTTCACATCTACCTGTTCAACGCCACTCATTATTTTATAGACCTCTATCACATCTCCCCTCAGCCGCCTTTTCTCCAAGCTGAAGAGCCCTAGCCGCTTTAGCCTTTCCTCATAGGGAAGTCATCCCATCCCCTTTATCATTTTCGTCGCCCTTCTCTGCACCTTTTCTAATTCCACTATATCTTTTTTGAGATGCGGTGACCAGAATTGAACACAATATTCGAGGTGCGGTCGCACCATGGAGCGATACAAAGGCATTATAACATCCTCATTTTTGTTTTCCATTCCTTTCCTAATAATACCTAACATTCTATTTGCTTTCTTAGCCGCAGCAGCACACTAAGCAGAACGTTTCAGTGTATCATCAACAATGACACCTAGATCCCTTTCTTGGTTGGTGACTCCTAACATGGAACCTTGCATGACATAGCTATAATTCGGGTTCCTCTTTCCCACATGCATCACTTTGCACTTGCTCACATTAAACATCATCTGCCATTTAGAGGCCAGTCTCCCAGTCTCGTAAGGTCCTCTTGTAATTTTTCACAATCCTCCTGCGAATTAACGAATTTGAATAACTTTGTGTCATCAGCAAATTTAATTACTTCACTAGTTATTCCCATCTCTAGGTCATTTATAAATATGTAAAAAGCAGTGGTCCGAGCACAGACCCTTGGGGAACACCACTATCTACCCTTCTCCATTGAGAATACTGACCATTTAACCCTACTCTCTATTTTCTACCTTTTAACCAGTTTTTAATCCACAATAGAACACTACCTCCTATCCCATGACTCTCCAATTTCCTCTGGAGTCTTTCATGAGGTACTTTGTCAAACACCTTCTGAAAATCCAGATACACAATATCAACCGGCTCACTTTTATCCACGTTTGTTCACCCCTTCAAAGAAATGTAGTAGATTGGTGAGGCAAGATTTCCCTTCACTAAATCCATGTTGACTTTGTCTCATTAATCCATGCTTTTGAATGTGCTCTGTAATTTTGTTCTTAATAATAGTCTCTACCATTTTGCCCGGCACCGATGTCAGACTCACCGGTCTATAATTTCCCGGATCTCCTCTGGATCCTTTTTTAAGAATCGGCGTTATTTCCTGTGAAGCTCTTCACTGGCTGCACTCCTGCTTCCTCTTCCCTTCGATTCCGTCTCTCCCTCCAGTACCTCCTTGGCCACTTCACTGCCGCTATGATAATCCACTACCCTCCACCACTCTCCGTCAAACTACCTCGCTGCAGTCCGCTTCCTGCTCCTGCCCTCTCTATCTCCTGTACATCTTGCTCGTGGTCCCCAGTGTGGGGAGGGGAACTTCGCTGTGGCCACCCTCAACGGTTCACACTGACCTCTCTGGTCCTCATCCGTCTCTCAGCTCCCGCCCTAACCGCTGGTGCGATTTTCACTCCATCTGATTGGTTCTGGAGTCCTTGGGTTCGGAGGCCTCGCTCGGGGCTCTGCGGAGCTCACTCCATTGCGGCCATCTTAACCCGCAGCTCCACCAGAAGTCCCAGTGCGCTTTTATCACCATAAAGTCCTTCTCACCTCCCAGGACCTGAATTAATTGAAAAATACCCAAAATGGTAAGCCATTCTGTTGCCACTGTCTCAAAAAATCTCCATAATTTTTCCCCAACTTCAGTTTTAAGAAATTGGGTTCTAAGGATTTTATTTAATGTTTAAGTTGACAGAAGGCACATTGATTTCCCCACGTCACCTCCCCATGCTGATGAAAGGTCTTAAAACTTATCATCATGCCCTCCCCAATAAGAATATTCACCTCCAAGCTATATCCCCTATTCTCCCAATTGACAAAAGAGGTATTATCCATCCCTGGTGGAAACTGTATATTACCCCGTATTGGCAACTGATCTGTTCCTGTGCGAGCACTCCCCAACCAATGTGTCAGTTTAGTCCATGTGTCTTTTAATGGTCTGAACAATATACTTCTGCTAATTGAATGAGGAAGGAGGCGGATGGGGACCTGTAATAGGGATCGAATGTTATATAAAGCAACTGTTTATACATAATGGGGGGGGGGGGGTATAATCTACGCGGTCCAGTAGCCAGTCACCTAAGTATCGTAGAAGACAAGCACGAGTTGTAAATTTGGTAGACCCATTCCCCCACTCCTCCAGTTGCCATACAAATATGATAAGTGTAATTTTGCTTTTTTTCCTCTCCCCAACAGAATTTAGTCAACAATCTGGCTAACTGCAAAAGATAAGTACATACATAAGTACATAGGTACATAAGTATAGCCATACTGGGAAAGACCAAAGGTCCATCAAGCTCAGCATCCTGTTTCCAACAGTGGCCAATCCAGGTCACAAATACCTGGCAAGATCCCAAAAAGTACAAAACATTTTACACTGCTTATCCCAGAAATAGTGGATTTTCCCTAAGTCCATTTAATAACGGTCTATGGACTTTTCCTTTAGGAAGCCGTCCAAATCTTTTTTAAACTCTGCTAAGCTAACCGCCTTTACCACATTCTCTGGCAACAAATTCCAGAGTTTGATTATACATTGAGTGAAGAAATATTTTCTACGATTCGTTTTAAATTTACCACATTGTAGCTTTATCTAGCTGAGTCAGTTTAGGTGTAACTATGTTTTCCAGGTGCATGCTACCCCTAAGACCCTTCTCTGCTGGTTTATCATACAGTGTAGCATAATATTCTTTAAAGATTTTATAATTACCTGCAGCAGAGTGGTGTATCCTTCACCCCCCCCCCCCCCTTATCTCAAAGCTCCACCACTTTTTGAGGCCCTTCATGTGTGGATACTAACCTGGCTAAAAGTCACCCCCTGTCACTCAGCAAATAGTTAAGCTCTGGAACTCATTGCCGGAGGATGTGGTAACAGTAGTTAGCTTATCTGGGTTTAAAAAAGGTTTGGACACGTTCCTGGATGAAAAGTGCTATTGAGACAGATATGGGGAAGCCACTGCTTACCCTAGGATTGGTAGTTTGGAATGTTGCTACCTTTTGGGTTTCAGCCAGGTACTTGTGTCCTGGATTGGCTATTGTTGGAAACAGGATAAGAATAGCCATACTGAGACAGACTAATGATCCATCTAGCCCAGTATCCTGTTTTCAACAGTGGCCAATCCAAAAACACAAATAATAAAAACATTCCATTCTACCAATCCCAGGGCAAGAAGTATCTTCCCCATGTTTGTAGTAGTAGTATTATTACTGCAGGGCACTCATATATATAGAGAGCTGCCAAAGAGTTTTTCCTTTCTTCTGATTCTGTGGTCCATAACATGCTGCTGCCTGGTAGGTAATTTTTTTCTGACACTTCAATGACATTTATGTCCTCCATGCCTTGAATGTCAGATTGTACAGGAAACACCTTGGGGAAGAAAAAAAAAAAAGCAAGGTTACCTATCTGCAGCAGAGGTTCTCCATGGTCAGCAGGACAAGCCATTTGCACTGATGACATCTAATGGTGCCATGGTCAGATTAGGTCTCCCAGAGCTGAAAAACCTAGAAAGAGCTTAGTAAACGTGTGCAAACTACCCTTACATTATGGTGCTCCACCTTTTTCCTCTCCAGTGCCTTCTCTGGGTGTAGGTAAGCTCATCCAAGGGGAGGAGTGTAGGTTTGTGTGGCTGGCTTATCCTTCTGTCCATGGAAAATCCCTGCAACAGGCAAGCAACCTTGCTTTCTCCATGGACAAATAGGATGGATCAACCACACATGGGTGACTCCCAAGCAGAGGGCTGTGAAGTGGTGTTATATAAAATGAGCATATGTTCACTTTTTACGACCCATGTGGAGTGCTAATGTAGATGAGGGAAAATTCAAGATTAGATGGGGACCTCTATAAAAAGCATCAACGAGTCATAAGATGTCTTGAGAAAGCATAACAAGAAAGATAGGAACTTTGCAGGCTATGTGTCGTTGTATGCAAACAATCTACTAGAGCAATAAATCCTAAAACACTAGGCTAGTGTGCTTGGTGCATTGTAAGAAGGCAGCTATTGGAGACGCACTGGGACTGTATGCTGTGGCAGATGAAAGCACTCTAGGAAGAACCATTCGTTAGGTACTGGAGGGTCTGCTTGTAAACAAAAAATGAATGCATTCGAGGAGTGGGTTAGCAGGGGTGTGATTAGCAAAAGCTGTGGACAGGTAGACTTGGATCATAGGAAGTAGAGGGTTTCCTATAGTGTTGTATTATGGGCCCTGTTAGTTAAAGTTCCATCCTGTCTGTGAGTGGAGAGTGAATGCATTATAGACGCACAAATGTGACTTGTGCTGGCTATGGACAGGCAGTTTGGATCATAGGGGCATACAACTGCAGAGATTTCCCATGTTTGGTTTCTTTGGGATGAAAGGTGAGAGCTGCTTGACAGTGTACAGCAAGAGGCCTTTTTGCCAGGATTGTAATATGTCATCAGTTGAGAGCCATTGAGGTGAGGTGAATGTTCAAGTTGCATCTTAAACCGGCGTAAAACCCAGATAAAACTATGGATGGATAGAGGCAGAATAATAGAGAACCTTAGGCAGGCATTTCAGGCAGACACACAAGAGCTACTCTGTTTTAATGGGAAGAGTATATAGAACTAGATGACAGAGCTTGACATATTCTGGTTGGTTGTGCTGAGCAGCCGTTAGTAGGACAGCTTTTGTTAACTGGGGGAATGACTGCCTTTATCATGAAGTTACTGAATCTAGACAGCAGGGAAATGAAGATATTAGAAGCCAGATATGTTGGATTATGAAGACCAACAAAAAAAACATTTTAGAGATGGGCTGGTGGTAATACTGCCCTATGGGTACTTGAAATGGGAGTCTTCACCCTTGCTTAAGTACTAGAGGAGAGATATTTTCTGTTTGAAACATAGGACGGGGTCACGTGATGCTCTGTGGCTGAGCGGACGTCTCTATTCCCGGCTCTGCTCCTGCTACCCCTAAATCTTTCAAATTTACCTGCATAAAACTCCTGGGGAGACTGTACAACTACCCGATCGAGAAGCGCGGGGAACGTGGACCCTTTTAGCTAGAGTTGAGCGGCTTTTGGAGCTGTGGATGGCTGTTATGCCCGTGAAGACCCTGCGCACTAAGAAGCCCTGCATGCAGGGCTCGCGTCTCAAAATGGCGGCGATGCAGGAGAATCCTCAGGTGACAGGCTTGCCTGCGGAGGCCATCCAGGAGCTGATCCAACAGATTACAACAATTCTGGAAGACAGATTGTCTAAACTTCAAGCCTCTGTGGACCAGATCCGAGAGTCAGTGGAAAGGCAGGGCGCGCGCTTGCAGCAAGCTGAAGTCTGCATCTTGTGGCAAGGATCGAACGGAGGTGGCGGATGTGAGGATCATGGCATTGGAGCAGAAGTGTGCGCAGCTGGCACCACAGGTCGACGACCAAGAAAATAGAAGCAGAAGGAATAACCTCAGAATTATAGAGGTTCCAGAATCAGTGAGGGAAAAAGATCTTTGGCAGTTGGTTGAGCGCTGGTTGCCGGATCAAATGGGCCAGCAGTTCACCGACAGTGCGTTGCGGGTTGAGAGAGTTCACAGAGTGGGCATGCTGTGTGAGGGAGACAAGCGGCCGCGACCTGTGTTGGCCAAGATTCTTAATTACACAGATAAGGACAAAATTTTACAAGCATTCAGAGGAAAGAAGCAGGTGCAATATGAAGGCAATAAGATTCTGCTTTTTCAGGATTACTCAGCTCTCGTCTCAGACCAGCGAAAACAGATGGGGTGCCATTGTAAACATCTTTTTGATAAGGGAGTGCACTTTGCGTTGTTGTACCCAGCTAAAGTGCGAGATCTTGCAGGATAATAAAGCTTTGTATTTTACAGACCCCAAGGACTTTGGTGCCTTCGTGGATAGATTACAATGATTTCACTGGTATAAATATTGCTGTTGGAGAGACTTCAGTGGTGGCAGTAAGCGCTGCCAGTGGGGTTGTGGTTTATATATATATATTTTTTTGTATGTCAGTTACTAAGTTTGCATGTTCAATGCTGAGATCCACTACCGCGTGCCCTTGGAGGGCTGGAGCCCATTGGACGGTGTCAGAATCCCGATTAACATGTGGTGCATTAAAGCCCTAATGTCAGGGCACCGACGAGGGAGTGGAGTTCACAGAAGGCCCAAACAGCATGGCGTGACAATTCGTGTCTAGCACCCATCGGTGAACCAGAGGACTTGTATCTTTCTATTTGCTGCATCAGTGACATTGATGGATTCAGGTGATCGTCAGACAACCAGTTGGTTTGTAGACCCTAAATGTTTTATTATTTAATGTTGCCATAAGCGTTATAGGGGTGGGTAATGGCGATTAGAGTTGGGGAGTCTTCCTTGAGGAATGGTACTTGGGAGTCGGGGGGGGGGGGGAGGAGGTTGGTAATAAGCAAGGGGGGATGAATGTTGTGAGATGGTTGTTGGGGTTCATGGGAATTTTTCAGGCTGCCATAACTAGTAGCGGGAGGGAGGAGGACCGAGGGTTGAATGTTTCTTCTGGTGGGGTGGGGAGTGTGGGAGGGACTGTCCAGTTTAATCCTGTTTGGAAATACCAAGAGGTCACAGGGGAATACGCTCTTCACTGTCACCGAGGGAGCTGTCTTTCTGCGAGGACAAGCAGGCTGCTTGTTCTCACTGATGGGTCGACGTCCACAGCAGCCCCCACCAACGGAATTTTTCAAAGCAAGAAAATCTCAAGGCTTTGCGAGGACCTTCTGGTGCTCGCACCGCGCATGTGCGGCCGTCTTCCCACCCGTCGCATGAGAGTCCCGCTCAGTTATCTTCCACGGTGAAGAGAGGCAGCGATTTTTCATCTCTTCGGACCCCTCAAAGAGCCTTCGGCCGGATTTTTCCGAAGATTTTCTCCGGTTTTCTTCTGTTTCCCCTTTTCTTTCCTTGCCTTTTTCAAAATAAATGAAAAAAAAAAACCTCCTTTATTTCTTTAGTTTTTCCTTTCCCTAGTTTCCTTTTGCTTCCGCCACGGCTTCTCTTTTTGTGCTCTCCCTTTTGGCACAATCGCAAATTTTGATTTCGCCGCCTCTATTTTTCCGTCCATGTCATCGAGGACTCCCAGCGGCTTCAAGAAGTGTACTCGTTGCAACCGGACGATCTCAGGTACCGACCCCCACACGTGGTGTCTTCAGTGCCTTGGGCCCGACCATCGCCCAGACGCATGCAAGTTGTGTATTAGCTTGAAAAAGCGAACACAGGCGTCGAGACAAGCTCTTCGGGATCGACTTTTTGGAGCGTTGTCTGGTTCCTCGGCGTCGATATCGGTGCCGAGGTTGGCATCGTCGATATCAGCACCGGGGATGGCATCGACTTCAGGAGCGCAGGTAATGGCTGCCCGGAGACCACCACACGCTGGGAGCAGTGACCCATCAAATGGGTCTCCACCTGTCTCGAAGACTCTTGTTGTGTAGGCCCACCGGGACCAACCACTCTCGGACCCGACCCCGAGGAGACGTGTGGATTCCACGTCCTCCTCGTCGGTACCGAGGAGTATCGATGACGTGCATCGAGGTGTCGGTCTTTGGGCAGCCCGGTACCGCCTCCTCAACCTCCACAGGTTCTGACACCGATTCCTGCACCGACCCTGCAGCCTTCCTCAACAGCGACTCTAGACGAGCGCATCTGAGCCATTCTTCCAGGTCTTCTGGAAGGGTTGCTGCGTCAGTCTGCTCTGGTACCGGGGGTGCTTGCGCCCTTTGTACCGTCGATGGAAGCAGCAGCTGGCTCTCTGCCTGTGGTGAGGTCTCCGATGCCGGTGCCGCCTGCGGCATCGGCGTCGGCTGCCACCCAGGTCGACTCCCTGTCAACATTGCTGGAGGGAGCTTCATCGCCGCCGGCATGGGAGTTGACTTCTCAACATCGCCATCGAGGACATGGTTCCTCGGCGTTGAGATGGGTCTGGTTTCGGATTGCAGTTAAGGAACTCTTGTCTGATACCGATGAGGATGCCTCGTGGGATGAAAGGCAAGATCCCAGGTATTTCTCTTCTGAGGAGTCTTGTGGTCTTCCCTCTGATCAGAAAGAAAGCTTTCTCCCCCGGAGAGTCTTTCTTTCTCTTCATTTGTCCGGGAAATGTCTGTGGCTATTCCCTTCCCTGTGGTATCTGAGGATGAGCCCAGGACTGAGATGCTCAAGGTCCTTGACTATCCTTCGCCACCTAAGGAATCATCCATGGTTCTTTTGCAGAATGTGCTGAAGGAGACACTTATGTGGAACTGGATGAAACCGCTAAGTAATCCCACCATTCCCAAGAAAGCTGAGTCCCAATATTGGATTAACGGAGAACCTGAGTTGATGAAGTCGCAGTTACCTCATGACTCTATGGTTGTGGATTCCACTCTCAAGAGAGCCAGCAGTTCTAGAGACTTTGCCTTGGCGCCCCCGGGGAGAGAATCTAGAACCCTGGACTCTTTTGGGAGAAAGGCTTATCAGACCTCTATGCTCGTGGCCAAAATTCAATCTTACCAGCTCTACACGAGCATTCACTTGAGGAACATGGTGAAGCAACTGGCGGACTTGGTTGATGAGCTCCCTCCGGAGCAGGCCAAGCCTTTTCAGGAGGTGGTCAGGCAGCAGAAGGTGTGTCGTAAATTCCTGTCCAGGGGTGCTTTCGATTCTTTTGATGTTGCATCCAGAACCGCTGCCCAAGGTATAGTGATGTGCAGACTCTCATGGCTGCATGCCTCTGACCTGGACAATCGAGTCCAGCAGCAGATTGCGGATGTTCCTTCCCGGGGGGGGATAATATTTTTGATGAGAAAGTCGAACAAGTGGTTGATCAGATCACTCAGCGGGAAACTGCTATGGACAATCTCTCCCGCCGGGCGCCTTCTGCTACTACCTCATCAGGTAGACGATTTTTCCGGGAAGGAAGAATGCTCCCTATGCTTATAACAAGCGTAGGAACAATCCTCCTCCTCAACAGCCTTCTCAGGCTCATCCCCAGTGCACTTGTTGTCATCAACAGCGTGCGCCAAGGCAGGCCCCTGCAGCTCCCCAGCAAAAGCAATGGACAGGCTTTTGACTGGCTCCAGTTGAGCATAGGTGCTGTAAAAGTGTCCATGCCGGACAGCTTACCAGTCGGAGGGAGGTTAAAATTTTTTCACCAAAGGTGTCCACTTGTAACCTCCGACCGGTGGGTCCTTCAAATAGTGCAGTTAGGATACTCTCTCAATTCGATATCCAAACCTCCAAATTGCCCACCGGGAGCTCAATCATTCAGCTTCCAGCACAGGCAGGTACTTGCAGAGGAACGCTCCGCTCTTCTCAGCGCCAATGCAGTCAAGCCTGTTCCACCAGGGTAAGAAGGGCTGGGATTCTATTCCAGGTACTTTCTTGTGCAAAAGAAAACAGGGGGGGATGCGTCCCATCCTAGACCTAAGGGCCCTGAACAAATTCCTAGTCCAAGAAAAGTTCAGGATGGTTTACCTGGGCACCCTTCTTCCCATGATTCAGGAGAATGATTGGCTATGCTCTCTGGACTTAAAGGATGCTTATACACACATCCCAATACTTCCAGCTCACAGGAGGTATCTTCGATTCCGTCTGGGAGCCCAGCACTTCCAGTATTGTGTGCTGCCCTTTGGTCTGGCGTCTACGCTCAGGGTCTTTACAAAATGCCTGGCAGTAGTTGCAGCGTCGCTATGCAGACTGGGAGTGCATGTGTTCCCTTATCTTGACGATTGGCTGGTGAAGAACACCTCAGAGGCAGGAGCTCTGCAGTCCATGCACATGACTATTCAACTGCTGGAGCTACTCGGGTTTGTAATAAATTACCCCAAGTCCCATCTTTTCCCTGTTCAGAAACTGGAATTTATAGGAGCTTTGCTGGACTCTCAGATGGCTCGTGCCTAGTCTCCAGAAGCGAGAGCAGACAATCTTCTGTCTGTAGTTTCCATGGCCAGGGCGTCTCAGCAGATCACAGCTCGGCAGATGTTGAGACTTCTAGGCCATATGACCTCCACAGTCCATGTGACACCCATGGCCCGTCTTCACATGAGATCAGCTCAATGGACCCTAGCTTCTCAGTGGTATCAAGCTGCAGGGGATCTAGAGGATGCAATCCAGCTGTCCACCGATTTTCACAGTTCCCTTCAGTGGTGGACAATCCGATCCAATTTGACCTTGGGACGTCCTTTCCAAATTCCTCAGCCACAAAAAGTGCTGACAACGG
Organism: Microcaecilia unicolor; assembly: GCF_901765095.1. NCBI lineage: Eukaryota > Metazoa > Chordata > Amphibia > Gymnophiona > Siphonopidae > Microcaecilia > Microcaecilia unicolor. The sequence continues at coordinate 147,775,826 of NC_044037.1, forward strand.
ATGAATCCTGTAGGGTGAGATAATACCTAGGGCAACAGGTACCCACAGATTACTTATACCAAGATTCCCTGATGCATAAGTCTGCCAAACAGACTCACTAGCTCTGTCTAGGGTGAGATACAGGAATCTTGCTTCTGGCACCTCTCCAGGTGTTTTGGTGTGTAGAGTGAAAAAGAAAGACACAGCTGATAGATAGATATATATTAGCTTTATTATGGATAAGAAAATAGAAATACTCTGCGCTAGCTTATGCAATAAAAATATCCCTTACTGATATGAGCACTACCGAAAATATATTGTCTAAACTACACTCTGATTATCCTGAGACTAAGTACGGTAATGATTAGAACAGTACAAATGATAACCTAATAATCCTTATGAAACTTATCATATCTTATGCAAAATACACATTAGCTGCTTTCCCTGACCAAGAGCTGACATAAACCAGTCGTACTTAGATAAAACCACTGCCTAACCCCAGACCAGGAAATATATCACTGTGATCTTACCACGCTGTCGTGATGACGGCTTCAGATAAGACCGGAGCAGAATCTCCCCAGACGCTATTTTAGCTGTCTGTGTCTTTTGTAGTGCAGGTCTTTATCAGCCCACGTAGGTTCCCGTCACTCCTTTGGTTATCAGAGCCAATATCTCTGCCACAGGTATTTGCACCAGGATGCAGGTCACGATGTTGGTATCATACAAAGTCTCTGGCTCCCCCGAGCCTTGCTGGATTTCTCAGGTCCTCTTACCAGTTGCCCCTCTTCCAAGGGTCCCCGACTCACTAACTTACTTCTGTTCCCGCTTTCCCCGTACCTCTCGGTCAGGTGACGGTAGGAACCAATCATGATCTTGTCCAGTTCAGTACATGGGCAAGAAGAGTTCTTTGTTTTGTGACCTTGGAGAATGGTAACTTCTGGAGCCATGTCTGCCTCCCTACTCTGTTCTCAGGGTGATAGAAGGGGGGTGTTTAGAACACAGACTGTCCTTGGCTTTAGCAAGCCTGTCAGTGATTTTCCACAAGCTGAAGCTGGATCTTGCTGACACAGAGAGGTTGCAGCAGCCATCTTATTATACCAAGATGTCATAGGCTTGTATAGGCCAAGACCAGCTTAGGCTAGATCACAGGGAAATACCCCTACAATCCCTCATGTTGATGGGCTTCACACTCAAGGAGTTTGGTCCCTCCAGGAAAAAGGTCTTCAGATCAATCTCCTGGAGTTGCGAGCGGTCTGGAACACTCTAAAGGCTTTCAGAGATCGGCTGTCCAACCAAATTATCCTAATTCAGACAGTCAATCAGGTTACCATGCACTACATCAACAAGCAGGGGGGCACCGGATCTCGCCCCCTGTGTCGGGAAGCCGTCCGGATGTGGCTTTGGGCTCGCCGTTATGGCATGTTTCTCCAAGCTACTTATCTGGCAGGCGTAAACAACAGTCTGGCCAACAGATTGAGCAGGATAATGAAACCTCACGAGTGGTCGCTCAACTCGAGCGTTGTACGCAAGATGTTCCGAGAGTGGGGCACCCCCTCGGTGGATCTTTTTGCCACTCAGGTCAATCACAAAGTCCCTCAGTTTTGTTCCAGATTCAGGCCAACGACAGACTAGCGTCGGATGTCCTCTGAAGAACCGTAGAGATTGGACTGTTTTCCAACCCTCATATCTCAGAACGAGGGGACACTTCTGCATCCCACCCTCCGGTCTCTGGCTCTCACAGCCTGGATGTTGAAAGCATAGAATTTGCTTCCTTGGGTCTCTCTGAGGGTGTCTCCCGGGTTTTGCTTGCTTCCAGGAAAGATTCCATGAAGGGGTGCTACTTTTTCAAATGGAGGAGGTTTGCCATCTGGTGTGATAGCATGGCTCTAGATCCTCGTTCTTGTCCTACACAGACCCTGCTTGAATACCTTCTACACTTGTCAGAGTCTGGTCTAAAGACCAACTCCGTAAGAGTTCATCTTAGTGCAATTAGTGCTTACCATCAACATGTAGAGGGCAAGCCTATCTCTGGACAGCCTTTAGTTGTTCGCTTTATGAGAGGTTTGGTTTTGTCAAAGCCCCCTGTCAAACCTCTACCAGTGTCATGGGATCTCAACGTCGTTCTCACCCAGCTGATGAAGCCTCCTTTTGAGCCACTGAATTCCTGCCATCTGAAGTACTTGACTTGGAAGGTCATTTTCTTGGTGGCTGTTACTTCAGCTTGTAGAGTCAGTGAGCTTCAAGCCTTGGTAGTGCATGCTCCTTATCTCAAGTTTCATCACAACAGAGTAGTCCTCCGCACGCACCCTAAGTTCTTGCCGAAGGTGGTGTCGGAGTTCCATCTGAACCAGTCAATTGTCTTGCCAACATTTTTCCCCATCATACCCGCCCTGCTGAACGTCAGTTGCACACCTTGGACTGCAAGAGAGCTTTGGCCTTTTACGTGGGGCGGACAAGCCCCTTCAGACAGTCCGCCCAAATGTTTGTTTCTTTTGATCCCAACAGAAGGGGAGTCGCAGTTGGGAAATGCACCATTTCAAATTGGCTAGCAGATTGCATTTCCTTCACTTATGCCCAAGCTGGGCTCACCTCTTGAGGGTCATGTCACGGCTCATAGTGTTAGAGCCATGGCAGCGTCGGTGGCCCACTTGAAGTCATCAAGGAGGAGGTGATCCACCAAGGTGGATGAACACTAACTCCCACGAGAAATCAACAGATAAAGGGATGTGGGAAGTGGACCAATGACTCCAGGGAGACGGGATACTGGTGTACAAAGTACCACTTTATTCACAGACTCGACAGTACCGTGTTTCGGCCACAGGCCTGCCTCAGGAGTCTAAACAATAGGTTAAAAAATAAGAATAATTAAAAATACACATATACATGTACAGTGGTGGAAATAAGTATTTGATCCCTTGCTGATTTTGTAAGTTTGCCCACTGACAAAGACATGAGCAGCCCATAATTGAAGGGTAGGTTATTGGTAACAGTGAGAGATAGCACATCACAAATTAAATCCGGAAAATCACATTGTGGAAAGTATATGAATTTATTTGCATTCTGCAGAGGGAAATAAGTATTTAATCCCTCTGGCAAACAAGACCTAATACTTGGTGGCAAAACCCTTGTTGGCAAGCACAGCGGTCAGACGTCTTCTGTAGTTGATGATGAGGTTTGCACACATGTCAGGAGGAATTTTGGTCCACTCCTCTTTGCAGATCATCTCTAAATCATTAAGAGTTCTGGGCTGTCGCTTGGCAACTCGCAGCTTCAGCTCCCTCCATAAGTTTTCAATGGGATTAAGGTCTGGTGACTGGCTAGACCACTCCATGACCCTAATGTGCTTCTTCCTGAGCCACTCCTTTGTTGCCTTGGCTGTATGTTTTGGGTCATTGTCGTGCTGGAAGACCCAGCCACGACCCATTTTTAAGGCCCTGGCGGAGGGAAGGAGGTTGTCACTCAGAATTGTACGGTACATGGCCCCATCCATTCTCCCATTGATGCGGTGAAGTAGTCCTGTGCCCTTAGCAGAGAAACACCCCCAAAACATAACATTTCCACCTCCATGCTTGACAGTGGGGACGGTGTTCTTTGGGTCATAGGCAGCATTTCTCTTCCTCCAAACACGGCGAGTTGAGTTCATGCCAAAGAGCTCAATTTTTGTCTCATCTGACCACAGCACCTTCTCCCAATCACTCTCGGCATCATCCAGGTGTTCACTGGCAAACTTCAGACGGGCCGTCACATGTGCCTTCCGGAGCAGGGGGACCTTGCGGGCACTGCAGGATTGCAATCCGTTATGTCGTAATGTGTTACCAATGGTTTTCGTGGTGACAGTGGTCCCAGCTGCCTTGAGATCATTGACAAGTTCCCCCCTTGTAGTTGTAGGCTGATTTCTAACCTTCCTCATGATCAAGGATACCCCACGAGGTGAGATTTTGCGTGGAGCCCCAGATCTTTGTCGATTGACAGTCATTTTGTACTTCTTCCATTTTCTTACTATGGCACCAACAGTTGTCTCCTTCTCGCCCAGCGTCTTACTGATGGTTTTGTAGCCCATTCCAGCCTTGTGCAGGTGTATGATCTTGTCCCTTACATCCTTAGACAGCTCCTTGCTCTTGGCCATTTTGTAGAGGTTAGAGTCTGACTGATTCACTGAGTCTGTGGACAGGTGTCTTTCATACAGGTGACCATTGCCGACAGCTGTCTGTCATGCAGGTAACGAGTTGATTTGGAGCATCTACCTGGTCTGTAGGGGCCAGATCTCTTACTGGTTGGTGGGGGATCAAATACTTATTTCCCTCTGCAGAATGCAAATAAATTCATATACTTTCCACAATGTGATTTTCCGGATTTAATTTGTGATGTGCTATCTCTCACTGTTACCAATAACCTACCCTTCAATTATGGGCTGCTCATGTCTTTGTCAGTGGGCAAACTTACAAAATCAGCAAGGGATCAAATACTTATTTCCACCACTGTACATATAAAATGATATAATAAACACATGCACATGCACATATACGTATAGAATGAGGCAAAGAAATATCTCAAAACATACACAGACAACCTCTAAAAAATACGTATATATAGTAGTATAAAATAGGCAAAAAGTCTCAATACATATGTAAATAAATCTATATATACATACACATATATATGGACTCATAATATATAGATGTATATATTATAGATAAAAAATAATATAAACTAGCAGAAAGTGATAAGAAAAAAATGCAAAAATGGTTTATTTTAACATGTAAATGGGGTTAACAACAATGTATGTACCCAAGGAGAATGTATAAATAAAGATGACTTAGTGCAACAATATATGATATATAGAATATGAAATATAAAATGTAATAATAAAAAGACATATATATATAAAGGGATGACATGAATGGTAATAAAGGCAATGTGTGTAAAAATCATGAATGCTGATATAGTAATAAATTTAGTGTATGATGAACTAAATAAAGGGCTCAATAGAAACAAACCCTGCAGAAAGTGCTGTTAGGGCTGATCTGCTGAGAAGCTCATGGTGCTTGTATAGATAGGGACTGTGACATATATCTGTCAAAGGGAAGAGAAAAGGAAGACGTTTAACTAACCTTAAATGATTCTGGTACTAAGAATCGATCTGGAGGTTAGGAAGTAAGAATCAGTCAGAAGGTTAAATGGTCTGAAAAAAAAAATATAGTCTGAAAAAAATATATATATATTCTGAACAAATAATATTAACGTTGAGAAAACCAGCCATAACAGTGCAGCACAGAGCACAGTGGAAAAGGACAGCTAAAGAGCATATGGGTAAAGTAGCAAGGTAGCCAGAGCAGAGTGGAAAAGGACAGCTGAAGAGTATCTAGGTAAAGAAGCGTGAATATATCACAGAGCAAGGTGGGCTAGTATGTCCAATAGATGGCATTTTGTGTGGGATGAGGTACCTTGTGGTATTGCGAAATTCCATTGGTTTAAGAAGTTCATTAGTGTTTTGGTGTTAGTGTTGTTCTGTTTGTCTAGGTGTAGATTGATGTCACCGGTTACCAAGACATTCTGTTGGTTTGTGCAGGTGTTTGAAAGTCCATGAAATTGTCTTGGGTGTTTGTCCAGCTACCTGGGGGTCGATAGAACAGTATGATACATAGTTGAAGTAGAAGAACATAAGAATAACCATATTGCATCAGACCAATGGCCCATCTAGCCCATTATCCTGCTTCCAACAGTGTCCAATCCAGGTCACAAGTATGTGACAGAAACCCAATTAGTAGCAACATTCCATGCTACCAATCCCAGAATAAGCAATGGCTTCCCCCATGTTCATCTGAATAACAGACTACGGACTTGTCTCCTATGAACTTGTCTAAACCTCTTTTAAAACCAGATAACATGACATAAGAAGGGTACAGCAATGGAACTATCAGTTTAGAGAATCATCAATCATAAAACCCAACGAGTCAGTTGTAGAACATCATAAAATATATCAAATAAGAAAAGGATCAAGATATATAAAGTACCCTCCCAAAAATTTATTTGTAAACAGTACATCTTTTCAAGAAAAAGTATATAAATACACTAAGGAGCTTATTTTTGAAAGACAAAAATGTCTAAAAAGTTGCATAAAGCAGCATTTAGACGTTTTTCTATAAAGTCCGTCAGAAGTGCGTTCAAAATACAAGGGGCGTGTTGGGGGTGTGTTAAGGGCAGGGTTTGGGCGTTCCTAAGACTTGAACGTTTTACAGCTATAATGGAACAAAACAAAACCGTCCAGGACTAAAACTAAGATGTTTTTTTTTGTTTTTGTTTTTTTCTTCTTTTTATTGGAAGAATTTTTTTATTATACAAGAAAGATGAACAAAAGGTAAAAAGGAAAAACAGGTTAACAATGGCTTCAATAGAAATAATAGTACATATGGTCATTACTACATAGGACATTTTCACAGTAAGCGCTATGAGTATAAATATCTAGTTATTATTTTCGATATTCTAGACAAAGGAAATCTAAACAAGCCCAAGTTATTAAAATTGAATTAACATTGAGGTGTTTATGGGCTAGGAGAGTTTCATATTTTCTTATTACGCATATATAACTCCACCATTCATTAAAACATAATTTTGAATTATTTTTCCAATTCGTGACAATAAGGTGGGAAGCAACAGCTAACATATTAAACAGTTTCTGATCTGAGTCAGAGAGAACAATATCTGGATGAGATGCTCGTAAAATTACAATTTCATATGTAATTGCTATATTCACAGGGAAGTGAAAAATAAGCATTTAACATAGTAACATAGTAGATGACTGCAGAAAAAGACCTGCACGGTCCATCCAGTCTGCCCAATAAGATGAACTCATATGTGCCACTTTTTGTGTATACCTTACTTTGATTTGTACCTGTCTTTTTCAGGGCACAGACCGTATAAGTCTGCCCAGCACTATCCCCGCCTCCCAACCACCAGCCCCGCCTCCCACCACCGGCTCTGGCATTTGAGACCAAATTAGATTCCAATATGCTGTAACATTTTTACAATAGAAAATCATATGTGCTAAAGTACCATTGTTATCATGGCAAGACTAGCAGATTGAGGAGGTGACTTTCTTGGTAATATTTGCTAGGCGAACGGGAGTCCAATAGGCTTGATGTATTATGAAGAAAGAAGATTGGGATATTGCTGCTAATTTTGTAGGTCGCATGGATTTAGTCCAAAAAATAGTCCAGTCAAAGTCAGATGAGGTAAAACACAGGTCTTGCTCCCATGATAACTTTTATTGGAGCTACAGTGTCAATAATTGATTATTGAAGTTTTTTGTATAATAAAGAGGCTTTCTTACGACCTGTGATAATACTTTGGCACAGGGAGATAAACTCAGAGGAAGACAATGAGAGAGAATTGGAGACTTCTGTGAAGAAATATATTTAGAAATATCTTTCCATGCAGGCGAATCTATTAAAGAGATATTATGTAATAAAGACAAAAGCATTTGGTGATAGTAGATTACCAGACCAATACAACTGAGATAAAGACCATATACCTTTCTTTTTCCATTCAGATTCTTGACAAGTTAACAAAGTGGAGTCAAATCTAGGATTGTACTAAAGAGGAATGTCTTCTAAAGATACATTTTTGAGATTGAGGCCAGATTTAAAATCATGAATGGTAGAGGCAGAAGCTTTTAATAATCTAAGATGTTTTACATAGGGATACATTAACGTACAAGTCCTTTGTTGTAGAATCTGAGTGATGAGCACATGGTTACAGGAGAGATCTTCACAGCAGGGAGATGAGCTGCAGGTCCCCAGAGCAGCAGGTCCCAAAGAGAGCGAGCTGGGCTGTTTCCAGGCTTTTTATAATGTTCCCTGAGTCCTGGATATTGTAGTTTGCAGAGGATCTTGGGTATTGTAGTCTGCAGAGAAACATGGCCACATGCCATCAGCCCTTTGTCTTCACATGTGCTGAAGTCTTGTCTGAGGGGGGGGGGGGGGAGCACTAAGTCCTCTGTGGGAAGTGGTTTATGGCTTCCTGTTTATTCTTTCATTCTGAGTTTCAGACTCTGTGTCTGCTGTCCCTCTTTGAGTTTTTATTATGTTGATTCACACTTAGCCAGGATACAGAGGGCAGGGTTGAACTAGTGCTGATTCAAATATATGCCATACAGATAAATCTCTGTGAAACCACATTAGAGATTGTGCAAGTCTAAAAGCCATGTGATATTTTCTAAAATCAGGGATATTAAGACCACTTTTATCTTTAGGTAATTTAATTTTTTTGAGAGCTATACAAGGAGGTTTCTGTTTCCAAAGGAATTTATTTAATAGAGAGTCTATCTTTTTATATAATGAGTTTGGGAAAGGAAGGGGAGTCATACTTAGTATGTAATTTAATTTAGGAGCCAACACCATCTTTATGGCTTCTGTCCTGCTCTACCATGTGAGGTAGAGAGGGGACCATTAATTTAGGATTGAAGAAGTTAAGAATATTAAATGATCCTTAATAAGAGACGTGGAGGAGCATTTTCAAATGAAACGTCCAAGTTGCAATTTGGACGTCTTTGCAAAACATCAAAATCCAGGGGCGGGGAAAACCGTATTTTCTTAAAAAGATGAACGTCCATCTTTCGTTTCGAAAATACGGTCAGAGACATCCAAATCCTTAAATTTGGGCGTCCCTAGACATAGACGTTTCTGACTTTTGGTGATTTTCGAAACCAAAGACGTCCATGTCAAAAACGTCCTAATGCAAGCCATTTGGACGTGGGAGGAGGCAGCATTTGTAGTGCACTGGTCCAGTGGCGTAGCTAGGGTAGTTGACACCCGGGGCCGGCCATTTTTTAATACCCCCCCCCCCCCCCCAAAAAAAAAAATCCAGTACTAGGCATACCGAGAATACAAAACACTCAGGACCTATAGAGCAATTCTACCATACCATAAGCAGTAATTTGTACGAGTCACACAAGGAAAAGGAAAGCATCTTAAACACTACAGTGAGCACTAGAACATCAATTCACCTATTGTAAAACGAAAACAGACAGATTAGTACAGATCGTCGATCCTGTACAGTCAATGCCAACCGAAAGCCACGTCTTTTTCACAAACACAGATACACCCTAATCCACTATAGAATAAGTAATCACAAACTTTCTATTTAGACAAAAATTAAACTGAACCCCCGATGCCAGACTCTGCATACAATGCAACACCACAGAAACAAAAAATGTCCCCTAGTACTGTGCAAAATATAAAGACAGCAGATGTAAATTTGAAAAAACTAACAAATACCAATCACCACTTTACAAATTAACAAATAGAAATAAAATACAGAAAATAAAATAATACCATTTTATTGGACTAATACATTTAGCTTCCAGAGGCCAAAATCTCCTTCCTCGGGTCAATACAGTATAGTGCTGTTACAGTATCCTATTCTGACCTGAGGAAGGGGGTTTTGTTCTCTGAAAGTTAAGTCAAAATGTATTAAAATTAATCCAATAAAAAGATTACCTTATTTACATGTTCTATTTATAAACATTTGTTAACACAGCTACAATACTATATCCTAAAGCAAAAAAATAAAAATATATATTTTATTTACAGTTGTCTCTGGTTTCTGCTTTCCTCATCTTCTTTCCTCATCTGTCTTCGCTCTCTCTCTGCCATCCAGTGTCTGCCCTCTCTCTCTGCCCCTTCCATCCAGTGTCTGCCCTCTTTTCCTTCCATCCACATCTGCCCTCTATCTCTGCCCCTTCCATCCACCATTTGCCCCAGTCTGCCCTCTTTCTCTCTCCCCCTTCCACCCACCATCTGCCCTTTCTCCCTGCCCCTTCAATCCGTCTGCCCTCCCTCTCCCATCCATCTAGGGTCTGCCCTCCCTCACGCTCCCCCCTTCCATCCAGGGTCTGTCCCCTCTCTCTCTCTCTCTCTGCCCCCTCTTTTCAGCCCCCTTATTCCACCTGTCCCTAGTTCCATCCCCAGCCCACATCTCCCACCTGCCCCCCTTTTCAGCCCCACTATCCCACCAGTCCCCAGCCCTTTTCTCCCATCAGATCCAAGATTCAGCCCCCAGCCACTTCTCACTGTCCCCTTTTCAGCCCCTAGTTTCAACCCCAGCCCTTTTCTCTCACCAGTCCCGAGCTTCAGCCCCAGCCAGTTCTCCCTGTCCCCTTTAAAGCCCCCAGTCCCCACAGTTTTAGCCCCTGCCCCTTTTCAGCCCCCAGTTCCAGTACTAGCCCCCTACTACCCTCCTTTTCAGCCCCCAGTTCCAGCCCCCTTCATCCACCACATGCCTTGCATCCCCCGTTTTCAGCCCCAGACCCATTCTCCCACCTGCCCCAGGCATGGACCCATTTTCCCTCCTGCCCCCATTTCAGACCCTTCTACCCTCTGAGCACCCCCACCCCTCCCCTCCCCTATGCCCTTCTCCCCTCTGAGCTCCCCCACCCTCCCCAATCCCCTTCTCCCCTCTGAGCTCCCCCTCTCCCATCTGAGCCCCCTCTGGGCTCCCCACCCCTCCCTAATCCCCTCTGGGCTCCCCCTCCCCAATCCCCTCTGGGCTCCCCCTCTCCCATCTGAGCACCCCCACCCCTCCCCAATCCCCTTCTCCCCTCTGGGCTCCCCCACCCCTCCCCTTCTCCCCTCTGGTCTCCCCTTCTCCCCTCTCAGCTCCCCCTCTCCCATCTGAGCCCCCTCTGAGCACCCCCACTCCTCCCCAATCCCCTTCTCCCCTCTGGGCTCCCCCTCTCCCATCTGAGCACCCCCACCCCTCTCCAATCCCCTTCTGGGCTCTGGGCTCCCCCACCCCTCCCCAATCCCCTTCTCCCCTCTGGGCTCCCCATCTGAGCCCCTCCTCCCCTGACCCGGTCCCGTCGTCTCTCCTCCGTCCAGGCTGACAGGGCCCTCTTCTCCTGCCACCACCCTGCCTGTTTTTAAAAAAATCCATGCAGCGATGCAGGCAAGCTGAAAATTGCCTCGCTGGCGTCGGGCCTTCCCTCGCGATGTCCCGCCCTCGAGGAAATAGGAAGTTACCTCAGAAGAGGGCAGGACATCGCGAGGGAAGGCCCGACGCCAGCGAGGCGATTTTCAGCTTTTACAGCACACACAGGGCAGACGCGAAGCGCTGCCTGCCTGCGTCGCTGCGATGGATTTTTTTTAAAACAGGAAAAGTGGTGGCAGGAGACGACGGAGCACCCCCCCCCCCCCACCCGCTGACACCCGGGGCGGACCACCCCCACCGCCCTGCCCTTGCTACGCCACTGCACTGGTCCCCCTGACATGCCAGGACACCAACCGGGCACCCTAGGGAGCACTGCAGTACATAAGCATCGCTGTGCTGGGACAGACCAAGGGTCCATCGAGCCCAGCACCCTGTCACCAACAGCGGCCAAAAGAACAAGGAATTTGTCCACCCATCCTAGAAATACTGTATTATTCCCTCATCCATTCAATAACATTCTATGGCTTTTTCCTCCAGGAAGCCGTCCAACCATTTTTTGAAGTCAGCTAAATTTTTTTTTTTTTGTTACATTTTTTATTTATTTTGTTACATTTGTACCCCGCACTTTTTCCCACTCATGGCAGGCGCAATGCGGCAGGCAATGGAGGGTTAAGTAAGTTGCCCAGAGTCACAAGGAGCTGCCTGTGCCAGGAATCGAACTCAGTTCCTCAGTTCCCCACGACCAAAGTCCACCACCCTAACCACTAGGCCACTCCAGAGACATTTGTACCCCGCGCTTTCCCACTCATAGCAGGCTCAATGCGGCTTACGTATTATATAAAGGTATTTATTTTTCTCCGAGGACAAGCAGGCTGGAGATCACCACGCATGGGTCGTCGTCCGCGACGGCCCAGGAGCTCCGGAAATTAAAAATTCTAGATATAGCGCAATGGGCGTGGGGACAACGCACCGCGCATGCGCGAGTAACTTCCCGCCCGCGCGCTTCCCTCAGTTTTCTTTTTTCCGCTGCGCAAAGAGGGGTTGTTTTTCTGCCGCTCCTCGTGTTGTTTGGGCCCAGGAGACGTTTTAGTGTCGCGTTTACGCGCTCCGGTTCTTCTTTTTGCCCTTTTTTTTCTTATTTTCTTTTTTCTTCTTAGTCTAAAAAATAAAAAAATCCTTATTTTCGTAGTTTTTCGACTTTGGTAAGTTTCCTTTCTCCTATCGGTTGCGGTCGCCTTTAGGCCGCCCGGTCGAGTACCTTCCTTTTTTGTGCCTTTTCATCGGCACCATCGAGGCGTTTGATTTTTCGTCCGCTATTTTTCCTCCCATGTCATCGAGGACTCCCATCGGCTTCAAATGCTGTTCCCACTGCAACCGGACCATCTTGTCGACCGATCCTCACGCTTGGTATCTCCAGTGCCTTGGGCCCGATCATTTACCTGCTTCGTGTAAGTTTTGTAAATTAATGAAAAAGTGGACCCAGGTGTCTCGAGAGGCTCAGCATGAGAAGGTTTTTCCAGATCGGTCCGGACCTTCGACTTCGGCATCGACATCGGTACCGAGGTCGACAGCATCAACATTGGCGTCGAGGGAAGCGGCATCGAGAGTCCAGGTAATGGCTGCCAAGAGATCTGTTTCCGCTGGCAGCAGCGAGGCATCGAGTGGGTCTCCACCCGTCTCAAGGCCTACTGCTATGCAGGCCCCCCGGGACCACTCTGAGTCGGACCCGGCCCCGAAGAAGCGTGAGGGTTCCACGTCCTCTTCATCGGTACCGAGGAGTGTCGATGTCGGGCGAAGGCTAAGAAGCATTGCCATCGATCTCCCTCCCGTCACGGTACCGAGAGCTCCGTCGGTCATCTGGCAGCCAGGTACCAGTTCTCGAACCTCATCTGATTCTGGCACCGACTCCTGCACCTGCCCCACAGCTTGTTCGTATGGCAGCCCTCGATGAGTGTCTCCGGGCCATGCTTCCAGGTCTTTTGGAAGGGATGATCTGTCTTTCTGCCTCGGTACTTCAGGTGCTTGCGCCTGCGGTACCTACTGCCGAGACGGCGCCTGGCCCATCTCCTATGTGGAGGTCTCCGCCCTCGGTACCGCTTGTGGTGCCTGAGCCGGCTGCCACCCGGGTGGACTCTCCCTCGACATCGGTAGAGGAAGCTTCGCCGGAGTCCAGGCAGGGGTCCACTTCTCGACGACCTTCGCGAGGACATCGCTCCTCCAGGTCGAGGCAGGATCGTGTTTGGGCTGCTCTTCGAGAGCTATTGTCCAATACCGAACAGGAGCACTCATGGAGTGAGGAGGAAGACCCCAGATATTTTTCGGAGGAAGATTCTCAGGGGCTTCCGTCTGATCCCACTCCACCTATTGAGGTTAGGCAATCTCCACCTGAGTGTCTCTCCTTTTCATCTTTTGTGCGGGAAATGTCTAGGGACATTCCTTTTCCCATGGAGGCTGTGGATGAGCCCAGGGCCGAGATGTTCAAGGTCCTGGATTATCCTTCTCCACCAAAAGAGGTTGCAACGGTCCCCCTGCACAATACACTCAGGGAAGTGATGTTGCGGAATTGGTCTTGCCCTCTATCTAATTCAGTTGTCAACAAGAAGTCCGAGTCCCAGTACAGAGTCCATGATGAGCCTGTGATGGTGAAGGCCCAACTTCCTCACGATTCCAAGGTGGGTGGACTCTGCTCTCTGAAGATCCAAGAGTACTAGGGACTATGCTTCGGCGACCCGGTCAGAGAGTCTAGGACCTTGGATTCTTTTGGGATGCGTACGTATCAGGCCGGAATGCTCGCCGTCAAGATTCAAACATTCCAGCTGTATACCAGCATCCACTTACGGAACTCGATAAAGCAACTGTCCGGTTTGGTTGAAGCTCTTCCTTCTGAGCTTGCCAAGCCTTTTCACCAGGTGGTCAGGCAGCAGAAGGCATGTCGCAAATTCCTGGCCAGGGGAGCTTTTGATTCTTTTGACGCTGCATCCCGGGCGGCTGCTCAAGGTATCGTAATGCGCAGACTCTCCTGGCTGCGTGTCTCTGACCTGGATCAGAAGACCCAGCACCGTATGGCGGATGTTCCTTGCCGAGGGGACAATCTTTTTGTAGAGAAGGTTGAGGATATGGTTGATCCCTCAAAAAGCATCGTGATGCTATGGATTCTCTCGCCCGCCGGACGCCTTCTGCTACTACCTCCTCCTCTAGGAGGTTTTTTGGAGGGAGGCGGAGTGCTCCCTATTCCTCTGGCAGGCGTAGGTACACTCCTGCTTCCAGACAGCCTGTTCAGGCTCGGCCCCAGCAACCCCGCTCTCGTCAGCGGCGTGCGCCTCAGGCCCCTGCGGCTCCCCAGCAAAAGCAGGGGACGGGCTTTTGACTGGCTCCAGAGAAGCATAGACGACATCAAAGTATCGGTACCGGACAATCTTCCTGTCGGAGGGAGGCTTATGTTTTTTCACCAAAGGTGGCCTCTGATAACCTCCGACAGATGGGTTCTTCAAATAGTCCGGTCCGGATACGCTCTCAATCTGGATTCAGTACCTCCAAATTGTCAATCCTTCAGTTCCCATCACAAGCAGGTACTTGCAGAGGAACTCTCCGCCCTTCTCAGCGCCAATGCGGTCGAGCCCGTTCAACCCGGGAAGAAGGGCTGGGATTCTATTCCAGGTACTTCCTTGTGGAAAAGAAAACAGGGGGGATGCGTCCCATCATAGACCTAAGGGGCCTGAACAAATTCCTAGTCCAAAAAAGTTCAGGATGCTTTCCCTAGGCACCCTTCTACCCATGATTCAGGAAAACGACTGGCTATGCTCTCTGGACTTGAAGGACGCCTACACTCACATCTCGGTGCTTCCAGCTCACAGGCAGTACCTCAGATTTCGCTTGGGAACTCAGCATTTTCAGTACTGCGTTCTGCCCTTTGGTCTCGCATCTGCGCCCAGGGTATTCTCAAAATACTTGGCAGTTGTCGCAGCATCGCTACGCAGACTGGGAGTGCATGAGTTCCTTTACCTCGACGATTGGCTGGTAAAGAACACCTCGGAGGCAGGAGCTCTGCAATCCATGCGGTTCACTATCCAACTGCTGGAACTTCTGGGGTTTGTCATCAATTATCCCATGTCCCATCTGGTTCCCGTTCAGAAATTGGAGTTTATAGGAGCTCTGTTGAACACACAGACGTCTTGAGCCTATCTACCCCAGGCGAGGGCAGACAACCTTCTGTCCCTAGTGTCTTTGACTCGAGCGTCGCAACAGATCACAGCTCGGCAGATGTTGGGACTTCTCGGCCATATGGCCTCCACAGTTCATGTGATTCCCATGGCACAATTACAAATGTGATCAGTTCAGTGGACCCTAGCTTCCCAGTGGTGTCAGGCTATGGGGAATCTAGAGGATGTCATCCATCTTTCCATCGACTTTTGCAATTCCCTTCACTGGTGGACCATTCGCTCCAATCTGGTCTTGGGACGCCCATTCCAAATTCCTTAGCCACAAAAGGTGCTGACAACGGATGCATCCCTTCTAGGGTGGGGGGTTCATGTCGATGGGCTTCACACTCAAGGAGTTTGGTCCTTCCAGGAAACGCATCTTCAGATCAACCTCTTGGAATTACGAGCGATCTGGAATGCACTGAAGACTTTCAAAGATCGGCTGTCTAATCAAATTATCCTAATTCAGACAGACAATCAGGTTGCCATGTATTACACGAACAAGCAGGGGGGCACCGGATCTCGCTCTCTGTGCCAGGAAGCCATCAGGATGTGGCTTTGGGCTCGCCAGCATGGCATGCTTCTCCAGGCTACATATCTGGCAGGCGTAAACAACAGTCTGGCCAACAGGTTGAGCAGGATAATGCAATCTCACGAGTGGTCTTTGAACATGGACGTTGTCCGCAAGATCTTCCGAGCGTGGGGCACCCCCTCGGTGGATCTTTTTGCCACTCAGTACAATCACAAGGTTCCTCAATTCTGTTCCAGGCTTCAGGCCCACGGCAGACTGGCATCGGATGCCTTCCTACTGGATTGGGGGGAAGGCCTGCTGTATGCTTATCCTCCCATACCTCTGGTGGGGAAGACTTTGTTGAAACTCAAGCAAGACCGAGGCACCATGATTCTGATTGCTCCGTTTTGGCCGTGTCAGATCTGGTTCCCTCTTCTTCTGGAGTTGTCCTCTGAAGAACCGTGGAGATTGGAGTGTTTTCCGACCCTCATCACACAGGACGAAGGGGCGCTTCTGCATCCCAACCTCCAGTCTCTGGCTCTCACGGCTTGGATGTTGAGAGCGTAGCCTTTGCCTCTTTGGGTCTGTCAGAGGGTGTCTCCCGCGTCTTGCTTGCTTCCAGGAAAGATTCCACTAAGAGGAGTTACTTCTTTCTGTGGAGGAGGTTTGCCGTCTGATGTGACAGCAAGGCCCTAGATCCTCGCTCTTGTCCTACACAGACCCTGCTTGAATACCTTCTGCACTTGTCTGAGTCTGGTCTCAGGACCAACTCTGTAAGGGTTCACCTTAGTGCAATCAGTGCATACCATTACCGTGTGGAAGGAAAGCCGATCTCAGGACAGCCTTTAGTTGTTCGCTTCATGAGAGATTTGCTTTTGTCAAAGCCCCCTGTCAAGCCTCCTACAGTGTCATGGGATCTCAATGTCGTTCTCACCCAGCTGATGAAATCTCCTTTTGAGCCACTGAAATCCTGACCTCTGAAGTACTTGACCTGGAAGGTCATTTTCTTGGTGGCTACTTCAGCTCGTAGGGTCAGTGAGCTCCAAGCCCTATTGGTTCATGCTTCCTACATTAAATTTCATCATAACAGGGTAGTTCTCCGCACTCATCCTAAGTTTCTGCCGAAGGTGGTGTCGGAGTTCCATCTGAACCAGTCAATTGTCTTGCCAACATTTTTTCCCCAACCTCATACCCGCCTTGGTGAGGACAAGTTGCATACCTTGGACTGTAAGAGAGCATTGGCCTTTTACGTGGAGCGGACGAAGCCCTACAGACAGTCCACCCAGTTGTTTGTTTCGTTTGATCCCAACAGGATGGGGGTTGCCATCGGAAAACGCACAATCTCCAATTCGCTAGCAGATTGCATTTCCTTCACTTATGCCCAAGCTGGTCTGACCTTGGAGGGCCATGTCATGGCTCATAATGTTAGAGCCATGGCTGCGTCAGTGGCTCACTTAGTCAGCTTCCATTGAAGAGATTTGCAAAGCTGCGACGTGGTTATCAGTCCACACATTCACATCTCATTACTGCTTTCAGCAAGATACCCGACGCGACAGTCGGTTTGGGCAGTCGGTGTTACAGAATCTGTTTGGGGTTTAGAATCCAACTCCACCCTCCTAGGCCCATTTCAGTTCTGTTCCAGGCTGCACTCTCACTTAGTTGTGTTTGTTTTCAGGTCAATCTCAGTTACAGTGGGGGAAATAAGTATTTGATCCCTTGCTGATTTTGTAAGTTTGCCCACTGACAAAGACATGAGCAGCCCATAATTGAAGGGTAGGTTATTGGTAACAGTGAGAGATAGCACATCACAAATTAAATCCGGAAAATCACATTGTGGAAAGTATATGAATTTATTTGCATTCTGCAGAGGGAAATAAGTATTTAATCCCTCTGGCAAACAAGACCTAATACTTGGTGGCAAAACCCTTGTTGGCAAGCACAGCGGTCAGACGTCTTCTGTAGTTGATGATGAGGTTTGCACACATGTCAGGAGGAATTTTGGTCCACTCCTCTTTGCAGATCATCTCTAAATCATTAAGAGTTCTGGGCTGTCGCTTGGCAACTCGCAGCTTCAGCTCCCTCCATAAGTTTTCAATGGGATTAAGGTCTGGTGACTGGCTAGGCCACTCCATGACCCTAATGTGCTTCTTCCTGAGCCACTCCTTTGTTGCCTTGGCTGTATGTTTTGGGTCATTGTCGTGCTGGAAGACCCAGCCACGACCCATTTTTAAGGCCCTGGCGGAGGGAAGGAGGTTGTCACTCAGAATTGTACGGTACATGGCCCCATCCATTCTCCCATTGATGCGGTGAAGTAGTCCTGTGCCCTTAGCAGAGAAACACCCCCAAAACATAACATTTCCACCTCCATGCTTGACAGTGGGGACGGTGTTCTTTGGGTCATAGGCAGCATTTCTCTTCCTCCAAACACGGCGAGTTGAGTTCATGCCAAAGAGCTCAATTTTTGTCTCATCTGACCACAGCACCTTCTCCCAATCACTCTCGGCATCATCCAGGTGTTCACTGGCAAACTTCAGACGGGCCGTCACATGTGCCTTCCGGAGCAGGGGGACCTTGCGGGCACTGCAGGATTGCAATCCGTTATGTCGTAATGTGTTACCAATGGTTTTCGTGGTGACAGTGGTCCCAGCTGCCTTGAGATCATTGACAAGTTCCCCCCTTGTAGTTGTAGGCTTATTTCTAACCTTCCTCATGATCAAGGATACCCCACGAGGTGAGATTTTGCGTGGAGCCCCAGATCTTTGTCGATTGACAGTCATTTTGTACTTCTTCCATTTTCTTACTATGGCACCAACAGTTGTCTCCTTCTCGCTCAGCGTCTTACTGATGGTTTTGTAGCCCATTCTAGCCTTGTGCAGGTGTATGATCTTGTCCCTGACATCCTTAGACAGCTCCTTGCTCTTGGCCATTTTGTAGAGGTTAGAGTCTGACTGATTCACTGAGTCTGTGGACAGGTGTCTTTCATACAGGTGACCATTGCCGACAGCTGTCTGTCATGCAGGTAACGAGTTGATTTGGAGCATCTACCTGGTCTGTAGGGGCCAGATCTCTTACTGGTTGGTGGGGGATCAAATACTTATTTCCCTCTGCAGAATGCAAATAAATTCATATACTTTCCACAATGTGATTTTCCGGATTTAATTTGTGATGTGCTATCTCTCACTGTTACCAATAACCTACCCTTCAATTATGGGCTGCTCATGTCTTTGTCAGTGGGCAAACTTACAAAATCAGCAAGGGATCAAATACTTATTTCCCCCACTGTAAGTACATAAGTACATAAGTAATGCCATACTGGGAAAAGACCAAGGGTCCATCGAGCCCAGCATCCTGTCCTCGACAGCGGCCAATCCAGGCCAAGGGCACCTGGCAAGCTTCCCAAACGTACAAACATTCTATACATGTTATTCCTGGAATTTTGGAGTTTTCCAAGTCCGTTTAGTAGCGGTTTATGGACTTGTCCTTTAGGAAACCTTTTGGAGTTTTCCAAGTCCGTTTAGTAGCGGTTTATGGACTTGTCCTTTAGGAAACCGTCCAACCCCTTTTTAAACTCTGCTAAGCTAACCGCCTTCACCACTTTCTCCGGCAACGAATTCCAGAGTTTAATTACACGTTGGGTGAAGAAAAACTTTCTCCGATTTGTTTTAAATTTACTACACTGTAGTTTCATCGCATGCCCCCTAGTCCTAGTATTTTTGGAAAGCGTGAACGGACGCTTCATATCCACCTGTTCCACTC
Organism: Microcaecilia unicolor; assembly: GCF_901765095.1. NCBI lineage: Eukaryota > Metazoa > Chordata > Amphibia > Gymnophiona > Siphonopidae > Microcaecilia > Microcaecilia unicolor. Next base: position 147,795,197 of record NC_044037.1, read on the forward strand.
CACTCATTATTTTATATACCTCTATCATGTCTCCCCTCAGCCGTCTCTTCTCCAAGCTGTATAGCCCTAGCCTCCTTAGTCTTTCTTCATAGGGAAGTTGTCCCATCCCCGCTATCATTTTAGTTGCCCTTCGCTGCACCTTTTCCAATTCTACTATATCTTTCTTGAGATGCGGAGACCAGAATTGAACACAATACTCAAGGTGCGGTCGCACCATGGAGCGATACAACGACATTATAACATCCTCACACCTGTTTTCCATACCTTTCCTGATAATACCCAACATTCTATTCGCTTTCTTAGCCGCAGCAGCACACTGAGCAGAAGGTTTCAGTGTGTTATCGACGACGACACCCAGATCCCTTTCTTGGTCCGTAACTCCTAACGTGGAACCTTGCATGACGTAGCTATAATTCGGGTTCTTTTTTCCCACATGCATCACCTTGCACTTGCTCACATTAAACATCATCTGCCATTTAGCCGCCCAGTCTCCCAGTCTCGTAAGGTCCTCTTGTAATTTTTCACAATCCTGTCGCGATTTAACGACTTTGAATAACTTTGTGTCATCAGCAAATTTAATTACCTCGCTAGTTACTCCCATCTCTAAATCATTTATAAATATATTAAAAAGCAGCGGTCCTAGCACGGACCCCTGAGGAACCCCACTAACTACCCTTCTCCATTGTGAATACTGCCCATTTAACCCCACTCTCTGTTTCCTATCCTTCAACCTGTTTTTAATCCACAATAGGACATTTCCTCCTATCCCATGACCCTCCAATTTCCTCTGTAGCCTTTCATGAGGTACCTTGTCAAACGCCTTTTGAAAATCCAGATACACAATATCAACCGACTCCCCTTTGTCCACATGTTTGTTCACTCCTTCAAAGAATTGAAGTAAATTGGTCAGGCAAGATTTCCCCACACAAAAGCCATGCTGACTTGGTCTCAGTAATCCATGTCCTCGGATGTGCTCTGTAATTTTGTTTTTGATAATAGCCTCTACCATTTTCCCCGGCACCGACGTCAGACTCACCGGTCTATAATTTCCCGGATCTCCCCTGGAGCCTTTTTTAAAAATGGGCGTTACATTGGCCACCCTCCAATCTTCCGGTACCACGCTCGATTTTAAGGATAAGTTGCATATCACTAGCAGTAGCTCCGTAAGCTCGTTTTTCAGTTCTATCAGTACTCTAGGATGAATACCATCCGGTCCAGGAGATTTGCTACTCTTCAGTTTGCCGAACTGCCCCATTACGTCCTCCAGGTTTACCGTGAAGTCAGTAAGTTTCTCCGACTCGTCCGCTTGAAATACCATTTCCGACACCGGTATCCCACCCAAATCTTCCTCGGTGAAGACCGAAGCAAAGAATTCATTCAGTCTCTCCGCTACGTCTTTGTCTTCCTTGATCGCCCCTTTTACCCCTCGGTCATCCAGCGGCCCAACCGATTCTTTTGCCGGCTTCCTTCTTTTAATATACTGAAAAAAAATTTTACTATGTTTTTTTGCCTCTAATGCTATCTTTTTTTCATACTCCCTCTTGGCCTTCTTAATTTGCGCCTTGCATTTGCTTTGACACTCCTTATGCTGTTTCTTGTTATTTTCAGACGGTTCCTTCTTCCATTTTCTGAAGGCATTTCTTTTAGCCCTAATAGCTTCCTTCACTTCACTTTTCAACCAGGCCGGGTGTCTTTTGGACTTCCGTCTTTCTTTTCTAATTCGCGGAATATGTATGGCCTGGGCCTCCAGGATGGTATTTTTGAACAGCGTCCACGCCTGTTGTACAGTTTTTACTCTCTCAGTTGCCCCCCTAAGTTTTTTTTTTACCGTTCTTCTCATTTTATCATAGTCTCCTTTTTTAAAGTTAAACGCTAACGTATTTGACTTTCTGTGTACAGTTACTTCAAGGTTGATGTCAAAACTGATCATATTATGGTCACTGTTATCAAGCGGCCCCAGTACCATAACGTCCCTCACCAGATCATGCGCTCCACTAAGGACCAAGTCTAGAATTTTTCCTTCTCTCGTCGGCTCCTGCACCAGTTGCTCCATAAAGCTGTCCTTGATTTCATCAAGGAATTGTATCTCTGTAGCGTGTCCCGATGTTACATTTACCCAGTCTATTTTTGGATAATTGAAGTCACCCATTATTATCACATTGCCCATTTTGTTTGCGTCTCTGATTTCTTTTATCATTTCTGTGTCTACCTGCTCATCCTGGCGAGGCGGACGGTAGTACACTCCTATCACCATTTTTTTCCCTTTTATACATGGAATTTCAACCCACAGTGATTCAAAGGTGTGATTTGTGTCCTGCTGAATTTGTAATCTATCTGAGTCAAGGCTCTCTTTAATATACAATGCTACCCCTCCACCAGTCCGGTCCACCCTATCATTACGATATACTTTGTACCCCGGTATGACAGTGTCCCACTGGTTATCCTCCTTCCACCAGGTCTCAGTAATGCCTATTATATCCAATTTTTCATTTAATGCAATTTATTCCAACTCTCCCATCTTATTTCTTAGACTCCTAGCATTTGCATATAGACATTTCAGAGTATGTTTGTTGTTCTTATTTGCATGATGCTTAGTACCTGACACTATTGATTTGACATCTTTTGTCTGATCTTTAGTTGTATTTAAGGGCACCTGGCCTACCACGGTCTGTTGTGCAACCTCACTATCCAGAAACCCTATCTTCCCTGTTTGTGAGGTATCTTTGCAAGATACCTTTTCCCGAACCATGCGCTTTTGAGCGACTGTCGGCCTTCCCCCCAACTGTCGGCCTTCCCCCCATGTTGGGGATGTTGGTTCTGCAAATCTGTAGCTATTCAAGGATAAGCAGTTTCTCTCTCTCTGATTTTGCAGGAGAGAATTCAGCTTTATTTCTTTTTTGCGGATAGCAATGTATTGTTTTTCTCCTTGGATGTTATGTAGGTCCTCTTTAAGTTGGTTCACAAGGTGTGGATGTAATTCCTCCACGTTCCTCATGATTACATCCCTTTGGGTTTGTATTATTCTTTTTTTCTTGTAGAGTTGATGTATAAGTTCATTTCTTAGTTTCTGACTAGTGCGTTTGCAGAGTTTCTCTGCATAGTCAGAATTGTAAGTAGTAGCCAAAGGATTTTTGATCCTCAGTCCTTTGGGAATGATGTCATTCTTCTTGCAGATTGTCAGAAAGTAAAGATGACTGTTCACTTTTGTTTCTTTTTCCAAAAGTTTGTTCATTTGCTTTTTCATGCGGCTGTATGCGGTATCTAGCCGTAGCAGCACATTGAGCAGAAGTTTTCAACGTATCATCAATGACGACACCTAGATCCCTTTCTCGGTCCGTGACTCCCCATGCTGAACCTTGCATGATGTAGTTATAATTTGGGTTCCTCTTTCCCACATGCATCACTTTGCACTTATTCACATTAAACGTCATCTGCCATTTAGACGCCCAGTCTCCCAGTGTTGTAAGGTCCTCTTGTAGTTTTTCACAATCTTCCCGCGATTTGACTACTTTGAATAACTTTGTGTCATCGGCTAATTTGATTACCTCACTAGTTACCCCCATCTCTAGGTCATTTATGAATATGTTAAAAAGCAGAGGTCCCAGCACCGATCCCTGAGGGATCCTGCTAACTACCCTTCTCCATTGCGAAGACCTTTTAATCCTACTCTGTTTCCTATCTTCATAAAATGCTCTCAGGAACATAGCTCCCTTACCTTGTGTTCTGAGCCCCCCAAAACCCACTACCCACAACTGTACACCACTACCATAGCCCTTAAGGATGAGGGGGGGCACCTATATATGGGTACAGTGGGTTTGTGGTGGGTTTTGGAGGGCTCGCTGTTTCCTCCACAAATATAACAGGTAGGGGGATATGGGCCTGGGTCCACCTGTCTGAAGTGCACTGCAGTACCCACTAAAACTGCTCCAGGTACCTGCATGCACTGTCATGGACCTGAGTATGACATCTGAGGCTGGCACAACTTATTTTTAAAGATGTTTTTTTGAGGGTGGAAGGGGATTAGTGACCACTGGGGGAGTGACGGGAAGTCATCCCCGATTCTCTCCGGTGGTCATCTGGACATTTCGGGCATCTTTTTGTGCCTTAGTCGTAAGAAAAACAGGTTCAGGTGAAAACGTCCAAGTGTTCGTCATGGACGTCCTTGCTTTTTTTGATTATGGGTCAAAGACATCCAAGTGTTAGGCACGCCGAAGTCCCACCTTCGCTATGCCTCTGACACGCCCCCTTGAAATTTGGATGTCCTTGTGACAGACTGCAGTTGGAGACGTCCAAAATCGGGTTTCGATTATACCGATTTGGATATCCCTGGGAAAGGACGTCCATCTTCCGATTTATGTCGAAAGATGGACGTCCTCTTTCTAAAATGAGCCCAATAGTCTTGTCAACTCAGTTGGAATACCATATACCAAGGTATTTAATTTTGTTAGGTTCTCAAGAGAACGGTAAATGTGATAGCTGATGCTTATGAACAGATAAGTTTAAAGGCATTACAGCTGACTTGGACCAGTTAATTTTGTAGCCAGATAAGGGTGAAAAAGAACGTATTACTTCTAATAAAGTAGGAAGAGAGTTTGGTGTAGTGTATAATAATATGTCATCAGCATATATGGAGAGTTTAAATACTTCACCCCCTAAAGATATATGGTAAAACTAAGAGGTTTTGAGCTACACCTGTTTTTATAATGAATAAGGCACAAAAGGGTGCCCTAAATGACCAGATGACCACTGGAAAGAATGATGGGTGACCCCCTCCCACCCCCTCAAAAAGTGTGAATAAAAATATGTCTACCTAGCTTCTACGACATCCTCAGATGTTAGATTCAGGTCCTTGGAGTAGTGTAGTAGTCAGTGCAGTGCACTATGCCTTGAGGGACTCGGATCCCTATCTCCCTCTACCTGTCACATTTGTGGTGGAAAACTATGAGCCCCCCAAAACTCACCAGAAACCCACCATACCGACATATAGGTGTCCCCTTCACCCATAAGGGTTACTGTAGTGGTGTACAGTTGGGGGTAGTGGGGTTCGGGGGGGGGCACAGCAGACAAAATATGGGAACAACAGTGAGATGTGTATCTGGGAGCATGTTTTTGAAGTCCACTGCAGCGCCCCCTAGGGTGCCCCATTTATCTCCTGGGATATCTGGGGTACAGTCTACTAAAAATGCTGGCTTGACTTGATTTTGTGCGTTTTACAGTTGGACATTTTTTTTTTTAATGGACCCCCCCCCAAAAAAATGTCCAAATCACAAAGCCTTGGTTTAAAACAGTTCTCGAAAAGAAAAAAAAAAGATAGACGTTTTTCTTTTTTGAAAATGACCTTCCTTTCTATTCAGATTTTGGACATTTTTTGCAAAACGTCCAAAGGCAGACTTAGACGTCATATCGAAAATGCCCTTCCTTGTCTTAGAAATACAGTAAAATCAAGAGTCTGATTTAGGCCTTGAGGTTAAGAAACAGAGAAAAATGAAAGCAGATGCAGACCATGGGGGTCTTTTACAAAGGCATGGTAGCGTTGTTACGCCCATAGGAATATATGGGTATCTCTAGCGTTTAGCACATGCTTATTTTTAGTTCATGCTAAAAACACTAGTGTGCCTTTGTAAAAGGCCCACCATATAGCCTATCCAGTCTGCTTATCCATGCCATCTACTAACCCTTAGAGATCCATGTACTTGTCTGAATCTTTCTTGAAATCAGATAGTTTTCTTCTCCACCACCTCTATTGAGAGGTCATTTAATAAATTCACCACCCTTTCTGTGAAGAAGTATTTCCTTAGGTTACTCCTGATTCTGGCCCCTTTCATCTTCATCTTATATCCTCTCGTTCCAAAGCTTCCTTTCAATTGAGATTTGTCTCCTGTGCGTTTAGGTTTTTAAATGTCTCTATCATATCTCCCCTTCCCACTCCTTTTCTTCCAAAGTATACATATTGGGATCTTTAACTCTGTTCCCACAGGTTGAACTATATAAAGTTCAAAAATGAGTTTTTGTTCCTCTCAAAGTAGCTTTTGATTATTTGCCATCGTGCCATGATTCAGACATGCATACTGTCACTTCTTCAAACGTATGTCCAAATAGTCCACAATGATCTACCAACAGAGCATTAAATGACAGTGAGACATTTTATTCAGCAAGGCCTGTGTGTAACACTTGTCATTTTACCTATATAGAGGAGGTCACATTGGCAAATAATAACATAAACCACATTAGCCAAAGAATAGTTTGAGAAATGGCAAAACCTTTTACCCCTAAAAGGGTCAGTTATAATCACTTGTGGGTAAAAACTACATCTCCCACACCTAAAATGACTAACCTTGTTTTTTGCTTAAGGTCTTAATGCTGGTAAGGCTGATGGTAACTAATTATTCCTTAAATTGGGGCCCCTGTATATATCTACTGTTAGTTTTTGTTGTTGCGCCTGGTTTGGGATATAAAACATCATCACCGATTGTCTGAATTATAACAGATGTACTCTGGAACATGTGAAAAAAGACTCGAAGGGCATAGTATATTGCTTGAAGTTGATGTATTGAAGTTTCTTGGTCTTCAACCATTTTTCTTGTATCTGGTGAGCATCAATATGAACTCCCCAGCCTATATTTTAAGAGTCTGCAATCAAGTTGGTATTGCATGGAACAAAGAGAACATCTCCTCCAAGATTGGTTTTGGATGGCCACCACTGTAGCATAGTTCGAAGTTGAACTGAGCCAGAAAGAATTTTAGCATCTGATAGATAGGCTTTTGCAGTGGCCTAAGTGAAAGGTCATGAGAAGGTGATCGCACTAATAACTGCCTCAAAGTTAGCTGAATAATTTACAAAGTTATTTTAACCATTAATATGTGGTGGCCCAACTTAACCAGATAAGTTCTTTGAATATACAATTAAAGTTAACAAGGTATGAGGCCACTGAATATTGACCCAAATATGTTTTAGCATTAGTCTAAATGTGTGCACAGAAAATACTTTATGCCACTTGGGCATGTAAAAAGTTGAAGGGGTAATATTTCTCTCAAATTCCTCTTCCTAAAAACTCCGTACCCACCTCCAGTAATGCATGTCATTATTGGAAAATGTTACTAGTTCTTTAATGTGCATGCACATTTTTGAGGAAAGAAACACTGTTGAAAGCAACCCATGGTTTTCTTATTGGTGTGCTTAAACAAGCTATTGAACTCTGGTGTGCTCAATCAAAGCACATTAGTTCATGGTAGACTGTTCAAACCTTTTTGTATTCACTGGCTAACTGGAACTTTCCTGTGTTCTGTCAGCTTCACCTGCTTTCTCTTCTGCTAAAATTATGAAAGAGAAAGAAGCACATTCCTCTGCCATACCCTGCTCTTAAATCTTTAAACTGTGCATCAGTGCTGAGTATTACTGGCAGTCTAAAGAAATAAAGACTAGTAAATAAAAGCAAAAAAAAAAATCTTTATTTCTATATATTCAAATGGACTGACAAAGCAAGCACAAGGAAAGTGATTAGATGAGGGAGGGACTTAAGGTGATGGATTGGACAGTGGTTCAGATATTCAAGGGAAAGTTGTTTTATCCAGTGAAGTGGTGACAGGCACTTTTCTCTTAAAGCCATCTTTATCATCTGACTCTTGATGTAGTTCACCTTTTTTTCTTGCCATTTGTCTTAGGATATCATTGAGCTAAAGGACCAGATTGAAGATGTAGAAAGCAGATATGTGAAGGGATTAAAGGAAATTAAGGTACTGGGTGATTATGTGCTCTGTTAACACTGCATGCAGGAAAGAGACAGGCAAGGAGCAGAGAATTTAGAATTAACCTGCATGTTTTTTCAGAATGTATGAAATGTTTTGAAAATATTCATATAGAGTTAAAATGGTTTTCTTCAAAAATAAGCAGGATTGAGAATCCTTACTCATGAGTGATGTCACTGATGGAGCCCGACGTGGGAAACAATTACCCAGCAACTTTTCCGGAATTGTTTGAAGTGCTTACCACACATGCCCGCCTGTTTTCGCCTGTCACTGAGGACCTCTGCAGTCAGTTTTTTTCTGTGAAGACAATTTGAGTCGTGGTCCCTTTAGCACCTCAAAATTATATTCCTTGAAAAAGTTTGTAAGTCCTGGCTTGTCACTATCATGTGGAATTGAGCATTTTCCTGATAGTGTCTTAGGTTTTTTTGAGATTTTCTACGTTTTTTCTTTTATTGCATAGCTCAGTCCAGGCCTATTTTTTGGCCTTGAGTACCCAGTTGGGGTATTTTTTGTTACCATTGAATTGTTTGAATTTTGTTGCAGCTATTTGTTTGGATGATATGTCCCAAAAGAAGACACCATATCCACTACAGATACATACTCATGGTTCCTGTAATGCCTGGGACCTAACCATGATCCCTCTCATTGTCTTCTTTGTTCATAGATGTCAAAGAAAGGGATTCATGATAGCTTCTTGGAGATACAACCAGTCCATTGTCATCGTCATCAGAAGCATCATTCTCAATGAGTCCAAAAGCTATATCGAATGCTGAAGATGCATCAACATTGAGAGTTTCTCAGTCACCCTCATCATTGAGCACTGGTAGAGACCACAAGGGGTGATCATCATCCTGTTACTGCCCAAAGAAGAGCAAGGATTCAACCTCACCCTCATCTGTGCCAATGGAGCGTAATGCAGGACATTGGACAGCGACCAAGGTGTCTCAGTATCACTCCCTGTTGAAGTGTGGCACCGAGGTCACCGTTAGATGTGAGAACTGCTCAACCTCTGTGCCATTGAGGAAAGTGCGCTAACCTCCACAGACCTGAGTCCCTAGTTCTGATATGTCCCAGATAACGTAGGAGGCATTGGCCACTCCTACTGTGATGCCCCCACCTTTTTCAGTGATAGTCTTTGAGAAGCAGCTAATGCAGAAGTTTGGGGACTGAATGGAGCACTTCACTCAACAATATCAACATCATTGAGGGGGTGAGGAGGTAAGGGCCAAATTATATTGGCTCTTGTAATGTTTAGCCTGTGTGCCCAATCTTTGGAGAAGCATTCTACTTCCTCCTCAGAAAAATATTATCATATGAATAACAATTAAAACAAAAAACTTTTTAACACTAATGTAAATCTGAAAAATAAATAGTGCCCAGAGAGAACTGGCCCCAGAGCTTAGCCATTGACATCCAGGGTTCATAGTTAGGCACCATGTCCTAAAAGCAGGCACACACTTTCTGTATGTATAGTTTTACATCCATATGTGGTCACACAGTTTTATCAATTCCTTTATCTGTGTGTAAAACCATATTTATGTTCAGAAAAAGCTTTAAAAGTTTATCCTCATATAGAGTGGAAAACCTTCCAATGCACCACTTCTATTGGTAATTCATTGTTTTATCTGAAAATATGGTATTCCTGGGGACATAATTTGGGTGGAGAAGAGGTGGAATTCAGATGTACATGTGTATTTGATAAAATATGCTTATATGGAGGATCATGTGATGGCACTGAGCAAAGCAGATGTCCCTGCGATCAGCTCCATCATGGTTGATTAACATTTGAACAAAAATGGGGAACCAGTCATGTGTATACTTGCTGCCAACAGGTTCCAGAACATCAGCAGATGGAATATGATACTTGGATTGATCTCTTCATTGGTAATATTGGGTAAAATACAACGTGGAGCAAAAAACAAGGCCTGGCATCAGGAAACTAAGATCACTGCTGGTAGAACAACTCCAATGTTTACTCTAAATGAAGTGGCGGTGCAAGAATTGACCAAAAATGTAATTGCAGCAATGGAGAACAAATTCTCTAAAATACAAGCTGCAATTGAGGACATTAAAGAAGGCCTAGATAATCAAGCATTCCATATTCAGGATGTGGAGAACCTCATAACATAGCAGGAAGAATATGGAGACAGTCACTATGCCTGCATCCAAGCATTGGAGGCCCAAAATAAGCAATTACTGGAGCACCTGTGGGATAAGGAGAACTGAAGGAGAAGAAATAACCTCAGCCTAATTGGACTACCAGAAACAATCAAGGAGCAAGACTTAAGGCATCTTTTGGAAACTTGGCTGCCAATGGTGCTAGGCCTGAACAAGAAAGGCAGAGAGTGAGTAGTTGAAAGAGCACACCATATAGGCCCGCACTGAAGTCATTGCATACTTCCTCAAAGAAGAGTGACCAAAATGATAAAGGGGATGGAACTCCTCCCATATGAGGAAAGGCTAAAGAGGTTAGAGCTCTTCAGATTGGAAAAGAGACAGCTGAGGGGGGGATATGATTGAGGTCTATAAAATCCTGAGTGGTGTAGAACAGGTAGAAATGAATCAATTTTTTCACTCTTTCAAAAAATACAAACACTAGGGGACACTCAATGAAATTATTTGGAACTACTTTTCAAAAAAGAGGAGGAAATAGTTTTTCATTCAAAGAATAGTTAAGCTCTGGAACTTGCTGCCAGAGGATGTGGTAATGGCGGTTAGCGTACCTGGGTTTTAAAAAGTTTGGACAAGTTCCTGGAGGAAAAGTCCATAGTTTGTTATTGAGATGGACGTTAGTAGCATGGAGAACGTTGCTACTAATTAGGTTTCTGCCAGGTTCTTATGACCTGTATTGGCCACTGTTGGAAGCAGGATACTGGGCTAGATGGACCACTGGTCTGACACAGTATGGCTATTCTTATGTTCTTAACTATACAAACAAAAGAGCGGTTATTAACCTGGTATCACCGACTTAAAGATCCTTTTATATGAAAGTCACAAAATCTTATTTTTTCAGGACTTCTCAGTGCTGGTGATGAATTTCTGGCAGACTATGGTGCCTTATTGTAGTGAACTTTATAAATAAGATATTAGAGTAACCTTAGAATACCCAGCCCGGTGCAGTTGCTCCAGAACAATAAAGTTTTGTTTTTTGAAAATCCACAGAATCTGGATTCTTTTTATCAAGAAGCTGCCTGTTGTAGAATACAGCAGGCAGCTGTAGGAGAGCTGCTATATGAGTGATTTTTATGGCTGAACAGAAGAGCCTTTCTTTGTTGCTTAGTTTGCTGTATTTATGCCTCATTTAACTCTGCCTTGTCCTTCTCTCCATGTCTCATGAATGCAGGTTCTCCCCTCGATAACACCCTAAGTGCAGTTAATACATTCCCCTCTTTGGGTCAGCAGCTATATATCAGACCACTGTGGAATTATTACAAGGCTTTTGTGGCAAACAGCAGTGTAGTAAAGTAGTTCAATACAACATTGGAGATAGGTTTGACACCTAACACATTCTACAGTTCCTTGGTTGTTTAGACCCACCCCCCAGGGGTGCCACTATCTCCAAACTTATTGTTTGCCTATTCCACTATCTCCAAAATTCTTTAACTGTATCCAATCATCTCTGACTGCAGTAGCTGTCCAGCTTTCTGCTTGTACCAGGTGCCCTTCCTATTTTAGATTAAAAAGATCTCTTTTTAACATACACACAGGTTTGTTACTCTTTATATACTCTTTTTATATCAATTTACCTTCTCCTACCCTTAAACTTACTATAGGCTTTTACCTTTGCCCACTTCAAAAGTTAGCAAGAAGTCACAATCCTTTCTATACTCTATAGAGTTTACAATTAAACTATCTGCTTCCAGTAACGTACAGAACAGGTGAAGGAAAAAAATAGGGTTGAGACTTTGGTAGGCCTCTTCACTTCTTTTATCCACAGGTACAAATAGCTCCTGCAATTGCATTATGGCAAAGAAACGTCATGCCCTTAAAACTGAATGCTTGGCCCAAGACAAGATTCTGGTTTCATGCGATAGATGCATGCATATTGAATCCCTCATGAAAGAAGTACATGAACTCAGAGAGGAGATGGCAAAACTAAGAAGCATCTGTGACAGTCTGAAATTCATCCCGGAGACACATGATGGAACACTGAGGATCACCAGCAAACGGAGAGAAGATTTTGTGCAGAAAGAGGACAGCTGGATACAGGTCACCAAATCCCGCAAAATCAATCCCCCAACTCTATCTCTGTTGAACTGAACAATTGGTTCACAGCCCTGGAGGTAGAAGAACTGAAGAAAAAACAAAAACGGAAGAACTCAAGAAAACCAGACTCAAAAATAAATGAAAAGCCAAATTTATTGCACGAGACCCTACACGGTCCGTGTTTCGGCCAACCAGGCCTTCCTCAGGGGTCTAAAAACAAACAAAGCATATAATATATCATAAAACTAACAAACACATTTAAAAAAAGCTAATATATATAAAAGTTAGAATTAAAATGGAAATAGAAATAGAAATAGAGTGTCAATATTAAAACCGCAAAAGATAGCTTATTGCTATAATGGTAAGAGTGTAAACCATAAACATATCACAATGATAGTAAGAAGATGAACCATAGACTTGTGAGGATATCTTATACAGAAAAGGATGATGATATAACCAAGGACATGTGTTGAAAGCGAGTTCCTGCCTTTGCCTGCTTGTGGAATAAATAAAATTATATACCTGCTTTCTTTAATGCCGCATACCAAGCGCAAAGGGACGACTCGGGGGATTCCCCTTCACCCCGCGACGTCCACACCGGCAAGCGGAGGTCTGGAACGCTTCTTCCCTGCATTGTCCCGAAGAAGCGGAGCGGAGTCCTTAGCGGGTGGGGTCGGTGAAGCGACCTCCCCGCAGGAAATAGAAATTTCTCTCTCCCCGCCTTCTACGACGCCTCCATGCCCTGCAACCGCTCTGAGCGAGTCGGGGTTTCTCTTGGAGCCCGGAAAGGGCTATCCCGGGGAGCCCAGAGGGGAGCCTAGCTCTGTAAAGAGAACTGCAGCTGCAGAGGAGACGGAGGTGAGCCTGAGCAAGATCTGGCTGAAACTATTGGAAATTGAACAAACTTTGAGACAATCTTCTGATGAGGTAAAGACTTTAAATTTAAATATCCAGGAAGTGAAAGGTTCCCTAGATTTGGCAAAACAAGATTTTACTTCAAAGATTGAGGCCTTAGAGAGAGAGACAAAGCAAACAGAAGATTTTAAAATGGCAGTGGTAAAAGACAATACGGAAATTAGAAGAAAACTGGAGCAGGTAGAGAATTTCAATAGGAGACTGAATCTTCGAATGCTGAACTTTCCTAAAATATTGGGAGAATCTCCAAAAGATTTGTTCCAGAGATATCTAAAAGAAAATCTAAATTTTCCCCAAGAAGTATTCCCTCCTCTGGAAAAAATTTACTATATACCAAGTACGATGAAAAAAGTTGGGACAGGAAATTCTATTGATTTACAAAATGTCACAGCCATTTTGGAGCAAACAATTGAGGAATCACCAGAAAGGGGGACATTGATAATTTCCTTTGTATTTCAACAGGATTTAAATGCGGTTATGCGTCTTTACTTTAAATCCACTAATCGAGAATTTGCAGGCCAAAAGATTTGGCTTTACCCGGACGTGACTAAATCCACACAAGAAAAACGTAAAAAGTTTCTATCTATGAGGTCAAAGGTATTGGAATTGGGAGGCTCTTTCCTCCTGGCTTATCCATGTAAATGTGTCATCAGGTTGAATCAAGTTAAATATATATATTATATGCCTGAACAGCTTCAGACTTTTCTAGACACTAAACAACGATAGAGTTAGAATTAAATGGGACTGACGGAACCAAAATTTTCATTTATAATGTTATGATTTTGTATAACTTCACTATTTCCTGCCCCCCCATTATTGAGGTCTAAGGAAGCCAATATTTGATTTTATTTAGATAATTTGATATATTATTATTTTTTCTTTTGTGTATGCAATGGCTGTATTATACTTTTGCAGTATGATAATTTCTGTAAAGTATGTATAAAATTAATAAAAATTATGAAACATAACCAAGGACATGTACAAAAAATTGTAATAATAATTCAAGAGACAATCAAAAAGAGTTTACATAAATATATCCTTAAAAAATATTATTAAAATAAATTTACGACATACCTATAAATTGGCTTATACGAATATTCATATATACATCCAAAAGATTCGTGCAAATTCAGACAAATCTGAATAAAATGAAAACATAAAAACATAAATACGCAAATTGATGAGGCAAATATATTAATCACCACATTTGGTGAAAGACATAAACCTTACAGATGTATGAACATAGTTCAACTTAACGGTTATGTGTGTTATATCACTAGAGAGAAAACTGTTACCACGAATATTTGTGTAAAATATACTAACTACTGGCAAAAATGGCATCAAAAGGAATGAGCCTCTGCATCGTTTCAGATCAAAAAATTGGTAAAAATAAAGATAAAACAATAAGATTAGGGGCATTACAAACTGAACGGTTTGATGATAAAAATTTAAAAATTTAATTGTATTTTTTCTTTTAGAGTAACGCCATAGTTGGATCATTATATTGAAAACTATACACATATGTATAAAAGAAAATCTAGCAGTGCTCTCCAAACACAGATTGTAGCTGAATTTAGTAATAAAAGTCGGCAAAAATATGAGTTTATATCTAAAACATACTTTAAAACAAGCATTGAGCATAGATGCTGCCAAGACTAATCCATAAACTCTTTAAACGAATTTAAGTCGGTATGAATAGAACGCTATGAATAAAAAATAGCATGCACCATTAATTAAAAATTTGCTCATGTCCGATAGAGTAGAAAACTTGCCTGCTGATACCGTCCAAGCTAATACGTAAGTCGTGTGATCAAAATGAGAACCAGAGTAAAGGAAACGCTGTAATTTGAAGTCCAAAATGACGTCAGCGTCATAGGATAACATCTGACGTTCTCAAGAGCCAATGGGAATCAGGCCCGGGACAGTTTGAAAGAAAACAAATTGACGGGACGAACTGTCAAAGAGTAATCAGTGACATGTATAGGCTGTACATTGATCTTGATTGTTCGCTTAATTGATGGCTTGTATGCAGCACATTTTAATGAATTAACAAATGGTGTAATAAATAAGGTTGCATCAAGCGCAAGATGACGGGGATGTGAAGTAGCAGGGTGAACTGTCTTAAACACATGATGCGAAAATCGCAATTGTCCACTTGGGTAATAACCTATATACAGTTTATTTATAATAGGGTGTAAATAAGGTTAAAATCGCAATGTAAAGAAGTGAGGCGACCTACCACAAGCAGCCATAGTGTGATAATCCCAGTTGTTCACTTAAATAGCACCCTATATACAGTTCACTTTTGTTAAAGTAGCAGGGTAAACTGTCTTAAACACATAATGCGAAAATCACAATTGTCCACTTGGGTAATTACCTATATACAGTTTATTTTTAATGGGGTATAAATAAGGTTAACATCACAATGTAAAGAAGTGAGGAAACCTACCATAAGCCGACATAGTGTGATAATCACAGTTGTTCACTTAAATAGCACCCTATATATAGTTCACTTTTGTTGAAGTATGAATAAGGATGCATCGAACGGAAAGCTGGTAAAATATCTTATATGGTATGGGTAAGAAAGCCCCATCTTAAAGTAATGCAAGTATATCGGGACTTAGAAACGGACAATATAGAAAAATTATAAAAAATGTATTAGTTCTAACTCTTTATTTAGACCATTTGGGGTTACTGTATTTAGTTCATAAATAGCACGTTGTTCTGCTCTTAGCAACATGCTGTCTAAATTACCACCTCGCCAACCTTTTTTAAGAGTTCTGAAAATAAAAAATTTTATGTCATCTGAGTTGTGTCCAGCCTCTATCCAGTGGTTCACCAAGGGTGCCGTCCTAAGTTGTCTCTTGATGCAGCTACGGTGCTCTATAATTCTAACCTTAATCATTCTGTTAGTCTTACCAACGTATATTAAGCCGCACGGGCATAGGACTATGTATACCACATTTTGTGTTTTGCAATCGCTATTGAAATTTAATTTATAATGTTTTTGAGTCTTGGGATGTATGAACTCTCGTAGGGTCAATGAGTGGGTGGGTGCAAACAGAACACATATTGCAGGGTTTATGACCATTTTTCGTTGCTACAGATCTATCCAATGTAGGAAGTGCCGATGGGACTAAACGATCTTTTAAATTTGGATTTTTGGAAACGGCAAATATAGGTGTGATGTCCTTAAAACAGGGGAGTGTCTGTATAATGTGCCAATGTTTTTTGATGATATTTTTAAATTGATGACTGTATGATGAAAACCGAAAATTGCATACAATGTCAGGGGCAGTCTTCGATTTGCGCCCAGTTTGTAAAAGTTCTTCTCTTGTTATATCACATGCTCTGTGGAAGCCTTTCCTAATGCATGTTTTGGGATATCCTCTTTTAATAAATCTGTCTGATTTTCTATGAGGATCATCCATATAAACAAGAGATTAAACTATACAAGAGGTATATAGATGATATTTTCATCTTATGGAAAGGTGATATAGAACTACTGCATGAATTTCATGGGTGGCTAAACAGTCTCAATACTAATTTGAAGTTTAAGATGCAATACAATATGGAGAGAATTTCTTTTTTGGATGTATTGGTCATCAAGGACCAATATTGGCTAACCACAACATTGTACAAGAAACCCACTGACCGCAATTGCTATTTACATTACACAAGTTATCACAACCGTTCTCTCAAAGATAATTTGCCTTTTTGTCAATTTCTGAGACTTAAACGCATATGTGCCAATACAGAAGATTTTATACAACAGTCAAAATCTCTTTCAGACAGATTTATTAAAAGAGGATATCCCAAAACATGCATTAGGAAAGGCTTCCACAGAGCATGTGATATAACAAGAGAAGAACTTTTACAAACTGGGCGCAAATCGAAGACTGCCCCTGACATTGTATGCAATTTTCGGTTTTCATCATACAGTCATCAATTTAAAAATATCATCAAAAAACATTGGCACATTATACAGACACTCCCCTGTTTTAAGGACATCACACCTATATTTGCCGTTTCCAAAAATCCAAATTTAAAAGATCGTTTAGTCCCATCGGCACTTCCTACATTGGATAGATCTGTAGCAACGAAAAATGGTCATAAACCCTGCAATATGTGTTCTGTTTGCACCCACCCACTCATTGACCCTACGAGAGTTCATACATCCCAAGACTCAAAAACATTATAAATTAAATTTCAATAGCGATTGCAAAACACAAAATGTGGTATACATAGTCCTATGCCCGTGCGGCTTAATATACGTTGGTAAGACTAACAGAATGATTAAGGTTAGAATTATAGAGCACCGTAGCTGCATCAAGAGACAACTTAGGACGGCACCCTTGGTGAACCACTGGATAGAGGCTGGACACAACTCAGATGACATAAAATTTTTTATTTTCAGAACTCTTAAAAAAGGTTGGCGAGGTGGTAATTTAGACAGCATGTTGCTAAGAGCAGAACAACGTGCTATTTATGAACTAAATACAGTAACCCCAAATGGTCTAAATAAAGAGTTAGAACTAATACATTTTTTATAATTTTTCTATATTGTCCGTTTCTAAGTCCCGATATACTTGCATTACTTTAAGATGGGGCTTTCTTACCCATACCATATAAGATATTTTACCAGCTTTCCGTTCGATGCATCCTTATTCATACTTCAACAAAAGTGAACTATATATAGGGTGCTATTTAAGTGAACAACTGTGATTATCACACTATGTCGGCTTATGGTAGGTTTCCTCACTTCTTTACATTGTGATGTTAACCTTATTTATACCCCATTAAAAATAAACTGTATATAGGTAATTACCCAAGTGGACAATTGTGATTTTCGCATTATGTGTTTAAGACAGTTTACCCTGCTACTTTAACAAAAGTGAACTGTATATAGGGTGCTATTTAAGTGAACAACTGGGATTATCACACTATGGCTGCTTGTGGTAGGTCGCCTCACTTCTTTACATTGCGATTTTAACCTTATTTACACCCTATTATAAATAAACTGTATATAGGTTATTACCCAAGTGGACAATTGCGATTTTCGCATCATGTGTTTAAGACAGTTCACCCTGCTACTTCACATCCCCGTCATCTTGCGCTTGATGCAACCTTATTTATTACACCATTTGTTAATTCATTAAAATGTGCTGCATACAAGCCATCAATTAAGCGAACAATCAAGATCAATGTACAGCCTATACATGTCACTGATTACTCTTTGACAGTTCGTCCCGTCAATTTGTTTTCTTTCAAACTGTCCCGGGCCTGATTCCCATTGGCTCTTGAGAACGTCAGATGTTGTCCTATGACGCTGACGTCATTTTGGACTTCAAATTACAGCGTTTCCTTTACTCTGGTTCTCATTTTGATCACACGACTTAAGTATTAGCTTGGACGGTATCAGCAGGCAAGTTTTCTACTCTTATCGGACATGAGCAAATTTTTAATTAATGGTGCATGCTATTTTTTATTCATAGCGTTCTATTCATACCGACTTAAATTCGTTTAAAGAGTTTATGGATTAGTCTTGGCAGCATCTATGCTCAATGCTTGTTTTAAAGTATGTTTTAGATATAAACTCATATTTTTGCCGACTTTTATTACTAAATTCAGCTACAATCTGTGTTTGGAGAGCACTGCTAGATTTTCTTTTATACATATGTGTATAGTTTTCAATATAATGATCCAACTATGGCGTTACTCTAAAAGAAAAAATACAATTAAATTTTTAAATTTTTATCATCAAACCGTTCAGTTTGTAATGCCCCTAATCTTATTGTTTTATCTTTATTTTTACCAATTTTTTGATCTGAAACGATGCAGAGGCTCATTCCTTTTGATGCCATTTTTGCCAGTAGTTAGTATATTTTACACAAATACTCGTGGTAACAGTTTTCTCTCTAGTGATATAACACACATAACCGTTAAGTTGAACTATGTTCATACATCTGTAAGGTTTATGTCTTTCACCAAATGTGGTGATTAATATATTTGCCTCATCAATTTGCGTATTTATGTTTTTATGTTTTCATTTTATTCAGATTTGTCTGAATTTGCACGAATCTTTTGGATGTATATATGAATATTCGTATAAGCCAATTTATAGGTATGTCGTAAATTTATTTTAATAATATTTTTTAAGGATATATTTATGTAAACTCTTTTTGATTGTCTCTTGAATTATTATTACAATTTTTTGTACATGTCCTTGGTTATATCATCATCCTTTTCTGTATAAGATATCCTCACAAGTCTATGGTTCATCTTCTTACTATCATTGTGATATGTTTATGGTTTACACTCTTACCATTATAGCAATAAGCTATCTTTTGCGGTTTTAATATTGACACTCTATTTCTATTTTTATTTCCATTTTAATTCTAACTTTTATATATATTAGCTTTTTTTAAATGTGTTTGTTAGTTTTATGATATATTATATGCTTTGTTTGTTTTTAGACCCCTGAGGAAGGCCTGGTTGGCCGAAACACGGACCGTGTAGGGTCTCGTGCAATAAATTTGGCTTTTCATTTATTTTTGAGTCTGGTTTTCTTGAGTTCTTCCGTTTTTGTTTTTTCTGTTGTTTTTTACGGAAGATTTGGACTCCCTTGTTGTTTCTGGTAGAAGAACTGAAAACATCTCGGGAACAGAGGAAACTACGATCAAAAATCCCAAGGCTGCTGGATCGGTGGCCAATAAGAAGTGAAAGGTAGTGGTGGTCGGTGATTCTCTTCTGTAGGGTACTGAGGCAGCCATATGCTGACTAGACATGATGTCCAGGGCGGTGTGCTGTCTGCCTGGTGCCAGGATTTGAGATGTAGTGGAAAGATTGCCTAGACTCATCAAGCCTACTGACCACTAGCCTATGCTGCTAATCCATGTTGGCACAAATGATACTGCTAGGTATCCTACTGAACATATCAAACGTGACTTCATAGCTCTGGGTCTGAAGGTAAAGCACCTAGGTACACAGGCGATGTTCTCATCGATTCTTCCTGTTGAAGGTAAAGGCCGAATAAGGGAAGCTCACATCCTTGAGCTAAATATGTGGCGGCATGGATGGTGCCAACGCAAACGCTTCGGTTTCCTTGACCATGGGATGATTTTCAGAATACTGAGCAGCAATGGGTGTCCATCGTTCAAGAAACTTCATTAACAGACTGGCTAAACTAAATTTGCTGCTGATGAGTGAGAAAAACCCCAAAGTCATTAACAATCCTCAGAAAGATAAGACATCAAATACCCCTATAGAAAGGGGAAAAAAGGGCAACATCTGGAGAGCCTTACATGACAGTGCCCATAGTATGGTAAACAAATGGCCAGATCTAGAGGCTGCAATAATAGAAGCTGACTTGGATATACTGGTGGTCATGGTTGTGGTCATGGTGGTCCCGAATAGGAGGGGAGAGATTAGTAAGCTCGACTCAGGAGAGAGACCTTGGGGTGTTGGTGTCTGAGGATCTAAAGGTGAAGAAACAATGCGACAAGGCAACGGCCGTGGCCAGAAGGATGCTAGGCTGTGTAGAGAGGGGCATAACCAGCAGAAGAAAGAAGGTGTTGATGCCCTTCTACAGGTCGTTGGTGAGGCCCCACTTGGAATATTGTGTTCAGTTTTGGAGGTCGTATCTTGCTAAAGATGTAAAAAGACTGGAAGCGGTTCAAAGAAAAGCTACAAAAATGGTATGGGATTTGTGTTGCAAACCGTACGAGGAGAGACTTGCTGACCTGAACATGTATACCTTAGAGGAAAGGAGAAACAGGGATGAAATGATACAGACGTTCAAATATTTGAAAGGTATTAATCCGCAAATGAACCTTTTTCAGAGACAGGAAGGCGGTAGAACTAGAGGACATGAATTGAGGTTGTCGGGGGGCAGACTCAGGACTAATGTCAGGAAGTATTTTTTCACAGAAAGGGTGGTGGATATGTGGAATGCCCTCCCGCGGGAGGTGGCGGAGATGAAAACGGTAATGGAATTCAAACATGCATGGGAAAACGCAAAGGAATCCTGTTTAGAAGGAATGGTTCCGCGGAATCTTAGCGTAGATTCGGTGGTGACGCCGGTAATTGGGAAACAAAATGGGAGCTGGGCAGACTTATACAGTCTATGCCCTGATTGTGACTGAATAGATAGGGATGGGCTGGAGTGTAAATTTTAAGGGGCTTCGATGTTAACTCCAGAACTAAGTACAAGAACAGTACTGGGTAGACTTCTACGGCCTGTGCCCTGAGAAAGGCAAGGACAAATCAAACTCGGGTATACATATAAAGTATCACATACCATGTAAATGAGTTTATCTTGTTGGGCGGACTGGATGGACCATACAGGTCTTTATCTGCCGTCATTTACTATGTTACTATGGAGACATGGTTCATGGAGAGCTGTGACTGGGATATAGTTATAGCTGGCTCCAATCTATTCAGGAAGGACAGGGTAGGAAAAAAGGGTGGAGGAATGGCATTATATGTTAAGGATAATATCAGAGTGAAAGAACTGCAGGACGTATGGGGTAAGGAAGAAGCCCTGTGGGTTAAACTGGTAAGAGGGAAAGGAAAATGTATTTACATTTGTGTAATATACAGGTCACCTTCACAATCAGAAGAGACTTAATTGAAGATATCCACAAGATAGCTAGGAAAGGGGAAGTACTACTGATAAGTGATTTTTAATATGCCGAATGACGATTGGGCATCCCTGTTGCAGGGTCAACTAGAAGCAAAGGGATCTTGGATTATCTACAGGAAGAATTGTTTCAGCAGTGGGTGACGCAGGATGGAGCTATTCTACACCTCTTGCTTACAAACGATAATACTGTGGGAAATAATTAGCCATCTAGTGATCACCGAGTGGTATGATTCAATGTTAAGACAAAGGGGGAGAGGGCTTATTTGAGATTTGAAGGTCCTATATTTCAAAAGAACTAGCTTTGCCGAGATAGGGGAATTTCTCAAGAAAGAGTTGGTAGGATGGGAACAGCTGAAGGAAGCAGAACAGCAGTGGGTGAGACTGAAAGGAGCTATTTTAAAGGCAACCAACCTTTATGTTAGAAAATTACAAAAGTGTAAGAAGAAAAGAAGGCCTCTCTGGTTCTCGAACACAGTAGCTGAAAAGGTAAGGGAAAAAAGATTAGCCTTCACAAGTCACAAGAGGACTCAGAAAGAGGAAGACAGGCAAAAATATCTGAAAAAGCTAAGAGAAGCTGGAAAAGCTGTCAGAAAAGCGAAGAGACAAATGGAAGAAAAGATAGCTAATATGGTAAAATTGGGGGACAAGACGTTTTTCTGATATATAAGTGACAGGAGAAAGTGCCAAAATAGCATTGTGAGGCTCAAAGCTGAGGGGGAGAAATATGTAGAAGCTGATAAGGATAAAATTGAATTGCTTAACAATTCTTTCTGTTCTCTGTTCATGGGTGAAAGGCTGGAGGTAGGACTGCAGAAAACAAATGCTAATGGGGATGGATGTGTGGTAGACAGGGACTGATTCTCAGAAAAACTGTGTTTGTGATGCTAGCTAAACTAACAGTAGACAAAGTGATGGGGCCTGATGGGATACATCCAAGGGTACTCAAGGAACTTGGAGATGTTTTGGCGGCTCTGCTCTCTGACCTCTTTAATGCCTCCTCAGAGACTGCAGTGGTCCCAGAGGACTGTAGAAAGGCGGATGTGGTCGCTCTGCACAAGTTCGAAAGTAAGGAGGAGGTTGGAAATTACAGACCTATCAGTCTGACCTCTGTGGTGAGTAAACTAATAGAAACGTTTCTAAAGCGGAAGATCATGAGGTCTCTCAAATCAAATGGACTGCAGGACCCGAGGCAGCATGGCTTTACTAGAGGCAGGTCGTGTCAGATGAATCTGATTGATTTCTTTGGCTGGGTGACCAAACAATTGGATGTGGGAGGGGCGCTAGATGTGGTGTATTTGGATTTTAGCAAAGCCTTTGACGCAGTTCCACACAGGTAAATGAACTGAGTTCCCTCGGTATGGTATGGTATGGTACCTAAAAACTGGTTAAATGGGAGGAGACAGAGGGTAGTGGTAAATTGAGCTTGCCCTGAGGAAAGAGATGGTACCAGGGTGTACCGCAAGGATCGGTCCTTGGGCCAGTTCTTTTTAACATCTTTGTGAGTGATATTGTGGAAGGGCTGTCTGGTAAAGTTTGTCTCTTTGCGGATGATACCAAACTCTGTAATAAAGTGGACACTCCGGAGGGTGTAGATGGCATGAGGAAGGATCTAGTGAAGCTTGAAGAACGGTCTGAAAATTGGCAACGAAGATTTAATACTAAGAAATGTAGGGTCATGCACTTGGGTTACAATACTCGAAGGGAATGGTACAGTATAGGTGGTGAAGTGCTTCTGTGTGCAAAAGAAGAGCGGGACTTGGGGGTGATTGTGTCCGAAGACCTTAAGGTGGCCAAACAGGTAGAAAAGGCTATGGTCAAAGCCAGAAGGATGCTTGGATGCATAAGGAGAGGAATAACCAGCAGTAAAAAAGAGGTGTTAGTGCCCTTGTATAAGTCTCTGGTGAGGCCCCATTTGGAGTACTGCGTTCAGTTCTGGAGACCACACCTACGGAAGGATATAAACAGGATGGAGTTGGTCCAGAGGGTGGCTACCAAATTGGTAAACAGTCTCTGTCATACAACATATAGGGACAGGCTTATGGACCTCAACATGTATACGCTGGAAGAGAGGCAGGAGAGAGGGGATACCTCGGTGGTGTTAATGTACAGGAGGTGAGCCTGTTCCAAATGAAGGAAAACTCTGGAATGAGAGGGCATAGGATGAAGTTATGAGGATCAGAAAACTTTCCAATCTCCATGGCTCCTCGGAGGAGAACTTCAGAAGAAGAGGAAACCAGATCTGTCTCAGCCACAATGGAGCAATTAGGATCATTGTTCTCAGATTTTGCCTTAGTTTCAGTAAAGTTTTCTCTATGAGAGGTATGGGAGGATACGCATACAGAAGTCTGTCCCCCCAGTGAAGGAGAGAGATGCTAGTCTGCCTTGTGATCTGAACCTGGAGCAGAACCAAGGCACCTTGTTGATGAGATGAGTGGCGAAAAGATCCACTGAGAGGATGCCCCACTCTCTGAAGATCTTCTTGGCTATGCCCATATTGAGAGACCACTCGTGAGGTTGCATTACCCTGCTCTGTCTGCCAGGCTGTTGTCCTTGCCAACCAGGTATGTTACTCATAGTACCATCCCATGAAGGAGGGCCCACTGCCACATCTGTACTGCCTCCTGACACAAGGGGTAAGATCCTATACCCCTCCTGCTTATTCACATAATATACTGCAACCTGGTTGTCTGTTTGGATGACAACAATTTAGTTCTGTAGCCAATCTCTGAAAGCCTTTAGAGCATTCCAGATAGCTCCGGAAGGTTATGTGGAAATCTGTCTCCTGAGTAGACCACACTCCTTGAGTGTGACGCCCATCCACCTGAACCCCCCATCCCAACTTGGATGTATCCATTGTCAACATCTTTTCAGGAGGTGAAATTTGGAATGTGAGTCCCACAATCAAATTGGGCCGCACTGTCCACCAGAGAAGGGATTGAACAAGTTCTGGAGGTGCTTAGATGATATCCGCTAGGTTCCCAGAGGCTTGAGACCACTGGGAAGCCAGAATCCATTAGGCAGTTCTCAAATGGAGGCAAGCCATGGCAACGACCTGCACTGTGGAGGCCATGTGGCCTAACAATCTCAACATATTCGGTAAAACAAAATATGAAAGTGCTAAACCCCTACAAGAAAAGCAACACTGGCTCCCACTTAAAGAACGCATCACGTTCAAAATATGCTTCCTAGTTTACAAAATCATTCACGGAGACGCACCAGCCTACATGTCAGACCTGATAGACGTACCACCCAGGAATGCTAAAAGATCATCCCGCACATTCCTTAATCTGCACTTCCCAACTGCAAAGGTCTAAAATACAAACTAATGCATGCATCAGACTTTACCTACTTGAGCACACAGTTATGGAACGTACTGCTGCGCAACTTAAAAACGATTTACGAACTAACCAACTTCCGCAAACTACTGAAGACCCATCTCTTTAATAAGGCATACCACAAAAATCAACAAATGTGAACATACACCACTCCTCCACATATATTCAGAACTGTCTTATAATACCTGCTTGTTATATTACTATCATGTTTTATCATTATCATGTTACCCAAGATTCTTCTGTAACATTAAATGTCTATTTCCTATTATATTTCCATCATTCATGATGTATTGTAACCCACGTTGAGCCTGCAAAAAGGTGGGAAAATGTGGGATACAAATGCAATAAATAAACATCTGTCAAGCTGTGACCTGCTTGCTGCTGGACCTGCGAGGAAAGCGCTGTCAAGGTGTCTGGTCTTGCCAGGGCCAGAAAGGCTCAAGTTTGCAATATATTGAGCAGGGCTCCTATGTATTCCAGTCGAGAAGTCAGGACTTATGGTAGTTTATGACAAACCCTAGGAGCTCCAGTACCTGAATTCAGTAGGGCTCCTATGTATTCCAGTCGCTAAGGTGGAAGAAGGTGGGACTTGGGTTAGTTTATGACATAGGAGCTCCAGAACCAGAATAGTTCTCTGCATTGACTCTTGTGCTCCTTCCTGTGATGTTTTGACCAGCCAGTCATCCAGATAGGGAAGCACATAAACTCCCAGTCTGCGTATTGATGCTGCGACTACTGCTAAACATTTGGTGAAGACCTTGGGAGCTGATGCAAGGCCAAAAGGCAGAACGTAATACTAGTACCAGTGTTTCCCTACTCAAAATCTGGGATACTTCCTTTGGCTGGGAAGTATCGAAATGTGGTTATAGGCATCTTTCAAGTCCAGAGAGCATATCCAATCTTGTTCCTGAATCATGGGGAGAAGGGTGCACAGGGAAATCATCTTGAACCATGAATTTGTTCAGGGCCCTTAGGTCTAGGATGGGATGAAATGCCCCCCCCCCCCTCCCATCTTTCTGGGCAGAAGGAAGTACCTGGAATAGATTCCCTTCCCTTCTTCCTCAGGTGGCACGGGTTCGACTGCATTGGCCGGTAGAAGGGCGGAGATTTCCTCTACAAGTACCTGCATGTGTTACTGATGAGCTGATATAAGATGCTCTCAGTGGGCAATTTGGTAGTTTCTAATGCCAATGGAGTGAATAACTGAGGTGAACTATTTGAAGAACCCCCCTGGTCAGTGGTTTTAAGGGACTACCTTTGATGGTAAAAATTCAGCCTCCCTCCCACTGGTAGGCTGTCCAGGATGGTTACTTGGATGGCGCCTATGCAGTGGTGTGCTGGAGCGGGCTCTCACGAGCTCGCGAGAGCCGTTTGTTAAGTTTTTAAGAATTTTGGGAGCCTGTTGTTAAAGTAGGCCTCCCCATGGCTACTTTAACAACTAATTCCCAAAATGTGGGCTTGGGCCCCCTCCTGAATTCTTTTTTACTTTACTGGCAGTGATGCTGGCCCCACCAGCCAAGTAAATAGACTGCTGCTGCTCCCTGCTCCTTGTTTCTGACTCTGAGCATCAGGCTGGGACTTTTCATGCAAGCGCAAGAAGGTTCCATCATGCTGCTCAGAGCCAGAAACAAGCAGCAGAGAATGGTGGCAGTCCATTTATTGGCTGGTGGAGCTCAGCAAAGGTATGCCTAGTGTGCCCGCACAAGGGAGGGGAGAGAGAGGCATGTATTTCCCCCCCCCCCCCCCCCCCCCCAAATTTCAGGGCCGGCTATGCTCGGAGAGAGAGCCCGTTGTTAAAAATTTACCAGCACACCTCTGCGCCTATGCTCTCTTGGAGCCAGTCAAAAGCTTGTCTCTAACTTTGACTGGGGAGCCTGTGTCTTCTGTGGATGGGACTGACATGGGTGGGAGCATTGGGGCTGGGGCTCCTGAGTAGAGTGGGAAGGCAGTGGAAACCTATGTCTGTGAGAGCAATAGGTTTGCCACTTAGGCTCAGTCGAAAACCTCCTAGTACAGGAGGATGAAGCTAGAGGCTGTCGAGAGTGGGACTGAATGGTATCAGTATGTTTCTTAATGAGATCTGCGTCGTCCTCCACCTTTGTCCCCAAAATTATGATCTTCTTGGCACAGTACATCCACTAACCTATCCTGAACCACTGGTTCCAGGTCAGAGGCATGTAACCATGAGAGTCTGAACATCCCTACACCCATAATGGAGAGTCTGGATGCAATATCAAAAGTATTATAAGCGCCTTTGGTCAGATATTTCCTGCACTCCAGCTGTTTGCTGGCCAACTGGCAAAGCTCTTTGGCCTGTGAGTCCATGAGATTTAATGTATTGCGCAGCAAAGACTTCAAGTATATGCTCATGAAGTGCTGGTAGGACTGCATGCGGTTAATGATCATCGAGGCCTGATAAACCTTCCTCCCAAACAAATCCAGAGTCTGATCCTCTCTACATTGGGGAACCAAAGCATGAGTCCTGGAACTTCTGGCTCATTTGAGAGTGGTTCGTCCACCAGGGAGTGGTGAGGCAATTGCACCCTCTTGAATCTGGGAGCCTTCGGGATACGATACTTAGTATTTAAGCCATTATAAGACAAATAAGATGGACTTGGTAAAATCACTGCTTATTTCTACGATAAGCAGCATAAAGTCTGGGATCTTGCCAGATATAGTAGATATAGTAGAATTGGAAAAGGTGCAGCGAAAGGTGACTAAAATGATAGCGGGGATGGGACGACTTCCCTATGAAAGATTAAGGAGGCTAGGGCTATTCAGCTTGGAGAAGAGACGGCTGAGGGGAGACATGATAGAGGTATATAAAATAATGAGTAGAGTGGAACAGGTGGATGTGAAGCGTCTGTTCACGCTTTCCAAAAATACTAGGACTAGGGGGCATGCGATGAAACTACAGTGTAGTAAATTTAAAACAAATCGGAGAAAATGTTTCTTCACCCAACGTATAATTAAACTCTGGAATTCGTTGCCGGAGAAAGTGGTGAAGGCGGTTAGCTTAGCAGAGTTTAAAAAGGGGTTAGACGGTTTCCTAAAGGACACGTCCATAAACCGCTACTAAATGGACTTGGGAAAAATCCACAATTCCGGGAATAACATGTATAGAATGTTTGTACGTTTGGGAAGCTTGCCAGGTGCCCTTGGCCTGGATTGGCTGCTGTCATGGACAGGATGCTGGGCTCGATGGACCCTTGGTCTTTTCCCAATATGGCATTACTTATGTACTTATGATACTTGTGACCTGAATTGGCCAGTGTTGGAAACAGGATAATGGACTTGATGGTCCTTTGGTCTGTCCCACTATGGCAATGCATATGTTCTTATGTTTTTATCCACCTTCTTTGGTACAACATGCACTAAGAGGGGAGATTCCCAGTTCCTCGTTAGTGCATCTTTAAGGATAGGGTGTAACAGAACTGTGACCCTTTCCTTAGGAGAAGATTCATAGTCTTGTAGTCCAGTACAAATAACGTCTCTGCCCTAGTCTCTTCCTCTATCTCCAGTTTAAATAGGATGGCTGAAGCCATCTCCTTCACAAAACCTGTGAATGAGAGACTTATGCCTGTCTTGAAATGGGAGGGGTCAGAAGAGACTCCATATAACTTCTCCAAGAAGTAATGTGGATTTTCATCTGACCTCCCATAGCAGTCCAAGTCCAACTCCTCAGAATACTCCAGATAAGTAGAGTGAATCTGTATCCGCCCTGGCTCAGTGGAACCATGTCCATGCCCCGGAGGGCACCGAGGTACAGCTATTTTCTCAGACCCCAGAAAAGCTTCCTCCCCCAATGTAGAGAATGGTATTGCGTGGGTTGATGTCGACATCCTTCGAGGCACTGGCATCGAAGACCACACCACAGGCAGACTAGGGGCCTAAGGAAGGAATTGAGGCTGGTGCAAGTGCCCTCAATGCCTTAGTGGCATGCAGCTAAAACATCTGAGCCAGCTCCTTCCTCAGCATATCGCTGTATTACTCAAGGCTCTGCAGCTGGTTCAGAGACAGCCTGATGTTATCAATAGAAATCAAACAAAATAAAACATGGAAAAGAAAATAAGATGATACCTTTTTTATTGGACATAACTTAATACATTTCTTGATTAGCTTTCGAAGGTTGCCCTTCTTCCTCAGATCGGAAATAAGCAAATGTGCTAGCTGACAGTGTATATAAGTGAAAACATTCAAGCATTACTATGACAGTCTGACAGGGTGGGAGGAGGGGGGTGGGTAGGAAGTATGCATGGGGACATCAAAGCATATCATTGATATTCTAACAGGATGGGTGTGGATAGGTGAGGGGAGGGTGATCAACAGAGACATACAGCTTTATGGTTTATAATGGGCTAGGAACCCCAGATCCTTGTTAAGTCCTTTCTGTTGGGTGTTAAAATATTCAATCATTCTGACTTCAAAGGTCTTACGTTCTTGTATGGTTTTAAAGTTACCTTTCAGGATTCTCACTGTGAAGTCACTGGTACAGTGTCCTGGTCCTGTAAAATGTTGACCAACAGGCGTGGGAACCCTGCTGGCACCAGTATTGTTCATATGATGTCTATGTAAATTGAATCTTGTCTTAAGATTTCCAAAGGGAAATCATGCCAAACGAATCTCATTAAATTCTTTGATTGGGTGACAGGAGAATTGAATCAGGGACAAGCTATAGACGTAATCTACTTAGATTTCAGCAAAGCTTTTGACACGGTTCCCCACAGGAGGCTTTTAAATAAACTGGATGGGCTGAAGATAGGACCCGAAGTGGTGAACTAGATTAGGAACTGGTTGACGGACAGACACCAGAAGGTGGTGGTTAATGGAATTCGCTTTGAAGAGGGAAAGGTGAGTAGTGGAGTGCCTCAAGGATCGGTGCTGGGGCCAATTCTGTTCAATATATTTGTGAGTGACATTGCAGAAGGGTTAAAAGGTAAAGTTTGCCTATTTGCGGATGATACTAAGATCTGTAACAGAGTGGACACCCCGGAAGGAGTGGAAACATGAAAAAGGATCTAAGGAAGCTAGAAGAATGGTCTAAGGTTTGGCAATTAAAATTCAATGCGAAGAAATGCAAAGTGATGCACTTAGGGAATAGAAATCCATGGGAGATGTATGTGTTAGGCGGTGAGAGTCTGATAGGTACGGACAGGGAGAGGGATCTTGGGGTAATAGTATCTGAGGATTTGAAGGCGACGAAACAGTGTGACAAGGCGGTGGCCGAAGCTAGTAGCCTGCAAAGAGGTGGGATAATGTGGGATACAAATGCAATAAATAAATAAATAAGGTTGTTAGGCTGTAAAGAGAGAGGTGTGACCAGCAGAAGAAATGGGGTGTTGATGCCCCTGTATAAGTCGTTGGTGAGGCCCCACCTAGAGTATTGTGTTCAGTTTTGGAGGCCGTATCTTGCGAAGGATGTAAAAAGAATTGAAGCGGTGCAAAGAAAAGCTACGAGAATGGTATGAGAATTGCGTTACAAGACGTATGAGGAGAGACTTGCTGACCTGAACATGTATACCCTGGAGGAAAGGAGGAACAGGGGTGATATGATACAGACGTTCAAATATTTGAAAGGTATTAATCTGCAAACGAACCTTTTCTGGAGATGCGAAGGCGGTAGAATGAGAGGACATGAAATGAGATAGAAGGGGGGCAGACTCGAGAAAAATGCCAGGAAGTATTTTTTCACAGAGAGAGTGGTGGATGCTTGGAATGCCCTCCCGCGGGAGGTGGTGTAGATGAAAACGGTAACGGAATTCAAACATGTGTGAGATAAACATAAAGGAATCCAGTTCAGAAGGAATGGATCCTCAGGAGCTTAGCCGAGATTGGGTGGCAGAGCTGGTGGTTCGGAGGCGGGGATAGCGCCGGGCAGACTTATACGGTTTGTGCCAGAGCCGGTGGTGAGAGGCGGGGATGGTGGTTGGGAGGCGGGGATAGCGCTGGGCAGACTTATACAGTCTGTGCCAGAGCCGGTGGTGGGAGGCGGGGATAGCGCTGGGCAGACTTATACGGTTTGTGCCAGAGCCGGTGGTGGGAGGCAGGGATAGTGCTGGGCAGACTTATATGGTCTGTGCCAGAACCGGTGGTGGGAGGCGGGGCTGGTGGTTGGGAGGCGTGGATAGTGCTGGGCAGACTTATATGGTCTATGCCCTGAAAAAGACAGGTACAAATCAAAGTAAGGTATACACAAAAAGTGGCAAATATGAGTTTATCTTGTTGGGCAGACTGGATGGACCGTGCAGGTCTTTTTCTGCCGTCATCTACTATGTTACTATATTATGTATGTTAAATTAAGTTCCTCAATCTTGAGTGTCAAAAAGGGGCAGGGCTCAATTCGAGGTCGGTGCTCAGGCCTAAAGAGCTACACGAAAAAGAGAGAAAGCTTGAAAAGCCATAATCTAATAAAATAAAGGGAAAGATACTGAAAATAAAAAATATGAAGAAAATGGGAAGGCACTGAAAAAATATCTGCTAATATGCACTGAAGAGACACCACAAAAACGCAATGTCTCAGCTCCATGGGGGAAAAAACAGACTGAGGAACCTGCTTTCGTGCATCAGGCGGGAAGATTCATGCGCATGCATGGTGGGATGCAGCTAGAAATTTCTACTTGCTGTATACACTAGGCAGTGTATGCACCGGGTTTCGTCGGATTACATCCTATATAATAATTCTCACCTCCAACGTTCTGTGCTTGGGACCGTGGCTCCTTGGCTGGAGGTGGTCTGTGAGGCAGACACGCACTGACGTCAAAACAGCTGATTGCAAGGCAAGGGGAGGTTCCCTACTCCTCCTACTGCCTCGGAATCAGCTGTCACCCCCCCCCCCCCCGCTCTATGGCCCCCTCGAAACCCACCCCCTCCCGCGAACCTGTCGATCCCCCCCCCCCCCGCGGGAACGCCGAAAACTGCCGCCGCCGTTGTTGTACTACCTTCCCTTCCCGTAGGTTGTTGAATCATCTTAGAAAGTTGCGCGTGTTTCCCTACTCCTCCTACTGCCTCGGAATCAGCTGTCACCCCCGCTCTATGGCCCCCTCGAAACCCACCCCCTCCCGCGAACCTGTCGATCCCCCCCCCCCCCCCCCCCGCCGGAACGCCGAAAACTGCTGCCGCCGTTGTTGTACTACCTTCCCTTCCCGTAGGTTGTTGAATCATCTTAGAAAGTTTAACTCCGTGCGTCTGACGTCAGACGCACGGAGTTAAACTTTCTAAGATGATTCAACAACCTACGGGAAGGGAAGGTAGTACAACAACGGCGGCGGCAGTTTTCGGCGTTCCGGCGGGGGGGGGGGGATCGACAGGTTCGCGGGAGGGGGGGGAAGAAAAAAAAAACCCATGTTGGGGGGGGAGAAGAGGGTGGCCAACCACAGCATGGATGCGAGCGGGGGGGGGGGGGAAAGAGGCCGGCCCAGGCTGGCACATGGAAGAGAGAGGAGCATGGATGCGAGGGGGGGGGGTCATGGAAGGGAGAGAGGGGACTTGCTGGAAAAGGATGAATGGAGGCGGCAGGGGACAGAGGAGCATGGATGGCCATGGATTGGGAGGGCAGGCGTCAGGGAGAGAGGGCAATTGCTGGATAGGGAAAATGGAGGGGCCAGGTGACAGATGAGCATGGATGGGCATGGATTGGAAGGGCAGGACTCAGGGAGAGGGGAATTGCTGGATAGGGATGAATGGAGGGGACAGATGGGCATGGATGGATATGGATTGCAGGGCAGGCCTCAGGCAGAGAGGGGAAATGCTGGATAGGGAAAAATGGAGGGGCCAGGTGACAGATGAGCATGGATGGGCATGGATTGGAAGGGCAGGACTCAGGGAGAGGGGAATTGCTGGATAGGGATGCATGGATGGATATGGATTGCAGGGCAGGCCTCAGGCAGAGAGGGGAAATGCTGGATAGGGAAAAATGGAGGGGCCAGGTGACAGAGGAGCATGGATGGGCATGGATTGGAAGGGCAGGACTCAGGGAGAGGGGAATTGCTGGATAGGGATGAATGGAGGGGACAGATGGGCATGGATGGATATGGATTGCAGGGCAGGCCTCAGGCAGAGAGGGGAATTGCTGGATAGGGATGAATGGAGGGGCCAGGTGACAGAGGAGCATGGATTGGACTCACACTTTCACTCTGACTCTCAAACAGTCACTCTCACATACACTCTCCCAAACATACACACTCCGAGGAAAACCTTGCTAGCAGCGCCCGTTTCATTTGTGTCAGAAACGGGCCTTTTTTACTAGTTATCCACAGGGGCGTATCTGAACTGCGGCGGTAGGGGGGGCCAGGGCCAGAGAGGGGGGGCACATTATAGCCCCCCCCCCCCCGCCGCCGCCATTGCCGATCCCCCTCCCCCCAGCCGCTGCCATTGCTAACCCTCCCCCTCCGTTGCTCGCCTACCTTCGCTGGCGGGGGACCCCAACCCCCGCCAGCCGAGGTCCGCGTCCTCCTGCCGCTGCCGGCTGCCTTTGGTCCTTTAATTCTTCCATTGAAGCTGGCGCCGACGAAAAAGTTTCTTTTGAATCTGACATCGCTGCACGTTGCACGTTGTACGTGCAGGACGTCAGACTCAGAAACAATTTCTGAGTCTGACGTCCTGCACGTACAACGTGCAGCGACGTCAGACTCAAAAGAAACTTTCGTCGGCGCCAGCTTCAATGGAAGAATTAAAGGACCAAAGGCAGCCGGCAGCGGCAGGAGGACGCGGACCTCGGCTGGCGGGGGTTGGGGTCCCCCGCCAGTGAAGGTAGGCGAGCAACGGAGGGGGAGGGTTGGCAGCGGTAGGGGGGTCCAGGGCGAAATCTGCGGGGGCCCAGGCCCCTGAGGCCCCACGCAGATACGCCCCTGGTTATCCATATTTGAGAGTACTAATGACCTATTTGTCCTCAGAGAATACAGTTTAAACTTTTCTTAACATTTCTTTGGTTAATAATATTAATTTATTTTATTTCTGCATTTGTACCCCACATTTTCCCACCTAATGGTAGGTTCAGTGTCTGAAACTACGGGAAGACAGGAATGTCAAGGGTAGAGGGAAGAAAAGGCATGCGTGGGGAGGAGGCGACCAAGGGAGAGCACAAGTATACTTGGGTGAATGAGTGTAATTGTTTATGGAAGCTGTGTTGTAAGATGGATGAAGGAAAACCTGTTAACCTTAGTTTTCAACTGTAGAGCCAGAGTGCGAGATGGATGGGCTTAGCTGGAGGGGGGGAGGGGCTCATCTGGGCACTTATGGTTATCACATGCAGTCTATCAACAAAATGAAAGGAAATGATTAAACTCAAACTTGCCACTTTATATGTGGCTAGTATTCACTCCCCCAGAAAAAGAACTAAGAAGTCTTAGGAGAGATTCTTCCTAGAAACACTCCTCATTTCTACCAAACATGGGGAACCACAGAAAGACTGGGTGGAGGAATTGAGCTGCTCCATATTTAATTCTCAACAGAGGGGGATTGCTATATTAATTGAAAAACAGGTTCCTTATGAACTGCATAAACAAATACTGGATCCATGAAGGCGATTGATTCCTCAGAATGATGGGGAAGGTCTGGGGTCAAAAACGCCTATTGTGTATTGTTTATGCACCCAATATTTTAAACCATAGATTCTTTTTAAAACTTGTGGCAAAAGTGATGGCATACAATTATCGCATAATACATGGAGAATGCTTGGTAGGACTGTGAACGAACAAATTAGCAAGCGTAGGTGCGCTCCACAACATGCTAGGAAGTGACCCTCAGGGGTAAGCCTTTCCTCGGCTGAGAGGTGCCCAGCTCTACCACCGGCTGCCTTATTCACTTGTTCAGAACCCTTA
This sequence comes from Microcaecilia unicolor, assembly GCF_901765095.1. Lineage (NCBI taxonomy): Eukaryota > Metazoa > Chordata > Amphibia > Gymnophiona > Siphonopidae > Microcaecilia > Microcaecilia unicolor. The sequence goes on from NC_044037.1 coordinate 147,829,861, forward strand.
TTTTATCATCCTCACTTTAATATTCCCTTATCTCTTGTTTGTCTGTCCTAATTAGATTGTAAGCTCTGTCGAGCAGGGACTGTCTCTTCATGTTCAAGTGTACAGCACTGCGTACGTCTAGTAGCGCTTTAGAAATGATAAATAGTAGTAGTAGTTTTGTGAGATCACATACTGGGATACACTGCTAGAAAGAAAAATAGAGGAATAGAGAGCTCCTGCAGTTGTCTAGAGAGTGGCAGCATTTGAGACAGCTCAACATTATTTAGCTCACACCAGTACTTAAGCAGGAAATGATAGAGGTGAAACAGAAGTTAGATGACTTAGGGGCTCATTTTCATAGCACTTAGACTTACAAAGTTCCATAGGTTAATATGGAACTTTGTAAATCTAAGTGCTTTGAAAATACACCTCTTACTGACTCAGTGGGTGACTAGAAACATTTACTTTCAGAAATCTAATCTGCGTCAGTGGGGTAATAAGACTGGAAATTGCTGGCCAACTTAGACCATATGGAGGGGAAAGATGATAGTGTCCACAAAATAGCAGAAACTGAGCAGCAATTCTTGCTTTTTTATGAAGATCTTTACAAGGCAGGACTACTCAATCAGGCAGCTAGAAATAACCCCTAACCCTGCTGATGTTAATAGAGGACCAATTAGGGACTCTCCATGAAACCTATTTCAGAGGGGGCATGAGACTGACAATAAAGCATTTGAAGCTGGCTATATCTCTGGGGCCGGATGGTTTGGATTGAGAGTTTTATAAAAAAAATTAGCAGACCAGGTAGTGGGTACCATCTGAGATATATGCAGTGGGATACTGGAGGATATACTATTAGGGCTGACCCAGAACCAAGCATATATAACTGTGCTCTTCAAACCTGGAAGAGCTCTTCACTAACTGGGGTCCTATAGACCTGTCTTACTCCTTAGTCAGTATTAGAGTCAACATGGATTTAGTGAAGGGAATTCTTGTCTCACCAATCTATTACATTTCTTTGAAGGGGTGAACAAACATGTGGATAAAGGTGAGCCGGTTAATATTGTGTATCTGGATTTTCAGAAGGTGTTTGACAAAGTACCTCATGAAAGACTCCAGATGAAATTGGAGAGTCAAAAAATAGGAGGTAATGTTCTATTGTGGATTAAAAACTGGTTAAAAGATAGAAAACAGTGAGTAGGGTTAAATGGTCAGTATTCTCAATGGAGAAGGATAGTTAGTGGGGTTCCCCAGGGGTCTGTGCTGGGACTGCTGCTTTTTAACATATTTATAAATGACGTAGAGATGGGAGTAACTAGTGAGATAATTAAATTTGCTGATGACACAAAGTTATTCAAAGTCGTTAAATCGCGGGAGGATTGTGAAAAATTACAAGAGGACCTTACGAGACTGAGAGACTGAGTGTCTAAATGGCAGATAACGTTTAATGTGAGCAAGTGCAAATTGATGCATGTGGGAAAGAGGAACCCAAATTATAGCTACGTCATGCAAGGTTCCACGTTAGGAGTCACAGACCAAGAAAGGGATCTAGGTGTCGTAGTTGATGATACGTTAAAACCTGCTCAGTGTGCTGCTGCGGCTAAGAAAGCATATATAATGTTAGGTATTATTAGGAAAGGAATGGAAAACAAAAATGAGGATGTTATAATGCCTTTGTATCGCTCCATGGTGCGACTACACCTCGAATATTGTGTTCAATTCTGGTCACTGCATCTCAAAAAAGATATAGTGGAATTAGAAAAGGTGCAGAGAAGGGCAACGTAAATGATAAAGGGGATGGGACGACTTCCCTATGAGGAACGGCTAAAGTGGCTAGGTCTCTTCAGCTTGGAGAGAAGGCAGCTGAGGGGAGATATGATAGAGGTCTGTAAAATAATGAGTGGAGTTGAACAGGTAGACGTGAAGCGTCTGTATACGCTTTCCAAAAATACTAGGACTAGGGGGCTTGCGATGAAGCTACAAAGTAGTAAATTTAAAACAAATCGGAGAAAATATTTCTTCACTCAGTGTGTAATTAAACTCTGGAATTCGTTGCCAGAGAATGTGGTAAAGGCGGTTAGCTTAGCAGAGTTTTAAAAAGGTTTGGACGGCTTCCTAAAGGAAAAGTCCATAGACCATTTTTAAATTGGACTTGGGAAAAATCCACTATTTCTGCATTACAACTTTAACTGTCATTTTATTATTGATCCCATTATAACTAATGCTTTATCTCATTTGTTACATATATTCTTCTGTAATTATTAATTGTATCTTTACTCTGCTATGGCAATAACCAGGGCGGAATATTGTAAGCCAAATTGAGCCTGCAAATAGGTGGGAAAATGTGGGATACAAATGCAACAAATAAATAAATAAGCAGTATATAATGTTTTGTACTTTTTTGGAATCTTGCCAGGTATTTGTGACCTGGATTGGCCACTGTAGGAAACAGGATGCTGGGCTTGATGGACCTTTGGTCTGTCCCAGTATGGCAATACTTATGTACTTAGAGGCTATACTGGCATTCAGGTTGAATGCTTACCCACCTTTATTAATGAGGACCATATGGGGTTTGTCCCAAGGCAGTATGCCTCTATGAAACTCTTGAAGGTATTAACAGCTTTACACTCATGCAGAGGCCAGATGGGAGAATCAGCTGTTGCTAGCCTAGATGTAGAGAAACCCTTTGATAAAATCTCTTGGCCATACTTTGTTCCAGGCATAGGCGGTCGGTGGCCCAACTGTTTGGGGAGGCTAAAGGGGGCGGGGTTAAGGGTGGGGCCAGGGGTGGAGCTTAAATCCATAATTGTCTGATAACACACAGAAAAAATAAATAAAAATAAGTCACAATTATTACCTTTTATTAAATTTAGATATTAGATATGTATCATATGTAAAGAATAAAGTGGTTGCTCAAAGCATATTCTAAGCACAATCGTTCAACTGCAAAACACTATGCACAGCTTTGTGCAAAAACACACTCAGAACCTTACTGTACCATAAATATTACACTGGGCAGAACCTAATACACCAATATACCACCCATACGGAAAATGCAGACCGTCAACAATATGAAACAAGGGATCATATCATCACAATTCTCATGTAGAGCCACAAAACACCCTAATTCATGTTTAATGTGGGATAAAATGCCAAAAATAAGTAAATAAATATAAACTTTTAATGTTGAGCACCTGATTCTCAAAGTGGACATATTCCAAACACTATAATGAAAATAAAATGATCTTTTCTACCTTTGTTGTCTGGTGACTATTTCTGATCATGCTGGCCCAGTATCCGATTCTGCTGCTATCTGTCCTCAGTGCAGGTCAGGAAGTCATCCTCCTTAAATATCTCCCTGGCAACCCAGGACACCTCCAGCCAACCCCCCCCCCTCCCCCCCTCCAGCTCTCCCAGCAGTAAGGTAAACAAACCATAAACCAATTTCTACAACTGGTTACACAAGGCTAGAGGGCTTTCACTGCAGCTCCTGCTGTGAGGATGGAGGTAAATCAACAATTTAAACCTCTCAGAGCACAGCAGGGGAGGCTTAGCCGCTCCAAGCCTCTTGTACCCGGCGCCTATGGTTCCAGGTCCTTGAACAATTTGGATTCTAAGGGGCGTTTGTGAAGTGGGTGTGAGCACTGTATACTCATACAACTGACAGAATTTTAGTTATAATTTGTAAACTGCTTTGGTTGTACAGTAGAAAGGCAGTATATCAAATGTATTACCCTTAGCCTTAGTGGGCAGCTAACCCTTAATTTTTAACTGCATCAAGGGATGTGGCAAGGATGTCCACTGTCCTCTCTCCTGTTTTTATTAGCTGTAGAATCCATAGCCACCAAAATAAAACAGGAAGAGGGATAAAGGGAATCCAGCTAGAATGACAGGAGTGTCATGTAAGTCTGTGTGTGGATGACATATTGAGCAGGTGAGACACTCACTTGGGCCGATTATGACACTGATAACTTTGTGCAATTCTCAGAATTATAAATTAATTCCAGCAAATCAGAATTACTATTATTAGGAGCAGGAAGAAAAGAGCAATGACACCAGGAGCTACCTATCCCACCAACATACAAACCTTTGAAATACTTTGGAATATATGTTTTTGTGTCAACCGTTAGCACCTAAATAAGAGGAATATTACTGACACCATAGAAAAGCTGTGATGGTTGTTGTTGATGGTGTTAGTACCCAAGGTATTGTACCCATTGCAAATAATGCCACTCTGAATTTAAAAAAAAAGATGATAATGGTATTAAACCTGTAAGTAGAAAGTAGGATACCCCAAATTAATATTAGAAAGAGAGAGAGAGGTGGCTTGGGCCTCCCTGATCTCAGAACATATAATATAGCAGCATTACTTTGTTTGATTCATGGGATCTGCACAGCAGATGAAAATATTCCCTTTGCATTTTTTATGCCTATGATAGAAATACTGGAGCACTGAAGACTCATGCTAAGTGTGCTTCAAAAGTACTTCTGAGGCTTTTTCCTTCCTGTGGGCTCTGTTTACTAAGGTGCGCTAGCGTTTTTAGCGCATGCAGAAAATTAGTTCGCGCTAACTGTGTAGGCACCCATAGGAATATTGTGCTCGGCTTAGTAAACAGGGCCCTATGTTTGCATGATAAGATTGAACGATTACTAATTTGACATGTTTGATTATAAAAGACACCTAGTAGTATATGCTTATTGACAAGACTCTGACAGAATTGTCTGGGTTAGTTTTTGTGATGTTTATGTCTTGATTACTAACCTCCTTTGTAATAATTTAGACATTTGCCCAGACTAGCGCTGTTGAGTTAGCTGACTATTTCTGTAATAAAGTACTAACACTCCATAAGTTTTTTGAGCAAATGCCTTGTTTTGACTCTGTTTAAAGGAGAATTCTCTTACCCTTTTGTGCGCAGTAGGTAAAATTTAGTTGCTGTTTAATGAGGTCACTCTGGAAAAAGTGAAGACAGTGGTGTCCAAAGCTGCTAATTCTTTCTGCCTACTGGATTGTTGCCCAAATATCTTGATAAAACAACCTTCTATGAAAGAGCTCTTGTGGATAACACATCTTATGAAATCCTAAGCAAGGGAAGTCAGGTTGTATTACTACAATTTGAGTTATCAACTGCATATAACATGGTTGACCACACAGTAACATAGTAAGTGATAGCAGATAAAGACCTGAACAGTCCATCCAGTCTGCCCAACAGTCACACTCGTTATCAAGTTGTGATGAAACCAGCAATGAATGTGATATATAATACTTGATCATTGTCTCTTTGGTATTTCTGGGACATAGACCGTAGAAGTCCACCCGGCCCTGTCCTTAGGTTCCAACTACTGAAGTTGCCGTCGAAGTCCACTCCAGCCTATCTAAATTCATCTTGTCATTTGTGAGACATAAAAGTCTGCCTGGCAGTGTCCTCACATTTCAAATTGCTGGAGTTTCTGTTGAAGCCCTCTCCAGCCCATCCTAAACCACGAATTACTTTTGCTTAGATTATCTGAATGTGGCATTGGAGGTACAGTGCTTGAATGGTTTAAAACATTTCTGAGGCGTGCAGTATGTCCCTTGGCTGTAATTTTGATAGAAGCCTGCATGGAGTCTTTTCCTGGCTTGGAATATGAGGCATCTGCAAAGCGAGCCTCCAAAATACAAAACAAAAAAACCCTACTGCAATCCCGATCCTTAAATCCCGTCCGGGATTTCAATCTTGCTTCTCAAAAGAAAAATTAATAATATCTCCTGATACTCTGTTAGAAAAAAAACAGTTCTGCCATAAGGTAAAGCACTGTGCAGTTTGTATTTCTAATATGTAACCCAAGAAGAAAAGGCAGACTTCAGCCTTCCTTCCTTTGGCACACAGCTTGTTTAACCCTTTTCTTCAGTATAACTTGAAACGTAACTTTACAAGTCCTCCTCCACCCTGTCACAGCTCAGAGCAGAGTCCTATCTCCAGGACAAACACCAAATGGTAGCCACAGCCTTACTGTGGTTTATCAAATAAAGTTAATTTCTCAGTTCCCAACAGTTCAGTTCACAGTTCAAATAGTCCAGCAATAGTTAATAGCTTTTCACACTGCTTTGCTGACAGCCCCAGTGTAGTTTCAGCTGGGGCTTGTCCCCCACCTCCCACTTTACCAGTTAAACTGGCTCCAGTTCTCCCAGGGGGACTGGGTGAAGAGGAAAAAAAAAACAATTGAAAAGTTTATCCAGTCACTGAAGCTTAATGCAGCTGGTTTCCTTCACTCCTCCAGTGCTACCTTCATTTGCTCCTCCTCTTCAGGGATTGTGATCTCTGGAGTAGTTTGACACACTGCCTGATCAGCCCACTCTATCTCTGTTTCCTCACTTCCTACTTCATATTAGCCCATGGGGACCCATCCCTCTACCAGCTGCAGCCTTTATCCATATTATACTTTTTAGTCAGCTAGGGTGCCTGGGCTAAATCAGAATCCTGGTTTGTCTTTAAGGATTTTCCCTGATATTGCATGGAACCTGTCTGTCTGGAATCCTTCTCCTGTTGCCAGGCCAGGTTTTCCCTCTCCCTCCAAAACCTGTGCTGTGGCCAGGGATAATACAAGTGGGAACTTTCCCTGCTCTGCCTGCCAGCTGTTCCTTGCCAAATCCAAAGGCCACTACTCCATCCTCATCCTCCTCGACCTATCCACCGCTTTTGACACTGTCAATCACAATTTACTTTTTGCCACACTGTCCTCACTTGGGTTCTAGGGCTCTGTCCTCTCCTGGTTCTCCTCTCATCTCTCCCACCATACCTTCAGAGTACATTCTCATGGTTCTTCCTCCACCTCCATCCCGCTCTCTGTTGGAGTTCCTCAGGGATCTGGCCTTGGTCCCCTTCTTTTTTCAATCTACACCTCTTCCCTGGGCTCCCTGATCTCATCTCACGGTTTCCAATATCATCTTTATGCCGATGACACCCAGCTTTATCTCTCCACACCAGACATCACTGCGGAAACCCAGGCCAAGGTATCGGCCTGCTTATCCGACATTGCTGCCTGGATGTCCAACCGCCACCTGAAACTGAACATAGCCAAGACCGAGCTTATTGTCTTCTCACCCAAACCCACTTCTCCTCTCCCTCCACTCTCTATCTCAGTTGATAACACCCTCATCCTCCCCGTCTCATCTGCCCGCAACCTCGGAGTCATCTTCGACTCCTCCCTCTCCTTCTCTGCGCATATCCAGCAGATAGCCAAGACCTGTCGCTTCTTCCTCTATAACATTAGCAAAATTCACCCTTTCTTCTCCGAGCACACCACCCGAACTCTCATCCACTCTCTCATTACCTCTCGCCTTGACTACTGCAACCTACTCACTGGCTTCCCACTTAGCCATCTATCCCCCCTTCAGTCCGTTCAGAACTCTGCTGCACGTCTTATCTTCCGCCTCAACCGATATACTCATATCACCCCTCTCAAGTCACTGCACTGGCTTCCGATTAGGTACCGCATACAGTTCAAGCTTCTCCTACTAACCTACAAATGCACTCAATCTGCAGCCCCTCCCTACCTCTCTACTTTCATCTCCCCCTACGTTCCTACCCGTAACCTCCGCTCTCAAGACAAATCCCTCCTTTCAGTACCCTTCTCCACTACCGTCAACTCCAGGCTCCGCTCTTTCTGCCTCGCCTCACCCCATGCTTGGAATAAACTCCCTGAGCCCATTCGCCAGGCCCCCCTCCCTGCCCATCTTCAAATCCTTGCTCAAAGCCCACCTCTTCAATGTCGCCTTCAGCACCTAACCACCATACCTCTATTCAGGAAATCTAGACTGCCCCAACTTGACATTTCGTCCTTTAGATTGTAAGCTCCATTGAGCAGGGACTGTCCTTCTTTGTTAAACTGTACAGCACTGCGTAACTCTAGTAGCGCTCTAGAAATGTTAAGTAGTAGTAGTAGTAGCTTTAGGCGGAACCCAGGAGTCATTACAAGAGTCACTCTTATGCTGTGAGAAAAGATGGAACCATTTGTAAATTCTGGTGTCCACTATGTGGAGTTCCTTAGGACTCCCTCCGTCACCTATTCTTTTTAACATCTTCACGTGTTCTTTGAGATCTGTGATATTGGACTTGGAGGAGTACCTGTACTCCTACGTGGACGATATATTTTTTAGACTTACTCTACCAACTGATTCACTGCAGTTGCAAGCAAAGATTTTGTCTTGTGTAGAAAAGACTGAGTCCTGGACCTGTTCTAATAAGTCAAAACTGAATAAAATTATCTGCATGAGAAATAATTCCCCTACTATTTCTTCTATTATTTTGAATTGGAAAGATAGCTTAGACATAAACTCAGCAAAGATTTTAGGCTTTATAGTTGACTCATCTGTCTTTTGAAGTTCAAGTAAATCACTTATATAAGAAGTGTTTCTTCAGGTTGAAACAGTTGAAGACTATTTGTCACTATTTTAATGATACCCATTTTACGTTATTAGTTCAAGCTGTGGTTCTATCTTAGTTAGACTATGCTGATTCCCTCTATTCTGGAATTTCAATAAAGTTGCTGAAAAAAATTACAACAGCAATAAGGTTAATTTTTAGAAAATCATAGTATGAACACATGACTCCATTGTTGGTTGCAGTACATTGGCTTCCAGAGAATGCCCTTATACCCCCGGATTCTATATAGTGCGCTTAGATTTAGATGCCAAAATCAGCACAGAATCTTGACACCACGCTTAACTTAATTATCTTAACAAGCTAATAAGCGCTGATAACAGCACTTAACAAGCAATAATGAGCACTAATTGCCACTGATTAGAATTTAGGCGCTTAACTCGCTAAGCGTATTCTGTAATGAAGTGTGCCAAACTTCTAACACGTTGAGGCAAAAAAGGGCATGGTTACCGGCGGGGAAATGGGCATTTCATGGGTGTTCCAAAATTTAGGCACCAAGTTATAGAATATGGCCCAGTGCGCCTAGATCTACATGCTGAGATTTACACCAGGTTTTCGTTGGCGTAAATGGATGTGCATAGATATCGGCGCTGGAATATCAACTAAGCATATTCTATAATAAGCACCTAAATCTAGGTGGCGATTATAGAATACGCTTGAGTCGACATTGATTTCAGCGCCAATTTTTTTAAGCGCCATATATAGAATCTCCTCCATAATGTACAAGCTAGCATGTCTGATATTTAACATACCTGTATAGCTTAGCACCAGAAGGTATGACAGAATTAATTCAAATTCTATTTGGAAGGAGGACATCCAGGTTACAGTGCACTTTAACATTGATGTTCCCTTCTTTCAAGGGAATAAAATATAAGAGATTACTTGAAACTGCGTTGTAGCTTCCTGTTTCTGTCGAACTACAGTCATCTCATGAGATGTTTTGCAAGAATGCCGCAAGACTCTCAAGACTACTACTACTTATCATTTCTATAGTGCTACTAGACGTACGCAGCGCTGTGCACTTGAACATGAAGAGACAGTCCCTTACAATCTAAGTCAGCATTATTTCAGAGATTTTTAAATTTAATTTTAATGGCTGGTAATATTAGATTGTTAATTGAAAGGGAAATTGTTGTATTGAATTATTTTTCCCTTTTTTAAACTGTTTTGGACCCTATATTTTGGGATAATTAGTGTATATAACATTTAGATTGGATTAGAATGGGATTATAGCTTGTTATTGTTTGGGGGTGATACCTCGCTTAAGTCAGCACAGGAATTACATCCAATGTCAAAAGAAAATGTATTCATTTTGCTATTAATGAAAAAGGTGATCTCCTATTAATGAAAAAGGTGATCCTACAGTTTTGGGTGTCAGATGAAGACCCACCTTTGAAAGGGTGGGTCAACGGGATGAATGCTATATCATAGTAACATAGTAAAATAGTAGATGATGGCAGAAAAAGACCTGCATGGTCCATCCAGTCTGCCCAACAAGATAAACTCATATGTGCTACTTTTTGTGTATACGTTACCTTGATTTGTACCTGTCCTTTCAGGGCTCAGACCGTGTAAGTCTGCCCAGCACTATCCCCGCCTCCCAACCACCAGCCCCGCCTCCCACCACCGGCTCTGCCACCCAATCTCGGCTAAAAGGATCCATTCTTTCTGAACAGGATTCCTTTATGTTTATCCCATGCGTGCTTGAATTCTGTTACCGTTTTCATTTCCACCACCTCCCGCGGGAGGGCATTCCAAGCATCCACTACTCTCTCCGTGAAAAAATACTTTCTGACATTTTTCTTCAGTCTGCCCCCCTTCAATCTCATATCATGTCCTCTCGTTCTACCTCCTTCGCATCTCCAGAAAAGGTTCGTTTGCGGATTAATACTTTTCAAATATTTGAACGTCTGTATCATATCAACCCTGTTTTTCCTTTCTTCCAGAGTATACATGTTCAGGTCATCAAGTCTCTCCTCATACGTCTTGTAACGCAAATCCCTTACCATTCTCATAGCTTTTCTTTGCACCGCTTCAATTCTTTTTTCATCCTTCGCAAGGTACGGCCTCCAAAACTGAACACAATACTCTAGGTGGGGCCTCACTTATACAGGGGCATCAACACCCCCTTTCTTCTGCTGGTCACACCTCTCTCTATACAGCCTAACAACCTTCTAGCTACTGCCACCGCCTTGTCACACTGTTTCTTCGCCTTCAGATCCTCAGATACTATCACTCCTAGATCCCTCTCCCCGTCCGTTCCTATCAGACTCTCCCCGCCTAACACATACATCTCCCGAGGATTACTATTCCCTAAGTGCATCACTTTGCATTTCTTCGCATTGAATTTTAATTGCCAAACCTTAGACCATTCTTCTAGCTTCCTCAGATCCTTTTTCATGTTTTCCACTCCCTCTGGGGTGTCCACTCCGTTACAGATCTTAGTATCATCCGCAAATAGGCAAACTTTACCTTCTACCCCTTCGGTAATGTCACTCACAAATATATTGAACAGAATCGGTCCCAGCACCGATCCCTGAGGCACACCACTACTCACCTTTCCCTCCTCCGAGCGAATTCCATTCAGTACCACCCTCTGGCTTCTGTCCGTCAACCAGTTCCTAATCCAGTTTACCACTTCGGGTCCTATCTTCAGCCCATCCAGTTTATTTAAGAGCCTCCTGTGGGGAACCGTGTCAAAAGCTTTGCTGAAATCTAAGTAGATTACGTCTATAGCTCGTCCCTGATTCAATTCTCCTGTCACCCAATCAAAAAACTCAATGAGATTCGTTTGGCATAATTTCCCTTTGGTAAAACCATGTTGTCTCGGATTTTGCAATTTATTGGCTTTCAGGAAATTCACTATCCTTTCCTTCAGCATCGCTATCCTTTCCTTCAGCATCGCTTCCATTACTTTTCCAATAATCGAAGTGAGGCTTACTGGCCTGTAGTTTCTAGCTTCTTCCCTATCACCACTTTTGTGAAGAGGGACCACCTCCGCCGTTCTCCAATCCCTCGGAACCTCTCCCGTCTGCAAGGATATATTAAACAAATCTTTAAGAGGACCCGCCAGAACCTCTCTGAGCTCCCTCAGTATCCTGGGGTGGATCCCATCCAGTCCCATGGCTTTGTCCACCTTTAGATTTTCAAGTTGTTCATACACACACTCTTCCGTGAACGGTGCTCTATCCACTTCAATCTCTTTTGTACGTTTTGCAGTCCATCGCGGTCCTTCTCCAGGATTTTCTTCTGTGAAAACAGAACAGAAGTATCTATTTAGCAAATTTGCTTTTTCTTCATCGTTATCCACATAGCGGTTCACAGTATCTTTTAGTCTCACAATTCCCTTTTTAGTCATTCTCCTTTCACTAATATACCTGAAGAAATTTTTGTCACCCCTTCTTACATTTCTAGCCATTTGTTCTTCTGCTTGTGCTTTTGCCAGATGTATCTCAATCTTGGCTTCTTTCAGTTTCATCCGGTATTCCTCCTCGTGTTCCTTTTCTTGAGTTTTTTTGTATTTCTGGAACGCCAACTCTTTAGCCTTTATTTTCTCAGCCACTTGCTTGGAGAACCATATCGGTTTCCTTTTTCTCTTGCTTTTATTTACTTTCCTTACATAAAGGTTTGTGGCCCTATTTATAGCTTCTTTCAGCCTGGACCACTGTTCTTCCACTTCTCATATTTCCTCCCAGCCCATCATTTCCTTCCTCAGATATTCCCCCATTTTACTAAAGTTAGCACGCTTGAAATCCAGAACCTTGAGTTTAGAGTGGCCGCTCTCCACTTTAGCTGTAATATCAAACCAAAGTGTTTGATGATCACTGCTGCCCAGGTGGGCACCCACTCAGATATTTGACACGCTATCCCCATTTGTGAGCACCAGATCCAGCGTCGCTCCCTCCCTCGTGGGTTCCGTCACCATTTGTCTGAGCAAACCGCTTTGGAAAGCATCCACGATCTCTCTACTTCTTTCTGATTCCGCAGACGGAACCTTCCAATCTACATCCGGCAGATTGAAATTTCCCAGCAACAGCACCTCTCTCTTGTTTCCCAACTTTTGAATATCTGTGATCAGGTCTTTATCTAATTCCTCCAATTGTTTCGGAGGTCTGTAGACAACACCCACGTGTACAGAGGTTCTATCCTCTCTTTTTAAGGTGATCCATATCGCTTCTTCCTTTCCCCAGGTCCCTGTCATTTCGGTCGCCGTGATATCATTTCTCACATATAGAGCTACTCCTCCACCTTTACGACTCTCTCTATCCTTCCTAAATAGATTATAGCCTGGTATGTTTGCATCCCATTCATGGGAACCATTTAGCCACGTCTCTGTGATTGCAACAATGTCTAAGTCTGCCTCCAACATCAGGGCTTGAAGGTCATGAACTTTATTGCTTAGACTGCGAGCATTTGTGGCCATCGCTTTCCATGTACATTTCCTGGTATGTGCTTCAACATTTGTGATTTGGGGTTGTCTTTTCTCTTTGGGTACCTTCATATCCTTTTGTTCCAATTTCATTTCTTTCCCTTCTGCCTTAGTTCTATTTTCAGGATCATCACAGTGCTGTAATAGAGCAAAAGTATTCTGTAGGGGCAACACTTGTGAGGGCGGATGCCTCTGTGTCACATATCAAAGTCTGCCTGAGCCTACTGTGAACCATCTATTCCTAGGTAGTTTTATCCTTGGAGGCAGTGGTGTGAATTTGGCTTGATTCTGTGCTGTATGGTTTTGTGTAGTTTTAGAAGCTGCTTTAAGTGCATCTAATTCCTGTTTTACCTTACTGAGCTCCTGTTTTAAAGTAGCAAACTGATGACAGACAGGACAAGCCTTAAGTCTCCAGATAATTGGCCTTGAAACTGAAACGCCACAATTATTACAGAGAATAAAAGTCATCCTGATTTGTTGGAATGGGAATGAACAGGTATGCTATGATGGGGTTAATAGTGTGCAAGATTAACTTTACTTCTCAGCCATACATAGGCAATCAGAGGCAGTTGTAATTTGGGTGGAGTTAATTTGTAATAAGTAGAATAGTTAGGAAAGTTATTTAGGAAGTGTCAGTCTTGGGGTGGGTGGGTTGAGGGGCAGGGTGGAGGGGGTTTAAAGTTTAAAACCTGTGGAATGTGTTAGGTTTTAAAACAATCTCCAGGAAAGGAAAAAACTTCTAATACTTGCTAGCAGTTTTGAAATCTGAAATCTCCTTTTCAGATTTACAGATATCAATAAACCAGTTAGAAACAACAATCAAATCACAACAGTCAGAGCACACTATATCCAGAGCAGATTAAACAGTCAGAGCACACTATATGCAGAGCAGATTAAACAGTCAGAGCACACTATATCAGTTTATGAACTGCAGGCACAGGATCCAACTTTTCCAAATGATCGGGAGCACTCAACTCAGCACACATTCTGTAAGGAACCACCTAGTTTTAGGCAGCAGGAAAAGTGTGTAAATCACCTCTTATAGAAATACTGACAGTAAAGTATGCACCATGTTTTGATGGCGTGTACTTTCCCAGTATGTGTGTACATAGGTAGAGATTAGGTGGAACGTGCAAATTCGTTGCCGTAGAACGTGGTGAAGGCGGTTAGCTTAGCAGAGTTTAAAAAGGGATTAGACGATTTCCTAAAGGACAAGTCCATAAACCACTACTAAATGGACTTGGGAAAAATCCACAGTTCCAGGAATAACATGTATAGAATGTTTGTACGTTTGGGAAGCTCGCCAGGTGCTCTTGGCCTGGATTGGCCGCTGTCGTGGACAGGATGCTGGGCTCGATGGACCTTTGGTCATTTCCCAGTGTGGCATTACTTATGTACTTATATAATGTAAGCATATTCTGGCTAACATCTAGGTGTTTTTATACCAGCTATAGGGGCTGGTATAAGTGATTGTGTCTTAAATGTAGGTGTATTTTCTAACACTTGTGCTAGTATTCTGAAAAGAAAAGTAGGCGGGACTGATATTCAGAGCAATTTAAGCAGGCTGGAGAGGCTCTGGCCCACTTAAATCACCTGTTCCCGCCTAACTGCCGATATTGAGCTGCAGTAAATCAGGCAGTGCTGCTGAATATTGCCTTTGACCTGCCACAAAAAAGTGGACCGGCCAGGGGGCATGTTTGGGAGGAGCCGGGGCTTAAGCGGATGCCGGTGATATTCAGCTGATACCTGCATAAGCTTAAGCAGATGAATTTAGGATAGCTCAAAAGGTGTCCTAAATTCAACCGCTTAAGCGGGCCCTGGCTAAATATCAGGCTGGGACCCACATAAAGTTTGTTTGTTTGTTTGTTTAAAATTGAAGTCCCCCCTGAGCCCCCGACACATCACATCCCCTCCCTCTCCCCCTCTCAACCCGTGGCCACAAGCCACTCCCCCCTGCAAATGCCACCCATCCCCCCAACCCCCCTCCCCCGAGTCCGTAAAGTACCACAAGCTGTTGTGAAGGTGCTGCAAGGGGAAGAGCCAGGGGACTCTGCTCCTGCCCCCAGTCACCACTACTGGACCGCCAGGGATTGAGGTAGGCCTGCATGAACACCAAGGGGGGGGGGGGTTGGGATGGGGACAGGCGGCATTTGTGGGGAGGGGGGGGGTGGATTGTGGTCACGGGTTGTGAGGGGGAGAGGGAGGCTCAGGTGGATTTCATTTTTAAAAAACGCTTTTTTTTTTTTTTAATTAAAAAGAAAATTAAAAATCAACTTATGCAGTCCAGGCCCAATATTCAGCCAGGGCCGCATAACACTTATGCGGACTCAACTGAATATCGGCCAGGCCTGCATAAGCTGCAGCAACCTGCCTGCCCCAAATTGGCCCCCAGTATTCAGTGCCAATATTGGGGGATAATTTAGCCGGTGATGATCAGCATTTAAAAAATCGCTAACTGCCGCCGGCTGAATATTGGGGGGCCTATTATAGAATTACCACCCTCATGCTTTAGAAGGATATGGGAGTGAGATACCCCACTTGTAATACCCCTTTATTCATGGTGCTCTGCACAGCCACAGAGATCACATACTCCAAAAGTTAGACCTGAACTGAGTCAGGAGTTGATCAGCAGAACAGTACTAGAAAAACAAATGAAGTCAGGACTCAGTATCTGAGTCATGAGGGAAACACACCATGAAACACTGCCCCTTCCAATACCCATCTCTCTTGTCACCTCTTCTTGCTGCTACCATGCTAATTCTTGGCTGATACAGCATTATGACCCACTGGGTCTCGTCCCCACTATGTCCCTTGGGATCTAATGGGGGAAGATCATTGCATTTTTGTGAAAAAGGAAAAGGATGTTTCTCCAAGGACAAGCAGGCTTTCTCACAAGCGGGTAGATGCCGATCTGCAAATATGCCATAGAAAAAACTAGAAGGCTCCAGCGCGAATGCGCAAGTGCCTTCCTGCCCGCACCTGCCTTAGTTTTGCTTTTTCCACGTGAGGATCGTCTACTTTTTGTGGTGTCTCCTCACATGCCCAGTTAGAGCGGGGTTTTTTTCTGACTTTTCGAGTGCCTTTTGGTGTTTTTTTTTTTTTCTACCCTGCTTTGTTTTCTTTCCCCCCCCCCAAAATAAAAAAGAGACCTTTTATTTCTTTAGTAGTTTTCCCCGCTTCTTTCTTTTTTGATGTGGGTCGTTTTCAGGTCTGCTCGGTCGCTTTTTGTGCCTTTCCCCCTTCTTTTCAGGCACCATCACATGTTTTGATTTGGCCAGTGCTGTTTTTCTTTCCATGTCCATGAAGACTCCCAGTGGCTTCAAGGGTTGTACCCGGTGCAACCGGACCACCCATTCTTGGTTTCTTCAGTGTCTTGGGCCCAACCATAGCTGTGCCAACTGTGAAGAAGAGGACCCAGGTTTTCTGGGAGACTGAACGCGAGAAAATCTTTGGAGCCAGGTCAGGTTCCTCGACATTGGCATCGAGGTCAGAGGCATTGGCATCGATCTTGAATGTTGCACTGGCATCGTAAGTCATGGTAGGAATAGCTGCTTCGAGACCCTGTGACACTGGGAGCAGTGAGGCATCAAATGAGTCTCCACCTGTCTCGAGGCTTTCTGCTATGCAGGTCCCCTGGGACCATCCATCGTCGGACCTGACCCCGAGGTGAAGGGAGGATTTGATGTCGTCCTCGTTGGCACCGAGGAGCATGGGTGATGTGCATCGGGCAAAGGCCAAGAAGCACTGTCACAGATCTCCCTCTATACATGGTGCCGGGAGTTCCAAGAAGCATCGGCACTGGGAGGACTGCTCCCCCTCATTCAGGAGGTGCTGATTCATGCATCTCCAAGCAGCCGAAATCCTGCTCCCGCACCAGCCCCAGCAATTCTGCAACCTGCGCCTCAGTTGATGCCAGTCTTTCCCGATGTCGGCCCTCGATGAGCGCATCCAGGCCTTGCTCCCTGAGCTTCTGGACGGCCTTATGCAGCGATGTACTTTGATATTGGGGGTGCTTGTGCCTGCCATACCTCCCGCTGTGGTTCTACTGGCCCTCAGCCCGTGGTGCAGCCTCTGATGCCAGCGCCGCTTGTGGCCGGCCCTAGTGCCGACTGCCACCCAGGCCGGCACCCCTTCGAAGTTGGTGGAGGAAGCTTCTCTGGAGTTGAGGTGGGAACCGGCTTCTCGACGCTGCTCTTGAGGACATGGGACCTCAATGTCGAGGTGGGCCTGGTCTCGGACATCCCTTAGGGAGGTGTTATCCGACACCGAGGAGGAGCATTCATAGGAATCAAAAGAGGATCCCTGGTACTTTTTTTTTTGACGAATCCTATGGGATTCCTTCTGAGCCCTCCCCTCCACCTGAGAGGAGAATGTCTGCACCTGAGAGCCTCTCTTTTACATCTTTTGTGTGGGAAATGGCTGAGGCCATTCCATTCCCTGTAGAAGTAGAGGATGAGCCCAGGGCCAAGATGCTCGAGGTCCTGGACTATACCTTCCTTCCTAAGGAGGCAGTGATAGCTCCTCTCCATGAGGTACTCAAGGCAGTCCTTCTACGGAACTGGGCATCCCCTCTGTCTGTCCCTTTCATCCCCAAGAAAATTGACACCCAGAATAGGATCCACTGTGAACCTGGGTTTATGAGGTTCTAGCTACCTAATTATTGTAGTTCTTTTCAGTTTTTAAGTAGGTACTGTATACCACATTTGACCTTGCACAAGCAAAGGCCGGCATATCAAGTTTACAATAAACATAAACATAAGGACTGTCACAAGCCCACCTAGGCTGAAGGATTAAGGACTCAACTCTTACAAAGCAATTAGAGAAATCCACCAACGGTAGTACTGTACTTGAAAGAGTCTTTATTCAAACGCGTAATCACTCAGGGTAAAACAGAGAGTGAGCTTCTCAATAGTAGTTCTTTACATAAAACACCAGAAGTTTCTCACTAAGTCTTAAATCCTTATAGGCTGTTCAGCTCAGCTCCTCCTTTTCTGGAATTAAGACTCAGAACAGGCGAGCGTAATAGGTCAGGAGTCTTATGCAAATTAGTTGTGAGGTTCCTTGTACTGGTTTCTTCAAACACAATTCCACTTTATAATACCCTCTTTTCCTATTGAATCGCTTTCTTTTACTACATTGTGAAACAAATATTCTTGTTTCAGGCATGTAGCATGATCCTGGACTGGCTGACATTTAAAGCATTGCAGCACAGCCCTGAGCAGCTCCACCCCTGAGTAAAAAAGGATCACATTAGCATTTACTATCCTCCTTCCCATGGCTGTTTTAATTCAAAAGAAAAACAAAGAAAAACCTTTCACCTGACTTCTGTCCTTCAGGTTTTGGTCTCTAGTGAGAATATTGTAAAGGTTCCAGTTCTTTCTGCTTAATTTCATTCATATTTCATCTGGCAGAGCCTGAGGCTAGCACAGTTCACAGTTTGAATTCTATTTTTTAACAGTGAGTTTGTCCCAGTGAAGGAGGACCCTTCTACTCCCTTTTAGGAAGGACATTATATTGCCATCTGTGAAACTGTGAACTCCCCCTTTCTTGGCCCTAATCGGTGTACTGGCAACCCTGGGTGGAGTAATGACCCCAGCTTCCTAGAACACGGAGCTTTGTGTTACAAATATAATAAAGTACAGCATAGAATACTGGGGGTGCCCAGGCAACCCACAGCACCCACATAGCTTGCGTTTATGATTGCAAACACACAAAGTCAAGAGCAAGCTGGAGTGGATTGATTACAGACAGCAGTGGTACAGATTTACACAATTCTTTCCTAGAGATTCACAGACATAAACTCTGAGAAATAGAAATTTTTTCTTTCTCTGAGGGCATCATATTTTCTTTCGTGGGTAATGTCACCAACAGAGCCTGGTGCAGAGACACTCTCCAGTGTTCATCTTTTTAGAAGCCTTTGGCAGTGTCCATATACGCATGCACATGCCTTTCCAACAGCCATTGTCACATGTGACCAAGGCAATCTTCTTTCTTCATTGGAGCAGAGAGGACATAGTTTTTTTGTTCTCTCAGCTTGTGCCATCTTATTTTTTGGAATTTGGCTTTGCTGCAGTTTTGCCTTTTTTTCAGCAGCTTTAGTTGTGTGCGCTCTTGTGGGATCATATACCCCCTTTCCCTTTAGCTTTCTTAGATTGTTTTTCTGTGGTTCAATAAGCCTCAAGCGCCTCGGTTGGGGAAATTCTCTTTTTTTCTAGTCACAATAGTGTTTTTTTGATTTTGCTGCATCTGTTTTCTCCATGTCCCAGAAAACTCCCAGTAATTTTAAAAAGTATTCCAGATGCATCAAGATTGTGTTCCTTATGGATAAGCATTCACGGTGCCTGCAGTGTCTGGGACTCGACCATAATCCTTCTTTGTTACCTGTGTTCACAGTTATTGACAAGAAGCATTAAGAGTCGAGTCCAGCAGTGCAAAAATATTTTTGGCTTAAACAAGCTCAATCCATCAACATTGGTTTTGGCCCTATGGCTCCTGGAGCTGCATTGGACAGTGAGAACACATCAACATCAAGGAGGTCTCCACCTGCCTCAACATCGAGTGTTGGTAGCACCCATGAGGACATGTAAAGATTCAACATCATCCTCTTCAACTCTGAGGGACACTGATACCTTGCATCGGACGAGGCCAAGCAACATTAGCATCGATCCCCATTGAAACACAGCATCAGGAGCACCAGAACATTGACATTGTCAATACCTGAGAAGCATCCACGGTGAGAGGGTAGCACCTCCTCCAAGATTCCAGAGCAAACATGCCAGATTCTATTGAGCCAGTACCAGGCCATCAGTTTGACCCCAATACCTGTGAAGAATGTGACCGTACTGACTGGGGCCTATCTTTTATTGGTGGCTGATCCTACAGGAGCAGATCCAAGTCATGCTGCAGCAGGAGATGGGATGCCTTGTTGCCCAATATGATGGTGAGGCATCAAGATCTTTGGCGTTGACCTCAATGGAGCCTCAGCCCATTCTGCAGGCCCATGCACTGCCTCTTAATTGTGCATTGTTACCAAAGCATTGAATGACATGGAGTCAGCACTGGTCAAGATGGTGTTATTGTCCAATCCTTCAGAGGAGGAAGCATCCTTTGAGTACCGGAGGAGTCCCATCCCTTGCTGTTCCTGTCCAGAGCCAAGCCAGCAACCCAGTAGACTGAGGCAGGCACAGACTAAAGTTTCTCCACAGGATATTTTTATGAGTCTGATTCAGACTACCCCTGGGAGTCTGACCAGGAACCAGGGGTTGTTTCGGAGGAAGGGTCCCTTGGTATCCTGTCAGATCCCTCACCTCCCCACAAAAGGACACAGTTTCTCCCTAAGGAACTCTCATTTACCAAGTCTGTAAGAGAAGTGGCAATGTTGAGGATGAGCTCAGGACTGAGATGTCGGACATCCTTGACTTTGCTGTCCCTCTTAAGTAAGCTGTGACAGTGCCTGTGCACAGAATCCTTCAGTCTGTACACTCCGCAGTAAGAGACACCCCCTTCCCCTTTGTACAGCATATTCATAAGAAGGCTGACTATATACATACATAGAGTCCAGAAAGTTCCTGGAGTTGAGAAGTTTCAGCTTCCTCACCATTCCATGGTGGTCGAATCCACTCTCAAAAGGGACAAGAGCTCCATTACTTGCTCTTCAGTGCTCCCAGGGAGAGAGGCTGACCTTTGGAGTCTTTTGGGAGATAGGTATTCCAGCTTCCTGCATACATTCTTACCAGCTCCTCATGGGTATGCACATTTGGAACGTAGCATGCAGTGTGGCAGAGTTTGCAGACACTCTGCCTCCTGAGAAAGCTGCAGAACTTTGTCAGCTACTAACCAAGCAGCAGGTGCACAGACAGCACATGGCTCTGGCAACCTTTGATGCTTTTGATGTGGCATCCAGGGTTTCTGCCATGCGTATTGAGATGTGTAGTCTCACCTGGCTGCAAGTCTCAGACGTGGAATCTGTGGATCAGAAGAAGCTGGTGGACATACCATGCCAGGATCACAACCTTTTTGGTGACAAGGTGGAGGAGATTGCAGACCTTATCAAGAAGCTTTATCATACCATCAAGTCACTGTAGCCTCCTCTTGATACAGCATCCTCTTTTTGGTGGAAGGCAACAGAAGACCTACTGTGGTCAAAGGCATAGGTTCCCTCTACCCTCTTGTCCATCCGAAATGGCCCAGAGCTCTCGCTCCTGCTCGTGGCAGCACGGAGCTCAGAAGACCCAGTCAAAGCAAGGGAAAGGCTTTGACATGCTCCATGAGAGCATAGCCACAATAAGCATAACTGTCCTGGATGATTTACTAGTAGGAGGGAGGTTGATTTTTTCCAAGAACAGTAGCCCCTTGTAACCTCAGACCAGTGGGATCTCAAAATAGTCTGGGAATGCTACACTCTGCAATTGGAAAGAATTCCCCCAAATTGCCCACCAACAAGCATCCAAGTTAAGCTCTCAACTCCAGGAATTACTTACCTAGGAGCTATTCTCCCTTTTACAGGCCAATGCGGCCCAACCCATTCCACCAGGGGAAATAAGGAAAGGGATTCTACTCCAAGGGAATTTCATCCCATTATAGACCTAAGGGCCTTGAGCAAGAACTTATTAAAATAAACGTTCAGGATGATTTTCCTAGGTACTCTACTTCCCATGATTTAGGAAAATGATTGACTCCGCCATATAGGTATCCGAGATTTAGCTTTCACCTGATTCCATTCATACCTCACTGATTGTTCCCATATAGTCCACTTCCACAACAAGGCATCAGCACAATTCTCATTGACCTTAGGAGTCTCACAAGGTTCGATATTGCTCCCTATGTTATTTAACATTTTTCTAGCCCCTTTAGTTACACTTACTCAATCCTTAGGCTTCACTGCATATGTCTATGCAGATGACATTCAGCTATTGCATGTCATAGACTATACCGATAATCATACGAGTCAGGATATCTACCATAACACAAATCACTGACTGGCTTCAAGATAATAAATTGATGCCCAACCCAAACAAATCTAGCTGTGTCCTCTTCTCGAACAATCCAGATGCTTCCTTATCAAGACTCATCCTTTTTTCGTGCAACTGCTACACATGAGCAGACCCTACAGAGTTTGCCAGTGGTGGTCTATTTGCGCATGTCCTTTGATCAGTTCGACTGAATCACAGTTCTTCGATTTGACATATGTAGAGCGGAGTTGAATATTAGTTCTTTTGGTTTGAGTTATTTATTTGACCTCTGATGTAAGTGTTGCTATATGCCAAAACACGGGCCATGTCGGGTCCCTCCATATCTGCATCAATAAAGGATTGTTTCATAACATCTCCAGTGTTGGATACGCCCTTGATCAGCCTCTACTTTTTTCTATTGTGACTTTGTGGCGTAGAGGTATCCCCTGTTTGTCTTTTGACTTCTATTACTACTACTACTACAACAACTACTACTTGACATTTCTATAGCGCTACTAGGGTTATGCAGCGCTGTACAGTTTAACAAAAAAGGACAGCCCCTGCTCAAAGGAGCTTACAATCTAAATTTTGGTCATTATTCTAGATGGTTCACTCTCCTTTCGACCACATATTTCTACTGTAATCCGCCAATGTTTCTACAGTATGTGACAAATCTGCTTAATTCGCCCTTTCCTCGATCCACCCACACTAAATATACTCATCCATTCTTTCATTAGCAGTAAGTTAGACTATTGTAATTTGCTCTACATAGGTCTTAGAACGTGTGACATTAGGCGTCTACAGGTAGTTCAGAACACTGCCATTAAACTTATCAATGGTAAAAAGAAATTTGACCTCGTCACCCCACTATTGAAAGCAGCCCACTGGCTCTCCCTACCCCATTGTTTTGTCTATAAAATTTTACTTTTGGTCTTCAAAATCCAGCAGTCTGGTGAACCACCTTAATCTCTCCTGAATGCTAATCTCATATGCAAACACGAGGACAATTGCACTCATCTTTTCAAAATTTATTGGTAATCCCATCTTTTTGAGACATAATTCATCAACACATCTGGAAAGAAGGCTATCTTTTCAGTTCAGGATCCCAAACATTGGAACAAGTTACCACAGTTCCTTTTCTCTGATGCATACTCCTAATTCTGCTGGGGAAGTACATGGAGATGAAGCCTGCAGGACTTATCAGACCAATCTCAGTCCTCTTTTCCTTTTACTCCTATCCTATATGAAATTGTAGTTGTACCCCACCCTTTTTTCAGTACTTTACTATTTTCTTACTCTGCTTCATTTTTTTAGTCTGTAAGCTACCCAGAAATCCTCTTGTTGGGTGGGATAGTAAATCCTGTAATAAACTTGAACTTGAAATTTGAAGTGTTTCACTATCTGGAGAATTGGCTGGTCAACAGCACTTCTAAGCAAGGAGCATAAGAATCTATACACAAAACTTTGCAAGTGCTGCAGCTCCTAGAGAGTGTCATCAATTACTGCAAGTCTCACCTCGAACCAATCCAGCAGTTAGAGTTCATAGGGAGCTGAACATAACTTAGGCCAGAGCTTTCCTACTGGAGCAGTACATAGACACTCTATTCTCTATAGTTCTACAAATTCAGCAGTCAGTAGATAGCGACCCAGCAAATGTTGAGATTGACCACGTGGCATCAACTGTCCATGTGACACCCATGGCATGCTACCATTCGAGGCCGGTCCAGTGGACTCTAGATTCTCAGTGGTCTCAGGCCATGGGGAACCTTTCGCATGTCATCTCTTTCAGTCCTCTCAGAAAGTCTCTGTCTTAGTGGATGTCAGCACAAATTGGCCAGGGGTCTCCTATTTCAAATTCCCCCACACCACAAGACATTGATGACAGATGCATCCAACGTGGGCTGGGGAGCTCATGTAGAGGGGCTCCACACACCAGGTCAGTAGTTTCCTCAGGAGAGGTTGCATCACATCAACATCCTGGAATTATATGCCATATGGAATGCTCTAAAGGCATTCAGAGATTGAATATCAAATCAAATTGTCCTCATTCAAACTGACAATCAGGTTGCAATGTACTAAGTAGACAAGTAGCGAGGCATTGAATTGTATCTCCTGTGTTAGGAAGCAGTTAGGATGTGGCATTGGGCAACTGTCAAAGGGATGATACTCAGAGCCACTTATCTGGTGGGAAAGACCAAGTGACTGGCAGACAGACTGATCCAGGTGAATCAACCACATGAGTTGTCTCTCAACATGGGCCTAGCTCAAGAGATCTTATGAGAATGGGGCATCCCCTTGGTGAACCTCTTTGCTGCTCATCTAAACCACAAAGCTCCCCAGTACTGTTCCAGAACAAGATCACATGTCATGTTGACCTTGGATGCCTTTTTTCTGGATTGTATCCTCCAACGCCTCATATAGAAAAAACTCTGAAACTCAAGCAGGAAAGGGGAACCATGATCCTCATTACTCCTTATTGGCTGAGGCAGGTTTGGTTTTCCCTACTTCTGGAGTTAGTATCCAGAGGCTCGTGGAGACTGGAGTGCTTCCTGACATCACTCAGAAAGGAGAATCCCTTCTGTCTCAACATCCAGTCCCTTGTCCTCAGAGCTTTGATGTTGAGAGGTTAGAAGTTGATTCTCTCCAGCTGCAAGAGGGTGTCTCTCTCCAGTTGCAAGAGGGTGTCTCACGAGTCCTGCTCACTTCAAGGAAAGAATCCACCAAGAGGTTGTGTGGCTTTAAGTGGAGGAGGTTTGCTGGCTGGTATGAGGGCAACATTTGGATCCGTTTTCATGTTCTACACAGAAACTGCTTGAATACCCTCTATTTTTATTTATTGGTTTTTATTAACCGCCTGTATGAGCAGATTCACCCAAGGCAGTGTGCGACAGGTCTAGATCCCTTCTCATGTCCTGCACAGAACTTCTTTAATACCTTCTATTTTTATTTATTTATTGGGATTTATTAACCACCTTTATTAACAGATTCACCCAAGGTGGTGTACAGCAGGTCCAGTATAACATAAAACTTACAATTTTGTTAAGATTGTTACAATAGTGAAATGACCAAATATCAACATAAATCGAATAAATGAGGGAAATATGATGTCAGTGCAATACAGACAATACCATAATAGACAGCATGGAATAATATTCAAACAACATAGATTTAATACAATGTCATCATAATACCAATGAAACACCTAATAAGTAAGATATGATGCTAATGCTTTTCTATCTAGATGAGGAGCCAAGTGCAGATATATAGATGGGGACATGGTGGGTAGTACAGAATCAATTGGGATAAACAGATGGATGGCTAAACTCAGCAAAATCTTTGTACAGTTAAACAAGATATGAGGAACCTAGTCTAAATTACAGAGTATAAAGCAAGCTAGTCCAGGTGCAGAGTGAGTGTATTGTCAGTCACCACATGTATTAAAGGCTTATGAGAAGAGCCAAGCTTTCACCTGCTTCCTGAAGTAGAGATAGTCTCAAGTTAGACATAGCCCCTCTAGGAGTAAGTTCCAGAGCATGGAGGCTACTCCTGAGAAGGCTCACTGGCAGGTATTAATATTGCACAATTTCTTTTGATGAGATACAGGTATTGATGCTCCTTGAGAGGACCGTAGAGAGCTAACTTATTCTTTAAGTACCATGGCCCATTTTGCCTGAGGACCTTGAAAATCAAATATAAGAGTTAGTCCTATAAGGTACTAGCCATTTGTAGTTTTTGCAGGAAGCATGTGATGTGGTAGGCTACTGTTTTCTGTTTATTTAGATCTAGTTTGTGATCAGAAAGCCATTTAGAAACTAAATTTAGGCAGTTTTGCAGAGGGCTAATAGCAGGAGAACAAGGGGTTAGTAGGAACATTCAATAATATATCACCTGCATACAAATGACATGAAGTGACAGCAGATTGAATAACAGTAGTGAGAGGACTTAGCAACAAATTAAAGAGGAGAGGAGATAGAATAGAGCCCTTGGGTACCCTGCAGGTTAAGAGGCAAGAGAACAACGTGAAGGAGGCTGTGACCGTGTATGAGCAATCCGAAAGGAAGGAAGCAATTAAGTCAAAATGTGAGTTCATTGGGTTCTTCTTTGTCAGAATTGAAGACCTATATTCTAAGCTATGCTGATGATATTTTTGTCTTAGTATCCATAATGGATACTTTTTTCAAACATTAGATAGGTTGAGAGGCAGTATAGATGACTCAGGGTCATTTGTTAAACCCAATAAACAGAAAACTAAAGTCAATAAGGGGCCCTTTTACTAAGCTGTGGTAGTCTGTACGTGCATGCCCAAATGAGACTAGCGCCAGGCCAGCGCACCCTCCTGACAATAATTTCAGATTTGGCACACGCCCATAATGCGTGAATTAATTTTTTATTTCCTCCTACACGCGCTGACTGTTCACCACACGTGTAGCGCGTGAACCTTTACCACTAGGTCAGTGGGTGGCGTTAAGGGCTTAGGCTAGTCAGTGGGTGCATTAAAGGCTCAGGCCGGTTTGGGGCATGCACTGGTTTCATTTTTACCGCAGACCCTTTTCCCATCCATTTTTTTGTAGATGCAGTAAAGACTGGCCTGGTGCATGCCCAGTACACACACCTGCACTACCACAGGCCACTTTTTACCGTGGCTTAGTAAAAGGACCTCTGAATTAGCTTGCTGGATTCTTACTTATGAGAAATTACTGTAGACAGATATTGCTTATCTGGCAGTCCCAATGTGGAGTCAATTAGCAATTTTTCAAATATAACTTTACAATTAGGCGAAACCTTATTGATAGAGAATCTCAAATATTAGGGATAATCTTTGATTCAAAATGTTTTAGTTAAAGAATATTTTTTAGACTTAGATAGCTTAGGTTAATGAACTACTTTTTAGCTGTACTTAGGGATTTTTTTTACTAAACTGCACTAGCGATTCCCTGTACAGCAATGCCGATGAAGCCCATTTACTTTAAATAGGCTTCATCGGCATTGCTGCACAGGAATCGCTAACATTAATGTGCGGTTAGTGCACAGTAACAGGCTGCTGCACAAATGTAATAGGGGTTTGTGAAGTTATTTGTTTGTTAGCTCACATTAAACCACGTGTTGGTGAATTTTTTAGAATTTTCCAGTCAGGGTCATGGCATTAGCCAACTAGCACATTATAATTACCACTTGCGCGAGTCCTTTGATTAGCGCTGGCGAAGGAGTGTCAACGCTCTTGGACCTGGAAAAAACAACTCCATCGCTCCCGAATTATTCAACCACCATGTCCAAAGGAGTGGAGGAGTGAGTTAGAGGTATATGCTGAAACGGAGGACGTTTACAGCAGAACCCGAATCGGTGGAACCACTCCTAAACACCTATGAGAAATCAACTTGGAGTTTTTGGCTCCCGTGGAGGTTACATTGAATACCATCTGGAAGGCGCTTTGGGACCTAACGGTGGCAGTAAATAATTTTGTTTCAGATATAATTTTATTAGAGAGTTACATGGACAATTCAACTGAACCCGTTGAGAGTAAAAAATTGATATAACAAATGATTCTACATGAGCAAGAAGTGGTTATGATAATAGACCAGAAATTTTGAATAATAAAATGAATATTATTATAGATGATTAATATTGAGATTGTTGTTTTTCCCAGAATTCCGGGTATGACTCCTAAAGTTTTCCTCAGAAATATTTCCTCAAATTATTACTTTAAAAGGAGTGAAGCCTGTGAAAACTGGGATTACTTTAATCACTGGGATTGAATTAGAGACTTAAGTATATGTATTGTTAAATAACTTCTGGTTTTTAAAAGAGAAAGAATGTAATCAGATGTATTATTTCTAACTAATATTGGACAATAAGTATGTTTTTCAATGAAATGATTTGACTATACACCGTATTGGCCTTGAAGAAGCCAACCAGATGATCAATGTGGAATAATGAATTAGATGAGTAATATCTGGGGATAATCAGGTTAATACCACAGGGTTTTTTTTCTGTTTACTGTTTAATTGATCTCCTTATCTTGTTTCACTCTCCCTATTTAGTGGTCTAAGGAAGAGAATAGAATTACCTGACTGAAATAATCTACTATAATAAAACGCACCCTCAACGTTCTGAGGACACTGACGTCACTGAAGTCACTCACACACCGGTTCGTGGTTTCATGGTGGTGAAGCCACAACATCTTCATGCCCCGCCCTCGTGTCACACGTGATGACGTCAAAGGCAGAACACGAAAACAAGGCTAATTAACGCACGGGGAGCAGTAGGGAAACACGCGTACTCCTCCCCTTCCAAAAAATCCCAGCCGCTCACGACGTCCACATCAACCCGGCCCCTTTCGCCACATAGCCCCGCCCCTTAGTTACCGCCCCGCCCACGGTACCACACTCACCCTCAGCAACGTCCTTCCCCCCCCGTCACCTCCCCTTCCCTTACGCGTGTCTCCCTGGTGGTCTAGAGGTACCTGTTCGGTCGGGGCAGGAAAGAAAGAGCCCCCTCTTTCCTGCCCGTAGCGGTGGTGGTAGCTTCCTTGCTGCATTGTGTGGGAGTCCGGCTCTTGGCGTTTCAAAATGGCCGCCGAGAGTTCAAGCTGCATCGTGAGACTTCAACTCTTGGCGGCCATTTTGAAACGCCGAGAGCCAGACTCCCACACAATGCAGCAAGGAAGCTACCACCACCGCTACGGGCAGGAAAGAGGGGGCTCTTTCTTTCCTGCCCCCACCGAACAGGTACCTCTAGACCACCAGGGAGACACGCGTAAGGGGAGGGGAAGGGAGTCCCCTGCCCGCTAGCGCCCGTTCCATCGCCGCCAGAAACGGGCCATTTTTACTAGTTCCTACATTTTACTTTCTCTGTATTTCCAGCAAATTGTTTTATCACTTGTAAATTTAAATGGTTATAAATAAAAAATTAAAAAAAAAATAATAATAATTACCACTTGCTAACACAGAGTTAACACATGATTTCTTAGTGTCACCTAAGTAAGAGGTAGTAAGTGGTCCAACATTAATATCCTGCATGTACTGCATTCTAATGCTTACATTAACACATGACCTGCAATAAAAAATAGAGGGAATGCCCCCAAAAGGTGCCATGGTAAATCTGGGCTTAGCATTCATCAGAATCCTGTGTAAAAATGTGTTAAGCCAAAAATTAGTGCATTTTAGTAAAAGAACTCTTAAATTATTAAATTTTCTATGATGTCAGATAACTCTCAACCCACTGATGTTGACTTCTTTGTAGTCCATTCAGAATCCAAATGGAATAGGGCGCAATACAAGTCTTCAGCAAAGCACAGAATAGAATAGACTAATCATCCATGGTGTTTTTTTTTCTGCTGCAGGACTTGCTGACTGAAACAGAAGAGAAATATAAAAAGGCAATGGTGTCCAATGCTCAGCTGGATAATGAGAAAACAAACTTCATGTATCAGGTGGACATTCTGAAGGATATTCTTTTGGAACTGGAAGAACAGCTGGCAGAGTCCAAGAGGCAATATGAGGAGAAAAGTAAAGTAAGTGCAGAGAAGTGAATACAAAGAGAAAGAAGAGAACTTGGAGTGTAAAAAAATTGTTGGTGAAAAAATATCTAGTCCTATAAGCAATAACTCCCAATAAGATGAAATGTTCCAAATTTTCAGTGATTTTTTTTTGTGTTAACTTCTTTCATCTTTAAACATTTTAAACCCAGTACTCAAAGGATTTATGATTCTTAAGTTTTGAGAGTTATGCTCCTAAATTAACCTCTTAGAAAATTTACTAGGACTGACGGGGTCTTTTATAAAGGTGTGCTAGCGTTTTTAGCACACTCTAAGTTTTAGCGCACACTAAACGCTAGAGACACCATATATTCCTATGGGTGTCTGTAGCATTTAGTGTGTGCTAATTTTTAGCACGTGCTAAAATCAAGGACCCCTGAGTGCCTAAACTCATACTCAGATTTTCACTAAACTTAATATAGGAGCATAAAAAAATGGGCTGCCACAGAGATGGATCTAGGATGGGGAAAAATTAGGAGTTTTGTACTGATTTCAGCACTAAACTCATAAAACCAAGCAAATGAATGGTGGGCTTAAATTTATGAGCACAATATAAATTAGATGAATTTTCAGCTGGAAAATTATGCTCCTAAGTTTGGCTGAAAATAGGACACAAATTTAGGATGCTAACTTATGAGCATAAATTTAGTAGCTTAGCATTTTCTGAATATCTGGCCCACTATTTATCTAGCAGAGCTTTTATAAAATTGTTTGATCATATACACACATAGAAAGTAGGCCTACTTTTTTGTGATTTGTATGTAGGCATTCCTGGAGGCTTAGTTTGGGTAGAGCAGAGGTGGAGTTCTGATATACATTTGTATTTTTTAAAATACTTGAGTATACGTATAAAGTACACACACACACACACACACACACACACACACACACATTTAAATCTGCTTCAAGGCAAGTTTAGATGTGGATGTTGGCTTTTGCATGCTATTGGGACTGGATCTGTTTTATAATGGCATTTCCTTATTGTCCATGCCAGATCAGTCCAGACGGATGCCAGCAAATAGAGACCCTACTACCCTTATAGGGAGTTAGTGTTGCTTTCCACGCCTCAGTATTTCTCTGTCTCCATCAAATGGTGCAGACATGTGACCCAGTTAGGCAACAACGAGTAGGCGATTACCAGGAAAGCTGTAGGTCCAAATTCCAATGGAGCATAGGACAAGTCTAGAGAATACAGTCTCAGTTGAGGTCTGAGTTCCCTTACCGATGGGAACAATACCAGGTGGTGCTTGGTGACTTTTTAACTTTTGGTGTGTCCAACAGAAATTGCTATTGTCAGCATACTCTCCTTTTATCTTTGGAGAGAAATAGAGGAGCAATAAAAATTACAAAAAAACCAAACTTTCATTTCAGACTGCCTCCCAGACTTCAATGGGAAAAAAATGTGGTCTTTGTGAGCTTTTGATATCAGGGGCTCAAAACCTTATTTCCAGTGCCAGATCTCCTGTTTCTACATCTGTCTTGAAAATGGTTATTTCTGCAAGTCCTAGATTCCAGGACAGTGGACCTGTATGTAGCACTTTGGTCTCACATGGCTCTCCCATTCATACTCCTTCCAGGGTGATCTCCATTAGCCTAGTATCACAAGGCTTTCTTCCTCTCTCTAGTGAGGCTGGAATTAGCCTGAACAGGTGACCTTCCACAATTGTCTTTGGCAGGGTGTGGATCAGGAGTCTTTTGTACCACAGAGGTGAATCTAATTGGCTGGAAAGTAAGTTGTCTGGAGCAGCTGAAACAATAACAATTGGTCCTGGTGGTGAATCAACAGATCTAAGTTTAGGCCAAAAGCTAGAGCCAGCCATCTAGCACTCCAGCAATTCTGGCCTTTAATGTAGGAGAAGGCAGTCCAGGTGGCCACAGGCAAGATAACACTATTAGCTGATTGTCAGATTTGTTCTGGGATGGAGTTCCCCGGTAGGACTTGGCAACAGCTTGCATGACCAATATCTTCATCATACAGATGAATTTTCTGAGCCAACCTTGAAGTGTAAGAACTGGAAGAAGTGGCAGTGGCCCTACTAGGGATCAGGCGGGACACTGTGAATAGACCTCATATTAGCTCAGCAAATTCTTAAAGACAAAAAAGGAAAGCAGGAATCAGGCTGGATATCCTGGTGGAACAAGAACTGACATCCAGTCTCATGCATGTTTTCCTGTTGTGAGCCTGGATGTTCCCCAGCCCAATATCTGAGGAGAGGTTTTTTTTTTTTTTTGGGGGGGGGGGGGGTAGGGGTAGGGGGGACACTATTTCATTTGAGGGATCTATTTCTTCAGTCTCATAGAAGGTAGAGACTGATTTTGGACACAGTCATGGAAGCTCCCTCACTACTCTCCTGGATGGGATATATAGTAAGGAAATATTATAATGAGATTCATTTATATGCAGATATTAGTTTTGCCTTTTGGAAGTCGATAAAGACCTAATAGGAATGAGGTTAAATACATGTTTGAAAAAGGCTTCATGCTAGTAGCCTGATAGTGGATATATATCTGTCTGAGATTGGGTGACATTAGTCAAGATGAACTGACTTTACCCCAGGTAGATGCAGTGATACCTTGGGTTGAGACAGTTTTAACATTATGTGTAATTCTGGGGTCTGAGGATTCAAGGAACATATTATGTTGGTAACCAAAGGGACGTTTTTAAAATTGAAGTTTATCTTTCAATTAAAGACATTTTTAAAGGTTTCACCCTTAAATATTTTAGTTCAGTCTTTGGTATTAAATACTTGAGTAAACAAACAGAATAGAGATGGACTGCAACTTTCCAACAATCAAGAGAAGAGGCACGAGAGTTCAAAAATCAGTTACAAAATAATTTTAATCATCAACATGCAAATGTTTCTTCAAACAGCATTTAAAGTCCGTTAGAGAGTGATACAGTAGAGCTTCAGGACCCGACATAGATCCATGTTTGGGCACAGAATACCTACCTCAGCGGTCGCAATGTCTGGGTATCACAAAAATACATAAAAAAGAAGAATGTGTCGACCAAATGACCAATTGATGCAAGAGACATCATTATAAAACACAATGAATGTAGCAAAAACTTATAAAAGTAAAATAATGGGCTAGGAATAATAGGTATCGGAGAGATCCAAATCTTATATAAACATCATGATATGATCACATATGCAGGTTAAAAGTAAATGAACATAAAACAGATATGGTCAGTAAATGTTATGATCCTACTGGGACAAGCATGCTAGCAGCAGGGTCTCGGTTCTGATTGCCTATGTCAGGCTGACGTCTGAGGCAGATGATGTCAGATGCCAGACCCTATTTAAGCCTACCTCTGCTTGTATAAGGATGCTCTAGTGTTAATTTCCTCAGCTGTGAACTTACCTTCTGATCCTCTGTTTGTCTGTGTTTGAGGCACAGTGTGAGTTCTCTGTCTGTGTAGTTAGCCTTTAACCCTTTACTTTCTGTATCTGCTGTTTGAGTCTGCAGCAGCAGATTAATCCATTACGAATGGGTTGTGTCCACCTACCAGCAGGGGGAGATAGAGAACACTGAAAACCATAGTTCCTCCTGGATGGGCTAGCTCCATCTGCCTCTCAGTATTCTCTATCTTCCAGCAGGGTTGGACGCAGCTTATTCAGCTCCTTCAAGAATCTGCCTAGGGTGGCTCCTGTGCTTTTGCCAGTTGTAGCAGGGGTATTGTGGCTATTGCAGCTTCACTTTAAAGGCACATAGGTTAGCCCTTTCCCTGCCTTACCCTTCCCCCTATGTGGATGCAAGCATATAAGTTTGCCCTGTCTCTGCCTTTCCCACTCTCTTCTATGTGGATGCAGGCACATTGGTTCGTCCTTTCCCTGCCTTTCCCACTCTTCTGGACCTCCGGAGTGCCTCTGTAGCTGTTGCCTCTAACTTTCCTCACAGCGTTAACAAAAAAAACCAAAAACGTGATGCGCTTGTTAGCGCTGCGATTCTGAGGCTATCTTCTGTCTGTGCAGCGTGACCGGAGATCTGGGACTCGGTCTGTTGAGGTAAGAGCGTCTTGTAGCTCCTCCGGGGAGGGCCCGCGATCGGGGCGTTTTTTGGCGCGGATCCGCCATTTTGAAAATTTCCTCCGTTTTCGGCGATGGCTGCGGAGGTTGTTAAGCGCTGTTCACGTTGTGGCAAGTGCAGATCAGCAGCAGGGCTCTGTAAATCGTGCTCTTCAAACGTCAGGGCCGGCGCGAGCGATGTCCCTTCCCGTTCGGTGGAGCTGGCAGCGGGCGCCATTTTGGATGCGACGCATCGTCTGACCCCCGCAGGAGCGGAGGGGTCTGAGGCCAGAGGGGAGTCTCGGATGGAGGCTACCAGAGGAGCTGCTTGCCCCGGATTGGAACCGGGAGACCAGGGTGAGACTTTCTCTCCTGAGTTTGTGTTGCTTTTACATAAAGCGTTCATGTTAAAGAGGGCTCTGCCGCAGGTGTCTGACTCTGCATTGCTACCTGGTTCCCCTCCGGTGGAGACTGGTCCGGGATTGCCATCAGACGTTTTTTCCCTAGACAGTTGGCCGCAGGACAAGCTTAGAAGGGTAAATTCCCCTTCAGAGAGTGGCGCACCTCCCTTTTCCCCCCCTGTGGTCGGGCTGTGGGGATTCTGAAGGGTCTGGCAGGCCTTCATGGTCTGAGGAGCCAGAGGAAGGTACCAGATTGCCACTGGATCCAGATGATCCCACCGCGGTTAGGATTTTCCACCGCGAGGAGCTGCCAGCGCTTATTTCTTATTGCAGGCCCTCTCTATTGAAGATCCTGCGCTTGGCGAGGCCTCCTCTGGTAATCCGAGGATGGCAAGTACTAAGAAGCCTGCTCGAGCTTTTCCTTTGCATGACTCCATCCAAGAGCTTATTTCGGCTCAATTGGCTGACCCCGAGGGTCCTTTGAAAGTTGCCAGGGCAATGGGGCACTTATACCCTCTTAGTGAGGCACACTTGGCCGTGCCTAAAGTAGATGCCCTAGTCACGGCTGTGACGAAGAAGACTACCCTCCCAGTAGAGGGAGTGGTCGCCCTGAAGGACATGCAGGACCGACCGCTGGAATCAGCAATGAAATGGTCCTTTGAAATTTCAGGCCTAGCCTTACGGGTGTCTGTGCAGTTGTTATGCTGCTCGAGCCTGCCTCGCTTGGTTGCAACAGGCAGTGGAACAGCCCGAGGATGGAGCGGAGCCCCTTGCGGAGGTGGCACCGCGGATGGAGTTGGCCTTATCATTTTTGGCTGACGCCCTTTATGATCTGGTCAGAGCCTCGGCTAAACAGATGTCTGTGGTGGTGGCCGCTCGCCGCCTTCTATGGCTACGGCATTGGGCAGCTGACATGGCCTCTAAGCAAAGATTGGTGAAGTTGCCCTTCCAGGGCTTTCTCCCATTTGGTGAGGAGTTGGAGAAAATTGTCAAGGGCCTGGGGGATGCTAAACCCCAGCGCTTACCCAAGGATAGGCCGTGGCCTTCTTCCGAGGGTCAGGCAGTTCCCTCCTCTTCCAGACCTCACTTCCGTGAAGCTAGAAGGTACCACCCAGGGCGTTCTGCTGGGTTTACGTCGCGTGCTCGTTTTCAGCAGAGGAACTCCTTTCGCTCGGACAAACCTCCGCAGCAGCCGGTTCAAGGCCTGGAGTTCATGGGTGACCCTCTCAATGATGGTGCGCCGGCCCACTCCTCGATTCCGGCAGTTGGAGGACATCTTTCCCTCTTTCTCGAGGAGTGGGTCAAGATTACCTCAGATCAGTGGGTTTTGGACCTGATCAGAGACGGCTACAAATTGGAATTTACTGCCCCGGTGAGGAGTCCCGATGCGGCATTGCCGTCAAACGGGTGGCAGTAGAGGAGGCCTTGCAAGGCTTGTTGCACCTTGGAGCGGTGATCCCCGTACCTCCCGCCAAACGCAGTTGCGGCCGTTACTCCATTTATTTTGTAGTGCCGCGAAAAGGTGGGTCTTTTCGGCCCATTCTCGACTTGAAGAAAGTCAACGAGTCACTCAAAGTACGGCATTTCCACATGGAAACCCTGCGCTCCGTCATTGCGGCGGTACAGCCAGGAGAGTTTCTCATGTCTCTGGACCTGAAAGAAGCTTACTTGCACATCCCTATTTGGCCCCCACACCAAAGGTTCTCCGGTTTGCGGTGTTGGGAAAACACTTTGTTTCGGGCCTTGCCTTTTGGCCTCGCCACAGCTTCCCAAACCTTTTCCAAGGTAATGGTGGTAATAGCTGCCTTTCTCAGGCAAGAGGGTATCCGGGTTCACCCGTACCTCGACGACTGGCTCATCAGAGCGTACTCTGCAGAAGAGAGTCGTCATGTAACAGCCAGAGTGGTCTCAATACTGCAATCTCTGGGCTGGGTCGTCAGTATACCCAAAAGTCACCTAACCCCCTCTCAATCTCTACAGTATTTGGGGGTTCGGTTCGACACGGCCTCAGGGTTGGTTTTTTTTACCCGAGCAAAGGAGGTGCAAGCTTCAGACCCAGGTCCGTCTGCTCCTGAGGATGCCTCGCCCGCAAACTTGAGACATTGTTTAGCTCTTGGGGTCGATGACGGCCACCCTAGAAGTGGTGCCTTGGGCGAGAGCGCACATGAGACCGCTGCAGTGTTCCCTGCTTCAACGTTGGTCTCCCATTTTCCAGGATTATCAGTGCAGACAGTTGGCTCCGTGCGGCCCGACTCAGCATGGAGTGGTGGCTCTCGGACAGCAAGCTGCGGCGAGGAATGATGTTAGCGCTCCCCGACTGGTGCCTGGTGGTAACCAGTGCCAGCCTGAAGGGCTGGGGAGCTCATTGCCAGGAGAGGCATGCCCAGGGTCTGTGGGCACTCAAAGAATCAAAGTGGTCCATCAATCGCTTGGAATTAAAAGCAATTTTCCAGGCGTTGCTGGCCTTTCAATCGATCTTGGAGGGATTGGCTGTCAGAGTGCTGTCAGACAATATGACAGCAGTGACCTACATAAATCATCGAGGCGGAACGCAGTGCAGAGCACTGGCCATGCAGGCCGCTCAGATTTGCCACTGGGCAGAGCTGCATCTACAGTTCCTGTCAGCAGCTCATATTGCAAGCTGATTATCTAAGCAGACACCACATCGACGCAGCGGAGTGGGAGTTGGCAGACGAAGTGTTCCTTCAACTCTGTGCCAAATGGGGAACGCCCGTAGCGGATCTGATGGCATCAAGCACAAATGCCAAAGTTCCATACTTTTACAGCAGATGGAGAGATCCTCGCTCGGCAGGGTTGGATGCCTTGGCTCAACCCTGGCCTCTGGGCCTCCTATATGTGTTCCCGCCTTGGCCCTTGATAGGGCAAGTACTCCTGCGAATTCGGCTGCACCAGGGAGTGGTGATTCTCATTGCCCCAGATTGGCCCAGGCGGCCCTGGTATGCGGACCTCTTCCTTTGCCTCTGGTACCGAACCTGTTGACGCAGGGCCCGGTAACCATGGAGGATCCCTGCCGCTTTGATCTTACGGCATGGCTATTGAGAGGGCACAATTAAGAGACAAGGGCTATTCTAACAAGGTCATCTCCACTCTCTTGCATGCCCTCAAGCTGTCCACTTCTGTTGTGTATGCCCGGATTTGGCGCCAGTTTGAGGCCTGGTGTGTTCCAAAGGCGATCACACCCATGCGGGCTTCTGTCTCGCCGATTCTTGACTTTTTGCAGAATGGTGTACAAAAAAGGCTTGGCCTATAATTCCCTGCGGGTGCAAGTGGCAACATTGGCATGCTTTTGAGGGAAGGTCGCTGGCCTCTCCTTAGTTGTGCATCCAGACATTGCACGGTTTCTTAGAGGGGTGCTTCGGCTCCGTCCTCCCGTGCGGGCATCTTGTCCGGCTTGGAACCTGGGGCTAGTATTAAAGGCTCGAGCCGCTGAGGTGAGCTTCGGAGAAGGATGTGACTCTAAAAACAGTCTTTTTGGTGGCCATTACATCTGCGAGACGGGCGTCTGTGCTCCAGGCGCTGTCCTGTGAAGACCCATTTCTGCAATTCTCAGAGTCCGGAGTTATGGTACGTACTGTGCCTTCCTTCCTGCCTGAGGTGGTTTCAGCGTTTCACCTAAACCAGCCTATTTATCTGCCCTCCTTTACTAGGGAGGAGTTTCCAGAATCTTTTGGGCAGTTGCACCTTCTGGATGTGTGCAGGGCTCTGTTGCCATATCTACAGATGTATAATGCTTTCAGGACCTCTGATCACCTTTTTGTATTGTTGTCAGGTCCTCGCAGAGGGTCTCCAGCTTCTAAAGCCACTATAGCCCATTGGCTTAAGGAAGCCATTTTTTCTGCATATCTGCTATCTGGCCGGCCTCCGCCTGACGCCTTTAAGGCACATTCCACAAGAGCGATTTCTTCCTTTTGGGCTGAGACGGGAGCACTCTCTCTTCAAGAGATATGTAGTGCAGCTGCTTGGGCTTCTAAGCTCTCTTTTGCCCGTCATTACAGGCTGAATGTGGCTGCCAGGAGGGACGCGCTTTTTGGAGCACAAGTTCTTGCGCGTGGTGTGGCTTGTTCCCGCCCTATGTAGGGATTGCTTTGATACATCCCATTCGTAATGGATTCATTTGCTGCTGATGACAAGGAAGGGAAAATTAGGTTCTTACCTTGGTAATTTTCTTTCCTTTAGTCACAGCAGATGAATCCATGATCCCTCCCTGATTGACACTGTTTTGTGTTCAGTTTTTCCTGCAGACATGTTCCCTCATTGGGAGAAGTTGGAAAACAGCCTTCAGGATTTATGTTCTACTACAGAAGGTTGAGTTCGTCCCTCCTTTGTGTTATTGCTCACGTTCTGGGGCGTTCGTTCGCTGTGAGGAAAGTTCATGTTATGCTACTTTGCGGTTTAACACTGCTTTGGAAGCTTCAAATACTGAGAGGCAGATGGAGCTAGCCGTCCAGGAGGCACTATGGTTTTCAGTGTTCTCTATCTCCCCCTGCTGGTAGGTGGACACAACCCATTCATAATGGATTCATCTGCTGTGACTAAAGGAAAGAAAATTACCAAGGTAAGAACCTAATTTTCCCTTCCATTTAGCTGTGCTTTTTAGCTCAGCTGTGAGCTGTTCCTCTTTGTGGGTAGACTTTAACCCTTTACTTTCTGAATCTGTATGGGTTGTTCTTCCGTTTAGCTGTGGTTTCTAGCACAGCCCTGAGCTGCCTGTCTGTGTGGTTTCCCTTGTATATTATCATCATAGCTATGAGCTTTGGTTCAAGGCCTGACTTTGGTTCAGGATCTAAAAATGACAGAGAAGCTTACAGGCCTGTAACTCTAAATTGAATTCTAGAGTTACAGTAAAACGCATGAGCTGTTGTGACACCCTCATGTAGCAAAATGAGGAAGGGGCTAGGGTGCAAAAACCTCAATAACAGGATGGTGCGGCCTACCAACAGGGCAGAGTCAGTTACACCCAAGAAGATATGGTCAGAATGCAGAACTGAGTGGTCTCACATGGAGATAACCAGGCTTTCTAAGTAATGCTAAAAATAGCCAAGCACGTACAGTAGAATTCTATGAAATATTAACCATTATATTACCATAGATCCAATAAGGTGTAATTACTGTCATATTACCTATATGCTGAAAGGACATATAAAAATTTATGTACTTCCTACTTCTTTAGAGACTCAGACCCAGAAGAACACCTATGTGTAGCTGTGGTACTGTACTCTCATAAGCATATACTTGGAGAATAAGAAAAGTATTTGATTGCTTATATATTCTTTGGAGGCTCAGATGCAAGCATCACGGTTGTGTTGTGGCTCTGTGACCCCCCCCCCCCCCCACCCCCACCCCATGAGAGGTTAAAATTTGTAATTGCAACTTTCTCTTGGTGAGTAATAAAATCTCTAACTTCACTTTCTCATATGTGTGGCCTTGTATTTTATCTTTCTAAAGCCATTATATTATATATGATAGTTTAGAGAGGTGGTAAAAATACTAAACACCACTGGTCTTTCAGCACTCCACAGTACTAAGTAGTGGATATTTGGGACACTGGAGTGAGAGTGATAAAGGGGAGCCCATTATTAACACCCTTTAACCCTTTACTTGCTGAATCTGTTGTTTGAATCTGTGTGGGCTGCTCTTCCATTTAGCTGTGGTTTCTATCATAGCCCAGAGCTGCCTCTCTGTGTGGCTTCCCTTTAACCCTTTGTTTGCTAAATCTGTTGTTTGTGAGAGCTGCTCTTCCATTTAGCTGTAGTTTCTTGCACAACCCTGAGCTGTCTCTCTGTGTGGTTTCCCTTTATCTCTTTACTTGCTGTTTCTGCTATTTGAGCCTGTGTGAGTTGCTCTTTCATCTGACTGTGCTTTCAGGCACAGTGTAAGCTATCTCTTTGTGTAGAGTTGCTTTTAACCCTTTAGTTATTATTTGTGCCTGCGTGCATGGTCTTTTGACCTTTCGTTTGTGGCTGTCTTTTGTGCAGCATGTGCTACCTGGTTAGTATTCTCATAGGGGACCTTATTCTGTTCCTTTCCCCTTTCTTCCTGTTTGTTTGGGTTCTAGTTCGGCCTTGTGGCCCATGCACTTGGACTCTGTTACGTGTAGGTTCCAGTTCGGCCTTGCGGCCCATATGAGTGTTATGTCTTTCCTTCCTGGTGGTGCTTGCTGGTCTCCCTGAGCATTCTGGACTTCGTAGCCTTTTAGTCTCTGTGTTTGGGCTCAGTCTGCCCTAGGCCTCGGTCTAGGTCCAAGGGCTCATGACCAAACACAACAGTAAAATAGACAGAAAAATACACAATGAATAATATGTCTATACGCATAGAGACATACATAAAAATATTTACATATATGTTCAAATCATATACACATAATAAAAATGATATAATCTATACAGAATGTAATGATCTAAATGTTTAGGTATATAAATATATAAGAATAATCACATATATGTTCAAAACATATAAACATCATAAAATGATGTGGAGGGGCATAATCGAAAGGAGTGCCCAAGTTTTCCTGAGGACGTCCTCGCAGGATATACTGGCGAAGGAGCAGGGAAACCCGTATTATCGTCCACGCGGACGATCCCGGGACGTCTTCAGTCTCGTCTCTATTCCCCTCCTACCCCCCTCTTCCCTCCCCTTCTCATGCGCCTTGTGGAATGCCCATTCAGTCTGCAACAAACTGCCCTTCACCCACGATCTCTTCATCTCCCACTCCCTCCAACTGCTCACCCTAACCGAAACCTGGATCTCCTCGGATGACTCTGCCTCAGTCGCAGCCCTTTGCCATGGTGGTTATCTCTTCTCACACACTCCCCGCCCAGTTGGCCGCTGTGGAGGCGTTGGGTTACTACTCTCGCCCTCCTGTAGTTTCCAACCCCTCCTCCTACCGCAGTCTCACTGCTTCTCATCCTTTGAAGCCCACTCCATCCGGCTATTCTACCCGCTGCCACTCAGAGTGGCAGTCATCTACCGCCCCCCTGATAAATCCTTCTCTTCAGTCCTCAACGACTTCGATGCCTGGCTCTCTGTTTTTCTTGAACCCTCATCTCCGTCTCTCATTCTCTGAGACTTTAACATACATGCTGATGACCCATCCGACCCTCACGCTTCTAAGTTCCTCACCCTAACATCCTCCTTCAACCTCCAGCTGTGCTCTACCACCCCTACTCACCGTGACGGCCATTGTCTTGACCTCGTCCTCTCCTCCTCCGGCTCACCCTCCAATTTCCAAGCTTCAGCTCTTCCTCTCTCCGATCACATTCACACTTCTTCACCCCCCCCCCCACCCCGTCCAACTTTAACCACCACCTCCAGGAATCTCCAGGCCATTGACCCCCCCCCCCCCCACCTTATCCTCTAGTATCTCTAATCTCCTCCCATCCATCATGTCCTCCGAGACTGTCAACAAAGCGGTCTCCGCTTACAATGCCGCTCTCTCCTCTGCTCTGGATACCCTCGCACCATCCACCTCCCGTCCCACAAAGCGTACCAATCCCCAGCCTTGGCTGACCTCTTGCATCCGTTACCTTCGCTCCTGCGCACGATCTGCTGAACGCCTCTGGAGGAAATCTCGTACTCATTCAGACTTCCTTCATTATAAATTCATGCTATCCTCCTTCCACTCCTCCCTATTCCTTGCAAAACAGGACTGTTACACCCAATTGACCAATTCTCTCAGCTCCAACCCTCGTCGTCTCTTCGCCACCCTTAACTCTCTCCTCAAGGTGCCCCCCCTCTCCCACTCCCCCCTCACTCTCTCCTCAATCACTGGCTGATTACTTCCACGACAAGGTGCAAAAGATCAACCTTGAGTTCACTACCAAGCCATCACCCCCTCTTCACCCATTAACCCTCTCCCTCAACCAACCAACCCAGGCCTCCTTCTCCTCCTTTCCTGAGATCACCGAGGATGAAACCTTCCGCCTTCTTTCCTCCTCGAAATGCACCACCTGTTCCTCTGATCCCATCCCCACCAACCTACTTAACACCATCGCTCATACTGTCAACCCCTCCATCTGTCGCATCCTTAACCTCTCTCTCTCCACTGCAACTGTCCCTGACACCTTCAAGCACGCCGTAGTCACACCTCTCCTCAAAAAACCATCACTTGACCCTACCTGCCCCTCCAACTATCGCCCCATCTCTCTCCTACCCTTCCTCTCCAAAATACTTGAGCGCGCTGTTCAAAGCCGCTGCCTCG
Source organism: Microcaecilia unicolor (assembly GCF_901765095.1). Lineage (NCBI taxonomy): Eukaryota > Metazoa > Chordata > Amphibia > Gymnophiona > Siphonopidae > Microcaecilia > Microcaecilia unicolor. The sequence goes on from NC_044037.1 coordinate 147,871,800, forward strand.
ATTTTCTCTCCTCTCATGCCATCCTCGATCCAGTCCAATCCGGTTTTCGCCCTCTCCACTCGACAGAAACAGCACTCTCTAAAGTCTGCAATGACCTGCTCCTGGCCAAATCCAGAGGCCACTACTCCATCCTAATCCTCCTCAATCTTTCCGCCGCTTTTGACACTGTCAATCATGATTTACTTCTTGCCACACTGGCCTCATTTGGGTTCCAGGGCTCTGTCCTCTCCTGATTCTCCTCCTATCTCTCCCACCGCACCTTCAGGGTACACTCTCATGGATCTTCCTCCACTCCCATCCTGCTATCTGTTGGAGTTCCCCAGGGATCTGTCCTTGGACCCCTTCTCTTCTCTATCTACACCTCTTCCCTAGGCTCACTGATCTCATCTCATGGCTTCCAGTGTCATCTTTATGCTGATGACACCCAGCTCTATCTCTCCACACCAGACATCACCGCAGAGACCCAGTCCAAGGTATCGGCCTGCCTATCCGACATTGCTGCCTGGATGTCCAACCGCCACCTGAAGCTGAACATGTCCAAGACCGAGCTCCTCGTCTTTCCACCTAAACCCACTTCTCCTCTTCCTCCACTCTCTATCTCAGTTGATAACACCCTCATCCTCCCCGTCTCATCTGCCCGCACCCTCGGAGTCATCTTCGACTCCTCCCTCTCCTTCGCTGCGCATATCCAGCAGACTGCCAAAACCTCTCGCTTCTTCCTCTTCAACATCAACAAAATTCGCCCTTTCCTTACCGAACACACCACCCGAACTCTCGTCCACGCTCTCATTACCTCTCGCCTCGACTACTGCAACTTACTCCTCACTGGCCTCCCACTCAGCCATTTATCCCCCCTTCAATCCGTTCAGAACTCTGCCGCACGTCTTATATTCCGCCAAAACCGTTATTCTCATATCACCCCTCTCCTCAGGTCACTTCACTGGCTTCCGATCAGATACCGCATACAATTCAAGCTTCTCCTCCTTACTTACAAATGCACTCAGTCTGCTGCTCCTCACTACCTCTCTACCCTTATCTCCCCCTACGTTCCTGCCCGTAACCTCCGCTCACATGACAAATCCCTCCTCTCAGTACCCTTCTCCACCACTGCCAACTCCAGGCTCCGCTCATTTTGCCTTGCCTCACCCTAAGCCTGGAACAATCTTCCTGAATCCCTACCCATCTTCAAATCCCTACCCAAGCCCTCTCCCTACCCCTCTTCAAATCGTTGCTTAAAGCTCACCTCTTCAATGCTGCTTTCGGAACCTAACCTTTCGAACATATAGACTGCCCCAATCTGTCTGACCTATCAGATTGACTCTACATTTGTCTTTTAGATTGTAAGCTCCTTGAGCAGGGACTGTCCTTCCATGTTAAATTGTACAGCGCTGCGTTACCCTAGTAGCGCTTTAGAAATGTTAAGTAGTAGTAGTAGTAGTAAGATGGGTGTCCATCTTTCGTTTCGATAATACGGCCGGGGACACCCAAATCTCAACATTTAGGTCGACCTTAGAGATGATCGTCGTTAGAGATGGTCATCCCCGATTTTCGGCCATAATGGAAACCTAGAATTCCCATCACAGAAATGACCAAATCCAAGCCATTTGATCGTGGGAGGAGCCAGTATTTGCAGTGCTCTGGTCCCCCTGACATGCCAGGACACCAATTGCTCCCAGGTGCATAGCTCCCTTACCTTGTGTGCTGAGTCCCCCAAAACCCACTCCCCACAACTGTACACCACTACCATAGCCCTTATGGGTGAAGGGGGGCACCTACATGTGGGTTTCAGGTATGTTTTGAAGGGCTCACATTTACCACCACAGGTGGGGGAGGGGGGATGAACCTTGGTTCGCCTGCCTGAAGTGCACTGCACCCACTAAAACTGCTCCAGGGACCTGCATACTGCTGTCATGGAGCTGGGTATGATATTTGAGGGTGGCATACAGGCTGGAAAACTATTAAAAAAAATTTTTTTTGAGGGTGGGAGGGGATTAGTGACCACTGGGGGAGTAAGGGGAGGTCATCCCCGATTCCCTCTGGTGGTCATCTGGTCATTTAGGGCACCTTTTTGTTGCTTGGTCGTAAGAAAAAAAGGACCAGGTAAAGTCGACCAATTGTTCGTAAAGGACACCCTTCTTTTTTCCATTATCAGTTGAGGACACCCATGTGTTAGGCACGCCCAATCCCGCCTTCGCTACACTTCCGACATGCCCCCTTGAACTTTGGTCGTCACCGCGACAGAAAGCAGTTGAGGACGCCCAAAATCGGCTTTCGATTATGCCGATTTGGGCAACCCTGTGAGAAGGACGCCCATCTTACGATTTGTGTCGAAAGATGGGTGCCCTTCTCTTTTGCAAATAAGCTTGAATGTGTACAATTCAGAGCATATATGCATATAAAATCAGAAAAAATGCCAAAGACCTACAGCACAAATTAACAAAATATGTAAGTACTGATACCGGATATATAGGTGTGTTTGTGTGTGTGTGTGTATGTATATAAATAAAGAGAGATGACAGACTGTCAATTAATAATTTCCAATGATGATGTTCAAGTTCAAATGATCATCAAGCAACTTAAATGAGCACAGCAGTGGGCTGAGAGAAAAAAAAAAAAGGCACTGTGAAACAGGAGACAAAAGTCCCAGAAAAAGGAAACAAAAATGGCAAAGTCAAGGGTGGATGAGTAAAAATAGAGAACACAAATAGGTGAAAAAATAACAACAAGAAGGCACAGAGTGAAGAAATGCAAAGGACAACGAGGGGAAACCAAGTAAACAAGGCACAAGGACTCTTGATGTACTACATATGAACCAAAGGAAAGGGATAGAGCACCAAAATTTGAGGGCATGGAATGGAAAAACAAAAGATAGGAAGGCAGCAGCATGCTCAGAAACTGTGCTGTACGCTAATTATAATTATAAAGTAATTATAATATAATAAAACTGAGATTAAGCCAATGGACAACTTACCAAAAGAAAAACACAACTCAATGAATGAGATATGAAGAACGCCATCCAAACCTGCTCAGCTAAGAAAAACCGGGAAACATGGGGGTCCTCTTACTAAGGCGCGCCGAAAAGTAGCCTGCACTGTTGTAGGTGCACGTGCAGGTCCATTTTTCAGTGTGTCTGCAAAAAAGGCCTTTTTCTTGGCTGAAAATGGACATGCAGCAAAATAATAATTGGCATCCGTCCATTTTAGGCCTGAGACCTTATCACCACCACTGATTTAGCAGTAAGGTCTCACGCATTAACTGGGCGGTAATCGTCAGCGTGCATACACTGCCAATTACTGAGTGGTTAGCGCCACGTGTTAGAAAATAAAAAATATTTGCTGCTTGTATTGGATGCGCATAAAAAATGAAATTACCGCCCAGGGCATGCAATAGCTGAGTGGTAGTTCCAAATTGACACGTGTTGGATGCGCGTAGTTGCCTATGCACCTTAATAAAAGGGCCCCATGGTATGTTATAAGAACAAAAGCTGAAGGTGCGGGCCTAGGTCAAGCACAACAAAGCGTGACACGCAAAATATGCAGATATGTGAGGAGAAATCAAGAGCGCTAAATGATACAAAATGATTATTAAAAAAAATCAAGATTTAAAAAAAAAAAAAAAACAGAAAAAGAAATCTGTATACTCAAAAGAACAGACATGATGACATAAATGAATTAAGGACTCTGAAATGTGCAAGACAACAAATGTCATTATTTTTATGTATGTCTTTATGCATATAGGCTTATATTATATTCATTATGTATTTTTCTGTCTATTTTACTGACCATCAGTTTTATGTTAGTTTACTTTTAACCAGCATAAGTGATCATATCATGATGTTTATAACTCTGATACTGTGGGGCATACACAGATTACACTCATTTTGGGTGTAATTGAGGAACGTGATTCTTAGTGAAAAATATGGAACAGCAACACTTTGGTATTAGATAGTGTACTGTCTAGAAAATAACTATGTTCCCTTTATATATAGATCCAAATCCTAAAGCTAAATATACTACTAAGTACTGAAACAGCACCCAAAGGTATTATAAAAATAGATTGCTTATTTATTTACATAGCAGCTAGAACAAAATTAAATGACATGACAAAGATGGTCTTATCATGAAAATAGCTCAGAGCAAACGCACATAAACCCCTAAGGTAGGCTTCTAGTCCAGCCAATTATCCTCGCCCAATAGCAATAACATGGCAATTACATGGCAACTATACAACCTTGGATGTAGATGGCACCAGGGGTCCAGCAGGTAGCAGAGTGTTCCTCAGGCAGGCAGAGTCTGCACTTCAAATCAGATGGAATGCAAGCAGCCCTTTGCCTTAGTATGAGCATCTTTTATGCAGAGGCTGCAGCTGGTGTAATGACGTGAATCTTGGCCTTGCTGTTGACACTCGGACCCTGATTGTTTATAACAGGAACTGGGCAACATTCTGGGGAAGGGGGAACGTATTCCGAAAGGATGGACTCCACCTTAACCGGATGGGACCAGGCTGCTGGCATCATCATTTAAAAAAGAAATAAAGCAGCTTTTAAACTAGGAATGGGGAGAAGGCCAACAGTCGTACAAAAGTGTATGGTTCGGAATAAGGTTTCTTGCAAAGATATCGCCCAAACAGGGAAGACGGGGTTTCTTGATAGGTTGCAAAAGATACTGTGGTTGATTCATTGTCCTTAAATAAAAATAATAAAAACCAGACAAAAGATAGTAAAATAGTACTGTCAAGTAATCAACATGATGTGATAAGGAATAACGAGTCTAGCTTGAAGTGTCTATATGCAAATGCTAGGAGCCTAAGACATCAGATGGGAGAATTGGAATATATTGCACTGAATGAGGAAATAGATATAATAGTCATCTCTGAAACCTGGTGTAAGGAGGATAACCAGTGGGACACTGTCATACCGGGTTACAAATTATATCGTAGTGATAGGGTGGACCGGATTGGGAATGATTAGCATTGTACATTAACGAGAGGCTTGAATCAAATAGATTGAAAATTCTGCAGGAAACAAAAGACCTCTTGGAATCATTGTGGATCGAAATTCCAAGTGTAAAGGGGAAAAGGACGGTGATAGGGGTGTACTACCGTCCGCCCGACCAGGATGAGCAGAAGGACACAGTCATGTTAAAGGAAATTAATGAGGCAAATAAATTAGGCAGCGCAATAATAATGGGTGATTATAATTACCACTTGCAACAAAATTCTACTGCAATACAACCCAGTATTGGAGGTGTATAATCACCAGTATTCATGAAATGTGGAGAAAAAAAGACTTCAGAAACCATGGAGAATACTCATTATGCAGGAACAACCTTTCAATTTTTAGAGTACTCCTCTTCTTCAATCACTAGTCTTCACAAAAAAAACTCCACTCTTCTTATTCATGCAATATATGCACATACACCTTCCACAATACTCTATGGTAGAGGCTTATACCAACTATATACATCCGGTGAAACAATTGTTACTTAACTTGAATATTCTTGTTGCTGTCAATCCGTACTGTCTTCCACAGCATACGGTATTCATGAAGCCCAACAGGAGACCCTGTTTCGCCACTCTCAGGCTGTTTCAAGGGCCAAACTTTATCACAGACAGCTACTTCACATGCTTCTCACTTCACCGCGTTAAACTGCCTCGTCTCGGCGTCCTAAATTCAAACCAGACTTCCCTCCTATATATACGTCATTTCCTTATTCCCTGACGTACCTTCCAATAACGTCATCCACAGCAAAAACTTTATTGACAAACGATCATCTCACAAAAAAGCTTTCCACTCAATTGAAATATTCAATCCCTTAGGGATTACGGTTTGCAGCATATATATCCATCTTTGTTCTCTCTGTCTTAACATCTTCTTTACATCCCCTCTACGTTCTGAAACCGAATTTGCTCCAGAACTACACATTGCAAATCGCAAAAATCATGTTGTTTCAAAAGGCAGTGAGAAACCAAAGGTTCATATGTCTTCTTAGCTTGTATACAATGTCTCTGTTCAATTAACCTCGTTTTTAACATCCTAGAAGTTTGTCCCACGTAGTATAACTCACAAGTACACTTTAATAGATAGATCACATTCTTCGATTGGCAATCCATCAAGGATTTTAAATAAAAAGACTTGCCAGTATGCACATCCGTGAATCTATCCACTTCCAACATGTTTCGGCACACTGAACACTGGCCACATGCTTTGTGCTGTCCTATCCTGTCAGCTAAGAAGACATATGAACCTTTGGTTTCTCACTGCCTTTTGAAACAACATGATTTTTGCGATTTGCAATGTGTAGTTCTGGAGCAAATTCGGGTTTCAGAACGTAGAGGGGATGTAGGGAAGATGTTAAGACAGAGAGAACAAAGATGGATATATATGCTGCAAACCGTAATCCCTAAGGGATTGAATATTTCAATTGAGTGGAAAGCTTTTTTGTGAGATGATCGTTTGTCAATAAAGTTTTTGCTGCGGATGACGTTATTGGAAGGTACGTCAGGGAATAAGGAAATGACGTATATATAGGAGGGAAGTCTGGTTTGAATTTAGGACGCCGAGACGAGGCAGTTTAACGCGGTGAAGTGAGAAGCATGTGAAGTAGCTGTCTGTGATAAAGTTTGGCCCTTGAAACAGCCTGAGAGTGGCGAAACAGGGTCTCCTGTTGGGCTTCATGAATACCGTATGCTGTGGAAGACAGTACGGATTGACAGCAACAAGAATATTCAAGTTAAGTAACAATTGTTTCACCGGATGTATATAGTTGGTATAAGCCTCTACCATAGAGTATTGCGGAAGGTGTATGTGCATGTATTGCATGAATAAGAAGAGTGGAGTTTTTTTTGTGAAGACTAGTGATTGAAGAAGAGGAGTACTCTAAAAATTGAAAGGTTGTTCCTGCATAATGAGTATTCTCCATGGTTTCTGAAGTCTTTTTTTCTCCACATTTCATGAATACTGGTGATTATACACCTCCAATACTGGGTTGTATTGCAAGTGTTGATTATATTCTACTATTCCTTTTGGGGTTAATCAGTGTAACTGATTATAATTACCCCAATATAGACAGGGTTAATGTAACATCAGGGTACGCTAGGGAGGTAAACTTCCTCGATGAAATAAAGGACAGCTTTAAGGAGCAGCTGTTAGAGGAGCCAATGAGAGAAGGAAAAATTCTAGACTTAGTCATTTGTGGAGCACATGATCTGGTACGGGAGGTAGTGGTCCGGGAGCCGCTTGACAACAGTGATCATAACATGATCGCCTTTGAAATTTGCTTTCAAAAAGGTAAACATAGGAAGTCAAATATGTTAGCGTTTAACTTTAAAAAAGGAAGCTATGATAAAGTGAGAAGAACGGTAAAAAAAAAAACACTTAGAGGAGCAACTGAGAGGGTAAGAAACCTACAACAGGCGTGGATGCTATTCAAAAACACTGTCCTGGAGGCCCAGGCCGAACATATTATACGTATCAGAAAAGGAGGACGGAAAACCAAACGACAGCCGACGTGGTTAAAAAGTGAGGTAAAGGAGGCTATTGGAGCTAAAAAGGAATCCTTCAGAAAATGGAAGAAGGAACCGAATGAGGAAAATAAGAAGCGGCATAAGGAATGTCAAGTCAGATGCAAAGTGCTGATAAGAAAGGCAAAGAGGGATTTTGAAAGAAAGATAGCATTAGAGGCGAAAACTGATAGTAAAAAATGTTTTAGATACATTAAAAGCAGGAAACCAGCAAAAGAATCGGTTGGGCCATGGATGACCGGGTTGTAAAATGGGCGATCAAGGAAGACAGAGAAATAGCAGAAAAACTAAATGAGTTCTTTGCTTCGGTCTTCACCGAGGAAGATTTGGGTGGGATACCAGTGCCGGACAGGGTATTCATAGCTGAAGAGTTGGAAAAACTTATTGAAATATCCGTGAATCTGGAAGACGTAATGGACCAGTTCTGCAAACTGAAGAGTGGCAAATCTGCTGGACCGGATGGTATTCACCCTAGGGTACTGAAATGAGCTGGCAGAGCTACTGTTATTGATTTGTAATTTATCCTTAAAATTGAGCGTGGTATTGTAAGATTGGAGGGTGGCCAATGTAACGCTGATATTTAAAAAAGGTTCCAGAGGAGACCCGGGAAATTATAGATCTGTGAGTCTGACGTCAGTGCCGGGCAAAATGGTAGAGACTATAATCAAGAACAAAATTACAGAGCACATTCAAAAGCATGTGCTAATGGGACAAAGTCAACATGGATTTAGTGAAGGGAAGTCTTGCCTCACCAATCTGCTGCATTTCTTTGAAGGGGTAAACAAACGTGGACAAAGGTGAGCCGGTTGATATTGTGTATCTAGATTTTCAGAAGGCGTTTGATAAGGTCCCTCATGAAAGACTACAGAGGAAATTAGAGGGACATGGGATCGGAGGTAGTGTCTTACTGTGGATTAAAAGCTGGTTGAAAGATAGGAAACAGAGAGTAGGATTAAAAGGTCAATATTCGCAATGGAGAAGGGTAGTTAGCAGGGTCCCTCAGGGATCGGTGCTGGGACCTCTGCTTTTTAACATATTCATAAAAGACCTAGAGATGGGGGTAACTAGTGAGGTAATCAAATTTGCCGATGACATAAAGTTATTCAAAGTAGTCAAATCGTGGGAAGATTGTGAAAAACTACAAGAGGACCTTACGAGATTGGGGGACTGGACATCTAAATGGCAGATGACGTTTAATGTAAACAAGTGCAAAGTGATGCATGTGGGAAAGAGGAACCCAAACTATAACTACATCATGCAAGGTTCAGCGTTGGGAGTCACGGACCGAGAAAGGGATCTAGGTGTCATCGTTGATGATACGTTGAAAACGTCCGCTCAATGTGCTGCTGCAGCTAGGAAAGCAAATAGAATGTTGGGTATCATTAGGAAAGGGATTGAAAACAAAAATAAGGATATTATTCTGCCGTTGTATCGCTCCATGGTGCAACTGCACCTCAAGTATTGTGTTCAATTCTGGTCGCCGCACCTCAAAAAAGACATAGTGGAATTGGAAAAGGTGCAGAGAAGGGCGACATAGAAGATACAGGGGATGGGACGACTTCCCTATCAGGATAGGCTGAAGAGGCTGGGGCTATTCAGCTTGGAGAAAAGGCGGCTGAGGGGAGATATGAAAGAGGTCTATAAGATAATGAGTGGAATGGAGCGGGTCGCTGTCCAAAAATACTAGGACAAGGGGGCATGCAATGAAGCTGCAGTGTGGTAAATTTAAAACGAAGCGGTGGAAATTTTTCTTCACTCAATGCGTAGTTAAACTCTGGAATTTGTTGCGGGAAAAGGTGATTAAGGCGGTTAACAGCAGACTTCAAAAAAGGGTTGGACGGCTTCCTGCAGGAAAAAGCCATAGAATGTTATTGAATGGACGAGGGAATAATACAGTATTTCTAGGATGGGCAGGACAAATTGCTTGTTCTTTTGGCCGCTCTCGGTGAGAGGGTGCTGGGCTCGATGGACCCTTGGTCTGTCCCAGCATGGCGATGCTTATGTACTAACAACTTTTCAGTTTCAGATGTTATAACTTGAAAAGCCACAGTACTGTCCCACTTGTGTCACATGGCAGGATTACCTTACTATGAGCCATGTTTCCAGTAGACAATGTGCAGTTCTAATCTATTTTATTTTAAGAACGTTTTTATTGGAACTTTAACAAGTACATCATCAGCATAATTACAACTGAAATATCAGAAACAATAAACTTGAGTACAATTACCTTGTGACGATCATATGTAAATCCATCGTTCCAATATTTTCTCACATTTATATACCCTATTCCCATTGCCCTCCCCCCCCTACTCTTTCCCTCCCTTCCCGCTTGCATGGTTATGCTCGATCTTGTCTCCTTTCCTCTTGTCCTCAAGGCAGTCCATTTAGCACTTGGCTGCGCGCTGTAGGCGATATCTTGTTTATGTATGGCCCCCACACACTCATGAACCTCATCTGACGTTTAGGGGTCAATCGCGCTCCCCTCGCTTCCCATAGCATTAGTTGGTGTAACTTATTTCTCCAATACCAGATAGAGGGAGGTATGTCCAATATCCAATGATTTAAAATGCACTTTTTCCCCACTATGCAAGATTTGCTCAGAAATAAGCGTTCCCCTCGTGTGCCCGCCTCCCACTGTCCTGGAATGCTCAACAACATTCTCTCAAAAGTGATGACTATCGAATACCCCAAGGTTTCTCTCATGTAATTACCTATTTTCCACCAAAAGGCTTTGATAAGCCTGCACTGCCATATGCAATGTGTTATAGTCGCATGTCCCTGCTTACATTTTAAGCAACTATCTGAGGGCGTTATCTGTGCATGGAAGGCCCGTCTGGGAGAGAAGTACGCTCTATGTATGTCTATACTGGCATTCTTGCAATTCTGCGCTGTGGACAATCTGTGGTATTCCTGCCAGTGCTTGGTTAATGTGACTTTCCGAAATTGTGCGCCCCACTTCCCCGCTCCACCTCTCGGCTACCTCCGATACCTGCCTTTCTGGTTGCCCTTTCCCTAATTCCTTGCAAAACCATGAGACTGAGACCTGGCCCACTGCATCACCTTCCATAAATTCCCTAATTTGCCTCCCAAATTTAAGTGACAACCTCCCTTGTGGGAAACTATGTACATAATGCTTTATCTGATAATAGGCCAAGGTCGCTGCCATCCCTTCTGAGCATCTCTGATGGAAGTCTGTCTCTGAAATTAAGTTACCATCTGTCTAGAGGAAACTTTCTAACAATTCTACGCCCTGCTCCCAAAGCTGGCGAAACACAGCATTCTCCATGCCTGGTGTAAAATCAGCGTTCCCAACTATTGATATCAATACGCTAGATGTCGGGTCTTGCCCCCATCTTTGTAGGAGCTCTCTCCACATATACCACATCGGCCTCAACAGCATGCTATCTTTGATTCTATCAGGCCATTGTCCTTTCCTCTTTGCATGTAGTAGATAATTTAGATGCCATGGGTGGAAATATGCTCGCTCCATCCCTACATCCGTATATGTGGTCGTACCCAAGATCCAGTCCCTCAGGTGCCGTAAGAGACATGCCTGATTATACACACGCATGTCCGGTATTCCCAGCCCCCCTCTTCTCCAATTCCCTATTAAGTATTGCCATCTCATCTTGGACTTTTTCCCCGCCCAGCAGAACTTTACCACTAGTCTTCTAAGTGTCCCCAAGTCTCGTTTTGTCAACCTCAACGGCAAAGCCTGCAATACATATAGCCAGCGTGGGAATACTATCATGCGGAACAGCTGAATCCGGCCCATTAGTGACAGGGGCAGCTTGGACCACCGCGATAATTGCTCTTTTGTGTCTCTTATCAATTTGGTAATGTTTAAGTTATAAATCTGCCCAGTATCCATTGGGAGTTGTATCCCCAAATATCTAAAGGATCCCTGCGCCCATCGTAGTGGGAACCTCTCTCCCCACTCTCTTTTAAGCTCATCGGTGCTGGCTAGCGCTTCTGATTTCAGGAGATTCAGCCGGAACCCTGAGAAATTCCCATACTCCTCTAGACTTTCCATGAGATACAGTAAGGAATGGCTAGGCTCTGTAATCAGCATCAGCAAGTCATCTGCGAAAGCCGCAGTCTTAAAATTATATTCTCTGACCGCAACCCCTCGAACATCTACATTATTTTGGATCTCTCTCAGAAGCGGGTCTAGTGCTAAGATAAAAAGAAGAGGTGATAATGGACAACCTTGCCTTGTGCCTCGCCCGATCGTGAACCAATCAGACTGTAGGCCATTTGCATATATCTGTGCCTTCGGGTCTGCATACAATGCTCTAATCGACGCCGAGAAGAAGCCCATGATGCCATATCTTTGTAGCACTTCAAACAGATAGTTCCAATCTACTCTATCAAAGGCCTTCTCGACGTCGAAGCTTATAAGCATGGCCGGCACCTTTTCTAGTCTGACCTTCTCCAGGGCAACCCATATCCTTCTCATGTTCTTAGCTATCACCCTCCCACGCGTGAATCCCGCTTGAGAGTCCATGATCAAGGTTGGTAAGTACCTTGCTAAGCAATTGGCCAAAATCTTTGCCAAGAATTTTAACTCAACATTCAACAATGAAATCGGCCTATACGAATCTGGTCTATCTGCTGGTTTGCCCGGCTTTGGTAATACACTTATTTGTGCTCTGTTTAAATACCGTGGCATCTGTCCCTGCCTTATGGCCTCATTAAACACAGCCACAAGCAAAGGACTTATTTCTGTATTTAGAAGTTTATAAAATTAATTTCTCAAGCCATCCAGCCCCGGGGCCTTCCCCAATTTACTCCATCTGATTACTAATTCCACTTCCTCCTCAGCAATAGGTGCGTTCAGTACTGCTATATCCTCTTCAGAGACCCTTGGTACTTCTATACTATGGAGGTACATTTCGCTTGGCCTCACTAAGTCTTCCTGCTGAGTGTATAACTGGCCAAAGAAGTCTCTCAGGATTTTAACAATAAACTCATCAGTGTTTACCTGTACCCCTGCACTATCCACCAATGTGAGAATTTTCTTTGCACCAAACCGTTTGTTAGCCAGTCTTGCCAAGAACCTCCCACTTTTATTGGCAAACCTATACAGTTGGTACTTATAATAAGTGGTTGTTTTCTGTATCCGTTCCTTCAATAGTTCATTTAAGGCCTGCTGAACCTCCAATAGCTGTCTACGGGTACTCAAATCCTGTTTTTTCCCATACTTCCTCCGTAGGGCCACCACCTGTCTTTCCAACCTTACTACCTCCTTATTCCGAGCCTTCTTTTTAAAGGCCAGGTAAGAGATGATGTCCCCCCTAAGGACTGCCTTGGCCGTTTCCCAGAAGAGAACTGGGTCTGACCTATGCTGCTCGTTATTATTACTATATTCTCTCCATTTTTCCACCAGGTAAGGCATAAACTGGGCATCTCGGTAGAGGTGAACAGGGAAATGCCATGCCCCCAATGTAGGCCGCCCCCCTCCCAGCCGGATCTGCGCACTCACCCACGCGTGATCTGAGACCACGATTGGGCCTATTTGGGCCTCTTCTACTTGTGTTATCAGCTCCCTTGAAAGCAATATATAGTCTATCCTAGACATGGTTTGATAAGCTCTGGAGAGGTGCGTAAAATCCTTGTCCACAGGGTGCAAGATTCTCCAGACATCAACCAGTTCTAATATGTTGCACAACCTAGAGGTTCCTCTCTCCCTTCTGGCCAGTTCCCTATCTGTTGGTTTGGATCGATCCCATGCAGGGTCCATGACATCATTCAAATCACCTCCCACCACCATCGGATTATCTCCCATAGCGTGAATTTGGTGAATAATTTGTGTAGTAAACTGCTTGTCATAAGTATTTGGAGCATATATGTTGCAAAGCAGTAATGGTTGTCGGTCCACAATCACTGATGCTAGGACATACCTCCCCCCCCTTGTCTGCCACCACTCTTTGTACCTCTACATTAAGGGTATTCCTGATTAGGATCACTACTCCTCCCTTTTTCCCCAACGCTGGCGCATCATACACCTCCCCAACCCACCAGGTTTTCAACTTTTCATGTTCTTCCCTTGTGAGGTGTGTTTCTTGCAGAAATGCTATGGACACTTTTTTATCATTCAATACTTTCAATATTTTCTGTCTCTTAACCGGAGAGTGTATTCCCCCCACATTCCATGTCATTATCTGTAGAGCGGTCATGTCACACCTCTCTCTGTGTTGTTTCTCTTTACTGTTAGCCTTCTATCATTCCATTCACACCAAGAGAGTGTCCCAGCCCCCACCCTCTCAGCCCAATGTGTGTCTCTCTCCACTTTTTACTTGCGCTTCCCCCACAACTGTTCTCATTCTTCTCCTTTTACAACACCATGCATACAGGCATTTCCCCTCCCACTCTTCTTTTCCTCCCCTCTCACCCTCCGACCCCCCCTCCACCCTTCCCTTCCCCCCACCTCCCCTCTATTCCCTCTCTCTTCCCTCGCATGCCGCTAGGCATAACTTCGTGCTTTACTAAGGCTGGGGCGCCTGTGAGCCCTTTGACTAAGTCCCACCAGTCTCTTATGCTCACCAAGTCCTCTGACTTATTAGTTAAGTCCATGGTTTAAGTCCAGTGTGCGGTTGACCTCTATTGATAAATGTAATTCAGCTCACTCCGCCGTTTGTCTTGCCTGTTCTCTATAGCATACAGTCCATGTTGCAAACAATATTCAAACCTTCTTCAACTTAACCAAACAACTATATTTAACATTGGTTTCCGCAACTACATCTTTTTGATGCCAGCGTGTTTGCCAATAGTCCATTACGATGATCTCCGCCTCTATGAAGCAATTCCAGATGTTATCTTTTCCCTTCAACAAACTTCCTCCAAGATCTCAACCTCCACGTTCCCATGCAAGCATCATTTCAACATAAGTGTTCGCGTCTTCCACTCTTGCAAAGTACAGTGCTTGTCCATTTTCCAATAGTTTAAGCTTGGCCGGGTAGAGGAGACTGAATTTATACTTTAGTCCAAATAGCTTAGTGCACAGTGGCGCAAAGCTTTTCTGTGCCACTGATACAGCTGTGGAATAGTCCTGGAAACAGAGTATTTTTTTGCCTTGAAATTCAAGCTTCTTTCCAATACGCAACTCCTGCAATATGAGCGCTTTGTGGGCATAATTTAAGATCTTGAATATTATCACTCTTGACCTTCCCCCATTGTCCCGCCTCTGGCCAAGTCTGTGTGCTCTTTCAATCCTGATTGCGTTTGTCAGCTTCACATTCCCCAGCACTTCTGGCAGCCATTTTTCCAGAAAGGCGCACAAATTCCTCTCAGGTAGTGTCTCAAGCATCCCCACGAGACGGAGATTGTTCCGCCTCGAGCGGTTTTCAAGATCATCGAGCTTTGCCTCCATTTCGGCGAGACGCGCTCTGTCTAGGCTGTTCCTCCGAGACTTTTAGGATGTCATCTTCTGCTTGCCCAACACACTGCTGTACCGCCTGTAATTCTGTGATCAACTGCGTGTGCCTCTCCGTCATTCCTTCTAGTTTGTCTAGAATGAGCTGCAATTTAGCCCCTACCGCCTGCTCCACTGCCACCTTTACCTCTTCAGTGAGTTCTGCTGTCCATTGGGAGCTGGCCGATGGCGATGCCGGCGCGACCCTGTCTGCCATTTTGTTTTCTGCGGCGCGGGATTTCTCTTTAAGGTCTTTACGCGCTGTTTTCGCTGCCATCCGCGCTGTCTCTGGTTCTACCCGCCTTCAGTTCTGGTTCGATATGCCCTCGCTGTAATGTGCTTCGATTATTCGGTGGGATAGAGGTGTTACGAGTGCTGTTTTAACCAGGCGCCCCGGAGCAGTTCTTCCTCAAGTCTTCACTGCTCCATGCCCCCACCGGAGGTCCGTGCAGTTCTAATCTAATCGAATCCAGGTACATATATACCGCAGTATCCAATACAGGTCCTAAGTGGTTCACAAAGGTAAAATATAACTAATAAAAAAAAAAAATACACATACAGCTAGCAGGAGTACCAAGCAAACAATGACTATAATCAGAGAAGAAACTAAGGAGTCAAACAGTGATGTTGTTATCCACCTAAAAACAAATGACTTGTCCAGTAATACCCCACTTGCAGCACAGAGAGCTTTTCAGGAGCTGGGAGAGGGGTTAAAACCCAGTAGCTTTTTCTGAAGTACTACTTACTTTTGGAAAGGGAGAGAAAAGATTGTGAAGTACTGAAATTTTCAATAGCTAGCTCAAAGCCTGGTGTCACCAAGAAGGTTTTGGGTACATAAGAGGATGAAGCAATACATGGAAAAGCAAAAGACTATATTGCAACGATGGGCTGTATCTAACTGTGGCAGGAAAAAAATCCTTGGGGAGAAATTCAGACAATATGTTTCTGGGCATTTAAACTAGAATATGGGGTGGCATATGGAGGAAGCTCACTTCAAGTGGTCACTCCAAACTAAAGACAGGATCCACTCATGTTGTAGGTAGAAAAGAAAGCAATGAAAACAACAATCTTAGCAAATCACTTCTTGCCAACACAGCGGGAAGTGAGACTAAAAAAAAAAACTAAACAGAAGACAAATACCACTGAAATGTAGATGGAAAGCGAGAGAGAGAGAAGGAGAGAGAAAGGCAAGCATTATTAACTAGCTGCCATAGAGGCATATTTTCAAAGCACTTAGCCTTCCAAAGTTCCATAGAAACCTATGGAACTTTGGAAGGCTAAGTGCTTTGAAAATATGCCTCATAGTGTACAACCCTTTTCCCATAGTTTTAAACTGAAAATTTCTCTAGAAATAGGCATTTTCCCCATAGTTTTAAACTGAAACCTTTTCTAGAGGTAGAAACTTGACAGCCCAAAACTCTTCTTCTAAAAGGCAGTTATTTTCTGTTCTCTGGTTGCTGGAGAGGTAGCATGTCCAGTGACCTCAATTAAGTGTTAACTAAGGTGTGGGGAAGTAGAATATTTGCATAGGTTGCTGAGTTAGCTTCAAAGAGCCTGTTTTAAAAAGGCACTTTAGATTCAAAACTATATAAAGAGGAAAGGTCCCACTGAACTTTCTTTCTCAGAAGTTCTGAGAGAAGAGGACATTTCTTTGGTAAGTGAACACTATTTTACTTTGTGCTTTGGGAACTTAAAGATTGGAGTTTAAAGAAGGAATTGTAGGTTAGTGATAGAATAAAAATAGAAAAAAGCAAATTTTATCAGCTAATCTCCATAGTCTTTTTCCCTTAGTTTTAAAACTTGAACAGTGTACCATAGCATTAACAGATAGCCTCTAGCAGGCACTGCAGGATCTAGTTTAGTCTTCCCACCCACCCCTAGGACAACTTTTCATTTATAGTCAGTTATTGTAAATAGGATAACAAGGAAGGAGTGCTCTTACAGAGTTTCAAATACATTCCATTACCATCTAAGAAGGAAATACTAAATAAATCACACAATATACCATATAAACTAAAAGACATTTTTTTATATTAGGCTAATATCCTTAATACCTTAGCAAGTTTTAAAATATTGAATAACTCAAAAATACTAAGATGGAGTCAACAGTCCAGCAGCGAGAGGGGTTCTATCCAGTGTTTTGCATTGAGTGTCACATGTATGATTATCTCCCAGTTGGTTAGCGGTTATATATGTGTGCCCGATGCAAAGAGCTCCTAGCTCTCAGAGAACGGGTCCATTCTCTTGAGGCTAGAGTAGCAGATTTGGTGGAGCTGAGGGAGACAGAGAGGTACATAGAAGAGACCTACAGGGATGTTGTAGAGAAGTTCCACCTCCAGTCTGGTAGCTCCTGTGCTACCTTGGAGGATAAAGGTCTAGAAGGAGAATATCACCCTGGTGAAATAGAAAGTACTCCTGTAGCCAGGACCTGCCCTCCAGGGGATGCACTATCCTCTCGCACCGAGGATATGTCTCCAAGTGCTGCCCAGGAGGGAAGGGTTAGGACAGCTGTTGTAGTTGTTGATTCGATCATTAGGCATATAGATAGCTCGGTGGCTGGTGGACATGAGGATCGCTTGGTGACTTGTCTGCCTGGTGCGAAGGTGGTGGACCTCATGCGCCGCCTAGATAGGATTTTAAATAGTGCTGAGGAGGAGCCGGCTGTCTTGGTACATGTGGGTACCAATGACATAGGAAAATGTGGGAGAGAGGTTCTGGAAGCTAAGTTTAGGCTCTTAGGTAGAAAACTCAAATCCAGAACCTCTAGGGTAGCATTTTCTGAAATGCTACCCATTCCACGTACAGGGCCCAAGAGACAGGCAGAACTCCAGAGTCGTGGATGAGTCGATGGTGCAGGGAGGAGGGTTTTAGATTTGTTATGAACTGGGCAACATTCTGGGGAAGGGGCGCCTATTCCGAAAGGATGGGCTCCACCTTAACCAGGATGGGACCAGGCTACTGGAATCGTCATTTAAAAAGGAGATAGAGCAGCTTTTAAACTGGAAGGCCAACAGTCGCTCAATAGCGCATGGTTCAGGATAAGGTATCTTTCAAAGATATCACCAAAACAGGGAAGATAGGGTATCCTGTTAGTGAGGTTGCAAAAGAGAACGTAGTAGATCAGATGTCCTTAAATAGAAATAAAAATCAGACAAAGGATTGCAAATTAATACTGTCAAGTACTGAGGATGATGTAAATAGAAACAGCAAACATAGTTTGAAATGTCTATATGCAAATACCAGGAGCCTAAGAAATAAGATGGGAGAGTTAGAATATATTGCACTAAATGAAAAATTAGATATAATAAGCATCTCTGAGACCTGGTGGAAAGGAGGATAACCAGTGGGACACTGTCATACCGGGGTACAAATTATATCGTAGTGATAGGGTGGATCGAATTGGTAGAGGGACAGCATTGTATATTAAAGAGAGCCTTGAATCAAATAGATTTAAAATTCTGCAGGTAACAAAACATTTCTTGGAATCACTATGGATTGAAATTCCATGTGTAAAGGGGAAAAGGATAGTGATAGGAGTGTACTACCGTCTGCCTGGCCAGGATGAACAGACGGATGCAGAAATGTTAACGGAAATTAGGGACGCAGACAAACTGGGCAGCACAATAATAATGGGTGATTTCAATTACCTCGATGGTAAATGTAACATCAGGGCATACTAGGGAGGTAAACTTCCTTGATGAAATTAAGGACTGCTTTATGGAGCAGCTGGTACAGGAGCTGACGAGAGAAGGAAAAATTCTAGACCTAGTACTTAGTGGAGTGCATGATCTGGTGTGGGAGGTAAGGGTGCTGGGGCCGTTTAATAATAGTGATCATAATATGATCAGATCTGATATTAGCTTTCAAGTAAGAATACATAGGAAATCAAATACATTAGCATTTAACTTTAAAAAAGGAGACTATGATAAAATGAGAAGAGCGGCTGCATGGGTTAAAAATTTACATCAGGCATGGATGCTGTTCAAAAACACCATCCTGGAAGCCCAGGCCAAATATATTGCGCGCAGTGCATTTTTTTTCTAGCGAAAAAGGTGCCAGTACTCACATGCCAGGCCATCCTTCAGGGGTGGGGTGATCACTGAGGGACCCACCCCACAATAGCCATGCCCCCTGCAACCAGTCACAGAACCTATGACAAGGCAGAATTGGTGTTTAGAGCCTGAGCTCTCATTAAAACTTGGGGACCATTGGTCAATTTTAGCAGACAATGGAAAAGGTGCCGGTACTCAGTACCCCCTAAAAATAAAGACCTTAACGGAAGACCAAACAGCAGCTGGCATGGTTAAAAAGTGAGGTGAAGGAAGCTATTAGAGCTAAAAGAAAATCCTTCAGAAAATGGAAGAAGGAACTGACTGAAAGGAATAAGAAACAGCATAAGGAATGTCAAGTCAAATGTAAAGCACTGATAAGGAAGGCTAAGAGGATCTTCGAAAAAAAGATTGCGTTGGAGTCAAAAACACATAGTAAACATTTTTTAGGTATATAAAAGCAGGAAGCCGGCAAAATAATTGTTTGGACCTTTAGATGACCAAGGAGTAAAAGGGGCGATCAGGGAAGACAAAGCCAAATCGGAGAGATTAAATGAATCCTTTGCTTTGGTCTTCACCGAGGAAGATTTGGGTGGGATACCGGTGTCAGAAATGGTATTCGAAGCTGATGAGCCAGAGAAACTTAATGAATTCTCTGTAAACCTGGAGGATGTAATGGAGCAGTTCTACAAACTGAAGAGTAGCAAATCTCCTAGATCGGATGGTATTCATCCCAGAGTACTGATAGAACTGAAAAATGAACTTGTGGAGCTATTGTTAGAAATATGTAATTTATCCTTAAAATCGAGCGTGGTATCGGAAGATTGGAGGATGGCCAATGTATCGCCGATTTTTAGAAAAGGTTCCATAGGAGATCCTGGATATTAGGGATATTATAGACCGGTGAGTCTGATGTCAGTGCCGGGCAAAATGGTAGAGACTATTATAAAGAACAAAATTACAGAACATGTTCAAAAGCATGGATTAATGAGACAAAGCCAACTTGGATTTAATGAAGAGAAATCTTGCAACACCAATCTACTACATTTCTTTGAAGGGGTGAACAAACGTGGATAAAGGTGAGCCAGTTGATATTGTGTATCTGGATTTTCAGAAGGCGTTTGACAAAGTGCCCCCTAGGGTGCCCGGTTGGTGTCCTGGCATGTGAGGGGGACCAGTGCACTACGACTCCTGGCCCCTCCCACGAACAAATGCCTTGGATTTATTCGTTTTTGAGCTGGGCGCTTTCATTTTCCATTATCGCTGAAAAACAAAAACGCCCAGCTCACAAATTGTCGAATAAAACATGGATGTCTATTTTTTCCCAAAATACGATTCGGTCCGCCCCTTCACGGACCCGTTCTTGGAGATAAACGCCCATGGAGATAGACGTTTTCATTCGATTATGCCCCTCCATGTGTTCTTTGACCCGGTTAAATTGATGCAATTTATTTCCCTTAAGGAAAGAGATACAGTTGAGCGGTCCTTGACTGCTCCAACGGGTAGCTGAAACCGCTGGTTGGGAATGTGTTCTATCCTCTCATAATATTTCTATTTGCCTGTAATGGGTTTATTCTCTTTCAAGTATTTCCTTATATCTTGAATCTATATTTGTGGACTAATTTAAAAGTCATTGTTTTCCTGATTTACTCAAGGATGTATATTTTATTATTTCATTTTCCTGGCATTTATTTAATGTAAATGTACAAGGTGCAAAAGATCAACCTTGAGTTCACTACCAAGCCACCTCCTCCTCTTCACCCTTCAACCCTCTCCCTCAACCAACCAACCCAGACCTCCTTCTCCTCCTTTCCTGATATCTCCGAGGAGGAAACCGCCCGCCTTCTTTCCTCCTCAAAATGCACCACTTGTTCCTCTGATCCCTTCCCTACCAACTTACTTAACACCATCTCTCCTACTATCACCCCCTCCATCTGTCATATCCTCAACCTCTCTCTCTCCACTGCAACTGTCCCCGACACCTTCAAGCATGCCGTAGTCACGCCACTCCTCAAAAAACCATCACTAGACCCTACCTGTCCCTCCAACTACCGCCCCATCTCCCTCCTACCCTTCCTCTCCAAGATACTTGAGCGCACAGTCCACAGCCGCTGCCTTGATTTTCTCTCCTCTCATGCCATCCTCGATCCGCTTCAATCCGGTTTTCGCCCTCTTCGCTCGACAGAAACAGCACTCTCTAAAGTCTGTAATGACCTGTTCCTTGCCAAATCCAGAGGCCACTACTCCATCCTCATCCTCCTCGATCTATCCGCCGCTTTTGACACTGTCAATCATGACTTACTTCTTGCCACACTGTCCTCATTTGGTTTCCAGGGCTCTGTCCTCTCCTGGTTCTCCTTCTATCTCTCCCACCGCACCTTCAAAGTTCACTCTCATGGATCTTCCTCCACCCCCATCCCCTTATCTGTTGGTGTTCCCCAGGGATCTGTTCTTGGACCCCTTCTCTTCTCAATCTACACCTCTTCCCTGAGCTCCCTGATCTCATCTCATGGTTTCCAGTATCATCTCTATGCTGATGACACCCAACTGTATCTCTCCACACCAGACATCACCGCGGAGACCCAGGCAAAGGTATTGGCCTGCTTATCCGACATTGCTGCCTGGATGTCCAACCGCCACCTGAAACTGAACGTGTCCAAGACCGAGCTTATCGTCTTTCCACCAAAACCCACTTCTCCTCTTTCTCCACTTTCTATCAGTTGACAACACCCTCATCCTCCCCGTCTCATCTGCCCGCAACCTCGGAGTCATCTTTGACTCCTCTCTCTCCTTCTTTGCGCATATCCAGCAGATAGCCAAGACCTGTCGCTTCTTCCTCTTTAACATCAGCAAATTTCGCCCTTTCCTTTCTGAACACACCACCCGAACTCTCGTCCACGCTCTCATTACCTCTCGCCTGGACTACTGCAACTTACTCCTCACCGGCCTCCCACTTAGCCATCTATCCCCCCTTCAATCTGTTCAGAACTCTGCTGCACGTCTCATATTCCGCCAGAACCGATATACTCATATCACCCCTCTCCTCAGGTCACTTCACTGGCTTCCGATCAGATACCGCATTCAATTCAAGCTTCTCCTTCTTACCTACAAATGCAATCAGTCTGCTGCCCCTCACTATCTTTCTACCCTCATCTCCCCTTGCGTTCCCGCCCGTAACCTCCGTTCACAGGACAAATCCCTCCTCTCTGTACCCTTCTCCACCACCGCCAACTCCAGGCTCTGCTCATTCTGCCTCGCCTCACCCTATGCTTGGAACAACCTTCCTGAGCCCTTACGCCAAGCCCCTCCCTGCCCGTCTTCAAGTCTTTGCTTAAAGCCCACCTCTTCAATGTTGCGCTCGGCACCTAACCCTTACCGTTCAGTGAATCCAGACTGCCCCAATTTGACTGCCCCTATCGGACCGACCGTTCACTTGTCTATTAGATTGTAAGTTCTTTGAGCAGGGACTGTCTCTCTTTGTTAAATTGTACAGCGCTGCGTAACCCTAGTAGCGCTTTAGAAATGTTAAGTAGTAGTAGTAGTAAATGTATATTTGAAATCTAATAAAGAAAGAAAAAAAAAAGGAAAAACAGCACAAATAAAATTAAAAGGAAGAACTGTCACAGAAGATAATACTTGACCTAAGTGTTGACATGTACCAGAAAAGGAAATACATAAACGGGCCAAAATAAGAAGAAAAGCTGCAAAGACAGGAGAAAGGGATAGGGGACAATGAATACGACTAATAAAGAATTCAGGACAGTTAACCGCAATACAAGAAGAGTTAACCAGAATAGCAGCAGACAGCATAGCATTAGAAGACTATGCAACAGAAGCTGCAGACATGACGTATGAGGAGTCGTATGAATGTAAAGAAGAAAAACAGTTGTAAGAATAAAAAACAAATTCATCAGTATGGCAAAAGTCCAAAATATAAAGTCCACAATGCAAAGTCTGTCTCAAGTTCCAGACAAAACAGTAGGTGAAGGGCGAAGATCAGATAGATGGTTATAGGAAGAATGTCCTTCAAATAAAGCAGATGTCGGGGTAAGAGTCCAAATGTAAAAGTGTCCAGATTACACAGGAGCAGTGTAAAGTTTGTGTAGTACTTAAACAGCAGGTACTCAGCATCAAACTTGAGTGAAGTTCTCCAGCATCCGATTGTAGTGGGCTTGGGAATTATTACTGGCCTGGTCTCCAGGAATTGTTGTCTGTTTAACTGCATCTATGACATAGAGGAGGAGAATGAGAAGAAGTATACCACAGATGGCTCCTAGGACCAACCTGAGTGTTATCTATCAGTCAAAGCCCTGATTGCTCTCGGTCTCAGCCAATAGTTCACGTGGGTCATCTGAATCAGATGTTAAGGCTTCCATTTGAACCCTAATTTCTCACTTGGGTTGTTGTTTGCTTCACTGGTTTGAGACGAGGGTTCCTATTGAAGCACCTCCCCTTTGCAGCCGGGCTTACCCTTGCAAGAAGGTGGTCTACTCTGGTTACCCATTTTTTCCCTCTTTGATGACCTGAATTAGGATCCAGTCTCCTGCGTGGACCTTGCCAAGCTCAATAGGTTCAGGATCTGTGGACACTAGTTACCAACAACAGAAAATGAAATACAGGTTGGAGGCAGTAAAAGGATGGCCCCCCCAGTGGGTTTGTGTGTACACAATTTCAAACAGCTCAAACTGTCTCCCCTTTGCCTAAAGAAGAGCCAAGGGTGCCACTCTCTATCTGGTATCTTATATGAGATCAGCCAAAAGTGTACCAATTCTCCAGTGGTAGGTGTAGGTCAAGTTTAAGTAGGACAGTCCCATAGAGGTCAATCGTTTCTAAAATAAGAGTCCCTGGGCCTGTGGTCCAACTGTCAAGTAAAGGTTCACACAATATAGAAAACCTGAGGTAAGGACTCCAGGTAGCGTTATCATCTTGGCCAGGATCCTAACTCAAAACAGACATGAGAGGGTTAAAATGTTATAGCATTTTAACCTACATAGTAACTATGTTATGTTACTATGTAGGTCTTTCACAAATAGTGGAGTAATACAGAATGTAAATCCTCTTTTGATCAACAAAACTGTTGCAAACAAGGCAGTGAGAATAATGACAAACAATGAAATAAATGAAAACTCTAGAACCATAAGTCCCCAATCATCCAGTATAAAGTATGGCTGAGTCAAGTTTCGTAGTAGATTTCAGATATCTGAATCAGGAAGTATGATTTTGCAGCTTTACAGCAGGGACTGACAAGGTTCAATTTGCTTGTAAGTTAAGTGTGTGTGTAGGATGTTTAAGCTGATCTGGAATGCATGCATTAGACAGAGAAACCTCTTTAATTTACAGTATTGGGAAAACTTGTGTGCTGTGAATATTCTTGTTACCATTTATTTTTTGTTACATTTGTACCCCTCGCTTTCCCACTCATGGCAGGCTCAATGCGGCTTACAGATACTTATTTGTACCTTGGGCAATGGAGGGTTAAGTGACTTGCCCAGAGTCACAAGGAGCTGCCTGTGCCTGAAGTGGGAATCGATCTCAGTTCCCCAGGACCAAAGTCCACCACCCTAACCACTAGGCCACTTCTCCACTCTTGGGGAGTGCCAGATCCAGGAAGGGTACTTCTTTACCTATCTGTAAAAGACTGTCATAGCAGCCAGTAGTTGAAGGATAAGAAGGCATATACAGAAAATGAGAAACAAAAACATGTGGAAACATATGAGTGTACAGCTAGTAAGCAGACAGAAAGCATTATAACTAAAAATGGAACAGAAATCACTGGGGTAGAGGTCAACAGTTCATGCAGTAGATCAAGTTCCAGATAAAAACAAATTAGAGCAGGTGTGAAATTACACTAATGAGTCCAATGAAATTTTCCATCCAGCAAAGCAGCTGTAGGTGTCACTGTTTTCAGACTAGTCTCACAGCATTCTTCAGATGGATGCCAAATTAGAGTAAATAAGGGTGCTTTGAAGGAAGACAATAAACCAAGTAAGCAGAGCACTTACAACTTAATAGAAGTTTATATACATGAGATCATAAAGGCACTGTTCCTAATGACAATAGCAGAAAATAGCATTAGCACAAGGTTTGATACTAAATGCTAATCTAGTTGAAGTTAATTTGGAAGAATAAATCTGTAACCTATTGTATTGTAACAGAGCATACCAGTTCAAATACATTTCCCTGGTGAAAACATACGTCCACACATTTATGCACTTAACTCAGACTTTCTTAAACAACTTACAGTGTTCTTTCAAAATAAGCTGCCAGGGGACTTTCTAACAATGCATTCAACTGGCAGCAAACAACTTTGACAATGTCTCATTCATTATTAAGTGCAACAACCCTATAAGCTTTCACAGAATTACCCAAAAAGTAATGGGAAATTTTCATCTATTGATATTGCAAAACTTCCTGCAATGCAAAACATAACTGTAAACAATATTATGGTAGTAGCTCCCTCTAGTGGCTAAAATAAGGAAAAAAACAGCAGCTATTCGGAGAAAAAGGTTTTGGAAAAAAAAAGTGGTAAAGTTTGCACTCAGATAATGGTAACACATTATCTCTATTGTAGATGAAAGAAATTTAAACAAATTACTGCAGGATCTAAAACCATATAAACTGGCAGGTACCTAGGGTACAGAACATACATAGGATAACAGTATCATGAGAATTAAACATATTTAATATTGCAGTAGAAAAACATTTATTGTAATTAAATTTAAAGAGAAGGGAATTTAAACCAATTGGAGCAAACTAGGTGCTGTGAGGCAGTGTCTCTTGAATGTCAGCTACACAAGGTAGAGTGATACAGATATTAATGAACTAAATAAACACTTTAAGTAAAACAGGAACTGCAGGACAAAAAGTTTAAAAGCATTTAGCATGTGGACACAACAGGGAAAAAAACAGGCAGGAACTTTACAGTAAATCTCCCAGTGAATGTAAAATTTATCCTAAATTTATCCTTGTAAATCAAAATCCATAAGTGAATGTTAAGTTTTGAAACCAATGTAAGAAAAATCAGCTGTAAGAAAAGTCCTGATGGGGCACAAACATGTCTAATACAACAGATAATATGGTCCATTTTATTAAGGAGGAATGCAACCAACTGGAAATAAGAAAACTGCATTACAAAAATTAACATGCCATCAGAAATATAAGAGTGTAAAAGTTTGCAACTTTGACCAGGCACCCACTATGGGGTTAAATGAGAGTCCAGATCCTGTGACACATACGGACCTCCCTCAATGCTGTAAGCCTTGAACGCCCTTTCAGACTCAAAAACTTCTAATAATTTAGACAATGGTGTCTTTATTATAGCAGCACCTGCATTGTGGGCCATAATAGTTTCATTGGATAAAGGAATTAATTTTGCATCATCAAATGCATTACACAGGAAAGGAATTTCTTTATTCCCGACCATAAGGGTTATGTGAAACCACACATGGCTTGGAAGACAATCATAAACTGTTTCTAGTCAAACTCAGGCATACAAGGAGTACAACGCTCACAAACTGCAAAGATTTTTTTTTTTTAAAGACAGACCTCGGGAACATCAGTCTGTAGCCTTGAAAACTAGGAACAGAAAATTCAGAAGAATTAATGATGAGCTGTGAACCCAAAAATTGAGCTGTAAAACAAAATTGTAGCACCATCAGCATTACCAGTATCTATAAGGAAGGATCCAGTATGGGGTCATTTCCCATGCTTGAATTGTTGTTTTTGTGTAGTAAATTTGAAAGCAAAATTTTTTGAGAATCCAAAGACAGGAGAAAAATTTGAACTTAAACAATATTCGAATTGTAAAACATCCCAGGTTGTTTATGCAGTTATTTGCCCTTGTGGGCTTGTATATATTGGTAAAACAACACATGTATTTAGCAAACTTATTGCCATAAAAAATAAGCGGTTTGAGAAACCATTGGCAGAACACATGCATGATTTTATGCACTCCTTTGAAGAATTAAGATTTCTTGTATTGTTGAAAATCAAAACACATTGGAGAGGTGGAGACATTAATAAATTGCTATTAAAAGCAGAACAAAGGCTCATTTTTAAATTTAATACAATGAAACCGTATGGGTTAAATCAAGAGAATGACTATTCGGCTTTTTTAAGAACTTTTTTAAAAACACTGTCTTATTTCTGACCATCTGCTCTGAAGCATTGCCTCTGTTACTTTTAGAAATACCTGAACATTTGCTTTGTTCCTTTTTTTGCATTTCAATACTGTCACTTTTGGATTTGGCTTTCAAACATAAGACATGCATCTGGCCCTTTAAGACGGCTGCAATGTGTTTAGAGATTATCTTTACCCTCACAATGGTGCTATATGAGTCAGGAGTCTCATGGAGGTTTGTAATGCTAATTCATATCAGTTAAGTTGGGAGCAGCAGATAAGTGGGTAAGTGTTTGTTTTATATTATGTCCTTTTTTAACTTTTATATATCTGGGCAGTTTGGTTGTGACTCGATGGAGACGCATTACATGTGTTTTTATAAGATTGAGCGTCCTGTATAGCCTTCTCCTATGTTATGTTGTTATGAGAAGTTTTAGATCAAGTGTTTTGCTTTTTGTCTTTGGTTAAAATGTGGATAGGTAATCTAATTTAAAGGAGTCTTGCATATTAACAGTGTAAATATCAGGATGTTTAAAGATTTTTAGAGACTTTAGCGATGTGCATCATATTGTGTACTATGGATCACGTGTCCTTTGCTGGCTTTGAGCTGTATTTTGGTAAGCAGTGGACTGCTTCCTGCTTCTATCAGTAACGCGAATGAGAAGTCCTTTGTTTTTGCATCAGGATATTTTTAGTTTTCTCATTAACTAATGCGTTGCTCGCATGTTATGAGTCACGTGTGCACTGTTGGTGCTGAGTTTGAATCTATATCGATATGTTTTGGTTTTGTGGACTCTAGTATGATGACTAACAGTCTTATAGTCTGACAAAGTAAAAAAACAGAGGAGGTTTAAATGGTATTGAATATGTGTTCTCTGTGTTAGTGACTGAGGATTTTGTATTGATCAAGCCTATCTAGCAGTTTGATGAGTTTGCTTTATGCACACAGAGATATGTATTTCACCTGATGGCATATTTTATTTTTTTGTTTTTATCTGTATAGAACTAGATTTCTGGAACAATTGTTTTTATCTCACTACAAGTGTGTACAATATGTTTATATACACTTCTGATAGGTATAAAAGAATCTCTTCCTCTCTTCATTGTATTGTTTGATTTTTATATTTTAATGGTTTTGTTTTTAATACTGTATTTTTCTATTATTAAACAATAAATATGTTTATAAATGTTATATGTGGTAACATTAAATTTTATATGTGGAAATTTTGTATGTGATATTTTGTGATATCAATGATGATTATTAATATTTGGTTTGTAGATGACATGTATGGCTATATATGTTTGAACATTTTTTAATATATTTTTTAATAATTGTTTTTATATTTGTTGGATCATGTTATGACATAGATATTATGTATGGCTATATATGTTTCTTATATTCTTGTTTTGTTTTCATAGTTTGTACCCCTGACGCAGCCTGAGGGCGAAACGTTGCCACGTCGGGTATTGTTCCAATAAATGCATTGATTTCACTCTGCTTTGTTGTTTTATATCTACTGTTTTGTAAGCAGTTGTGTGCCTTTGTTTTTTTTGTTTTGGAAGATTTCAACCTGCCATATGTGGATTGGAAAGTTCCATCTGCGGAATTGGAAAGAAGTATAGAAATCATGGATACTTTTCAAAGTGCTGTGCTCAGAAAAATGTTGACGGAACCCAAGAAGATAGAGTGATGCTGGATCTGGTGCTCACAAATGGGGAAAGTGTGTCAAATGTCCGAGTGGATGCGCACCTGGGCAGCAGAGACCATCAAACAGTTTGGTTTGATACGACAGCCATAGGGGACGGCAGCCACTCAAAACTCTAAAGTCCTGGATGTCATTCATGCTGACTTCAGTAAAATGGGGGAATACCTGAGGAAGGAGCTGATGGGCTGGGAGGACATACGAGAAGTGGAAGAGCAGTGGTCCAGGCTGAAAGAAGCTATAAATATGGCTACAGAACTTTATCTAAGGACAGTAAATAAAAGTAAGAGAAAAACAAAACCAATATGGTTCTCCAAGCAAGTGGCTGGGAAAATAAAGGCAAAAGAGTTGACGTTCCTGAAAAAAAGAAAAACTAAACAAGAGGAACATAGAAAGGTGTACCTGATGAAACTGAAAGAAGCCAAGAGAGAGATATATCTGGCAAAAGCGGAAGAAGAAATGGCTAGAAATGTAAGGAGGGGGTGACAAAAATTTCTTCAGGTATTTTAGTGAAAGGAGGAAAACTAAAAATGGAATTCTGATACTGAAAGATGCGAACTGCTATGTGAAAATGATGAAGAAAAAACAATTGTGCTAAACAAATACTTTTTTTCCTCACAGGAGGCTCTTGAATAAACTTGACAGGCTGAAGATAGGACCCCACGTGGTGAACTGGATTAGGAACAGGTTGACGGACAGATGCCAGAGGGTGGTGGTTAATGGCATTCACTCGGAGTAGGGAAAGGTGAGTAGTGGAGTGCCTCAAGGATCATTGCTGGGGCAGATTCTGCTCAATATATTTGTGAGTGACATTGTCGAAAGGTTAGACGTTAAGGTTTGCCTTTTTGCAGATGATATCAAGATTTGTAACAGAGTGGACACCCCGGAGGGAGTGGAAAACATGAAAAAGGATCTGCAGAAGCTAGAAGAATGGTCTAATGTTTATCAATTAAAATTCAATGCAAAGAAGTGCAAAGTAATGTACTTAGGGAGTAGAAATCCATGGGAGACGTATGTGTTAAGCGGTGAGAGTCTGATATGTACAGACAGGGAGAGGGATCTTGGGGTGATAGTATCTAAGGATCTGAAAGTGATGAAACTGCGACAAGGCGATGGCCGTAGGCAGAAGGATGCTAGACTCTATAGAGAGAGGTGTAACCAGCAGAAGAAAGGAGGTGATGATGCCCCTGTACAAGTTGTTGGTGATGCCCCACCTGGATTATTGTGTTCAGTTTTGGAGGCCATATCTTGCTAAGGATGTAGAAAGACTTGAAGTGGTGCAAAGAAAATCTACAAAAATGGTATGGAGTTTGCGTTACAAGATGTACAAGTAGATAACTTGTTGACCTGAACATGTATACCCTGGAGGAAAGGAGAAACAAGGGTGATATGATACAGACGTTCAAATATTTGAAAGGTATTAATCTGCAAGCAAACCTTTTCCGGAGACGGGAAGGCGGTAGAAATAGAGGACATTGGAGTGGTGCGGGGAGGGGCGGAGCCAAGATGGCGACATACAGGAATCGTTACTGAGTGCTCTCATTCTGAGTTTGGAATATTATCTTATTTCCTCTTTCAAAATGCCACATACTAAAAGAAAAGGCCTGGTAAAGGCAGGAGCCTCGGCCACCAGAACCTCTTCACCTTCACAACTCACAATTGAGAGGTTCGCAACGCGGACACCCGATTCGCTAGCCGGGAGGAGCTCTGCTGTTCCAGGAGGAGGAAACCCCTGTGAATTAGAGCTGGATACCACCTTGTCGCCCTCGGAGCGCAATCCACCGCCTCTGCTCTAAAGTTGTTTTTCCCAGCCAGGTATGCAAAAACCGGAAGTCGACGATGCAAGACCCTGGAATTAGGGGTTCTGGTGAATTTCAACTGACGGAGGACTGAGGCCTCAGGATCAGCAAACAAAGAGGCCATTGACAACTAGTTCGGTGGCGGTAACGCTTAAGAGCATTTGGAATGTTCTCCAAAAACTAGATGCGAAGCTGACCAACACTACAGCAGAAATTTCAACGTTAGTAGGTAAAGTTGAACTTCTTTCCAATTCCCTTGATACTATGAGTCAGACGACAATCTTAAAGAATGAGGTGAAAAATTGACAAGATTTTGCTGCAATGACTGTTAAAGATAAGACTCTGATTCATAGAAAAATAGAACTAATAGAAAATTATAATCGCAGAATGAATCTCCGGTTTTTTAAATTTCCTTATTCAATTGGGATTTCCCCGCTGGAAGCTTTCAAAAAATATCTATTTGAAATTCTGGGATACTCCTCTGACTTTATTCCTCCATTAAATGGCATATTTTATGCTCCAAATAAAAAGATCCCAGAACCTCAGCTACAGATGGAACCTCACTCTCTTCCTCAACAAAATGGAAAACAATTGAATTTAAATATATCCGCAAACGAACCTTTTCTGGAGATGCGAAGGCGGTATAACGAGAGGACATGAAATGTCAGGAAGTATTTTTTCACAGAGAGAGTAGTGGATGCTTGGAATGCCCTCCTGCGGGAGGTGGTGGAAAAGAAAACGGTAACAGAATTCAAACATGCGTGGGATAAACCTAAAGGAATCCTGTTCAGAAGGAATGGATCCTCAGGAGCTTAGCCGAGATTGGGTGGCAGAGCCGGTGGTGGGAGGTGGGGATAGTGCTGGGCAGACTTATACGGTCTGTGCCAGAGCCGGTGGTGGGAGGCGGGACTGGTGGTTTGGAGGAGGGGATAGTGCTGGCAGACTTATACGGTCTGTGCCAGAGCCGGTGGTGGGAGGCGGGGATAGTGCTGGGCAGACTTATACGGTCTGTGCCAGAGCCGGTGGTAGGAGGCGGGGATAGTGCTGGGCAGACTTATACGGTCTGTGCCCTGAAGAGTACAAGTACAAATCAAGGTATATACAAAAATTAGCACATATGAGTTTATCTTGTTGGGCAGACTGAATGGACCGTGCAGGTCTTTTTCTGCCGTCATCTACTATGTTACTATCCAGCTCATAATCGAAAGTGATCGCCGGCCATTTCCCGACACAAATCGGGAGATGGCCGGCGATCTCGGAAAAGTGGCGAAATCGGTATAATCGAAAGCTGCGGTTTTTTACAGCATCGCCGCTTTCCCGTTGCCTCGCCGGCGAAAGTTCAAAGGGGCGTGTCGGTGGCGAAGCTTAGGTGGGACATGGGCAGGTATGGGCGTGGCTACCAGATAGCCGGCTTTCGCCGATAATGGAAAAAAAAAATGACGTTAAGCAGTATTTTACCGGGTTTACTTGGTCCTTTTATTTTCACGACCAAGCCTCAAAAAGGTGCCCAAACTGACCAGATGACCACCGGAAGGAAGCTGAGATGACCTCCCCGTACTCCTCCAGTGGTCACTAACCCCCTCCCACCAAAAACACCCCACTTTAAACACTTTTTTTCCTACCTGTATGCCAGCCTCAAATGCCGTGACAGCAGAATGTGTTCTGTCCTCCGACAGCCTTTTCCTTCTTGTGATGTGGCTCTGGGGTGAGTGTGATACCTTTTCTGTTATTTGCACTGCAGAGTCACATCAGCAATGCATTGTGGTGGGTGTAGGTATTGGTAGTTGGTAGGCTCGACTCCCCTGGTGCTTTCCCCCTGCTTACTGGTTCAGAGTGTGCCCTGTTTTGTTTCCTGTTGTAGTCCTTGCGGTAGTGGCCATTTTTGTAAGCCAGTTTTAGTTCCCTTTCCTGTGTTACCCACGTTAGAGAACGTAGTTCTTACCTTGAATGGTGCTGAAAGAGGACATTGTACACCATTGTGCCAGCTCTGACCTACTGCTAATCTTAGTACCAGGGGACTCTTTGCCAATGGGGCATAACCTCTGATCTGCAGTTAACTGTGAGTAAACGTGCTTATTCAAATAAAGGAGTTTTTCAGAGATTAGTTTTCAGGTGTGAACTGGTGTGCCAAAGTTATACAGCAGCAATAAGTCCTAGAGGCTGTATGCAGGTCCCTGGAGCAGTTTTAGTGGGTGCAATTGTGGGTAGTGGGTTTTGGGGGGGGGGGGGGGTTGGGGGGCTCAGCCTCCTAAGTAAGGGAGCTATGCATGTGGGAGCTTTTCTGAAATCCACCACAGTGACCCCTAGGGAGCCCGGTTGGTGTCCTGGCATGTCAGGGGGGCCAGTGCACTAAAAATGCTGGCTCCTCCCATGGCTAAATGCCTTGGATTTGGCCGGGGTTTGAGATGGCCGACAAAAATATCCATTATTGCTAAAAAACGACGCCGGCCATCTCAAACCTCGGCCAAATCCAAGGCATTTGGCTGGCCGGAACTGTATTATCGAAACAAAAGATGGCCGGCCATCTTTTTTGAAAATACTGGTCTGGCCAGCTGTTTGCGGTACCGCCAAAATACATCGCCGGCCATGTATTTCGCCGGCGCCATTCGATTATTCCCCTCTATGTTACTATCTGATATTCTTGAAACATCCATTTCAGAAAATTCAGAAAGAAGGACCTTGTTGGTATCTTTTGTGTTCGAGCAGGACTTTGAAGCAGTTAAACATTTATTCTTTAGAAAATCACAATCTTTATTCTATGGAAAAAAAGATATCGATGTTTCCAGATGTAAATAAACAAACTCAGGAAAGAAGAAGAGACTCCTTAGCCCAAAGAAAAGAAGCCCTAGCCTAGCAATAGGGGCTTCTTTTTATTTGAACTATCCCTGTAAATGTGTGATCAAATACTTAGGGCTTAAATATGTTTCTTTCAACCAGAACAACTAAAGGTGTTTGTTAATCAAAAAAAGTTGGGTTCAGCTTAATAGTTCATCTATGCAGTGGCGTAGGAAGGGGCGGGGGGCGGTCCGCCCCGGGTGCACGCCGCTGGGGGGTGTCGGCTCCACGCTGGTGCACTGCCCTCTCTGCCCCGGAACAGGTTACTTCCTGTTCCGGGACAGAGAGAGCAGTGAACCAGCCCGGAGCCGACACACCCCAGCAACGTGCAGTCGGGGCGGATCAGCCCTCCCGCCCGTCCCTCGCCACAGGTATGCGCTCCAGGGGGGGAGGTATGCGCTCCGGGGGAAGTAACCTGCTCCGGGGCAGAGGGAGCAAGGAACCAACGGAGATGACACCCCCAGTGGCATGCACCCGGGGCGGACCGCCCCACCGCCCCCCCTTCCTACGCCACTGCCTGGTAGGCTGCATGATTAGCAAAGCCCCAGGTAGTGTCTTAGTGCTGGTCATCTGAGGGATCGCAAAAGCCGCCATCTGCACCTCAAGAGAGGAAAAATGTAAAGCTTGCAAGCTTTAGAAACGAAGGAGGGCAGTAGAACTAGAGGACATGAATTGAGGTTGAAGAGGGGCAGACTCAGGAAAAATGTCAGAAAGTATTTTTTCACAGAGAGGTTGGTGGATACTTGGAATGCCCTCTCACGGGAGGTGGTGGAGATGAAAACGGTAATGGAATTCAAAAATGCTTGGGATAAACGCAAAGGAATCCCGTTCAGAAGGAATGGATCCACTGAAGCTTAGCGGAGATTGGGTGGCAACACCGGTAATTGGGAAGCAAAGCTAGTGCTGGGCAGACTTCTATAAGTCTGTGCCCGGAAAATGGTAAGGACAAATCAATGTCAGGTATACTTACAAAGTACCACATACAATGAGTTTATCTTGTTAGGTAGACTGGAATGGACCATACAGATCTGCCATCATCTACTATATTACTATATAAAAAAAACGCACAAAATCAAGCCATTGGGATGTAGGAGGATCCATACTGGCCATATTGTATAGTGAGCCCTCCAAAACCTACTGTACACCACTACAGTAGCCCTTATGGCTGTAGGCATTACATATATCTGGGTACAGTAGGTTTTCGGTAGGCTTTGGAGGGCTTATACTTTCCACCACAAGTGTAACAGAGTGAATTATGTTGCTTTATGCCACTTTTTAGATGTTTTTCTCTTTCGAAAATGAGCCCCATAGTGCTTTATGGTAGAGCCTTTTGCTCCCATATCTCCTCCCCCCCCCCCCCCCCCCCCCCCAATTTCAAGGGGAGCAGCTCACAAAAGGGCTGAGCGGCTTGAAATACTAGCTAAAATAAACAATAGTTTGTGTTTACTCATAATGTCACTAACAGTGTCTCATCCATTGACCAAACATAAAGCTAAGAATGATAAATTATATTCATACAAATGAATAGCAGATAAAATAATCAAGCTTCAAACAATAACGTAAAATAGTAATAGGTATGCAAGGATGAAAATGTATAACACTTGAACATATGATTATGCAGTGAAGCAAAGCACATTAAATTGTATGTAATAACAATGTTTTGAAACGCAGTTAGTGACTTAAACTGCATAAGTAAATGTCCATGGAAGTCAAATGTCTTTGTCTCTCCAAGTCAAAGGCTTGCAGTACCAACAACTTGTAGGTTCATGGAAGAAACCACATGGTTGCAAATGAATTATGAGCCACAGCGTTGGAAGTATTGTTTTGACACACCACTTTGAGTGACTCTGATGTTCATGACATGGTGGCTGTGGGCTGTTCT
The DNA here is from genome assembly GCF_901765095.1 of Microcaecilia unicolor. Taxonomy (NCBI): domain Eukaryota; kingdom Metazoa; phylum Chordata; class Amphibia; order Gymnophiona; family Siphonopidae; genus Microcaecilia; species Microcaecilia unicolor. The sequence continues at coordinate 147,907,122 of NC_044037.1, forward strand.
TGGCTATGGCACAGTCCATGTAGAAGCTTGCAACAAATGTAGAAATAATGAAATGAACAATGCTGTAGTCATAGTTGAATGTGGCATACAACACACTACTTTGTATTGAGACGTTCATGCAACAGGAACCGTATGTATATGCTTGTAAGTCTTCGGCAATGCTTCATAGGATTCAATTTTAGTGTATACAATTTATAAGTTTATTGAGAAAAAGTATACTATATAAAATAAACATTGCAATAAATTCAATTCAGTTCTTGAATACCACTAATATCCCCTGTCCAGAGTTCAGTGCGGTTTACATACTAGGTGAGACAAAAGCAGATAGTGTATAAGAAATATTAGAGACCATTGGTGTAATGCATGAGCCTGAAAACAATAAAGAAAAAGGATAATGGATGATACTAAGAAGTAGAAGTCATAATGGATTATTATGAAGCAGTCCTTGGGAAGAGAAAGATCTTTACACTCTTTCTGAAGATGAGGTAGCTGTCTTCCGTTCTGATGGGAATAGGTAGAGTTCCATGTTTTAGTACAGGGAATAGAGAGCTGAAAATCTTCTGATTTTGAATTGTCTTTTCTTAAGGTTATCAATAGAAATCAAACAAAATAAAACATGGAAAAGAAAATAAGATGATATGCGGTATCTTCGTTCTTAAGTAGAGGAGTGTGGTAGCCGTGTTAGTCCACTCTTAAGGTTATCAATAGAAATCAAACAAAATAAAACATGGAAAAGAAAATAAGATGATATGCGGTATCTTTTGAAATGGTGATGCTAGCATTAGTTATTATTTTAGTCTGTTAGACTGGACCAGATATAGCGAAGCAGTTGAGGTGAAGCCCTATGTAATTTGAAAAACTAAACAAGCAACTTTGAATCTGAGTCTTTCAGCTATGGGAAGCCAGTGCAGTTTGTTTAGATGAGTTGAAACACTAGTATATCTATTAGTATATTAGTCTGCAGCTGTATTCTGTATGATTTTTTTTTTCTGATATTGACATTTAATATCAAGAAATAGAATGTTACAGTAATCCAAGTGAGGTAGAACTAACATTTGGACTAGTAGTGCGAAGGCTTTTGGGTTGAATAATGGTCTGATTAGACGTAGCTGTCTCATTTTGAATAGTGTTTTCTTCCATAGCTGTATGGGAAGAGAAGGTGAATGAAAAATCAAGCAAGACCCCTAATACTCTGGTTTCAGATTTGACTGTAAAGCTTTTACCATTGGATAAAGATATTGATGATGGACCTCAGCTCTCTGTTTTTGGAACCACAGGACCTTGGTGTTTTGCACATTCAGTTTTTGCTTATTGGTCATGGCCCAGGTGCTAACAGCAGTCATACCATTCTCTACAGACTGAGTTGGATCCTTGTTTGATGCTGTTACTGGTAAGAGAATCGGGATGTCATCCATGTAGGATAACAGTAGTTCATTAAGTCCCAGGTGTATTGAGGCAAGGGATGACATAAAGAGGTTGAACAAGATCGATGAGAGAGGAGATCCCTGCAGGATCCAGCAGTTAGTAGACCAGTAGTTGGAAAATTGGTTGTTTTGCTTGACAGAATAGCTTTGATTTGAAAGGAATTCACCGAACCATTTGAGCACAGTCCGTGTTATTCCTGTCTGATTCAAGCGTTCGAGTAGCAGAGTGTGGTCAACCGCATCGAACACCGTCGATGTATCGAATTCGTGAAGTATTACTTGGTCACCTTTTCATAGGTAATGTTTGATATATGTAGTTAGAACTAGCAGTAATGTTTCTGTACTATGTGACAATCTGAAGCCAAATTGTGACCAGTGTAAAATAGAAACATTTTCCAGATAAAAAGAGAGTCGTTTACTAATGTAGGTTTCTAATGCTTTAGTGAAAAAGGGTATGCTTGCCACTAGACAGTACAGGCAATGTTATTTCTAGCCCAGATCCCTTCAGTAGTGGAGTGAGAACAATTTTGCCCATATCAGAAGGGAGAAAGCCAATGAGAACTGTTGGCTTTCTCCCTTCTGATAAGGGCAAAATTGTTCTTACTGGTTACTCAATGATCTCAATGAACTGTTGAGATCATTGAGTGTAACCAGTTTACTGCTTCCATAGGGATGGATTTGTGTAGGTATTTTGGGCATTGATCGAGGGAGCATTTCAACAGTATTGATCTTACATCCTCAGCTTTTAGTGGTTGAAGAGATTCCCAGTTTTGGTCAGTTTTGAGTGCTTGGTTTGTAGGATCTCTGGCGATTAAGGCTGAACAGCTTTGGGATCGTGATAAGTGATGCACGCTGGCAGTAAGCTCAGTTCCCCTGAGGAAGCCAAATGGTGAAACAAGTCCCCGTTAGGACCGCTTCTACTACAAGAAAGACCTAAGTTATATTCTTTTTGTTCTATTAGCAAAACAATTGTGGATGAAGCATTGTTTCATATTGAAGCCCAAAGAGGTTTTGAAGATTAAATTGAAAAGGTTGTTAAAGTTGTTATTAGGAGCAGTTGGACATTAACAAAATACGTTGGAGGTTTTTTCTGGACAGATGATCGATTTTGTGCACTGTGGTATGGACAATATTGCAACCCAGTTAGGGTGATTATCAAATTGTCGTTGTGTGCAACAAACTACAGTCTTCATTCTCTTATGCTCCTTTTTTACCTTTAGTAAACAAATCTGGGCTTCTGTGATTAGTATGATAATTATATTATACTTGAATTGCAAAATATATTAAAAAACATTATACAAAAGTGCACATACAAGAAAGAATTTTGTCACACTGCTCTTTGGTTTTGGTTTACACTAGAATAACAGTAAATATCATATTAATATGGTAACAATCTATTATATATTGTGACAATGCAAATAAAATACATAAGTACATAAGTAATGCCACACTGGGAAAGACCAAGGTCCATCGAGCCCAGCATCCTGTCCACGACAGCAGCCAATCCAGGCCAAGGGCACCTGGCGAGCTTCCCAAACGTACAAACATTCTATACATGTTATTCCTGGAATTGTGGATTTTTCCCAAGTCCATTTAGTAGTGGTTTATGGACTTGTTCTTTAGGAAACCGTCTAACCCCTTTTTAAACTCTGCTAAGCTAACCGCCTTCACCACTTTCTCCGGCAACGAATTCCAGAGTTTAATTAAGTGTTGGCTGAAGAAACATTTTTTCTCCGATTTGTTTTAAATTTCCTACACTGTAGTTTCATCGCATGCCCCCTAGTCCTAGTATTTTTGGAAAGCGTGAACAGACGCTTCACATCCACCTGTTCCACTCCACTCATTATTTTATATATCACTATCATTTCTCTCCTCAGCTGTCTCTTCTCCAAGCTGAAAAGCCCTAGCCTCCTTATTTCTTCATAGGGAAGTCGTCCCATCCCCGCTATCATTTTAGTCGCCCTTCGCTGCACCTTTTCTAATTCTACTATATCTTTCTTGAGATGCGGCGACCAGAATTGAACACAATACTCAAAGTGCGGTCGCACCATGGAGCGATACAATGGCATTATAACATCTTCACACCTGTTTTCCATACCTTTCCTAATAATACCCAACATTCTATTCGCTTTCCTAGCCGCAGCAGCATACTGAGCAGAAGGTTTCAGTGTATTATCGACGATGACACCCAGATCCCTTTCTTGGTCTGTAACTCCTAACGTGGAACCTTGCATGACGTAGCTATAATTCGGGTTCTTTTTTCCCACATGCAGCACCTTGCACTTCCTCACATTAAACGTCATCTGCCATTTAGCAGCCCAGTCGCCCAGTCTCGTAAGGTCCTTCTGTAATTTTTCACAATCCTGTCGCAAGTTAACGAATTGGAATAACTTTGTGTCATCACTAGTTACTCCCCTCTCTAAATCATTTATAAATATATTAAAAAGCAGCGGTCCTAGCACAGACCCCTGAGGAACCCCACTAACTACCTTCTCCATTGTGAATACTGCCTATTTAACCCCACTCTCTGTTTCCTATCCTTCAACCAGATTTTAATCCACAATAGGACATTTCCTCCTATCCCATGACCCTCCAATTTTCTCTGTAGCCTTTCATGAGGTACCTTGTCAAACGCCTTTTGAAAATCCAGATACATGATATCAACCGGCTCCCCTTTGTCCACGTTTGTTTACTCCTTCAAAGAATTGATGTAAATTGGTCAGGCAAGATTACCCCACACTAAAGCTGTGCTGACTTGGTCTCAGTAATCCATGTCCTTGGATGTGCTCTGTAATTTTGTTTTTGATAATAGCCTCTACCATTTTCCCCGGCACCGACGTCAGACTCACCGGTCTATAATTTCCCGGATCTCCCCTGGAACCTTTTTTAAAAATCAGCATTACATTGGCCACCCTCCAATCTTCCGGTACCACGCTCGATTTTAAGAATAAATTGCATATCACTAAAAGTAGCTCCGCAAGCTCATTTTCAGTTCTATCAGTACTCTAGGATGAATACCATCTGGTCCAGGAGATTTGCTACTCTTCAGTTTGCTGAACTGCCCCATTACGTCCTCCAGGTTTACTGTGAAGTCAGTAAGTTTTTCCGACTCGTCCGCTTGAAATACCATTTCTGACACCGGTATCCCACCCAAGTCTTCCTCGGTGAAGACCGAAACAAAGAATTCATTCAATCTCTCTGCTACGTCTTTATCTTCCTTGATCGCCCCTTTTACCCCTCGGTCATCCAGCGGCCCAACCGATTCTTTTGCCGGCTTCCTGCTTTTAATATACCAAAAAAGAATTTTGCTATTCTTTTTTGCCTCTAATGCTATCTTTTTTTTGTAATCCCTCTTTGCCTTCTTTATCTGCGCCTTACATTTGCTTTGACACTCCTTATGCTGCTGCTTCTTATTTTCATACAGTTCCTTCTTCCATTTTCTGAAGGCGTTTCTTTTAGCCCTAATAGCTTCCTTCACCTCACTTTTCAACCACGCCAGCTGTCTTTTGGAGTTCCGTCTTTCTTTTCTAATTCGCGGAATATGTTTAGCCTGGGCCTCCAGGATGGTATTTTTGAACAGCGTCCATGCCTGTTGTACAGTTTTTACCCTCTCAGTTGCCCCCCTAAGTTTTTTTTTTTACCGTTCTTCTCATTTTATCATAGTCTCCTTTTATAAAGTTAAACGCTAACATATTTGACTTTCTGTGTATAGTTACTTCAAGGTTGATATCAAAACTGATCATATTATGATCTCTGTTATCAAGCGGCCCCAGTACCTTAACGTCCCTCACCAGATCATGCGCTCCACTAAGGACCAAGTCTAGAATATTTCCTTTTCGTCGGTTCCTGCACCAGCTGCTCCATAAAGCTGTCCTTGATTTCATCAAGGAATTGTACCTCTCTAGCGGGTCCCAATGTACATTTACCCAGTCTATATTTTGGATAATTGAAGTCACCCATTATTATCACATTGCCCATTTTGTTGCGACTCTGATTTCTTTTATCATTTCTGCGTCTACCTGCTCATCCTGGCGAGGCGGACGGTAGTACAACTCCTATCACCATCCTTTTCCTTTTATACATGGAATTTCAACCCACAATGATTCAAAGGTGTGATTTGTGTCGTGCTGAATTTGTAATCTATCTGAGTCAAGGCTCTCGTTAACATACATGCATACCCCTCCACCAGTCCGGTCCACCCTATCACTACAATATACTTTGTACCCCCGGTATGACAGTGTCCCACTGGTTATCCTCCTTCCACCAGGTCTCAGTAATGCCTATTATATCCAATTTTTCATTTAGTGCAATATATTCCAACTCTCCCATCTTATTTCTTACACTCCTAGCATTTGCATATAGACATTTCAGAGTATGTTTGTTGTTCCTATTTGCATGATGCTTAGTACTTGACACTAATGATTTGCCATCTTTTGTCTGATCTTTGGTTGTATTTAAGGGCACCTGAAGGGGCATAATCGAACGCGAACGCCCATCTCCATGGGCGTCTATGTCCGAAAATGGGTATGTGAAGAAGCGGGAACAGGACCGTATTATCGAAAAAGATGGGCGTCCATATTTTGTTTTGAAAATACGGTTTGGACGGACCAATGCCATGGATTTGGTCCCTTCTGAGATGGGCGTTTTTTTTTTTTTTTTTTTTTTTTGCGATAATGGAAACTAAAACGCCCAGCTCAGAAACGTCCCAATCCAATCCATTTGGTTGTGGGAGGGATAAATGTACAACACTACCATAGCTCTTAGGGGTGAAGGGGGCAACTACACGTGGGTACAGTGGGTTTTAGAGGTCTCCCATTTACCACCACAAGTGTTATGGGTGGGGGGGGGGGGGGATGGGCCTGGGTCTGCCTGCCTGAAGTGCACTGCAGTACCCACTAAAAGTGCTCCAGGGATAGGACTTGTTGCTGCTGTATAACCTTGGCACAGCAGTGACACCTGAAGACTAATCTCGCTGAAAACGTCCTTTATTTGAATAAGCAGATCAGAGGTTGTGCCCCACTGGCAACGAGTCTCGCTGGTACTGAGATTAGCAGTAGGTCCGAGCTGGCAGAATGGTGTACAATGCCCTCTTTCAGCAGCATTCAAGGTAAGAACTAAGTGCTGTAACGTGGCTAACACATGAAAGGGATCTAAAAGTGTCTTGCACAAATGGCCACTACCTCATGGACTACCGGAAACAAAACAGGGCACACTCTGACCCAGTAAGCAGAGGGAAAAGCACCATGGGAGTAGAGCCTACCAACTACCAACATCGTGAGCATTTAACACAAGCTAGTGGAATCACGAAGCCCAATACCCTACACCCACCACAATGCATTTCTGATGTGACTCTGCAGTGCCCTTAACAGAAAAGGTTCACACTCACCCGAGACCCACATCAGAACCAGCGAAAGGCTGTCAGAGGATAGAACACATTCTGCTGTCATGGAGTTGGGTACGGCATTTGAGGCTGGCATACAGGCTGGGAAAAAAAGTTTGTAAAGTGGGGGGTTTTTTTGGTGGGAGGGGGTTAGTGACCACTGGGGGAGTCAGGGGAGGTCATCCCCCAATTCCGTCCGGTGGTCAGTTGGGACACTTTTTTGGGACTTGAACCTGAAAAAAAAGGGTCCAAATAAAGCGGATCAAATTCTCATCAAAAACGCCCTTCTTGTTTCGATTATCAGCTAAAGACGCCCATCTCTCCTCGGGCCGATAACCAGGCCCCAGTCCCGCCTTCGCCACGCCTCTGACACACCCCCGTGATCTTTGTTCGGCTCCATTCGTTTTCCATTTCTTCCTAATAATACCTAACATTCTATTTGCTTTCTTAGCCGCAGCAGCACACTGAGCAGAAGGTTTCAACGTATCATCAACGACGACACCTAGATCCCTTTCTTGATCAGTGACTCCTAATGTGGAACCTTGCATGACGTAGCTATAATTCGGGTTCCTCTTTCCCACATGCATCACTTTGCACTTGCTCACATTAAATGTCATCTGCCATTTAGGACGCCCAGTCTCCCAGTCTCGTAAGGTCCTCTTGTAATTTTTCACAATCCTCCCGCGATTTGACTTTGAATAACTTTGTGTCATCAGCAAATTTAATTACGTCACTAGTTAATCCCATCTCTAGGTCATTTATAAATATGTTAAAAAGCAGCAGTCCCAGCACAGACCCCTGGGGAACCCCACTGACTACCCTTCTCCATTGAGATACTGACCATTTAATCCTACTCTCTCTTTCTATCTTTTAACCAGTTTTAAAATCCACAATAGAACACTACCTCCTATCCCATGACTCTCCAATTTGCTCTGGAGTCTTTCATGAGGTGCTTTCAGGTGAATTTTCGAAGAGAAGGGTACCCATCTCCCAACACAAATTGGAGATGGGCGTCCTTCTCTCAAGGTTGCCCAAATCGGCATAATCGAAAGCCATTTTGGGCGTCCTCAACTGCTTTCCGTCGCGAGGATGACCAAAATTCACGGGGCATATCGGCACCGTACCAAGGCGGGACTGGGGCGTGATTAAGAGATGGGCATCCACGGCCGATAATAGAAAAAAGAATGGCGTCCCTGACGAGCATTTGGCCGACTTTACTTGTTCCATTTTTTTTCACGACCAAGCCTTGAAAGAAGTGCCCGAACTGACCAGATGACCACCGGAGGGAATCATGGATGACCTCCTCTTACTCCCCCAGTGGTCACCAACCCCCTCCCACCCTTAAAAAAAACTAAAAACATTTTTCCAGCCTCTATGCCAGCCTCAAATGTCATACCCAGCTCCATTTCAGCAGTATGCAGGTCGCTGGAGCAGTTTTTAGTGGATGCAGGCAGGCGGACCCAGGCCCATCCCCTCCCCCTACTTCGTACACTTGTGGTGGTAAATGTTGAGCCCTCCAAACCTCCCCCCCCCAAAACCCACTGTACCCACATGTACGTGCCCCCCTTCACCCATAAGGGCTGTGGTAGTGGTGTACAGTTGTTGGGGGGGGGTTGGGGGGCTTAGCACACAAGGTAAGGGAGCTATGCAGCTGGGAGCAATTTGTGAAGTCCTGATGGTAAGCAACCACTGGCAATTTAAATAGAATTAATTATATGGAATGTTAATTGTATTTGCTAAAAGATGCCTATGTTAGAAAGTTATATATGTTTATTCACAGAAGGCGTGATTTGGTTCTCCTGATGAAGGTCATGCCGAAATGTGGTCTCACATTGAGGACCATCATGGGCTAAGGAAGAAGGTGGTGAATGAACTTTAATGGTTATTCAAGTAGCCTTCAATTCACCCACAGGAGCGTTCTTGGCAGTCGATAATTGGGAGAAGAAAAAGTACTTTTACCCAACTTTTCATCACACCGTTTGCCATAGTGGTTTCATTTTGGCTATTGGCATATAAAGGACATGGTTAATTCTGTTTTTTTGAAGTTTCAACGCAAAGAGTCTTGGGGGCTCTATATGGATTCAAGTGATTACACCTGAGAGGATCCAGAATTTGATATGTGGTTAATTTCCACTGTTGTAACATTGTTCTTTGTTTAAACAACGTTGTGATTGAAAAGGGAGTATGTGGGGTCATACAGAGTGATTGTGAACGAATGTGGGCGTAAGAAAGGAGTTCTGCAATAAACTTGTGGTTGGGATATTTGTAAGAGGGCACAAATATAAAATAAATTAATTATATGTTTGCAAGGAGTGCCTTAAAGCAGTATATGTGAGATATTTGTACTCCAGGTATAGTAATTTTCCCCTATGGTAGGATAATTAAATTTTAATTGCCAGACCCTCGACCATTCTTCTAACGTTTGGAGATCCCTTCTCATCGTTTCTACTCCATACAGGGTATCCACTCTATTGACTATTTTCGTGTCATCTGCAGAAAGGCAAACCTTTCCTTCCTACCCTTCATTAATATCTCCCACAAATATATTAAACAGAATAGGCCCCAGCACCGACCCCTGAGAAACTCCATTGCTCACCTTCCTTTCCTCCAAGTGGATTCCATTTACCACCACTCTCTGCTGTCAGGTTCTCAGGTTCAGAGCCCGCGGGGCTGGGCTCTGGAGCAAATGTGAGCCCTTGGGCTGCTGACGAGGAGCGACAGCAGCAAGCAAACCCACCAACCAACGCTGGGCAAGCACACTGACACCGGCAGGGACTGCAGGCACTGCCCAGCGAGCCGGAACACACGGCCTGGAACACGGGACTGGAATTCCCCGGATTGGAGGACACAGGACTGGAACCCCGGACCGGCACACTGGACTGGAATCCCCCGGACTGGAACACTGGACTGGAATCCCCCGGACTGGAGGACACAGGACTGGAACACCGAACTGGAACACTGGACTGGAATACCCCGGACTGGAGGACACCGGACTGGAACACTGGACTGGAGGACACAGGACTGGAACACTGGACTGGAGCACACCGAAATGGTCCACACAGCTTCACCTGCACTTAGCTACTAAGCCCCCCAGGAGTTGAGCTCCTGGGTTCGAGTAGCCGGCAGGACTTACTGGACGACACAGGGACCAGGACTAGAACAAGCTGTAACTGAAGTACTCCTAACTCCTAAACTGACCAAATGTGTTCCTCAGCCCGGCACCACAGAAGAGCTCTTACGCCCTACACTAACAGAAGTGCAGGGAAGCCACAAGGGAAAGGAAGGGAAGACAAACGCCAGACCTAACACTGGTGCTTCCTAAGCACCAAGCTGCAGCAGCTAAACACAGGTCACGAAGAAAAGCGGGGAAGACACAAGGAAACAAGCAGGAAAGCCAAATACCCAAACAACAAAAGGTGCTTCCTAAGCAGTTACTAACAAGGGTGCTCCCAGCACCAAACTCCAGCACTGCACTAACAGCAGTGCTACTCACCGTAACAAAAGGGAAAGTAGGGGAGCCAAAGGGAAAAACAGGGAAGTCAATTACAGAAGTCACGAGTGCACACTGCACTAAACTAACCTGGACCTAAAGCAAGTAGCCTGAAGCAAACGCCACCGTTGCAAAGGCTCTGAAGGAAACAACACCACTTCCTTAACAAGGCCCTCCCTGATGATGTCACACTCCCTATACCTAGGCAAAAGCACACTGACCCAGAGAGGCCCAACCCACACCAATGCAACACCATGAAGCACTTGAAGCCAGTACACCCAAAGAGAGGTAGAGCTAACTCAGTCCACCCACACAGCTGTAGTAAAGTGAAACAATTAACCCCATGCTGCTGGAAGCTGCCAGCACAGAGAGACAGAGCCAGCTCAGAAAGGACAGACAAAAGAAACAGAAGCCAGCTAAGAAGCTGACCCCCAGGAAAGAGGTAAGTTTGAGAGGGGTTCTGACCCCAATCATAACATCTGCCACCTGATGGTCAACCAGTTTCCTATCCAGTTCACCACTTTCAGTCCTAAGTTCAACCCTTTCAGCTTATTCACGAGTCTTCTGTGGGAGACCGTATCAAACGTTTTTCTGAAATCCAAGTAGATTACATCTAGCGCACGTCCTTCAACCAGTTCTTTGTCACCCAGTCAAAGAAGTCAATAAGATTCGTTTGGCAAGATTTTCCTTTGGTAAAGCCATGTTGCCTCGGGTCCAGTAACCCATTGGCTTCTAGAAATATAACTATCCTTTCTTTCAGCAGCGACTCCATTATTTTTCCTACCACTGACTTGAGACTGTAGTTTCCCACTTCTTTCCCTGCCTCCACTTTTGTGGAGAGGGACCACAATCCAATCTCGCGGTATCTCTCCCGCCTCTAAAGATCTATTAAATAAATCTTTAAGAGGTCCCCTGGGTTGTATCCCATCCGGTCCCATAGCTTTGTCCAGAACCCTTACAGAGTTGGTTTTTAGACCAGACTCTGAGAAATGTAGAAGGTATTCAAGCAGGGTCTGTGTAGGGCAATTAAGGGTATCCAGGGCCTTGCTCTCACACCAGATGGCAAACCTCTCCCATTTAAAAGAGTAACACCTTTTAGTGGAATCTTTCCTGGAAGCCAGCAAGACTCAAGAGACACCCTCCAAAGCTGGGAACTCGAGAGACACCTTCCAAAAGCAAATTCTAGGCTCTCAACATCCAAGCTGTGAGAGCCAGAGACTGGCGGTTGTGATGTAGAAGCGACCCCTCATTCTTATGATGAGGGTCGGAAAACACTCCACGGTTTTTCGGAGGATAATTCCAGAAGAAGAGGGAACCATATCTGCAACGGCCAGTACTTCGCGATCAGAATCATGGTTCCATGGTCTTACTTGAGTTTCAACAAAGTTTTTCCCACTACAGTATTGGAGGATACACATACTACTACTACTACTACTATTTAGCATTTCTATAGCGCTACAAGGCATACGCAGCGCTGCACAAACATAGAAGAAAGACAGTCCCTGCTCAACTTCCCTCCAGTTGAGGAGGGAAGACATTCTGACACTAGTCTGTTGTGGGCTTGAAGCCTGGAACAGGACTGAGGGACCTTGTGGTTGGTCAATGCAACAGGGAAATCAGGCACCCGGTCATAAGGAGTGTGGTAAATGCAAATATTGCACAATGATGTTAAAGGGAGACCATTATCAGTTACGTTTTGCTACAGACTGTGAGACGACACATGTGGTTTACATCTTGATCTGCTCCTGTCCAAAAATTTATGTTGGAAAACCTAAAAGATCTTTGAAATTAAGAATGAGTGATCACAAACATAAAATATAAGCGAGTAGAGGCTCCGATAGTAAACCACAGTATACATACAGGACATGATTTCAGCAATTACAAATGTGTGGTAATAGATCATATACTGGAATCGATACGAGGAGGTGATAGGGACAGAAAATTATACAAAAAGAAGAGAGATGGATATTTAGACTAGGATCGTTAACACCAGATGGGTTAAACAGCCGAGTAGGAGTGGAAGGCTTTCCTATAATGTCAAGTGATATGGAATATACGGTAATCAAGAAGACGGGAGGAGGTTCCTTTAACTCCTTACGAACAGATGATTGGTTGGTAGTGTAGGCGTCTTACGTGTTAAAATCAGCTGGTAGGGCGCCATTTCTTAAAACCACCAAGCAAAAAAACGAGCGGAAGCCGCGAGAGGTATGGCTGAACCATAAGGACGCAGTAAGTACAATAGAGAAACACACACAGTGTGAAATATATTTCTTCCTGGTTGTAGGGCAAGAAAAATAGAGGTTCGCTCCTTAGGAAAGGAAAGACGAAACAGGAGCTCGCTGTAGAGCGAACCCATCTGATACGCCCAGTAAACAAGATAACTGTGATGAAAAGCATAAAAGTATAATAACTGAATGCGAGTCAACAAATAGAGATTTTTGACTGATGAGGATTCCCGCCTGTAACCGCACTGGAATGTTAATGAACCAGCTGCAGAGCGGAGCGGTGCTGCTAATAATTGATTAAAGTAGCACCGGGGATCTGAAGTCATTTTACCTCTTTATAAACAGACTGTGTGAGATAGTACTGTTTGCGATAGAAATATTGCAATAGAGATATGGATCCTCAGAAGCTTAGCCGAGATTGGGAGGCGGGCTGGTGTTTGGGAGGCGGGGCTAGTGCTGGGCAAGACTTCTACGGTCTGTGTCCTGAAAATGGCAGATACAAATCAAGGTAAGTATACACAAGAAGTAGCACATATGAGTTTATCTTGTTGGGCAGACTGGATGGACCGTGCAGGCAGGGCTGGTCTTAGGCAGAGGCGACCAAGGCGGCCGCATAGGGCCCCGCGCTTAGGGGGGCCCCGCACAGCGCGCCTCAACTCTGCCTCACTCCGACCGACCCCTGCTTGGACGACCGCATCATGATCCTGCTCGGCCGCCGCCACGTTGCGGCACGGTGGCCACCCCCCGCTGAGACCCACCATCAGCAGCCTCCCCAGACCCCGACAGTTGCACCGACGGCCCCGACAGACAGTTGCAGCGCCAGCACGACGGCCACCAGCTCCCGACAGAGAGTTGCAGCGACGGCTCACCCCAGCGTTTCACTTCCCGCTCAATGTCCCGCCTTCTGATGAGGTATTTCCTGTTTGGAGGGCGGGAGTCACTGAGCGGGAAAGCTGCCTGGAGCCTGGTCGGAGGTGAGCCGGTGTGCGAGTGAGTGTGACTTAAAAATAAATAAAGACAGTCAGGTGAGCTCGAGCTGGAGCAAGTTTGTGCCACTGCCATTCCAAAGGCAAGCCAGGTATGATGATAACTTTTCTTATAAGGAAGAAGGAAGTTTCAAACCCCTTTTGTGCCATTTTAAAGGTAAATACTATTGCAGTAGTCTATTATTCTCCCATCAGTGATTAAGTCAAAATTCAGTGTTTTATGAAGGGCAGTGACAGGAAAAGATCAAGAGGTTAGCTAAAGTGGTGCGTGAATGTGAGGGGTGGGGACAGGGGCAAGTGGAGAGGGCAAGTAGTGTCTCACTTTACTGTTAATTTGCCCAAAGTTATTGAAAACCTAAAGAATCCCAAGTGGGCAGACTAAAAATTGTCCATCTAAAGCTACTTATCTTGCTAAGCTGGCCAGATCATGTGTATTTAGGAGAATTTGAGTTTCCAAAGCATTGTAGCCTCAAGAAAGAGGGGCATTCTCTAAGCATGTTCAGCTTAGGAGAGGAAAAGAGCACATATAAAATCCATTTCCAAGGAACCTTTTAAATTAAAAATAGGGGAATTTGAAAATACTGGATCTTTTCTTAGTATTTTTCCTTTATTCTCCTTTGTTATGAGAATTGGAACTACTAATTGTAGTGGACTTGAACTGAGATTTCTGGCGAGGGGGGGTTCATGATAGCATTGGGCTTATTATTTCAATCAGTTTTTTGTACAAGTTGTACAAGTTTAGCTTCATTTGTCTTTATTTGAAATTGCATAAATAAAAATTTCTAAAAATGGAATAATCTTATCAATGGGGCGGAGCTAGGGTGGGGGCGAGGCTAGGGTGGGGAGGGGCTAGGATGGGGCCCCACCAAATTGGTGTGCACAGGGCCCCGCACTTGCTAAGACCGGCTCTGCGTGCAGGTCTTTTTCTGCCGTCATCCATTATGTTACTATGTTTGAATTCATATAGCAAACACAGGGTAGTTTAAATTTGCAAAATTACAAATCTGTATATACTTGCAAATTCTGCCTTTGCTCCACCCAACCTCCATCCCTGTACACACATAGTGGTAAAGTATGTGCCATCATCTCAACATATGTTTCTTTTATGCTGGAAAAAAAGTTTATAACAGGCCATTTACTTATGTATGTGATCATATGTGAAAATGATTTTTATAATTATAAAATCAATGCTGTAAGGGCATTTCTATAACTGAGTGCCAGTATTTACATGTCACTTGCACGCATGAATGTACAGAATACCAGGATTTTCACTGGTAAGTGTGCACTTACTCATCTAAGTGGCAACAAAGCAACTAAGTGCTATTATATAAGGGTACATGAAAGTGACATAGAGGGGCATTTTTGAAAGAAACATCTAAATCAGAATTTGGATGTTTTACAAAGAGTTCAATTCCCACTACAGCTATTTGATATAAAAATAGGACTAGCTCAAAACTAGCTCAAAACGTCAAAGTTTTAGTCTTGTTCCATTATTGCTGAAAGACGTCCATGTCTTAGGAATGCCCAAGTCCCGCTTTGAACACGCCCCCTTGAGATTTGGACATCCTTCTGGCGGACTTCAGAGAAAGACGTCCAAACAGAGGTTTCGTTATACTGATTTGGACGTTTCTGTGAGATAAACGTCCAAATGCTGACTGTCACATTTTGGACGCTGTCTCTTTTGAAAATGAGCCTGTTAGTGCATAAATGCAAGTGGCATTTACATGGGTGGAATACGGGAGGGGCATGGGCAGTGCTGCCACTTATGGATGCAACTACAAAATAAAGAGAGTCTTACTAAAGATTAGCTTCAGTTATCTGCATTAGGGCCCATTTGATTCCTATGGGCCTTGCTGCAGATAACTCGAGCTAATCTTTAGTACAAGACCCCCTAAGTAAGTTACCAGAACATTGTCATAGGTCTATAGCTGGTGTATCTACAGGTGCTTAAATTTTACGTGTACCAATGCCAGGATATACTAGTATTCTGTAACATAATCTGGCTGCTCAGGTTCTTCATTGCATGGTATTGGGGCACATAAAAGGAGGGTGCCCACTTATAGGGGGAGCATTATATTATGCTTAGTCCAGTTGTTAGGTATCGCTAGATGATTATATAGCCTCCCTTTCATGGGGTATCATTGAAGTCTGTACAGTATTCCCCACTCTTTGCAGGGACTAAGGAGCAACTTTGAGTGTCAGTGTTAAATTCAAGTTGCCTTATCAGTTTTAAACTTCTCCTTAAGAAATATCTCATGGAATTAGATTTGTAAAATGTGTCTAATAAATATGTTACCTGTTGTTAGAAGGCATGCAGTGTCCTTCATTGTAAAACATTTTCAATTTTTATGGATCAGTCCCAGAATTTTAAACATTACAGTAGAAGTCACATTTCATTGACTTTGGCTTTTCTGGTGAATTGGATGCACTGTATTTCTA
Source organism: Microcaecilia unicolor (assembly GCF_901765095.1). Taxonomy (NCBI): domain Eukaryota; kingdom Metazoa; phylum Chordata; class Amphibia; order Gymnophiona; family Siphonopidae; genus Microcaecilia; species Microcaecilia unicolor. The sequence continues at coordinate 147,923,066 of NC_044037.1, forward strand.
TGATGATGATTCCTGCTTAAATAAAATTTCTCTTTGTTCCTGGCAGGAGTTGGAAAGACAAAAGTATACTCATAGTGTGTTGCAGTTTCAATTCAACGAAGTCAAAGAGATACTGCAGAAAAGAGAGGAAGTGCTTTTGGTAAGCAATTTCATTCATAGTATACAATAAATTTCTTTTAAGCTGTTTGATTTGGAAATAATGAAGGGGTAGCCTAGAGTTTACTGAGTATCTGTTCTTTCTTTTCTTTCCTGTTAATATTGGCGTTATTGTCCTGTTTTATTATTGTAAACCGCCTACAGTTTTGTTTTGAGTGGTATATCAAATTTAATAAACTTGGAAATTTGGAGTAGACTGAGAACCAGGGAAGCCATCCCCACTGACAGTTATTGTGACTCTGGGCTAGTCACTTAACTCTCCATTTCCTCAAGTACAAAATTACCCCCCCCCCCTTTTTTTTTTTACAAAGCGCGCTAGCGACTGCTGGTGTGGTAATGCCAACACAGCCCATTTAAAGTGAATGGGCTGTGTCGGCATTGCCGCACAGCTTTGTAAAAGGGGGTTTTATATTGTAAGTCCAGTAGGGAGAGGGAAATAGATACTATCCCTGAATGAACTTGCCATGATCTACAAGTAAAAAAATATGAACTGAACCCAAAAATTTACAAAAGTTCTCTTGGATATTACAACAGGTTAAATGACCTGATACAAAAAATAAATAATACATTATTTCCAGTCTCTAAACTTGTTTATGCCAGATCACATAAGAGTACAATAATGTGACAGAATTCTCTACAAAATGGCATCTATTCAGTATAGTGATCAGTTTATCATATATAATAATTCTCACCTCCAACGTTCTAAAGTAGCTGCCTGTGTCTGTGGCTCCTGGAGTTGCTGAGCTAGGCTCCATAGCCAGGCTGATGCCACTCACAGCTGATTCCCAGGCATAAAATCAGCTGTGAGTGCGCCGCTCAAACACCCCCTGGTGCATCACCCAAGCCCCCCCCCCTGAAGCACATCAACCCCCTCGCCACACGCAGCTGCCACTGGTAACGCTGTCTGGCTGCTGCTGCTTCTCCTTTTGAGCAGCAGCGGACGCTACGAAAAGAAAAAAAAAATGTTTTCAAACCTCAAACGCGGCACCATAGACAGCCATCAGCCATTGGCAGTCAGCTCTGCAGCCGCTCCTCCTCTCGCCTCCACGTCACTGCCCCTGGAGTAAGACCCCGGAGGAGTGCAGCGACGTGAGAGGCGAGAGGAGGAGCGGCTGCAGAGCCGACAGCCAATTCCTGATGGCTGTCTACGGTGCCGTGTTTGAGGTTTGAAAAACATTTATTGCTTTTTTTCTTTTCGTAGTGGCCGCTGCAGCTCAACGGAGAAGCAGCAGTGGCCGGACAGCATTACCAGTGGCAGCTGCGGGTGGCGAGGGGGTTTGATGCGCCAAGGGGGAGGGGAGGGGGAGGATTGCTGGACTATGGGCAGTTTTTTACATAACTGCCAATTAGTACCAGTTACCAAATATAGCCAATACTTGGTTGTTAAGGCCAGTTAGCATCTGATTAATTTATTGGCCTTACTCTCTAAGTTGTGTGCTTGTGTGGAAATTTGGGCATGTAACTTTCTAGAATTAGGGGGCTTATGTCCAGATATATCATAGCCCATGCAAGGGAATAGTGTGACCAGCAAGGCACCTCCAAAAACAACAGGAAGACGAAATAACAGTGGAAAAAGCTTTATTTGTAATGCCCGACACGGCACCGTGTTTCGGCAAGTGTTTGCCTCAGGGACCTTAGTGTTGGAAAAAGCACTTTGATGTGAATAAGTAACCTTGGGGAGTATAGAGCACTTGCTTTCTTGAAAAAGACGCTCAGTGCGGTGTGGAGGTAGAAAAGCGCTAGAAGTCCATGATCACTGTTGAACAGGATACACTGTGTGATATCAGAGCAGCATGATTTATCTTAAATGACAGAAGTTCTCCCAGAATTTTTCTTCTTTGAAAGGCCACAATATGAAAACTATTATGGGGCACAAAATTAGCCAGTGCTTTTGCAAGGTTTAGATTGAGTCACAGTACGGAGACTGTTCTAACATCACTTCTTAGTGAACTCCATACCATGTTAAACAGAGGCTGTATAGCCTTGGCTGTTTCTCTAGATTTTTCATCTGTATTTAACCTACTGGACCATGGCTTGCTTTTATGTATTTTTATTTATTTATGGGATTTATTGTGTGGAATTAGTATATCAGATTCTGTTTCACCATTGTTTTGCTTTCTTTCAAGATTGGTCATTCCCTCTACATCTAACTCTTCTCATACTCCCATATTCTGTGGGGTTTCCCAGGGGTTCATTTATGTCTCTCCTACTATTTAACATATTCTTGAACCCCTAGCTATTATCATTCAAGTTTTCACTTCTCCGCAAATGATATCATTTTGGACTTTTACACTTCCCTGCAAAATTCTGACCTCGTACCTCTGCAACATTGTTTAGACCAGTGTTCCCAACCTGGTCCTGGAGACACCCCAGCCAGTTAGGTTTTCAGGATACCCACAATGAATATTCATGAGAGAGATGTGCATGAATTGCCTCCACTACATTCAAATCTGTCTCATGAATATTCACTGTGGGTATCCTGAAAACCTAACTGGCTGAGGTGTCCTCCAGGACCAGGTTTGGGAACCACTGGTCGACTCTAACTGGTTATATGGATTGGACACTACCAAGACAACTGTTTGCTGGATTTCCGGTGGCTCAGACTGTCCCTCCACTAGTCCTTTCTTGTTTAATTCCTGTATTCCTCTAGTTGATTCATTAAGTATCTGGGGTCATCATTCTAAGCTTCTTTCTCTTCACATATTTCTAAGTGGTAAAATTGGGTTTTTATGCTTTGTGTCAACTATGAGTAACATGTAGCTGTTTCAACAATGCAGAGGCATAGCTAGACCTAAGATTTTGGGTGGGCATATGTAATCTCTACATCCCATCTCCCCCAACTCTGTAATTTAAATACCTGAGCTGGCGGGGATCCGCAAGCCCCAACCAGCTGGAAAACTCCTTAACGTGACAAGGACTTTCTTCAACGCAGTTTCACAGTCGGTGCAGATTTTCATAGGCAATCCAAACACTGGCACCCAGTGCATTCTCAGTTTTCATGTGCATGCATGAAAACCAAGCATGCACTGAGTGCCAGTGTTAAGCAGCAAAGGAGAGTTGTCGCCAGCTATTGGAGCACAACCAGCATTAAATATAAAACCTTTTGTTTTTAATGCCATGGGTACTGCAGAGCACACCCCCACCACAAAACCTGCCTACATTAAATATAACCTTTTTTTTTTTACCTGGGCACCTTAGATCATCCCCACCCAATAACCCACCAACATTTCAAAAATGTATTACAACCTTTTTTAAAAATTTAACCTGGACACTAAGCCCACCCCACCCAGAAACCCACCAACAATAAATTTTATTGTTGGTGGGTTTATGGGTGGGGTGGGCTCTGTGGTGCCTAGGAGAGGGGAAAAAAGGTAAATTTAATGATTAAATATACCTCCCCCTCCCAGGCAGTGAAGATCCCCTCCCACCCAGAGCCCACCACCAGCATTACAATCACTGTACATGTAAAAAAATATTTATTTTACCTGGGCAGCTGGGCTTCAGTTTCCCTAATTTGTGTGCAGATGATGGCAGATGCAGACTCAGAGAGCACTGCAGACTGTGCTCCATAGTGTACTGGCTCCTGTGCTGCCTTGATGGGGCCGTGGGCCACTGGAAAGTCCTGAGGCCTGCTGGTTGGGGAGCTCAACTGAAGGCTGATCCAGCGAGGGCCCAATAATGTGTTTTCCAGTCGTGCTCGCAGTGCACAGTGGAGGAAAACCAGGCGGCCGATTCACAGCACTGGTGGCAGATTTTTCTGTGCGCACTGCGGGGGCACGGGAGGAGGGGCAAGACAAGGCAGGAAACCCTGAGAGAGCAAGAGCGGCAAAGTACAGCACTGCTGGAGCAGCAGCAGCACTAGAGCAGCCGACTTCCCTACCCGCAGTAAAAAAACAATGACGTAAGTTAGCGCACTAACCGCAGATAGAGGAGGACAAGACTGTCTGGAGAGCTGCTGTTTTTCCTGGGGGCTGCCTACTACTACTTAACATTTCTAGAACGCTACTAGGGTTACGCAGCGCACATGACTGAGGCTGCTGTGGCAGAACTGAAAGGCTGTGCACTCGCACTGCAACCTAACCGGCGCCTAGAAGGCGGGCACCAATTGGAGGAGCAGGGCAAAGTGGGTGGTCCCTGCACCTTCCTTATTCTAATTCATGCGTTCTGATCTCAAAATTGGATTATTATAATGTGGTTTTCACTGGGGTTCTGGCCTATCAATTGAAACATCTACAAACATTGCAGAATACACCGACTGGTTTTGTATGTCAGGCAAGTAGGTTTGATTGACTTCCAATTTCTTTCTTTTTTTTTAATTTATTGAAGAAAAGTTTGAATATACTATTACATAACATAATATTACCAGAACTGAGCATTCAGAATAAAAGAAGATACTCTAAATAACACTGGTAATTAGCCCTGTCTAGGAGGACATGCATACACTTCTAACAAAATAGGAAAAACAAACAAAAAAGGAAATTTATAGAAGAACTTCCAGACCAAAGGAGATAAAAACCCAGCCAAACCCTACACCCTTAACCAAGCATAAGAATTATTTTATAGAATTAAGAAAACTCTCTAAATTGTGTGGCTTCAAAGAAACATAATCCTTCTTTCCAGCTAATTAATATTGACAGCGGTACCTAAAAAAAAAAAGGTTGCCCCCTTGGCAATAACCTGAGCTTTCAAAGAAAGAAATTGTTTCCTCCTAAGTTGCATGGCACAGGCCAAGTCAAGAAGATTTGAATCTTATGACCACAAAAAGAACATCCTTATATTTGAAAATAATTTTCAACCCCAAAATGTTTGTGTCTCGGATGCAAAAGAAACCAGAAGGGTGGTTCTAGTATTTATCACATCATTAGAACTTTCAAGAAAATTAGTCAAGCCGCAACTTGACTTTACTTATGTATCAAAGAGGCATATTTTCAAAGCACTTAGCCTTCCAAACTTTGGAAGGCTAAGTGCTTTCAAAATATGCCTCAAAGCCACTCTCCTGGGGAGCTGCAACCTGAGAACGTTGAGGAACATAATAACTTTGGGAAACCACAAATTTATCAGATGCGGCAATTTCAACACCTCTTTAAAATATTGTTTACACAGAATTTCAGAAGATAATAATCTTGTTTGAGGAAAATTCAAGACCCTGAGGTTCTTGGAGTGCAGGGAATTGGAAAGGCTATCCTTAATCACCAACACTCCAGCTGCCTGAAGAGTAGCAACTTCTGGTTCCAGCTTTTAGAACCTCTTATCCATCAAAATAAATTGCTTGCCAGTCTCTTCATATTTCCTCTCGGATTCCTGTGTGAAGTTAGAGAGCTGATGCACCTGAGTCTTAAAAAAAGATTCTCTCTTCAGTCTCTGGAACACGTGGTCCATCACCCACTTTTTTCCTTTGTTTGCATCTAAGTCTTATCATAGTCTCAGTCAGTTTTTCCTCTGAAATGATTCCCTTTTAGTATATTTATTCAAAAGGGAGTGAAGCCTGTGAAACTGGGATTACCTTAATCAGTGGGAAGTGGATTAGAGACTCAAGTGTTTGTATTGTTAAATAATTTCTGGTTTTAAAAGAGAAAAAATGAAATCAGTTGTATTATTTCCACTAATATTGGACAATAAGTATGTTTCCAACGAAATAAATTGACTGTACACCGTTTTGGGTTTGAAGAAGCCAACCAGACGTTCAATGTGGAATAATGATTCAGATAATAAATAACTGGGGATAATCGGGTTAATACCACGTTTTCTTTGTTTACTGTTGTTTAATTGATCTCCTTGTCTTGTTTCACTCTCCCTATTTTGTGGTCTAAGGAAGAGTTTATAATTACCTGATTGAAATAATTCTTGTATTATTTTGTCTGTATTTCTGGCAAGTTATTTTAGTGCTTGTAAAATTAAATTCTTAAAAATAACATAAAAAATTAATCATAGTCTCAGTCCTGGAGGACTACTGTCCAGATATCTTGAAAGGTTACATTTGGGTAACCTAAGGGAGAGAAACCTCTTCCAAAGAAACCAAAGGCACAGGTTTAGGTTTCACAGTCAACAGGAGAGCGTTCCCAGATTGGCCCAGAGCTCCAGTTCCTGACCTCTCACCTTCCATAAACCCAGAAACAAAGAGAAGGCAAGGAGGGAGTTGGGATAGGTGGGGGAGGCCTATCTGGTAAGTTAATTGAAGCTCCATAAGGAGAAAGAGAAATCTCTTTGTGATTGTCATTGAGAGCAGGCAATACATGTTTGTCTGTAGGTCCCCATACAGGGGTACTGATGATAGAAGTGCTCTTGGACTGTGCCTTCTTTTTTTCCCCCATTGTTCTCAAGGAGTCCTTTGCTTCTCACTGCTCCTGGGTGCTCCTGTGGCAGACACCACTGCCTTTTAGATGTTCCAGGGGGGGCACAGACAGCTTGCCTTGCAGACAGCTGAACCATCTCCGCTTCTGGAATCTACTAAGACCGGCCTATCTCTGAATGCCATCTTCAGACTTTCCTCATATTCCCTACAGTCCTTCCTAATGATAAGTGGGATATAAATGTGCAAATAAATAAATAATGTCACTCCCTGCAGTGGGTCCCGAATTAAGATTGAACACTTGTATTTAAAATACTCCTCACCTTCAGGTCATCCCAACCTATGTGGCCTCCCTGGTTTTCCTGTACATTCCTTCAAAACTTCTAAGATCACCACCTGGTTCCCCCCCCCCCCCCCCCCCCCCCCCTTAATCTGTGGTTCTAAACTTCACAGGAGAATGCATTCTTCTTTTCAGGCTCTTTTCGTGTGGAACAGCCTTCCCCAGAAATTGCTTTGAGCAGAGGTATATAATCAAGTCTCAAACTAAGCTAAACTAAATGCACTACATGGTTGATCCCCATCATAAATGGTAAAACACAAACCAACCTATTCAGTGGCTCATGATGTTGATACTTCAAAAGATATTCTCTCTGTGCAAACTTTGCTCCTTTATCAGCCTTTTTTCAACACAGATGCTGAATAGCTACACTGTAGAAATTTCTCCGTTAGCAATTGAAATTGTCTTTGAAAATTATCCTCTTCAGAGCGTATCCAATGCAATTTCAAGTACTGGCATTAAGTCAACTGCAGTCTAAGGTTGTTTAGAGGCAGACAAAGGGGGAGCAGTAGCAGTAGCAGTTATGTCCAAGGAATTTTATTTAGCGGAAGCTGATTGTCACTTGCCCGCAGATTTTATCAAGCACAATTGCTGTCATGTTTTCCAAAAACGCAGGAACTCGGATTGTGAGCCCTTGGGCCACTGCAGAGGAGTGGCAGGCAAAACCACCCCACACCGGCGACTAGGCAGAACAGGACTAAACCCCCGGACTGGAGTAGCAGCAGAGGCAAACAAGCAGGAAAGCAGAGCAGGCACACTTAAACTTCACCTGCACTTGGCCACCTTTCACCAGGAGTTGAGCTTCTGACTGCGAGTGGCCGGCAGGACTTACTGGGCAAGGCAGGACTGGATACCCACTAGGCTGAACCAGGTCTGAGGGTCAGAGGGGAAAGGAGCATACAGGGGCAGCAGGGCAAGGAAGGGAAAGCTCACGGGCAAGACTGAAAGCTGCAAGCAGCCACTGAAACAGGGAACAAGACACTGACAACAAGACACACAAACAGACAACCAAGAACTAGACACAGAACAGGAGAATAACCCAAGGTACAAGCCGGGTTTGGGCAGGCAGCAAACAGAAGAGAAAACCAGGATACTAGCCGGGTCGGGGACAGGCAGCAGGCACAAGAGAAAACCAGAGAACAAGCCAAGTCAGGGCAGGCAGCAGGCAGTAGAGAAAACCAGGAAACAAGCCGGGTCTGGGCAGACAGCAGAATCAGGCAAGAAACTAAAACAAGAAACTAGACTAGGCAGAAGTGCACAGCTCACCAACATACCAGGGACCTTAGACGATGCAAAGGCGAAGCCAGAGAGATTCCAAATGGCTAATAAGCCCAGCAGCAGCTGAGACTCACTGCAGCAATCACCCAGCAACTAAGCGTGCTGTGCAGGTTCAAACAAAACAAGCAGGTCTGGCAGTCTGGAAGATCCGGACCGGACTGGGCTGAAATCTGGAACGGGTGACAGCACACAGACAATCTAATGCAGCCAGCACACAGAGACAGAACTAACTCACAAAGAACAGACAGAAGTAAGCTCAGAAGCTGACCACAGGAAATATGGTGAGTCGGAGAGGGGTCACGGCCACAGACGTGACAATTGATTGCCGATATTAAAGAGCGTAACTTGAATGCTCTTGACAAATGTGTTAATTAAAAAGTTTCTGCTTCAGAATCGCAATTTTGTTCCATTTATCTACTTCTTAAGAAACAACCATAAGGGCTTAGATAGCCCCCCTGATAGGCCTGTAGTATCTACTAGGGTTTCAATTTTTGAACTATTGTCAAAGTTTTTGGATTCTTTTTTGAAACCAATAGCTGGTGAGGTAAAATCTTAGCTTGTTTTACCATGTAAAATGAGTTTATCTTGTTGGGCACACTGGATGTTCAGGTCTTTATCTTCCGTCATTTACTATGTTTCTATGTTACTATCAGGCTCATTTTCGAAAGAGAAGGACACCCCAAGGCACAAAAAGGTGCCCGAACTGACAAGATGACCACTGGAGAGACTCGGGGATGACCTCCCCTTACTCCCCCAGTGGTCACTAACCCCCTCCCACCCTCAAAAAATATATTTTAAAATATTTTATGCCAGCCTCAAATGTCATACTCGAGTCCATCACAGCAGTATGCAGGTCCTTGGAGCAGTTTTAGTGGGTGCAGTGCACTTCAGGCAGGCGGACCCAGGCCCACTCCCCCCCTACCTGTTACACTTGTGGTGGTAAATGTGAGCCCTCCAAAACCCACCATAAACCCACTGTACCCACATGTAGGTGCCCCCGTTCACCCGTAAGGGCTATTGTAGTGGTGTACAGTTGTGGGTAGTGGGTTTTGGGGGGCTCAGCACACAAGGTAAGGGAGCTATGTACCTGGGAGCAGTTTATGGAGTCCTCTGCAGTGCCCCCTAGGGTGCCCGGTTGGTGTCCTGGCATATCGGGGGGGGGGGGGGGGGGGAACCAGTGCACTATGAAGGCTGGCTCCTCCTATGACCAAATGGCTTGCATTTGGTCGTTTCTGAGATGGGCGTCCTTGGTTTCCATTATCACCGAAAATCAGAAACGACCAAGTCTAGGGACGACCTAAATTTCAAGATGGGTGTCCCCGATCGTATTATCAAAACGAAAGATGGACGTCCATCTTGTTTCGATAATACGGGTTTCCCCGCCCCTCCACAGGACGTTTTGCGAGGACGTCCTCAGCAAATCTTGGGCGTCCCTTTCGATTGTGCCCCTCTATGTAAGATGCCTCCCATTTACTGAACTTGTTAACAAAATTACACAGGATTCCAATGAGAGCTTAGTTTGTAACCATGAACACATAGGCAGTGAGTAACTCAGACATTTGAGGAGGCTAGAGAAAACCGGGGCTAGGGTGAGGTGGGGCGGGTATAGTTTGGGGCATGGCAGGGCACAAGAAGGTTTGATTGAGAACAGGAGATGGCATGACGTCAAAAAGTTGAAGCCAGTTAGGTTGATCTCTGTTTCCTCTCCTTCGCGCTGTCATCTTTCCATGTACACTCAAAACAAAGCAAACAAACCTATATAAGCTGCTGCATCCATATTGTCATTCTTTATTGTTGGTAGCATTTTTATTTAATCTCACTTATATTCCGAGGACAAGCAGGCCATAATTCTCACAGTTGGGTAACGCGGCGCTGCTTTGCCTGGTCCAGAGCTTATAACAAGCTTTACAGAACTTTGTGGAGCGCAAGACACACTGCACCACCCATGCACAAGTGCATTCCTGCCCACCGCGAGAGTGCGGGTACTGCAGTTCTTTTTTTACCGCAGTGAAGAGAGGCTGCTTTTTTCAGTGTGTTCGGTTTTCTCATGAGAAGATTTTTTTGTGTCTGTGTGCCCATATTCAGGTCCCCCTTTCCTCTTCTTCCTGTTTTTGCCAGTTTTTAAGTTTTCTTTCTTTTCTGACATCACTGGGCCACGTTTAGGCCTTGACTTTGGCCGGGATTTTTCCCTTTCTGGTGCCTTGCCCCTTTTTCAGTACCATTGCTTCATTTATGTATTTATTTATTTGTTGCATTTGTATCCCACATTTTCCCACCTATTTGCAGGCTCAATGTGGCTTACATTGTTCCATCATGGCAGTCGCCATTTACGGAGTGAGAGATACAAGTGGTATTACGTTAGAGATCATGGTTGGCGTGAGTAGGTTTAAACAGTCAAGTATAAAGAGTTCATATTCGGAATTAGAGAGAGAGTAGTAAATTAGAGATAGAGTAGTAATTTGATTTGACTGCAGACAATTTTCCATCTATGTCCACTAAAGTTCCCAGTGGCAAAAAACGCTGTACCCGGTGCAATCAGACTATCTCTGAAAAAGACACACATTCTTGGTGCCTTCAGTATTTAGGGCCCGACCATAGCCCTGCTAACTGTGTCCTTTGTCTTCAGAAGAAGCCCAGTCTGAGTCCTCAGCATTAAGGTCAGCGGTGTTGGTGTCAAAAACTGCATCGGCATCGAGAGCATTGGCTGCTTCGACCGTAGACACTGGGAGCAGTAGTGCTTCAAGTGGGTCTCCACCTGTCTCTTTGCCGACTGCTGGGCATTGCCCCTGGGACTGGCCAATGTTTGACCTGACCCTGAGGATTCAATGTCATTTGAGGAGTCTCGATACCAAGCTTCGAGCGAAGGTTAAGAAGCATCGGTGGCAGTCGTCCTTGACACATGGTTCCTGGAGCTCCAGGGCATCAAGGGATTCGGCACCCGAGAAGCACCGGCGCCAGAAGGACTGCTCCCCCTACATTAAGGAAGTGCCGATGCATCGATCTCCAAGCAGCCAAGTCTCCCATCTCAACCCCAGCAGTTCTGCAACCCATCTCTCAGCTGGCACCCCAGCTTTTCCCAGTGTTGGCCCTCAATGAGCATATCCGGGACCTATTACCTGAACTACTGGATGGCCTTATTCAACTGTGTGCATTGGTACTGGAGGCGCTTGCGCCAACCGTACTACCCATTTCGGCCCCAACACTCATGTGAGTCCAAGGAGGATGAGTCCTACAGAATCCTCTCTGAACCCTCCCCTCTGCTTGAAAGGAGAAAGTCTCCTCCAGAGAATCTTTCATTCCCTTCTTTTGTGAAGGAAATTGCTGCGACTATTCCATTTCGTTTGGAAGTAGAGGACAAGCCCAGGGCTAAGATGCTTCAGGTCCTGGACTGCATACCTCCTCCTAGAGAGGCGGTGACTGTACCTCTCCACATGGTACTCCAGGAAGTCCTCAGTAGGAATTGGGAGGCCCCTCTGTTGGTCCCTGTTCTGCCCAAGAAGATCGACACCATGTTTTAGATCCACAGTACGCCTGGCTTTAATAGGCCCCAGTTGCCTCACAATTCCATGGTGGTGGAATCCACTCTCAAGAGAACTAAGAGTACTAGAGACTATGCCTCAGCGTTTCCAGGCAGAGAAGCTAGGACCTTGGACTCTTTTAGGTGAAAGATGTTTCAGGACTCAATGCTCGTGTCCTGTATCCAATCCTACCAGCTCTTTACGTGTGTGTACTTACAGGACTCAGTGTGCAAACTGTTGGACTTGCAGACTCTCTCCCACCGGAGCAGGCCAAGTCAGTACACCAGTTGGCCAAGCAGCAGAAGGCTTGTCGAACGTTCTTGGCCAGGGGGCGCCTACAACACCTTTGCTCAGAGTATAGCAGTGCTCAGACTCTCATGGCTGCGTGTTTCTGAATTGGAACATTCTGTCCAGCAGAAGTTGGCAGATGCCCCCATGCTGGAGGGATAACCTTTTTGGAGAGAAGGTTGAGGAGGTCGCTGATTAGATCAAGAAACACTGATACTGTCTCTTCTCTCTCCCGCCGGAAGCCTTCTGCGTTGGCCTCCTTATCTAGGAGGTATTTTGGCAAGTCGGGGAGGGGTGCCTACTACTCCCAGAAGTGTAGGTACAACACTTCCTCTCGCCAACCTACTCGGACTCAGCCCCAACGTGCTTAAGCCCCTGCTGCTCTCCAGTCACAGCAAGGGATGAGCTTTTGACTGGCACCAGCAGAGCATAGCTGCTGTCAAAGTGTCTGTTCCGGATGACCAGCCAGTCAGGGGAGGCTAAAATTTTTCTACAAAAGGTGACTCCTTATAACCTCCAACCGGTGGGTTCTCCAATAGTCCACATCGGACATGCCCTCAATTGGCGTAAAAAACCTCCAAATTGCCCACCGAGTGCTCATTACTTAAGCTTAAGCTTTCACCATGAGCAGGTACTTGCAGAGGAACTCTCCACCCTTCTGAAGACCCATGCAATCAAGCCCATTCCACCAGGGGAGGAAGGGCTTGGATTCTATTCCAGGTACTTCCTCATGCAGAATAAGACAGGGGTGATGCATCCCATCCTAGACCTAAGTTCCTGGTCAAAGAAAAGTTCAGGATGATTTCCCTGGGCACCCTTCTCCCAATGATTCAGGCATACGATTAGCTATACTCTCTGGACTTGAAGGACGCACACCCGTACATCCTGATACTTCCTGCTCACTGGAAATATCTTCAGTTTCGGTTGGGAACATGCCACTTCCAGTACCATGTGTTGCCTTTTGGCCTTGTGTCAGCACCCAGGGTCTTTACCAAATGCCCAGCAGTAGTCGCAGCGTCGCTACGCAGGCTGGGGGTGCATATAATCACTTACCTCAAGACTGGCTGGTGAAGAGCACATCCCAGGACGGTGTTTGGGAGTGCATGTGGAGGACAGTTCAGGTGCTGGAGCTGCTAGGGTTCGTTTTAAACTACCCCAGTCCCATCTTCACCCTGCCCAGCGATTGGAGTTCATTGGAGTCCTGCTCGATACACAGAAGGTTCGAGCCTTTCTCCCCAAACCGAGAGCGGACACTAGTCGCTGTGGCATCTCAGGTTCGAGACTCTCAGCAGGTCATAACTCAGCAGATGTTGAGGCTGTTAGGCCACATGGCTTCCACAGTTTATGTGACTGCCGTGATATGCCTTCACGTGAGATCTGCTCAATGGACCCTAGCCTCCCAGTGGTGCCAAGCTACGGGAGATCTAGGAAATGTCATCAGAGTGTCTCCAGAGCTTGTTCACTCTCTGTTCTGGTGGACCATTCAATCCAATTTGACTCTGGGACTCAAAAGGTGCTGGTGATGGATTCATCTCTCCTGGGTTGGGGATCTCATGTGGATGGACTTCACAGTCAAGGAGCTTGGTCCATCCAAGAAACAGGTCTTCAGATCAACCTCCTGGAGCTCCGGGCAATCATCAAGTTGTGCGCATCCAAACAGACAACCAGGTTGCAATGCAGTACACCAACAAGCAGGGGGCACCGGATCTCGCCCTCTGTGTCAGGGGGCCGTCCGGATGTGGCGCTGGGCTCGCCATCATGGCATGTTCTTTCTGGCGGACAAAAGCAATAGTCTGGCCGACAGACTGAGCAGGGTCATGCAGCCGCACGAGTGGTTTCTCAATATGCTCATTGCCCGCAAGATCTGGGCGTGGGGAACCCCCTCGGTGATTCTCTTTGCTACTTAACTCAATCACAAGGTCTCTCAGTTCGTTCCATACTTCAGGCCCATGACAAGCCAGCATCTGATGCCTTCCTCCTGAATTGGGAACTGATCTTCTGTATTCATATCCTCCCATTCATCTTGTGGGGAAAACTTTGCTGAAACTCAAGCAAGACCATGGGTCTATGATCTTGATTGCCCCTTATTGACCATGGCACATCTGGTTCCCTTTTCTTCTGAAGTTATCCTCTGAAGAACCGTGGAGATTGAAGTGTTTTCCGATCCTTATTACGCAGAATGAGGAATCTCTTCTGCATTCCAACCATCAGTCTCTGGCCCTCATAGACTGAATATTGAGAGCCTAGAATTTGCTTCCTTGGATTTCTCGGAGGGTGTCTCGCTGGCTTCCAGGAAAGATTCCACTAAGAGGTGTTACTCATTTAAATGGACGAGGTTTTCCATCTGATGTGAGGGCAAGGTCCTGAATCCTATTTTCTTCCCTACACAGAGCCTGCTTGAATACATTCTACACCTCTCTGAGTCTGATCTGAAGACCAACTCTGTAAGGGTTTACCTCGATGGAAATAGTGCTTATTATCAACATGTGTAGAGGGTAAGGCCATCTCTGGTCAGCCTCTAGTTGTTCAATTCATGAGAGGTTTGCATTTTTCAAAGCCCCCTGTCAATCCTCAGCCTGTGTCATTGTTGTTCTCGCCCAACTGAAGATAGCTTCTTTCGAGCCACTGAATTCTTGCCATCTGAAGTACTTGACCTGGAAGATCTTTTTCTTGGTGACAGTTACTTCAGTTCGTAGAGTCAGTGAGCTTCATGCCTTAGTAGTGGATGCACCTTATACTAAGTTTCATCACAACAGAGTAGTCCTCCGCACGCACCCTAAGTTCCTGCCCAAGGTGGTGTTGGAGTTTCATCTGAACCAGTCGATTGCCTTGCCAACATTCTTTTCCCGACCTCATGCCCATCCTGGCTAGAGCACCTTGCACACCTTGGACTGCAAGAGAGCATTTACCTATTAGTGGAATGGACGAGACCCCACAGAAAGTCTGCCCAACTTTTTGTTTCTTTTGATCCCAACAAGATGGAGGACTCCATCAGGAAATTAACAATCTCTAATTGGCTGGCAGATTACATTTCTTTCACTTATGCCCTGACTAGGCTGACTCTGGAGGGTCACGTCAAGGCTCACAATGTCAGAACCATGGCTGCGTTGGTAGCCCACTTGCTGTCAGCCTTCATTGAAGTAATTTGCAAAGCTGCGACATGGTCTTCAGTCCACACATTCACTTCTCATTACTGCCTTCAGCAGGATAACCGACATGACAGTCTGTTCAGGCAGACAGTGTTGCAGAATCTGTTTGGGGTCTAGAATCCAACTCCATACCCCTAGGCCTGTTTTATTCTGTTCCAGGCTGCTTTCTCTCTCAATTTGTATTTATTTGTTACATTTGTATCCCACATTTTCCCACCTATTTGCAGGCTCAATGTGGCTTACAATTCCGGTATGAACAAATACAAAGTGGTGTTGTGGTAGAATAAAGATATGTGTAACAGACACATTAGGGAATCGTAGGGAGGAAGAGTTATGTTATGTCCAGTATAAGCTTTGGTTTCGTTGTGTTGCAGGGTTCAGGCATTTAAGTTGGATCGGTAGGGTATGCCTTTTTGAACAGGTTCGTTTTTAGTGATTTCCAGAAGTTTAGGTGGTCATACGTTGTTTTCATGGCGTTTGGTAATGCGTTCCATAGTTGTGTGCTTATGTAGGAAAAGCTGGATGCATAAGTTGATTTGTATTTGAGTCCTTTGCAGCTTGGGTAGTGGAGATTTAGGTATGTTCGTGTTGATCCTGTTGTGTTTCTGGTTGGTAGGTCTATGAGGTCTGTCATGTATCCCAGGACTTCACCGTAGATAATTTTATGAACCAGGGTGCAGATTTTGAAAGCAATATGTTCTTTGATTGGGAACCAGTGCAGTTTTTCTCGGTGGTGTTTGGCGCTTTCGAATCGCGTTTTTCCAAATATAAGCCCGGCTGCCGTGTTTTGAGCGGTCTGAAGTTTCTTTATAACCGTACAGTTTCTTTATAATTTGTTCTTTGCATCCCATATAAATTCCGTTGCAGTAGTCTACATGGCTTAGTACCGTTGCGAAATGTTTCCCTTGGGAAGAATGGTTTCACACGTTTGAGTTTCCACATTGAGTAGAACATTTTCTTTGTTGTAGATTTCACTTGACTCTCTAGCGTGAGGTTATGGTCGATTGTAACGCTGAGAATTTTTAGGCTGTCTGAGATAGTGAGGGTGTAATCTGGGGTGTTTATGTTAGTGGGTTTGTATTTGCTGTATTGGGATGAGAGGATGAGACAGTGTGTTTTTTCTGTGTTGAGTTTTAGTTGAAATGCATTCGCCCATGAGTTCATGATGATCAAGCTGAGTTTGATTTCATTGGTGATGTCAGATCATGTTTGTAAGGGATGTATATTGTGACGTCGTCTGCATAAATGAAAGGGTTAAGGCCTTGATTGGATAAGGACTTGGCTAGTGGGGTCATCATTAGGTTGAAAAGCATCGGTGATAGTGGTGATCCTTGGGGTACTCCGCATTCTGCTTTCCATGGTAATATGTTTGAGTTTGATTTCACTTGGTATGTTCTAGTGGTTCTAGTGGTATATAGTTTCAGGTTAATCTGAGTTGTATCCTCGCCATTGTGAGGCCCAGTTGTCCAGTGTTTCTTGTTTTCGCTGAGCCTGGATGCTAGGGATACCCCAGTTGTGAGAAAGTAAGCCTGCTTGTCTCGGAGAAAGCAAAGATACTTACCTGTAGCAGGTATTCTCCAAGGACACGAGGCCTTCTATTCTCACAAACTCTTCTGTCTCCCCTTGGAGTTGTCTCCTATTTTTATTTTTCTTGCTGTAGTATTTAACAGCAGTACTCGCGCTCTCACAGCGGGCGGGAAGGCACTCGCACATGAGCGGTGGAGCATGTCTTGTGCTCCACAAAGCTCTGTAAAGCTTGTTATAAGCTCCAGACTGGGCAACGCTATGCCGCTTTACCCAATTGTGAGAATATAAGGCCTGCTGTCCTCTGAGAATACCTACGCTTTTTCAGACATGCCTGCTTGTGCAGCATACGGATGTACACAGTGGAAGCATAATAATTGAATAAGTTTTCATAGGTAAAGTAGTAATTCGGTTATAAAGCGTAACCAGTATATCATTTGTAGAGGCTGATTATAGGGACTCCATAGCATGTTTTATATTCGTACAGTGATGTTATTTGGTCTTGGTAAAGTGCCACGAAAACAGACATTGTATGAGAATCAGGCCCTCAACATTCAGAGTTTCTATCTATTTATTTATTTACTTATTTATGACATTTATGTCCCACATTTAACATGAGTTAGGTTGAAACCTGGGAGCATTTAAAATCTTTTTTTTTCCTGTGCCTCGATCAAAAGGGAAAGATGGTTTGTGGGAACTTGTTCCTTTTGTTTTGTGGAATGCAGTGTTATATTATAAAAATGCTCTTAATATTGTTTATTACTGCTATTTAAAAGAGAGATATTCAATAATGAGGGCAGTGCTACCTTTATGCAGAAGTCCAGAGTCAGTCTAAATGTGCCAATGTTTTCCAGTTCTGTGATATATATTTAGCTCTTCTTCAAGCCTTGCAAAAAGGCATGTTTTTGTGTGTGTGTGTGTGTGTGTAGGGAGGGGGTGTTGTCTCCCAGTTGTTTGTTTGTATATATTATTTTTAATTATTTTATTTTTTATTTGTTGCATTTGTATCCCACATTTTCCCACCTATTTGCAGGCACAATGTGGCTTAAATAGTACCGTGATGGCGATCGCCAATTCCAGTATGAGAAATACAGAGTGGTATTGTGTAAAAGTTCATGAGTGACAGATTAAATTAGGAAGTCAAGGAGAAAGAGTTAAGTTTTGTCCAGTTCTGGTATAAGTTTCGTTGTGTTGCAGGGGTCAGGTGATTAGGTTGGATCGTTATGGTATGCCTTTTTGAACAAGTTGGTTTTAAATGATTTCCAGAAGTTTGTTAGGTCGTCCATTGTTTTCATGACGTTTGGTAGTGCATTCCATAGTTGCGTGCTTATGTAGGAGAACCTGGATGCATGTGTTGATTTATAATTTAGTCCTTTGCAGCTAGGGTAGTGTAGATTTAGGTATGTGTGTGCTGACATTTTTGTGTTTCTGGTTGTTAAGTCTCTGAGGTCTGCCACGTAGGGGGATGGCCTACAGTTGCAAAAAAGCGCATGGTTCGAGATAAGGTATCTTTCAAAGATATCAACAAAACAGGGAAGATAGGGTATTCTAATAGTGAGGTTTCAAAAGAGACCATAGTAGATCAGGTGTCCCTAAATAAAAAATAAATCAAACAAAAGATTGCAAATTAGTACTGTCAAGTACTAAGCATGATGTAAATAGGAGCAACAAACACAGTTTGAAATGCCTATATGCGAATGCCAGGAGCCTAAGAAATAAGATGGAAGAGTTAGAATATATTGCACTAAATGAAAAATTAGATATAATAGGCATCTCTGAGACCTGGTAGAAGGAGGCTAACCAGTGGGACACTGTCATACCGGGGTACAAATTATATTGTAGTGATAGGGTGGATCGAATTGGTGGAGGGATAGTATTGTATATTAACGAGAGCCTTGAATCAAATAGATTGAAAATTCTGCAGGAATCAAAACACTTCTTGGAATCACTGTGGATTGAAATTCCATGTATAAAGGGGAAAAGGATAATGATAGGAGTGTACTACCGTCCGCCTGGCCAGGATGAACAGACGGATGCAGAAATGCTAAAGGAAATTAGGGACGCAAACAAACTGGGCAACACAATAATAATGGGTGATTTCAATTACCCTAATATTGACTGGGTAAATGTAACATCGGGACACGCTATGGAGGTAAAATTCCTTAATGAAATCAAGGACAGCTTTATGGAGCAGCTGGTACAGAAACCGACAAGTGAAGGAAAGATTCTAGACCTAGTCCTTAGTGGAGCGCATGATCTGGTGCGGTAGGTAATGGTGCTGGGGCCGCTTGATAACAGTGATCATAATATGATCGGATTTGATATTAGCTTTGAAGTAAGTATACATAGGAAATCAAATACGTTAGCGTTTAACTTTAAAAAAGGAGACAATGATAAAATGAGAAGAACGGTGTAAAGAAAACTTAGAGGAGCGACTGCGAGGGTCAAAAATTTACATCAGGCATGGATGCTGTTCAAAAACACCATTCTTGAAGCCCAAGCCAAATATATTCCGCGTATTAAAAAAGGAGGACGAAAGACCAAACGACAGCCGGTGTGGTTAAATAGTGAGGTGAAGGAAGTTATTAGAGCTAAAAGAAAATCCTTCAGAAAATGGAAGAAGGAACCGACTGAAAATAATAAGAAATGGCATAAGGAATGTCAAGTCAAATGCAAAGTGCTGATAAGGAAAGCTAAAAGGGTCTTCGAAAAAAAGATTGCGTTGGAGGCAAAAACACATAGTAAAAATTTTTTTAGGTATATTAAAAGAAGGAAGCCGGCAAAAGAATCAGTTGGACCGCTAGATGACCAAGGAGTAAAAGGGGTGATCAGGGAAGACAAAGCCGTAGCGGAGAGATTGAATGAATTCTTTGCTTCGGCCTTCACCGAGGAAGATTTGGGTGGGATACCGGTGCCGGAAATGGTATTGGAAGCTGACGAGTTGTAGAAACTTAATGAATTCTCTGTAAACCTGGAGGATGTAATGGGGCAGTTCTACAAACTGAACAGTAGCAAATCTCCTGGACCGGATGGTATTCATCCCAAAGTACTGATAAAACTGAAAAATTAGCTTGCAGAGCTGTTGTTAGTAATATGTAATTTATCCTTAAAATCGAGCGTGGTACCGGAAGATTGGAGGGTGGCCAATGTAACGCCGATTTTTTAAAAAGGTTCCAAAGGAGATCCGGGAAATTACAGACCGGTGAGTCTGACGTTGGTGCCAGGCAAAATGGTAGAGACTATTATTAAGAACAAAATTACAGAACATATTCAAAAGCATGGATTAATGAGACAAAGTCAACATGGATTTAGTGAAGGGAAATCTTGCCTCACCAATCTACTACATTTCTTTGAAGGGATGAACAAACGTGGATAAAGGTGAGCCGGTTGATCTTGAGGGGCATAATCAAACGCAAACGCCCATGTGTAAGAACGTCCATCTCCGAGAACGGGTCGTGATGGGGTGGGCCGAATCGTATTTTCGAAAAAGATGGACGTTTATCTTTAGTCTCGAAAATACGGTTTGTGCCAGGCAAATGCATTGGATGTGGGCTTTTTTGAGATTTGGTCGTTTGAGCTGGGCGTTTTCGTTATTCAGCGATAATCGAAACTGAAGCGTCCCAGCTCAAAAATGACCAAATCCAAGGCTTTGGGTCGTGGGAGGGGCCAGGATTCGTAGTGCACTGGTCCCCCTCACATGCCAGGACACCAACCGGGCACCCTTGGGGGCACTTGTAAAAAATTGGAAAAAACATTAAATTACCTCAAAGGTGCATAGCTCCTTTACCTTGGGTGCTGAGACCACCAAATCCCCCCCAAAACCCACTCCCCACAACTCAACACCATTACCATAGCACTTAATGGTGAAGGGGGGCACCTACATGTGGGTACAGTGGGTTTGGGGGGGGGGGGTTAGAGGGCTCCCATTTACCACCTCAAGTGGTACAGGTAGGGGGGATGGGCCTGTGTCCGCCTGCCTGAAGTGCACTGCATTACCCACTAAAACTGCTCCAGGGACAGGACTTGTTGCTGCTGTGTAACCTTGGCACAGCAGTTCACACCGTAAGACTAATCTCACTGAAAACATCCTTTATTTCAATAACCGCGTTTACTCACAGTTAACTGCAGATCAGAGGTTGTGCCCCACTGGCAATGAGTCTCCCTGGTACTAAGATTAGCAGTAGGTCAGAGCTGGCAAAATGGTGTACAATGCCCTCTTTTTCAGCAACATTCAAGGTAAGAACTACGTTCTGTAACATGGCTAACACACGAAAAGGATCTAAAACGGACTTACAAAAATGATCACTACCTCGTGGACTACCAGAAACAAAACAGGGCACACTCTGACCAGTAAGCAGAGGGAAAAGCACCAATGGGGGAAGAGCCTACCAACTACCAACATCGTGAGACTATAACACAAGCTAGTGAAATCACAGAGCCCAGTACCCTACACCCACCACAATGCAATGCTGATGTGACCCTGCAGTGCACCCGAGAGCCACATCTGACCCAGGGAAAGGCTGTGAGAGGATTGAACACATTCTGCTGTCATGGAGGTGGGTACGGAATTTGAGGGTGGCATAGAGGCTGGGAAATAAGGTTTTTGCAAGTGGGTTTTTTTTGGTGGGAGAGGGTTAGTGACCACTGGGGGAGTCAGGGGAGGTGATTCCAGATTCCCTCCGGTGGTCATCTGGTCATTTAGGGCACTTTTTAGGGACCTGATTGTGA
Source organism: Microcaecilia unicolor (assembly GCF_901765095.1). Taxonomy (NCBI): domain Eukaryota; kingdom Metazoa; phylum Chordata; class Amphibia; order Gymnophiona; family Siphonopidae; genus Microcaecilia; species Microcaecilia unicolor. The sequence goes on from NC_044037.1 coordinate 147,944,333, forward strand.
GAAAAAAGGGTCCAAAAAAAGTGTCCTAAATTCTCGCTAAAAACGCCTTTCTTTTTTCCATTATCGGCCGAGCGCGCCCATCTCTGCTTGGCCAATAACTACGCCCCAGTCCCGCCTTCACCACGCCTCTGATACGCCCCCTTCAACTTTATTCGTTCCCGCGATGGAGTGCAGTTGAAGACGACCAAAATCGGCTTTCGATTATACCGATTTTGCCGCCCACATGAAACGGACGCCCATCTCCCGAACATGGGCGTTTTTCTCCTTTTGAAACTAAGCAGGATTGTGTATCTGGATTTTCAGAAGGCGTTTGACAAAGTACCTCATGAAAGACTCCAGAGGAAATTGGAGAGTCATGGGCTAGGAGGTAGTGTTCTATTGTGGATTAAAAACTGGTTAAAAGATAGAAAACAGAGAGTAGGGTTAAATGGTCAGTATTCTCAGTGGAGAAGGGTAGTTAGTTTGGTTCCCTAGGGGTCTGTGCTGGGACTGTTGCTTTTTAACATATTTATAAATGATCTTGAGATGGGAGTTGGGAGTAACTAGTGAGGTAATTAAATTTGCTGATGACACAAAGTTATTCAAATTTGTTGAATCGCGGGAGGATTGTGAAAAATTACAACCGGACTTTATGAGACTGGGAGACTGGGCGTCTAAATGGCAGATGACGTTTAATGTGAGCAAGTGCAAAGTGATGCATGTGGGAAAGAAGAACCCGAATTATAGCTATATCATGCAAGGTTCCACGTTAGGAGTCACGGACCAAGAAAGAGATCTGGGTGTCGTCGTTGATGATACGTTGAAACCTTCTGCTCAGTGTGCCGCTGCGGTTAAGAAAGCAAATAGAATGTTAGATATTATTAGGAAAGGAATGGAAAACAAAAATGAGGATGTTATAATGCCTTTGCATCGCTCCATGGTGCGACCGCACTTTGAATATTGTGTTCAGTTCTGGTCGCCGCATCTCAAAAAAGATATAGTGGAATTAGAAAAGGTGCAGACAGGGACAACAAAAATGATAAAGGGGATGGGACAACTTCCTAAAGGAAAAACACATAGACCATTATTAAATGGACTTGGGAAAAATCCATTGTTTCTGGGATAAGCAGTATAAAATGTTTTGTACATTTTGGGGATCTTTCCAGGTATTTGTGACCTGGATTGGCCACTGTTTGAAACAGGATGCTGGGCTCGATGGACCTTTGGTCTTTCCCAGTATAGCAATACTTATGTACTTATGTAGGCCGGGGCCTCGCTGTGAATTATTTTATGAACCGGGGTGCAGATTTTGAATGCAGTTCTTTCTTTGATTCAGAGCCAATGTAGTTTTTCTCGTAAGGGTTTGGCACTTTTGTGTCTTATTTTTCCAAATATGAGTCTGGCTGCGGTGTTTTGTGCAGTTTGGAGTTTCTTAGTGATTTGTTCTTTGCATCCAGCATAGATTGTATTACAGTAGTCTGGGTGACTTAGCACCATTGATTGTACCAGGCTGTGGAATATTTCCCTCGGGAAGAAAAGTTTTACTCATTTGAGTATTCACATTCAGTGGAACATTTTCTTTGTTGTATTTTTTGCTTGTCTTTCTAGCGTGAGATTTCGATCGATTGTAACTCCGAGAATTTTCAGGCTGTCTGAAACAGGAAGGGTGTATTCTGGGGTGATTATATTGGCGGGTTTGTTCGTGTTGTATTGTGATGAGAGGATGAGACAGTGTGTTTTTTCTGCGTTGAGTTTTAGTTGAAATGTATCCGCCCATGAGTTCATGATTTGCAGGCTAAGATGAGTCTTGGGAATACTGAGGGAAAGCAGCAATAGACCAGATGGAACTGAATGACATTTGTGTTTTCCAGGTGGTGATGCATAGCTTGATGGGATGTCCTTTTTGTAAGACCAGGTTAAATCATGTCTTAGCTTCTTGTTTAAAATTAACCATGGAGGAACAAACCTGGTGGAGGGGAAATGTCTCAGCATGAGTTCAGCAAACAAAATCTAACCTTAAAACTGTTAGCTGATTGATATTCAGCAGAAAACCAAGTCGATGTCAGCATCTGCGCTAACTTGTGCTGAGTTAATCGGGCACCAGTCTGAATTGCCCCCCATGAGGGACCGCACGAGGCAGCAGACGGCGCTCGGGGAGCCCGTGTGGGTCCGGCGAGTGGCACCGCTGTCGCCCTCGGAGCAGGGAGAGTCATCTGAACTTCTCTCCACGGGAGACCGCATGAGGCTCGCAGGACAGCGACTGCGCGCCCGACTCTGCCTCCTCACCCAACCACCCACCCAGAGCAGGGAGAGACGATCGAGCCTCTCCGACAGGGGACCGCATGGGCTGTGTGGAAGTGGTCGTGCGCCCGGCTCAGCCTCCTTGCCCGCCCGCCGATTTCTCAGATGACAGCAGGAAAGGTGAGCACTGTCCGGTGGAGCTGCCCCAAGAGCATGGGATTTATGGAGGCATGAGAATGCTGTCGGAGGGAACCGCCGAGGGCTCAGTCGACAGCACCAAGACCAGAGCGCAGCAGCAGCGACAAGAGGAGAAGGGGCAACGCGGCGGACGCCCTAGAGATGGGCTCCGAGGGGCTCAGAGCAAAGCAGTAACGGTAGCCTGAGGCTGCTGCCCCCCCTCTGGTGTCTACTTCCAACATAGACACAGCTCCCAGGATTGCGGAGTCTCTGTGCCCTGGGCAATGCATCCGATCACCAGACCGTGAGTAAAGTGCCTATTATATTTCAAGATATTGAGGCTTTACAACTGACAAGGCTTGAAAGGCCTGACAGTAAAAACCAAAGTAAAAACTGAATAATTGCTAATGAGCTGAAGACACCTTCAGCAGGACGGGCATGCCTGAAAAGGAGCCTTTTGCACTGCATTTGATCAACCGGAGAAGGCAGGCTAGTGAGGAGAGCAGATTGGGGCAACATTGTCTTAATAGTAACCACAGGAAATATATACCATAATGAATACCCTCAGACTACTCCTAATAATCTATTCCTTAACACTGATCCACTTAACACTAACCACCCCACTTGCAGAAAACAACATCATACCCATGCTACACAATCATCATAGATTGATCAAATACACCACACCTCACCAAAGAACTGATAACAACCTAAACAAAGGAAGAACACTTACATGTGAACAACCACAACAGAAGGGAAAGAGGGCCAAAACAAACTCACCTCAACAAAGAAACGACAACTAACAAAAGTCCACTTAACACCAAATACAGAAGACCCATTCCAAACAATCCAAGTGGGCTACGTCAGCGCCAGATCCGCTGTAAGTAAAACAGCAATACTAACAGACTGGATCATGTCAGAAAACATCGACCTACTCTTCCTCACTTAAACTTGGATCCATGACCAAAAAGACCCTATAATCCTAGACCTGTGCCCTCCAGGATACAAAATCACACACTGGACCAGAAAAGAAAGGCGGAGGCATAGCACTAATTATCGGTCCCACTTTACCACCGAAACCACTGCCGAATCCATAAGACCTCAACTTGAAATTGCCTCAATCAGAATCCACAACAAAACCCTACACGATGATATGAATTGTGTCTTGTTTTACAGACCTCCAGGTAATTGGAACGAAGGCCAGCCCAACTTCATGGACTTCATTCCAAACACGTGTAACCAACTCCAATACACTAGTACTAGGAGACATCCACCTTAGAAGACCAGAACTCTATCAATGCACGAGAATGTAAGGAATTTCTCCGTTTATGCGATCTCAAATGGCCACAAATTCAAGCAACCCATGTCAAAGGGCACACACTTGATCTCATCTCACACAAACTTTCAACAGGCCAGAGCCTAACAATATCAAATACGAAATGGACAGAGACACCCTGGACCAACCATTACAAACTAAACTTATCCCTACATTGGCGGAAGAAGGGTATACAACGAATACTAGAACACACATCCTACAGCACAAGATGTCAAGTACACACGAAAACATTCTGGCAACTAATATACAATAACGAATGGACAACACAAACAGACTCCATATACTACCTCATAGAATGGGACAAAAGATGCAAAAGCATACTAGATGAAATTGCGCCCTTACAAACAAGAACCCCACGCAAGCATAACTCGACACCATGGTTCAACGATGAACTGAAAAAGTTAAAACACAAACCAGGAAACTCGAACGAGCATGGAATAAACAAAAGATGAACATACCCTCAACACATGGAAACAAAACAAAGAAAATACAAATACGCAATAAGACAGGCCAAAAGATCATACTATAAAACCAAAATAGGGACAGATTACAAAGACATGAAGAAATTATACCAACTCGTGAACAAACTCCTAGACACCAACTTGGTCACTACAATGAATACAGACATCCCATCTGCAGATAAACTTGCGAAGTACTTCAGTGAAAAAATTGTACTACTACGCAACACGCTACCTCAGAACAACACCGACATTGAAAACTTCCTTATGAATTGGACCCAACCATTGGAGAATACCCAGCAGATCGGACCTGGTTAAACTTCGCCCTCCTTACCATCGAAACAGTTACCCAGACGATTAGTAGGTTTTCCAACACTCACTGTAAACTAGATACCTGTCCCAGCTACCTAATGAAATCCGCCCCTGACCGCTTCATAGCAGACCTCACATCCCACCTAAATTACATGCTTCAGCAAGGCCTGTTCCCTAAGGAAAATGGCAATATCCTACTTACCCCAATACCAAAAGATACCAAGAAAAAAACAAACGAAATCACTAACTACTGTCGTGTAGCATCTATCCTGTTGGTGGTCAAACTGATAGAAAGCATGGTAACCGAACAACTTACAGATTACATAAACAAATTCTCAATATTACATGAATCACAGTCAGGCTTTCGCCCTCTCCTCAGCACGGAAACAGTATTACTCACTGTTCTAGCCAAATTCAAGCAGGAAATAGGAACAGGCAAAAACATCCTTCTCCTCCAACTCGACATGTCTAGTCCATTGACTTGGTAAACCATAATATATAATAAGATTACTAGATAAGTTCGGGATTGGTGGAAACATACTTAAACCGGATTAAGGGCTTCCTAACCACAAGAACATATCAAGTAAAATCAAATTCAAACATATCATCACCATGGAAAGCAAACTGTGGAGTACCGCAAGGATCGCCGCTATCACCGATCCTATTCAACTTATGATTCATAATTTTTATTAATTTTATACATACTTTACAGAAATTATCATACTGCAAAAGTATAATACAGCCATTGCATACACAAAAGAAAAAATAATAATACATCAAATTATCTAAATAAAATCAAATATTGGCTTCCTTAGACCTCAATAATGGGGGGGGCAGGAAATAGTGAAGTTATACAAAATCATAACATTATAAATAAAATTTTGGTTCCGTCAGTCCCATTTTAATTCTAACTCTATCGTTGTTTAGTGTCTAGAAAAGTCTGAAGCTGTTCAGGCATATAATATATATATTTAACTTGATTCAACCTGATGACACATTACATGGATAAGCCAGGAGGAAAGAGCCTCCCAATTCCAATACCTTTGACCTCATAGATAGAAACTTTTTACGTTTTTCTTGTGTGGATTAGTCACAGTCCGGGTAAAGCAAATCTTTTGGCCTGCAATTCTCGATTAGTGGATTTAAAGTAAAGACGCATAACCGCATTTAAATCCTGTTGAAATACAAAGGAAATTATCAATGTCCCCCTTTCTGGTGATTCCTCAATTGTTTGCTCCAAAATGGCTGTGACATTTTGTAAATCAATAGAATTTCCTGTCCCAACTTTTTTCATCGTACTTGGTATATAGTAAATTTTTTCCAGAGGAGGGAATACTTCTTGGGGAAAATTTAGATTTTCTTTTAGATATCTCTGGAACAAATCTTTTGGAGATTCTCCCAATATTTTAGGAAAGTTCAGCATTCGAAGATTCAGTCTCCTATTGAATTCTCTACCTGCTCCAGTTTTCTTCTAATTTCCGTATTGTCTTTTACCACTGCCATTTTTAAAATCTTCTGTTTGCTTTGTCTCTCTCTCTAAGGCCTCAATCTTTGAAGTAAAATCTTGTTTTGCCAAATCTAGGGAACCTTTCACTTCCTGGATATTTAAATTTAAAGTCTTTACCTCATCAGAAGATTGTCTCAAAGTTTGTTCAATTTCCAATAGTTTCAGCCAGATCTTGCTCAGGCTCACCCTCCGTCTCCTCTGCAGCTGCAGTTCTCTTTACAGAGCTAGGCTCCCCCTCTGGGCTCCCCGGGATAGCCCTTTCCGGGCTCCAAGAGAAACCCCGACTCGCTCAGAGCGGTTGCAGGGCATGGAGGCGGTCGTAGAAGGCGGGGAGAGAGAAATTTCTATTTCCTGCGGGGCGGTCGCTTCACCGACCCCACCCGCTAAGGACTCCGCTCCGCTTCTTCGGGACAATGCAGGGAAGAAGCGTTCCAGACCTCCGCTTGCCGGTGTGGACGTCGCGGGGTGAAGGGGAATCCCCCGAGTCGTCCCTTTGCGCTTGGTATGCGGCATTAAGAAAGCAGGTATATAATTTTATTTATTCCACAAGCAGGCAAAGGCAGGAACTCGCTTTCAACACGTCTGCTCACGGCGCCATCTTGACACGCCCCCTTTACCCCCCCCCCCCGATCCTATTCAACTTAATGATGACCCCACTTGCCAAGTCCTTATCCAACCATGGCCTTAACCCTTTCAGACCATGTCACAATATACATTTCTTACAAAACCAAACCGACAGAAATCACCAACGAAATCAAGCTCAACCTGAACATCATGGATTCATGGGCAAATGCATTTCAACTAAAACTCAATAAAGAAAAAACTAATTGTCTCATCTTCTCATCCCAACACAGCACGGACATCCCCACAAGTATCAACACCCCAGATCACACCCTTCCTATCTCAGACAGCGTGAAAATCCTCACAATGGACCGTAACTTAACACTAGAGAGCCAAGTGGCATCCACAACAAAGAAAATGTTCCACTCAATGTGGAAACTCAAACGCGTGAAGCAATTCTTCCCGAGGGAAACATTTCGCAACCTGATACAATCAATGGTACTAAGCCACTTAGATTACTGCAATGGAATTTATGCGGGATTTAAAGAACAACCTTAAAGAAACTCCAGACCGCTCAAAACACGGCAGCTAGGCTATATTTGGTAAAACGCGATTTGACAAGCGCAAAACCCCTCCGCGTAAAACTACACTGGCTCCCAATGAAAGAACACATTGCATTCAAAATTTGCACCCTGGTTCACAAAATCATCTATGGAGAAAGCCCCGAGTACATGAAAGACTTGATCGACTTACCAATTAGAATATATCCGAATCAACACGATCTTATCTCAATCTGCACTACCCAAGCCTGCAAAGGATTTAAATACAAAACAACTTACGCATCTAGTTTTTCCTGCACAACTGTGGAACGCATTACCAAAAGCCTTGAAAATGACGTACAATCGCCTAAACTTCCAGAAATCACTAAAATCCAACCTGTTTAAAAAGGCATACCCTACCGATCCAACTTAAATGCCTGATCTCTGCAACACAACCAAACTAAAGCACATAATGGACATAACACAAACTCTTCCATTCTCCGATTCCCTAATGTGGATGTGCCACATGAGCTTGATCTTACCACAATATCACCCTGTATTTGTTCAAACCAGAGCCTGCAAAGACCCTCCGGTACTATGTAAGCCACATTGAGCCTACAAATAGGTGGGAAAATGTGGGATACAAATGTAACAATAAATAAATAAACCTTCCTAATATGATTTGATTTGATATCAGCATTTTCTCAGTTATTACTCAAATGTGAACACAATTATAATGTTAATAAGTTTTGGATGTTGTTGAATTCCATTATTCTGTACCCCTGTATTTCCAGTTTTAGCACAGTCTAAGTCATCACAAGGACAAAATATAAGAAAAACCAATGGACTGCATTAGGGGCTTATAGCCCGTTTAGTTATGTTTAAACAAATGAGTGATCTGCATGAAAGAAAATATTCATTTTTATTATTTTCAACATGAAAACCACTTGTCCCTGAAATATGCTCAAAACAGAATAATTTATTTGTACAAAAGAGATGAGGGTGAAGATCTGATTCCATGTGCCCCAATGAAAGAGAGTTTTAATTTTACTTCCAATCTTTATAACATCAGACTTCCCCATGCAGATTACAACAGTGTAAGATGAGCCCATCAGTAATCAGAATTTTCCTCACTGAAATTTGGCCATATATGGAAACTGTAGAAAAATAAGCCTCAAAATAAAATCTTTATTAGTGCTTTTTTCACCAGAACTACAATAATTTTGAAATTTTTTTAGTGATACTCAGTTTGTATTTCATGATATTTATATCTACATATGAGAAGCTTTCAAATAAATTTAAAAGCTGTCAAATAAGTAAAAAAAACATCTCTCAGGTTCAGAGCCCTTGGGCTGCTGATGAGGAGCGACAGCAGCAGGCAAAACCCACCAACCAACACTGGGCTAGCACACCGGCATGGGCAAGGACCGCAGGCGCTGCCCAGCGAGCCAGAGCACACGGACTGGAACCCCCTGTACTGGAGGACACTGGACTGGAGTACACCGGACTAGTCCGCACTGGACTGGAACGCACCGGACTGTAACGACTGGAACACACTGGATTTGAGTACACCAGACTGGTCCGTACTGGACTGGAACACACCGGACTGGAGTACACCAGACTGGTCCGCACAGCTTCACCTGCACTTAGCCACTGACCCCCCCCCCCCCAGGAGTTGAGCTCCTGAGGTTTGATGCGGCCAGCAGGAACTTACCGGATACAGGATAACACAGGGACCAGGATACTAGAACAAGCTTGAAACAGGAGTGCTCCTAGGTACTGAACTAACAGAAGTGCTCCTAACCGTAAACCAATAAAAGTGCTCCTAACAGTAAACCAACAAAAGTGCTACTAAGCACTACACAAACAGAAGTGCTACTAAGCACTACACAAACATAAGTGCTACTAAGCACTAAAAGAGAAAGCAGGGAAGCCACAAGGAGAAAGCAGGGACGCTAACAGAAAACTAATAAAGGAGCCCCTAAGCACCAAGCTATAGCAGTGCTCCACAGCACTAAATAATCAAGGAAAAGCAGGGAAGCCAACACATAAACTACCAAAGGTGCTCCGAAGCACCAAGCTACAGCAGCGCTCCACAGCACTAAACTAACACAGGTGCTACTAAGCACCAAGTTACAGCAGTGCTCCACAGCACTAAATAATCAAGGAAAAGCAGGGAAGCCAAACACATAAACTACCAAAGGTGCTCCGAAGCACCAAGCTACAGCAGCGCTCCACAGCACTAAACTAACACAGGTGCCCCTAAGCAGCAAGCTACCAGGAGTGCTGCTAAGCACTCCACTAACAGAAGTACTTCTAACAGCACCAAAAGGGAAAGCAGGGGAACCACAAAGGAAAAGCAGGAAAGCTAACCACAAGTCAAAAGTGCACACTGCACCCACACTAACCTGGACCTTTAGCTATTGCAAGCAGGGAAGCTAGACACAAAGTCAGAAGTGCACACTGCACCACCCCTACCTAAAGCAAATGCAAATGTTGCAAAGGCCCTGAAGGGAAGAACACCACTTCCTTATCAAGGCCCTGCCTGATGATGTCACAACTACCAGACACTGGCAGCCAGCACACTGAAACCCAGAGAGGCTTAACCCACACAGCTGCCATATAGTGAAGCAATTAGAGTCATGCTGCTGTAAGCAGCCAGCACAGAGAGACCGAGCTAGCTCAGAAAGGACAGACAGAGGAAACAGAAGCCAGCACAGAAGCTGACCCCCAGAAATAAGGTAAGTCTGGGGGGGGGGGGGGTCACGGCCACAATCATGACAAAATCTTTTGTCCTCCATCTTTTAAGGCACTGCCTTTCCAACTGGAACAGCTTTTGTCTTTATACAGATGGACAATTCATAGGCAGTCTGTTATTTCTAATAATCTTTTGCTATTGATATGCAGATATGCAACTGTAATTAATGTTTTAGATGTGCATTTGATGAGACAGATTTTTTTTTAGTTTCAATGTATTAGATATGCAATTGTAAACTCTCCCGAAAAAGGATTTATTGTTTGTAATCCGCTTAGAGTCTCTTTTAAACTTAGCGGGATATAAGAATCATATAGCATAGCATAGCATAGCACCTATTATTTTCATTAGTGTTTGGTTCACACAAGACCACAGCAATGTGGTGGCAATCTCCGCCTACTGCCAGCAAGCTCTGCTTACTTGTTTCAACCCATGTAATGGGCTATATAGCCTCTTATCGTCTCCTATTCTCAATCTAACCTCCTTGGCAAGGCATGATAAAATCGTTGGGAGACACCGATGTTAGCAGTAAATGGACACTAGCAGGGGCATTTTCGAAAGGGCGCCCATCTTCCGACACAAATGGGGAGATGGCGTCCTTCTCTCAGAGTCGCCCAAATCGGCATAATTGAAAGCCGATTTTGGGCACCCTCAACTGCAGTCCGTCGCAGGAACGACCAAAGTTCACGGGGCGTGTCGGAGGCGTAGCGAAGGCAGGACTGGGGCGTGCTTACGAGAGGGGCGTTCTTTGCCGATAATGGAAAAAAGAAGGGTATCCCTGACGAGCATTTGATCGACTTGGTCCATTTTTTTCACGACCAAGCCTCAAAAGGTGCCCGAACTGACCACCAGTGGGAATCGGGGATGACCTCCCCTTACTCCCCCAGTGGTCACTAACCCCCTCCCACCCTAAAATGAAAAATTAAAAAAAAATTTGCCAGCTCTATGCGAGCCTCAAATGTCATACCTAGCTCTATGACAGCAGTATGCATGTCCCTGGAGCAGTTTTAGTGGGTGCAGTGCACTTCAGGCAGGCGGACCCAGGCCCATCTCCCCCTACCTGTTACACTTGTTGTGGTAAATGTGAGCCCTTCAAAGCCCACCCAAAACCCACTGTACCCACATGAGGTGCCCCCCTTCACCCGTAAGGGCTATTGTAGTGGTGTACAGTTACGGGGAGTGGGTTTGGGGGGCTCAGCACCAAAGGTAAGGGAGCTATGCACCTGGGAGCAATTTGTGAAGTCCACTGTAGTGCCCCCTAGGGTGCCCGGTTGGTGTCCTGGCATATGAGGGGGACCAGTGCACTACGAATGCTGGCTCCTCCCATGACCAAATGGCTTCGTTTTGGTCGTTTTTGAGATGGGCGTCCTCAGTTTCCATTATGGCCGAAAACCGGGACGACCATCTCTAAGGTCGACCATCTCAACATTTAGGTTGTCCATCTCAATGGTCAACCTGAATGTTGAGATTTGGGCATCCCCGACCGTATTGTCGAAACGAAAGATGGACGCCCATCTTGTTTCGATAATAGCGGTTTCCCCGCCCTTCATGGGGCCGTCCTGCGGGGACGCCTTCAGGAAAACTTGGCACCCCGTTCGATTATGCCCCTCTAGGTGATTTTGAAGACAGCAGGGAAGGACCACTCCACTATGGCATTCAGCAGCACTGTATCAGAAATCCTATGGTTATTGGCAACCATAAACTTATTTGCCTGTCAGTGTTTTTAGTATGTTGCCAAATGGTTACCAGGTTTTTTTATTATTGGGCTGCCAAACATGTTTAGAATATATGTTATCTGTACCTATTGGTTAGAGCAAGAAGGTGAGAACCAGGAAAGCCAGTCCATAGACAGGAAAATACCTAATGTATCTGAATATAACTCACCTTGACCTACTACTGAGAAAGGTGCTAACTAAATCAAAATCCATTACCATGAATACTGCGAATCAATACAAAACCTTACAAAAGTCAGTCGACCTATATGGCAGCATAGGCGCCAACTCTGTGGGTGCTGTGGGTGCTGAAGCACCCCCAATATTTTAGGGACTGGAAGTTCCCTTCCAGCCCAACCAGAATTTTAAAACTGCTACTACTACTACCCTCCGAGTTCCAAGGCCCCCCTCCCTCCATCCATCCGAATTTTAAAAACCCTCTTCTTACCTCGCATCAGTGAAAAGCGTGCACTGCAGGCTCGTCGGCGCTTCAGCCTTCCCTTCTGACTCTCGGCTCTGGTCCCGCCGTCATTTCCTGTTTCCGCAAGGGCGGGACCAGAGCCGAGAGACAGAAGGGAAGGCTGAAGCGCTGACAGCCTGCAGTGCACGCTTTTCACTGACGCGAAGTAAGAAGAGGGCTTTTAAAATTCGGACAGACGGAGGGAGGGGGCCTTGGAACTCGAAGGGAGGGAGGCAGGAAAAAGAGAGAGGGAGGGAGGGAGGGGGGCCTTGGAACTCGGAGGGAAGGAGGGGGGGAGGGAAAGGAGAGAGAGGGAGAGTGGGCCCCTGGAACTGAGAGGGCGGGCGGGAGGGACTGGAACTCTGGGGGAGGGAGAGGGGGGAGGGGGTAGAGGGGGGGCAGGGGTAGAGGGGAGCGGGGGGAGGGGATAGAGGGGGCGGGGAATGCACCACCTGTTAAAAAAAATTTTCAGCACCCCCAATCATTTTGAAAAGTTGGCTCTTATGTATGGCAGTTCTACCATACCATATAGCATTAACTTCCAGGAGTCACACAAGAGCCTTCCTAGGAAAGGCAGTGCTGTAAACATTGCAGTGGGCAATAGAACATCAGTACACCTATCAGTACAACTAATGGATTAGTACCAATCATTCAATGCCTTTTTTACACATGCAGACTATAGATAGACCCTCAGCAAGTATAGAAAAAGTACACAAAAATTTAACAGAACCCCCAGGAAGCCAGACTCTGCATATAATGATAAATGTCTCCCTGTACAGTTCAAACAATAAAGACAAAAGATGTAACTTTCAAAAACTTACAGATTCCAACACTACATTACAAATTAACAAAAAATATAAAATAAGGTGATACCTTTTTATTGGACTATCAATACATTTTTTGCCTAGCTTTCAGAGGCCAAAACCACCTTCTTCAGATTAGGTTTTGGCTTCTGAAAGAGTCAAAAATATATTGAATTGGTCCAATGAATAGGTATCACCTTATTTTCTGTTTTTTTCTTTTAATTTATTAACCTTTAAACTGGACTAACAGCACTACAACTCTACTTCAATGTAAATTAAAAATAAAAGTTATTTTCTCTGCCTTTATAGTCTTGCCATTTAATTTTTCTAATCGTTTTAGATCCCTGTATTCTCATAACTCTTTCCAGAGTCTCCTGTTCATTTGTTATTTTTCTCCCTCCTCCTGTCTTCTTCACTTACACCACTACATCCATTTGTGACACTGATGTTTTTGCTTTTTTCTATTTTCTGCCTCTCTGTCCATTCAAATTTTATTTATTCTTACTATCTAGTCATCAATCTCCATTTTATTACTACATCTATGTACAGGTTTCCATATCTTTCCCTCACCCAGGCCATTCCATTCCCCTTCCTCTTTTTTCCTAGTCTTTCATTTATTCTTCTTTCTCTTCCTCTGCATCTGAGGATCTGAAGGCGATGAAACAGTGTGACAAGGCGGTGGCCGTAGCTAGAAGGCTGTATAGAGAGAGGTGTGACCAGCAGAAGAAAAGAGGTGTTGATGCCCCTGTACAAGTCGTTGGTGAAGCCCCACCTGGAGTATTGTGTTCAGTTTTGGAGGCCGTATCATGCTATGGATGTAAAAAGAATTGAAGCGGTGCAAAGAAAAGCTACGAGGATAGTATGGGATTTGCGTTACAAGATGTACGAGGAGAGACTTGCTGACCTGAATATGTATACCCTGGAGGAAAGGAGAAACGGGTGATATGATACAGACGTTCAAATATTTGAAAGGTATTAATCCGCAAACAAACCTTTTCCAGAGATGGGAAGGCGGTAGAACGAGAGGGCATGAAATGAGATTGAAGGGGGACAGACTCAAGAAGAATGTCAGGAAGTATTTTTTCACGGAGAGAGTGGTGGATGCTTGGAATGCCCTCCCGCGGGAGGTGGTGGAGGTGAAAACGGTAATGGAATTCAAACATGCGTGGGATAAACATAAAGGAATCCTGTGCAGAAGGAAGGGATCCTCAGGAGCTTAGCCTAGAATGGGTGGCAGAGCTGGTTGGGAGGCGGGGCTAGTGCTGGGCAGACTTATTCGGTCTGTGCCGGGGCTGGTGGTTGGGAAGCGGGACTAGTGCTGGGCAGACTTATACGGTCTGTGCCAGAGCCGGTGGTGGGAGGCAGGGATAGTGCTGGGCAGACTTATACGGTCTGTGCCAGAGCTGGTGGTGGGAGGCGTGGTTGGGAGGCGGGGATAGGGCTGAACAGACTTATACGGTCTGTGCCCTGAAGAGGACAGTACAAATAAAAAAGTAGCACATATGAATTTATCTTCTTGGGCAAACTGGATGGACTGTGCAGGTCTTTTTCTGCCGTCATCTACTATGTTACTATGTAAATCTCCTCTCTTTCTCTTTCCCTCTCTCTTCCCCTGCCATGCAGCATCTCTTCTCTATCTGTCTCTCCTCCTGCCAATCAGCTTTGCGCCATCTCTCTCTTCTCCCCCATCCAGCATTACCCACCTCTCTCTGTCTTTTCTCTCCCATCCATTATTACCCTGCCTCTCTTGGTGTGTCTCTTTTCTGCCGTCTAATGTTACCCTGCCTCTTTCTGTATGTCTCTTCTCCCCAATCTGGTGTTTTCTTGCCTCTCTCTGTGTGTCTGTTCTCCCCCATCCTGCTTTTCTGGCAGCTAAAAAAACGTATTATTCCAGTAAAATAATGAAGGTGCTGAATATCGCAGGCCTTTATCAGACGTTAAGAGTTCTAACCACGCCATGTCCAGCACCTGTGGATCCAGTCTTGTTCCCATCAAGTCACGCCTTAAGCTGATCATTTTAGTACTAAAATGACTACATTGACCACTACTTTTCGAACAGCTACTGATAGAATTGAACCCACTTCTGATACTCTTGGTACCCCTCTCTCTCTTGCTCAGTTCACTACCTTTCACGTTCCATCAGTGCCACAGCTGCGTATCATTATACAGGATATGAACGTTACCATAGCCCCTTACAACCATATTCCATCTGTATTTGTAAAACATGCCCTAGGGAACCTTGGCCCATTCATTCTACAGATGATTGATTCCTCTTTTACTTCTGTACAGGTTCCCAAAACTTGGAAGCTTGCAGTTCTAAGATCGAAATCAAAAAACACTTCTAAATCTTTATCAGATGTAAATAATTATCATCCCATTGCCAGTCTACCTTTTCTTAGCAAGATAGCAGAGACAATCATCCTCTTGCAGCTCCATGACTTTCTTGTAAAGACGAATTCACGTCATCCCAATCAGACAGGGTTCAGACAACACCACGGTACCGAAAAAGAATTGTTATGTGTCACCACATATATACACCAGCTTTTAGATCATAAAGGTTCAGTCTTGCTTTTGTTGTTAGATCTTTCCTCAGTATTTGATTTAGTTGATACACGCTGTGGACCCTACTGATACTCAGTCTCTTTCTAACATTAACTCTGACCTGATTGGCTCCAGGTTAACAAATTGGATTTTAATCCAGCAAAATCTAGTTGCGTTCTTTTTACAAATTCCTTATGTGCCGTTCTTTGTCAGCCTATTCTCCATGGTTCTAGCGTTATTGCTCAACAACAATACACAAAGATATGAGGAGTCATCTTGGACAGTTCACTAACTTTTCAGCAAAAAGCTTCTACAGTCATCAAGAGCTGCTTTTATAGACTTGGGACAAATTCATTCTAGCCTGTCTTTCCTTGATTCATCTGCTATTCTTACACAAGAGTAGCCATACTGGGTCAGACCAATGGTCCATCTTGCCCAGTATGCTGTTTTCCAAACAGTGGCCAAGCCAGGTGACAAGTACCTGGCAGAAGCCCAAATTGTGGCAACACTCCATACTACAAATCCCAGGGTAAGCAGTTGCTTCCCATGCCTGCCTCAATAGCAGACTATGGACTTTTCCTCCAGGAATTTGTCCAAACCTTTTTGAAACCCAGATATGCTAACCGCTGTTACTACATCCTCCGGCAAAGAGTTCCAGAGATAACTATTCGTTGAGTGAAAAAATATTCCTCTTATTTGTTTTAAAAGTATTTCCATGTAACTTTCTCGAGTGTCCCTTAGTCTTTGTACTTTTGGAATGAGTAAAAAATCGATTTACTTCTACTACACCGCTCAAGACTTTGTAGACCTCAATCATATCTCCCCTTATCCGTCTCTTCTCCAACCTGAAGAGCCCTAATCTCTTTAGCCTTTCCTCATACGAGAGGCGTTCCATCCCATTTATCATTTTGGTTGTTCTTCTTTGAACCTTTTCTAATTCTGCTATATTTTTTGAGATACGGCGACCAGAAATGAACACAATACTCAAGGTGCAGGCACACCATAGAGCAATACAAAGGCATTATAGTATTTTCGGTCTTACTCACCATCCCTTTCTTAATAATTCCTAGCATCCTGTTTGCTTTTTTGGCCACAGCCGCACACTGAGCAGAAGATTTCAGCATATTATCTACAGCAACACCTGGATCTTTTTCTTGAGCGCTGACCCCAAAGGTGGACCCTATCATCAGGTAGCTATGATTTGGATTATTCTTTCCAATGCGCATCACATTGCATTTATCCACATTAAATTTCATCTGCCATTTGGACGCCCAGTCTTCCAATTTCCTAAGGTCTTCCTGCAATATTTCACAGTCTGCACGTGTTTTAACAACCTTGAATAGTTTGTATCATCTGCAAATTTGATCACCTCTCTTGTCGTTCTGATTCCATATCATTTATAAATATGTTAAATAGTACCGGTCCCAGTACAAATCCCTGTGGCACTCCACTGTTCACCCTCCTCCATTGAGAGAAATGACCATTTAAACCTACCCTCTGTTTTCTGTCCAGTAACCAGTTCCTAATCTACACCAGAACCTTGCCTCCTATCCCATGGCTCTTTAATTTTCTCAGGAGTCTCTCATGAGGAACTTTATCAAAAGCTTTCTGAAAATCTAGATACACTACATCAACCTGCTCACCTTTATTCACATATTTATTCACGCCTTCAAAGAAATGAAGCAAATTGGTGAGGCAAGACTTCCCTCAGTTGAACCAATGCTGACTCTGTCCCATTAGACCATGTTTGTCTACATGTTCTGTAATTTTATTCTTTATAATAGTTTCCACTATTTTGCCCATCACCGACCTCAGGCATATCGGTCTATAATTTCCCAGATTACTCCTAGAACCCTTTTTAAAAATCAGCGTCACAGGGAGACCATGTGATGCTCTGAGAGAGCAGGACATGTTTCACTGCTCTCCGAGGCTCCCGCGCCCCTTTCTTATTTTCCAACAACTTTAACACTCACTAAAAGCGGTTTTATACCGGGCGTTAAGCCCAGCAGATGGACGGCACCCTGACATAATAGCCCTGACAAAACAGCCTGGTAATAAAATAGCCCTTGACAAAATGGCCCCTCCCACAAATTAGCCCTTGACAAAATAGCCCTTAGACCAAATAGCCCCCTTAACAAAATAGCCCCCTAGAAAAAAATGCAGTACCATATTCTGGGCAGCCTGATCGGGCCCTTTTGTCAGGGGGCTAATTTGTCAAGGACTATATTGTGGGCAGGTTGTTTTGACAGGGACTGCTATGTCAGGGGCTATTATGTCGGGAGCTTTTTTTGTATGGGCTATTTTGTCAGGGCTATTTTGACCGGGTACCCAGATGGACAAATATCTAGAATGACAGTTGGGTGGAATGGCGGCTAAAGGAACAAGGAGAGAGAAAGACAAATCCCATGCAGCAGAGAACAAAATGGAGGCGAAGCCAGTACTGAATGGCGGAAACTTTTCAGCGGAACAACTTTCGCAACTGATCATGGCAGTAGAAAAAGCCCTGAAACCCAGATTGGAGCATCTGTTGGAGTGATTCACCACTTTTGAAATGTTACTTGCAGAATCTAACAAGAGAACTAGAGAATTAGAAAGATGGGTATCAGCTCTAGAAGATGATCTCCCTCCCGCCCAGGACACCATAGGCACACTACAAACACTGGTATGTGACCTAACTGACAAAGTGGATGACTTGGAGAACCGTTCCCGCAGTGATAACTTGAGAATTGTTGTATTACCGGAACCTTTGGGGGAGAAAATCCTGCCTTTGATCCTGGAGTGATGGTTGTCTATAACATTTGCCTTGTCGAACTATGCAGGACCCCTGTGCTTGGAGAGAGCGCACTGCCTCGGCAGGTTTCAAGATGGCCAACAGACACCACGCATGGTCATAGTAAAGATAAAATAACTATACCCATAAAGTTGAGATACTACGTGGATATCGCCAAAAGCAAGAGAGCTTGGAATATGGCGGACACAAAATACGTATTTTTCAGGATTACTCAGTCGCACTACAGGAGTGTCGGAGGTAATTTGGGCCAGTTTGTCGTCAGCTGCATGAACACAAGGTTAGATTTATGTTGCTCTACCCAGCACTCTTGAAGGTGCAAGTTAGCGGACAGTGGAAAACATGTGATGAACTGGAAGATGCAAAAACGTGCGTTGCAGAAGCAATCGAGGCTCAGACCACAGACTCCTAAAAGATTGGCCAATTTAATATGGATGGCAGTGGTAATGTTATTTTGACAGAATAATGTTAATTCAGTTTGATGTAAGCCTCGATGGTTGTTCCTTTTTATGAACAGTATAATGTGAGTGTTTTGCTAGCGCAGGGGGCG
Source organism: Microcaecilia unicolor (assembly GCF_901765095.1). NCBI lineage: Eukaryota > Metazoa > Chordata > Amphibia > Gymnophiona > Siphonopidae > Microcaecilia > Microcaecilia unicolor. The sequence continues at coordinate 147,963,052 of NC_044037.1, forward strand.
CGGGGCCTCATGCATGTAATTATGGACTTTCTATTCACCTGATTACAGGCTGGATAGCTTGGGATAGTAAACATTCGGGAAGGGTGGGAGAGGATGGAGGGAAAGTATGAAAAAGAAGCTGGGTTAGGGAGGGGTTGGACAGGAAGAGGAAAAGGAAAGATGCAATATGTGTTGGCTGGAAAATACTGTGGCTTTGGGGTGCTGTGGAAAGTGTGCGGATAACCCCGGGGGGAGGCTGGGCACCACGGGGCAGAGATGGAGTAAGCATGACCCCAATGAATGGGCACTGGGATCCTGGCTAGGCCACTAGGTCATGCGATACGTATTGTCTCATTGAATGTGGGAGGCATTACATCCCCTATAAAAAGAACAAAATTTTAGCCGCTTTAAAACGGCACAAAGCAAATATAATATGTTTACAGGAGACAAGACTCTCGGCGGAGGAACATTTAAAGTTGCAAAGACAGTGGGTGGGAGAGGTTTATAGTTCTCCAACGGCAGGACGTAGGGGAGGTGTGGCTATATTATTTCATAGATCTCTGGTATACAAAGCAAAACTCCTGTTCAAAGATTCAGCAGGCCGCTATGTGGGTCTGCAAAACCGTAAACAGGGAAGAGACATGCTGTTGGTGGCGGTATATGCATAAGTGTTTTTTGATAAAACTTTTTACCCCCCCCCCCCCCCCCCCCCCCCCCCCGTTTATTGGCAGAATGCCAGAGTTATGGGCGTCTCCCATTAATCATAAAAAGAGACATGAATTTAGTATTTGACACAAATATGGATCGCTCAGGAGGCCGGGGAGGGCAGGCGACCTCATGCCCATCGATGTTGGAGACTTTTTGTACTATGTTAGATCTGGTGGACCCCTGGAGGCTGTTGCACCCAGATGAAAAAATTTACACTAGCACATTACAGGCCCACCAGACACTTGCGCGTTTAGACTATATCTTTTTGTCACAGAAGCTTATGCAGGTGCGCATGGCTGTGATTGGGCGGAGGAAATATCTGACCATGCTCTGATTTGGGTCGAGCTAGAACCAACAACCCATTATCAGCAGGCCTAAGGATGGCGCTTCCCAGCATATTTATTCCCTTCTACAGACTTTGCTAAATATTTGCAAAACAAATGGCAGGAATATGTGCAGGCAAATCAGGGCCACGTGGAAGACCCAGTATTGTTCTGGTCCGCCGCTACGTTAGTGCGCGCAACAAGCATATCCAGCAGGGAATCATAGTCTTGGAATGAAAATTGAGGGCTCTTAAACGTAGCTATACACGACATCCCTCCCCCACATCGTTTGAAATACGGCCACTAGGTTGATACATGAGAAGACCGAGAGGGCATATACGTATATACCGTAAATACAAAGTTTTACAAGCACAGAGAGAAAACTGGAGGATTATTGGCACGCATGGTAAGGCGAAATCATAAAACACTCTTCATATCGACATTATGCAATGAAAAAGGATCAATTGCCACTAATTTGGAGAAATTTCAGAGACTTTTGTCCGTCACTTTACAGGCCTTTACGAATCCATGTGAGGATAGTAGGGAGGAGGCAAAGATACAAGCATATTTAAAGGCCTCGGGTCTGCCTAGTCTGCCCTCAGGAACAGTAGAGATTCTCAACCAACCACTGCCGGCAAAAGAATTGCAGAAGGCTATCAAAGTTTTAAAGCTTTTCTCGGCCCCCGGGGCTGATGGGTTTTACGGGGGTGTTTTACAAAATTCTACAACATCAACTAATGTGCCCCCTCCTAGATTATTACGATACCGTGGTAGAGAGAGGAGAACTACCCCTTAATGCCAACACTGCTCTTATCACCCTGATACCGAAACCAGGAAGGGACCTCACCCATGCGCATTCATATCGACCAGTCTCATTAATAAACGTAGATTTTAAAATATTGTCAAAGGTGCTGGCAGATCGGTTGTCGACCTTTCTCCCAAAATTAATTGAAGATCAAGTTGGTTTTGTACGAGGGCACCAATCAGTGCTCAATGTCCGGAAACTCTTAGTAGCAATGATACAGTGTCGCACGGCACGTATTCCGCACTTAATTGTGAGTCTAGATGCAGAGCAGGCTTTTGACTGTGTGCTATGGCCCTTTTTATTTCCCATGCTTAGGTGGGTTGGATTCCAGGGATGGTACTTGCAGGCAATCCTCACATTACATTCAGGCCCAAGGGCAGCATTGCTGGTAAATGGAATCAAAACCCCCAACTTTTCAATTGGAAGAGGAACGCGACAGGGGTGCCCGCTGTCCCCTCGGCTGTTCCTACTTGCTTTAGAACCCCTTCTGTGTAGGGTTAGAGCAGTGGAGGAGATAAATGGGATTCACATCCGAGATCACATAATCAAATATGAATTCTTTATACTTGACTGCTTAATCTACTATACTGCTTATTTTCGAACGAGAAGGCCAGCCATCTTCCGACACAAATCGGGAGATGGCCGGCCATCTCATAAACCCAGCCAAATCAGCATAATCGAAAGCCGATTTTGGCCGGCTTCAACTGGTTTCCGTCGCAGAGCCGGCGAAAGTTCAAGGGGGCGTGTCGGCAGTGTACCGAAGGTGGGACGGGGGCGTGGTTACCAGATGGTCGGCTTTGGCCGATAATGGAGAAAAGAAGGCGAGCACTTGGCTGGCTTTACTTTGTCCATTTATTTTTAGGACCAAGCCTCAAAAAAGTGCCCCAACTGAACAGATGACCACCGGAGGGAATTGGGGATCACCTCCCCTTACTCCCCCAGTGGTCACCAACCCTCTCCCACTGAAAACAAAAAAATTATAAACAGTTTTGTGCCAGCCTCTATGCCATCCTGAAATATCATACCCAGCTCCATCACAGCACTATGCAGGTCCCTGGAGCAGTGTTTAGTGCCCCTCCATGTCAATCATGATCTTTAATGTAATACCACTTGTATCTCTCACTGCGGAAATGGCGATCACCATGACGGAACAATGTAAGCCACATTGAGCCTGCAAATAGGTGGGAAAATGTGGGATACAAATGCAATAAATAAATAAAGTGTTGGCATTTGCAGATGACCTGCTACTCATATTAGGGAATCCACAGAACTCACTCACATACTTATTACAGAGTATTGAGGAATATGGAGTGTTATCTGGTTTTTGACTGAACCTGCAAAAATCTTTGACGCTTCCATCTTCCCCAGAGTTAATTTGAGATTGGAAAGGGCAATTTCCCCTGCAGCGGGCTACCCAGCAGATTAAGTACTTGGGAGCTATTATACCAATAAACCTGCTGAAGCTATATGATAAAAATGTGAGGCCCTTGACCAATACTATGCACTGGCTACGACTAGGTGGCACAGCCTCTGTCCCTGATGGGATGGATTTCGCTGGTCAACATGGTGCTAGCCCCTCGTTGACTTTATGTATTTCAGATGCTACCATTATTTTTAAAAAGACAGAAGGAGCATCGGTTGAGCAGGGTCATCCAGATGTTTTTTTTTTTTTTTTTTTGGGGGGGGGGGGGGATGCCCTAGACTACCAATTGCTGTTTTACAGAAACCCAGGGCAAGTGGAGAACTGGGACTTCTCAATATCCGTTATCTAACTGTAGCATGTTCTGTAAGACATATACGAGACTGGCTGACAGGATCGAGTGCATTCTCAGCTACTTTGGTCGAGGGCGCGCTCTCGCCCGGGGTGCACATCAGCTGCCTCTTGCACACTATTCCAGGCAGTTCAGATGCAGGTATACACCATAACCCACTTTTTTCGTTCAGCCAGGGCTGCCTGGAGGTGGTTGTGTAGAAGGCATAATTTCTCTGCTGCGACTACGCCATATCTGGTGATATGTCGGAACCCTGACTTTCCGGCGGACACAACCTCTTTGGTTTTTGCCCGCTGGAGAGGACAGGGAATACTTTATTTCTATCAGCTGATAAATGAGGAAGGGATATTAAGACCTTTGGTGGAACTGCAGTAGGAATACAAATTGGACTGTAGCTCTCATTTTGCTTACATGCAGCTTCACCATTATGTTACCAAATTAGGGTGGATGCATCTGTCTGAGGATGTGCAGGATACATTGAGCTCAGCTCTCACTTTGGGATCTAAGAATGACGTCCCCTTACGATACCACCACAGATACCTACAAGAGTCCACTGAGGAATTGGATTTTAAAAAGTTGGCACAGGCTTGGACATCAGAGCTAGGAACAGAATTGACTGAAGAACAATTTAAACATTATGTCCTGAGCATATCGTGTTGTACATCTTTTACCCGCGTGTGGGAGTCACAATATCATTTTGCACTTCGCCTGTACTTATCTCCTTATAGAGGGTTTAGTGTGAAGTTTGGCTCCACAGGGGGATGTCCAAAATGCTTCCACAATCCCGCCACACTGAGCCACATGCTCTGAACATGCCCCAGGGTATACAGATTTTAGTATCAAATATTGACAGCAATACACGCCTATTGGGGACGATGGGTCGAAATGCATCCTTTACTCCTGTTTGATGCATTTCGATATTCTAAACCTGCACCACTGGGGTTTAAACAATTTTTGCAAAAGGCTATTTGGATGGGTAAGAAAACGATATTGGTGTGTTGGCGGGAGCCTGTGGCCCCACCAGTTGGGATGTGGTGCACATAAATGATAGGATTGTTACAGATTGAACATTGTGATGTTGGGAATGCCTCCCTTTTGTGCGGGAGAGGTAGGCACTTTCAACAGATCTGGGAATGTTTTGGGGGTACATTAGAGCCTCCAGCCTTAAGTTACTATACACACCTCTTCCTGTAGGCAAGGGAGAGACATGGGTTGTTGGGGAAGGGGTTGGATGGGGTGGGTAGATGGGGGGGGAAGAAAGGGTGGGTTTGTGGGTTAATTGGTAAGTTGTAAAATGTATGGCCATGACAAAATGGAACATTATTGTGATGTGATATACTGTTTGAATGGCATAATAAAGATGAGTTAACAGTAAAAACTCAACGTCACATTGGCCACCCTCCAATCTTCAGGTACTATGGACGATTTTAATGACAGGTTACATATTACTAACAGCAGATCAGCAATTTCATGTTTGAGTTCTTTGAGTACCCTTGGATGTATAACATCCAGTCCACGTGATTTACTACTCTTTAATTTGTCAATTTGGCTCAGTACATCTTCCAGGTCCACAGAGATTTCTTTGTTCCTCTGCATCATCACCCTTGAAAACCAATTCCAGTACAGACAGATCTCTTACATCTTCTAACGTAAAGACAGAAGCAAAGAATTCATTCCGTTTCTCCGCTGTGGCCTTATCCTCCCTGAGTGCCCCTTTAGCTCCTTCATGATCTAACGGTCCCACGAATTCCCTCGCAGGCTTTCTGCTTCTGATGTACCTGTGAGTTTTAATCTCTGCTGCAAGTTTCTCTTCATATTCTCTTTTAGCCTTCTTTATTAATGCTTTGCATCTGACTTGCCAGTGCTTAAGTTGCTTCTTATTTTCTTCATTTGGGTCTTTCTTCCATTCTTTGAAGGGCAATCTTTTGGCTATAATGGCCTCTTTTACTTCACCTTTTAACCATGCTGGCTGACGTTTTCTCTTCTTTCCACCTTTGCAAATACGTGGAATGCATCTGGTCTGGGCTTCCAAGATGGTATTTTTGAATAACATCCACGCCTGATTTATTGTCCTAACCTTTGCAGCCGATCCTTATAGTTTCTTTTAAACCATTTTCCTCATTTTATTATAGTCGCCCTTTCATTCTTTTATCATAGTCACCTTAGAGGGGCATAATCGAACTGGGGCGCCCATCTCCGGGGACGGTCCTGGGAAAGGGCGGAGCCAACCGTATTATCGAACAAGATGGGCTGCCATCTTTCGTTTTGATAATACGGTTGGGGCCGGCCAAATGTCAGAGATGGCCGGGTTTGAGATGACCGGCCTCGGTTTTCGCTGATAATGGAAACCGAGGCCGGCCATCTCAAACCCGGCCAACTCCAAGGCATTTGGTCGTGGGAGGAGCCAGCATTTGTATTCAGTGGTCCCCCTGACATGCCAGGACACCAACCGGGCACCCTAGGAGGCACTTCTAAAAATTAATAATAAAAATAGCTCCCAGGTGCATAGCTCCCTTACCTTGGGTGCTGAGCCCCCCCAAATCCCCCCAAAACCCACTCCCCACAACTCTACACCATTACCATAGCCCTTATGGGTGAAGGGGGGCACCTAAATGTGGGTACAGTGGGTTTTGGGGAGGGGTTTGGAGGGCTACCATTTATCACCACTAACAGGTAGGGGGGATGGGCCTGGGCCCACCTGCCTGAAGTCCACTGCACCCACAAAAAGCTGCTCCAGGGACCTGCATACTGCTGTCAGGGAGCTGGGTATGACATTTGAGGCTGGCAAAAAAAATGTTGTTTTTTTTTGGGTGGGAGGGGGTAGGTGACCACTGGGGGAGTAAGGGGAAGTGATCCCCAATTCCCTCCGGTGGTCATCTGGTCAGTTGGGGCACCTTTTCGAGACTTGGGCGTGAAAAAAAAGGGACCAAGTAAAGTCAACCAAATGCTCATCAGGGCCGGCTTTCTTTTTTCCATTATCAGCCGAAGCCCACCATCTCTTAAGCATGCCCCGTCCCGCCTTCTGTACCCTGCCGACACGCCTCCTTGAAGTTTGGCTGGCTCCGCGACGGACTGCAGTTGAGGCCGGCCAAAATTGGCTTTCGATTATGCCGATTTCGCCGGCCTTGAGAGATGGCCGGCCATCTCCCGATTTGTGTCGGAAGATGGCCGTCCTTCAATAAGCTGGATATTCATTCTTCTATCATCCTCAAACTTGATTATTGTAATTCACTTTATAAAGGCTTGAAAACCACTGACATTCTACTACTACTACTACTACTATTTAGCATTTCTATAGCGCTACAAGGCGTACGCAGCGCTGCACAAACATAGAAGAAAGACAGTCCCTGCTCAAAGAGCTTACAATCTAATAGACAAAAAATAAAGTAATCAAATCAATTAACGTGAACGGGAAGGAAGAGAGGAGGGTAGGTGGAGGCGAGTGGTTACAAGTGGACATTCGACTTATATAGATAGTTCAGAACACCGCTATTAAATTGATTACTGGGAAAAAGAAATATGATCAAGTCGCTCCCCTTCTGAAAGAAGCACATTGGCTCCCACTAACTTACCGCATAATTTACAAGATTCTGTTGCTAGTTTTTAAGATCCGTCTTTCAGGCGAGCCTCTCATTTGCTGGTCCCCTATTCGACCTCACAAACCCTACGTTCATCCTTCCTTCCAAAATAAGCTAGTAGTACCTTCATTTCGAGACATTAACTATGAGCACACCAGGAGGAGTATTTTTTGGCCCAGAGCATGGGAACAAACTGTAAAATCTCTCCTTTCCCAACTGCCCAGGAATCCCATCCCTTTCGCACTTCAAATCGGAATTAAAAACTTTTCTTTTTTTGGATGCATATCCTTGGTTCAATTTTGATTTGATTTGTACAGCAGGTGGGCCTGCACAGCCAGACAGGTCAAATGGACCCCCTCCCCTCTCAGAAGTGCATAAGTACATAAGTGTTGCCATACTGGGACAGACCAAATATCTATCAAGCCCAGTATCCTGTTTCCAACAGTGGTCAATCCAGGTCACAAGTACAAAGCAAGATCCCAAAACAATACAATACATTTTATGCTGCTTATCCAAGAAATAAGCAGTGGATTTTCCCAAATCCATTTTAATAATGGCTTATGGACTTTTCTTTTAGGAAGCTATCCAAACCTTTTTTAAACCCTGCTAAGCTAACTGCTTTTACCACATTCTCTGGCAACAACTTCCAGAGTTTAATTACACACTGAGTGAAGAAATAATTTCTCTGATTCGTTTTAATTTACTACTTTGTAGCTTCATTGCGTGCCCCCTAGTCTGTCCTAGTATTTTTGGAAAGAGTAAACAAGCGATTCACGTCTATCCGTTCCACTCCACTCATTATTTTATATACCTCTATCATATCACCAAGCTGAAAAGCCCAAGCCGTTTCAGCATTTCCTCATAGGGAAGTCATTCCATCCCCTTTATCATTTTTGTTGCCCTTCTCTAATTCCACTATATCTTTTTTGAGATACAACGACCAGAATTGCACACAATATTCAAAGTGCAGTCACACCATGAAGCGATACAAAGGCATTATAACATCCTCGTTTTTATTTTCCATTCCTTTTCTAATAACACCTAACATTCTATTTGCTTTCTTAGCTGCTGCAGCACACTGAGCAGAGGGTTTCAAAGTATCATCAACGATGACTCCTAGATCCTTTTCCTGGTAGGTGACTCCTAACACAGATCCATGCATTACGTATCTATAATTCAGGTTCCTCTTTCCCACATGCAAGGGCTCTCCCCCCCCCCCCCCCCCAAAAAAAAATAGCCATAAACTATTTATTTGCTCATTTCCGTGACTTCTGTTACATCTGCTGTACTGCTTGTTAATGAAACAGTAGCCTCTTTCTTCTCTCTCCAGTGGCTCTCTTCCCCATCCAGTGTCTCTCTGTGTTTCTCTTCCCCTTCCAGCATCTCTCCTCCCCATCCAGTGTCAGACCCTAGGAAACTGGAAGTTTGGGCATCCAAAAGACAGGTGCAATTTAATGTGGACAAATACAAAGTGATGCATATTGGGAAGAATAGTTGCCTGATGTTAGGGTCCACCTTAGGTGTCAGCACTCAAGAAAAGATCTAGGTGTCATTGTAGACAGTACACTGAAATTTTCTGCCCAGTGTGCGGCAGCAGCCAAAAAAGCAAACAGGATGCTAAGAATTATTAGGAAAGAGATGCAGAATAAGTCCTATAATAATGCCTCTGTATGGTCCTATGGTGCGACCTCGCCTTGAATATGGTGTGCAGTTCTGGTCACCGTATCTCAAAAAAATATATAATGGGGAGCCAGGTGCCTGAGCCCAAAGGAGGGGGTCCAGGTCCCCAAGGCCTTCCTGTGGCTATGCCTCCCTCCTCCCTGCATGGTCCAGCATCTCTCCCTTCCCTCCCAACCCTGCCTGTGGCTCTCGCTCCCTTGGGCCTTTCCCTCTGACCCATCCCGCTCCTTCTGATGCAACTTCCTGTTTTCGGAAGGGAGGGATGGGTCAGAGGGAAAGGCCTAGCGCTGGCCGGAGGCATCCTGTGAATAAGGCTGCCACTGGTGCTGCAACATGGAAGACTTCTGAAAAGGTGTTGTACACTGGTAGAATGATGGAGAGCCACATGCATGGTCAAGAGCAGAGGGAAAGATGCCAGACCATGGGGGGAGGGATGGAGAAGGTGTGCAGCACTTGTACTCTGGATTCTCGGACGGTCTGGGTAGCGCAGTTTTTAGGGGTCTGGATTTGTGGCAACTGGATTTTGGACTTCTACTGTATAAAGAATAAAATTATAGAACATGTAAACAAACATGGTTTAATGGAACATAGCATGGATTCAGCCAAAGGAAGTCTTGCCTCACCAATTTGCTTCACTGTCTTGAAGTCATAAGTAAATATGTGGCTAAAAGTGAGCCAGTTGATGTACTGTATCTAGATTTTCATAAGCTTTGACAAAGTCCCTCAAGAATCCTAGAGAAAATTAAAACGTAATGGGATAGGAGGCAATGTACTTCTGTGGATTAGGAATTGGTTATTGGATATAAAACAGAGGGTGGGGTTAAATAGCCATTTTTCTCAATGGAGGAGGGTGAATAGTGGAGTGCCACAGGGATCTGTTCTGGGACTGGTGCTATTTAACATATTTATGAATTATCTGGAAATCGTAACGACGAGTGAGGTGATTAAATTTACAGATGAGACAAAACTATTCAAATTTGTCAAAACACATAGATTGTGAAAAATTACAGGAAGACCTTAGGAAACTGGAAGTCTGAGCATCCAAATGGCAGATGCAATTTAATTTGGACAAATGCAAAGTGATGCATATTGGGAAGAATAGTTATCAGATGTTAGGGTCCACCTTAGGTGCCAGCACTGAAGAAAAAGATCTAGGTGTCATTGTAGACAGTACACTGAAATTTTCTGCCCAGTGTGCGACAGCAGCCAAAAAGAAAACATGATGCTAGGAATTATTAAGAAAGAGGTGCAGAGTAAGTTCGAGAATATAATAATGCCTCTGTATGGTCCCATGGTGCGACCTCACCATGAATATGGTGTGCAGTTCTGGTCACCGTATCTCAAAAAAATATAGGGGAATTAGAAAAGGTTCAAAGAAGAGCGACCAAAATGATAAAGGGGATGGAACTCCTCCCATATGAGGAGAGGCTAAAGAGGTTAAGAATGTTCAACTTGGAAAAGAGATAACTGAGGGGGGATATGATTGAGGTCTATATAATCCTGAGTGGTGTAGAACAGATAAAAGTGAATCGATTTTTCACTATTTCAGAAAGTACAAGTACAAGGGGACACTCAATGAAATTACATGAAAATACTTTTAATACAAATAGGAGGAAATATTTTTTCACTCAAAGAATAGTTAAGTTCTGGAACTCGCTGCCAGAGGATCTGGTAACAGCGGTCAGTGTTTCTAGGTTTAAAAGAGTTTTGGACAAGTTCCTGGTGGAAAATACCCAGTGCGTCTTTTCTAGCAAAAAAGGTGCCGGTACTCAAATGCTAGGCTACCCTTCAAGGGTGGGGTGATCACTGAGGGATCCATCCAACAATAGCCAGGCTCCCTGCAACCAGTCACAGAACCTACGACAAGGCAGAATTGGTGTGTAGAGCATGAGCTCTTTCATTAAAACTTGGGGTCCTTGGGTCAATTTTAGCAGACAATGGAAAAGGTGCCGGTACTCAGTACCCCCAAGTACCCCACAAAAAAAGCCCTGAAAATACCATAGTCTATTCTTGAGATGGGCATGGGGGAAGCCACTGCTTGCCCCGAGATTGGTAGCATGAATGTTACTACTAATTGGGTTTCTGCCAGGTACTTGTGACCTGGATTGACCACTGTTGGAAGCAGGATACTGAGCTTGATGGAACATTGGCCTGACTCAGTATGGGTATTCTTGTGTTCTACTAAGGATCCCAGTAGTAGGAATTACACTGCTATAAGTTAAATCTTGGTTGTAACATAGTAACATAGTAGATGACGGCAGAAAAAGACCTGCACGGTCCATCCAGTCTGCCCAACAAGAAAAACTCACATGTGCCATTATTTGTGTATACCTTACCTTGATTTGTACCTGTCTTTTTCAGGGCACAGACCGTATAAGTCTGCCCAGCACTATCCCCGCCCCCCAACCACCCGTCCCACCTCCCACCACCGGCTCTGGCACAGACCGTATAAGTCTGCCCAGCACTATCCCCGCCTCCCAACCACCAGCCCTGCCTCCCACCACCGGCTAAGCTTCTGGGGATCCCTTCCTTCTGAGCAGGATTCCTTTATGTTTATCCCACACATGTTTGAATTCCGTTACCGTTTTCCTCTCCACCTCCCACCGGAGGGCATTCCAAGCATCCACCACTCTCTCCGTGAAAAAATACTTCCTGACATTTTTCTTGAGTCTGCCCCCCTTCAATCTCATTTCATGTCCTCTAATTCTACCACCTTCCCATCTCCGGAAAAGGTTTGTTTGCGGATTAATACCTTTCAAATATTTGAACGTCTGTATCATATCACCCCTGTTTCTCCTTTCCTCCAGGGTATACATGTTCAGGTCAACAAGTCTCTCCTCATACGTCTTGCAACGCAAATCCCATACCATTTTCGTAGCTTTTCTTTGCACCGCTTCCATTTTTTTTAACATCCTTCACAAGATACGGCCTCCAAAATTGAACACAATACTCCAGGTGGGGCCTCACCAACGTCTTATACAGGGGTATTAATTGATTTCAGAAATTTTAGTAGATCATGCGTTGTTTTCATGGTGTTTGGTAGTGCATTCCATAATTGCGTGCTTATGAAGAAGAAGCTGGATGCATAGGCTGATTTATATTTGAGTCTTTTGCAGCTTGGGTGATGGAGGAACAAGTATGTACGTGTTAATCTTGTGGTGTGGCTGGTAGGTCGATGAGGTCTATCATGTATCCCGGGACCTTGCCGTAGATGATTTTATGAACTAGAGTGCAGATTTTGAAGGCAATACGTTCTATGATCGGGAGCCAGTGTAGTTTTTCGTATAGGGATTTGGCGCTTTCGTATCTTGTTTTTCCAAAAATAAGTCTGGCTGCAGTGTTTTGAGCAGTTTGGAGTTTCTTTATGATTTGTTCCTTGCATCATCTGCCATTTACACGCCCAGTCTCGTAAGGTCCTCTTGTAATTTTTTCACAGTCCTCCCGCGATTTAACGACTTTGAATAAATTTGTGTTGTCAGCAAATTTAATTACCTCACTAGTTACTCCCATCTCTAGGTCTTTATAAATATGTTTAAAAGCAGCGGTCAACCCCTATGGAACCCCACTATCTACCTTTTTCCATTGAGAATACTGACCATTTAACTCTACTCGCTGTTTTCTATGGAGTTTATCAGGCGATCATTACCAGTCATTCCTGCTTTGTAACAAATTGAAAAAGTTCTCATGTAGAAAAATATTTTATTTTCTATTGTATCATACTTTTTATTTTATAATTCTTTGTTTTCTTTTCATTGCTGTCTAGATCTTCTCTTCTGGATAATCTTTTCTCTTTTTCTGTCTTCTTTATTGATGTCCTTCAGGAAATGCAACAGCTGCAGCAGGAAAAAGAAATCTGTGTCAGGGAGATCTCAGACCTTCAGGAAACAATAGAATGGAAAGACAAAAAGATAGGGGTATGATTTGTCCTTGCCTTTTAGATATCATTTTCTTGTTTATCAGTTGTTAATTGAGACTCAAAGATAGGTAATGAAATTAAGTTTTGTATTTAGAAGTGTATCTTGAAGTATTAGGTTTGAACTGAGTAAGCACTATGAAGAACTCAGAGGATGGTACAGAAAGGATGCAATTAATATTAATTTTATTTTTGTTACATTTGTACCCCGCGCTTTCCCACTCATGGCAGGCTCAATGCGGCTTACATATTGTATACAGGTACTTATTTGTACTTGGGGCAATGGAGGGTTAAGTGACTTGCCCAGAGTCACAAGGAGCTGCCTGTGCCTGAAGTGGGAATTGAACTCAGTTCCTCAGTTCCCCAGGACCAAAGTCCTCCACACAACATTCTGCACACATGATGCAGTAAAGGGTCTTACAGAGAAGCTAATAGTGCATAAAACCTTGCATTAAATACCAGTACACAGCATATTAAAATCAGTGATAACGAGCCCATTAACTTTTCTGCCCTGATGTAGAGAAATTCACAGAAGACTTAGGGGCTTGAATACCATGTCTGAGACAGCCTTGAATCTGTGACCTTGGGTTGAGAGCAGGGGCGTAGCCACGGGTGGGCCTGGACGGGCCCAGGCCCACCCACTTGCCCTCCAGGCCCACCCATCCAAATCCTTCATCGCTGTCGCTGCCTTTTCTCCCGCGGCTTCCGGGAGGCAGCGATCAGCGTTACCTGTAGTGCCTGCCCTGAAATTATGCTTCTTTTCTCCCCAGGCTTCGCCCCGCTTGTTTCTTCGCTCGTCGGCAGCGCTACGCTGCGCTGCTATTCAAACAGGCAGCTCCGCTCCTCTCTGCCGCGTCCTTCCGGCCCTCTGATGCACTTCCTGTTTAGTAGGGCCGGAAGGACGCGGCAGAGAGGAGCGGAGCTGCCTGTTTGAATAGCAGCGCAGCGTAGCGCTGCCGACGAGCGAAGAAACAAGCGGGGCGAAGCCTGGGGAGAAAAGAAGCATAATTTCAGGGCAGGCACTACAGGTAACGCTGAATCGCTGCCTCCGGAAGCCGCGGGAGAAAAGGCAGCGACAGCGATGAAGGATTGGATGGGTGGGCCTGGAGGGCAAGTGCTGGTTTGTTGGTTGGGGGGAAGGGATACTTTTGCCAGAGACAGTCAGACTTGTAGGAGGAAGGGGATTAGAGGGAACTGGGAAGGAAGAGAGCTGCTGGAGGTGGGAGGAAGGGGCTGGAGAGCTTCTGGAAGAGGGAGGGAAGGGAGAGAGCTGCTAGACATGGTAGGGAGAGGAGGAAGGGGTTGGAGAGCTGCTGGACAAGGGAGGAAGAGGAGGAAGGGACTGGAGGGAAGGGAGAGAGCTGCTGGACATGGGAGGAAGAGAAGGAGGGGACGATGGAAGGGAGAGAGCTGCTGAAGGAAGGGGAGGAGGGGACTGAATGGAAGGGAGAGAGCTGCTGGACATGGGAGGGAGAGGAGGAAGGGGCTGGAGAGCTGCTGGACAAGCTAGGAAGAGGAAGAAGGGACTGGTGGAAAGGGGGAGAGCTCCTGGACATGGGAGGAAGAGGAGGAGGGGACGATGGAAGGGAGAGAGCTGCTGAAGGAAGGGGAGGAGGGGACTGAATGGAAGGGAGAGAGCTGCTGGACATGGGAGGAGAACTGGAGGGAAGGGAGAGAACTGCTGGTACAGCACAAGGAGGGAGGGAAGGGAAACAGAGATACCAGACCAAGGAGATGAAGGAAAAGGGAATATTAAACCAACAGCTTGAGGGAGGGAGGCAGGAAATCAAGCAACCAAACCAGATGCTGGAAAGAGGAGGGAGTGAGAAGGAGAGAAGCTGGATGGGGTAGGGTCAGAGAGGGTAGAAATATATTGGCACTGGGGACAAAGAGAGGGGAGAAGATGGACAGAGTAATATAGGGACACAGAGAAAAGGAGATACTAAACATGGAGGAAGATAGAGGTACAGAGATGGAAGAAGATGGAAGGATGGCAGAGAAAGAGGGAAAACAGATGGAAGGATGGCAGAGAAACAGGGAAAACGGATGGGAGACACTGGATGGAAGGATGCAGAGAGAAAGGGGAGAGACTGGAAGGATGTGGAGAGAGAAGGGACACTGAACAGAAAAGGGTAGAGAGATAGACACTGGTTAGAAGGAGGGAGAGAGACATTAGATGGAAGGATCAGGAGAGAGGGTAGATGGGTAGAAGGATGGGGAGAGAAAGAGGGAAGACGCTGGATGGAATGGTAGGGAGAAAGAGGTGACACTGGATGGAAGAATGCAGAAAGAAAGAGGGGAGACTATTGGAGGATGGGGAGAGAGAGGGGAGACACTGGAAGGATGGGGAGAGAAAGAGGAGAGCTACTGCATGGAAAGGGGGAGTAGTGAAAGATTGGAGAATAAGAGGAAGGGGCATGGGGAGAACAAGGGTGAGAAAAAGATAAAAAGCCATAAGTAGATGAAGGAAATTAAAGAATGGATAGTAAGAATGAATTAAATCTGGACACAGAGAGAGGCAGAAAAATATTGAAGAAAGCAAAGAAAAAGGAGAGAAAAATGACAAATGGCCAGGAAACCCTGGCAGAAGAGTTAAACGAAAGAAAGCAGAATCTAGAGACACAATGAGACAAAGTAAATGGCCATACAACAAAGGTAAAGAAAATAATTTTATTTTTAATTTAGGATAAAGTAATATGGTGTTAATAAAGTTTCAGAGACCAATACTTCCTTCCTTAGGTCAGGAGAGGATACCGTAACAGCATTATACTGACCTGAGGCAGGAGGTTTTGGCCTCTGAAAGCTCACTGAAAAGGATTAGTAAATTGTCTGAAATCGGATGCACTGAAAAGCAGCACTTTACCCTGTGTGACAAATGCATCTGAGTGTGACTAAATTTTGCTTGGGGAGGGGGGGTACAGAGAAAATTTTGTGCCCACGCACTTTGGGTTCAGGCCCACCCAAAATTGGCAGTCTGGCTACGCCACTGGTTGAGAGGTAGCTTTATTCCAGGAAGAGCTATTCCAGGAGGCATAGAGGGTTAGCTCATTCTTTTGCAGTAGCATCTGTGAGGATTAAATGCCAACTGTTTTGTGGCATCCATGAAGAGCATGAGTAATAAAATAGACAGAACATGGGAAGTGACAATTCTATGTACAGGACTATGCAGAAAAAAAATTGTATTGGCACACATCTGTGCATAAATACCAGCATAGCAAACATTTTATACAGAATAGCATTCTAGCACATGCACAGATGTGTTGATACGGTTTTTTACTCAGACATGTGCTAGCGACTGCTACACAGCAATGCCGACACATTTCTGCCGTTCCTGCCCTTTCTGATGTGGGCTTCCTGTTTTTGAGGGGTAGAACTGGCAGAGCCATCAGCAGCGCAGACTAGACAGTGGCCATTATGCCCTTTTTTTTTCTTGAGAAGCTGCAGAACTGATGGGGGGAGAGGGGTATAGAAGCTGCCAGACTGGAGGGAGGGTGTATAATGCCCTTTACCCCAACTCTTAAATCAAACTGGTAGGCAGGGTAAATCTACCTGTCAGTTTGACTTGGAGTTGGGAGGGAAGGTCGCTGTTGGGGAGGCTTAGCTTTCCCAAGCATCTTATATGGAGCACATATGGCCAGCAGCAGTAGGCCCTGTGCTAAGGGTTGCTTTTACTTATGAGCCCCCTGTTAAGCTGGGCCCAGGCAGCTGCCCTTTTTGTTCATAGGTAAAAGCACCCTAGAGATAAGCAGTCAATTTGCAAAAAGTAGGATAGTGAGAAGTCTGTTGTAGGAGTGTGTGAAACACTAAACAGTGAGCATGGAAAGAGAAATTTAGGAATATTGCAGATGTATTGGGCAGCAACAAGAAAGAAGCAGGATAACTTTGAAAATAGCAGGACTGATGAGGATACACATCCTATATAATAATTCTCACCTCCAACGTTCTAATGTGCCTGGGACCGTGGCTCCCTCGAAGGTGGTCTGCTAGGCAGTTTAGAATGCACTGACGTCAGTGATGTTACTGACAGCTGATTCCAAGGCAAGGGGAGGAGTAGCGAAACACGCTCTGCGTGTTTCCCTACTCCTCCCCCTGCCTAGGAGACAGCTGTCAGTGCCCCCCCCCCCCCTCGGTGCAACACCAAAGCCTCTGCCCTACAAAACCGCGAGCCAGGCAGGGGGAGGAGTAGGGAAACACTCTCCCTGCCTACCAGTCAGCTCTCAGTGCCCCCCCTCGGCGCAACACCCAAGCCCCTCCGCCCCAGCACAGCACTCAAGCCCCTACCCCCCCTCAACGCATCACCCAAGACCCTCCCCCCGGCGCATCACCAAAGCCCCTACCCCCCCCCCCCCCCCCCGGGCACATCAACTCCCTCGCCACCCGCAGCCGCCAATACTAACGCTGTCCAGCCGCTGCTGCTTGTCCTGTGGAGCAGCAGCGGCCGGTACAAAAAGAAAAAAGCCAAAAAAAGATTTTTAACCTGAAACGCGGCTCCGTAGACAGCCATCTGGCATTGGCTGTCATCAGAGTGGAGGAGTGGCCTAGTGGTTAGGGTGGTGGACTTTGGTCCTGGGGAACTGAGGAACTGAGTTTGATTACCGGCACAGGCAGCTCCTTGTGACTCTGGGCAAGTCACTTAACCCTCCATTGCCCCATGTAAGCCGCATTGAGCCTGCCATGAGTGGGAAAGTGTGGGGTACAAATGTGAAAAAGAAAAAAAAAATCACTGCAGCCGCTCCTCCTCTCCCCTCCATGTCACTGCCCCTGCAGGAAGACCCCGGAGGGGCGCAGCGACGTCAGAGGGGAGAGGAGGAGCTGCTGCAGAGATGACAGCCAATGCCAGATGGCTGTCTACGGAGCCGTGTTTCAGGTTTAAAATCTTTTTGGAGCTTTTTTCTTTTTGTACCGGCCGCTGCTGCTCAACAGGAGACACAGCAGCGGCCGGACAGCGTTAGTATTGGCGGCTGCGGGTGGCGAGGGGGTTGATGTGCCCGAGGGAGGGGGGGTAGGGGTTTGGGTGATGCGCCGAGGGGGAGGGGAGGTTCACTGGACATGGGTGGCTGGAGGGGGAGAGGAGGGTCGCTGGACATGGATGGCTGCGGGGGGGGGGTAGTGAAGAGGGAGGTGGGGAGGGGGTCCTGAGACCAGATGGGTGGCTGCAGGGGAGGGCAGGGGAGACAGAAGGGACGCTGCAGGGGGGGGCAGGGGGAGAGTAGGGTCGCTGGACATGGGTGGCTGCAGGGAGGGCAGGGGAGAGAGGTGGGTCGCTGGACATGGGTGGCTACAGGGGGGGTAAGGGGAAAGGAGAGGAGGGTCGTTGGACATGGGTGGCTGCAGGGGGGCAGGGGAGAGGAGGGTTCCTGGACATGGGTAGCTGCAGGGGGAGAGAATGGTTGCTGGACATGGGTGGCTGCAGGGGGGGCAGGGGGAGAGGAGAGTCACTGGACATGGGTGGCTGCAGGGGGAGCAGGGGAGAGAGGAGGGCCGCTGCACACGCGTGGCTGCAGGGGCAGAGGAGGGTTGGTGGGGAGGGGGCCCTGAGGCCAGATGGGTGGCTGCAGGGGGGACAGGGGAGAAAGGAAGGACGCTGCGGGGGGGGGGGGGGATTACCTTGCTAGCGCCCGTTTCATTGCCTACCGAAACGGGCCTTTTATACTAGTACATATATACATCACAAGGAAAGCTAACTCAAAGTGAGGGAGCTAGGGAAGGTATTTTAACAATTTTTTTGTATGTTTGTTGGGGTTGACTACATATGCAACTATCACTTATATTATTTTCTAATTATTCAGCACCTATTTCTCTTATTACTATTTTATTTGTTTCATGTGTGTGCTTTACTTCTTCCTTCTTCTCTCTTTTTGTTCTCTTGCTTCCCCTTCTCTGGGTTCTGTAAATTCAGGCATTAGAAAGGCAGAAAGAATTCTTTGATTGTATCAGAAGTGAGCGAGATGACCTTAGAAGTGAGGCAGCCACACTGAAGGAACAACTAAAGGTATGATGTCAAACGCAGCAGTTACATTTTGTGGTTAAAGAGACTCTGATAGACCCTTTCCATCTTTTTATCACATAATGCTCTATTGAAGCTCCTGTTAACAAACTGATCTATGATTATGCAAATGTATTTATTTGTTACATTTGTATCCCACATTTTCCCACCTATTTGTAGGCTCAATGTGGCTTACATAGTACCGGAGATGCAGGCTCCGGTGTGAACAAATACAGCCACATTAGGGAATCGGAGAACGGAAGAGTTGTGTTATGTCCGTTACGTGCTTTAGTTTGGTTGTGTTGCAGAGATTAGGCATTTAATACTAGAATACTTCGGGATCGGAAGAAGCGTTCTTAGCTGGATCAAAGGCTTCCTAACCACAAGAACATCCCAAGTGATATCAAATTCGAATACATCCTCACCATGGAAACCAGAATGCGGAGTATCCCAAGGATCACCACTTTCACCGACCCTTTTCAACCTAATGATGACACCTCTAGCCAAATCATTATCCAACCATGGCCTTAATCCTTAAATCTACGCAGACGATGTCACGATTTACATCCCGTTCAAACATAATCTAACAGAAATCACAAATGAAATCAAACACAGCCTCCAAATCATGAATTCATGGGCGGGTGCATTTCAATTAAAACTTAACGCAGAAAAAACACAAATGTCTCATCCTCTCATCACAATATAACATGAACAAACCCACCGCTATAAACACCCCAGACTGCACCCTTCCTGTTTCAGATAGCCTAAAAATTCTCAGAGTTACTACACCAGAACTGGACAAAACTGAACTCTCTATACCTGACTGCTTCATTTACTTTGTCACTAATGAACTTTAACGCAATACCACTTTATTTCTCATTCCGGAAATGAATTCTCTAGACTTGACTCCTTATTTAATCTGTCACTTATGAACTTTAATGCAATACCACTTTGTATTTCTCATCCCGGAAATGGCGATCGCCATTACGGAATAATGTAAGCCACATTGAGCTTGCAAATAGGTTGGAAAATGTGGGATACAAATGCAACAAATAAATAAAATAAGTTAGATCGATAGGGTATGCCTTTTTATATAGGTTGGTTTTTAGTGATTTCTGGAAGTTTAGGCGGTCGTACGTCGTTTTCAAGGCTTTTGGTAATGCTTTCCACAGTTGTGTGCTTATGTAGGAAAAACTAAATGCGTAAGTTGTTTTGTATTTAAGTCCTTTGCAGCTTGGGTAGTGCAGATTTAGATAAGATCTTGTTGATTCGGATGTATTTCTAATTGGTAAGTCGATCAAGTCTGTCATGTAACTCGGAGCTTCTCCGTAGATGATTTTATGAACCAGGGTGCAGATTTTGAAGCGATGCGTTCTTTGATTGGGAGCCAGTGTAGTTTTTCGCGGAGGGGTTTTGCGCTTTCAAATCGCGTTTTACCAAATATAAGCCTAGCTGCCATGTTTTGAGCGGTCTGGAGTTTCTTTAAGGTTTGTTCTTTACATCCCGCATAAATTCCATTGCAGTAATCTAAGTGGCTTAGTACCATTGATTGTATCAGGTTGTGAAATGTTTCCCTCGGGAAGAATTGCTTCACACGTTTGAGTTTCCACATTGAGTGGAACATTTTCTTTGTTGTGGATGGCACTTGGCTCTCTAATGTTAAGTTGCGGTCCAGTGTAACGCTGAGTATTTTCAAGCTGTCTGAGATAGGAAGGGTGTGATCTGGGGTGTTGATACTTGTGGGGATGTCCGCGCTGTGTTGGGATGAGAGGATGAGACAATGAGTTTTTTCTTTATTGAGTTTTAGTTGAAATGCATTTGCCCATGAAACCATTATGTTCAGGTCGAGCTTCATTTCATTGGTGATTTCTGTCAGTTTGGTTTTGTAAGGAATGTATATAGTGACATCGTCTGCATATATGAAAGGGTTAAGGCCATGGTTGGATAAGGACTTGGCAAGTGGGGTGATCATTAAGTTGAATAGGATCGGTGATAGCGGCAATCCTTGCGGTACTCCACAGTCTGCTTTCCACGGTGATGATATGTTTGAATTTGATTTTACTTGATATGTTCTTGTGGTTAGGAAGCCCTTGATCCAGTTAAGTATGTTTCCACCAATCCCGAACTTATCTAGTAATCTTATTAATATATTATGGTTTACCATGTCGAATGCACTAGACATGTCAAATCGGAGGAAAAGGATGTTTTTACCTGTTGCTATTTCCTGCTTGAATTTGGCTAGAATATTGAGTAATACTGTTTCCGTGCTGTGGAGGGGGCAAAAGCCTGACTGTGATTCATGTAATATTGAGAATTTGTTTATGTAATCTGTAAGTTGTTTGGTTACCATGCTTTCTATCAGTTTGACCACCAACAGGATAGATGCTACTGGACGGTAGTTAGTGATTTCGTTTGTTTTTTTCTTGTTATCTTTTGGTATTGGGGTGAGTAGGATATTGCCATTTTCCTTGGGGAAGAGGCCTTGCTGAAGCATGTAATTTAGGTGGGATATGAGGTCTGCTAAAAAGCGGTCAGGGGCGGATTTCATTAGGTAGCTGGGACAGGTATCTAGTTTACAGTGAGTGCTGGAAAACCTACTAATTGCCTGGGTAACTGTTTCGACAGTAAGGAGGGCGAAGTTTAACCAGGTCCGATCTGCCGGGTATTCTCCAGTGGTTGGGTCCAATTCATTAAGGAAGTTTTCAATGTCAGTGTTGTTCTGAGGTAGCATATTGCGTAGTTTTACAATTTTTTCATTGAAGTACTTCGCAGGTTTATCTGCAGATGGGATGTCTGTATTCGTGGTAGTGACCAAGTTGGTGTCTAGGAGTTTGTTCACGAGTTGGTATAATTTCTTCATGTCTTTGTAATCTGTCCCTATTTTGGTTTTATAGTATGATCTTTTGGCCTGTCTTATTGTGTATTTGTATTTTCTTTGTATTTGTTTCCATGTGTTGAGGGTATGTTCATCTTCGAGTTTCCTGGTTTGTGTTTTTAACTTTTTCAGTTCATCGTTTAACCATGGTGTCGAGTTATGCTTATGTGGGGTTCTTGTTCGTAAGGGCGCAATTTCATCTAGTGTGCTTTTGCATCTTTTTTTTTCCCATTCTATGAGGTAGTATATGGAGTCTGTTTGTGTTGTCCATTCGTTATTGTATATTAGTTGCCAGAATGTTTTCGTGTCTACTTGACCTCTTGTGCTGTAGGATGTGTATTCTAGTATTCGTTGTATACCCTTCTTCCGCCAATGTAGGGATAAGTTTAGGTTGTAGTGGTCGGTCCAGGGTGTCTCTGTCCATTTCGTATTTCTTATGGTTAGGTTCTGGTCTGTTGAGAATGTGTGTCAGATGAGATCAGGTGTGTGCCCTTTGACATTGGTTGCTTGCATTTGTGGCCATTTGAGATCGCATAAACTGAGAAATTCCTTACATTCTCGTGCATTGATAGAGTTTGGGTCTTGTAATTGAAGGTTGGTCTGGCCTTGGTTCCAATTACCTGGAGGTCTATAAAGCAAGACACAATTCACATCATCGTGTAGGGTTTTGTTGTGGATTCTGATTGAGGCAATTTCAAGTTGAGGTCTTATGGATTCGGCAGTGGTTTCGGTGGTAAAGTGGGACCGATAATTAGTGCTATGCCTCCGCCTCTCTTTTCTTTTCTGGTCCAGTGTGTGATTTTGTATCCTGGAGGGCACAGGTCTAGGATTATAGGGTCCTTTTGGTCATGGATCCAAGTTTAAGTGAGGAAGAGTAGGTCGATGTTTTCTGACATGATCCAGTCTTTTAGTTTTGCTGTTTTATTTACAGCGGATCTGGCGCTGACGTAGCCCACTTGGATTGTTTGGAATGGGTCTTCTGTATTTGGTGTTAAGTGGACTTTTGTTAGTTGTCGTTTCTTTGTTGAGGTAAGTATATTTGGGCCCTCT
Organism: Microcaecilia unicolor; assembly: GCF_901765095.1. Lineage (NCBI taxonomy): Eukaryota > Metazoa > Chordata > Amphibia > Gymnophiona > Siphonopidae > Microcaecilia > Microcaecilia unicolor. The sequence continues at coordinate 147,985,721 of NC_044037.1, forward strand.
TTCCCTTCTGTTGTGGTTGTTCACATGTAAGTGTTCTTCCTTTGTTTAGGTTGTTATCAGTTTGGTGAGGTGTGGGGTGTATTTGATCAATCTATGATGATTGTGTAGCATGGGTATGATGATATTTTCTGCAAGTGGGATGGTTAGTGTTAAGTGGATCAGTATTAAGGAGTAGATTATTAGGAGTCGTTTGAGGGTATTCATTATGGTATATATTTCCTGTGGTTACTATTAAGACTGTGTTGCCCCAATCTGCTCTCCTCACAAGCGTGCCTTTTCCGGTTGATCAAATGTAGTGCAAAAGGCTCCTTCTCAGGCACGCCCATCCTGTTGAAGGTGTCTTCAGTTCACTAGCAATTATTCAGTTTTTACTTTGGTTTTTACTGGCAGGCCTTTCAAGACTTGTCAGTTGTAAAGTCTCAATATCTTGAAATAACTTTACTCACGGTCTGGTGATCAGACATGTTGCCCAGGGCACAGAGACTCCGCAATCCTGAGAGCTGTGTCTATGTTGGAGGTAGACACCAGAGGGGGGGCAGCAGCCTCAGGCTGCCGTTACTGCTTTTCTCTGAGCCCCTTGGAGCCTGTCTCCGGGGCCTCCACAACGTTGCCCCTTCCCCTCTTGTCGTGACTGCTGCGCTCTGGTCTCGGTGCTGTTGACTGAGGTCTCGGCGGTTCCCTCCAACAGCGTCCTCACTCCTCCATAACTCCCATGCTCCTGGGGCAGCTCCACCGGACAGTTCTCCCCTTTCCTGTTGCAATCTGAGGAACCGGCGGGCCGGCAAGGAGGCAGAGCCAGGCACACGACCGCTTCCCCACAGCCCATGCGGTCCCCCGTGGGAGAGACTCAATCGTCTCTCTCCGCTCTGGGTGGACGGGTGGGCACGCAGCCACTGTCCCCCAGTGGGGATAGGTTCGGATGCCTCTCCCTGCTCAGAGGGCAATAGCAGTGCCGTTTGCCGGACCTGCACGGGCTCCCCGAGCGCTGTCTGCTGCCTCGTGCGGTTCCCCGTGGGGGGCAATTCAGACTGGTGCCCAATTACATAAGTACATAGGCACTGCCATGCTGGGAAAAGACCAAAGGTCCATCAAGCCCAGCACTCCGTCTCCAACAGCGGCCAATCCAGGCCCCAAGAACCTGGCAAAACCCCAAAATTTAATAATGATCAATGGACTTTTCATTCAGGAATCTATCCAGACCCCCTTTAAACTCAGCAAGGCCAGCTGCCGTCACTACCTTCTCCGGCAATGAGTTCCAGAGTCTAACCACGCGCTGAGTAAAGAAAAACTTTCTCCAATTTGTTTTAAACCTACCACATTCTAATTTCATCTTGTGTCCCCTGGTTCTATTAAAGTTAGAAAGCGTAAACAAACGCTTCACATCTGTCTGCTCTACCCCACTCATTATTTTGTACACCTCTATCATATCACCTCTCAGCCGCCTTTTCTCCAGGCTAAAGAGTCGTAGCCTTCTTAACCTCTCCTCATAAGGTAGTCGTCCCATCCCTTTTATCATTTTCGTCGCCCTTCTCTGCACCTTCTCCAATTCCTTTATATCTTTTTTGAGATGAGGCGACCAGAACTTGACACAATACTCCAGGTGCGGTCGCACCATGGAGCGATATAACGGCATTATAACATCCTCATACTTGTTTTCCATCCCTTTTCTAATAATACTCAACATTCTGTTCACCTTCTTAGCTGCCGCAGCACATTGAGCAGAAGATTTCAACGTCCTATCCACGATGACTCCCAGATCCTTTTCTCGGTCCGTAACTCCTAAAGCAGAACTTTGCATGACATAGCCGTAATTTGGGTTCCTCCTTCCCACGTGCATCACTTTGCACTTGTCAACGTTGAACTTCATCTGCCATTTGGACGCCCAATCCCTCTCATGAGGTCCTCTTGTAATCTTTCACACTCCTCCCGCGACGAGACGACCTTGGATAACTTTGTGTCATCTGCGAATTTAATTACCTCACTAGTTACTCCCATCTCAAGGTCATTTATAAATATGTTAAAAAGCACAAATTACCTCAGCACAAGTTAGAGCAGCTGTTTTGCTTAACTTTATGCAATTGCTTAGATGGTAAGTGCAGGCTTGGAATTTCTGCAGGCAGTGGAGAGGGGAAGAGGAGATTATCTGAGAGGTTCAGGACTTTGTAAGACAAAGAGGCATCATTAACCATAACCAAAGCTTGTAGTGGTGGTTTTAGTTAGCAGTTTCTGATCCTGGTATCCTTTGTTCCAATTGATGCAGGTCTCTGGAGATTTTTTCAGTTGTAAACCCAGCTTATTTCACAAGGAAAGAGAGTCAAATATCAAAGGCTTCCAGCAATAGAGAAACAAATGGCTGTACTTAGTACTTCTGTGTGAATTTCTTTGGAAACTTAATGCAGGGGCTGATGGTTGACTTTAGTTTTAAGAAATCTAACAGATTCAGAGTTTTAGAAATAGTTATGTGGTTAAAATAAAACTTTATCTCACGGATTGTGGGTATGAACTTTATAGTTTCTGGTTCTGATATCCTTGGATGGTCCAATTGAAGCAGGTTGCTGTAGGCTTCTTCTTTGTTGTCCAGGAGGAGGGTTAGATGTAAATATAGATCCAGTACCGGTCACTGGGCATGAGGAGAGGTATTTGCAATTTGAAGGGAAGATAAAAGTTCTTTTCTCCAGCCAAAATAAAAGAAAGAAGTTCAAAGTAAAATTGAGGACTGGTGCCTCAATACAGACTGCGCAGAAGTCACTAAAAATTTGGGTTGTAAATAAGCGAAAAATGTATTATTTGCAGGTGAACATCTGAAAATAAATAAATAAATGTGCGTTTCCATAGCGTCCTGCAGATCAATCCAGAGACTTTCAGGTTATGCCCATCTACCAGCAAATGGAGACAGAGAGAATACTAGAGCTCTGCCATGTAGAGTACTATGCAACAGCCTCATTTTCAGTATTGTCGATACCAAAGCAGTGTACATAGGAAGGTTGAATATTGAAATCTCCTGCATCTAAAAAAAAAGTCTTAACTCAGAGGGGTCTTCTCGCACAGGGACTAATTTTCATGGAGGATCCCTTCCCCTTTGGTCTTAAGGCATGGCTCTTGAAAGGGTGAGACTAAGTAAGAAGGGCTATCTGGAGTGCATTATTACTACTTTGCTCCAGGTGAGAAAGCGTTCCACTTCAGTTTCTTACATGAGAGTTTGGAGAACATTTGAATCCCGGTGTGCACAACTGTCTTTCACGCATCATCAGCATAGGTGGCACACATTCTGTCCTCCTTGCAGGACAGTGTAGAGAAGAGCCAGGCCTCGAGTTCTCTGAAGGACCAGGTCATGGTGCTGGCCTGTTTTAGAGGGTCACGTACAGAAAATCTCCATTGTGATGCATCCAGATATACCATTTTCTTTGGGGGGTATGGGGGGTTAACCATTTGCGTCCTGCCAGGCATCCAATTGTGCCATTCTGGAACCTTAATCTTGTTCAGGCTTTCCAGAGGCTGCTGTTTGATCTGTTGGATCATCTCTCCTTGAAGGATCTCACTTTAAAGGTAGTTTTCCTTGTGGTGATTGCCTCAGCTAGAAGAATTTTGAAATTGCAGCCACTATCATGCAGCTATCCTTTCCTCCACTTTACTGAGGCAGGTGTCTCCATCAAAACAGCTCCGTCCTTTCTCTCGAAAGTGGTGTTGGGTTTTCACTTGACTCAGTCGATCTATCTCCCGGCCTTTCACAGAGAGGAGTATCCAGATAATTATCATTCTCTTCACTGTCTGGACAAGCTGAGTATTCTTATGAAGTATTCGGAGGTCACCAATGATATCCGGTGGTTGAATCATCTTTTTGTCTTATTTGCTGGGCACCGAAAAGGAGATCAAGCCTCTAAGGCCACCATTGCTAGATAGATGAAGGAGGCCATCGCTTCTGTTTAATTGCGGAATCACAAGTGGTTACTTTTTGCAAGGTTTCCGCTACGTGGTCCTCGGTTTACAAGTTTTCAAAGCACTACAGACTGCACGTTTTGCCTTGCAGGGATGCAACCTGTGGGGACTCAGGCTTGTCTGCTGGGACTTTAGTATCTTGCCCTACTTGAGGACTGCTTTACTACATCCCGCAAGTCTCTGAATTAATCTGCGGGACACTGTGAAAGGAAAAATTAGTTCTTACCTGTTAATTTTCTTTCCATTAGTCCTGACAGATTAAACTCTGGTTTAGTTCTCTTCTGTATATTGCAGAGGCAGTATTCTGTTTCATAGAAATGCAGACAAACATTGCAAAGAAAGGGAAAGACAGTTTAATGCCCTCGGCTGTTTTCTTCCTTCAGGTTGTTCTACATGGTTTGGGAACCACTGTACTAGATTGTAAGCTGCCTAGATTGTTGTCTGTAAGATGGGGCAGGAAATGCAAATAAAACTTGAAATGCTGGACCCACAGTGGTGGAGGAAAGGAGGGGGGACAAGGAGATGCTGGACCACAAGGGTGTAAGAAGGGGGAAAACAAGGGAGATACTTTGCAAGGAGATGAGTGAGAGGAGGACAGTAAGTGCTGTGAGGATTCCAGGATAATAGGTGAGGAAGTTGCCAGGGAAAGGAAGATTTTCCCCTGAAAACTTAAACTACAAATCCCAGGTTCCTCGGGGTAGAGGGCCCACCCCTTCTCAGAGATACAACTACTACTACTACTACTTAACATTTCTAGAGCGCTACTAGGGTTACACAGCGCTGTACAATTTAACAAAGAGAGACAGTCCCTGCTCAAAGAGCTTACAATCTAATAGACAAGTGAACGGTCGGTCAGATAGGGGCAGTCAAATTGGGGCAGTCTGAATTCACTGAACGGTAAGGGTTCGGTGCCGAGCGCAACATTGAAGAGGTGGGCTTTAAGCAAAGACTTGAAGACGGGCAGGGAGGGGGCTTGGCGTAAGGGCTCAGGAAGGTTGTTCCAATCATAGGGTGAGGCGAGGCAGAATGAGCGGAGCCTGGAGTTGGCGGTGGTGGAGAAGGGTACTGAGAGGAGGGATTTATCCTGTGAACGGAGGTTACGGGCGGGAACGTAAGGGGAGATGAGGGTAGAAAGATAGTGAGGGGCAGCAGACTGAGTGCATTTGTAGGTAAGAAGGAGAAGCTTGAATTGATTGCGGTATCTGATCGGAAGCCAGTGAAGTGACCTGAGGAGAAGGGTGATATGAGTATATCGGTTCTGGCGGAATATGAGACGTGCAGCAGAGTTCTGAACAGATTGAAGGGGGGATAGATGGCTAAGTGGGAGGCCGGTGAGGAGTAAGTTGCAGTAGTCCAGGCGAGAGGTAATGAGAGCATGGACGAGAGTTCGGTTGGTGTGTTCAGAGAGGAAAGGGCGAATTTTGCTGATGTTAAAGAGGAAGAAGCGACAGGTCTTGGCTATCTGCTGGATACGCGCAGAGAAGGAGAGAGAGGAGTCAAAGATGACTCCGAGGTTGCGGGCAGATGAGACGGGGAGGATGAGGGTGTTATCAACTGAGATAGAAAGTGGAGGAAGAGGAGAAGTGGGTTTTGGTGGAAAGACGATAAGCTCGGTCTTGGGCATGTTCAGTTTCAGGTGGCGGTTGGACATCCAGGCAGCAATGTTGGATAAGCAGGCCGATACCTTTGCCTGGGTCTCCGCGGTGATGTCTGGTGTGGAGAGATACAGTTGGGTGTCATCAGCATAGAGATGATACTGGAAACCATGAGATGAGATCAGGGAGCTCAGGGAAGAGGTGTAGATTGAGAAGAGAAGGGGTCCAAGGACAGATCCCTGGGGAACACCAACAGATAAGGGGATGGAGGTGGAGGAAGATCCATGAGAGTGAACTTTGAAGGTGCGGTGGGAGAGATAGGAGGAGAAACAGGAGAGGACAGAGCCCTGGAACAAGCAGCTTATTTCCTCTGAGATGGAGGAAGACTACAATTCCCAAGAGCCTCTGGATAAAACTCCAGATCCTATGAGGAAGGAGAGCAAAAACTACAGGTCCCAGGCTCCTGGTGAGGAGGGAGGGGACTGGTTCAGAGTGGCTAATCAGGAGGATTTGGGACAACTGGGGGATATAGAAGGAGAAGAGCTGATGGACTGGCAGCCAGAGGCAGGAGTTGAGGAGTTGTCCCAAGGGGTAGAAGCAGCTGGGATTGAACCTATGGATATGTCTGCACTGGCCCAGGTACAGGGAAAAAGGCTAAAAGGGTTTATTACAGCCCTGTTTTCTAGCCTGGGTGGGAAGTGGAGGAGTGCTTGATAGCAGAAACGCTTGACGTCTGAACAGGGGAGTCTGGGTGAAGCTCACTACAGAAGCGGTGCCTGAAGCTGGTATTTGTGCTGTGCGGCTCAAACCTGACCCAAGTGGGTGGAATCCAGGTGTTAGAGACTGGTAGAGGGAGGTGGTCCCTTTAACCTCTGTATGTGTGAGAGGTGAAGGAAAAGAGGTTGAGCTTGAAACAGTGAACTGCAGTATTAAAAGAATTTAATCTCCAGAACAGCTGTATTCTGTGGGAATCAATGAGCTTTGGGCCTGTGGGGGGGGGGGGGGTTACTTCAAGTTCTAAAACTGAAAAGCAAGTTAGGCACAGGAGACTGTGGGGAAGGGGGGTTTGGTTACTGGTGGGGTGCTGCCCCAGGCAGCACTTAGAGAGGGAGTCCGTGTCTCCTGGCTCCAGATCCAGAGTGACTGTACAGAGCTATAAGGGAATAGCTGTCATTTGGAAATAGAGAGTTGCACGGGGACAGAAATCTTACCCATCCCCGCCCGTCCCTGCTGGAATCTTACCCATCCCCACCCATCCCCACTGGAATCTTACCCATCCCCACCCATCCCCGCAAAAATTTAAACCATCCCAACCCGTCCCCACCTGTCCCCGCAAGAATTTAACCCGTCCCCACCCGTCCCCGCAAGAATTTAGCCCATCCCCACCCATCCCCGTAAGAATTTAATAGTACATAAAAGAAAGTTCCATTCAGCTCCCTCAGTCTCTCTCTGGATTTGAGCCACAGCACTGTAGGCAAGGAAGGAACGGAAGTTGGAACTTGGAACACTCTGGTGCGCACTTGTAAGATTTGTCTCTGATTCACTGGCAGTGTGTGCTGAGAGGTCGCCACCTGCATGCGCCAGTAGGTCAGGTGACATCTGATTCTCGTGCCTGTGTCAGAGCTGAGGTCTGTGCACCAGCCTTGGAGCAAAGAGGATTAATAGTAACATAGTAAGTGACAGCAGATAGACCTGAATGGTCCATCCACTCTGCCCAATAGTCACACTCATGATCAATTCATCGTTAAATCAACGAGTGTGATATTATATACTTGATTATGGTCTTTCTTTCGTGTTTCTGGAACAAAGACCACAGAAGTCTATCTTGCCCCAACCTTATGTTCCAACTGCTGGAGTTGCCATCGAAGCCCACTCCAGCCTATTCATGTTCTCATTTGTGGGACACAGATCATAAAAGTCTGTCCAGCACTGTCCTCATGTTCCAGCCACTGAAGTTGCTGTCTAAGCCCTTTCCAGCCCATCCTACACCAGATTGCCATGTATGAGACACAGACCATACAAGTCTGCCAGGTATCAGCTCTAGTTCATCACAGCCAGAGTCGCCATCTAAGTGTCACTTGACATATCCACACACATGCAGCCATTTAAGGTTAGCACGCCTTTTTGAATTCCGTCATCATTTGTGACTCTACCACCTCCTTAATGGAAGACTTTCCACATTTATGCTAGTAAAGCAAGGAAGAAGAGGAGGAGACAGCACTCAAATAAATTGGTATTCGGTAGATGAGAGGCTGGTGCAGGTGCAGCTTACACTTCCACGGGAAGCCCACAGAACTGGTTCCATCCCCGCGGGAACCCCCGCAGGAACTGCCTCCGTCCCCACGGGAACCCCGCAGAACTGCTTCCATCCCCGCGGGAACCCCGCAGGAACTGCCTCCGTCCCCGCGGGAATCCCGCGGGTTCCGCGGGATTCCCGCGGGGACGGAAGCCGTGCAGTTCTCTATTTGGAAACCTGTTTTAAAGGAACTCGAAGAATTGCAGCAAACTGTTTATGTTTGGAAATGGACCATATTTTGGAGCTATTAAGAGAATCTCACCAAGCCAGGAGTGTTGGAGTTGAATCGCGGAGTTGTACAGGACAGAGCAGAGGCGACCTCGACCCGGGAGAGAGGTGTGATGACAGTGTAGAGGGTAGAAGTGTAGTAATGCGGAGTGGATGAAAAAGGGAATAGGAGGCCAGAGCAGGAGTGAGACAGGAGAGGTGAGCAGGGACTGTCTTTCTTCTACGTTTGTGCAGCGCTGCGTACGCCTTGTAGCGCTATAGAAATGCTAAATAGTAGTAGTAGTAGTAGTAGTAGAAAGAGATGGAACATTGATAGACGTGAATCGCTTGTTTACTCTTTCCAAAAATACTAGGACAGACTAGGGGGCACGCAATGAAGCTACAAAGTAGTAAATTTAAAACGAATCGGAGAAAATATTTCTTCACTCAGTGTGTAATTAAACTCTGGAAGTTGTTGCCAGAGAATGTGGTAAAAGCAGTTAGCAGGGTTTAAAAAAGGTTTGGATAGCTTCCTAAAAGAAAAGTCCATAAGCCATTATTAAAATGGATTTGGGAAAATCCACTGCTTATTTCTTGGATAAGCAGCATAAAATGTATTGTATTGTTTTGGGATCTTGCTTTGTACTTGTGACCTGGATTGACCACTGTTGGAAACAGGATACTGGGCTTGATAGATATTTGGTCTGTCCCAGTATGGCAACACTTATGTACTTATGCACTTCTGAGAGGGGAGGGGGTCCATTTGACCTGTCTGGCTGTGCAGGCCCTCCTGCTGTACAAATCAAATCAAAATTGAACCAAGGATATGCATCCAAAAAAAGAAAAGTTTTTAATTCCGATTTGAAGTGCGAAAGGGATGGGATTTCTGGGCAGTTTGGAAAGGAGAGATTTTACAGTTTGTTCCCATGCTCTGGGCCAAAAAATACTCCTCCTGGTGTGCTCATAGTTAATGTCTCGAAATGAAGGTACTACTAGCTTATTTTGGAAGGAAGGATGAACGTAGGGTTTGTGAGGTCGAATAGGGGACCAGCAAATGAGAGGCTCGCCTGAAAGACAGATCTTAAAAACTAGCAACAGAATCTTGTAAATTATGCGGTAAGTTAGTGAGAGCCAATGTGCTTCTTTCAGAAGGGGAGCGACTTGATCATATTTCTTTTTCCCAGTAATCAATTTAATAGCGGTGTTCTGAACTATCTATATAAGTCGAATGTCCACTTGTAACCACTCGCCTCCACCTACCCTCCTCTCTTCCTTCCCGTTCACATTAATTGATTTGATTTGCTTACTTTATTTTTTGTCTATTAGATTGTAAGCTCTTTGAGCAGGGACTGTCTTTCTTCTATGTTTGTGCAGCGCTGCGTACGCCTTGTAGCGCTATAGAAATGCTAAATAGTAGTAGTAGTAGTAGTAGAAAGAGATGGAACATTGATAGGTACTGATAAGTGAAATGTAAATGGAGGACTGAAAGGTAAGAAGGTGAAATTTTAGGTGAGAGAAAGAGGAAATATATCGGAGATGGATATAGTGAGGAATAGAGGAAGGTAGTGGAGAAAGGACAAATGGACTGCGCCCACTGGAAAGAGAGCTAAAGACAGACAGGAAAACAGAAAAGAAGAAACTGGGACCAACATGCTTGGAAAAATAAAGTACCCAGGCAGCAATGTTAGAAAAAGTGTTTTATTTTGAATTTATTTGGTGGAGTGTGTTGCTTTGGGAAACATGCATTATGAATGTCTTTGTATTTTGTTCAGTATAAGAGGAAATGCATTTCTGTTTTTATTTTCTTTTGTTGTGGTACTTGCCTAGTTTGACTTCTTGGGGTTCCCAGTTCAATTTTTGTCTTTATATTTGCATTTCTAATTTGTGATCCCTTGTTCTGTATTTGGTATGGGTTTGTCTGTGTTTTATGTGTCCTCTTACACACCATCTTTTATCACCTTGTCTTTAATTGTATTGATAAATTAGGCACTGAAGTACGCTCAAAAAGTATGCTCCCTTTTGAACATACTTTGGTGCCTAATTTATCACTACAATTTAAGACAAGGTGATAAAAAGCTGGTGATTAAGAAGACTGTATGTAAGAATATTAAAGTCTCTTCTGTCCTCTATTTTTGTGTTTTATGTGTGACAGGTGCGTTATTCTTTTGCGAGTAGTTTCTGCACAACTCTGTAGCAGTCCCACTTCTTCTGTTTTACCAATAGTATATGTATTGGTTCTAGGGCCTTGTGAAATAGTTGTAATGCCTGTTCTTGATTATATCATAGGAATCTATGTCACTGTTCTATGATAGATTTGCTATATATAGGTTGAGCTAAAACGTTTTCAGGTTTTGTGTGGAGGGGCATTTTCGATATGACTTCTAAGTCCGACTTTGGACGTTTTGCAAAAAATGTCCAAATACTGAATCGGAAAGGTCATTTTTGAGAGAGAATTCTTTGCTTCGGTCTTCACCAAGGAGGATTTGGGAGGGATACCGGGGCCGGAAAAGGTATTTGCAGCAGATGAGTCAGAAAGACTAAATGATTTCTCTGTAAACTTGGAGGATGTAATGGGGCAGTTCTGCAAACTGAAAAGTAGTAAATCACCGGGACCGGATGGTATTCATCCCAGAGTATTAATAGATTTGAAAAATGAACTTGTGGAACTACTGGTAGTAATATGCAATTTATCCTTAAAATCAGGTGTGGTACCGGAAGATTGGAGGGTGGCCAATGTAACGCCGATTTTTAAAAAGGGTTCCAGAGGAGATCCGGGAAATTATAGACCGGTGAGTCTGACGTCGGTGCCGGGAAAAATGGTGGAGGCAATTATTAAGAATAAAATTACAGAGCACATACAAAAGCATGGGCTACTGAGACAAAGTCAGCACGGATTTAGTGAAGAGAAGTCTTGCCTCACCAATCTACTGCATTTTTTCGAGGGGGTGAACAAACATGTGGACAAAGGGGAGCCGGTGGTTATTGTGTATCTAGATTTTCAGAAGGCGTTTGACAAAGTGCCTCATGAAAGACTCTAAAGGAAACTGAAGAGTCATGGGATCGGAGGCAGTGTATTATTATGGATTAAAAGCTGGTTAAAAGATAGGAAGCAGAGAGTAGGGTTGAATGGTCATTATTCTCGATGGAGAAGGGTAGTTAGTGGGGCTCCTCAGGGGTCTGTGCTAGGACCGTTGCTTTTAAACATATTTATAAATGACCTTGAGGTGGGAGTAACTAGTGAGGTAATTAAATTCGCAGATGACACAAAGTTATCCAGGGTTGTCTCGTCGCAGGAGGAGTGTGAAAGATTGCAAGAAGACCTCATGAGACTTGGAAATTGGGCATTCAAATGGCAGCTGAAGTTGAACGTTCACAAGTGCAAAGTGATGCATGTGGGAAGGAGGAACCCTAATTACAGCTATGTCATGCAAGGTTCCGCTTTAGGGGTTACGGACCAAGAAAGGGATCTGGGAGTCATCGTGGATAGGACGTTGAAATCTTCAGCTCAATGTGCTGCGGCGGCTAAGAAGGCGAACAGAATGTTGAGTATTATTAGAAAATGGATGGAAAACAAGCATGAGGATGTTATAATGCCGTTATATCGCTCCATGTTGCGACCGCACCTGGATCATTGTGTTCAGTTCTGGTCGCCTCATCTCAAAAAAGATATAAAGGAATTGAAGAAGGTGCAGAGAAGGGCAACAAAAATGATAAAAGGGATGGGACAACTACCCTATGAGGAGAGGTTAAGATGGCTAGGACTCTTTAGCCTGGAGAAAAGGCGGCTGAGGGGCGATATGATAGAGGTCTACATAATAATGAGTGGGGTAGAGCGGACAGATGTGAAGCGTTTGTTTACACTTTCTAACAATAATAGAACCAGGGGACACGAGATGAAATTAGAATGTGATAGGTTTAAAACAAATCCAAAAGGTTTTCTTTACTCAGCGCGTAGTTAGACTCTGGAACTCATTGCCAGAGAAGGTAGTGACGGCAGCTGGCCTTGGTGAGTTTAAATGGGGTCTGGACAGATTCCTGAAGGGAAAGTCCATTGATCATTATTAAATTTGGGGTTTTTGCCAGGTTCTTGGGGCCTGGATTGGCTGCTGTCGGAGACAGAGTGCTAGGCTTGATGGACCTTTGGTCTTTTCCTAGCGTGGCAGTGCTTATGTACTTATGTAAAATGTCTATCTTTTTTTTTTTAACTACTGCTTTGAACAAGGTTTTGTGATTTTGGATGTTTTGTTTTTTTGGGGGCCATTTTCGAAAAAAAAAAAAAAGTCCAAGTGCAAAACGCACAAATCAAGCCATTAGGATGTAGGAGGAGCCAGCATTTTTAGTAGACTGGTCCCCCTGACATGCCAAGAAAGCAGTAGGGCATCCTAGGGTCACTGCAGTGGACTTCATAAATGCTCCCAGGTACACATCTCACCATTGCTCCCTTACCTTGTCTGCTGAGCCCTTACGAGTGAAAGGGGCACCAATATGTGGGTACAGTGGGTTTCTGGTGAGTTTTGGAGGGCTCACAGTTTCCTCCACAAGTTTAACAGGTAGGGGGAGGTAGAAGCCTGGGTCTACCTGTCTGCAGTGCTCTGCACCACTACTAGACTACTCCAGGGACCTGCATGCTATTCTAATGGACCTGAGTATAACATCTGAGACTTGCATTGAGGCTGGCAAGTAATGTTTTTAATCACATTTTTGGGGGGTGGGAGGGGGTTACTGACCACTGGGGTAGTAGAGGGAGGTCTTCCCTGATTCCCTCCAGTGGTCATTTGGGGCACCTTTTTGTGCCTTATTAGTTATAAAAACAGGTCTAGCTCAAAATGTCTTAGTTTTAGGCCTGGACTGTATTTTTTTTCCATTATGGAAAATGTCTAAGTCTTTGGAACGCCCAAGTCCTTGCCTGAACACCCCTCTGACATGCCCCCTTGAGATTTGGACACACTTCTCACGGACTTTTGAAAATACTGATTTGAATGTTTTTGTGAGAAAAACATCCAAATGCTGCTTTGTGCCTCTTTTTAGACATTTTTCTGTTTTGAAAATGAGCCCAGAAATATTTCCTTATTTATTACTTCGAAAGGAGTGAAGCCTGTGAAAACTGGGATTGCTTTAATCAGTGGGATTTGAATTAGAGACTTGAGTATGTATATGTATCGTTAAATAATTTCTGGTTTTTAAAAGAGAAAGAATGTAATCAGATGTATTATTTCTAACTAAAACCTGGACAATAAGTATGTTCTTAATGAAATGAATTGACTATACGCCGTATTTGGTCTTGAGGAAGCCAACCAGATGATCAATGTGAAATATTGTATTAGATGAGTAATATCTGGGGATAATCAGGTTAATACCATGTTTTCTTTTTTCTGTTTACTGTTTAATTGATCTCCTTGTCTTATTTCACTCTCCCTATTTTTCTTCACTTTGTTGTCTAAGAAAGAGAAAGATTGTATATAATCCATATGTCTAGTTGGGATTGTTTTCTTCTTATATTGTATTAATGTGCAGTCATCTCTATATTACTGTTTGCAGGTGACCCTTGTAAAATGAAAAATTATAAATAAATGATTTAAATGAAAATGAGCGCAAATGTGCCTTGTAGTGGAGAAATTAATTTCACTATTACTGAGATGACATGAGAATCAGAATTATTTTTTTTGTATGGTAACTTCCATGGAGAAGATGTGCTAGTTATGATCTGCACCTGTTGTTGGGGGGAGCGCTGCGTACGACTGGTAGCACTATAGAAATGATTTGTAGTAGTAGTAGATAGGGTTTTTGTGGATGCATAGCATGTTTACACGATACATAAGAACAGTATCAGAATAAAGATCCTTGAGGGTCATATATGCAGTATGTCACAGATGCTAGCATACTCTATCAGGTGTGTCCCGACTGAAAAAATGTTAAGAACCACTGTTGTAAAAGAAAATTCACATGAGGAAGATTGGAAAGGGAGAAAAACTCCCAGGTAAGCAACAGCACAGAAGGGAGAAACCCAATGGAAGTAGCCTCTCCCTGGACACATACAAGGAATTTTCTCAATATTGGGGGTGCTCAAGCACCCACAGAGCTGGCTCCTATATATGGACTTCTTAGAATTTAGCATGTGCTAATTCTTTTAGCACTAAGCTTTAGTAAAAGGGCCCTTATGTGATTTATATATTCTCCCTTGATATTTGTTGAATTTACAAGCCTACTAAAGGAGGAGATCCACTTCCCCATAGATAAATGTATTGAAGGACCTGCTCCATAGAACTAGGACACGACAAGGGCAATCAATCCAGGTAGAATGATCAACAGAAAATAGGAAGAATTACCTTCCTGAAATGGTGGCAGTCGTAATAGATTGATCTAACCTGAAAGACAGCAAGCAAGGCACTGCTATACTAAAACGTACTGGATCATGAAGGGAACCTGTATTCTAAAGCAGTGCAGCTAGTGATTGGGCTTCTGAAAACATACAGCAATGTTCCAAAAGGCAGAAGAGCAGAAACTGCTATATTCTAAGAACTAACCCTCCTTCCAGGAAGCAAATAAAATTGAGAGCTTAGTTGTTGGACATGTTGCCATGGCCCTAGGAGGTACTAACATAGAATACTGCTCACTGATGTCCTTTTGTTTACCTGTTTCCTGTTCCAGCTGTTGAATAACATCAGTCCAGGAGGCATGCAGTATCATTCAGATCAGCTGTGGTTTGTAGGTTGTCCTCCTTTTGGAAATTAATTCTTTAATGACTTTTTCTAGGAGTTCCTCCAATAATGCACAACTGCAGTCCACACTTTAGAACATGAACATGCCTTCTAGGTGTTAAGACTAGTGCCTTGCACTTCAACGTACCCCGGAAATCACACAAGCATGTCTACCACAAAGATGAGAGCTAAGAAACATGAACACTAACAAGCTTTTGATAATAATCTACCTCATTCCTATAATCAACCACGCATGGACCACCCACAACATCAACACCAACCCATCCACAATCCAACAGCTCTATGTACAACCTAGTAACAACTCACCACACCAAAAACACAATAACCAACCAAGAGGAAAAATCTCCATATACGAACACTACCAACAGAAAGAGAAAAAAAACAACAACGACAAACTCAACCGCCGAGGAAGCAGACAATTAATAAAAATAAACACATCAAATATCCCAATAGAACCATACCGCTCAATCCGCATAGGATACATCAACGCAAGATCAGCAGTAAGCAACTCTGTAGATATACAAGAATGGATCACCATAGAGAAACTAGACATTCTATTCATCACTGAAACATGGTTCCACGGCCCAACTGACCCCGTCATCATTGAGACATGCCCACCAGAATACAAAATTTCCCACTGGACAAGAAAGGGAAAAAGAGGCGGTGGAATAGCCATAATTTACAAATCCGAGTTCATCATCACAACCGCTGGCGAATCCACCTCACCACAACTCGAAATCGCCTCGACAAGAATCACTCATCCGAACCTACAAGGACACCTCAGCACAATCTTATTCTACAGACCACCAGGAAAATGGAAAGACTCCCACACGCAACTCACGGACTTCATCTCTAACATATGTGTCTCCGCCTCAAACATCCTCATAATAGGAGATATCAACCTTCACCTCGAAGACGACACCTCAACAGGCACACAAGAATGCAAAGAATTTTTAAAACTCTGGGATTTACATGCACCTAATACTCAACCAACACACGAAAAGGGACATACACTAGACATCATTACACACAAATTCGACTCAGACTCAAATCTCCTACTTACAGACACAGGATGGACACCCACACCATGGACAGACCACCATAAAGCACATGTCTCCCTCCTCTGGCGAAAAATACACAGAAACGCAATTAACAAACATGAACGAACAACATACACCACGAGAGGAAAAATAGACCCCACAACATTCTGGCAACAAGTCTACCAAAATGAATGGCCAACAAATACAGACACCATACAATTCCTCCAAGAATGGGATAACATATGTAAGACAACATTAGACACAATTGCCCCTATCCAAACCAGAACATCACATAGGAAAAAATCAAATCCATGGTTCACCGAAGAGCTGAAAAAACTCAAAACACAAGTCGGAAAGCTAGAACGCGCATGGAACAAAAAAAAAGATGAACACACACTGAATGCCTGGAAATCACTTCGGAGGAAATACAAATACACTATAAAACAGACTAAAAGACTACACTATAAAACAATGATTGGACCAAACTACAAAGACACGCACAAACTCTTCAACCTTGTAAACAAGTTGCTAGACAGCACACCAGTTACAAACAACAGTAAAGAGATACCAGGGGTCGACGACCTCGCAAAATACTTCATGGAGAAAATTATACAACTACGACTTAAAATACCCACTAGCCCTATTGAATACGCCACACTCCTAAATTGTCTAGACCCAGAAGACGGAATATACCCAGCAGACAGGATCTGGACCGAATTCGAATTACTGTCAGAAGACCTCATCTCTAAAACGCTCAAAAGATTCGCCAAATCCCAATGCAAACTAGACATCTGCCCAAGCAACCTCATGAAATCAGCTCCTCAACAATTCATAATAGACTTAACGAACCACCTGAATTTCATGCTGCAAAACGGACTTTTCCCAAAGGAAAAAGGAAATATTTTACACCCCAATACCCAAAGACACAAAGAAAAACGCAAGCGAAATAACTAACTACAGACCAGTTGCATCTATACCACTAATAACCAAAATAACAGAAGGAATGGTAACCAAACAATTCACAAGTTATCTTGATAAGTTCTCAATACTGCATGACGCCCAATCAGGATTCCGATCGAATCACAGCACAGAAACAGTATTAACTACCCTACTGACCAAATTTAAGCAAATGATCGCATCCGGCACCAATATACTCCTCCTACAATTTGACATGTCAAGTGCCTTTGATATGGTCAACCACGGAATCCTATTACACATACTTGAATATTTTGGCATCGGAGGCAATGTCCTAAATTGGTTCAAGGGGTTCTTAACCTTACGCTCATACCAAGTCACATCAAATTCAATCACATCTGCCGCATGGACACCTGAGTGCAGAGTACCGCAGGGATCCCCCCTCTCGCCAACAATTTTCAACCTACTGATGACCCCCACTGGCAAAACTTCTATCAAACCATAACCTTAACCCTTACATATATGCCGATGATGTAACAATATATATTCCTTTTAAACAAGACATCAATGAAATCTCCAACGAAATCAACCAAAGTCTACACATCATGAACACCTGGGCAGATGCATTCCGACTAAAACTGAACGCAGAAAAAACTCAATGCCTCATACTAACCTCCCAATACAACACGACCAAATTTACCGCTATCAACACACCTAAACTAAACCTGCCAATATCAGAAAATTTAAAAATCCTTGGAGTCACAATTGACCGACACCTAACACTTGAGACTCACGCGAACAACACAACAAAAAAGATGTTCTACTCCATGTGGAAACTGAAAAGAATAAAACCATTCTTTCCAAGGTCTGTCTTCCGCAACCTAGTACAATCACTCGTACTCAGTCATCTGGATTACTGCAACTCACTATACGCAGGCTGCAAAGAACAAATATTGAGAAAACTTCAAACAGCCCAGAACACAGCAGCCAGACTCATCTTCGGAAAACCAAAATACAAAAGTGCAATACCCTTACGTGAGAAACTACACTGGCTCCCACTCAAGGAATGTATCACCTTTAAAGTATGCACGTTAGTTCACAAAATCATTCACAGTGAAGCCCCTGCATACATGTCTGACTTAATAGACCTGCCACCCAGAAACGCCAAAGGATCATCCCGAACTTTCCTCAACCTCCACTTCCCTAAGTGCAAAGGCACAAAGTACTACATGCATCAACCTTCTCCTACATGAGCACGCAACTCTGGAATACACTACCACACAACCTGAAAACGATCTATGAACTAACCGACTTCCGTAAACGATTGAAGACCTATCTCTTTGAAAAAACTTACTGCAAGGATCAAAACACATGAATTCCATGCACACCAACAAAATCAAGATAATCAAGACATTCTCTTCTAAACTCTCTTTCCCCATATTCTCTCCCACTCAAAAATCTACCCACAGATAAAATTGCAATACCCTAAAGCTCTCTTGCTATTATTCGATCACCCTATCATTCCCCCTATGTCACATCCCATAGTTTCTACGCCCCAAAGATGATAGACTTGACCTTGTGTTCCATAACTCTTCACAGTGTAACCCATAATCGCAATGTAACAAACTGTATTTCCATAATTCATAATGTATTGTAAGGCACACTGAGCCTGCAAATAGGTGGGAAAATGTGGGATACAAATGTAATAAATAAATAAATAAATACTATTTATGCTTCATGTTTGTTGCTTTCTGGTGAGAAAGAGTTCATGAACAGTATCTGCTATCCCAGCCCCACTGGCTGTCCTTGGAAGGCTGTTTAGCCTTGTTCTGCACAGAGTTGTAGGTGGAAAACTTGCACTGAGAACCTCCAAAATAATTGTGTTAATATACAGGAAGTATTCTGCAAAGAGGGAAGCCAGTAGCTGTAGCTGTCAAAATGAGAACTCTTGTGGTGACCAGGAGAGGAAGCATTTTTTTGCCTTTGAGTCAAACTTTGTTTTTTTTCTCTTTGTTTTATCTTTTTTGTTATCCATGCGGTTAGATTGCTCTTCTGGCAAATGAAACCATTTTTTGTGACCCTGTGTCAGGTATAGCATAATACAGCTTTTTGGACATTGTAGCATTAAATACAGAGCTAGTTCTTGTTCCACCTCAGAGAGCAGACTAGAAGGCCTGGATGAATGATAGTATCTTGGGATGTTGTAAACAAAAGCATCAAGATTTAGTGGTTAGAGCTTCACAGGCTTCTGAAATAAGTTTCCTGGAACTTCAGATAAGATAAGAGTTACCTACAGCTACCAGGATGGATGATATGGGAACTAATTCTCAAAGTGAAATGCTCCAGGGGAGACGGAATCAAGCCATAAGGTCATGGAACATCATCTGTTCCAGGATCAAGTAGACCCAGCTTACAAAAGAACGCCTTATTTCTGGGCAAAGACTAAAAAGTAGAGCAACTTTCACTAAGTATGCAGATGATGAACTATCTTCATCAGTACCAAGGTTTCTTGGAAATACTGATACTTCCTTGAAGAAAAATACACTAGATCCTATGGACCAGTAGCTAAGTAGTAAGAGCATGGTAAACGTTGGTCATGCAGTACTTTCCATGTGAAAGTGACAGGTTCTGCATACTTGGAGAGAGAAAGAATGTATCTTCTTGGAGAAAACCAGTGCTTCATAACCCTTGGAGCAGGAATATGCCAATTAAACATTTGTGGGAAAAATCCAAAATATTTTCTGTTATCAGAGCAAGAAATTCAATTAGACAGTCCTGACAAAAATAAAGAACACTCTGTCAGGTCAGTAGCTCAATGCAATACTAACACACAGCTACAAATTCCCGCAAGATTCAAAGAAATCTGTGCTGGTAGTCTGTGCTGGTACACTGTAATAAAACAGATCAGATATTTATAGATAAGCAAAATAATACAGTTTTCCATAAGGGAGAGGCATTTTCTACTCCTTTAGTAGCAAAAGCCAATTCAGAACAGCAGCAGAATTTCACAAGCACGGGTTTGTTTATTTCACTAGCAAAATATCACTCACATAAGTATATAAATATTGCCATACTGGTGTCAGGTTTTCCAGGCAGGAACTAGGTTTGTGAGCCCTTGGGCCACTGCCGAGGAGTGGCAGCGGCAGGCAAAACCACCCCACACAGGGATAAGACAGAACTCTGACAGGGACGGCTAGTCTTCACCTGCACTTGACCACCGTTCCTCAGGAGTTGAGCCCCTGGGTGCAGGTGGCTGGCAGGAACTGGATACCCACTAGGAAGGAAATGGACAGGTCAAAAAGGGTCAGGAACTGAAAGCTGTAGAGCAGCCACTAAAACAGGGTACAAATACTGACAGACAAGAGACAAGACTGAAAGCTGCAAAGCAGCCACTAAAACAGGGAACAAATACTGACAGACAAGAGACAAGACTGAAAGCTGCAGAGCAGCCACTAAAACAGGGAACAAATACTGACAGACAAGAGGCAAGACTGAAAGCTGCAGAGCAGCCACTAAACAAGAAACACAGACAACCAAGAACTAGACAGAGAAATGCAAACAAAAACCAAGACTGGGAAACAAGCAATACAGTACAAGATAAATTACACAAAGACTATATTATTTTTTTATTTTTTTTGTTACATTTGTACCCCGCGCTTTCCCACTCATGGCAGGCTCAATGCGGCTTACATGGAGCAATGGAGGGTTAAGTGACTTGCCTAGAGTCACAAGAAGCTGCCTGTGCCTGAAGTGGGAATCGAACTCAGTTCCTCAGTTCCCCAGGACCAAAGTCCACCACTCTAACCACTAGGCTACTCCTCCACTAGAAACAGGCAAGAATCTCAGACAATAAATTGGGCTAGGCAGAAGTGCACAGTGCACAGGGACCTTAGGCAATGCAAAGGCAAACACAGAAGTTTCCAAATGGCTAATAAGCCCAGCAGCAACTGAGACTCAGCTGCAGTAATCACAAGGCAGCTACGGGTGCTGTGCAGGCACCAACAAGAAAGACAAGTCTGACAGCCTGAAAGATCCGGACCAGACTGAGCTGAAGCCTGGAACAGGTAGGGACAGCAAGACAGTCCATGGCAGCCACCGGTTCTGGCCACCAGAGGGCGACAGGAGCACAAACCAAGACACAGGCAGAAAGCATACTGAAGCACAGAGGGGTTTAAGACACACAGGTGCAGTGTAGTGGAGAAATCAGAGCCATGCTGGAAGCAGCCAGCACACAGAGACAGAGCTAACTCAGAAAGACCAAACAGAAGCCAGCTTAGAAGCTGACCGCCAGAAATAAGGTAAGCCTGAGAGGGGTCACGACCACAGACATGGCAGTATCTCCCCCTCAAGGCTCCCGTGTTCCTACGGGAGCGTTCAGATTTCCATGGATAACAATGGTGAAACCTACAGAGGGGCTTCAAGACAGGACCATGGTTAGCTGGACTGGAACTTGGACTGGCATCCGCATCTGGGCCGGACCTGGAACTCGGCTTGGACTCTGCATCTTGGCTGGAGTTGAAACTCAGCTTAAACTTAGCATCTTGGCAGGAACTGGAACTCGGCTGGGACTCAGCATCTTGGTCGGAACTGGAACTCGGCTGGGACTCAGCATCTTGGCCGGAGCTGGAACTCGGCTGGGACAGCATCTTGACCGGAGCTGGAACTCGGCTGGGACTCAGCATCTTGACCGGAACTGGAACTCGGCTTGGACTCAGCATCTTGGCCGGAACTGGGACTCAGAGTAGACTCAGCATCTAGGCTGGAACTGAAACAGCGTAGACTCAGCATCTTGGCTGGAACGGGAACTCGGAGTAGACTCCTCATCTTGGCTGGAATTGCAACTCGATCCGGACTCAGCATATTGGCTGGAACTCAAACTCGGAGTGGACTCAGCATCATCTTGGTTGGAACTCAAACTCGGAGTGGACTCAGCATCTTCTTGGCTGGAACTCAAACTCGGAGTGGACTCAGTATTATCTTGGCTGGAACTGGAACTCGGCTTGGACTCAGCAGGTTGGCTGAAACTGGAACTCGGCAGACTCAGAGGCTTGGCTAGCAGTGTCACTCAGACTGGAATCGGAGGCTTGGTCGAAGCGCCCGTCGGACTGGAATCGGAGGCTCGGTTAGAAGCTTCCCTTGGACTGGACTCTGAGGCTTGAGTGGGAGCACCACTTGAACTGGGATGGGAGACTCGATTTCGAAGCGCCACTTGGACAGGACTCAGAGCTTGGCTGGAGCTGGACCTCGGCTTGGACTCAGCAGCTTGGCTGGAGCTGGAACTCGGCTTGGCCTCAGCAGCTTGGCTGGAGCAGGGACTCGGCTTGGACTCAGCAGCTTGGCTGGAGCTGGAAGTCGGCTTGGCCTCAGCAGCTTGGCTGGAGCAGGGACTCGGCTTGGACTCAGCAGCTTGGCTGGAGCTGCCCCTCAGGCTGGACTGCCAGTAAGCCTGGAGCTTGGGATTCTCAAGACGCTTTCTTTCAATGGCAGCCTCCAGAGTATCCCGCAGGGCTGGATAGGAGACAAGTAGGCGGCAGTATTCGCAGAGCGGGGTCAAAAGGTCAATAGCAGAAACTAGGTTTTCCGCAATCATAAGCTCCCGGACACGATTTCTCTCTGCTGCCGCTTCAGGAAGCTTCTTCAAGGCTGGATCAAACAAAAGCATTCCATGATACTTAATAAGTGATATGAAAGGATCAAAAACCATAAATAAACTGGAACCAAACTTCACCCGAGAAACAGGAGCTACACCCGGGCGGTGACCCGGATTGCCAACAGGCGAAAAAATCCTAGGCTGGCAGGCCAGCGGGTAGGGTGATCTTGCCGAGCTCAGGGCCTTTGCATTCTGTCAGGTTTTCCAGGCAGCAACTAGGTTTGTGAGCCCTTGGGCCACTGCCGAGGAGCGGCAGCGGCAGGCAAAACCACCCCACACGGGGATAAGACATAACTCTGACAGGGACGGCTAGTCTTCACTTGCACTTGACCACCGTTCCTCAGGAGTTGAGCCCCCGGGTGCAGGTGGCTGGCAGGACTTACCGGACAGGGCAGGAACTGGATACCCACTACACAGGAAATGGACAGGCCAAAAACGGTCAGGAACTGAAAGCTGCAGAGCAGCTACTAAAACAGGATACAAATACTGACAGACAAGAGACAAGACTGAAAGCTGCAGAGCAGCCACTAAAACAGGGAACAAATACTGACAGACAAGAGACAAGACTGAAAGCTGCAGAGCAGCCACTAAACAAGAAACACAGACAACCAACAACTAGACAGAGAAATACAAACAAGAAACAAGACTGGGAACAAGCAATACAGTACAAGATAAATTACACAAAGACTATACTAGAAACAGGCAAGAATCTCAGACAATAAACTGGGCTAGGCAGAAGTGCACAGCGCACAGCAACATACCAGGAACCTTAGGCGATGCAAAGGCAAACACAGAAGTTTCCAAATGGCTAATAAGCCCAGCAGCAGCTGAGACTCACTGCAGTAATCACAAGGCAGCTACGGGTGCTGTGCAGGCACCAACAAGAAAGACATGTCTGGCAGCCTGAAAGATCCGGACCAGACTGAGCTGAAGCCTGGAACAGGTAGGGACAGCAAGACAGTCCATGGCAGCCACCGGTTCTGGCCACCAGAGGGCGACGGGAGCACAAACCAAGACACAGGCAGAAAGCATACTGAAGCACAGAGAGGTTTAACACACACAGGTACAGTGTAGTGGAGAAATCAGAGCCATGCTGGAAGCAGCCAGCACACAGAGACAGAGCTAACTCAGAAAGACCAGACAGAAGCCAGCTTAGAAGCTGACCGCCAGAAATAAGGTAAGCCTGAGAGGGGTCACAACCACAGACGTGACAACTGGGAAAGACCAAAGGTCCATCAAGCCCAGCATCCTGTTTCCAATAGTAGCCAATCCAGATCACAAATACCTGGCAAGATCCCCAAAAAGTTCAAAACATTTTATACTGCTTATCCCAGAAATAGTGGATTTTCCCCAAGTCCATTTAATAACGGTCTATGGACTTTTCCTTTAGGAAGCCATCCAAACCTTTTTTAAACTCCGCTAAGCTAACTGCCTTTACCACATTCTCTGGCAACGAATTTCAGAGTTTAATTACACATTGAGTGAAGAAAAATTTTCTCCGATTCGTTTTAAATTTACTACATTGTAGCTTCATCGCATGCCCCCTAGTCCTAGTATTTTTGGAAAGCATGAACAGACACTTCACATCTACCCATTCAACTCCACTCATTATTTTATAGACCTCTTTCATATCTCCCCTGAGCTGCCTTTTCTCCAAGCTGAAGAGCCTTAGCCGCTTTAGCCTTTCTTCATAGGGAAGTCATCCCATCCCCTTTATCATTTTCATTGCCCTTCTCTGCACCTTTTCTAATTCCACTATATCTTTTTTGAGATGCGGCGACCAGAATTGAACACAATATTTGAGGTGCGGTTGCACCATGGAGCGATACAAAGGATTATAACATCCTCATTTTTGTTTTCCATCCCTTTCTTAATAATGCCTAACATTCTATTTGCTTTCTTAGCCACAGCAGCACACTGAGCAGAAGGTTTCAATGTATCATCAACTACGACACCTAGATCCCTTTCTTGGTCCGTGACTCCTAACGTGGAACCTTGCATGACGTACCTATAATTCGGGTTCCTCTTTCCCACATGCATCACTTTGCACTTGCTCACATTAAACGGCATCTGCCATTTAGACTCCCAGTCTCGTTAGGCCCTCTTGTAAATTTTCACAATCCTCCCGCAATTTAACCACTTTGAATAACTTTGTGTCATCAGCAAATTTAATTACCTCACTAGTTACTCCCATCTCTAGGTCATTTATAAATATGTTAAAAAGCAGCGGTCCCAGCACAGACCCCTGGGGAACCCCAATAACTACCCTTCTCCATTGAGAATACTGACCATTTAACCCTACTCTCTGTTTTCTATCTTTTAACCAGTTTTTAATCCACAATAGAACACTACCTCCTATCCCATGACTCTCCAATTTCCTCTGGAGTCTTTCATGAGGTACTTTGTCAAACGCCTTCAGAAAATCCAGATACACAATATCAACCGGCTCACCTTTATCCACTGTTTGTTCACCCCTTCAAAGAAATGTAGTAGATTGGTGAGGCAAGATTTCCCTTCACTAAATCCATGTTGACTTTGTCTCATTAATCCATGCTTTTGAATATGCTCTGTAATTTTGTTCTTAATAATAGTCTCTACCATTTTGCCCGGCACCGACGTCAGACTCACCGGTCTATAATTTCCCAGATCTCCTCTGAAACGTTTTTTAAAAATCGGCGTTACATTGGTCACCCTCCAGTCTTCTGGTGCCACACTTGATTTTAAGGATAAATTACATATTTATTTTTATTTATTTATTGCATTTGTATCCCACATTTTCCCACCTATTTGCGGGTTCAGTGTGGCTTACAATACATTGTGAATGATGGAAATACAATTTGTTACAACTCGGTTATGGATTACATTACTACTACTTACATTGTGAGGAGTTATGCGAAGACTAAGTCAAAATATCGTTAATGGAATAGAACAATGGAAAAGAACAATGGAACAATGGAAAGAAACAACGGGAAACTGATAGGGCAGCAAAACAATAGGAGAACATTCGGTATAACATTTGTCTGTGAGTAAAGGTATAAATGTGGTAAAATTACGGGGGATGGGAATTCAGAAGAGAATGTATTGATGCATTACTAACAGTGTGTGTGGACTTCATGTGTTTTGATCCTTTCAATAAATTTCATCAAAGAGATGAGTCTTCAATAATTTGCGGAAGTTGGTTAGTTCGTAGATCGTTTTCCGGTTGCGTGGTAGTGTATTCCAGAGTTGCGTGCTCATATAAGAAAAGGTTGATGCGTGCAGCGTTTAGTATTTTATGCCTTTGCAATTGGGGAAGTGGAGGTTGAGGAAAGTTCGGGATGATCTTTTAGCGTTTCTGGGTGGTAGGTCTATTAAGTCAGACATGAGGGCTGGGGCTTCACCGTGAATGATTTTGTGGACTAATGTGCATACTTTAAAAGTAATGCTTTCCTTGAGTGGGAGCCAGTGTAGCTTCTCTCGTAAGGGTTTTGCACTTTCGTATTTTGGTTTTCCGAAGATGAGTCTGGCTGCTGTGTTCTGGGCTGTTTGAAGTTTCCTCAGTATTTGCTCTTTACAACCTGCGTATAGTGAGTTGCAGTAATCCAGATGGCTGAGTACGAGGGATTGCACTAGGCTGCGAAAGACAGATCTTGGGAAGAATGGTCTTATTCTTTTCAGTTTCCACATGCAGTAGAACATCTTTTTGGTTGTGTTGTTTGCATGAGTTTCAAGTGTTAGGTGGCGGTCAATAGTGACTCCAAGGATTTTTAAAGTTTCTGAGATTGGAAGGTTTAGTTTTGGTGTGTTTATAGCGGTAAATTCATTTGTGTTGTATTGGGAGGTGAGTATCAGGCATTGAGTTTTTTCTGCGTTTAGTTTCAATCGAAATGCATCTGCCCAGGTGTTCATGATGTGTAGACTTTGGTTGATTTCATTGATGATTTCTTTAATGTCTTGTTTAAAAGGGATGTATATTGTTACATCATCGGCGTATATATATGGGTTAAGGTTATGGTTTGATAGAAGTTTTGCCAAGGGGATCATCATTAGGTTGAAAATCATCCCTGGGTCAGATGATCCAGAACATGGGGAACAGCTTGCTGCTACAAAGATTTCTGCCTCCATCAGAACTGTATAAAGAGCTGGGCTTTCCATCTGACCTGGGCTGCCATTATTCAGGTTTTATACCAACCACCCACTTTGCTCTGTTCTGCTCTTCAAGCTCTTTTTTAAGTTCTATCAGTACTCCGGGATGAATACCATCCGGTCCAGGAGATTTGCTACTCTTCAGTTTGTAGAACTGCCCCATTACATCCTCATGGTTTACAGAGAATTCATTAAGTTTCTCCGACTTCTCAGCTTCGAATACCATTTCCGGCACCGGTATCGCTCCCAAATCTTCATTTAATTCATTTAATCTCTCCGCTACGGCTTTGTCTTCCCTGATCGCCCCTTTTACTCCTCGGTCATCTAGCAGTCCAACTGATTCTTTTGCCAGCTTCCTGCTTTTAATATACCTAAAAAAAAGTTTTTACTATGTGTTTTTGCCTCCAACGCAATCTTTTTTCGAAGTCCCTCTTTGCCTTCCTTATCAGCACTTTGCATTTGACTTGACATTCCTTATGCCGTTTCTTATTTTTTTTTTTTCAGTCGGTTCCTTCTTCCATTTTCTGAAGGATTTTCTTTTAGCTCTAATAGCTTCCTTCACCTCATTTTTTAACCACGCCGGCTGTCGTTTGGTCTTCCGTCCTCCTTTTTAGATACGAGGAATATATTTGGCCTTGGCTTCTAGGATGGTGTTTTTGAACAGCATACATGCCTGATGTAAATTTTTGACCCTCGCAGTCTCTCCTCTAAGTTTTCTTTTCAACGTTCTTCTCATTTTATCATAGTCTCCTTTTTTAAAGTTAAACGCTAACATATTTGATTTCCTATGTATACTTACTTCAAAGCTAATATCAAATCCGATCATATTATGATCACTGTTATCAAGCGGCCCCAGCATCATTACCTCCTGCACCAGATCATGCGCTCCACTAAGGACTAGGTCTAGAATTTTTCCTTCACTTGTTGGCTCCTGTACCAGCTGCTCCATAAAGCTGTCCTGTCATATGTGGGGTTAACACAGATTCTCCGAAGACAAGCAGGCTGCTTGTTCTTACGACTGGGTGACATCCGCGGCAGTCCCCACCAACCGGAAGAAGCTTCTCGGGCGGTCCGCACGCAGGGCACGCCCACCGCGCATGCGCGGCCGTCTTCCCGCCCGTGCGCGACCGTTCCCGCCAGTCTTGTTTTTTCCGCACTGGAGAGAGTTGTGCGTCGCCGCTCTCTCTTGTCAGCCCCGAAAAACCGTTGCGTTTTCGCGAATTTCTCATTTTTTGTTGTTTGTTTCTGGTTCCCGCGCGTACCGGACCCCTTTTTCCTTTTCTTGTAAAAAAAAAAAGAAAAGAGTGAACGCGCTTGGTTTTCCCTCGTTTTCTAGCGGGGGCGTCGAGTTGCGGCCTTGTGGCCGCGTGGTCGCTTTATTTTTTGAGGTGTGATTTACCGCCACCATCGACGACTTTAATTTCGCCGATGCGATTTTTCCGTCGATGTCCTCGAAGGTCCCGAGTGGATTTAAGAAGTGTGGTCGGTGCGGCCGGCCTATCTCGCAGACCGACACCCACGCTTGGTGCCTCCAGTGCCTCGGGCCGGAGCACAATATCAAGTCGTGCTCTTTGTGTCTTGGTCTCCGGAAACGGACTCAGGTTGCGAGGCAAGTTCTACGGGACCGTCTTTTTGGAACTTGCGCTGGCCCCTCGACGTCGACCTCGATGGCATCGGTATCGACGGCCGGTTCTTCGGTACCGGTATCGATGTCCGCGAAATCGGCACCGATGGCATCGACCCCAGGAGCACAGGTCCCGTCGGCCCGCCGGTCCCTCCGGTGAGGGTAGGGTGAAAGGCTGCGTGGGCAATCGGCCCCGGTCACTCCCTCTGCCCATGGCCCGCGGGACCGAACCCTGTCTGACCCGGTTCCTCGAGACCGAGGGGGATCGACCTCCTCCTCCTCCATTCCACCTGGCACCGATGACGGGCACCGCAAAAAATCAAAGAAGCACCGTCATCGGTCGCCTTCGATGCATCCGGCTATCGGTGCCGGCGAGGAGTCGACGCCGAAGCGTCCGCGTCGAGAGGACAGATCCCCTTCGGTAGTGGAGGTACCGACGCGTCAGGGTCCCAGCACTTCGGTGCAGTCTCCTGGACCCGAGCAGCTTCCCGGCACCGACACCTCTACCGGCCCCCCCCGTCTTTCCCGACAGCGGGCCTGGACGAGTGCCTCCGAGCCATCCTTCCGGGGATCCTGGAAGGGCTGATGCGCCAGGCTGTGCTGGCGCCGGGGGTGCTTGCGCCCTCGGCGCCGTTGACTGTGGCGCCGGCGAGCTCTAGCCCGGTGCCGAGGCCTTCGACACCGCCGCCGCTTGCGGCGCCGGTCTCGACTGCCACGCAGGTGGAGTCCCCATCGACGTCGATGGAGGGAGCTTCGTCCCCGCCGGCGCGGGAGTCCACCGCTCGACGACACCGAGGCCTCGGTGCCTCGACGTCGAGCCGGGCCCGGTTAAGGACTCAGCTACATGAGCTTATGTCCGATACCGAGGAAGAGGCCTCGTGGGGGGAAGAGGAGGACCCCAGATATTTCTCCTCAGAGGAGTCTGCGGGCCTTCCCTCTGACCCCACGCCTTCACCAGAGAGGAAGCTCTCGCCTCCTGAGAGCCTCTCCTTTGCCTCCTTTGTAAGGGACATGTCCATTTGCATTCCCTTCCCCATGGTCTCTGTGGATGAGCCGAGGGCTGAGATGCTCGAGGTTCTCGACTATCCATCACCACCTAGAGAGTCCTCCACGGTGCCGTTGCACAATGTCCTCAAAGAGACACTGCTTCGGAACTGGATGAGACCATTATCTAATCCCACCATTCCCAAGAAAGCAGAGTCCCAGTACAGAATCCACTCGGACCCAGAGTTAATGCGGCCCCAATTGCCCCATGACTCGGCGGTCGTGGATTCTGCTCTCAAGAGGGCACGGAGTTCGAGGGATACCGCCTCGACGCCCACGGGGCGGGAGTCTCGCACTCTGGACTCGTTTGGGAGGAAGACCTACCAATCTTCCATGCTCGTGACCCGCATCCAATCTTACCAGCTCTACACGAGCATCCACATGTGGAACACTGTGAAGCAATTGGCGGACCTGGTTGATAAGCTCCCGCCGGAGCAGTCCAGGCCTTATCAGGAGGTGGTCAGGCAGCTGAAGGCGTGCAGAAAGTTCCTGTCCAGAGGTATCTATGACACCTGTGACGTGGCATCTCGTGCTGCAGCCCAAGGTATAGTGATGCGCAGGCTCTCATGGCTGCGTGCCTCTGACCTGGACAACCGCACCCAGCAGAGACTGGCCGACGTCCCTTGCCGGGGGGATAATATTTTTGGCGAGAAGGTCGAGCAGCTGGTGGACCAACTGCATCAGCGGGAAACCGCCCTCGACAAGCTCTCCCACCGGGCGCCTTCAGCATCCACCTCAGCAGGTGGACGTTTTTCCCGGGCCCGGCAGGCTGCGCCCTATTCTTTTGCCAAGCGTAGGTACACCCAGCCGGCCCGAAGGCCTCGACAGGCACAGGGACAGCCCCAGCGCGCTCGTTCTCGTCAACAGCGTGCGCCTAAGCAGCCCCCTGCGCCTCCACAGCAAAAGCCGGGGACGGGCTTTTGACTGGATCCACGGGAACATAGCCGCCCTCAAAGTGTCCGTGCCGGACAATCTGCCGGTCGGAGGGAGATTAAAATTTTTTCACCAAAGGTGGCCTCTCATAACCTCCGACCAGTGGGTTCTCCAAATAGTGCGGTGCGGATACGCCCTAAATTTGGCCTCCCTTCCACCAAATTGTCCTCCGGGAGCTCAATCCTTCAGCTCCCATCACAAGCAGGTACTTGCAGAGGAACTCTCCGCCCTTCTCAGCGCCAATGCGGTCGAGCCCGTACCACCCGGGCAGGAAGGGCAGGGATTCTATTCCAGGTACTTCCTTGTGGAAAAGAAAACAGGGGGGATGTGTCCCATCCTAGACCTGAGAGGCCTGAACAAATTCCTGGTCAAAGAAAAGTTCAGGATGCTTCCTTGGCACCCTTCTGCCAATGATTCAGAAAAACGATTGGCTATGTTCCCTGGATTAAAAGGACCCATACACTCACATCCCGATACTGCCAGCTCACAGACAGTATCTCAGATTCCGCCTGGGCGCACGGCACTTTCAGTATTGTGTGCTGCCCTTTGGGCTCGCCTCTGCCCCACGAGTGTTTACAAAGTGCCTCGTGGTGGTAGCGGCGTATCTACGCAAGCTGGGAGTGCACGTGTTCCCATATCTCGACGATTGGCTGGTCAAGAACACCTCCGAGGCGGGAGCCCTCCGGTCTATGCAGTGCACTATTCAACTTCTGGAGCTCCTGGGGTTTGTGATAAATTACCCAAAGTCCCATCTCCAGCCAACACAGTCTCTGGAATTCATAGGAGCTCTGCTGAATACCCAGACGGCTCGGGCCTTCCTTCCCGAAGCGAGGGCCAACAACCTCCTGTCCCTGGCTTCGCAGACCAGAGCGTCTCAGCAGGTCACAGCTCGGCAGATGTTGAGACTTCTGGGTCATATGGCCTCCACAGTCCATGTGACTCCCATGGCTCATCTTCACATGAGATCTGCTCAATGGACCCTAGCTTCCCAGTGGTTCCAAGCCACCGGGAATCTAGAGGATGTCATCCGCCTCTCCACCAGTTGCTGCACTTCACTGCTCTGGTGGACCATTCGGACCAATTTGACCCTGGGACGTCCATTCCAAATTCCACAGCCCACGAAAGTGCTGACGACGGATGCATCTCGCCTGGGGTGGGGAGCTCATGTGGATGGGCTCCACACCCAGGGTCTGTGGTCCCTCCAGGAAAAGGATCTGCAGATCAACCTCCTGGAGCTCTGAGCGATCTGGAACGCACTGAAGGCTTTCAGAGATCGGCTGTCCTGCCAAATTATCCAAATTCGGACAGACAATCAGGTTGCAATGTATTACACCAACAAGCAGGGGGGCACCGGATCTCGCCCCCTGTGTCAGGAAGCCGTCGGGATGTGGCGTTGGGCCTGCCAGTTCGGCATGCTTCTCCAAGCCACATACCTGGCAGGCGTAAACAACAGTCTGGCCGACAGACTGAGCAGAGTCATGCAACCGCACGAGTGGTCGCTCCATTCCAGAGTGGTACGCAAGATCTTCCGAGAGTGGGGCACCCCCTCGGTGGACCTTTCGCCTCTCAGACCAACCACAAGCTGCCTCTGTTCTGTTCCAGACTTCAGGCACACGGCAGGCTAGCGTCGGATGCTTTTCTCCTTCATTGGGGGACCGGCCTCCTGTATGCTTATCCTCCCATACCTTTGGTGGGGAAGACCTTACTGAAGCTCAAGCAAGACCGCGGCACCATGATTCTGATAGCGCCCTTTTGGCCCCGTCAGATCTGGTTCCCTCTTCTTCTGGAGTTATCCTCCAAAGAACCATGGAGATTGTAGTGTTTCCGACTCATTTCGCAGAACGACGGAGCGTTGCTGCGCCCCAACCTTCAGTCCCTGGCTCTCACGGCCTGGATGTTGAGGCGTAGACTTCACTGCGTTGGGTCTGTCTGAGGTGTCTCCCGTGTCTTGCTTGCATCTAGGAAGGATTCCACTAAAAAGAGTTACTTTTTCAAGTGGAGGAGGTTTGTCGTTTGGTGTGAGAGCAAGGCCCTAGAACCTCGTTCTTGCCCTGCACAGAACCTGCTTGAATACCTTCTGCACCTTATCAGAGTCTGGCCTCAAGACCAACTCAGTAAGGAATCACCTTAGTGCGATTAGTGCTTACCATTATCGTGTGGAAGGTAAAGCCATCTCTGGAGAGCCTTTAGTCGTTCGATTCATGAGAGACTTGCTTTTGTCAAAGCCCCCTATCAAGCCTCCTGCAGTGTCATGGGATCTCAATGTCGTCCTCACCCAGCTGATGAAACCTCCTTTTGAGCCACTGAATACCTGCCATCTGAAGTACTTGACCTGGAAGGTCATTTCTTGGTGGCAGTTACTTCAGCTCGTAGGGTCAGTGAGCTTCAGCCCTGGTAGCTCATGCTCCATATACCAAATTTCATCACAACAGAGTAGTGCTTCCGCACCCACCCAAAGTTCCTGCCGAAGGTGGTGTCGGAGTTCCTCTTAACCAGTCAATTGTCTTGCAACATTCTTCCCCAGGCCGCATACCCGCCCTGCTGAACGTCAGTTGCACACATTGGACTGCAAGAGAGCATTGGCCTTCTACTTGGAGCGGACACAGCCCCACAGACAGTCCGCCCAATTGTTTGTTTCTTTCGACCCTAACAGGCTAGGGGTCGCTGTCGGGAAACGCACCATCTCCAATTGGCTAGCAGATTGCATTTCCTTCACTTACGCCCAGGCTGGGGTGGCTCTTGAGGGTCATGTCACGGCTCTAGTGTTAGAGCCATGGCAGCGTCAGTGGCCCACTTGAAGTCAGCCACTATTGAAGAGATCTGCAGGCTTCGACGTGGTCATCTGGTCCACACATTCACATCACATTACTGCCTCCAGCAGGATAACCGACGATACAGTCGGTTCGGGCATGTCGGTGCTGCAGAATCTGTTTGGGGTGTAATCCAACTCCACCCTCCAGGACCCGCATTTATTCTGATGAGGCTGCACTCCTCAGTTAGTTGTTCTTCGTAGGTCAATTTTCTGTTGTATCCTCGCCGTTGCGAGGTTCAATTGACCTGGGTTCTTGTTTGTGCAGCCTGAGAGCTAGGGATACCCCAGTCGTGAGAACAAGCAGCCTGCTTGTCCTCGGAGAAAGTGAATGATACATACCTGTAGCAGGTGTTCTCCGAGGACAGCAGGCTGATTGTTCTCACCTACCCTCCCTCCTCCCCTTTGGAGTTGCGTTTCATCATTTTTGCTTGTCATCAACTGGCGGGAACGGTTCGCAGCACGGGCGGGAAGACGGCCGCGCATGCGCGTGGGCGTGCCCTGTGTGCGGACCGCCCGCGAAGCTTCTTCCGGTTGGTGGGGGCTGCCGCGGACGTCACCCAGTCATGAGAACAATCAGCCTGCTGTCCTCGGAGAACACCTGCTACAGGTATGTATCATTCACTTTACCTAGCCTCCAGTCAGAGGAGGGGCAATTTGGGAACAAAAACTGTTAATATAATTATTCTTAGCACTCTGAAATTCATAACAGCCAATCTTACTTTCCCTTATGGATCCAAGTCCAAAGCCTGGTTATACTGGCAAGCAAGCCTCAGTGGTTAGGAGAATAAAGGCTGTTTATTTACAAGTAGCTAATGAAAACAAAAGTATACAATTATATGAGAATGCAAGGAAACTCAGGGAACTGAAAGACAAATGTGGGACTAGGACAGGGAAAAGGACAGAGTAAATGTACATTAAAACCTAGGATATGCCTCTAATCTGGCCCCATATCTTAACCCATTAGCAATAGCATGGAGCTGTATACAACCTGAATGTAGATGGGGTACCAGATGATCAATAGTAGGCATGCAGGTCCCCGTCTCAGCAGAACAGAGCAAAGTGGGTGGCTGGTATAAAACCTGAATAATGGCAGCCCAGGTCAGATGGAAAGCCCAGCTCTTTATACAGTTCTGATGGAGGCAGAAATCTTTGTAGCAGCAAGCTCTTCCCCATGTTCTGGATCATCTGACCCAGGGATTTATTGCAGAGAGATACAGCATCGGCAAACTGTAGCTCTGGGGTCTCGGCTCCAGATAGTCGAGTCAAATGAATCCTGACTTTGTTTTTGCACAGGCTCCGAACTGGCTGGGTCAGAACAGTCTTGTTTGTTCCAGATGCTGTGAATTGAAAAATCACAATATTGTCCCATTTACGTCATTCTGGAGGGTCAACTTGACCATGAGTCATTGTTTTAATAATACATAAATGTTGTTACAGCTGCCCAGCTATGGTGTTAGCCAAGTTGGCAAGGGAATTCCTGCAGACCTTGGCAAAATCTTGCCGAGTCATGCTGATCTTACACCATGTCTATAGTCTTATCAGGAATATGAAAACTACTACTTGTGAAATACATAAGGTAATCACTGGGTGTCTTAAGTGTGTTCAGGAAATGGTGTGCTGTTGGTGAATAAGCAAAAATAGATTCCCACCAAGACAGTTGTTCCTAACACTCTGAATTGTAGTGCCATATATTAAGAACATAACATAAGAAGTATTTCCATGTAACTTCCTTGAGAGTCCCCCTAGTCTTTGTACTTTTGGAATGAGTAAAAAATTGATTCACTTCTACTCATTTTACACCACTCAGGATTTTGTAGACCTCAATCATATCTCCCCTCATCTATTTCTTTCCCATGCTGAAGAGCCCTAACCTCTTTAGCCTTTCTTCATTTGAGAGGATATAGCCCCTTTATCATTTTGGTCGCTTTTCTTTGAAATAATTCTGCTATATCTTTTTTGAGATATGACAACCAGAACTGAATGCAGTACTCAAGGTGAGGTTGCACCATGGAGCGATACAGAGTCATTATAGTATTTTTGGTCATATTTACCATCCTATCCTAATAATTCCTAGCATCCTGTTTGCTTTTTTGGCTGCCACTGGACACTGAGCAGAGGATTTCAGCGTATTGTCTATAACAACATCTAGATCTTTTTCTTGGATGCAGACCCCCAAGGTGGACCCTTCCATCAGGGCCACTACTGGAGGCTATGCCCAAGGCAGTGAGCTCCAGCAGCCACGAGAAGAGATTAATGCTGCTTATTGGGGTGGAGGAGAGGGAGGGGGAGGTGCTGGATAATGGAAGGGAGTGCAAGAGAGTAAACCCCAGGAAAGAGATAGAATGGATCTGGAGGAAGAGGAGAGGTAAGGAAGAGAAAGGGTAGTATGCTGGATCTGGAGGTGGAAGGGAGGAAGATTATCAATCCTTTAGGGAAGGGGGATGGGATTTGATGTATTGCCTTTCTGTGGTTTGAATCAAAGCAGTTTACATATTATATACAGGTACTACTTTTGTACCTGGGCCAATGGAGGTTTAAGTGACTTGCCCAGAATCACAAGGAGCTGCAGTGGAAAGCTTTGGTGACCTATAAACCCTGTACTCAGTTTCTTTATAACAAGAGTTGTTCTCTGAACCCTCCCTAAATTCTTGCTGAAGGTGGTGTCACTTTTCACATCCTACCTCTCTTCCAAAGCCACATACATAATATAGTAACATAGTAGATGACGGCAGAAAAAGACCTTCACGGTCCATCCAGTCTGCCCAACAAGATAAACTCATATTTGCCACTTTTTGTGTATACCTTACTTTGATTTGTACCTAGAAACCCACGTGAGTAGGCTCTTCAAATTAAGTCACATCAAATTAGGGCTTCTGCAGGGAAAGGGAATGGGACTTGATATACCACCTTTCTATTGTTTTTTGCAACTACATTCAAAGCAATTTGCATAGTAATACAGGTACTTATTTATACTTGGGGCACTGGAAGGTTAAGTGACTTGCCCAAAGTCACAAGGAGCTGCAGTGGGAATCGAACCCAGTTCCCCAGAATCAGAGTCCTCTGCACTAACCACTAGGCTACTCCACTCACAAAGTGGAGCTACAATATTTCTACTAATGCCTGCTTCAGAATATCTGCAAGGCAGTGACATAATCCATACTCCATATCTTGTCATTACTGCCTGGACTAAGTTTCAGTAGCAGACAAGTGCATTTGGTCAAGCTGATCTGGTCAGTCTGTCCCTTTTTTTTTTTTATTTGTACCCCGCGCTTTCCCACTCATGGAAATGCTCACATTCTTTTAGTACAGGCTGCTCTTAAAGTTCAGTGCAAAGAGTTGAGCAACCCTAAGCTTAGGAGTCACCTACTTGTGTCCCCTACTCATTTCTCCGTGTTGATGGAAAAAGCAATGTTGCTTACCTGTAACAGCTGTTTTCCTTAGCAGGACTGATCAGGCACACAATCCCTCCCACCTTTAGGAGAGTTGCATAATGCCTTAAGGTTTTGGGATTAACTGAGGAATTCAGAATGCTGCTGCATACAGAAAGAATCATGCATGCTCAGAACTTTGAACTTCACTTCTGAGCTGTAGGAAAGCAGTACCATCCCTGTGCCATCAGATGACATTCCCCACTTGTGTGCATAATCAGTTTTGCTGTCTACAGAAAACATCTGTTACAGCTGAAAAAACATTGCTCTAATTGTAAATTAATGGTACTGACATGGTATAATTTCCTTTGTGTTTTCTACAATACTAGTAAAAAAGGCCCGTTTCTGACACAAATGAAACGGGCGCTAGCAAAGTTTTCCTCGGAGTGTGTATGTTTGGGAGAGTGTATGTGAGAGTGACTGTTTGAGAGTCAGAGTGAAAGTGTGAGTCCAATCCATGCTCCTCTGTCACCTGGCCCCTCCATTTTTCCCTATCCAGCATTTCCCCTCTCTGCCTGAGGCCTGCCCTGCAATCCATATCCATCCATGCCATCTGTCCCCTCCATTCATCCCTATCCAGCAATTCCCCTCTCCCTGAGTCTGCCCTTCCAATCCATGCCCATCCATGCTCCTCTGTCACCTGGCCCCTCCATTTTCCCTATCCAGCATTTCCCCTCTCTGCCTGAGGCCTGCCCTGCAATCCATATCCATCCATGCCCATCTGTCCCCTCCATTCATCCCTATCCAGCAATTCCCCTCTCCATGAGGTCTGCCCTTCCAATCCATGCCCATCCATGCTCCTCTGTCACCTGGCCCCTCCATTTTTCCCTATCCAGCATTTCCCCTCTCTGCCTGAGGCCTGCCCTGCAATCCATATCCATCCATGCCCATCTGTCCCCTCCATTCATCCCTATCCCAGCAATTCCCCCTCTCCCTGAGTCCTGCCCTTCCAATCCATGCCCATCCATGCTCATCTGTCACCTGGCCCCTCCATTTTTCCCTATCCAGCATTTCCCCTCTCTGCCTGAGGCCTGCCCTGCAATCCATATCCATCCATGCCCATCTGTCCACTCCATTCATCCCTATCCAAGCAATTCCCCTCTCCCTGAGTCCTGCCCTTCCAATCCATGCTCCTCTGTCACCTGGCCCCTCCATTTTTCCCTATCCAGCATTTCCCTCTCTAGCCTGAGGCCTGCCCTGCAATCCATATCCATCCATGCCCATCTGTCCCCTCCATTCATCCCT
Organism: Microcaecilia unicolor; assembly: GCF_901765095.1. Lineage (NCBI taxonomy): Eukaryota > Metazoa > Chordata > Amphibia > Gymnophiona > Siphonopidae > Microcaecilia > Microcaecilia unicolor. Next base: position 148,023,290 of record NC_044037.1, read on the forward strand.
ATCCAGCAATTCCCCTCTCCCTGAGTCCTGCCCTTCCAATCCATGCCCCATCCATGCTCCTCTGTCACCTGGCCCCTCCATTTTTTCCCTATCCAGGCATTTCCCCTCTCTGCCTGAGGCCTGCCCTGCAATCCATATCCATCCATGCCCATCTGTCCCCTCCATTCATCCCTATCCAGCAATTCCCTCTCCCTGAGTCCTGCCCTTCCAATCCATGCCCATCCATGCTCATCTGTCACCTGGCCCCTCCATTTCCCTATCCAGCAATTGCCCTCTCTCCCTGACGCCTGCCCTCCCAATCCATGGCCATCCATGCTCCTCTGTCCCCTGCCGCCTCCATTCATCCTTTTCCAGCAAGTCCCCTCTCTCCTTCCATGACGCCCCCCCCCCCTCCATCCATGCTCCCTCTCTCTCCCATGTGCCAGCCTGGCCGGCCTCTTTCCCCCGCCCCCACCCCCGGCTCGCATCCATGCTGTGGTTGGCCACCCTCTTCTCTCTCCCCCCAACATGGGTTTTTTTTTTTTTCTTCCACCCCCTCCCGCGAACCTGTCGATCCCCCCCCCCCCCCCCCCGCCGGAACGCCGAAAACTGCCGCCGAGCCGTTGTTGTACTACCTTCCCTTCCCGTAGGTTGTTGAATCATCTTGAGAAAGTGTAACGTCAGACGCACGGAGTTAAACTTTCTAAGATGATTCAACAACCTACGGGAAGGGAAGGTAGTACAACAACGGCGGCGGCAGTTTTCGGCGTTCCGGCGGGGGGGGGGGGATCGACAGGTTCGCGGGAGGGGGTGGGTTTCGAGGGGGCCATAGAGCGGGGGGGGGGTGACAGCTGATTCCGAGGCAGTAGGAGGAGTAGGGAAACACGCTGCGCGTGTTTTCCCTACTCCTCCCCTTGCCTTGCAATCACTGTTTTGACGTCAGTGACGTCAGTGCGTGTCTGCCTCACAGACCACCTCCAGCAAGGAGCCACGGTCCCAAGCACAGAACGTTGGAGGTGAGAATTATTATATAGGATTGTGAGCTAAACTCCTAATACATCATAAAATCCTGTTGTCTTACCTGCAGGAGCATGGGATAATTCTGAACTCTGAGATAGCTATCAATGGAGAAACTTCAAATAAGAATGACAGACATTTAGAACCTTCCACCAAGGTTAATTTGGAAATATCTCCAGTCCTAAAATCAGCTGAGGCTGTGCACCCAGGTGAGTGATTGAATATTATTACTATGTCCCTGATATGCCCAATCATTCTTTCATCATACTTTGATTCCATGAAATTTGACAAGTTCTTGGTACTTCAGCAATTAGCTGTGCATGCTGCATGGGTTTATTGGATCATTTCTTGTGCATTTTTCTAATTAAGGGTCATTCTTCATCCAGGAGATTTGAATACATTAATTTTATTCCAAACACCCAGAACAAAATAGTAAAGCAGCTCTCAGATGTGCACTGAGTGCTTTAGTTTAACATTTTAAAAAGAGAGTCTAAAGAGTCTACTATGAAGCATATGTCTAGTGCATCATTGCAACCTGAAGCAGAATACTATACAATATACTTATAGAGAATAGATGTTCAAACAAGAATCCAGTATGTTAGCATATTTTAGTGGGGTTGACATTCAGCATTTGATGGTAAGCAGCTTGTAAGCTGCTCACAGCCATGGGCTGAGTTAACCCCAGATATTCAGTGCCAGGGCATGTCTGGCCTCTTGCACTGAATATTTGTTTTTGTGCGGCAACCTGGAAGCTACCCACGTACCAGCTGATATGCAGACTGATACACAGTTAACTCTGTGGATAAAGTTAGGACAGCCTGAATATCACTGATAACCGCCCAAACTGCCCCTGCAGTAACCGGTTAATGCTTTGGTGGTCAGAGGGGATATTCAGTGGCACTATTCATTTATGGGCCGCTATAAATATACTGGAATCACCAGCTCAATGGGGTTTAAGCAGGCAGGAGCCTCTGCAGCCTAGTTAAACCTTTTTGTATATCAAGCTCAATATTTCTGTTTATGAATCATAATGGTCTACTAGCTCCTTGGTTTTAGTGCTCTACTGCTAATCATGATTTATTAAATGTAATCACCCTTATAAAAATGTAATTGAAAAAAAATCTCTTAAAAAAAAATCTCTTAGTGAATCTGGTGTTACATGGGAACTGGATCAAGGTCTTCAGAAACAGTACATTATACATAATGGTAAAGCAAGTATATAAAAATATATTAACAAATAATCAAATTAGAAACATGATAAATAAAATACAGATTGAGATTGATTACTAATATATAATAAAACAAATATGTAAACAATCTTAAAATCAAACATGAAGATAAAAAGAACATATAAAGAATGTATTAAAAATATGGAAATACAGTCAAATTGGAAATATGATAAATGAAATACAAATAGAGATTGATTACTGAAGGACAAGGTTAAGAATCATTGCATGTTTTTTGAAATAACTTAGAATGGATGATAGATAGAACAAATCTTGATATGTATACTTGACAATCATATTTCAATATCATCATGCTGATCAATCCATAGACTGGTGGGTTGTGTCCATCTACCAGCAGGTGGAGATAGAGAGCAAACTTTTGCCTCCCTATATGTGGTCATGTGCTGCCGGAAACTCCCCAGTATGTCTCTATCTCAGCAGGTGGTGGTCACACACAGCAGCAGCTCTGGCTAGGCCTCCAAGCCTAATTTTTAGGTTTTGTTGAGTGCCTGGGGTTGAGGGCTCTTTTGAGCAAGTGCAAACCTGGTGGTACCAGGTCCCTCCTTTTCTCCCCCCTCCCGCTGGCTCCGTTAAAAAAAAAAAAAAATTTTGAACGTCCTTAAAGGCGTTTATTTCGACGTTTATTTAAACGTTCATTGCAGCTACTCACTGGGACACCAGGTCGTTACAGCTCGGAGCGGAAAGCAGGTAATTTTACCTTTTATAGGCGGGCAGGGGATTCCCCGATTTATCTCCACGTGGCATATGGCGTCAGAGGGCGAGGGCGTAAAGAGTCGCTCCCCGGATCGCTTGAGCGCTTCTAGAGGGGATGCGGGGGTCTTAAAGCCTGTTTCGCCCTTGTTGGGTGACAGTTTCGTGACCGATGAATGTCCCGGTCCTTCATCCGGCGTGGCGGTTTTTCCCGCCATAAACACCCATCCCCCGCTCCTCGCCTCCGCCATCTTGGCCGGCCACGCGGCTCGGACGGCTTCTTCTTGGGCCGCCCTTGAGGTTGGAGACATTAATGCCATGAACGCCCTTAATTTGGGCGACGGCACCAAAGCGGCTAAAGTTAAGCGCCGCTCTTCCCGCGTGGCTCCTTCGCGGAGTGTCGCGCCGGACGCCATTTTGGATGCGCAGCATGTCTCTCCCCCGCTCTTGCGAGCGCCGGTTGAGGGTGCGTCTAGGGCTGTTGCCCAGGCTGCGGAAGTGCACAGTCTGGGGGGTTTCTCCCCCGAGTTTGTTTTGCTGCTGCATCAGGCCTTCCTTATGCAAAACGCTGCCCCTGCTCCCTCGTCTGATAAAGAGGTTGAGGTTCCCAGAGGTAAACGCCCTCGGGTTGATTCCCAGGCCTTGGAGGACTTTGTCTCCTCCGATGTAGATGAGGGCAGCGTATCTGAGTTCTCCCAACGGTCCTTTGCGGATTCCTTGGAGGAGACGGATCCCCGCTCGGATGGAGTGGATGACCCCTCTGCAGCGCGGCTCTTTAGCTCAGAGGATTTGCCCAACCTGTTAGTGCAGGCCATGGGCATTTTGAAGATTTCCTCTCCGGAGGACGTCTCTCCCTCAGCCCCTGTTGGCTCTGCCATTATGCTGGGGACGAAACGCCCGCCTAGAACCTTCCACGTGCATGATGCCATGCACACCTTAATTTCGGCTCAATGGGATGTCCCGGAAGCGAGCCTTAAAGTGGCTAGGGCTATGTCCCGCCTCTATCCTTTGCCTGAAAGTGAACGTGAGGCCTTCCTGTGGCCTACCGTGGATTCTTTAATCACTGCGGTGACTAAGAAAACGGCGTTGCCAGTGGAAGGTGGCACGGCCCTAAAGGACGCCCAAGACAGAAGATTGGAGGCGGCCTTAAGGTCGTCCTTTGAGGCGGCTGCTTTAAGTTTGCAGGCCTCAGTTTGCGGCTCCTATGTGGCCAGGGCGTGCCTGACTATGGTGCAGCGGGCTTCCCCCTCGGATCATTCCTTGAGGGCTGATTGGCCGGCCCTGGAATCGGGCTTAGCCTATTTGGCAGACTTGCTGTATGATGTCTTGAGAGCCTCAGCTAAAGGCATGGCTCAGACAATCTCTGCGCGGCGGTGGCTTTGGCTGAAGCATTGGTCTGCTGACCACGCCTCTAAATCCCGCCTGGCTAGATTGCCTTTTAAAGGCAAGCTGCTCTTTGGGGTCGAGCTGGACAAGATCGTGACCGATCTCGGCACATCTAAGGGCAAGAAGTTACCAGAGGTCAGGGCTCGGGCTAGTACGCGCCCTGGTACCTCCAGAGGACGGTTTCAGGAAGTCCGTCGGTACCGCCCGGGCAGGTCGGGCTCCTCTGCCCCCTCTTCCTTCAAGAGGAACTTCTCCCCCAAGCAGCATTCCTTTCGCAGAGACCGCCGTCCCGGAGGTGCTCCCTCCGGTCCTCCCCCAGGGTCTCGTACCCAATGACGGGGCCTTGGTCCACGCCCCAGTGCAGATTGGAGGACGGCTGTCCTTGTTTATGGGCGAGTGGACCACAATAACTTCAGACGCTTGGGTGCTGGAAGTCATCAGAGACGGCTACAAGCTAGAGTTCTGCCGACCCTTAAAAGACGGGTTTGTACTCTCTCCCTGCAAGTCTCCGGTCAAAGCTGTGGCAGTGCAGCAGACCTTGGACAATCTGATCCGCCTGGGGGCGGTCGTTCCGGTGCCAGAAAATCAGCTTGGCAAGGGACGTTACTCCATTTTCTTTGTGATTCCAAAGAAAGGAGGTTCTGTACGGCCTATCCTCGACCTCAAGGGGTCCATTGGGCCTTGAAAGTTGGGCATTTTCGCATGGAGACCCTCCGCTCTGTTATAGCGGCAGTGAAGGCAGGAGAGTTCCTGGCATCCTTGGACATCAAGGAAGCGTATTTGCATATTCCCATCTGGCCTCCTCATCAACGCTTTCTGCGTTTTGCAGTACTGGGCCGACACTTCCAGTTCAGAGCCCTCCCGTTCGGGTTGGCTACTGCTCCGCGGACCTTCTCCAAAGTAATGGTGGTCCTCGCGGCCTTCCTGAGGAAGGAAGGAGTTCAAGTCCATCCTTATCTGGACGACTGGTGGATCCAAGCCCCCTCTTATGCAGAGTGCGGCAAAGCTGTGAACCGGGTGGTTGCTCTTTTGAGCTCCCTGAGGTGGATCATCAACTGGAAGAAAAGCCAGCTGCGCCCGAGACACCCAAGTGGGCAGAGTGTTCCTGCCAGACAATCGGATTGTCAAGCTTCAGGCTCAGGTGGACTAGTTCCTAGTAGCCTCTCCTATTCGGGCTTGGGACTATGTGCAGCTGTTGGGCTCTATGACGGCCACGATGGATGTAGTGCCCTGGGCCAGGGCTCATATGAGACCACTACAACAATCTCTGCTGCTGCGCTGGACTCCGATGTCGGAGGATTATGCTGTGCGCCTTCCCTTGGACCCAGCAGTGCGCAAGGCGCTGAGCTGGTGGACGCAGACAGACAAGTTGTCTGCGGGAATGCCTCTGGTGACCCCGGAGTGGATTGTCGTCACGACAGACGCCTCTTTGATGGGCTGGGGAGCCCATTGCTTGGGAAGGACAGCGCAGGGGCTCTGGTCTCCTGCAGAGGCAAAGTGGTCTATCAACCTCCTGGAACTCAGAGCCATTCGGTTGGTGCTGTTGGAGTTCATCCCGGTACTGGCGTTGAAGCCAGTACGGGTCCTGTCGGACAATGCCACGGCTGTGGCCTATGTCAACCGCCAGGGAGGTACCAAGAGCGCCCCTCTAGCCAAGGAGGCCATGAATCTATGCCAGAGGGCGGAAGTGAACCTGGCATAGCTGTCAGCGGCTCTCTTTGCCGGAGTCATGAATGTCAAGGCGGACTTTCTCAGTCGCCATACCTTGGAGCCCGGAGAGTGGCAGCTATTTGCTCAGGCGTTCTTGGGCATCACGAAGCGCTGGGGCCAGCCGAGCCTAGACCTGATGGCGTCATCGGCCAATTGCCAAGTGCCGCGCTTTTTCAGCAGAGGACGGGACCCTCGCTCCCTGGGAGTAGATGCTCTTCTTCAACAGGGGCCGGCACAAGAGCTTCTCTATGTGTTCCTGCCCTGGCCCAGGTTGGGCAGGGTGCTAGACCAGGTGGCAAAGCATCCAGGCCGGATAATCCTGGTGGGTCCAGACTGGCCCAGACGTCCCTGGTATGCGGACTTGATCAGGCTCTCAGTGGACCATCCTCTGCGGCTGCCAGTGGAGCAGGGCCTGTTGCATAAGGGTCCCGTGGTGATGGAGGATCCCTCCCCCTTTGGTCTTACGGCCTGGCTATTGAGCGACAGCGTCTGAGGAAGAAGGGCTTCTCAGACAAGGTCATCGCCACTATGCTGAGAGCGAGGAAGCGCTCTACTTTTACTGCTTACGCCAGGGTTTGGCGTACCTTTGCAGCGTGGTGAAGCAGGCTCATTTTCTCCATTCACTGCTCCAATTTCTTCAGTGTTGGCATTCCTGCAAGAAGGTCTGGAGAAAGGCCTGTCGCTCAGTTCCCTTAAAGTCCAGGTAGCAGCCCTGGCTTGCTTCAGGGGCCGCCTGAAGGGTGCTTCCCTGGCTTCGCAGCCAGATATGGTGCGTTTTCTCAAGGGAGTTAAGCACCTGCGCCCTCCTCTGCACTCAGTGGTGCCTGCGTGCAATTTCAACCTGGTGCTAAGAGCATTACAGAAGCCGCCTTTTGAACCCTTGTTGAGGGCATCTCTGAAAGACCTGACGTTGAAAGCAGTCTTTTTGGTGGCTATCACTTCAGCCAGAAGAGTTTCCGAGCTCCAGGCACTCTCAGGTCGAGAGCCCTTTCTGCAGTTCACTGAGGCAGGAGTGTCTATTCGCACAGTGCCTTCCTTCCTGCCCAAGATTGTTTCTCGCTTCCATGTGAATCGGCAGCTCTGTCTCCCTTCCTTTCGTAGGGAGGACTACCCAGAGGAGTACTCTGCTCTTAAATATCTGGATGTGAGATCAGATACTTGGAAGTGACCAATGATTTCCGGAAATCGGATCATCTGTTTGTCCTGTTTGCAGGTCCTCGTAAGGGTCTGCAGGCTGCTAAGCCTACAGTGGCAAGAGGGGTCAAGGAAGACATTGCAGCGGCTTATGTGGCCGCGGGGAAGGTTCCGCCTATCCAACTGAAGGCTCACTCCACTAGAGCTCAGGCGGCCTCGATGGCAGAGGCCGGGTCCGTCTCCTTGGAAGAGATATGCAAGGCGGCAACTTGGGCATCGGCCCATACATTCTCCAAGCATTACCGCTTGACTGTGGCTGCTCGGGCGGAGGCCCAGTTTGGAGCTTCAGTGTTGAGGTCAGGGATTTCAATGTCCCGCCCTGGGTGAGTACTGCTTCAGTACATCCCACCAGTCTATGGATTGATCAGCATGATGATATGGAAGGTAAATTATGTATCATACCTGATAATTTTCTTTCCATTAATCATAGCTGATCAATCCATAGCCCCTCCCAGATATCTGTACTGTTTTTATTCTGGTTGCATTTCAGGTTCAAGTTTAGTCTTCAGTTACTTCAGGAGGACTTCGTGTTCAAGTTTTTTCACTTGGATTCTTCAAAAGTTGAGACGAGTTTGTGTTACAGTGAGCTGCTGCATTCCTCTCCCCTCCGTTTTACGGGGCTGGATTGAGACAAAAATTCTGCTGGCGCTCCCTCCCGCTTCGGGCAGTTGTAGGGCAGCTTTGTACCCCTCCCGCTTCGGCGGTGTTAGGGTCAGTCAGCTCCTCCCGCGGTTGCGGTTGCAGGATAAGCCAGATCCCCCCGCATCGGCGGGTGTGGTGTCCCTCCCCCGCTCCGCGGGGATGAGCTGGACGGATTCCCCTCCCCCACTTGTGTGGGGATGAGCTGGGCTAATTCCCCTCCCCCACTTGTGTGGGGATGAGCTGGGTTAATTCCCCTCCCCCGTTTTGGCGGTGGTGAGCTGGGCAGAGTGTCCCTTCGTGGGTGTAATTCTCTAAGTGCTGAGTCCTGCGGATGGAGCTTTGATATCGACATACTGAGGAGTTTCCGGCAGCACATGACCACATATAGGGAGGCAAAAGTTTGCTCTCTATCTCCACCTGCTGGTAGATGGACACAACCCACCAGTCTATGGATTGATCAGCTATGATTAATGGAAAGAAAATTATCAGGTATGATACATAATTTTACCTTGTCCTTGGCAATGCCTTGTAAAATAAACATGAACTGGTCTGAAAAAAGAAAGTATGAGATCTAACTTTCCTTATTATATTTGTGTGAAGTGGTGTGGAATGTGAGTGTGGTGTAAAAATGTGGATGTGGTAAAGCAAATGAAAATTAAGAATGCCAATGTGATGTTGAGAAGTGTGTGAATATACCATCCATCATTGGGAAAACGAAATCCTTTATATCTGTAATGATGTGGTAGTGGGTATGATGACTGAATATAAATTATGGGGTAAAATTGGAATACCTAAGTTACAAAAGCAAGGGGGAAGCTTGCCTAGTAATCACCAAAATGACACAAAAACTGGGATGAACAGTCTGATTCTTACTGGTCACAGTTCTTCTCTTTAATCATCGGTCACAAAACCCCTATTGCATTTATGTGAAAAAAATATATTTTTTTAAAACAAGCACTTTCCACCGCAGTGCTGCAAACGTTATTTGTACATTCAACTTAACTGGCTGAGCTTGGCTGAGTACAACCGTCCCAAGCCAAGCTCAGCCAGTTAAGTTGAATGTACAAATAACGTTTGCAGCACTGCGGTGGAAAGTGTTTTTAAAAAAAAAGCCATTTTCACATAAATGCAATAAGAAAAATAAAAAAAAATTAAATGATCTGCACAACCAGATTCAGACTGTTCATCCCAGTTTTGCAGTTGATGGCCACAAATTTCTGAGGTCTTTTCCCTATACCGACATTAAGCTAGCATTTTGTGTCATTTTGGTAAAATTGGAATAACAATGCAATCCAGCATAACAAAACTATAATCATTGATATGTATAATGATGAGATGAAGTGTGGTAAATGGATGTAGTGATGAAGTGTAAATGAATGGAATAAATAACAAGTAGAAGAACTCTTATTGCCAATGTGGCAATCTATTACACTGTAAAATGCACTTAAAACATCTAATTGGAAGTCATGTTATGAGAATTTGCTTTAAAAATCATTTGAAATGTACGGCTGCCTATAAACGGCAATTAACATAAAAAAACTTAAATAACACTATAAAGTAATTCCAGCCGTACAGTTTAAGCTAGACGACATAACATTGAGCACTTAGATAAGTTTTACTGCGATTTTAAGTACTCTATGTTATGTCGTCTAGCTTAAACTGTATGGTTATAAAGAACTTCAGACCACTCAAACACGGCAGCCAGGCTTATATTGGAAAAACGCGATTCGAAAGCGCCAAACACCTCCGAGAAAAACTGCACTGGCTCCCAATCAAAGAACGTATTGCTTTCAAAATCTGCACCCTGGTTCATAAAATTATCTACGGCGAAGCCCCAGGATACATGGCAGACCTCATAGACCTACCAACCAGAAACACAACAGGATCAACACGAACATACCTAAATCTCCACTACCCAAGCTGCAAAGGATTCAAATACAAATCAGCCTATGCATCCAGCTTTTCCTACATAAGCACACAACTATGGAACACATTACCAAAAGCCGTGAAAACAACTTATGATCACCTAAACATCAGAAAATCATTAAAAAGTAACCTGTTCAAAAAGGCATACCCTACCGACCCAACTTAAATGCCTGTACCCTGCAACACAACAAAACCAAAGCTCGTAATGGACATATAATAAGTCTTCCTCTCTATGATTCCCTAATGTGTCTGTACACACGAACCTTATTCTACCACAACATTACTGTATTTGTTCATACCAGCATTGGTGAACGCCTTTACAGTACTATGTAAGCCACATTGAGCCTGCAAATAGGTGGGAAATGTGGGATACAAATGTAAATACAGCAGCAAAATCACCGGGTCTGATCAAACAGATTGCAAGATAGCGAAAAAATAATGGAAGGGGGGAGAAAAAGACCTCAGACAGGTGACAATCAGCCAAATTAATGGGATTGCTCATGAACAGTCACCGTTTTTCAATCATTGGTCCTTAAACCAACCTCCTCCCTTGGTGTTAAACAGTGTACATTTCTTATAGATAATTTTTTAATGCAAAAAACGCTACATCCAACCATTCAGGACATAAATTGCAAAAACACTACTTATCTTGTAGCAGCATCAAACTTGGGCCTCCCCAACAGACCCGTTTCGCCAGTGGGGCTTCGTCAGGGGAAGGACGCCCTGTCATAAAGCACTGCTTGAATGGCAAGTAGTAATGTCCTGAAAAACAAAAACACACAATGAATAACCCACTTATCCTACAAACCGCAACTAAAAGAACTGAAAAACTAAACTATATCTATCTCAAATTAACAAACACGCCTCTATGAAAGATGCTGTACTAAAGTGCTGGTAATGAATTAAAGAAAAATCTAAACTGTTTCTAAAATGCATGGCTGTAAAATAACACCATCATATTGAAAAGGGATGCACTAGTAAAAAAAAAACTGTTGCACTTACCTTTAAAAAGACCGTTGGTAAAATAAACAAATGATGAATAGCATGTAAAACGCCGCTACAGTGCTGAAAAGTGTACTGCTTCTGAACGGAGTTTACAAAGAAGTAAAAGGTACCAAAAGTAAATGCATGTGCATCAGTCAATAATTGGTAAAAGGCACGGAGGTAGGAAATTCACAGCAAATGGACTGCAGAAAAGTTTCACTTAGCAAGAAAAACTGAAAAAGAAAAATGTTTTGCCGTGGCTCGTGAAAGAAATAGAAAGCAAAGAGAGTGCAACTCAACAATAAAAACTGTATGTATATGATTGTAAAAGAAGGTGAATAAAAGATGTGCCTTACGTTATTTCATGGGACTCGTTGGGGAATGACAACCAAAATAAGAGAAACAATACAAAATGTCACCATTAGAGGGTGACAGTGTAATGGAACATATGTAATGAAATGAATCGCTGTGGCAACAAATATTGCTACACAAACAATGTGTGTCTTAAAAGATAAAAAATGGTTGTGCTGGGGATCATCCCTTCTTTTTGGACCTGTGAACAAAATAATGAGTATGTGTCACAAAAAAGTCTTGGAAGTGTGAAAATTATTGGTAATGAAGTGTGTCTCTCAAGGAATGGTCTCCCTTGGATAAGGAGCTGCCTGTACCGTTAGTGATGACAAAAGTGAAATAAATACGTGATGTGTGCTTTTATACAGGAATAATAAGAAATAATGTGATGAAATGTCATGCAAAACAAAGGACAAACATTGATTGAATGGTCCTGAAAGAGAATGAATTTCTAACTGAAATGAATTGTGATGAAATGTCATGCAAAATAGAGTACAAACATTGATTGGACGGTTCTGATAGAGAATGAATTGCTAACTGGAATAAGTTGTATATAAGTGTAAATAGGTGAAAATTAAAAACAAATAAAATTCTCGCTCAGTTTCTGCCACAGCTTAAAGATTAAGGTTTGAAAAAGGAATTGTGGGATATGGATAAACACAGAATTTTAAAATAAAAAAAAGGCAAGCAAACTTTATTAGCTAGTCTCCATACCCTTTCCCCTATAGTTCTAAAACTTGAAGTTTCTGCCACAGCATTAACAGATAGTCTCTAGAAGGCACAGAAGGGCCCAGTTCAGTCCTCATTCCCACCCACTCTCCCCAACTCCCACCCACCCCTAGCTCAACTCTTCATTTTTAGTCAATTATCCTAATTAACAATAGAGGAGAATTTTCAATTTTCATTAGAGTTTTAATTACATTTAACTAGTTTCTAAGAAGCAAAACCTAAATAAATTACAAATTACACCAGTCATCAGGGTCGTTATATTCATCTGATATCCCTAGTACCTTAAGAAGTTTTAATTAACTGTATAATACTAAGATGCAGACAGTAGTCCAGCGCCGAGAGGGGTGCTATCCAGTCTTTTGCATTGAGTGTCACATCTATGATTATCTCCAATTTGGTGAGATGTCATATGTGTGTGCTTGATGCAAAGAGCTCCTATCTCTCAGAGAATGAGTCCATTCTCTTGAAGCTAGAGTAGCAGAATTGGAGGAGCTGAGGGAGACAAAGAGGTACATAGAGGAGGCCTACAGGAATGTTGTAGAGAAGTCCCAACTCCAATCTGGCAGCTCCTTTGTTGCCTTGGAGGAGGGAAGCCTTCGAAAAGGACAGCATCACCCTGGTGTAGCTGGAAGTAATCCTGTAGACAGGACCAGCACACCATGGAATGCAATTTCCTCTCGCACCAAGGATGTGTCTCCAGGAGCTACTGCCTAGGTGGAAAGGATTAGGATGGCTGTTGTAGTTGGTGATTCGATTATTAGGCATGTAGATAGCTGGGTGGTTGGTGGACATGAGGATCGCCTGGTCACTTGCCTGCCTGGTGTGAAGGTGGTGGACCTCCCACGTCACCTAGATAGGATTCTAGATAGTGCTGGGGAGGAGCCGGCTGTCTTGGTACATGTGAGTACCAATGACATAGCAAAATGTGGGAGAGAGGTTCTGGAAGCCAAATTTAGGCTCTTAGGTAGAAAGCTCAAATCCAGAACCTCTAGGGTAGCATTTTCTGAAGTGCTACCCATTCCACGCTCAGGGCCCAAGAGACAGGCAGAGCTCCAGATTCTCAATGCATGGATGAGATAATGGTGCAGGGAAGAGGGTTTTAGATTTCTTAGGAACTGGGCAACATTCTGTTGAAGGGGGAGCCTGTTCCAAAAGGATGGGCTCCACCTTAACCAGGGTGGGACCAGGCTATTTGCATCGGCATTTAAAAAGGAAATAGAGCAACTTTTAAACTAGAGACTAGGAGAAGGCCGACAGTGGTTCGAAATAAGGTATCTTTCAAAGATATCACCAAAACAGGGAAGATAGGGTATCCTGATAGTGAAGTTGCAAAAGAGACCATAGTAGATCAGACGTCCTTAAATAAAAATATAAATCAGATAAAAGACTGCAAATTAATACTGTCAAGTACTGAGTATGATGTAAATAGGAACAACAAACATAGTTTGAAATGTCTATATACGAATGCCAGAAGCCTAAGAAATAAGATGGACGAGTTAGAATATATGCAGGTAAATTAAAAAATGAGATATAATAGGTATCTCTGAGACCTGGTGGAAGGAGGATAACCAGTGGAACATCGTCATACCGGGGTACAAATTATATCGTAGTGATAGGGTGGATCAAATTGGTGGAGGGGTAGTATTGTATGTTTAGGAGGGCCTTGAATCAAATAGATTGAAAATTCTGCAGGAAACAAAATACATCTTGGAATCCCTATGGATTGAAATTCCATGTGTAAGGGGAAAAGGATAATGATAGGAATGTACTACCGTCTGCCTGGCCAGGATGAACAGACGGATGTAGAAATGTTATCAGAAATTAGGGAGGCTAACAAACTGGGCAACACGATAATAATGGGTGATTTCAATTACCCCGATATTGACTGGGTAATGTAACATCAAGGCATGCTAGGGAGGATAACCAGTGGACAATGTCATACCGGAGTACAAATTATATCGTAGTGATGGGGTGGATCAAATTGGTGGAGGGGGTAGTATTGTATGTTAAGGAGGGCCTTGGATCAAATAGATTGAAAATTCTGCAGGACACAAAACACATCTTGGAATCCCTATTGATTGAAATTCCATGTGTAAAGGGGAAAAGGATAGTGATAGGAATGTACTACCGTCCACTTGACCAGGATGAACAGATGGATGTAGAAATGTTATCAGAAATTAAGGAGGCTAACAAACTGGGCAACACAATAATAATGGGTGATTTCAATTACCCCAATATTGACTGGGTAAATATAACATCAAGGCATGCTGGAGAGGTAAAATTCCTTGACGAAATAAAGGACTGCTTTATGGAGAAGCTGGTATAGGAGCCAACAAGAGATGGAAAAATTCTAGACATAGTCCTTAGTGGAGCACATGATCTGGTGCGGGAGGTAATGGTGAAGAGGCCGCTTGATAACAGTGATCATAATATGATCAGATTTGATATTGGCTTTGGAGTAAGTACACACAGGAAATCCAATACGTTAGCGTTTAACTTTCAAAAAGGAGACTGTGATAAAATGAGAAGAACAGTGAAAAAAACTTAAGAGGAGCAGCTGCGAGGGTCAAAAATTTACATCAGGTGTGGATGCTGTTCAAAAATACCATCCTGGAAACCCAGGCCAAATATATTCCATGTATTAAAAAAGGAGGGATGAAGACCAAACAAGCGGCAGCCGGCATGGTTAAAAAGTGAGATGAAGGAAGCTATTAGAGCTAAAAGAAAATCCTTCAAAAAATGGAAGAAGGAACCTAATGAAAATAATAAGAAACAGCATAAGGAATGTCAAGTCAAGTGGAGGAGTGGCCTAGTGGTTAGAGTGGTGGACTTTGGTCCTAGGGAACTGGTTTGATTCCCACTGCAGGCACAGGTAGCTCCTTGTGACTCTGGGCAAATCACTTAACCCCTCCATTGCCCCAGGTACAATAAGTACCTAAGCGCATTGAGCCTGCCATGAGTGGGAAAGCGCGGGCTACAAATTAAAAAAAAAAAAAGTCAAATGCAAAGCGCTGATAAGGAAGGCAAGGAGGGACTTTGAAAAAAAGATTGCGTTGGAGACAAAAACATATAGTAAAAAATATTTAGGTATATTAAAAGCAATAAACCGGCATCAGTGTGCCAGTATTGTGGGTACAGAGATATTGGGTGGGGGGAACGGAGAGAAAATATCACAAAAACATTGATGATAACAGCGAATTATTATTTCATGCGGAATATGGTTTGTTATCTAATGTGTCAAATGCTGGATTTAAAGGCTGTGTGGAACTTCTTGAATCATCAATAAAAATTGTTGAAACATAAAAGCAATAAAACTGGCAAAAGAATCGGTTGCACCACTAGATGATCAAGGGGAAAAAGGGGCAATCAGGGAAGACAAAGCCATAGTGGAGAGATTAAATTAATTCTTTGCTTCGGTCTTCACCAAGGAAGATTTGGGAGAGATACCGGTGCCAGAAATGGTATTGAAACCTGACGAGTCGGAGAAACTGTTTGAAATTCCTATAAACCTGGTGGATGTAATGGGACAATTTGACAAATTGAAGAGTTAGTAATATGTAATTTATCTTTAAAATCAAGCATGGTACCGGAAGATTG
Organism: Microcaecilia unicolor; assembly: GCF_901765095.1. NCBI lineage: Eukaryota > Metazoa > Chordata > Amphibia > Gymnophiona > Siphonopidae > Microcaecilia > Microcaecilia unicolor. Next base: position 148,038,742 of record NC_044037.1, read on the forward strand.
GAGGGTGGCCAGTGGTAATGCCAATTTTTTTGAAAAGGTTCCAGAGGAGATCGGGAAATTATAGACCGATGAACCTTGACATCGGTGCTGGGCAAAATGGTAGAGACTATTATAAAGAACAAAATACAGATCATATTCAAAAGCATGGATTATTGAGACAATGCCAACATGAATTTAGTGAAGTGAAATCTTGCCTCACCAATCTATTACATTTCTTTGAACAGATGAACAAACGTGGATAAAGGTGAGCCGGTGATATGTGTATCTGGGTTTTCAAAAGGCATTTCACAAGAGTACCTCATGAAGACTCCAGAGGAAGTTGGAGAGTCCATGGGATAGGAGTAAGTGTCTCTGTTGAGAATTAAAAACTGTTAAAAGATAGAAAAGAGAGAGTAGGGTTAAATGATCAGTATTCTCAATGGAGAAGGGTAGATAGGGGGGTTCCCAGGGGTCTGTCTGGAACCAAAGTCATAACAAACGTTATCTCTCCCCCACTCCAGCCTTACTCTGAATGTCTTTTTTTTCTTTTTTCACTTGAATATTATTCTTCTTGTCAATCCTTGATCTCAGTTGTAACCTCCCAGCTGTATTATGTAACCTATATGGCGACGCTATAACAGATCTCTGTAAGCCACATTAAGTCTGGCAAATAGGTGGGAAAATGTGGGATATAAGTGCAATAAATAAATAAATAAATAAATAATGATCTAGCGATGGGGAGTAAACTAGTGAGGTAATTAAATTTGCTGACGACCCACAAGTTATTCGAAGTTGTTAAATCGCGAGAGGATTGTGAAAAATTACAAGAGGACCTTACAAGACTGGGAGACTGGCCGTCTAAATGGCAGATGACGTTTAATGTGAGCAAGTGCAAAGTGATGCATGTGGGAAAGAGGAACCCGAATTTTAGCTACGTAATGAAAGGTTCCACGTTAGGAGTCACCATCCAAGAAAGGGATCTCGGCGGCATCGTTGATGATATGTTGAAACCCTCTTCTCAGTGTGCTGCTGTGGCTAAGAAAGCAAATAGAATGTTAGGTATTATTAGGAAAGGAATGGAAAAAAAAGGAGGACATATAATGCCTTTGTATTGGTCCATGGTGCTACCACACCTCGAATATTGTGTGCAATTCTGGTCACCGCATCTCAAAAAAGATATAGTGGAATTAAAAAAGGTACAGAGAAGGGCAACAAAAATGATAAAGAGGATGGGACAACTTCCCTATGAGGAAAGGCTGATGTGGCTAGGGCTCTTCAGCTTGGAGAAAAGACCGCTGAGGGGAGATTTGATAGAAGTCTATAAAATAATGAATGAATGAAGTGGAACGGGTAGACGTGAATCGTTTGTTTACTCTTTCCAAAAATACTAGGACTAGGGGGCATGTGATGAAGCTACAAAGTAGTAAATTTAAAACGAATCAGAAAAAAAGTTTCTTCACTCAACGTGTAATTAAAATCTGGAATTTGTTGCCAGAGAATGTGGTAAAGGCAGTTAGCTTAGCGGAGTTTAAAAAAGGTTTGGCCGGAAAGAAGTGACGTCACGCTGCCTAATGGTCACTTGATTCTTTCGCTCCGTTGCTTTCCCCACCTTTAATTAGCCGCATCTGCTTCTATCTGCCTTAATGGGGTGATTTTTTTCTTCCCGGAGCTTTGCGTTGGTCTGCTGATCAACTTTTATAGTGTGAGTCAGGGAGATATCGGTGGCAAAGAAAGATAGCGTGCAGCAGCCCGCCAAGTCGATTGTTAAGGCCCCGCGCCATCATGTTTCTCCTGCACGCTCTGATTCAGACGTCGTCGGCAGAGGTCGGCTCTGCCTTTTCAGCTCGGGGCTTCCCCACAGATCTGGCCAAAACTTTGGCTGACAAGAGGACATCAAAGCGTCTAAACAGAAGATATTAGATCGCATGGATGTCTTCGTGAGCTGGGAGGTCGAGTCGAGGAGCTAGAGACTCGTGTTGAGGGGCACGATGATCATTTGAGCAGCACTGACTCACGCCTAAACAAGATTACTGCCGCTTATAAGGAACTACAATATAAGCTGGACGATCTAGAGAACCGTGAGAAAAGGAATAACATCAATTTGAGGGGTGTTCCAGAGGCGGGAGACAAGGAAGATGTCCCTACAATTGCAAAACTGATTTGTGGCAAACTGCTGGGTTCAGAGGATATGGAGATAGAGAGGGCTCACCGGGCGCTTGGCAAACCAGCTGATAATAAGCCACAAGATATTATAGTGCATTTTGCCTGTTACCCTGTTAAGGAACAAATATTACAGAGGGCACATCAGATATCCTCGGTGGAATATAATGAAGCCAGGATCACAGTTTTTCAGGACCTGTCACAGTACACCTTAAGTTAGAGGCGGGCAATGAAACCTGCATTGGAGGTCTTAACCCAGCAGAAAATCCCCTTTTGCTGGGCCTTCCCTTTTACGGTTTGCTTCACTGCGGGGGGGGGCAAGTGGCACCGAATCCGTACTTGCGGAAGTGTGGAAGATTTTGCAGGACACGGGCGTGACATCTGCTGATGCACCTGCTGTTGTTCCGGCTATGAATGCCAGGGCTAAGCTTCAGCGATGGAAGCGAGTGGAGGGGAAAGTCGAGGAAGTTGTGGCAGCTACCTGAACATCTAGTTGGACTAGCATTTAAGCAAAATTGATGCAGTTTTGAATGTAAACTTGTTTCACTTATGATGCTGTTACTTTTTTGATGTAATTATGTGTATTTGAGGATATATGTGGGATGTATGCGGGGGGAAGGATGAGTGGAAGGGCACATGGTGGGGATGGGGTATGATTGTGTTAGGTGTGGGGGGGGGTTGGTGCGAGGATTGGGCGGTGTTGGGGTGATGGGCTTCTTTCAGTGTACCCAGGCATGGTTTGGGGGGGGGGGGAGTATGCATATCAAGGGGGGGAAACTTGCCTGGTGTTGGATGATTTTTGGGGGATGTGTGGGTGGGAGGGGTGAGAGAGAGTGGGGTGCAGTGGGAAGTGGCTATAGGGGGCTCCCAGGATTCGAAGTGTGGGATGTATGCTTGCCTGTTAGATGTTTGACATGAAAAGGGACCTTAAGTTTTTGTCTTTTAATGTGAAGGGCCTGAACTCCCCTCAAAAATGCCAAGAGTTGTTTAAAGAGCTAACACATTTTCAACCACAGGCTGTATTTCTCCAGGAAACACATTTGAGAAGGGAGCACGAAACGTTTTTAATCCCATCCTCAATACCCATTTGTTTTTTGTGCGTCTGCGCTAGATGGGTCTAAGAAAAGGGAGGTGGCGATTACGGAGATTCAAGATGGCATTCGTGAGAGGAAGTGCGGCTTGAACGCTCTCGACTTTTCACCGCGTTTCGCAAAGCTGTCCTTCTTATCCCCTAATTAATGGGGAAAAGAAAGGGGAAGACTGGGGCTAAAGCCTCCACTAGCCCTGGTATTGTTCCAGCAATGCGACAGACGACGATGGAAGCGTTTTGCGCTCAGGCGCATGGAACACACCTCCCGACCCTGGTTGGGTCTCTGGTACAGCAGGGAGACTTTAGCCTTGAGGCGGTGTCTTTGAGCCCGCCTCTTCAAACAGCTCCACCAAGACCCGTGGGAGGATTAATCCTAGCTCGAGAGTCGCTGTCTGAATCGGTAACGACTGTTGGAGGCCCAGCTGGATTTTCAACACCAGAAAACTTACCATCTGGAAGAAGTCTGAGTGGGGTTGTTTCCTCAGCTTCCCCTATTCTGGGTACCCCCACGGTTAACCCTGGTGGAACTTTAAGACCAGCCATAATTACACTTGAGACTCTGTGGGATGCAATTCAAAACCTGAGTTCGACAATGCAACAATCCGTTAATTCTCTTAAGACTGAAGTAATCGAAGCTAAACAGCAACATCAAGCTTTATGCGAGAGGAGAGTACAGGAAGAAAAACGTGAGTTAAACAATTTTGAGATTAAAAAACTTCAGAATTGTTTTGGAACACTTGTGAGTGACAATGATAAGGTGCAGAAGAAGACTGAGTACTTAGAGAATCAGTTAAGACGGAATAACCTGAGATTCCTGAATTTTCTGAAGGCTCCTTTGTTACCCGCAATAGAAATTTTGCGAAAACATTTCCTGGAAGTATTAGGTATTTCAGCTGATTTATTTCCTCCAATTGTAAAGGCATATTATATTACGGGTATAACATCAACTCCTGCCCCAATTTCAACTCAAAATTTAACTGAATTATTGGAAACCTCGTTGGAGGTAATAACTGAACGTACAACTTTGCTGGTTACTTTCGCTTTCGAGTCTGATAGGAATAACATTTTGAGGCTCTACTTCAGAAACATTTCTCAACAATTTCTCGGGGCAAGGATACAAGTATATCCAGACTTGAGTAGATCTACACAGAGACGGAGGAAGGAATTCCTAGCGTTGAGGTCACAGACTTTAGCTCTGGGAGGAACTTTTACTCTGAAATTCTCTTGTAGATGTTTAATTTCTCTTGTAGATGTTTAATTTTTTAAGCTCAGTTAATTATGTATTCTTTGACCCTGTTAAATTGCTACAGTTTATTACCGCTAAGGAAAGTGGCAATGTCGATGGGTCTTTGATTGCTCCCGCAGGTAGCTGAAAACCGCTGGTTAGAAGGTGTGTTCTATCCTCTTTCTGTTATTAACAGGATAAATTTTCCTTTAAAAGTATTTCCTTATATCTTGTATCAATATGTGGACAAATTGAAAAGTATATTTTCCTGATTTATTAGATACAGTAAGATTTTGTGTTTTACTTTTCCTGGCATTTATTTTATGTAAATGTATAATTGGAACTTAATAAAGATAAATAAAAAAAAAAAAAGGGAAGTGGCCATTTTGCTTCACTCCTCGCTACAGTTTCAGGTGGTGAGGGTGAAGTGAGACAGGGAGGGGCATTTTTTGCTATTGAATGTCCTCTTGGGAGATTTGGCTGTAACATTGGCCTCGATCTATGCCCCTAATGAAGCGCAGAAAGGGTTCCTAACTAAGCTGGTGGGACACTTTATCTCCTGCCCTCAGGGGAAATTTATTGTGTGTGTGGGGGGGGGGGGGGGGGGTTTCAATGCCACACTGCATCCGGCGCTGGATAGGTCGCGTTCGCCCTCTGGTGTAGATGTCATGCTTTCCCAAGCTTTGAATAGGTTTGCTAGAGATCCTGGTATATCAGGTGTATGGCGTGTTTCTCACCCGGGGGTTCGGGATTATTCATTTTACTCCCATTCTCACAATACTTATTCCCGTATTGACTATATCTTTGTAGATGTAGCATTGACTCATGCAGGATGAACATCAGATATAGGAACGGCTACCCTGTCGGATCATGCACCGGTCTGGGTTAGTCTTCCTTCGCTTTGTGGGGAGGAGAAGGAGAGAAGATGGTCATTGAATACCACTTTGCTAAAGGAGGAGGAAATCTTAGCTGGGTATAGAAAGACTCTACAAGATTATTTGGAGCTCAGTGTAGATTTGGGACCCTCTCTGGGGGTTGTTTGGGACGCGCTAAAGACGGTATCTAGGGATTGGATTCAAGATGGTGACCAAGCAGGACGTGCGATGAGGACGCTCCTAGAAAAATTTCCCAAAAGCTTTGTTTCTTATAATAATTATGCCAAAAAGGAAAGGAAAGCCGAGGGGACCACCTCTCCCGAAGCAAATTCCTTCCTTACCTGGGCAGCAGTCCATGTCAGCATATCTGGTTTCAACTCCAATTGCGGACGTATCCGCTAGCGGGGCAGGGAAGAGCCCTGCTCAGGAGAGCGACGTATCGCTCAGTCCGCTGGGACCTTGACCCCAACGCCGCCGCAGACGCCCGGAGGTGTTGTGCTGAGCCCTGAAGGAAAGGAGAGCTCGAAGGAGTGGCGCTCTCCGGAGACGCCCGTGGAGACGTTTGTGATGGCGCAGGGAGACCAACCAGAAGATCTAGTTGGGGCAATCGGTGGGAAGTCGCCTGAAACAACAGCGCAGGCTAAGGCTTGCGCCTTAGTGATTGAACCACTGATTAAGCCTCAAGTGGTATCGCTGGAATCTATCTGGGCAGCCCTGGAATCACTTCACAAGGTCTGTACTTCATTCATTACGTTGTCACTGAATAACTCCTCTCAGATAAATTCCTTAAAAGTTCAAATGGAGGGAATATCACTAAAGCAGACTAGTCTGGAAAGACAAGTTGAAAAATTGAATCGGCAACAAGCTCAGATCTCTGGGGATCGTATATTAATCCACAGAAAAATTGAAAATATGGAAAATTACTCAAGAAATCTGAACTTGCGAATATTAAACTTTCCAAGATCTCAATTTGTGGCTCCTAAAGACATGTTCGCCAAATTTTTGAAGGAAATATACAAATATTCTGAACAAACAATTCCCCCAATTCAAAAAATTTACTACTTGGATGTGAAGACTCCTCCACTACAAGAAAATTCTGCACAGGATATACCATCTGAAATACTAGATTTGACAAACTTTCTAGAACAATCGAAGGATAATACAGAGACTAGAGCAACCCTGATAGTATCTTTTGTTTTTCTGCAAGATAAAGAATCTTTACTGAGACTTTATTTTAAAAACTTGTGTCCTGAATTTAAAGGAAGCAAGGTTTCTATATTTCCAGACATTGCTCGATGGACCCAACAAAGACGAAAAAAATTCCTGCTTATGAAACAAGAATCATTAAATATAGGAGCAGTCTTCCAATTACGTTTTCCATGTAAATGTGTTTTGATACTTAAAGAGAAGAAATATGTGTTTTTTGAGCCAGACCAATTGAGGTCATTCCTTGGTATGAAGCGAGACCAGGCCTAAATCCAGATAAATGAGTCCTATATAATTATGGATAACCAACTGCTTGTTTTCTTTTAATTTAATAGTGTTCTAGCACCAACTTCCTTTGGTATTACTATATCTTGAATCCCTCGATTTGTAGACTATAATAACCAACTGAATATATACTTTTGCTTGTAAAATTTATCTATTAAGTTAGAATATGTTTCTTAGATTGGTGTATCTTATCAAAGAGTTATTCTTTGTATATTTCATATTAAAACGATAAATAAAAGATTAAAAAAAAAAAAAGACAGTATCTAGGGGTTATTTCCTTCAAAAAGCTAGTTTTAGGGCTAGGCAGCAAAGGGCCGAGGTTGATAAGTGCTTAACGCAATTGAATCTCATATCAGAAAGACATAAATCTTCTCATTCTGTAACAACGTTGAGGGAAATTTAGGCACTTCGCCTGAAGTTGGACCAGATATATTCTGACCAGTTAAAGTTCTTCCAGGATCAGCAGAGGCACTCACATTTTGTCTTTAGTAATAAACTGAGTAGGGCCCTGGCAGTTAAATTGAGACAGTCAAGGGTTGACAGGACCATTCTTAAAATACGTGATAAAGCAGGGAATATGATGATCAATTCAAAGCAGATACGGGAGAAGTTTCAATCGTTTTACCAGTCGCTCTATACTTCGGATACCACACCAAATCCTGAAGCGACACATAAATTTCTGTCGGCATGCTCTTTCCCTACACTTACAGCAGGTTCTCTGACAGGCGGGTCTCAGTGGAGGAGGTTGCTAAGGTGATTAAGGCTCTTCCAACTGGGAAATCACCTGGTCTGGATGGGCTACCCAATGATTTTTATAAGGTATTTAAGGGGGAATTGGCTCCCATCTTGGCAGAGATTATAAATGAGATCTTAGTGGGAGATGAATTTCCTTCTTCTATGATGGAAGCCTGGATAGCGGTTATTCCCAAACCAGGCAAGGACACGACTGATTGTGCCTCTTATCGTCCCATCTCTTTATTAAATTCTGATATAAAAATTTTGGCAAAGGTTCTGGCCAACCATCTTGCAAAAGTTATTCCTGACTTAATACATCCAGACCAGATGGGTTTCGTTGCATACAGACAGGCAATGGATAATATTTGCCAAATGGTTAATTTGCTCCACACTACTAAGAAACAGAACCTTCCTGTTTGTTTATTGGGGCTGGGCACTGAAAAGGCTTTCGATAGAGTCCACTGGCCTTTTATGTTTCAAGTGTTGGCTCGTTTTGGAATTGGGTCGGGTTTTTGTAAATGGATTCAGGCTCTGTATACAGCACCTAGGGCATGTGTTCGGGTTAATGGTGGTAACTCTCCGATGTTTTCTTTGTCCCGTGGGACTAGGCAGGGATGCCCTCTTTCGCCACTTTTGTTCACATTTTTTTTGTTACATTTGTATCCCGCGCTTTCCCACTCATGGCTGTCTCAATGCGGCTTACATAGGGCAATAGAGGGTTGTGACTTGCCCAGAGTCACAAGGAGCTGCCTGTGCCTGAAGTGGGACTCGAACTCAGTTCCCCAGGACCAAAGTCCACCACCCTAACCACTAGGCCACTCCTCCACTCCACATTGGTTATGGAACCTCTCGCGATGTACATTAGGCCGGACCCTAATATAACAGGTATTCAGGTTGGAAATAGGGAATATAAGTTGGTGCTTTTTGCCGACGATGTGCTTCTTTCTTTGACAAAACCGTTAATCTCATTACCTAACCTGATGAAAGGCTTGTTGTTATACTCAGTAGTTTCAGGTTTCAAATTAAATGTGAGTAAGTCAGAGGCTCTTGCGATTGGTATCTCCCTTCCGGTTTTGGAGTAAGTCCAGCAATCTTTTTCTTTTAAATGGGTAACAAGATGTATAGCTTACCTGGGGGCCACTGTTACTCCTAATATCTCAGAGCTGTTCTCGGCCAACTATCCGCCCCTCTTGAAGGCTATCTATAGAGACTTAGAGAGGTGGGATATAACAGATCTGTCTTGGTTGGGTAGAATCACGGTATTGAAGATGAATGTACTACCGTGTTTGATGTACCTTTTCCAAGTTCTTCCTATTATTTATTTATTTATTGCATTTGTATCCTACATTATCCCACCTCTTTGCAGGCTCAATGTGGCTTACAATAAATCGTTCTTGGTGGTGAGGGGAGAGGTGACTAAGTGGGAGGCCAGCAAGAAGCAGATTGCAGTAGTCCAAACGAGAGGTGACAAGGGTGTGGATGAGGGTTTTGGTAGAGTGCTCAGAAAGAAAGGGGCGGATTTTACGGATGTTGTAAAGAAAGAAACGACAGGTCTTGGCGGTCTGCTGGATATGAGCAGAGATAACCCCAAGGTTTCGAGCTGAGGAGGCAGGGAGAATGAGAGAGCCATCAACAGAAATAGAAAATGGGTGGAGCAGGGAGGTGGGTTTGGGGGGGAAAATGAGAAGCTCGGTTTTGGTCATATTTAATTTCAGTTGGCGTTGAGACATCCAGACAGCAATGTCAGACAAGCACGCTGAAACTTTGGTTTGGATGCAAGGTGAGATATCAGGGGTAGAAAGGTAGATTTGGGAGTCATCAGCATAGAGATGGTAGGAAAAGCTATGGGATGAGATTAATGAACCAAGGAAAGAAGTGTAGATAGAAAAGAGGAGGGGACCAAGAACAGAACCCTGAGGTACGCCGACAGGCAGAGGGATAGAAGTAGAAGAGGATCCACCAGCGTGAACACTGAAGTTGCGGAGGGAGAGGTAGGAAGAGAACCAGGAAAGGACAGAGCCCTGGAATCCAAGTGAGGACAGGGTATCGAGGAATATGCTGTGATCGACAGTGTCAAAAGCAGCGGAAAGATCAAGAAGAATGAAGATGGAATAGAGACCTCTGGATTTAGCCAGTAATAGGTCATTGGAGACTTTAGTAAGCACCGTTTCGGTTGAGTGGAGAGGGCGAAAACCAGATTGTAGTGGGACAAGAATAGCATGTGAGGAGAGACAATCAAGGCAGCGGTGGTGAACAGCACGCTCAAGTAATTTGGAGAGAAAAGGGAGGAGGGATATGGGTCTGTAATTAGAGGGACAAGTAGGGTCGAGTGAAGGCTTCTTAAGGAGAGGTGTGACCACAGCATGTTTAAAGGCAGTAGGGACAGTTGCAGTGGAAAGTGAGAGGTTGAGAATGTGACAGATAAAAGGAATAAGAGCAGGTGAGATGGCATTAAGAAGGTGGGTGGGAATGGGATCAGAGGAACAGGTGGTACATTTTGAGGAAGAAAGGAGAAGTGTAGTTTCCTCTGTAGTAACTTCAGGAAAGGAGGAAAAGGAATGAAGGGAAGGAGAGAGAGGGGAACGGACTAGTGGAGGGAGAGGTGGCGAGGTAGAGAATTCAAGGTTTATCTTTTGAACCTTGTCGTGAAAGAATTCAGCAAGGGTCTGAGGAGATAATGAAGGGGGAGTTGGGGGAGGGGGCACCTTGAGGAGAGAGTTCAATGTGGTGAAGAGAAGTCGAGGGTTAGAGCCAAGAGAGTTGGTCAGTTGGCTATAATAATCCTGTTTGGCGCTTAAAAGAGCAGATTGGAAGGAGGTCAGCATGAACTTAAAGTGTAAGAAATCAGCAAGGGCCCGCGATTTCCGCCAGAGGCGTTCGGCGGAGCGGGTACAGGAACGTAGGTAGCGGATATTAAAAGTCAGCCAAGGTTGGGGTTTTGTACGCCTTATAGGGCGGGTCATCAAAGGTGCAAGAGTGTCTAAGGCAGAGGATAGAGTATTGTTGTAAGAAGAAACAGCCTCGTTGACAAACGTGGATGGTGCCACAGTAGAGAGGAGGTTTGAAACATGGGAGGATAGAGATGAAGGGTCAATATCGTGAAGATTCCTAGATAAATTAGATAAGATAGGACGGGACTGAGAGGGAGGAGATTTAAGTGTGAAAGTTATAAGATGGTGATCAGAGAGGGGAAGATCAGAGGCAAGGAAACTAGAGGGTGAACAGTTGGAGGAGAAGATGAGATCAAGACAGTGACCATTTTGATGAGTGGGGGAGGTGGAGCATAGTTGGAGATTAAAGGAGGTTGTTAAAGCGAGTAACTTGGAAATATAAGAGTTGAAAGGATCATTAGCAGGAATATTAAAGTCACCAAGGATGAGAGAGGGGGAGGAAGAATCATGGAAGAAGGCAAGCCAGGCATCAAAGTCACTGAGAAAGGATGAAAGGGACTTATCAGGGGGACGATAAATGACCGCTATTCGAAGAGGCAGAGGAGAGAAAAGGCGGATAGAGTGGACTTCAAAGGAAGAAAAACAGTGAGATTGAGGTGGAAGAAGGGGTTGAAATCTGGAGGAGGGAGAGAGAAGTAGTCCAACACCGCCCCCGCGACCAGCAGGGCGAGGAGTATGTGAAAAAAGATAACCGCCATGGCAGAGGGCTGCAACTGAAGCAGAGTCATCAGGACAGAGCCAGGTTTCTGTTATGGTGAGCAGATGGAGGTGACGTGAGATAAAGAGGTCCTGGATATAGGGGAGTTTGTTACAGATAGAGTGGGCATTCCATAGGGCACAAGAGAAGGGCAGAGAAGAGGAGGGGAGTAGAGGAATAGAAATGAGGATAGAGAGGTCGCGGTGAGATTTGTAGAGTTGGGATAATAGTTGGTGAGGAGGGCCAGGATTGGGATTGATGTCACCGGCTGAGAGTAAGAGAAGGAGTAAAAGAGAGCGGAGGAGAGTAGGAGAGGTGTGGCCACGAAGGCGTCGAAGGCGAGAGGTATTTAGGTGGAATGGGGAAGGCAAAATGGAGGGAAGAAAGAGACGGAGATTAAAAGCCAAGAGGGAGGAAGAGGGTAGGAGAGAAGATGAGGTGATGAAGTCGATGGATGGGCAGTGAGTTCCTGTAGCGGAGAGAGGTAGGGGGTGAGGGAAAAGATTAGGAAGGGACAGGGCTAGGAAGAGAATGTGAATAGGTGCCATAAACGACTGAGGTACTTTAGCAACTGGGAAGAAGATTAGATGTAAAAAGAAAAATGCCCCAGCGCGCGGCACCTAGAGCGGAGGCCCTGAGTGGATCGGAGTGGACCTGGGTGTCACCCCGGAGAAGGCTGTAAGGATATGCAGATAAGCTGCAAGTCCTCCACAGCACCTGAAAGGCATCCAGTGGTAGAGCTGGGCACCTCTCAGCTGAGGAAAAGGCTTACCAGGGGTTAGGCCGAAGCCAGCATTCCTCCCACTGAGGGTCGCCTGATCCTAGCCAAAAAGCACCTTGAAACTCTGTGCACTTGGAGCGAGGGCCCTGGGAAGATCGGGGTGGACCTGGAGTCACCCCGGATACAGCTATGAGGAAATGCAGAAGGGCTGCAAGTCCTCCACAGCACCTGGTGGGAGCGCTGGGCACCTAGAGCGGAGGCCCTGAGTGGATCGGAGTGGACCTGGGTGCACCCCGGAGAAGGCTGTAAGGATTTGCAGATGAGCTGCAAGTCCTCCACAGCACCTGAAAGGCAGCCGTGGTAGAGCTGGGCACCTCTCAGCTGAGGAAAACGCTACCAGGGGTTAGGCCGAAGCCAGCATTCCTCCCCCTGAGGGTCGCCTGTGTAGGCGCCTACATGCTTTAGTAAAAGGGCCCCATTATTACTTATTCCTTTTTAAAAGCACACATCACGTATTTATTTCACTTTTGTCATCACTAACAGTACAGGCAGCTCTGTATCCAAGGGAGACCGTCCCTTGAGAGAGACACTTCATTACCAATAATTTTCACACTTCAGGACTTTTTTGTGACACATATTCATTATTTCGTTCACATGACCAAAAAGAAGGGTTTGATCCCTAGCACAACCATGTTTTATCCTTTAAGACACACATCGGTTGTGTGGCAATATTTGTTTCCACAGTAATTCATTTCATTACATATGTTCCATTACACTAACACCCTCTAATGGTGACATTTTGAATTATTTTTGTTGTCATTCCCCAATGAGCCCCGAGAGATAACGTTAGGCACATCTTTTATTCACCTTCTTTTACAATTATATACATATAGTTTTTATTGTTCAGTTGCTCTCTCTTTGCTTTCAATTTCTTTCACGAGCCAGGGCAAAACATTTTTTTTTCAATTTTTCTTGCCAAGTGCAGCTTTTGTGCAGTCTATTTGCTGTGAATTTCCTTCCCCCGTTCCTTTTACCAGGGCCACCGAGAGACTAAGCCAGCTCGGGGCAGGGCTGCTGCTGCCAGGCCTGGGGCAGGGCTTCCAGCCTCCCAGGATTACTGCAGCTGCTGCCACACCCACCCACTGAAACTCAGATACCTTGGCTGGTGGAGCTGCCGAGGCCCTGCCAGCAGAAGAGGTGTTCCTCCAGCACTGCTTTTTCCTCTACCGCATTGCCTGCCCCTGCGGCTGCTTTTTCTCTCACGTCACGCATGCTCGGTTTCAAAACTGAGTATGCGCGGCCTGAGGGGTAAACCAGCTGCTTGGCAGGCGATGCAGCAAAAGTGAAGAGCAGCGCTGGAGGAAGATCTCTTCTGCTGGCAGGGCCTGGGGGAGACCCCCGCCAGCCTACTGTGTTTGCTCCTCTGTGTCCTCCAAAGCCTGCAAGGGGAGCCCGGTGCCGGAGTCTTCTCTCTTCTGCTCCTGTCGGGACGTGATCACCCGGGTCCCGTCAGGAGCAGGAGAGAGAGAGAGACCCCAGCGCCGGGCCCCCTTGGAAGCCTGAGCCCGGGGAATTTTGCCTCCCTGACCCCCCCCCCCCCTCGACGGCCCTGCCTTTTACCAATTATTGACTGACGCGCAAACACTTACTTTTGGCGCCTTTTTACTTCTTTCTAAACTCCTTTCAGAAAGCAGCACACTTTACAGCACCATAGCGGCATTTTACATGCTATTCATCATTTGTTTCTTTTACCAAAGGTCTTTTTAAAGGTAAGTGCCACAGTTCTTTTTTCACTAGTGCATCCCTTTTCAATATGATGGCGTTATTTTACAGCCGTGCATTTTACCAACTGTGCATTTTAAAAAACGTTTAGATTTTTCTTTTCATTTCATTACCAGCACTTTAGTACACGTCTTTCACAGAGACATGTTTGTTAATTTGATATATATATATGCACTTGCATGTAACACGTTTCATTTCAATGTTTTATATTATTTTTATTTCAATACCAAACTGTTATATTACATTTTCATTTTCCTACACAGCAGTAGGCAAGCGATTTTCCAATTACCTTTTTTCCAATATGTTTTACCTATTGTAGCATGCAAGCGACCTTTTTTAATCATCCACATGTTCATAATTTTACATCTCCCATTACCCTTTTTTGTTAAAATTTTTTACCTCGTACGCTTTTTCATTGCTTTCTTACTTTGATTCGGGCAGCCACATAGATAAGTTTTACTGCAATTTTACTTAAGTACATAAGTATTGCCACATTAGGACAGACCAAAGGTTCATCAAGCCCAGTATCCTCTTTCCAACAGTGGCCAATCCAGGTCACAAATACCTGGCAAGATCCCCCAACAAAGTTCAATACATTTTATGCTGCTTATCCCAGAAATAAGCAGTGGATTTTCCCCAAGTCATTTTAATAGTGGTCTATGTACTTTTTCTTTAGGAAGCCGTCCAAAACTTTTTTAAACCCCGCTCAGCTAACTGTCTTTACCACATTCTCTGGCAAAGAATTCCAGAGTTTAATTACACGTTGAGTGAACAAAGATTTTCTCTGATTCATTTTAAATTTACTACTTTGTAGTTTCATCACATGCCCCCTAGTCCTAGTATTTTTGGAAAGAGTAAACAAAAGATTCATGTCTACCCATTCCACTCCACTCATTATTTTATAGACCTCTATCATATCTCCCCTCAGCTGTCTTTTCTCCAAGCTGAAGAGCCCTAGCCGCTTCAGCCTTTCCTCATAAGGAAGGTGTCCCATCCCCTTTATCATTTTTGTCTCCCTTCTCTGTACCTTTTTCATGGACCGCATTATAGTGTCCTCATTTTTGTTTTCCATTCCTTTCCTTTAATACCTAACATTCTATTTGCTTTCTTAGCCGCCACAGCACATGAGCAGAGGGTTTCAATGTATCATCAACGCCGCCGCCAAGATCCCTTTCTTGGTCAGTGACTCCTAACGTGGAACCTTGCAATATGTAGCTAAAATTCGGGTTCCTCTTTCCCACATGCATCACTTTGCACTTGCTCACATTAAACGTCATCTGCCATTTAGCGAACAAGTCAGTCTCGAAAGGGCCTATTGTAATTTTTCACAATCCTCTCATGATTTAACAACTTTGAATAACTTTGTGTCGTCAGCAAATTTAATTACCTCACTAGTTACTCCCATCTCTAGATCATTTATAAATATGTTAAAAAGCAGTGGTCCCAGCACAGATCCCTGGGGAACCCCACTATCTACACTATACTGACCATTTAATCCTACTCTCTTTCTTCTATCTTTAACCAGTTTTTAATCCACAATAGAACACTACCTCCTATCCCATGACTCTCTAATTTCTTCTGGAGTCTTTCATGAGGTACTTTGTCAAACGCCTTCTGAAAATCCAGATACACAATACCATCCGGCTCACCTTTATCCACATGTTTGTTCACCTGTTCATAGAAATGTAATAGATTGGTAAGGCAAGATTTCCCTTCACCAAATCCATTTTGGCTTTGTCTCATTATTCCATACTTTTGAATATGCTCTGTAAGTTTGTTCTTTACAAAAGTCTCTACCATTTTGCCCTGCACCAACGTCAGGCTCACTGTTCTACAATTTCCCGGATTCCCTCTGGAACCTTTTTTAAATATTGGTGTTGCATTGGTCACCCGCCAGGCTTCCGGTACTACACTCGATTTTAAATTCTCTATGTTATGCCATCTAGCTTAAACTATACGGTTGGAATTACGTTTACAGCATTATTTAAATTTTCTTATGTTAATGCCGTTTCTCCGAGGACAAGCAGGCTGCTTGTTCTCACTGATGGGTTGACGTCCTCGGCAGCCCCCTCCATCAGAAACTTACTAGCAAAGGCCTTTGCTAGTCCTCGCGCGCCCATGCGCACTGCGCATGCGCGGCCATCTTCCCGCCCGAAACCGGCTCGAGCCGGCCAGTCTTCTTTCGTCCGCGCTCGGTACGGTCGTGTTACGCCGTTCGTGCCCCGGAGAGTCGACCTCGCGCGTCCGTTTCGACGTGTTTTCTCTGTTTTTTCTTTAGAAAGTTTCGGGAAGTGCTCCGGAAGACCCTCTCGGGTTTTCTGCCCTTCCTGTATTTTTCTCAAGTTTTTTGCCCCGTAAGTTTTCTTTCGTCGTCGGGGTAGGCCTAGTTTGGCCTCGGTCGAGATTTTTTCTCCCTCTAAATTTTGGTGCTACAATTTCGCCATTTCGGCTTTTGATTTCGCCGGCGTGATTTTTCCGCCCATGACATCGAAGCCTTCCAGCGGCTTCAAGAAGTGCACCCAGTGCGCCCGGGTAATCTCGCTCACTGACAGGCACTCGTCGTGTCTTCAGTGTCTGGGGGCCGAGCACCGCCCTCAGAACTGTAGTCTGTGTTCCCTGTTACAAAGGCGGACTCAGGTAGCGAGATTAGCCCAGTGGAACGTTTTGTTCTCGGGCTCTTCGTCGACATCGGCACCGGAGGCATCGAGTGCGACGTCGTCAGCGTCCGGACCATCTTCCTTGGCTGCCACCTCATCGACTGCATCGAGGCATCGGACCTCTGCATCGGCGCCGAGGCATCGGGCGACTGTATCGACGTCGGTGGTACCGAGACTTCGTCTGCTGATGTCGTCGGACGGAGGTGCATCGTCAGGAGTGCAGGTGAGGGCTGTCCATTCCCCTGCTGGTGGCGGTGAGCCCTCGGGTGGGTCTCCTCCTACCCTGAGGGCTCCTGCGGTACAGCCCCCCCGAGATCGACCCTCTTCGGTCTCGGCCCCGAGGAAGCGACGGATGGATTCTACGTCCTCCTCGTCGGTGCCGGGGAGCTCCGGTGACATGCTTCGGAAGAAATCGAAGAAGCATCGACACCGGTCTCCTCCCCGTGTCGGCACCGAGAGCTCTGGGTCGCCGAGGGCTTCGGCACCCAGCAGGCATCGGCACCGAGAGGACCGCTCACCCTCTGTTCAAGAGGTGTCGACGCGCTCCGCTCTGGACAGCCCGGAACAGCCTCCTCGCCCGGAACAGGTTCTGACGTCGACGCCTGCATCGACCTCTCAGCCTTTCTCTGCAGCCGCTCTAAACGAGAGCCTCCGGGCCGTTCTCCCAGAGATTCTGGGAGAACTGTTGCGCCCTACCCCTCCGGTACCGTCGAGCGTGGCGCCGGCTGGCCCATCGCCCAGGTTGAGGTCCCCGACGTCGGTACCGCGTGCGGTGCCGACCGCGGCCACCTCCCAGGAAGGCTCCCCGACTACGTCGGCGGAGGGAGCTTCGCCGATGCGGCCGAGGGAGTCTACCTCTCGACGTCCTCACCGTGGACGGGGTTCCACTGAGTCGAGTAGGGCGAGGTTGCAGACACAGGTTCGTGAACTTGTGTCTGACACCGAGGGTGAGGCCTCGTGGGAGGAAGAGGAAGACCCCAGATATTTCTCTGACGAGGAGTCTGAGGGTCTTCCTTCTGATCCCACTCCCTCTCCTCCTGAGAGTCTGTCTTTCGCTTCCTTTGTCCGGGAGATGTCTACGGCCATCCCCTTCCCGGTGGTTGTGGAGGACGAGCCCAGGGCTGAAATGTTTGAGCTCCTGGACTATCCTTCTCCACCTAAGGAAGCGTCCACAGTACCCATGCATCATGTCCTCAAAAAGACATTGCTGGCGAACTGGACAAAACCATTAAGTAATCCCCACATTCCCAAGAAAATTGAGTCCCAGTACCGGATCCACGGGGACCCAGAGCTGATGCGCACTCAGTTGCCTCATGACTCTGGAGTTGTGGATTTGGCCCTAAAGAAGGCTAAGAGTTCTAGGGAGCATGCTTCGGCGCCCCCGGGCAAAGACCCTAGAACCTTAGACTCCTTTGGGAGGAAGGCTACCATTCCTCTATGCTCGTGGCCAAGATCCAGTCTTACCAGCTCTACACGAGCATACACATGCGGAATAATGTGCGGCAGTTGGCGGGCTTGGTTGATGCTCTTCCCCCTGAGCAAGCCAAGCCTTTTCAGGAGGTGGTCAGGCAGCTGAAGGCGTGCAGAAAATTCCTGGCCAGAGGAGTGTATGACACTTTTGATGTTGTGTCCAGGGCCGCTGCTCAAGGTGTGGTGATGCGCAGGCTCTCATGGCTGCGTGCCGCCGACCTGGAGAATAGACTCCAGCAGCGGATTGCGGACTCGCCTTGCCGTGCGGACAATATTTTTGGAGAAAAAGTCGAACAGGTGGTAGAGTCTCTCCACCAGCGGGACACCGCATTCGACAAGTTCTCCCGCCGGCAGCCTTCAGCATCTACCTCTACAGGTAGAAGATTTTTCGGGGGAAGGAAGACTGTTCCCTATGCTTCTGGTAAGCGTAGGTACAATCCTCCTTCCCGACAGCCTACGGCCCAGGCTAAGCCCCAGCGCGCTCGCTCTCGTCAGCAGCGTGCGCCTCAGCAAGGCCCCGCGGCTCCCCAGCAAAAGCAAGGGGCGAGCTTTTGACTGGCTCCAGCAGAGCATAGCCGCAGTACAAGTATCAGTGCCGGGCGACCTACCTGTCGGGGGGAGGTTAAAAGCTTTTCACCAAAGGTGGCCTCTCATAACCTCCGACCAGTGGGTTCTGCAAATAGTCCGGCAAGGATACACCCTCAATTTGACTTCAAAACCTCCAAATTGCCCACCAGGAGCTCAGTCTTACAGCTTCCAACACAAGCAGGTACTTGCAGAGGAACTCTCCGCCCTTCTCAGCGCCAATGCGGTCGAGCCCGTGCCATCCGGGCAAGAAGGGCTGGGATTCTATTCCAGGTACTTCCTTGTGGAAAAGAAAACAGGGGGGATGCGTCCCATCCTAGACCTAAGGGCCCTGAACAAATTTCTCGTAAAAGAAAAGTTCAGGATGCTTTCCCTGGGCACCCTTCTCCCCATGATTCAGCAAAACGATTGGCTATGCTCTCTGGACTTGAAGGATGCCTACACACATATCCCGATACTGCCAGCTCACAGACAGTATCTGCGATTCCAGTTGGGCACACGCCACTTCCAGTACTGTGTGCTACCCTTTGGGCTCGCCTCTGCGCCCAGGGTGTTCACAAAGTGCCTGGCTGTGGTAGCAGCGGCACTTCGCAGGCTGGGGGTGCACGTGTTCCCATATCTCGACGATTGGCTGGTAAAGAACACATCCGAGGCAGGAGCCCTGCAGTCCATGCAGATGACTATTCGCCTCCTGGAACTACTGGGGTTTGTGATAAATTATCCAAAGTCCCATCTTCTCCCAGTGCAGAAACTCGAATTCATAGGAGCTCTGCTGGATTCTCGGACGGCTCGCGCCTATCTTCCAGAGACAAGGGCCAACAACTTGTTGTCCCTCGTCTCGCGGGTGCGAGCGTCCCAGCAGATCACAGCTCGGCAGATGTTGAGATTGCTGGGCCACATGGCCTCCACAGTTCATGTGACTCCCATGGCCCGCCTTCACATGAGATCTGCTCAATGGACCCTAGCCTCCCAGTGGTATCAGGCTGCTGGGGGTCTAGAGGACGTGATCCACCTGTCCACGAGTTTTCTCAAATCCCTGTATTGGTGGACAATCTGGTCCAATTTGACTCTGGGACGTCCTTTCCAAATTCCTCAGCCACAAAAGGTGCTGACCACGGATGCGTCTCTCCTGGGATGGGGAGCTCATGTCGATGGGCTTCACACCCAAGGAAGCTGGTCCCTCCAGGAACGCGATCTACAGATCAATCTTCTGGAGTTGCGAGCGATCTGGAACGCTCTGAAGGCTTTCAGAGATCGGCTGTCCCACCAAATTATCCAAATTCAGACAGACAACCAGGTTGCCATGTACTATGTCAACAAGCAGGGGGGAACCGGTTCTCGCCCCCTGTGTCAGGAAGCCGTCAGCATGTGGCTCTGGGCTCGCGTCACGGCATGGTGCTCCAAGCCACATACCTGGCAGGCGTAAACAACAATCTGGCCGACAGATTGAGCAGGATCATGCAACCTCACGAGTGGTCGCTCAGTTCCAAAGTAGTGCGACAGATCTTCCAAGTGTGGGGCACCCCCTTGGTGGATCTCTTTGCATCTCGAGTGAACCACAAAGTCTCTCAGTTCTGTTCCAGGCTTCAGGCCCACGGCAGACTGGCATCGGATGCCTTCCTCCTGGATTGGGGGGAGGGTCTGCTGTATGCTTATCCTCCCATACCTCTGGTGGGGAAGACTTTGTTGAAACTCAAGCAAGACCGAGGCACCATGATTCTGATTGCTCCTTTTTGGCCGCGTCAGATCTGGTTCCCTCTTCTTCTGGAGTTGTCCTCCGAAGAACCGTGGAGATTGGAGTGTTTTCCGACCCTCATCACACAGGACGAGGGGGCGCTTCTGCATCCCAACCTCCAGTCTCTGGCTCTCACGGCCTGGATGTTGAGGGCGTAGACTTTGCCTCTTTGGGTCTGTCAGAGGGTGTCTCCCGCATCTTGCTTGCTTCCAGGAAAGATTCCACTAAGAGGAGTTACTTCTTCCAATGGAGGAGGTTTGCCGTCTGGTGTGACAGCAAGGCCCTAGATCCTCGCTCTTGTCCTACACAGACCCTGCTTGAATACCTTCTGCACTTGTCTGAGTCTGGTCTCAAGACCAACTCTGTAAGGGTTCACCTTAGTGCGATCAGTGCATACCATTATCGTGTGGAAGGTAAGCCGATCTCAGGACAGCCTTTAGTTGTTCGCTTCATGAGAGGTTTGCTTTTGTCAAAGCCCCCTGTCAAGCCTCCTACAGTGTCATGGGATCTCAATGTCGTTCTCACCCAGCTGATGAAACCTCCTTTCGAGCCACTGAATTCCTGCCATCTGAAGTACTTGACCTGGAAGGTCATTTTCTTGGTGGCAGTTACTTCAGCTCGTAGAGTCAGTGAGCTTCAGGCCCTGGTAGCCCAGGCCCCTTACACCAAATTTCATCATAACAGAGTAGTCCTCCGCACTCACCCTAAGTTTCTGCCGAAGGTTGTGTCGGAGTTCCATCTGAACCAGTCAATTGTCTTGCCAACATTCTTTCCCCGTCCTCATTCCTGCCCTGCTGAACGTCAGCTGCACACATTGGACTGCAAGAGAGCATTGGCCTTCTATCTGGAGCGGACACAGCCCCACAGACAGTCCGCCCAATTGTTTGTTTCTTTTGATCCCAACAAGAGGGGAGTGGCTGTAGGGAAACGCACCATATCCAATTGGCTAGCAGATTGCATTTCCTTCACTTACGCCCAGGCTGGGCTGGCTCTTGAGGGTCATGTCACAGCTCATAATGTTAGAGCCATGGCTGCGTCGGTAGCCCACTTGAAGTCAGCCACCATGGAGGAAATTTGCAAAGCTGCGACGTGGTCATCTGTCCACACATTCACATCTCATTACTGCCTGCAGCAGGATACCCGACGCGACAGTCGGTTCGGGCAGTCAGTTCTTCAGAACCTGTTTGGGCTTTAGGATCCAACTCCACCCCCCGAGGGCCCTGTTTGTTCTGTTCCAGGCTGCACTCTCAGTTAGTTGGTAAATTGTTTAGGTCAATCTCAGTTATGTCCTCGCCGTTGCGAGGCCCAATTGACCATGGTTGTTGTTTTGAGTGAGCCTGGGGGCTAGGGATACCCCATCAGTGAGAACAAGCAGCCTGCTTGTCCTCGGAGAAAGCGAATGCTACATACCTGTAGAAGGTATTCTCCGAGGACAGCAGGCTGATTGTTCTCACAAACCCGCCCGCCTCCCCTTTGGAGTTGTGTCTTCCCTTGCATTTATCTTGCTACATATGGGACTGGCCGGCTCGAGCCGGTTTCGGGCGGGAAGATGGCCGCGCATGCGCAGTGCGCATGGGCGCGCGAGGACTAGCAAAGGCCTTTGCTAGTAAGTTTCCGATGGAGGGGGCTGCCGAGGACGTCAACCCATCAGTGAGAACAATCAGCCTGCTGTCCTCGGAGAATACCTTCTACAGGTATGTAGCATTCGCTTTATAGGCAGCTGTACATTTCAAATGATTTTTAAAGCAAATTCTCATAACACGACTTCCAATTAGACGTTCTTTATTTCATTTTTACAGTGTAATAGATTGCCACTTTGGCAATAGGAGTTCTTCTTTTTGTTATTCCATTCATTTACACTTCATCACCACATCCATTTACCACACTCCCCATCTCATCATTATACATATCAATGATTATGGTTTTCTTATGCTGGATTGCATTGTTGCTCCAATTTTTCTCCGAGGACAAGCAGGCTGCTTGTTCTCACGACTGGGTGACGTCCGCGGAAGCCCCCACCAATCGGAAAGAAGCTTCGCGGGACGGTCGGCACGCAGGGCACGCCCACCGCGCATGCGCGGCCGTCTTCCCGCCCGTGTGCGACCGCTCCCGCCAGTTCCTTTTTTTCCGC
Source organism: Microcaecilia unicolor (assembly GCF_901765095.1). NCBI lineage: Eukaryota > Metazoa > Chordata > Amphibia > Gymnophiona > Siphonopidae > Microcaecilia > Microcaecilia unicolor. The sequence goes on from NC_044037.1 coordinate 148,061,026, forward strand.
GTCTGGAGAGAGTCGTGCCTCGCCGCTCTCTCTGTTTCAGCCGCCGGATTTTTGATCGCGTTTACGCCGATCGTGCTTTTTTCTTTGTATTATATAGTTACCGTCCGGTTTCTTTTTGAAAAAAAAAAAAAAAAGAAACCCTGCGCGTGTGGCGCACGCGCTCCCTTTTTCCCTCGCTTCCAGCGGGGACGCCGCATTGCGGCCTAGTGGCCGCACGGTCGTTTTCCTTTTCGTGGTGTGATTTCAGCCACCATTGACGACTTTGACTTCGCCGACGCGATTTTTCCGTCGATGTCCTCGAAGGTCCCGAGTGGATTTAAAAAGTGTGGTCGCTGCGGCCGGCCGATCTCGCAGACCGACACCCACGCTTGGTGCCTCCAGTGCCTCGGGCCGGAGCACAATATCAAGTCGTGTTCTCTGTGTCTCGGTCTCCGGAAACGGACTCAGGTTGCGAGGCAAGTTCTGCGGGACCGTCTTTTTGGAACTTGCGCCGGCCCCTCGACGTCGACCTCGAAGGCATCGGTATCGACGCCCGGTCCTTCGGTACCGGTATCGATGCCCGAGACATCGGCACCGATGGCAGCGACCCCAGGAGAACAGGTCCCGTCGGCCCGCCGGTCCTCCGGTGAGAGTGGGGGTGAGAGGCCGCGTGGGCAGTCGGCCCCGGTCACTCCCTCAGCTCGTGGGCCACGGGACCGAACCCTGTCTGACCCGGTACCTCGAGACCGAGGGGGATCGACCTCCTCCTCCTCCATGCCCTCCGGCGCCGGTGACGGGCATCGTAAGAAAGATAAGAAGCGTCGTCACCGGTCGCCCTCGGTGCATCCGGATATCGGAGAGGAGGCGACGCCGAAGTGTCATCGTCGAAAGGAGAGGTCTCCGTCGGTTGTGGAGGTACCGACGCGTCGGGGTTCCGGCACCTCGGTGCCGTCTCCTGGCCCCCAGCAGCTTCTGGCGCCGACACCCCTACCGGCCCCACCGCCTTTCCCGGCAGCGGGCCTGGACGAGTGCCTCAGAGCCATCCTTCCGGGGATCCTGGAAGGGCTGATGCGCCAGGCTGTGCCGGCGCCGGGGGTGCTTGCGCCCTCGGCGCCGATGACTGTGGCGCCGGCGAGCTCTAGCCCGGCGCCGGGGCCGTCGACACCGCCGCCGCTTGCGGTGCCGGTCTCGACCGCCACGCAGGTGGAGTCCCCGTCGACGTCGATGGAGGGAGCTCCGTCCCCGCCGGCGCGGGAGTCCACCGCTCGACGACACCGAGACCCTGGTGCCTCGACGTCGAGCCGGGCCCGGTTCAGGACTCAGCTACATGAGCTTATGTCCGACACCGAGGATGAGGACTCGTGGGGGGAAGAGGAGGACCCTAGATATTTCTCCTCAGAGGAGTCTACGGGCCTCCCCTCGGACCCCACGCCTTCACCGGAGAGGAAACTCTCACCTCCCGAGAGTCTCTCCTTTGCCTCCTTTGTGCGGGATATGTCTATTAGCATTCCCTTCCCCGTGGTCTCTGTGGAAGAGCCGAGGGCCGAGATGCTCGAGGTCCTCGACTATCCATCACCACCTAGAGAGTCCTCCACGGTGCCGCTGCACAATGTCCTTAAGGAGACGCTGCTTCGGAACTGGGTGCGACCATTAACTAACCCCACCATTCCCAAGAAAGCAGAGTCCCAGTACAGGATCCACTCTGACCCGGAGCTAATGCGGCCACAATTGCCCCATGACTCAGCGGTCGTGGATTCTGCTCTCAAGAGGGCACGGAGTTCGAGGGATACCGCCCCGGCGCCCCCGGGGCGGGAGTCTCGCACTCTGGACTCATTTGGGAGGAAGGCCTACCAATCCTCCATGCTCGTGACCCGCATCCAATCATACCTGCTCTATATGAGCATCCACATGCGGACCTATGTGCAACAACTGGCGGACCTGGTCGAGAAGCTCCCGCCGGAGCAGTCCAGGCCTTATCAGGAGGTGGTCAGGCAGCTGAAGGCGTGCAGAAAGTTCCTGTCCAGGGGTATCTATGACACCTGTGACGTGGCATCTCGTGCTGCGGCCCAAGGGATAGTGATGCGCAGGCTCTCATGGCTGCGTGCCTCTGACCTGGACAACCGCACCCAGCAGAGACTGGCCGACGTCCCTTGCCGGGGGGATAACATTTTTGGTGAGAAGGTCGAGCAGATGGTGGACCAACTGCATCAGCGGGAAACCGCTCTCGACAAGCTCTCCCACCGGGCGCCTTCAGCATCCACCTCCACAGGTGGACGTTTTTCCCGGGCCCGTCAGGCTGCACCCTATTCTTTTGCGAAGCGTAGGTACAACCAGCCGGCCCGAAGGCCTCGTCAGGCACAGGGACAGCCCCAGCGCGCTCGTTCTCGTCAACAGCGTGCGCCTAAGCAGCCCCCTGCGCCTCCACAGCAAAAGCCGGGGACGGGCTTTTGACTGGATCCACGGGAACATAGCCGCCCTACAAGTGTCCGTACCGGACGATCTGCCGGTCGGAGGGAGGTTAAAATTTTTTCACCAAAGGTGGCCTCTCATAACCTCCGACCAGTGGGTTCTCCAAATAGTGCGGTGCGGATACGCCCTGAATTTGGCCTCCCTGCCTCCAAATTGTCCTCCGGGAGCTCAGTCTTTCAGCTCCCATCACAAGCAGGTACTTGCAGAGGAACTCTCCGCCCTTCTCAGCGCCAATGCGGTCGAGCCCGTACCACCCGGGCAGGAAGGGCAGGGATTCTATTCCAGGTACTTCCTTGTGGAAAAGAAAACAGGGGGGATGCGTCCTATCCTAGACCTGAGAGGCCTGAACAAATTCCTGGTCAAAGAAAAGTTCAGGATGCTTTCCTTGGGCACCCTTCTGCCAATGATTCAGAAAAACGATTGGCTATGTTCCCTGGATTTAAAGGACGCATACACTCACATCCCGATACTGCCAGCTCACAGACAGTATCTCAGATTCCGCCTGGGCGCACGGCACTTTCAGTATTGTGTGCTGCCCTTTGGGCTCGCCTCTGCCCCACGAGTGTTTACAAAGTGCCTCGTGGTGGTGGCGGCGTATCTACGCAAGCTGGGAGTGCACGTGTTCCCATATCTCGACGATTGGCTGGTCAAGAACACCTCGGAGGCAGGAGCCCTCCGGTCCATGCAGTGCACTATTCAACTTCTGGAGCTGCTGGGGTTTGTGATAAATTACCCAAAGTCCCATCTCCAGCCAACCCAGTCTCTGGAATTCATAGGAGCGCTGCTGAATACCCAGACGGCTCAGGCCTACCTTCCCGAAGCGAGGGCCACCAATCTCCTGGCCCTGGCTTCGCAGACCAGAGCGTCTCAGCAGATCACAGCTCGGCAGATGTTGAGACTTCTGGGTCATATGGCCTCCACAGTTCATGTGACTCCCATGGCTCGTCTTCACATGAGATCTGCTCAATGGACCCTAGCTTCCCAGTGGTTCCAAGCCACCGGGAATCTAGAAGATGTCATCCGCCTCTCCACCAGTTGCCGCACTTCACTGCTCTGGTGGACCATCCGGACCAATTTGATACTGGGACGTCCATTCCAAATTCCACAGCCCACGAAAGTGTTGACGACGGATGCCTCTCGCCTGGGATGGGGAGCTCATGTCGATGGGCTTCACACCCAGGGTCTGTGGTCCCTCCAGGAAAAGGATCTGCAGATCAATCTCCTGGAGCTCCGAGCGATCTGGAACGCACTGAAGGCTTTCAGAGATCGGCTGTCCTACCAAATTATCCAAATTCGGACAGACAATCAGGTTGCAATGTATTACGTCAACAAGCAGGGGGGCACCGGATCTCGCCCCCTGTGTCAGGAGGCCGTCGGGATGTGGCGTTGGGCGTGTCGGTTCGGCATGCTCCTCCAAGCCACGTACCTGGCAGGCGTAAACAACAGTCTGGCCGACAGACTGAGCAGAGTCATGCAACCGCACGAGTGGTCGCTCCATGCCAGAGTGGTACGCAAGATCTTCCGAGCGTGGGGCACCCCCTCGGTGGACCTTTTCGCCTCTCAGACCAACCACAAGCTGCCTCTGTTCTGTTCCAGACTTCAGGCACACGGCAGGCTAGCGTCGGATGCTTTTCTCCTCCATTGGGGGACCGGCCTCCTGTATGCTTATCCTCCCATACCTTTGGTGGGGAAGACCTTGCTGAAGCTCAAGCAAGACCGCGGCACCATGATTCTGATTGCGCCCTTTTGGCCCCGTCAGATCTGGTTCCCTCTTCTTCTGGAGTTGTCCTCCGAGGAACCGTGGAGATTGGAGTGTTTTCCGACTCTCATCTCGCAGAACGACGGAGCGTTGCTGCACCCCAACCTTCAGTCCCTGGCTCTCACGGCCTGGATGTTGAGGGCGTAGACTTCACTGCGTTGGGTCTGTCTGAGGGTGTCTCCCGGGTCTTGCTTGCCTCTAGGAAGGATTCCACTAAAAAGAGTTACTTTTTCAAGTGGAGGAGGTTTGTCGTGTGGTGTGAGAGCAAGGCCCTAGAACCTCGTTCTTGCCCTACACAGAACCTGCTTGAATACCTTCTGCACTTATCAGAGTCTGGCCTCAAGACCAACTCAGTAAGGAATCACCTTAGTGCGATTAGTGCTTACCATTATCGTGTAGAAGGTAAAGCCATCTCTGGAGAGCCTTTAGTCGTTCGATTCATGAGAGGCTTGCTTTTGTCAAAGCCCCCTATCAAGCCTCCTACTGTGTCATGGGATCTCAACGTCGTCCTCACCCAGCTGATGAAACCTCCTTTTGAGCCACTGAATTCCTGCCATCTGAAGTACTTGACCTGGAAGGTCATTTTCTTGGTGGCAGTTACTTCAGCTCGTAGGGTCAGTGAGCTTCAAGCCCTGGTAGCTCATGCTCCATATACCAAATTTCATCACAACAGAGTAGTGCTCCGCACCCACCCAAAGTTCCTGCCGAAGGTGGTGTCGGAGTTCCATCTTAACCAGTCAATTGTCTTGCCAACATTCTTCCCCAGGCCGCATACCCGCCCTGCTGAACGTCAGTTGCACACATTGGACTGCAAGAGAGCATTGGCCTTCTACTTGGAGCGGACACAGCCCAACAGACAGTCCGCCCAATTGTTTATTTCTTTCGACCCTAACAGGCTAGGGGTCGCTGTCGGGAAACGCACCATCTCCAATTGGCTAGCAGATTGCATTTCCTTCACTTACGCCCAGGCTGGGCTGACTCTTGAGGGTCATGTCACGGCTCATAGTGTTAGAGCCATGGCAGCGTCGGTGGCCCACTTGAAGTCAGCCACTATTGAAGAGATCTGCAAGGCTGCGACGTGGTCATCTGTCCACACATTCACATCTCATTACTGCCTCCAGCAGGATACCCGACGCGACAGTCGGTTCGGGCAGTCGGTGCTGCAGAATCTGTTTGGGGTGTAAATCCAACTCCACCCTCCAGGACCCGAATTTATTCTGGTCAGGCTGCACTCTCAGTTAGTTGTTCTTCGTAGGTCAATTTCTGTTGTACCCTCGCCGTTGCGAGGTTCAATTGACCTGGGTTCTTGTTTTGAGTGAGCCTGAGAGCTAGGGATACCCCAGTCGTGAGAACAAGCAGCCTGCTTGTCCTCGGAGAAAGTGAATGATACATACCTGTAGCAGGTGTTCTCCGAGGACAGCAGGCTGATTGTTCTCACCTACCCTCCCTCCTCCCCTTTGGAGTTGTGTTTCATATTTTATTGCTTGTCATTCAACTGGCGGGAGCGGTCGCGCACGGGCGGGAAGACGGCCGCGCATGCGCGGTGGGCGTGCCCTGCGTGCCGACCGTCCCGCGAAGCTTCTTTCCGGTTGGTGGGGGCTGCCGCGGACGTCACCCAGTCGTGAGAACAATCAGCCTGCTGTCCTCGGAGAACACCTGCTACAGGTATGTATCATTCACTTACTCCATAATTTATATTTCATACCCACTACCACATCATTACAGATATAAAGGATCTTGTTTTCCCAATTCTGGATGCTATATTCACACATTTCTCAACATTACATTGGCATTCTTAATTTTCATTTGTTTCACCACATTCACATTTTACACCACACTCGCATTCCACACCACTTCATACAAATATAACAAGGAAAGTTAGGTCTCGTTTCCTACTATTTTTTCAGACCAGTTCATGTTTATTTTACAAGATGCATTGCCAAGGACAAATGTGATTGTCAAGTATGTGTATTAAGGTTTATTCTTTTGTTTCTAATCATGTACATATTATCCATTCTATGTTATTTCAAAAAAATGCAATAATTCTTAACCTTGTCCTTCAGTAATCAATCTCTATTTGTATTTCATTTATCATATTTCTAATTTGACTGTATTTCTATATTTTTTATATGTTCTTTATATGCTCTTTTTATCTTCATGTTTGATTTGAAGATTGTTTATGTATTTGTTTTATTATATATTAGTAATCATTCTCAATCTGTATTTTATCATGTTTCTAATTTGATTATATATTTTTTATAAACTTGCTTTACCATTATGTATGATTTTAAGATTGTTTATTTATGTATTTGTTTTTATTTTTATAGACTCCTGAGGCACGCATGTGCCAAAACATGGTATCGAGTTGAGTCAGCATTTTGTCCACCCCATGGGATCTCTGTGTTCTTTCCACTTTTTGTGGGGTTTTTTGCACAAGTTTTTAACTTGGACAGCATATCTCAGCCTTTGTCTAGGATAATGTGGTAGTGCTGAAGTGATGCAGATGAAAATTTATGCTTATCTTATTTATATTTTGTACAGTTTGTTAGTATCTAAAAGAAGTGGAATTATGCCAGAACATACCGGCATTAGCAACTTTACATTTACTGAAAGGGATATACTGTTCATCTTAATGACTGCAAATCAAACTATGCTTAGTATGTTTCATCCACTTCCAACAGTGCTGCCTTTAAATCAAAATCCTGATATGCATCCAGAGCCCTTTTAGCAGGAAACATAAGTACTAGCATTCGTGAAACACCATATATAATGATACGCACAGAACTTGAGCAGTCAAGATTTTGAGAGTAATTGTATCTCAGCAGTAATAAATCAACAAATGGTTTCTTACATTTGAAATGTTGACCACTGAAGCAGTCAACAAAAGGACATGCAACACGCATGTTAAGCAGGTCACCTTTGCACCTAAACAAAACGTTGTAAAACAAAATGTCTGAATGAGATGGAACCTAAAAGAAAGGAGTAAAACTACTTAAAAATCATCTGTTATGGGGTTGTGGATTTGCCATAACCCCACTGATTAAAAATGAGGCTTTACTATACTAATTTAGTTGCTTTTTTGTGCCTCACATATTTGGGCAAAGGTGATATTAATACATTTGATTTTGATAAATAATTATTTTATAAGTTTTAATGAAGAAAGTGGGAAGGAGACTGATTGTTTACACTGAAGCACGTGGTATGGGTCACTTCATTTTTCTCCATGATCTTGTAGGCAGAGCCAATGAAGTCAAGATGAAAAATGAGAGTTTGGAGGAAGTGGGGAAAAGCGAAATCTTGCAGATTACTGAGAATAAGGAGTGCAAAGAGGAGACTGAAACGCAGGAAGTTGTAAAAGCAGTTACGGAGCAAAAGACTTTACATCATGATGAAAATGCAGAGACCAAAGGAACCAGTGGTCATGATAATGATTTCATAGTGACGTGTGCAAATAGCAGGCTTGAGCAGATTCCAGGTGTTTCAGAATGTGTCTTTTCTGCTAAAAGTCATGGTATTAATGAGTTGGTTAAAAGCAAATTTGTACCCTTTCATGAAGAAGCGGAGTGTGTTTGCAATATAACTAATGAGCATTATATTGTAAAGCACGAAATTTCAGATGCAATGCAAATTCAGGGTAACATCATAGGCCAGACGTGGGATCATCATAAACCAAAAACACAGCATGAAACACAAACAGAAATACAGTCATGGGGAAAAATGAAGCAGGAGGGTTTTATGGATAAAGAAAGAGAGTGCTGTAATGAAGAATTTCAGGATGCTTTAGATTTTGTGGTTAACAGTAATAAAGAAAGCACAACTGATTTGTTGGCTCTAGGAGAAGATGAGAGTAATGAAGGAATGGGTACAAAAGAAATTGAAACTTACAACAATGTAAAGATAAAGATTAAAAAGTGCAAAAATGAAAGCATTGCTGAAAACAGTGATTTGGAAACACAACAGGAGGAATGTTTTGATATGGCATGTGATAAAGTAGAGTGTGATAAAAAAAGAGAAAGCAGTGGAATAGAAGAAGTTCAGAGTTGGGAAGTTCAAAACAATTCTGTTGAAGGGTTGCAAGGGTCAGAGGTTGACAGTGGGATAATATCAAATGAAATCAGACAGAAACCAACTGAGTCTGAGAAAACTATGTTAAAATGTAATAGCAAATATCAAACTGAAGAATCAAAAGAAGAACAAGTCAGAGAGTCTATGATATCACCTGGAGATCACAGTCAGAAAAAACACACTAAGATTCAGGTGCAAGCTACTATAAAAAACATAAAAAAGAAAAATAAAAAGAAGAAAAATAAAAAAGATATAGTGGAAACTGAAATAACTCAAACAGAAACATCAGTGAAATACCAGTGTAGCCATGATATAAAGACTAGCATTTTGGAAAACCCAGATGGTGACTCTGTGAACAATGTATTACCGATGGATGAAGAGGAGCCTAATAGGGGATTATCCACACAGGGTAATAGTGAACATATTAAATTATATTTTGAGGATGCAGAGATGTATCAGAAAATGAACCAGGGATTAAAATGTTCCAGCCCCCAAGCCAAATTTGAGAAAGGGAAGCAGAACCTTACCATAGAAATTGAACAGGCAGAAATAGATTGTACTACCATGGTGCACAGTAGAGAAGTAGCAGAGCAGTCCTTTAATGCTGATGAGAAGAGAAATTTAGTATTGCAGGAATCTGGAAAACAGTTACTTCAACTTAGTCAGATTGTAGCAAATGTTAAAGCCACAGAATTAGATAGTCAGTTCTTGGAATCCACTGAAGAAAGTGATCAGGCAGCAACACAGGTTAAGAAGAAAGAAGAAATTTCTGTAGCTGAAACTAAAATAAAAAAAGAACAGGACAGGAAGAGAAACAAGGAAATCATAGACAACAGACAGTTAGATAATGAAAATAAGAGTAAAAAAATAGAAACAGAGAATGGTTTGCTGGCTGTTAAAACAGTAACCAGGCAGATCAAGCAAAATGCTGAGGGCCCAGAGGAAACAATTTTGTCAGACATGGATATTGATAAAATGGAGACTCAAGGGGAAGAAATTGTGGAAGATGATGGGGAGGCATTTGGCTTTGATAATGAGACCAATCAAGTGGAAGAAAATAGTGAGAAACACTATGTAGATAAAGCTAATATAAAAGAATTTGAGAAAGCAAAGGAACAGAAATCACAAGTAGATGATGGTGACAGCATGGAAATTGAGGAAAAATATCAAAGTAAAGAAAATAAAATAGAGAATGAGGATATATTGAATAAAGACAAAGTTACTCAGCAAATAGAGGCAGAAAAATCAGAAGGAGCTGAACATTTTCAGGCAGATATGTATCAGTCCTACCATGGATTAGATTTTGAAACTGAAGAGAAAACCAATGATGATAACAGGACAGAAGAAACATCTGTGAATGTGACTAAGAAACTGGGCGATGCACATGAAGATGTTGCCCAATCACAGAGCGAAGAGGATGTTAGAAAAGATGAAATAGTGGATAAAGGTAGCAGAAAGGGAAAAGGGAAAAATAAAGAAGATTGTTTAGTAGCTTAGGCTTTTTCAGTGAAGAATCCAAAACAATTTACATTATATTTGATGGGGTTTTAGTAGAAAAATAATGCACTTTGCACACCAAATATAGCTTTAAGGTGGATACGTATCTATTGTTATGCAGGCAGTGATCAAACCAGATCAGTTCATATGGGGAGCTCTAATAGTCAATTTATTTTATGCCATAAATCACCATGATACCTATCTATTTGGCCAGATTACATTCTTTAACAGGGTAATTTTCAAAGCCATTTCTGTGGGTTTTTTTAAAATAAAATTTCCCACCCTATATATGGATAAAGTTACAAATGTACAGTTTATACGCATGTAATTTAACCTGAAAATTGAATTGCAATTCTTGAGGGTAGGGCTGGATGCAAATTTTTATACATGTTTTTAATCCAGAAAAATTATGTCTATAAATGTATGCACAAAATTTTCCTAGGGTGAATTTCAAAGGAAATCTACATGCTTAATTCTGCTTTGAAAATCCAGAAAAGCATTCATAGTAAAAATGTACATGTGTATATTGCACTAATGAAGACAGAAAATTTTCAGGTATGTTCACTTAGGTATAATCTATAGGAAATTCAGCCTGGAAATCTGCAATATCTCATGGGACAAAAACTTTAACTTGGTTTAAAATAGACTAAAAAGTTGCCTTTTGCTTCTTCTCATTCTGGCATAGGACAGTTCAATGCTAAATCACTTATTATGCAGTAAGACTAGGAATTATCTATTGTAAAAACATATCATTATGGCTAATATTTTGTTATTCCTTTCCCCCACACATAACACAAAAAAGGAATAAACATCATTGATAAGTAAATTTAAATCTGAAACTAAAGCTGGTAATTGATAACTCTGCTGTACAGTGGTGGAGTGGCCTAGGGGATAGAGCAGCAGGCTGAGAACCAGAGAAGCCAGGGTTCAAATCTCCCATTCTCACAGGAAATTCTTGTGATTTTGAGCAGGTCGCATCATACGACATTGCCTCAAATACAAATGTAGGGCCATATAATAAAGGTTTTCGCCTATTGTGTGTCAGTAGGGCAAATGCCTAGTAAGTAGAGTCCTTAAATTGTAAGCCCTGTGAGGCACAAAATTTCACCCATTAAATTAACTAATGGTGGTTGGTCCTGCCCTGTTCCCCCCCTCCCTGCAACCCCAACTCACCCCAAGAGGTCTGAGAAATAACAGAGACAGGAGAAATTTCCACTCGTTCTTGCTGCAGTGGCTTCCTCCTCTAGAATGACATTTGACCCATAGCAGTAGTCTTGAATAATACCTCCGCAGTCTTCTCCCCAGTGGTAGTACAGTAAGACCACAGATAAGGGTCAAGTGGCACTATGGTAACCGCAAGTGAAGCAGTGAGTGAGTATCACTCCTGCCTGCACCAGGCTTTGTAGAGAGGGAAGGTAGGATCTTATAAAATTTGTGTCCCATGTTGGTTGGGGGGAGGGGAGGTTGGATCACTTGGACACCAGGGATCAGAGGCTGGGGAGCAGGGGGTCTACTATTCAGGCCAGTAGGCCCTTTTAATCTGGCCACTGCACAAAGGGTCTCATTTTTTGTCTTTGTTGCTCAGGAAAAAATGAATTACTGTTCAAGAGATTAGATTTTTGGTCCACAAAGCCTTTTGTCGTGTTCAGGTTTGTGATTTTTGTTATTAATGAGCTGCTTTGCATGATTTTGCATTGTAGCAGCTCATCAGTGGTGAATTTAAATAAACTGTCTAACAAGGCAGACTCAAACGTTTCACAGCAAAGTGTACTTTGAGTGAAAAATAGTGAAAAATTCCTGAAATTTAACATTCTCTGAGGACAAGCAGGCTGCTTGTTCTCACTGATGGGTGATGTCCACGGCAGCCCCTCCAATCGGAAAACTTTACTAGCAAAGGCCTTTGCTAGTCCTCGCGCGCCGATGCGCACCGCGCATGCGCGGCCGTCTTCCCGCCAGAACCGGCTCGTGTTCGGTACGGGTTTTTTCTCTCCCTATTTTTGGTGCCTATATCACCATTACGAATTTTGATTTCGCCGGCATGATTTTTCCACCCATGTCATCGAAGTCTCCCAGCGGCTTCAAGAAATGCATCCAGTGTGCCCGGGTAATCTCGCTCACTGATAGGCACGCGTCGTGTCTTCAGTGTCTGGGGGCTGGGCACCGCCCGCAGGCTTGTAGTCTTTGCGCCCTTTTACAGAAGAGGACTCAGGTAGCGAGATTGGCCCAGTGGAACGTGTTCTTCTCGGGCTCTTCGTCGACAACAGCACCGGGGGCATCGAGTGCATTGACGTCGACAGCATCAAGACCTTCGACCTCGGCATCGACTGCATCGAGGCATCGACCCTCTGCATCGTTGGTACCGAGACATCGAAAGGCTGCGTCGGCGTCGGTGGTACCGGGACCTCCACTAGTGCTGATGTCGTCGGACGGTGGTGCTTCGACTGGAGTGCAGGTGAGGGCTCTCCATTCCCCTGCTGGTGGCGGTGAGCCTTCGGGTGGGTCTCCCCCTACCCTGAGGGCTCCTGCGGTACAGCCCCCCCCCCCCCCCCCCCGAGACTGACCTTCTTCGGCCTTGGCCCCGAGGAAGCGATGGCTGGATTCTACGTCCTCCTTGTCGGTACCGGGAAGTTCTGGTGACATGCCTCATTTGAAAAAGTCAAAGAAGCATCGACACCGGTCTCCTTCTCGCATAGGTACCGAGAGCTCTGGGTCGCCGAGGGAGTCGGCACCCAGTAGGCATCGGCATCGGGAGGACCGCTCACCCTCTGTTCAGGAGGTGTCGATGCGCTCCACCTTGGACAGCCCGGAACAGCCTCCACGCCCGGAACAGACTCTGACCTCGATGCCTGCATCGGCTTCCATGTCTTTCTCCACAGCCGCTCTGAACGAGAGTCTCCGGGCCGTTCTCCCAGAGATCCTGGGAGAGCTGTTGCGCCCTTCCCCTCCGGTACCGGGGGTGCTTGCGCCACCGGTACTGTCGAGTGAGGCGCCAGCTGGCCCCTTGCCCGGGGTGAGGTCTCCGACATCGGTGCCGCTTGCGGTACCGACTGCGGTCGCCTCCCAGGAAGGCTCCCCGACGACGTCGGCAGAGGGAGCTTCGCCGGTGCTGACGAGGGAGTCTACCTCTCGACGCTCCCACCGTGGCCGTGTTTCCACGGAGTCGAGCCGGGCACGGCTTCAGACACAGGTTCATGAACTTGTGTCTGATACCGATGGTGAGGCCTCGTGGGAGGAGGAGGAGGACATCAGATATTTCTCTGACGAGGAGTCTGATGGCCTTCCTTCTGATCCCACTCCCTCCCCTGAAAGGCAGCTTTCTCCTCCCGAGAGTCTGTCTTTTGCGGCCTTTGTCCGGGAGATGTCTACGGCCATCCCCTTCCCGGTGGTTGTGGAGGATGAGCCCAGGGCTGAAATGTTTGAGCTGTTGGACTATCCTTCTCCACCTAAGGAAGCGTCCACAGTACCCATTCATCATGTCCTAAAAAAGACATTGCTGGCGAACTGGACCAAGCCTCTAAGTAATCCCCACATTCCCAAGAAGATCGAGTCCCAGTACCGGATCCATGGGGACCCAGAGCTGATGCGCACTCAGTTGCCTCACGACTCTGGTGTAGTGGATCTGGCCCTAAAGAAGGCTAAGAGTTCTAGGGAGCATGCTTCGGCGCCCCCGGGCAAGGACTCTAGAACCTTAGACTCCTTTGGGAGGAAGGCCTACCATTCTTCTATGCTCGTGGCCAAAATCCAGTCTTACCAGCTCTACACGAGCATACATATGCGGAACAATGTGCGGCAGTCGGCGGGCATGGTGGACAAGCTCCCTCCTGAGCAAGCCAAGCCATTTCAGGAGGTGGTCAGGCAGCTGAAGGCGTGCAGAAAATTCCTGGCCAGAGGGGTATATGATACCTTTGATGTTGCGTCCAGGGCCGCTGCTCAAGGTGTGGTGATGTGCAGACTCTCATAGCTGCGTGCCTCCGACCTGGAGAATAGGATCCAGCAGCGGATTGCGGATTCCCCTTGCCGAGCGGACAATATTTTTGGAGAGAAAGTCGAACAGGTGGTAGAGCAGCTCCACCAGCGGGATACCGCTTTCGACAAGTTCTCCCACCGGCAGCCTTCAGCATCTACCTCCTCAGGTAGACGTTTTTATGGGGGAAGGAAGACTGTTCCCTACTCTTCTGATAAGCGTAGGTACAATCCTCCTTCTCGACAGCCTGCGGCCCAGACTAAGCCCCAGCGCGCTCGCTCTCGTCAGCAGCGTGTGCCTCAGCAAGGCCCCACGGCTCCGCAGCAAAAGCAGGGGGCGAGCTTTTGACTGGCTCCAGCAGAGCATAGCCGACATCAACGTGTCAGTGCCAGGCGATCTGCCGGTCGGGGGGAGGTTGAAAGCTTTTCACCAAAGGTGGCCTCTTATAACCTCCGACCATTGGGTTCTTCAAATAGTCCGGCAAGGACACACCCTCAATTTGGCCTCCAAACCTCCAAATTGCCCACCGGGAGCTCAATCTTACAGCTTCCAGCACAAGCAGGTACTTGCAGAGGAACTCTCCGCCCTTCTCAGCGCCAATGCGGTCGAGCCCGTGCCATCCGGGCAAGAAGGGCTGGGATTCTATTCCAGGTACTTCCTTGTGGAAAAGAAAACAGGAGGGATGCATCCCATCCTAGACCTAAGGGCCCTGAACAAATATCTGGTCAAGGAAAAGTTCAGGATGCTTTCCCTGGGCACCCTTCTCCCCATGATTCAGGAAAATGATTGGCTATGCTCTCTGGACTTGAAGGACGCCTACACGCACATCCCGATATTGCCAGCTCACAGACAGTATCTGCGATTTCAGCTGGGCACACGTCACTTCCAGTACTGTGTGCTACCCTTTGGGCTCGCCTCTGCGCCCAGAGTGTTCACGAAGTGCTTGGCTGTAGTAGCAGCGGCGCTTCGCAGGCTGGGAGTACACCTGTTCCCCTATCTCGACGATTGGCTGGTGAAGAACACATCCGAGGCAGGAGCTCTACAGTCCATGCAGATGACTATTCGCCTCCTGGAGCTACTGGGGTTTGTGATAAATTATCCAAAGTTCCATCTTCTCCCAGTACAGAGACTCGAATTCATAGGAGCTCTGCTGGATTCTCGGACGGCTCGTGCCTATCTCCCAGAGGCGAGAGCCAACAACTTGTTGTCCCTCGTCTCGCGAGTGTGAGCGTCCCAGCAGATCACAGCTCGGCAGATGTTGAGATTGCTGGGCCACATGGCCTCCACAGTTCATGTGACTCCCATGGCCCGCCTTCACATGTGATCTGCTCAATGGACCCTAGCTTCCCAGTGGTTTCAGGCTGCTGGGGATCTAGAAGACGTGATCCACCTGTCCACGAGTTTTCTCAACTCCCTGTATTGGTGGACGATTTGGTCCAATTTGACTCTGGGACGTCCTTTCCAAATTCCTCAGCCACAAAAAGTGCTGACTACGGATGCGTCTCTCCTGGGGTGGGGAGCTCATGTCGATGGGCTTCACACCCAAGGAAGCTGGTCCCTCCAGGAACGCGATCTACAGATCAATCTCCTGGAGTTACAAGCGGTCTGGAACGCTCTGAAGGCTTTCAGAGATCGGCTGTCCCACCAAATTATCCAAATTCAGACAGACAACCAGATTGCCATGTATTACATCAACAAGCAGGGGGGCACCGGATCTCGCCCCCTGTGTCAGGAAGCCGTCAGCATGTGGCTCTGGGCTCGCCGTCACGGCATGGTGCTCCAAGCCACATATCTGGCAGGCGTAAACAACAGTCTGGCCGACAGGTTGAGCAGGATTATGCAACCTCACGAGTGGTCGCTCAACTCCAGAGTAGTGCGCCAGATCTTCCAGGTGTGGGGCACCCCCTTGGTAGATCTCTTTGCATCTCGAGCCAACCACAAGGTCCCTCAGTTCTGTTCCAGACTTCAGGCCCACGGCAGGCTGGCATCGGATGCCTTCCTCCTGGACTGGGGGGAAGGTCTGCTGTATGCTTATCCTCCCATACCTCTGGTGGGGAAGACTTTGTTGAAACTCAAGCAAGACCGAGGCACCATGATTCTGATTGCTCCCTTTTGGCCGCGTCAGATCTGGTTCCCTCTTCTTCTGGAGTTGTCCTCCGAAGAACCGTGGAGATTGGAGTGTTTTCCGACCCTCATCATGCAGGACGAAGGGGCGCTTCTGCATCCCAACCTCCGATCTCTGGCTCTCACGGCCTGGATGTTGAGAGCGTAGACTTTGCGTCTTTGGGTCTGTCAGAGGGTGTCTCCCGTATCTTGTTTGCTTCTGGGAAAGATTCCACTAAGAGGAGTTACTTCTTTTTATGGAGGAGGTTTGCCGTCTGGTGTGACAGCAAGGCCCTAGATCCTCGCTCTTGTCCTACACAGACCCTGCTTGACTACCTTCTGCACTTGTCTGAGTCTGGTCTCAAGACCAACTCTGTAAGGGTTCACCTTAGTGCAATCAGTGCATACCATTACCGTGTGGAAGGTAAGCCGATCTCAGGACAGCCTTTAGTTGTTCGCTTCATGAGAGATTTGCTTTTGTCAAAGCCCCCCGTTAAACCTCCTACAGTGTCATGGGATCTCAATGTCGTTCTCACCCAGCTGATGAAACCTCCTTTTGAGCCACTGAACTCCTGCCATCTGAAGTACTTGACCTGGAAGGTCATTTTCTTGGTGGCAGTTACTTCAGCTCGTAGAGTCAGTGAGTTTCAGGCCCTGGTAGCCCAGGCCCTTACACCAAATTTCATCATAACAGAGTAGTCCTCCGCACTCACCCTAAGTTCTTGCCAAAGGTAGTGTCGGAGTTCCATCTGAACCAGTCAATTGTCTTGCCAACATTCTTTCCCCGTCCTCATTCCTGCCCTGCTGAACGTCAGCTGCACACATTGGACTGCAAAAGAGCATTGGCCTTCTATCTGGAGCGGACACAGCCCAACAGACAGTCCGCCCAATTGTTTGTTTCTTTTGATCCCAACAGGAGGGGAGTGGCTGTGGGGAAACGCACCATATCCAATTGGCTAGCAGATTGCATTTCCTTCACTTACGCCCAGACTGGGCTGGCTCTTGAGGGTCATGTCACGGCTCATAATGTTAGAGGCATGGCAGCGTCAGTGGCCCACTTGAAGTCAGCCACTATTGAAGAGATCTGCAAAGCTGCGACGTGGTCATCTGTCCACACATTCACATCTCATTACTGCCTGCAGCAGGATACCCGACGCGACAGTCGGTTCGGGCAGTCAGTGCTTCAGAATCTGTTCGGGGTTTAGAATCCAACTCCACTCCCCTAGGCCCATGTTTATTCTGTTCCAGGCTACACTCTCAGTTAGTTGGATAAATTGTTAGGTCAATCTCAGTTATGTCCTCGCCGTTGCGAGGCCCAATTGACCATGTTTGTTGTTTTGAGTGAGCCTGGGGGCTAGGGATACCCCATCAGTGAGAACAAGCAGCCTGCTTGTCCTCGGAGAAAGCGAATGCTACATACCTGTAGAATGTATTCTCCGAGGACAGGAGGCTGATTGTTCTCACAAACCCGCCCGCCTCCCCTTTGGAGTTGTGTCTTCCCTTGTTTTGTCTTGCTACATATGGGACTGACGAACACGAGCCGGTTCGGGCGGGAAGATGGCCGCACATGCGCGGTGCGCATCGGCGCGCGAGGACTAGCAAAGGCCTTTGCTAGTAAAGTTTTCCGATTGGAGGGGCTGCCGTGGACGTCACCCATCAGTGAGAACAATCAGCCTGCTGTCCTCGGAGAATACCTTCTACAGGTATGTAGCATTCGCTTTTTGGTGAGTTTCCAAGCATGTTGCACTTTTTCAAGAGACACACTGTAGTACATTTGGACTTTTCTGTAATTTAATGTAAAATGGATTTGAATGTCTTGGTTTCTAACCTAACTCAGATGTACAGTGGTGGAAATAAGTATTTGATCCCTTGCTGATTTTGTAAGTTTGCCCACTGACAAAGACATGAGCAGCCCATAATTCAAGGGTAGGTTATTGGTAACAGTGAGAGATAGCACATCACAAATTAAATCCGGAAAATCACATTGTGGAAAGTATATGAATTTATTTGCATTCTGCAGAGGGAAATAAGTATTTGATCCCCCACCAACCAGTAAGAGATCTGGCCCCTACAGACCAGGTAGATGCTCCAAATCAACTCGTTACCTGCATGACAGACAGCTGTCGGCAATGGTCACCTGTATGAAAGACACCTGTCCACAGACTCAGTGAATCAGTCAGACTCTAACCTCTACAAAATGGCCAAGAGCAAGGAGCTGTCTAAGGATGTCAGGGACAAGATCATACACCTGCACAAGGCTGGAATGGGCTACAAAACCATCAGTAAGACGCTGGGCGAGAAGGAGACAACTGTTGGTGCCATAGTAAGAAAATGGAAGAAGTACATAATGACTGTCAATCGACAAAGATCTGGGGCTCCACGCAAAATCTCACCTCGTGGGGTATCCTTGATCATGAGGAAGGTTAGAAATCAGCCTACAACTACAAGGGGGGAACTTGTCAATGATCTCAAGGCAGCTGGGACCACTGTCACCACGAAAACCATTGGTAACACATTACGACATAACGGATTGCAATCCTGCAGTGCCCGCAAGGTCCCCCTGCTCCGGAAGGTACATGTGACGGCCCGTCTGAAGTTTGCCAGTGAACACCTGGATGATGCCGAGAGTGATTGGGAGAAGGTGCTGTGGTCAGATGAGACAAAAATTGAGCTCTTTGGCATGAACTCAACTCGCCGTGTTTGGAGGAAGAGAAATGCTGCCTATGACCCAAAGAACACCGTCCCCACTGTCAAGCATGGAGGTGGAAATGTTATGTTTTGGGGGTGTTTCTATGCTAAGGGCACAGGACTACTTCACCGCATCAATGGGAGAATGGATGGGGCCATGTACCGTACAATTCTGAGTGACAACCTCCTTCCCTCCGCCAGGGCCTTAAAAATGGGTCGTGGCTGGGTCTTCCAGCACGACAATGACCCAAAACATACAGCCAAGGCAACAAAGGAGTGGCTCAGGAAGAAGCACATTAGGGTCATGGAGTGGCCTAGCCAGTCACCAGACCTTAATCCCATTGAAAACTTATGGAGGGAGCTGAAGCTGCGAGTTGCCAAGCGACAGCCCAGAACTCTTAATGATTTAGAGATGATCTGCAAAGAGGAGTGGACCAAAATTCCTCCTGACATGTGTGCAAACCTCATCATCAACTACAGAAGACGTCTGACCGCTGTGCTTGCCAACAAGGGTTTTGCCACCAAGTATTAGGTCTTGTTTGCCAGAGGGATTAAATACTTATTTCCCTCTGCAGAATGCAAATAAATTCATATACTTTCCACAATGTGATTTTCCGGATTTAATTTGTGATGTGCTATCTCTCACTGTTACCAATAACCTACCCTTCAATTATGGGCTGCTCATGTCTTTGTCAGTGGGCAAACTTACAAAATCAGCAAGGGATCAAATACTTATTTCCACCACTGTAGATTGTGACTGATAAATCTCCATTGTTCTACAGTATTCTGAATGTTTAGTACTCTGTCCATTTTTAAGTCAGCAAGATCTACATCCATGAAACCATGGTCATAACTTAAACTCATTGATATAAGCCAGGCTAAAGAATTAATAGGCATAAAACTAAACCAGCTCTAGAGGTAATGCCTACAGAGCATAAATGAGACAGTTTGCTAAAGCAGTGGAAGGAGAAAAAGGAGAAAGGTTTATGTTATTATCTGTACTGTATCTGTTCTCTGGGTAGAAAAGACCAGAATATCTGCTCCCAGCGCCATTAACGACTTTTTCAAGAGCAGCAAATATTAATACTAAATTAAGTGTATAACCACAGATATGTAGTGTATGTATCTACAATTGGATAGATAATCTGGATTATTTGTATTTTATTAATTTTGTAATTGAAATAAAAATCTTTGCATCAAGGGACAGTGCTTTGTGGCCCTTGAAACAAGCAGAAAGTAAATGAAATGTTTATACATAGTTCAGACATCTTTTTACCAAATCTAGGGGTCCTTTTACTAAGGTGCACCAACAAATGGCCTGCGCTGTTGTAGATGCGTGTATTGGATGCGTACAGGTCCATTTTTAAGTGTGCCTGCAAAAAAGGCCTTTTTTTGGCTAAAAATGGATGTGCAGCAAAATGAAAATTGGTGCGCATCCATTTTGTGCCTGAGACCTTACCGCCACCCATTGACTTAGAGGTAAGGTCTCACGTGTTAATCGTGCGGTAATCGTCAGCACACGTAAAATGCTGGTTACTGCCCAGTTAGCGCTGCGAGCCGGAAAATAAAATATAGTTTCTGGCATGTGTACTGGACATGCGTAAAAATTGAAATTACCGCTTGGGCCACGCAGAAGCCGGGCGATAGTTCTGAATTGGCACACGTTGGGCTTGTGTAG
Source organism: Microcaecilia unicolor (assembly GCF_901765095.1). Classification (NCBI taxonomy): domain Eukaryota; kingdom Metazoa; phylum Chordata; class Amphibia; order Gymnophiona; family Siphonopidae; genus Microcaecilia; species Microcaecilia unicolor. Next base: position 148,081,228 of record NC_044037.1, read on the forward strand.
GCGCCTATGCGGCTTAGTAAAAGGGCCCCCTAGCCTTCAGCAGTATGTTTCAGAGGGTATATGGACTCATTAGCAAGACTACTGATTATTGATTGTATACAATAATATATGTTTATCTGTTTACTGTATTTTTCTTTTTGGCAAAGCTACCGATATTCCAAAAATCTATTTTTCCCTTGAATGGAGCCTGTTACACTTCTGACGGAATGGCCTTCAGTGGCATTCTGCATCTTTATTTCATGGCTGCAATGATGTGGAAAAGAACCTCCTTTAATGGGTGGCAATAGATATGATATGTTTTAATGAATGAGAGACCTTTGAGCCCAGTGCTGGCCCTAATTTCCCTTCCCCCCTCCTGTACTGTTTGCTGCTTGTAAAGTAGAAAGGTGTGGTAGCCGTGTTAGTCCACTCTTAAGGTTATCAATAGAAATCAAACAAAATAAAACATGGAAAAGAAAATAAGATGATACCTTTTTTATTGGACATTACTTAATACATTTCTTGATTAGCTTTCGAAGGTTGCCCTTCTTCGTCAGATCGGAAATAAGCAAATGTGGTAGCAGGTATCTGCTACCACATTTGCTTATTTCCGATCTGACGAAGAAGGGCAACCTTCGAAAGCTAATCAAGAAATGTATTAAGTTATGTCCAATAAAAAAGGTATCATCTTATTTTCTTTTCCATGTTTTATTTTGATTTCTACTGCTTGTAAAGGAAATGCCAACATGGACTTTATAACTGGGCTCACAGGCTTTGCATTCATTTAGAACATGTTGCTTCCAGCGTAGCTACAGAGAGTTGAAATAAACAGGAAGGGAAGCCTAGGATCCAGGGACTTCTGCCTCTCCACGACCTGGTGGAGCTAGTGGGATTCTTTTTCATTCTCACTCCTGCAACCTTCTTTTGCCACTAAAACATAGGAACAAAAATGAAGGCAAAAACCATATGGCCTAGCAAGAATGCTTGTTCATGCTGTCTGTCATCCCTTCCTCTCCCTTAAAGAACCTATGTACTTATCCCAAGCTTTTTTGAATTCAAATACAGTCTTCATCTCCACCTCCTCCACCGGGAGGCCATTCCACGAATTGACTACCCTTTCCGTGAAGAAGTGTTTCCTTAGGTTACTCTGTCCCCTTTTACCTTAATCCTATGTCCCCTAATTCCAGAGTTTCCTTTCAGTTGAAATAGTCTCCCTTCCCTGTGTATAAATTCTCATAGGTATTTAAACATCTCTATTATATCTCCCGTCGCCTATCTTTCTTCCATAGTATAAATGTTGAGAGATAAATATGTCCCCATACACATTATAATAAAGACCTCTGACCATTTTAGTAGCCGCCCTCTGGACCAACTCCATCCTGTTTATATCTTTTTGAAGGTGCAGTATCCAGAAGTGTACACAGTACTCTACTCTAAGTGAGGTCTATCTAGAGACTTATAGAGAGGCATTATCACCACCTTGTTCTTATTGGCCATTCCTCCCCATATGTACCCAATCATCCTTCCGACTTTTGCCATCACCTTTTCTACTTGTTTTTGCCACCTTAAGTACTTCTGTGCATGACATACAATCACACCTAACTCCCACTCCTCTTTCATGCATAAAAGTACTTCATCCTCTAAACTGTACTGCTCCATTGAGATTTTGTAGCCCAAATTCATGACCTTGCATTTTTTAACATTAAATGTTATGTAGGATACTTTTATCCCGTCTAATCCTTTTGTCAAGGTTCAAAGTGGGTGACAGTAATAAAATTGAAATAATAATCACAACACCTAAAGATTACATCATTAAAATAAATTCTATAAACAAATGAAATTGTAAAGCTTTCATGAAAGACTGTTTTGTTTTTTGGATGGTATTTGATACTTTCTTTCTGAAGTTACAATCAAAGCAGTTTACATATTATATACAGGTACTTATTTTGTGCCAGGGGCAATAGAGGGTTAAGTGGCTTGCCCAAGTCACAAGGAGCTGCAGTGGGAATAGAACCCACTGCACTAACCACAAGGCTGCTCTTGAGAAGCTTTGAAAAAGTCAGCCAATGGAGCTTCTGAACTTCCCCAAGTTCCTTTAAAAAATCTTGGATGTATTCCATCTGGCCCGATCACTTTGTCCTCCTTTAGTGTTTCTAACACCTCACAAACACAATCCTCTCAAAATCATTCATAGTCTACTATACAGTGCAGTCCGCTTAAGTGCAAGGGTCTGGGACCAAAGAAATACATGCAGTTAACCATAGCGTGCACTTAAGCATTATGACCCAAAGACGCTTGACATCTGATAAACATATGTATAGTACTGTTTATTATACGTACAGTATACAGTCTCCGTTAACTGACGTTAGGCTTACTTGAAGTAATCAGTCATAGTCCTCTGTACACTCTTGTGTCTGTGAGTTCCATATACTACGTCTGCCAGACGGTAAAAACTGTCATAGCACTGACATCTAGTGGCCTCCAGATAGGCCCGCATGGTGTTAAGACTCTCCAGCGCTCTTGCAAAAGTGACAGGAGGTTGTTGAATTTCGTCAGCATGTGCCTCGCTGCTCATTTCATCATCTGTTTCATCATCAGCCGTTGTTGCCTGCGTGTAGGAGCATATCTCAACATCAGTGCTGTCTTCAGCTGTTTGTAGATCGTAATCAACAGCTATGTAGCGATGGAACTCCTCTTCAGTAAAACCGGCTGGGATGTCAATAACCTCTTCATCTGACACGTTTGCAACAGCTGCACCTGTTTCGACCCTCTCCACATCCTTAACAAAGTTTGCCTGCTTGTAGCAGTTCACAACGGTTGCCTGTGTAACATGATTCCAGGCTTCTTTCTGCATATGTAGGGAATCCAACAATGATAGACTACGAGCCAGTTCAACAGCACGTTTATCCTTGCCAGTCTGGTCATCCATAACGCTCATCAGACGATGTAGCACAAGAGCCTGATAATGTTGTTTGAAATTGGCTATTATGCCCAGATCCATAGGTTCGATCACAGAGGTAGTGTTTGGTGGATGGAAGACCACCTTGACGTTAGACAGCCTGACATCATCCCTCTGTGCAGCACAATTATCACAAAGCAACAAAATCTGGCGCTTTTGTGCCCGCATTCTAGTGTCTAACTTCTTTAGCCATTGCTTCCAAATTTCTCCAGTCATCCATGAATTTGCGTTAGCCTCGTATGACACAGGAAGTCGCTTAACATTCTTGAAGCAATGGGGCTGTTTGCTCTTTCCAATGACTAGTGGTTCCAACTTCTCAGTCCCATCCATATTGCAGCAAAGGAGGATCGTCAGTCAGTCCTTCAACGTTTTACTTCCTGTAGTTTTGGCTTGTTTGAATGCAAGTGTTCCATCAGGAATCGCTCGCCAGTAGAGACCGTTTTCGTCAGCATTGAAAATGTCACGAGGTGCAAACTCGTTCAAGATGGTAGGAAGAACTGAAACAACCCAATTTTCAGCACCAAAGTCATTAGCATCTTATTTTTCACCATGCTGTTTCTTGAATTTTATGTTGTTCCTCTCTTTCCATCTTTCCAACCATCCAACAGTGGCTTTGAATTCAGTTAGTCCAAGACTTTCAGCTAGCTGATTAGCTTTCTCCATAAGCAATGGACCACTGACAGGAAACTGTCTGCTTCTGACTTGAGAAAACCACCGAAGAAGAGCATCTGCCTCCTCAGCTTTTCCCACCTGTTTTCGTTTCCGGTGTGGATTTGTATTGTTTTCCCAGTCTTCCAGAAGCTGGTCTTTCTGCTTCAAGATACGTGAAATTTGACTGGGATTGACACCATATTCTTTAGCAATAGATGCTTGACTTTGTTTGTTTTCTAATTTTTTAAGAACTTCTATTTGTTCAGCCAGTGTTAAAGTCTTACAGTTGCGCAACAACGACAACGACTCCAGTGTACACTCTAACAACATTCTTTCGCTTCTTCTACCTGTGGCAGTTAACCAACGAGATTTCAAATTTACTGTCCCTTTGTCACGCGCCAATCGGCTTCCATATTCCTTGCGCGCACTTATGCAGAGTCTTTCCTGCGGAGGAGCGGTCTTAAACCATGCATATAAGCGAATCTTGCACTTATCAGTGGTGCGCTAAACCAAAGTTTGTCCCCATAGAAATTGATGGTGCCAAAAATTGGACTGAAGTACGGCATGCAGTTAAACAGAGCATGCTCTTATCCGACGTGCACTTAAATGGAATGCACTGTACTTCCATTCCTATTTGTGTTTGTCTTCTGTAGTCCTACTCCCAACCCTATATTTGTGAACACAGAACAGAAATATTTCTTAGGCAATTCTGCCTTATCCTTATCAGCTTCTACATATTCCTCCCCTTCACCCTTGAGTCTCACAATGCTACTTTTGCACTTCCTATTATCACTAGCATATATTTAAAAAATGTCCCCTCATTTTTCCATATCGACTATGTTTTTTTCATTTGCTTCTTTGCTTTCCTGACTACTTTACCAGATTCTCTTAGCTTTTCCAGATATTGTTGCCTGTCTTCCTCTTTCTTCAATCTCTTATACTTTATGAAGGTTAAAAAACTCCTTTTCCTTACCTTTTCAGCTACTACTTTGAGAACCAAAATAGCCTTCTTTTTCTCTTTCTTTCTTTCTTTTATTTACTTAATTTAAAAAAGGTTTGTTGCCCTTAAAATAGCTCCTTTCAGTTTTGCCCACTTTTTTCCTACCTCTTCCTTGTGTTCCCTTCCAGCTTGAGGTAATCCCCCATTCCAACAAAGATATATTTTTTAAGTCTAGATCCTTCACTTCTGAATTAACCCTCTCCATACCTGTCATAATGTTGAAACTTGCCATCCAGTGATCACTGGATGCTGGATGATCACCCACTATAACATCAGAAACATTTCCCCATTCGTAAGTAGTAAGTCCACTATGGCCTCATACCATACCAACTACTGAAAGAGTTCTCAATTTAAAACTTATTTTAAAGACCTGGCTCTTTAAAAGGGCTTTTTTTTCTGTTGACTGAGTCTGTTTAGCTGTTTCACTTAGTCCTTTGGTTTGTACTTCCCATTCCCCTCCCTGTTTTCCCTACTGTTCTTTTCCCTCCTCCCTCTTCTCCCAAAGTTGTATGAATTGGTGTAGTTGTTAACCTTTCCTGTCTAAATTTTGTACATAAGTAATGCCACACTGGGAAAAGACAAGGGTCCATCGAGCCCAGCATCCTGTCCACGACAGCGGCCAATCCAGGTCAAGGGCACCTGGAAAGCTTCCCAAACGTACAAACATTCTATACATGTTATTCCTGGAATTGTGGATTTTTCCCAAGTCCATTTAGTAGTGGTTTATGGACTTGTCCTTTAGGAAACCATCTAACCCCTTTTTAAACTCTACCAAGCTAACCGCCTTCACCACGTTCTCCGGCAACGAATTCCAGAGTTTAATTATGTATTGGGTGAAGAAACATTTTCTCCGATTTGTTTTAAATTTACTACACTGTAGATTCATCGCATGCCCCCTAGTCCTAGTATTTTTGGAAAGCGTGAACAGACGCTTCACATCCATCTGTTCCACTCCACTCATTATTTTATACCTCTATCATGTCTCCCCTCAGCCATCTCTTCTCCAAGCTGAAAAGCCCTAGCCTCCTTAGTCTTTCTTCATAGGGAAGTCATCCCATCCCCGCTATCATTTTAATTGCCCTTCGCTGCACCTTTTCCAATTCTGTTATCTTTCTTGAGATGTGGCGACCAGAATTTAACACAATACTCAAGGTGCGGTCGCACCATGGAGTGATACAATGGCATTATAACAGCCTCACAACTGTTTCCCATACCTTTCCTAATAATACCCAACATTCTATTCACTTTCCTAGCTGAAACCTTCTGCTCAGTGTGCTGCTGAGGCTAAGAAAGCAAAGAGAATGTTAGGTTTTATTAGGAAAGGAATGGAAAACAAAAATGAGGACATTATAATGCCTTTGTATCGCTCCGTGACCAAATATTGTGTTCAATTCTGGTCGCTGTATCTCAAAAAAGATATAATGGAATTGGAAAAGGTACAGAAAAGGGTGACAAAAATGATCACTCAGCCCCTATGATTCTAGTTTAAAGCCAGTGTGCTTTTAAAAGATAAGTTTTCCCTGATACTACCTCTGCTCAGCAGCCCTTCAAAAATCATCCCATGATTAATCCGTGCAGTTATGCATTCATCTCTAGGATACAAGGGGATGGGACGACTTCCCTATGAGGAAAGGCTAAAGCGGCTAGGGCTCTTAAGTTTGGAGAAAAGGCAGCTGAGGGGAGATATGATAGAGGTCTATAAAATAATGAGTGGAGTTGAACGGGTAGATGTGAAACGTCTGTTTATGCTTTCCAAAAATACTAGGACTAGGGGGCATGCGATGAAGCTACAATGTAGTAAATTTAAAACGAATCGGAGAAAGTTTTCTTCACTCAATGTGTAATTAAACTCTGGAATTAGTTGCCAGAGAATGTGGTAAAGGCGGTTAGCTTAGCAGAGTTTAAAAAAGGTTTGGATGTCTTCCTAAAGGAAAAGTCCATAGACCATTATTAAATTGGACTTGGGGGAAATCCACTATATCTGGGATAAGCAGTATAAAATGTTTTGTACATTTTGGGGATCTTGCCAGGTATTTGTGACCTGGATTGGCAACTGTTGGAAACAGGATGCTGGGCTTCATGGACCTTTGGTCTGTCCCAGTATGGCAATACTTATGTACATATCCTTTTCTTCCTACCCTGCCTTTTCTGAACAGATTATAGCCTGTTATAACTATATCCCAGTCATGGTTCTCTGTGAACCACATCTCTGTGACAGCCACTAAATCCTAATCAGCCTCTTTCATCACAGCCTTTAGATCCAGTACCTTACTTCCCATGCTACTGGCATTAGTATACACAGTTTCCATATGTTACAGATTTTCCTCATTTGTATAGAAGTATTTAATATTTCACTTACCTAAGGGTTTTATACATATCTGGCAACTTTGATCACTCAGCCCCTACGATTCTAGTTTAAAGCCAGTGTGCTTTTAAAAGATATGTTTTCCCTGGGGAGGAAGTGACGTCATCCCTTGAAATGGCTGCCTGAGCCTCGAGCTCCGCTCAGCCCCTCGCTATCAGGACACCCACGGAGACGCGAGTGCATAAAAATAATTATTAACTACATGAAAGCAACATCGGAAGCCAAGGGTAAGCGATCTATGTCGAACTCCAAAACTAACTCGATCGACTTACAAGCTTTTGCCTACACGGGCCCAGCCGCGAGCATGAGCGCGCCGTCCCCCGAGCAAGGCCCGATCAGCCCTCGTGAAGGCAGTCCCCCGCTGCTCTCCCCGCCGCTTTTTGTAACGGGAGAGGGACATAACCCAGAGGAAACTCGCATGCACGAGATCCGCGGGTGGCTGCAAGAAATAAAAACTGAAATTATCGCCGCAGTGCGAGCGGACCTCGTGGCAATGGGGGCGGAGCTCCGAGGTGAAATAGGCGCGCTGGGCATCAGAGTCGCAGAGACAGAAGATCGCATTGACGAACAAACTGAAATAATACAGGCTATAGACTCCCAGATGAGGGAGACCAAACAGGAAACATTGCAAATTTGGGACAAGGTAGAAGATCTCGAGAACCGGAGTAGACGATGTAATGTGAGGTTTCGCGGCCTTCCAGACACGCCACTGTACACTGATTGTGAAACAACAGTGCAGAGTATTGCAAGCGCTCTACTAAAGGAAGTGCAGATATCTAAAGATCCAGCAACAATCCAACTGGTACGGGCACATAGAGCCTTAGGAAATACCATAACTAATCGTCCAAAAGATATTATTGCCTGTTTCAATGACTTTAAGTTAAAGGAGCAAATTATGAGGGCCTCACGATCAACACCCGGATTCCAGTGGGACTCCTACCATATTGAATGCTACCAGGATCTGGCTGCAGCCACACTGAAAAGAAGAGCAGAGCTCAAGCCCTTCACTAAATTTCTGACAGATAAGGGCATCAAGTATCGATGGGGCCACCCATTTGTGCTACGATTCTACAAAGAAGGGAAGCAATATCAAGTGCGAAACATAGCGGAAGCGGCTGAAATATTCCCAGAAGAAGGGCCGCAGGGAGAAACTACGGCATTAAAGAAACAACCACCCACGACAGGCGACAAACCACGTTGGCAAAGAGTCGTCGCGGGAAAAGGCAGATTACAACGCCAGCAATCGGACACGCAATTAACAAAAACAGACGCCAGAGTAAAGAAATAATCAGAGCCTGTACCCTTGGCATCGGATTCCAGATGTAGGCCGCAATTTGGTGACTATGTAATTGAATTTTGTAGAGTTGATGTTGTTAAGAATGTGTTACCCAGTGTTGAAAGGGGTTACAAAAAAAAAAAAAAAATGATGTGCAAGTAGCAATGCACCGGTTAATGATGTGGGGACCAGTAGCTTAAAATTGATAACTAGGGGGGTGGGTCACTATCCTTCTTGACACCCTTATGTACATGGCACAGGGATGTCCTCAAATGGGGAGGGAGGGTAAAGGGGTTACTAGTGGGAAAAGACTGACTATGCTTAAACACCGCATGAAGGGGGGAAAAACACAACAAGAGGGGATAATCTGGAGAACTAAACAGGGATTAAAGCTAAGAGGGGCACTTTCACAGATTAGATGAGTGTTGTCAAATGTATGACCCTAAATGTAAAGGGCCTTAATTCACCAGGTAAACGCCAACTCATGTTTAAAGAAGTGCAACGCCTAAAAGCAGACATAACATTTATTCAAGAGACCCATTTGCTCCAGTCAGCTGAGCGGTTTTGCCAAAGTACAAGACTGCAACAGGTGTTTTGTGCATCTAACCTGCTAGAAAAGAAAAAGAATGGAGTCATGATCATGCTATCCCAAAAATATGCATGGCGGGTCCAGAAAGTGATCAGGGACAAAAAGGGTAAATATCTGTTAATGATAGTACAAATAGAGGGGGAAACACTTACACTCCTAAACATATATGCGCCTAATGACCAGCAGGGCGCATTCTATTTGGAACTGTCAGCGCTCCTCCCCCAACACATAGTAGGCACCCTATTAATAGGGGGGGACTTCAACTTGACGTTGCACCCAACACTAGATAATACCACACAGGGGATTCGTTACTCACAATCCGCTCGGTCCCAGTTGCACAAATTTATGAGGCACTGGCACCTAATAGATATCTGGCGGCATAGAAACCCCCAAACTAGAGGATTCACATTCTATTCGGCAGTCCATAACTCATGCTCTCGCATAGATTATTGGATGGGCCCACCAACCTTAGTGACCGATATCATAGATATTCAGATACATCCGAGAACATGGTCGGATCACGCACCAATGGTGCTAGAGATGAAACTGAGGATATCGAACCCTGGGGCGCCGCAATGGCGCTTCAATGACAAATTACTAGCAGATTCGGCTATCGCTACCAATATAGAAGTGGCCATTAAAGATTACATCACTCTTAATGACAATGGAGAGGTAACCTCAGGAATACTATGGGAGGGCTGCAAGGCAGTGATAAGAGGGAAAGTAATAGCCCTACAGGTACATCATACACGCCAGACACGAGCAAGGACCCAACAAATACACACAGAGCTGACAACCCTCAGTGCACAGGAAACCCATCAGCAAGATAAGGAAAATGTACAACACAGCATACATACATTGAGGATGGAACTTAGGGAAATCCAAATGGCAGAGATAGCAGAACAACTTCAACGGGTGAGACAGGCATATTATGAATATGGGAACAAGACCTCTCGGCTATTGGCATTCAAGCTGAAAAAATGGTCGGCCGACACTCATATCACAGCTATACACGACAAAAAGGGGAAGTTGTGCACCACACGGGAGGATATTCGGGCAGCCTTCACAAATTTCTACACAACGCTTTATCAGGCCGAGGGGGACCCGGATCCACAGGATTCCGAGAGATACCTGGCTCAAGCCAAGCTCACAAAATTAACACCACTAGAGGAGGAGATGCTCTCAGCCCCCATTACATATGACGAAGTGGCATGGGCAATTAAAGATCTACCCAATGGGAAAGCACCGGGACCAGACGGGTTCACAAATAAATTTTACAAACGCTATAGCAAATTACTGACTCCTCTACTGGTTCGGGCATTCAACGAGTTAGAGTTCCAGGGGGAACTATCCCACTCTTGGAGACTGGCAGATTTAGTGGTCCTTCGCAAACCAGGGAAAGATCCACAATATTGCAGTTCTTATCGCCCAATCTCCCTCCTTGGCTCTGACTACAAAATCTTTACCAAAATACTAGCCAAGAGATTACAAAAGCTAATGCCGAGGCTAGTACAGGAAGATCAGACGGGATTTATCACAGGCAGACAAGCAACTGATAACATTAGGAGGGCACTCCACTTGATCCACGAGGCAGGCAATACCCGACAACCCATGTTGCTTCTCTCCTTGGATGCCGAAAAGGCGTTCGATCGGGTTAGCTGGGGGTTCATGTTCAATGTCTTAGAACATATGGGATTCACAGGTCGGTTTATAACATGGCTTCAATTGATTTACACCAGGCCAATGGCGGCCCTGAAGATCAACGGGCAAAGTTCAGACCCGATAACATTAGAACGTGGGACACGTCAGGGCTGTGCTCTATCACCACTACTGTTCGCTCTGACAATGGAGCCATTGGCCCAGCATATTCGGCAGGGCCCACATATACATGGCATCACTATAGGGGGTGTGACACATAAAATCATGCTATTCGCCGATGATATTCTACTAACCTTAGTCGACCCGAGCGACTCCATGCCCCAGATAATGCAGGAACTAAACCGATATGACAAACTCTCTGGGTTCCGAGTGAATATGGACAAATCAGAAGCTCTAGGGATGGGGTTAACATTGGGAGAGGAAGCTTCAATACGACAACAATTCCCGGTCAAATGGGTCAAGAGATCCCTCAAATATCTAGGCGTGCACTTAACACCCAAATTGACAGATTTATACCAAGCTAACTTCCCCGTGAAGCTCAGGGAACTGTTTGAAGACCTGGATAGATGGGAAGGCTTAGAATTATCTTGGCTGGGACGAGTGGCAGCGATAAAGATGATGATCTTACCCAAATTGTTATATTTGTTTCTTGCGCTGTCCCTACCAATGCCGAAGGGGTTCTTTAGGCAACTCAAACGGAAGGTCTTCGCATACATATGGCAACATAAACCACCCAGAGTGAAGGCAGCTATAATGTATCAGTCCAAGAAGATGGGAGGTATGGGGGTGCCAAATTTTACTTTATACCATCAGGCGGCACAGTTGCGTGTGCTGGCGGGATGGAGCGCTGGTAGTGTAAAAGCATGGTTCCAAATAGAGCAACACTGGATGGGACTAAACAATCTGGGCTCTCTACTATGGATACCAAAGGGTCAATTGCGGACGTATATCAAGAGAGCCCCTCTGGCTGTGCAATACCCTTTACAGACATGGTTGGCCATAAGGGGGAAGTATCTTCCCAATCGCCGTTGTTTCCACCAAATGGCAATAAAAACAGCCCCGGGGTGTCCGCTGGGGATGGATAATTTAATATATAAACAATGGGAGAAGAGAGGCTTGAATACATTAGGCCAGCTATGGGATGAGGGTCAAGTATTCTCATTCGAAGAACTACAGGAAGATTATGGGTTACCACTATCACACTTGTTTCATTACACTCGCATCAGAGACTATATAAACAAGAGAGCCAAAGCAGAATTACTTATAGAAGAGACGACCCTAGAAAGAGCACTGAGAGTGGGAAGCCATAGGGGGTGTATCTCTCGCATATATGCTACATTGCTTAACGACAAGGGACCCATACTATATTATCTACAACGATGGGAACAAAATTTACAGGTTACCATAGATTACACACAATGGGAAAAGGCACTGGGACACTTGCTGCGGGTTTCCATATCTAGTTCAATGATTGAAAATGGCTATAAAATACTGTATCAGTGGTACTATACACCACAGAGGCTGGTAAAAATGTATGGACAGGGATCTGCACAGTGCTGGAGAAACTGTTCAATGGTGGGGGATATGCTACACATCTGGTGGTCCTGTCCTAAGATCCAAACATACTGGACAGAACTGCTGGACATATTTGCTATAGTGACTGGGGTAAGATACCCAACTAAACCGGAGATTTGTCTGCTGCACATAAGACCCCCAGGAGTTCGGCTGTCGGTTCACAGGCTCACAACAGTTTGGCTGGTAGCTGGGAAAATCACACTGGCATCGGCGTGGAAAAGCCAGCTGGCTCCACCAGCGATAAAGGTGACACACAAGATGGACTACCTCTACCAAATGTCCAAAATGACAGCTATACGATTGGGACAAATAACAAAATTTAACTTGCAGTGGGAACAATATCGAGGCTGGCGATCACAAAATGGGTTAGACTTGGATGCACCTAAATTGATTATACCAAGATTATGATTGCTATAACACAGTCCACATGGTATGATATTCCACTGGTAACAAGGGGGGAGGGGGGTTTGGGGTAAGGGACAGGGGGAGGGGAGGAAAGGGGGATACACCGCTTTCAGTTTTATGAAGTTTAAATATTCTGTATGTGATATATGATTGTTATGAGGATGTTGTCAATATGTAATTGTTCAAAAACCTTAATAAATAAATATTTAAAAAAAAAAAAATCAGAAAAAAAAGATATGTTTTCCCTGATACTACCTCTGCTCAACAGCCCTTCAAAAATCATCCCATGATTAATCCGTGCAGTTATGCATTCATCTCTAGGATACAAGCTTTTCTGCTTCCCTTGACAGGGAAAATTGACAAGAATACTACCAGCATACCTATTTGCAGTACTCTTTCTTCCAGAGCCATGAAGTCACTTTTGATATGTTTGGAGGAGTACCAGGCAGTATCATTTGTGCCAGTATGGCTGAGCAGCAAAACCTGCAGGATCCCTCTCCTCCAGTTGTCTGTGGCCAGCTCCAGTCACGAGGTCTTATGGATTCCACTTTTCCCCCACATCCAAGGCCTGGGATTCCTCTTCATCCTGGTCTCAGTGGCCTCTTTTTGATGCTGAGCTAAGAGATACCTCTCCTCCCTCCCCATTTACCCCCGCCTACTGGTGAGGCCCATGGAATTACTCACCTTCTCCTCTCTTGCTAGCCACTTCCTACTGCTGTAACTTGATGATTCTTCTCCACAGAATGAATGCGCATGACAGTGGGTATGAGATACTCACACCCTTGTTCTCAAACACTCTATGTGAGTATTAGATATGAGAAAGAGAGAATGAGTTTATATTTAGAAAAGAAACAGTTCATATTTATCCTTGACTACCTCTTCTCCCTCCATTCCATACTTCCACTTTCTTTTTTTCTACAAATTAAACCTTATGCATGCCCTTTTTAAAAAGATTGATCAGGCGTGTAGTCAGGTAACAGATGTGCGTGAACTAAGATCTCTTTAAGATCTAAATCTTAAATGTACCAAATAAAGGTATGGAAAGGTTCAGTTTGAGACAAAAGTCATTCCTTTCACCTCCAACTGCCTAGGGAAAGAAAATAAACAAAACTAGCGGTTGGAGGAAGACAACCAAAGAAAACCACTCATATTTTCTGATGGAACATGGCTACCAAATATGTTATAAATGTAAAAGATGGTCAGATATGCTATAAATGTAGACATTAGTTAAATTTCCACTTCCATAGTAAGTCGTGAGACCACTTACTATTGGGAGACTGTACCAGATCTGATAGTCATCTGATAGGCAGAAGCTTTCATCACAATCTGTTATGAAAGAGTAGGCCTTTGTTACTTGTCTTCAATGTTTTATGCGCTTTGTGTACTTGTTTTTAATGTGCAGTGAAAATAGATTATGAAACTACAAGTTTTAGACTTCACTAGCAATTTTCTATGAAAATATTCAAATGAAAAATAGTTAAGACAATACAACCCATGAGATCATAAACATGCAAGTCAAAGGACTATTTTTCAGGCTTACTTTTAGCAGTGTATTGCACCTTAATGCATTGGAAACCAAGATGAGAAATGCATATGTGACAGTTTTTGGAATGTAAAGAAATTATATATTTTTGGGTCTGTTAAAGATAAATATAAGTAGACAGATTTTATTAAAGAAATCAAGATGTATGTCGCAAATGTGTACTGAGCTATATATAATGGAAATAAACCTTTTCTATTCTAAAAGGCTTATCAAGTATTGCTGCTATAGAATTTTTTGAGTGTGCTCCTTTCTTGGCACTATGCAGATAATTCTGTAAAGTTAAGTAGGCACTAATATTTCTTGGCACTGTGATGATAATTCTATAAAATAGGTATTGATTATACATGTAAATATTTAGAATACCAGCATATATGCATGTATCTATGCACATATTCATGTAAATGCCAAAAATCACCTAAGCATTATTCTTTAAGGGGTCCTTTTACTAAGCTGCAGCAAAAGGGGGCCTGCGCTGCTGTCAGCGTGTGTTTTTGATGCATACTGAGGCCCCCATTTACCGCAGCAGGTAAAAGGTTTTTTTTTTTTTTAAGAAATGGCCATGCGGCAAGTGAAATCTCTGAGGACAAACAAGCTTAGAATTCTCACAAGTGGATGACGCTGACCCACATCGCCCGGTCCAGAATTTCCCATATGCGAGTGCCTTTCTGCCCGCCGTGAGAAAGCGGTCTTGCCTGCTCTTCTTTTTCCACACTGAGGAGAGGCCATATTTTTTTTACCGTCTCCTCACATCACTTAGTCCTAGAGAGGTTTTTTTTTCTGCTTTTTGGCTATTTTTTTCCCATTTTTTTCATCATTTATTGTGTTCCTGTTGTTGGAACCTTTGTCCTTTAAGTTTCCTTTAATTTTTTAGTGATTTTGCCCGGTTTTAAATTTCCTTTTATTTTCCGTTGTCATCAGGCCACTTTTAAGCCTTGACTTCGGTCTGGAACTATCCCTTTCTTTTCCTATGCCTTACCCCTTTTTCAGGTAGCATTGCGTCATTTAATTTAGCCTGCAAAGTTTTTCCTTTCATGTCCACGAAAGTTCCCAGTGACTTCAAGCGCTGTACCCAGTGCAGTCAGATAATCTCTGGAAAGACACCCATTCTTGGTGTCTGCAGTGTCTTGGGCCCACTAACTGTGTCTTCTAATGAAGAAAAGGACCCAGGTTTCCAGAGAGGCTCAATGAGAGAGTATTTTTGGAGCCAAGTCTGGTTCCTCGACGTCGAGCGTCGCATCAGGAGCGTTGGTAAGCATGCCTGCTGCTAAACCCTCAGACGCTGGGATCAATGAAGCATCGACTGGGTCTCCACCTGCCTCAACGCCTCCTGCTGTGCAGGGTCCCCAGGACCATCCATCGTCGGACCCGACCCTGAGGCAATGTGTGGATTCCACGTCATCCTTGTTTGCACCGAGAAGCCTCGGTGACATGCTTTGAGTGAAGGACAAGAAGCATCGTTATCGGTCCCCCTTGACGCATGATGCCAGGAGCTCTGGGGCATCAAAGGATTAGGCACCCAAGAAGCATCGGCACTGGGAGAACCGCTCCCCCTCCATACAGGAGGTGCCAATACGCCAGTCTTCCAGCTGCCAACATCCAGCTCTCGCATCGACCCTAACAGTTCTGCAACCTGCACCTGAGCCGGCAGGTTGCAGCTTTTCCCGATGTTGACCCTCGATGAGCGCATCCAGGCCTTGCTCCCTGAGCTTCTGGATGACCTCATGCAATGGAGTGCATCAACTTCAGGGGTGCTTCTGCCTACCCTGCCTCCCGTTGCGGCCCCACCTGGCCCTCAGCCTGCGGTGAGGCCTCCAATGCTGAATGCAGTTAGTGCTTGACGTCAGTGGTGGAAGCTTCCCAAGTCGAGGTGGCAGCCAGCTTCTCAACACCATTCTCGAGGATGTGGTTCCTCTACATCAAGGCAGGTTCAGTCTAGACACTCCCAATGAGGAGGTATTGTCTGACACCAAAGAGAATCGCTCATGGGATTCAGAGGAGGATCCAAGATATTTTTCCTCAGACAAGACCTATGGAATTCCCTCTGAACCCTCCCCTCCTCCTGAAAAGAGAAAGTCTCCTCCAGAGAGCCTTTCATTTCCATCTTTTGTAAAGGAAATGGCTGATGCCATTCCATTTCCTTTGGATGAGCCTAGGGCCAAGAAGCTTGAGGTCCTGGACTACACATCTCCTCCTAAGGGGGCTGTGACTGCACCTCTCCACGAGGTACTCAAGGAAGTCCTCATCAGGAACTGGGAGGTCCCCTCTGTCAGTCTCTGTCATGCCCAGGAAGATTGACACCCAGTATCAGCTCCACAGTGTGCCTGGTTTTGATAGGCCTCAGTTGCCTCACAATTCCATGGTGGTAGAATACGCTTTCAAAAAAGCCAGGAGTTCCAGGGGCTATACCTCGGCACCCCCAGGTAGAGAAGCTGGAACCCTGGATTCTTTTAAGAGGAAGATGTACCAGGCTTCAGTTCTCATTTTCCATATACAATCTTACCAGCTCTTCACAAGCATCTACTTTTGAAACTCAGTGCACAAGTTGTCGGACCTGGCTGACACGCTTCCTCCAGAGCAGGCTGAATCAGTTCGCTAGTTGGTCAGGCAGCAGAAGACGTGTCAAACGTTCTTGGCCAGGGGCATTTACGACACTTTTGATGTGGCATCCAGGATTTCTGCTCAAACTATAGCAATGCGCAGACTCTCATGGCTGCATGTTTCTGACTTGGAACATTCTGTTCAGCAGGGGTTGGCGGATGCCCCATGTCAGTAGGATAACCTTTTTTGAGAGAAGGTTGAGGAGGTCACAGACCAAATCAAAAAAACACTGATACCATCTGTTCTCTCTCCCACCGTGTGCCTTCTGCATCAGCCTACACAGCTAGGAGGACTTTAGGCAAGCCAAGGAAGCATTCCTATTACTATCCTAGGCATACATACAACCCTTCAGCTCACCAGCCTACTCAGGCTGAACCCCAGCATGCTTCTTCACGTCAACAGTGTGTGCCTAAGGCCCCTGCTGTTCCCCAGGCAAAGCAAGTGACGAGCTTTTGACTGGCTCCAGGAGAGCATAGCCACAGTAAAAGTGTCTGTCCTGAACGACTTGCCAGTCGAGGGGGGGGGGATGAAGTTTTTTCACCAAAGGTGGCCTCTTATAACCTCCAACCGGTGGGTTCTTCAACTATTCCATCTTGGATATGCCCTCATTTGGTATCTCAAACCTCCAAATTCTATATCAAGAGCTCATTCATTCAGCTCTCAGCACAGGAAGGTACTCGCAGAGGAACTCTCTGCCCTTCTGAAGGCCCATGCGGTCGAACCCGTTCCACCAGGGGAAGAAAGGTAGGGATTGTATTCCAGGTACTTCCTTGTCCAAAGAAAATAGGGGGGATGAGTTCCATCCTAAACCTAAGGGCCCTGAACAAATTCCTAGTCCTAGAAAAGTTCAGGATGGTTTCCCTGGGCACCCTTCTCCCAATGATTCAGGAAAATGATTGGCTATGCTCTCTGGACTTAAAGGAAGCATATACTCACATCATGATACTTCCAGCCTACAGGAAGTATCTTTGATTTTGGCTGGGAACACATCACTTTCAGTACCACATGTTGTCTTTTGGCCTCGCATCAGCTCCCAGGGTCTTCACCAAATGGTCTATAGGTAGTTGCAGCATCGCTATGCAGACTGGGAGTTCATGTGTTCCCATATCTCGACAATTGGCTGGCAAATAGCACCTCGAAGGAGGGTGCTCAGGATGACTATTCGGGTGCTTGAACTACTAGGGTTTGTTTTAAACTACCCCAAGTCCCATCTCCGCCCTGTCCAGCGATTGGAGTTCATAGGAGCCATGCTCGATACTCGGATAGTACAAGCCTACCTCCTGGACACAAGAGTGGACAATTTTCTCGCATTCGCGCCCAAGGTTCATGCTTCTCAGCAGGTCACAACTCGGCAGATGTTGAGATTTTGGGCCACATAGCTTCTACAGTGTATGTTACACCCGTGACACACCTTCACATGAGATCTGCCCAATGGACCCTGGCTTCTCAGTGGTATCAAGCCACGAGGAGTCTGGAAGATGTCATCCAAGTGTCCCCAGAGCTTCTACGCTCCCTTCAGTGGTGGACCATCCGATCCAATTTGAGTCTGGGACTTCCATTCCAAATTTCTCAGCCACAAAAAGTGTTGACAATGGTTGCATCTCTCCTGGGATGGGGAACATATGTAGATGGGCTTCAGTCTCAAGTAGTTTGGTCCTCCCAGGAGACGAATCTTCAAATCAATCTCTTGGATCTCCGGGAGATCTAGAACGCTCTAAAGGCTTTCAGAGATCGGCTCTCTCACCAAATTGTTCTCATTCAAACAGACAATCAGGTTGCAATGTATTACAACAAGCAGGGGGCACCGAATCACTCCCTCTGAGTCAGGAGGCCATTCGCATGTGGCACTGGGCTTGCCGACATGGCATCTTCCTTCGAGCCACTTATCTGGCAGGCAAAAACAATATCCTGGCCGACAGACTGAGCAGGATAATGCAATCACACGAATGAGCTCTCAATATGGGCATTGCCCGCAAGATCTTTCGAGCATGGGGCACCCCCTTGGATCTTTTTGCCACTCAGCTCAACCACAGGGTCCCTCAGTTCTGTTCCAGGCTTCAGGCCCATGACAGACTAACGTCAGGTGCCTTCCTCCTCAATTGGGGGACAGGTCTTCTGTATGCATATCCTCCCATACCTCTAGTGGGGAAGACTTTGTTGAAATTTAAGCAAGACCACAGAATCATGATTCTGATTGCGCTTTACTGGCCATAGCAGATATGGTTCCCTCGTCTTTTGGAGTTATCCTCTGAAGAACTATGGAGATTGGAGTGTTTTCTGACCCTCATCACACAGAACGAAAGGTCTGTTCTTCATCCCATCCTCCAGTCTCTGGCTCTCACAGCTTGAAAGCCTAGAATTCACTACTTTGGTTCTTTTGGAGGGTGTCCCCTGGGACTTGCTGGTTTCCAGGAAAGATTCCACTAAGAGGTGTTACTCTTTCAAATGGAGCAGGTTTGCCATCTGGTGTGAGAGCAAGGCCCTAGATCCCCTTGCTTACCCTACACAGACCCTGCTTGAATATTTTCTACACCTATCAGAGTCTGATCTCAAGACCAGCTCCATAAGGATTCATCTTAGTGCTTATCATCAGTGTCTAGAAGGTAAGCCCAGTGCTTATCATCAGTGTCTAGAAGGTAAGCCCACATCTGGACAACCTCTAGTTGTTCGCGTCATGAGACGTTTGCTTTTTTCAAAGCCCCCTGTCAAACCTCCACCAGTGTCATGGGATCTCAATGTTGTTCTCGCCTAGGTGATGAAATTTCCTTTTGAGCCACTGAATTCCTGCCATCTGAAGTACTTAACCTGGAAGATCATTTTCTTGGTGGCTATTACTTCAGCTTGTAGGGTCAGTGAGCTTCAGGACTTAGTAGTAGATGCACCTTATACTAAGTTTCATCACAAAAGAGTAGTCCTCCGCACGCATCCTGCCGAAAGTTGTGTCGGAGTTTCATCTAAACCAGTCAATTGTCTTACCAACATTCTTTCCCCGACCTCATGCCCATCCTGGCAAAACCAGCTTGCACACCTTGGATTGCAAGAGAGCATTGGTCTATTACATGGAATGGACAAGGCCACAGAGACAATCCACCCAGCTTTTGTTTCTTTTGATCCCAATAGAATGGGGTTCACCATCGTGAAACGCATAATCTCTAATTGGCTAGCAGATTGCATTTCTTTTTACTTATGCCCAGGCTGGGCTGGCCCTAGAGGGTCATGTCACGGCTCATAATGTGAGAGACATGGCTGCATCAATAGCCCACTTGAAGTCAGCCTCCATTGAAGAAATTTGCAAGGCTGCTACATGGTCTTCATTCCACACATTCACATCACACTACTGCCTTGAGTAGGATACCTGACGTGACAGTCAGTTTGGGCAGACAGTGTTGCAGAATCTGTTTGGGATCTAGAATCCAACTCCACCCTCCTAGGCCCGTTTTATTCTATTTTAGGCTGCACGCTCATTCAGATTGTATATAGTTTCAGGTTAATTATGTTCTCACCTTTGCGAGTTCCAGTTGGACAGTGTTTTTTGTTTTTGGTGAGTGTGAATGCTAGGGATTCCCCTCTTGTGAAAATTATAAGCCTGCTTATCCTCAGAGAAAGCTAAGGTACTTACCTGTAGCAGGTGTTCTCCAAGGACAGCAAGCTTTATATTCTCATAATTCCACCTCCCTTTGGAGTTGTCTCCTTTGTTATTTTTAGTTTATTTTTGCTATAGTATTATACTGAGGAGATCGCATTCTCACGGCGGGCGGGAAGACACTTGCTCATGCTTGGTGGAGCGAGTCTTGCACTCCACAAAGCTCTCAGCATTGGTAAATTCCGGACCGCCTGCATCACCCACTTGTGAGAATTATAAGCCACGTGAGAATATAAAGCCTGCTGTCCTCGGAGAACACCTGCAACAGATAAATACCTTTGTTGCACTTGCTGTGTGGCCATTTCGGGGGGGGGGGGGAGGGAGTATACTGCCATCCATTGAGGTGTTGGTAAGGGCTCCTGCACTAACCCGGCAATAACTGGGCAGTGCGCAGCACTACCTGATTACCGCCAGGTAAACACTGGCACGACAAAAATTAAAATATTTTTGTAGCGCTGGAAATAGCGCATGCTTGGGGTGAGAACTACCGCCAGGCTGCTACGGTAGCCCGGCAGTACTTCCGGTTTAGTGAGCGGTTAGCCTGCGTTGGGCTTACCACTTCTTAGTAAAAGATCACCCAAATTTCCAGTTTAATAAAGCTTAATATGTCTTACGTATACATAATCTTATGTATAATAGGTAATTGGATCAATATGTACACTCTGCAGTATTTCTTTTTTAAATGCCAATTGTGGCATTAGTAAAAGACCCCCATAGTAACCTATGGAAGTCTGTAAATCTAAGTGCTTCGAACATGAGCCCTTCATTGTGCTTACCAATACTAAAAATGATGTCTCCTGAAATGAATATCAGACAAATGTTTTTAAAAAACTTCAATAAATAAAACGATCTTAGCAGTTTCTCTGTTTCAAATTGCAGTCGTTCACTTTCATAATCAGTCTAAACCTGAAAGCTTACCAGATAACAAGACAATCGCTTTGTTGTGCCTACAGCTTGTAAAAATGCCGTCTCTTGGAGAAAACTGCCAAACCAAAGTTTAGCACATGCACAGTATTTCAGTATATAAAACTGAAGTATTGTGTCATCCTTGGCTTCACCTTAACCTCCATCCAAATTGCTGTGTGTATCTCATTATAGGCTGCAAAAAAAATAAATAAAACTATCGTTTCATTTGTGAAGAAATCCCCAAATATATATATGTAAATAATCAATTAGAAACTGCTATCCTATGATGTTCTTCAAGGTTAAAAAAATAATACTATTGGACGCACAGCCATGCACAAGGTTTGAACCTATAATGAACTGGTGTTATGAAAAGTAAAGATGTGCACAAGACAAACATATTTGGTTTGGGTGGGGGGGGGGTTGGTTGTTGAATTTTTTTTTTTACTTTTTTCTGTTTTAATAAGAAATTTTAGCATGCTTTATAAACGTTTTAATGTACAGTAATTGACTTAACATGCATTAATATGTGTGTTGGAGCACGTTAAATAAATTTAGCACACACTTGGGGTGAATTCTATATATGGTGCCAAAAAAATTGGCGCTGAAAAAAATGCTATTCTATAAGCCATGCTTAAAGTTGGGCATAGTTTATAGAACTGCACTTACGCCTGGAACTCTTGCCTAACTTTAGGCTTGCCCATTTGTACTAACTGAAATGTGGTGCAAATGTTTGCACCTAAATTGGCTACGTATCCCCTGTATTCTGTAACAGAAAGTGTAAATGCTAGGAACACCCTTGTTCCACCCATGACCCTCCCATTTCCATGCCCCTTGTTTTTCTTACTTGCGTGTAAAATTTAGGTGTGAATCCCGTGTTTAAATTTATGTGTGTAACTTCCAATCAGATTTAATTAGTGCCAATAATTGCTTGTTAAAAGCCAGTTACTGGAACTAATTAGCTTGTTAAATTGGGCACGTGCCTAAATTTGCACCTACAATATTTTTATAGAATTAGGGGGTTAATATTTTAAGATACATGAACAAACCAAATTCACACTAATGAAAGCACATTCCTAATTAAAAAAAACATTTATGATTTCACATCATGCTAGTTTATTTTTATAGTATATTATTATGAAAAACATTACTTATATTGCTGTATCATTTTGTCAGTTGTAAATTAATTTTTTTTTAATATCTATGGCAAGTAGTTCAGGCAGTATGAAATTTAGTTAACATATTTCATTGATTATTCAACTTAATATAGAAAAGTAAATGTATCTTTTTTGGTTCTAGAAACTAAAAGCTAATTTATTCTACCTAAATTAATAAGCATGTACTCTACTGCAAATGTGTTCTTATGATTAATTATTGTTTAAACGTTGAAGATTTGTGAGATTTTGTGTTGCAGTTGTGTTTGACCCCTAGAGTTCTTGCATGCTAATTCAAAGTAGAAGATACTAGCCAGTTTGCATGGACCTGGGTGCTGCCATCCCATGATGTGACATGTGACCAGCATGCTCTCTGATGTTCACATTCAGTAACCTTCCTTGGCTGACATTCTTTCCCAGTCATGTCTGTGACTTCATTTTACTGTGGTACGTGGTAACCTACCTTCATCATTATATTTATTATCTATAACTACATATACATATACACAAATGCATATAAAACGTGTGTGTGTGTATAAATATTTTTTGTGGCATTTATATCCCACATTATCCCAAACAAGTTTGAGTTCACTGTGGCTTACAATAAACAGTATAGGATACATTACAAAGATTAATGCATAAGAAACTAATTTGTTGTAAGAATCCAATTTTACAATACAGTACATAAGTATTGCCATATTGGGAAAGACCAAAGGTCCATCGAGCCCAGCATCCTGTTTCCAACAGTGGCCAATCCAGGTCACAAATACCTGGAAAGATCCCAAAAATGTACAAAACATTTTATACTGCTTATCCCAGAAATAGTGGATTTTCCTCAAGTCCATTTAATAACGGTCTATGGACTTTTCCTTTAGGAAGCCGTCCAAACCTTTTTTAAATTCCACTAAGCTAACCGCCTTTACCACATTCTCTGGCAACGAATTCCAGAGTTTAATTACACGTTGAGTGAAGAAACATTTTCTCCGATTCGTTTTAAATTTACTACATTGTAGCTTCATCGCATGCCCCCTAGTCCTAGTATTTTTGGAAAGCGTGAACAGACGCTTCACTTCTACCTGTTCAACTCCACTCATTATTTTATAGACCTCTATCATATCTCCCCTCAGCCGCCTTTTCTCCAAGCTGAAGAGCCCTAGCCGCTTTAGCCTTTCCTCATAGGGAAGTCGTCCCATCCTTTTTATCATTTTTGTCACCCTTCTCTGCACTTTTCTAATTCCACTATATCTTTTTTGAGATGCGGCGACCAGAATTGAATACAATATTTGAGGTGCGGTCACACCATGGAGCGATACAAAGGCATTATAACATCCTGATTTTTGTTTTCCATTCCTTTCCTAATAATACCTAACATTCTATTTGCTTTCATAGCTTCAGCAGCACACTGAGCAGAAGGTTTCAACGTATCATCAACGACAACACCTAGATCCCTTTCTTGATCCGTGACTCCTAATGTGGAACTTTGCATGACGTAGCTATAATTCGGGTTCCTCTTTCCCACATGCATCACTTTGCACTTGCTCACATTAAACGGCATCTGCCATTTAGACTCCCAGTCTCGTTAGGCCCTCTTGTAAATTTTCACAATCCTCCCGCAATTTAACCACTTTGAATAACTTTGTGTCATCAGCAAATGTAATTACCTCACTAGTTACTCCCATCTCTAGGTCATTTATAAATATGTTAAAAAGCAGCGGTCCCAGCACAGACCCCTGGGGAACCCCAATAACTACCCTTCTCCATTGAGAATACTGACCATTTAACCCTACTCTCTGTTTTCTATCTTTTAACCAGTTTTTAATCCACAATAGAACACTACCTCCTATCCCATGACTCTCCAATTTCCTCTGGAGTCTTTCATGAGGTACTTTGTCAAACGCCTTCTGAAAATCCAGATACACAATATCAGCCGGCTCCCCTTTATCCACATGTTTGTTCACCCCTTCAAAGAAATGTAGTAGATTGGTGAGGCAAGATTTCCCTTCACTAAATCCATGTTGACTTTGTCTCATTAATCCATGCTTTTGCATATGCTCTGTAATTTGTTCTTAATAATAGTCTCTACCATTTTGCCCGGGATAACTATGGAAGTTTAACATTTAGAAAATCTATTATGAATGAGAAATTGTACATGAAGCAAAGAGAAAGTTAATGGTAAATAGAATAATAACCAATTCAGGTAATAATTAGTTGTTTGAGATATGGTTGTTCTTTGTGAGAGAGTGTTTGAATAAGAACAATTTGAGGATTTTGCAGAATCTAGTATATTCCTGTATATTTCTTATTTTGGGTGGTAAAGAGTTCCACCATTTGATTCCTAGGTAAGTGAAGTCTGCAGAGTGGACAGTTTTGTAGATCACTTTTTTGCAATGTGGGAGGTGTAGTCTGAGATAGTTTCTTGCCTCATATTTAGTGTTTCTTTGAGGTGTTTATTAATGGTACTATATAGTCTGGAGCTGTGCCATTTAGGATTTGAAAGATAAAGGTACATAATTTGAAGGTGATTCTCGCTTTGATGGGAAGGCAGTGTAATTTGATTAATAAAGAGGAGGCACTTTCAAAACGAATGATTTTGTATTTGAACCTGGCTGCAGTGTTTTGAGCTGTTTGGAGTTATTTCAACAGGTACTCCTTACAGCCAGCATATATGGTACTACAGTAATCGAATTGGGATAATGTTAATGATTGTACTAATAGTCTGAATGTTTCTGATGAGAAATAGGGTCTGATCCTTTTTAGCTTCCAAAGAGACCTGAAAGATTTTGTGATTACTGAGGAATCCTGAGTATCAAAAGTTAAATATCTATAATTATACCTAGACTTTTCAGATTATTGTCATTGGCGAATGAAGTGTTGTCAGTTGTGAAACTGTTGTAGTTGTTTTGGTCAAATAAATTGATAATGACCATGAATTTAGCTTTTTCTTCATTTAGCTTTAGTTTGGATTCTGAGGCCCAGGTTTCCATCAAACTTAAGCCAAGTTTTGCTTTTTGTAAGATGTCTTGAATGTTCTTTTTGAAGGTTATGTGTACGGTAACATCGTCAGCATATATGAATGTTTTGAATCCTGCTGTTTCTAATCTGTTAGCTAGTTGTGACATCATTACATTAAACAGAATGGGCGATAATGGAGAGCCCTGAGGAATGCCACAGTTTGGTGGCCAAGGAGAGGATAAGGTTCCATTCATTTTCACTTTGGCCCTCTTGATCAAAAGCCCTGCGCTGTTCCAAACAGCGCCCTAAAAATAGCGCCAGGATAGCGCAGGGCTTTTCTGCATCGATGATCAAAGATAATGCATGCAAATCTAAGCATGCAAAAGCCCAAACCAGTCAAACAGCCTGCCCCGAGGCCTGAACAACGAGGCCCCCCCCCAGAAAATGTCGTGGCCGCCACCGGCCAAACCCTCTCCCGCCCCCGAAACCCCCAGAAATCGTGACACCCCCCTGGCCCCCTCCCGGCCCCCCTACCTTGTGTTGGAGGAGGGACGCAGCCTGCCAGCCTCCCTCCTCTTCCAGTCAGTCGACGCCCAAAATGGCGGCGCCCAGCACCGCCCACTGCATCCTGGGATGCACTGGGCGGGGCTACAGACCATGTAAGGGACGTTGACTGACTGGAAGAGGAGGCAGGCTGCGTCCCTCCTCCAACACAAGGTAGGAGGGCCGGGACGGGGCCAGGGGGGTGTCACGACACCACAGACCACCAGGGAATTTAAGGACAACGCCGATGGAGGAACGATTTCTGGGGGTTTGTGGGGCTGAAGACCCACCGGACCTCCAGCCCCCTCCCACTCCCCCGTTGATGGATCGACGATTTCTGGGGGTTTCGGGGGCTGGAGACCCACCGGACCTCCAGCCCCCGTTCGCGTTTGCCTTGGGGGGGGAAGGAGGGCCTGCCAGCATGCAACTGCATGCTGGACAGGGCTCACCATTCCTCCCCAATGATCCGCAAAATCTAACGCCAGCTCGGAGCTGGCGTTGATTTTGCTGCAGCCAGCGACCCAATCTTTGGCGCGCTGGTTGCTGATCATTGGGGATGAATGCGTTAAAAGCCAATTAGCATGCATTTGCAAGCTAATTGCACTAGAAGCCCTGTTTAGCATGCATTTGCATGCTACTTGCGCTGAGAGCCCTCGAGTGCGCTGTTTCAGGCGCTCGAGGGCTCTGATCATGGGTCGGCTGCAAACTCTGGCGCTAGTATGGCGTTAACAGCCTCTAGCGCCAGAGTTTGCTTTTGATCATGAGGGCTTTTGTAAGATCTTGATTTCAGGGATCCTTGAAACCATTTGTGGATGGTGCCACATATGCCAGAGTTGTCTATTATGTTTAGTTGGATATTATGATCTACTACATCGAATGCGCTAGACCAGTGGTACCCAAACCTGGTCCTGGAGGCACCCCAGCCAGTCAGGTTTTCGGGATATCTCCAATGAATATTAATGAGATAGTTTTGCATGCACTGCCTCCACCGCGTGCAAATCTCTCTCATGAATATTCATTGTGGATATCCCAAAAACCTGACTGGCT
The DNA here is from genome assembly GCF_901765095.1 of Microcaecilia unicolor. Taxonomy (NCBI): domain Eukaryota; kingdom Metazoa; phylum Chordata; class Amphibia; order Gymnophiona; family Siphonopidae; genus Microcaecilia; species Microcaecilia unicolor. The sequence goes on from NC_044037.1 coordinate 148,108,069, forward strand.
GGGGTGCCTCCAGAATCAGGTTTGGGAACCCCTGCGCTAGACATATCGAACTGCATTATTAAGATCGACCCTATGCTAATTTCTTTCTGAGATTTGATACTAGGGTAGTAAGGACAGTCTTGGTGCTATGGCGTAGTCTAAAACCTGATTGTGATTTGTGTAGTAGGGAGAAATGTGAAAGGTAGTCCATAGTTTGTGCTGTTACTATTCCTTCCATTGCCTTTATCATCAAAGGAATGAAGGCTACTGGTTTGTATTTTGTTACATCAGTTTATGGTGATTGAATTGTTTTTTTGGTATTGGTGTTAGGATAATAGAACCTTTATTATTAGGGAAAGTGCCATGGAATAGTAGGAAGGAGATATGCTGCTAAAGCAGATTAATGAATATATTAGGACCTTCCTTCATAAGGTAACTAGGACAAGGATCTAGTATGCATTGTGAGGTTGAATATTTTAGGAGGTAATGTTTTACTGTGTCATGGGTTGGTAGTTGGAAGGAAGACCAGATTCTGTTGATGGCTATTCCTGTATGTATGTCTGACAGTTTTTCATAAATATCTTGATGGTTGATTTTTAATTTGAGTACTCCTCTGATTTAACTATTTTTTTGTTCGAAAAAAGTAAACAGTTGCTCTGCTAATGGTGGGAACTCCGTGGTTGTGGTTATTTCTTTTGTGAATAATAGGCTTTTTATCAAATTGAAAAGTGTACTGGTATTAAGGAAATTACCACCAATTATTTTGTTATAGTATTGAGTTTTTGCAATTTTGATCATTTTTATATGTTTTGATGGCAATTTTCCAAGTTAATTTGTTTTTATTTGATTTGTCTTTAGCCCCATTTTCTTTCCAGTTTTCTATGTTTCCTTTTCAAAAGAAGGATAGATTGATTAAACCCAGGTGAAATTTTCTGGGTTGGTTTAGATGTAGATTTGAGGGGAGCTATGTTATTCAAGACATTTTCGCATAGGTCATCCCATTTAATCATGAAGTTATTATTGTCTGCTGGAGGAAGAGCAGGATTGTTCAAGATGTTAGACCAGAAGTTTGTGGTATTTATTTTTCCTCTAGTTTTGTGAGGAGTCATAGTACTTTTATTTTTCATTGATTTTGTATCTTCCTTTCAGTAGAGGGAGAACTCGAGTTTACTGTGATCTGACCAGGTAGTTTGAGTCCAAGTATGGTTACTTAGATGAAAGTTGTTGTTGTCTGCAAATTTATAGGCTAATAGGTCAAGTAAGTGACCTTTATTGTGAAAGGTATGACTGAATGGATGTGTGAATTGCCAGTAGTTTAAAAAGTCAAGTACATTTTTTGTATTACTGTCATTCTGATCATCTAGGTATAAATTGATGTCCCCTATTAGTAGGACATTATCAAATGTAGTGCATATGTTAGATACATATTCAGTGAAGATATTTTCTGTTGATTGCCACCTCTCTGATAGGCGGTAAAAAATGATGATGCAGATAGGATCATGTGGAGGGGCATTTTCGAATGGGGATGCCCATCTCTGAGGACGTCCCTGCGAAGGGGCGGGGCATCCCGTATTATCGAAACAAGATGGGTGTCTATCTTTCATTTTGATAATACGGTCGGGGATGCCCAAATCTCAACATTTAGGTCGACCTAAGAGATGGTCAACCTAAATGTTGAGATGGTCGAGCTTAGAGATGGATGACCTCAGTTTTCACCGATAATGGAAACGAAGGACGCCCATCTCAAAAACGACCAAATGCAAGTCCTTTGGTCATGGGAGGAGCCAGCATTCGTAATGCACTGGTCCCCCTCACATGCCATGACACCAACCAGGCACCCTAGGGGGCACTGCAGTGGACTTCACAAATTGCTCCCAGGTGCATAGCTCCCTTACGTTCGGTGCTGAGTCCCCCAACCCGCACCCCAAAACCCACTCCCCACAACTGTACACCACTACCATAGCCCTAAGGGGTGAAGGGGGGACACCTAGATGTGGGTACAGTGGGTTTCGGGTGGGTTTTTATAGGGCTCACATGTATCACCACAAGTGTAACAGTTAGGGGGGATGGGTCTGGGTCCGCCTGCCTGAAGTGCACTGCACCCACTAAAAACTGCTCCAGGGACCTGCATACTGCTGTGATGGAGCTGGGTATGACATTTGAGGCTTGCATAGAGGCTGGAAAAAAATGTTTTTTAATTTTTTTTTTAGGGTGGAAGGGGGTTGGTGACCACCGGGGGAGTAAGGGGAGGTCATCCCCGATTCCCTCCAGTGGTCATCTGGTCAGTTCGGGCACCTTTTCAAGGCTTGGTCATGAAAAAAATTGGACCAAGTAAAGTCGGCCAAATGCTCGTCAGGGACGCCCTTCTTTTTTCCATTATCGGCCGTGGACGCCCATCTCTTAAGCATGCCCCAGTCCCACCTTCACTATACCTTCGACACCCCCCCCCCCCCCCCCGTAAACTTTGGTCGTCCCTGCAACGGATTGCAGTTGAGGGCGCCCAAAATCAGCTTTCGATTATGCCGATTTGGGTGACCCTGAGAGAAGGACGCCCATCTCCCGATTTGTGTCGGAAGATGGGCATCCTTCTCTTTCAATTATACCGCTGATAGAGTGTCATTATTGATTTTGTAAGCAATTGTTCTCCGAGGACAAGCAGGCTGCTTGTTCTCACGATTGGGTCGTTGTCCGCGATGGCCCAGGAGACCAGCAAAATTTGTAGCGCAAAACAAAGAACTCTCCAGAACGCTCCGTGGCGCAGGCAGAACACACCGCGCATGCATGAATGGCTTCCCGCCCGCAATGCGAGTGTGCCCTCCTCAGTTTTTTCTCATCTGCATCTGAGGCGACACGGTGTTTCTGCGGTGTTCCTTTATGGCCCAGGAAACTTCTTTGCCGTCCCGCTTCTTCCTTCTTGCTTTTGTTTTCACAAAATTAAAAAAAAAAAAGTAGTAGAACTTTAGTCTACCCTTTATTTCTTTAGTTTTTTCGCATTCTGTTTAAGCTTTCTTCTTTTTTCGCCGCGGCCAGCTTTTAGGCTGCTCGGTTGGGGTTTTTGCTTCCTTTTTGTGCCTTTTTATTGGCATCATCGTTTAATTTCGCAGCTGCCGTTTTTCCGTCCATGTCATCGAGGATACCCAGCGGCTTCAAGCGTTGTACTTGCTGCAACCGAACCATCTCGGGTACCGACCCCACTCGTGGTATCTCCAGTGATTTGGGCCCGATCATCTTCCAGCTGCTTGTAAGCTGTGTCCTTTAATGAAGAAACGGACTCAAGTGTCTCTGGAGACTCAACGGGAAAAACCTTTTGCTGATCGGTCCGGTCCTTCAACGTCGGCATCAACATCAACAGTTCCCACGAATGGGATGCAAGCATACCAGGCTATAATCTATTTAGGAAGGATAGAGAGGGTCGTAAAGGTGGAGGAGTAGCTCTGTATATGAGGAATGATATCATGGCGACTGAAATGACAGGGACCTGGGGAAAAGAAGAAGCGATATGGATCACCTTAAAAAGAGAGGATAGAACCTCTGTCCACGTGGGTGTTGTCTACAGACCCCCCACACAATTAGAGGAACTAGATAAAGATCTGATTGCAGATATTCAAAAATTAGGAAAGAAAAAAGAGGTTCTGTTGATGGGAGATTTCAATCTGCTGGATGTAGATTGGAAGGTTCCGTCTGCCAAATCGGAAAGAAGTAGAGAGATCGTGGATGCTTTCCAAAGTGCTCTGCTCAGACAGATGGTGACGGAACCCACGAGGGAGGGAGCGATGCTGGATCTGGTGCTCACAAATGGGGATAGTGTGTCAAATGTGCGAGTGTGTGCACACCTGGGAAGCTGTGACCATCAAACGGTTTGGTTTGATATAACAGCTAAAGTGGAGAGCGGCCACTCAAAACTCAAAGTCCTGGATTTCAAGCGTGCTGACTTTAGTAAAATGGGGGAATACCTGAGGAAGGAGATGATGGACTTGGAGGACGAACATGAAGTGGAAGGGCAGTGGTCCAGGCTGAAAGAAGCAATAAATAGGGCCACAGACCTTTATGTAAGGAAAGTAAATAAAAGCAAGAGGAAAAGGAAACCGATATGGTTCTCCAAGCAAGTAGCTGAGAAAATAAAGGCTAAAGAGTTGGCGTTCCAGAAATATAGAAAATCTCAAGAAGAGGAACACGGGGAGGAATACCGGATGAAACTGAAAGAAGCCAAGAGAGAGGTACGTCTGGCGAAAGCGCAAGCGGAAGAACAAATGGCTAGAAATGTAAGGAGGGGCGACAAAAATTTCTTCAGGTATATTAGTGAAAGAAGAATGACTAAAAAGGGAATTGTGAGACTAAAAGATACAGCGAACCGCTATGTAGATAATGATGAAGAAAAAGCCAATTTGCTAAATAGATACTTTTGTTCGGTTTTCACTGAAGAAAATCCTGGAGAAGGACCGCGAGGGACTGGCAAAAGTACACCTGAGAATGGAATTGATATAGCACCGTTCACGGAAGAGAGTGTGTGTCAATAACTTGGAAAGCTAAAAGTGGACAAAGCCATGGGACCGGACGGGATCCACCCCAGAATATTGAGGGAGCTCAGAGAGGTCCTGGCGGGTCCTCTTAAAGATTTGTTTAATAAATCCTTGGAGACGGGAGAGGTTCCGAGGGACTGGAGAACGGCGGAGGTGGTACCTCTTCACAAAAGTGGTGATAGGGAACAAGCTGGAAACTACAGGCCGGTAAGCCTCACTTCGGTTATTGGAAAAGTAATGGAAGCCATGCTGAAGGAAAGGATAGTGAATTTCCTAGAAGCCAACAAACTGCAAGATCCGAGACAACATGGTTTTACCAGCGGGAAATCGTGCCAAACGAATCTCATTGAATTCTTTGATTGGGTAACTGGAAAATTGAATCATCGACGTGCTATACACGTAATCTACTTAGATTTTAGCAAAGCTTTTGACACGGTTCCTCACAGGAGGCTCTTAAATAAACTAGATGGGCTGAAGATAGGTCCCGAAGTGGTGAACTGGATTAGGAACTGGTTGACGGACAGACGACAGAGGGTGGTGGTAAATGGAGTTCGCTCGGAGGAGGGAAAGGTGAGTAGCGGAGTGCCTCAGGGATCGGTGCTGGGGCTGATTCTGTTCAATATATTTGTGAGTGACATTGCCGAAGGGTTAGAAGGTAAAGTTTGTCTATTTGTGGATGATACTAAGATTTGCAACAGAGTGGACACCCGGGAGGGAGTGGAAAGCATTATAAGGGATCTGAGGAAGCTAGAAGAATGGTCTAAGGTTTGGCAATTAAAATTCAATGCGAAGAAATGCAAAGTGATGCATTTAGGGAGTAGAAACCCACAAGAGACGTATGTGTTAGGCGGTGAGAGTCTGATAGGTACTGGGGGGGAGAGGGATCTTGGGGTGATAGTATCCGAGGATCTGAAGGCGATGAAACAGTGTGACAAGGCGTTGGCCGTAGCGAGAAGGTTGCTAGGCTGTATAGAGAGAGGTGTGACCAGCAGAAAAAAGGAAGTGTTGATGCCCCTGTACAAGTCGTTGGTGAGGCCCCACCTGGAGTATTGTGTTCAGTTTTGGAGGCCGTACCTTGCGAAGGATGTTTAAAAAAATGGAAGCGGTGCAAACAAAAGCTACGAGAATGGTATGGGATTTGCGTTCCAAGACGTATGACCAAAGACTTGCTGACCTGAACATGTATACCCTGGAGGAAAGGAGGAACAGGGGTGATATGATACAGACGTTCAAATACTTGAAAGGTATTAATCCGCAAAAAAATCTTTTCTAGAGATGGGAAGGCGGTAGAACGAGAGGACATGAAATGAGATTGAAGGGGGGCAGACTCAAAAAAAGATGTCAGGAAGTATTTTTTCACGGAGAGGGTGGTGGATGCTTGGAATGCCCTCCCGCGGGAGGTGGTGGAGATGAAAACGGTAACGGAATTCAAACATGCGTGGGATATGCATAAAGGAATCCTGTGCAGCAGGAATGGATCCTCAGAAGCTTAGCCAAAATTGGGTGGCGGAGGAACAACAACCTCGAGAGAGATGTCGAGAAGTCGACCCTTTCCTGGACTGCGGTGAAGCTTCGTCCGCCGATGTCGAGGATGAATCGACCCGGGTGGCAGCCGACGCCGACAGCGGCACCGAGGACGGGGACCTCACCACAGGCAAAGGCCCAGATGCCGCTTCCACAGTTGGTACAGAAGGCGCAAGCACCCCTGGCCCCAAAGTAGATTGGCGCAGCAGTCCCTCCAGAAGCTCCGGAAGAAGGGCCCTGATTTGCTCGTCGAGAGCTTCCATCGGAAAAGGCTGGGGGGTTGGTACAGGATCCAGTAGCAGAATCTGAGGGGCTTGAGAGCCGGTACCAGGCTGCTAGAAGACTGACGCATCGGCACCTCCTGTATAGAGGGTGAGCGGTCCTCCCGGCGCCGACGCTTCTCGAGTGCAGAATCCCTCAGCTCCCCGGAGCTCTCGGTACCGCGCATGGAAGGAGAACGATGACGGTACTTCTTAGCCTTCGCTCGACACCCGTCATCGAGACTCCTCGGTACCGAAGAGGAGGACGTGGAATCCTCATGCCTCCTCGGGGCTTGGACTGACCTTCGGGGCCTGCATAGCAGTAATCCTCGAGACAGGTGGAGATCCACTTGATGCCTCGCTGCTCTCAGCGCAATATGGTCATTCGGCAGCCATTACCTCTGCTCTCAAAGTCGATGCTTCCCTTGACATCGATGCCGCCGACCTCGGTACCGATGTAACATAGTAAACATAGTAACATAGTAGATGACGGCAGAAAAAGACCTGCATGGTCCATCCAGACTGCCCAACAAGATAAACTCATATGTGTATACCTTACCTTGATCCTACTCCACCAGTTGAAAGAAGATAGACTCTCAGGTGGAGACATTCTTTTTCTTCCTTTTGTTTGGGAAATGTCTAAGGACATTCCCTTCCCTATGGAGGTTGTGGATGAGCCCAGGGCCGAGATGTCGAGGTTTTGGATTATCCTTCTCCACCTACAGAGGTTGCAATGGCTCCCTTGCATAACACACTCAGGGAAGTTCTTATGCGAAACTGGTCGTTCCCTCTGTCTAATCCAGTTGTCCCCAAGAAAGCCGAGTCCCAATACAGAGTCCATGGAGAGCCTGTAATGGTGAAGTCTCAACTGCCTCACGATTCCATGGTGGTGGATTCTGCTCTCAGAAGAGCCAAGAGTACTAGGGACTATGCCTCAGCGCCCCCAGGCAGAGAGCCTAGGACCTTGGATTCTTTTGGGAGGAAAATGTTTCAGGCCGCTTTGCTCGCAGCTAAGATTCAACTTACCAGCTGTACATAAGCATCCACTTTTGGAACTCGGTGAGGCAACTGTCTAGTTTGGTTGAAGCACTTCCTCCAGAGCTCGCCGATCCTTTTCACCAGGTGGTCAGGCAGCAGAAGGCGTGTCGTAAATTCCTGGCCAGGGGTACTTATGACACTTTTGATGTGGCATCCCAAATAGCTGCTGAAGGTGTAGTAATGCGCAGACTCTCATGGATACGTGTCTCTGACCTGGATCATAAGACCCAGCAGCGAATGGCGGATGTTCCTTGCCGGGGGGGGATAACCTTTTTGGCGAAAAAGTAGAGGACATGGTCAATCACATCAAGAAGCACCGTGATGCTATGGATTCTCTCTCCCACCGGGCGTCTTCTGCTACCACCTCCTCATCTAGGAGGTTTTTTGGAGGGAAGAGGAATGCTCCCTATTCCTACAATAGGTGTAGGTACACTCCTGCTTCTCGGCAGCCTGTCCAGGCTCAGTCCCAGCGCGCTCATTCCCGTCGGCGGCGTGCGACTAAGGCCCCTGCAGGTCCCCAGCAAAAGCAAGGGATGGGCTTTTGACTGGCTCCAGTGCAGCATAGCCTCAGAAAAAGTATCTGTGCCGGACGTCTTGGTGGTCAGAGGGAGGTTAATATTTTTTCACCAAAGGTGGCCTCTCTTAACCTTTGATTGGTGGGTTCTTCAAATAGTCTGGTCAGGATACACCCTCAATCTGGAATCCAAACCTCCGAATTGCCCACCAGGAGCTCATTCTTACAGCTCCCAGCACAAGCAGGTACTTGCAGAGGAACTCTCCACTCTTCTAAAGGCCAATGCGGTCGAACCCGTTCCACCAGGGGAAGAAGGGCTGGGATTCTATTCCAGGTACTTCCTTGTACAAAAGAAAACAGGGGGAATGCGTCCCATCCTAGACCTAAGGAACCTGAACAGATTCCTAGTCCGAGAAAGGTTCAGGATCTTTCCCTGGGCACCCTTCTTCCCATGATTCAGAAAAACGATTGGCTATGCTGTCTGGACTTAAAGGATGCCTATACCCACATCTCGATACTCCCAGCTCATAGGAAGTATCTTCAGTTTCGGTTGGGAACTCGGCACTTTCAGTACTGTATACTGCCCTTTGGCCTTGCGTCTGCGCCCAGGGTTTTCACAAAGTGCCTGGCAGTTGTCGTAGCATCGCTACTCAGACTGGGAGTGCATGTGTTCCCTTATCTTGACGATTGGCTGGTGAAGAGCACCTCAGAAGCAGGCGCTCTACAGTCCATGCGGATGACTATTCGACTGCTGGAACTACTGGGGTTCATAATCAGTTATCCCAAGTCCCATCTTGTCCCGGTTCAAAAGTTGGAGTTCATTGGAGCTCTGTTGGACACACGGACGTCTCGAGCTTATCTTCCCCAGGCAAGGGCAGACAATCTCCTGGCCCTCGTTTCCATGGCTCAAGTGTCTCAATAGATCACAGCTCGGCAGATGTTGAGACTCTTAGGACACATGGCCTCCACAGTTCATGTAACTCCCATGGCAAGTCTACATATGAGATCAGCTCAATGGACCCTAGCTTCCCAGTGGTGCCAGGCTACAGGGGATCTAGAGGATATGATCCATCTCTCCACCGACTTTTGCAATTCCCTTCAGTGGTGGACCATTCGATCCAATTTGACCTTGGGATGTCCATTCCAAATTCCTCAGCCACAAAAAGTGCTGATGACGGATGCATCCCTTCTTGGGTGGGGAGCTCATGTAGATGGTCTTCACATTCAAGGAGCTTCGTCCTTTCAGTAAAAGAGTCTTCAGATCAACCTCCTTCAATTACGAGTGATCTGGAACGCTCTCAAGGCTTTCAGAGATCGGCTGTCCAACCAAATCATTCAGATTCAGACAATCAGGTTGCTATGTACTATACCAACAAGCAGGGGGGCACCGGATCTCACCCTCTGTGTCAGGAAGCCGTTCGGATGTGGCTTTGGGCATGCCATCACGGTATGTTTCTCCAAGCCACTTATCTGGCAGGCGTAAACAACAGTCTGGCCGACAGGTTGAGCAGGATCATGCAACCTCACGAGTGGTCGTTCAACATGGGCGTTGTCCTCAAGATCTTCCGAGCGTGGGGAACCCCCTCAGTGGATCATTTTGCCATTCGGATCAATCACAAGGTCCCTCAATTCTGTTCCAGACTTCATGCCCACGACAGACTAGCGTCAGATGCTTTTCTCCTACATTGGGGGACAGGTCTTCTGTATGCGTATCCTCCCATACCTCTAGTAGGGAAGACTTTGCTGAAACTCAAGCAAGACCAAGGAAGAGTGATTCTGATTGCTCCCTTCTGGCCTCGTCAGATCTGGTTTCCCCTTTTTCTGGAGTTGTCCTCCGAAGAACCGTGGAGATTGGAGTGTTTTCCGACCCTTATCACCCAGAACGAGGGGTCGCTTCTACAGCCCAACCTCCGGTCTCTGAATGTCACGGCCTGGATGTTGAGAGCTTAAAAGTTGCCTCCTAGGGTCTTTCAGAGGGTGTGTCCCGGGTCTTGCTTGCTTCCAGAAAAGATTCCACGAAAAAGTGTTATTCTTTCAAATGGAGGAGGTTTGCCATTTGGTGTGACAGCAAGGCCCTAGATCCTTTTTCTTGTCCTACACGAACCCTGCTTGACTACCTTCTACACTTATCAGATTCTGGTCTCAAGACCAACTCCGTAAGAGTTCACCTTAGTGCAATTATTGCTTATCATCATTGTGTAGAGGGTAAGCCTGTCTCTGGACATCCTTTAGTTGGTCACTTCATGAGAGGTTTGCATTTGTCAAAGCCCCCTGTCAAACCTCCACCAGTGTTGTGGGATCTCAACGTCGTTCTCACCCAGCTGATGAAACCTCCTTTTGAGCCACTAAATTCCTGCCATCTGAAGTACTTGACCTGGAAGGTCATTTTCTTGGTGGCTGTTACTTCAGCTTGTAGGGTCAGTGAGCTCCAATCCCTGGTAGTGCATACACCTTATATTAAGTTTCATCATAACAGAGTAGTCCTCCGCACTCACCCTAAGTTCTTGCCGAAGGTGGTGTCGGAGTTCCATCTGAACCAGTCAATTGTCTTGCCAACATTCTTCCCCCGTCCTCATACCCGCCCTGTTGAAGACAAGTTGTACACCTTGGACTGCAAGAGAGCATTGGCCTTTTATGTGGAGCGGACAAAGCCTTATAGACAGTCCGCCCAGTTGTTTGTTTCTTTTGATCCCAACAGGAGGGGAGTCGCCATCGGAAAACACACAATCTCTAATTGGCTAGCAGATTGCATTTCCTTCAGTTATGCCCAAGCTGGGCTGACTCTGGAGGGCCATGTCTGCGTCGGTGGCTCACTTAAAGTCAGATTCTATTGAAGAGATTTGCAAGGCTGCAACATGGTCATCAGTCCACACGTTCACATCTCACTACAGCCTTCAGCAGGATACCCGACCTGACAGTCGGTTTGGGCAATCGGTGCTGCAGAATCTGTTCGGGGTTTAGAATCCAATTCCACCCTCCTAGGCCCATTTCTGTTCTGTTCCAGGCTGCACTCTCACTTAGTTGTGTTTCTTTTCAGGTCAATCTCTGTTATGTCCTCGCCGTTGCAAGGCCCAATTGACCAATGTTCATTGTTTTGAGTGAGCCTGGCTGCTAGGGATACACCAATCATGAGAACAAGCAGCCTGCTTGCCCTCGGAGAAAGTGTAGATACATACCTGTAGCTGGTATTCTTCGAGGACAGCAGGCTGATTGTTCTCACAAACCCACCCTCCTCCCCTTTGGAGTTGTTCCAGTTCTCTGTTTTGCTTTTTATTAAACTGAGGAGGGCATGCTCGCGTTGCGGGCGGGAAGCCGCACATGCGCGGTGTGTTCTGCCTGCGTGGCGGAGCATTCTGGAGAGTTCTTTGAACAATCAGCCCGCTGTCCTCGAAGAATACCTGCTACAGGTACGTATATTCACTTTTCGAGAGTAGGGGAATGTTCTTATGTCTTTGTAATTCTTTATATTGGTACTATGTAAGCCGCATTGAGTCTGCCTTGTGTGGGAAAGCGTGGGGTACAAATTAATAAATAAATAAAATATATCAGTTCTACTTTGAAAAATGATTTATATATTGTATTAGTAGACACTGAACCACACTTTTTCCTTCTCCCCCCCCCCCTCCCCCCTTTGCCACTGCTAGACATCAGCCTGAAAAATCTTTTGGAAGAACGAGAATCATTTCTAGAAAAGGTATGTAATTTTTTTTTTTACCATACCACAGTATATATACACAATGGGGATAATTCTACAAAATAGACTTACATTTTTGTGCTGATTATATATTTAAATGTTTTGGTGTAAATGCCAAAAATCCATCTAAGCACTATTTTGTACATATGTGTGATTTTTAAATAGTTTGTATTTTACAGGTAGGCATACACATAGGTGGAGTCTGTAGAGCATGAATGGGACTCACATTTACATGCTTACCTCTGTCATTTAGGCGTAAGCACTGCTAATATTCTATAAAGGAAAGTAGGCACCTGTTTTCCTTTATAGAATTGGTCTCTGGGCAGTTTTATAGAAGTACTCCCAATGGTTGTAATTTGAAAAATGAATGAATGAATTAATTTACTTTATTTTATTTTATTCTGTATCACAAATCACCAAAGAGCCCAAAGCATGCTACAATAATAAATTCATATATAAATCTGACAATTAAAACAACCCCAAGTACCCTCTCACTATCAATTAAACATTGCATAGACCTCACTAGCACCAGGGGTGTAGCTACGGGTGGGCCTGGGTGGGCCCAGGCCCACCCAATCACAGCTCAGGCCCACCCAGTTTTCCCTACTCCTCCAACCAACCAGTGCACAGCCAACAGGAAAAAGAGCAACTCACTCGAGAATGCCCAATTGCACCCCCCTAAACAAACTGCAGCAGCATCGCAGCACCCACCAAACACCACCGGGACATAACAAGGCCGCATCCCCTGTCCACCGACCACAACGCAAGAATTGCCCCCCCCCACGCCCCAGAAACCCGAAGGAACCACTGAGTCCAGCTCCACCGCCAGAAATCCCAAGTGCAGCAAGAGGAAGACAAGTGACAACACGACCTGGTCACTACAAATGCATGAAAACACACTGCAAGACGCGTCCAGCGACAGCAGAAGGAAGAAGACCCTCAAATGAAGGCAAGGTACACAAGCCAAGAGGCAACACCACGTGCACATCGTCAGGTGATGTCCCCGCAAAAAACCCCACACAGGGAAGTCCATGAGATCGCCATGAGAGAACACAGACACTGCACTACTGCAGCCAGCAAGCTCGTCAGCCAGGAGCATTTCCGCAAGCAAACGAGAGAGCCACCATGTGACATGGAAGCCGACCCCGTACCGTCCGCCACATCAACAGACTTGGCGACACTCCCCCCCCCCCCCCTCTGCCCCCGAATCCTCCAATCACCGAGCCGCTGGCAGCCTCAACGAGAAAGCAGTACACACGCTGCTTTAGACCTGCCCCCGGAAGCCTTTCTTTCTGCTTCAACTTCCTGTTCCCGCGTAGGAGGGAAAATGTAGGAGAGAGAAAAGCTTCCGGGGTAGGTCTAAAGCAGTGTATATACTGCTTTCTAGCTGAAGCTGCTGCCAACTCGAGGGATTGGAAGACTGGGGGGGGGGGCGATACCGAGCGCCACAGGGTTGGAAGAAGAGAAAGAAGACTCCAGTGCTGGTGGTGGCGGTGGTGCTGGAAGGAAAGCAAGCAAGAGACAGGGACGAGACCGGCTGACGAAGGGTTAAAAAAAAAGAGACCACGGGGGGGGGGGGGAGAGTAAGAGAGAGAGATAAAGGAGCACAAGATGGATGGGACTAGGGGATGTGAGGGGAGGGCGAGGGAGCAGAAGATGGATGGGACTAGAAGGTGTGGATGGGTGGAAGGAGGGAGAAGGAGCAGAAGTTGGATGGGACTAGAGGGGGTGGGAGGGAACAGAAGATGGATGCAACTAGGGGTGTGGGAGAAGGGGCACAGAGAAGAAGATGAGTGGGACTTGGGGGAGGGAGAGGGAGCAGAAGATGAATGGGACTAGGGGGTGTGGGGGGGAGAGAGAGGGAGCAGAAGATGGATGTGACTAGGGGTGGGGGGGAAGGGGAACAGAGCAGGAGATGAGTGGGACTTGGTGATTGAATGGGAAAGAATGACGACAAGAGGAGAGACAAGAAATGGGAAAGCCAACCTGGAAAAGAATTTAGAAGACTGACACATGGAAAGTGGAAGAGAGTGGGACCAGTTCACCCAGAAAAATAAAGTGCTCAGACAACAAAGGTAGAAAAGAAAAAAAAATATTTTTATTTAATATTTTTTAATGATTGAGATGTGCCTGCTTTGTGAAATGTACCTTTAAAAAAAAACTTTAATTTTTTATTTTTCTTTAGTTTTGTATTTTGCAGAGTACAGGAGAAAAAACATTTATGTTTCTCTCTTACCCGTATTGCCCTGCTTGTAGAAACTGGCTTTCTTGGGTGGAGGGAAGGGGGGGGGGGTCTTCATTTCAGTTTTTGTCTGAATGTTTTTTGTTTTTTTGTGAGTGTAATGTTGGTGGTGGGCTTCTGGGTGGGGATGGGCTCTTCACGGCCTAGGGGAAAAAAGGTATATTTAATCTTTTTTCCCTAGACAGTGAAGAGCCCATCCCCACCCAGAAACCCACCAATAATGTTGGGGTAGGCTCATTGCACAGGTTAAAAAAAACAAACCAACCTTTTTAAAAAATGTTATGTTGGTGGGTTTTGGGGTGGGGATGGTCTCTGCAGTGCCCAGGTTTAAAATTAAAAAAAACCTTTACATTTAATGTAGGCAGGTTCCTGGATGGGGGTGGCCTCTGCAGTGGCCAGGGCATTAAAAAAACAAAAGGTTTTATATTTAATGCTGGTGTGCTTCAGGGTTGGGGGGCAGACTATGGGGGATGGGTAGGGGATAGGACAGGGCTGACGCTAGATTACAAGGTGAGGGTGGGGGTTAGGGTGGGGCTGATGCATAGCAATGGGATGGATGATGGGGAAGGGAAGGGCTGATGCTGGGCTATAGGTGGGGGGTAGGGTAGAGAAGGGCTGATGCCGGGCTATGGGGCTGGATGGAGAGGTAGAGAAGCAAAGTTTGAAGGATAATATTGCTGTAATTATACTGTAGGATCCTGTCATGTGTGTTGAGATGTTTGCCATTATAGTAGACTTACGCCTGGTCAAGTTTAAGATGTGGGATAATGTAACCATATTTAAAAATATTGTTTTTAAATTGTTGCTGCAGGGCAGATGTTGGGCATACTACTTATTAATCCATCATCAAGTGCATTCTAATGCATTATTTTGTAGCAAGAAACACTACTCATACCTGTATACACAGTGCCCACCCATATTAGCTCTGGGCCCACCCAAAATGTTAGGTCTGGCTACGCCACTGACTAGCACAATGCCTTCTCATGAAACTTTGCTTTTAGTTTCTTTTCAAAAGTTAACTCTCACAATGCAATTCTAGTGGCAATGAATTCCCACATCTTGGATCCCATCACCCTGCCAGCCTAAGAACAAGTAGATTTCAGTCTCACATTACTACATACCATAAGCAGAACTTGATGCAAAGAATGCAATCTTTTCAAGAGATTATGTGTACATAGCAGGTTCTGCAAATATAAACCACCTTCCAAATACAAAAAACAAAGTAGCTTAAAAGTAATCTGATATCCAGCTGGTAACCAATGAAATTCCACCCAAACCAAAGATATGTTAGCAGTGGTTATTTTTTATTCATTAAGGGGCCCTTTTACCAAACTGAGCTAAAAAGTGGCCAGTGCTGATGTCAGTGCCTGGGTTTTCCATGTGCTGCGGCCTATTAACACGGTGGTGAAATGACCGCCTTTCCATATTTTTCTATAATGGCCATGTGCTAATTTCCCCATTAGCGTGTGACTATTACTTCAGGAGCCCTTACCACCACCTGTTTAGGAGGCAGTAAGGGTTTACGCACTAATCGCGTAGCACGAGGTAATGTGCCTATGCTGCCTGATTACCGCAGGCACGCCTACTCTCTGCTCATGGCCACACCTCCTGTGCTAGGATTAGCTCATGTTGAGCGGGAAACTAATATGGGATGCCTCCCACAGTAGTACTCCTTTAGCACACGGTAGACCTGCATTAGGCATACCATACCTTAGTAAAAGGGCTTCTATAAGACTGTGGTCTTATTAGTTTGTAATTAGGAGGCCACAATAAAGACTAATACAATAGTCCAATCTTGATATATGTATCAGAATAGCCAAATCCCTCTGATCCAGTAAAGAATGAATCGCCTAAGCTGTCATAAGCTAGTGAATGAAGCATGCATACTAGATGCTATCTAGTTATTTAAGGACAAATCCTTATCCAACCAGACACCCAAACTTTTTTACAATCTCTTTTTCTCTCGAGAGTATAACCATCAAAGTCTGACTCCTTATTATCCATACAGAGAGATTTTTTTTCCAAGCTGAGCTTAAGTTTAGCCTTTTTAAACCACAACAATACTTTCTGTTGGCATATATTTAAGATGGCAAGTCACCCTAATTTTCTCAAATCCCCATCCATAGTTGAATATCATCAGCAGATAAATAGCAAGAGAACTCGAAATGCTCTATTATGTGGACTACCAGGCTGAAGTACAAGTCATAAATAGGATAGCTCACTTTATAGCAAGGCTGAAGAATTCCATGGTATAGTTTTTATTTTAAGTGTTTTGCAAATCACACAGTTTTTGTTTAGTTGTGAGGAAAGCAAGAAAGATGGTTGATTGCTCCACAGTTCTTCTCTTTTCATTATGTTCTGAACACCAATTTTGAATAGTGTGAAGGGAGTCTGTCAAGCCCAGCTAAATGAAAATTAACAATCCTTGCAGCAACCCAACATGAAAACTTGCAAGCAAACTACAGATCTTTCTTGTAAATTTCCTTTATGATGGCTGCTGAAGTTCTAGCCAGCCACCAGGTCAGTGCTCCATCAGGGGCCAGCCCCGATTACCCTATTGACCTGGCTCCATTTTGGTACTACAAATTTCATGGCACTTTTATATGAAGGTTTGTTCCAATTTGTCTGCCTGGATAACATGAGGGAAGGACCTAGCAAAACGTGAAGGATGGTCCGGAATTTGACAGCTAAGATTAATGCTAAAAAATACAGGGTCATGCATTTGGGTTCCAAAATCTCAAGGGAACAGCATAGTTTAGGATACTTAAAAGACAGAGCACGGTCCACAATCCAGGCCTCGGAGCCCTCTCCTGTGGGCCACCAGGGGGGTGCCTTTTTTACTCTGATGTCACAGTAGGTGCAGACTAACCCCCTCCTCTGTCCTCAGGTCTGGTGCTCACTACCTTGAGCAGAAATCCAAGAAGTAGGGGTGGACCAAGAAATTTTCACAGCCGGTGGTCAATAAAAACAACTTGTTCAGCACCACACAAGTGTTGACCCAGCATGGGGCTGTGTTTCAACAAAACAACTGTCTGCTTCGGGGGTGTGACAGTTGAAAATCACAAAATATATGTACAGAATATTCTCCGATAACAAGCAAGCTGCTTGTTCTCACGACTGGGTTGACATCCACGGCAGCCCCCACAAACCGGAAGAAAAGTCTCGCAGAAGGTAGCGTACGCGGGGCACGCCCACCGCGCATGCACGGCTGTCTTCCCGCCCGTGCGCGCCCGCTCCCGCTCTGTTTTTGTTTTTCTGCACTGGAGAGAGACGCAGTTTTGTCCCTCTCCTAGTCAGCCCCGGAAAACCGTTTCGCAACCTTGTCCGCTATTTCTTTCTAGTAGTACGCGTGTTCGCGCGTTTGTTTCGTCGTGTTTAAAACAAAAGTCTCCTTTTTGTCGAGTTTTCTCTTTTATTTTTGCGTCGTCGCGTCCATGTTTCTTTTTCATGTGGCTTTTTCACTGCCACCATCAACGGTTTTGACTTCGCCAACGCGATTTTTCCCGTCGATGTCCTCGAAGGTCCCGAGCGGATTTAAAAAGTGTGGTCGGTGCGGCCGGCAAATCTCGCAGTCCAATACTCACGCTTGGTGCCTCCAATGCCTTGGGCCGGAGCATAATTCCAAAGTGTGCACCTTGTGTCTTGGCTTGAAAAAGCGGACGCAGGTGGCGAGGCAAGTTCTTCGGGACCGTCTTTTTGGAACTTGCACCGGCCCTTCGACGTCGGCAGCATCGGTGTCGACAGTGGGATCTTCGGTACCGGTGTCGACGACGTCGGCGCCGACCATGGCATGGACCCCAGGAGTCGACCATGGCCCAACGACCTGCCAGCGATGGCGGCGGTGAACGGCCGAGTGGGCAATCCGCCTCGGCTGGTCCTGCCGCCCAGGGCCATCAGGACCGAACCCTTTCGGATCAGACCCCCAGAGGGCGCGGGGACTCCACCTCCTCCTCATCCATGCCACGGAGCGCCGATGACGGGCATCGGAAGAAGCTTGCGAAGAAGCACCGTCATTGGTCGCTCACGGCGCATGGCACGGGCAGCTCAGGGACATCGAGAGAAGATTCGATCCCTAAGAAGCGCCCGCGCCGGGAGGAGCGCTCTCCCTCAGTTGAAAAGGTGTCGATGCGCAGGTCGTCGGGTACCCCGGTACCGTCTCCTGGACCCAGACAGCTTCGAGCACTGACGCCCGCACCGGCTCCCCAGCCTCTCCCGACAGCGGCCCTAAATGAGTGTCTCCGAGCCATCCTTCCAGGTATCCTGGAGGGGCTGATGCGCCAGGCCCTGCCGGCACCGGGGGTGCTTGCTCCCACGGTGCCGTTGTTGGAAGTGCCGGCTGGCTCTGGCCCTGTGATGCGGTCTCGATCGCCACTCAGGTGGAATCCCCGTCGATGGAGGGAGCTTCGTCCCCGCCGGCATGGGAGTCCACCTCTCGGCACCATCATCGAGGACGCGGTTCCTCGGGGTCAAGACAGGACCAGTTTGCGGTCTGAGCTCAGAGAGCTCATGTCCGACACCGAGCAGGAGGCCTCGTGGGGGAAGGAGGAGGATCCCAGATATTTCTCCTCCGAGGAGTCTGCGGGTCTTCCCTCCGACCCCATGCCTTCACCGGAGGAGAGGAAGCTCTCGCCTCCAGAGAGCCTCTCCTTTGCCTCCTTTGTCCGGGACATGTCTATTAGCATTCCCTTCCCAGTGGTCACCGTGGATAAGCCGAGGGCTGAGATGCTCAAAGTCCTTGACTATCCATCACCACCTAGAGAGTCCTCCACGGTACCGTTGCACAATGTCCTGAAGGAGACACTGCTTCGGAACTGGTTGAAGCCCCTATCTAATCCCACCATCCCCAAGAAAGCAGAGTCATAAGTACATAAGTAGTGCCATACTGGGAAAGACCAAAGGTCCATCTAGCCCAGCATCCTGTCACCGACAGTGGCCAATCCAGGTCAAGGGCACCTGGCACGCTCCCCAAACGTAAAAACATTCCAGACAAGTTATACCTAAAAATGCGGAATTTTTCCAAGTCCATTTAATAGCGGTCTATGGACTTGTCCTTTAGGAATCTATCTAACCCCTTTTTAAACTCCGTCAAGCTAACCGCCCGTACCACGTTCTCCGGCAACGAATTCCAGAGTCTAATTACACGTTGGGTGAAGAAAAATTTTCTCCGATTCGTTTTAAATTTACCACACTGTAGCTTCAACTCATGCCCTCTAGTCCTAGTATTTTTGGATAGCGTGAACAGTCGCTTCACATCCCCCCGATCCATTCCACTCATTATTTTATACACTTCTATCATATCTCCCCTCAGCCGTCTCTTCTCCAAGCTGAAAAGCCCTAGCCTTCTCAGCCTCTCTTCATAGGAAAGTCGTCCCATCCCCACTATCATTTTCGTCGCCCTTCGCTGTACCTTTTCCAATTCTACTATATCTTTTTTGAGATACGGAGACCAGTACTGAACACAATACTCCAGGTGCGGTCGCACCATGGAGCGATACAACGGCATTATAACATCCGCACACCTGGACTCCATACCCTTCCTAATAACACCCAACATTCTATTCGCTTTCCTAGCCGCAGCAGCACACTGAGAAGAAGGTTTCAGCGTATCATCGACGACGACACCCAGATCCCTTTCTTGATCCGTAACTCCTAACGCGGAACCTTGCAAGACGTAGCTATAATTCGGGTTCCTCTTACCCACATGCATCACTTTGCACTTGTCAACATTGAACTTCATCTGCCACTTGCACGCCCATTCTCCCAGTCTCGCAAGGTCCTCCTGTAATCGTTCACATTCCTCCTGCGACTTGACGACCCTGAATAATTTTGTGTCATCGGCGAATTTAATTACCTCACTAGTTATTCCCATCTCTAGGTCATTTATAAATACATTAAAAAGCAACGGACCCAGCACAGACCCCTGCGGGACCCCACTAACTACCCTCCTCCACTGAGAATACTGGCCACGCAATCCTACTCTCTGCTTCCTATCTTTCATCCAGTTCTTAATCCATAATAATACCCTACCTCCGATTCCATGACTCTGCAATTTCTTCAGGAGTCTTTCGTGCGGCACTTTGTCAAACGCCTTCTGAAAATCCAGATATACAATATCAACCGGCTCCCCATTGTCCACATGTTTGCTTACCCCTCAAAAAAATGCATTAGATTGGTGAGGCAAGACTTCCCTTCACTAAATCCGTGCTGACTTTGTCTCATCAGTCCATGTTTTTGTATATGCTCTGCAATTTTATTCTTAATAATAGCCTCCACCATCTTGCCCGGCACCGACGTCAGACTCACCGGTCTATAATTTCCCGGATCTCCTCTGGAACCCTTCTTAAAAATCGGAGTAACATTGGCTACCCTCCAGTCTTCCGGTACTACACTCGATTTTAGGGACAGATTGCATATTTCTAACAGTAGCTCCGCAAGTTCATTTTTTAGTTCTATTAATACTCTGGATGAATACCATCAGGTCCCGGTGATTTACTACTCTTCAGCTTGCTGAACTGACCCATTACATCCTCCAAGGTTACAGAGAATTTGTTTAGTTTCTCCGACTTCCCCCGCTTCAAATATTCTTTCCGGCACCGGTGTCCCCCCCAAATCCTCCTCGGTGAAGACCGAAGCAAAGAATTCATTTAATTTCTCCGCTACGGCTTTGTCCTCCTTGATCGCCCCTTTAACACCATTTTCGTCCAGCGGCCCAACCGACTCTTTGGCCGGTTTCCTGCTTTTAATGTATCTAAAAAAAATTTTACTATGTATTTTGCTTCCAACGCTAATTTCTTCTCAAAGTCCTTTTTGCCCTCCTTATCTCCGCTTTGCATTTGGCTTGGCATTCCTTATGATCTATCCTGTTACTTTCAGTTGGTTCTCTTCTCCACTTTCTGAAGGATTGTTTTTTGGCTCTAATGATTTCCTTTATCTTACTGTTTAGCCACGCCGGCTGACGTTTAGTCTTTTTTCCCTTTTTTCTAATACGTGGAATATATTTGTCCTGAACCTCCAGGATGGTGTTTTTAAAACAGCATCCACGCCTGATGCAAGTTTTTTACTCTGCGAGCTGCTCCTTTCAGTCTTTTTTCACCATTTTTCTCATTTTGTCGTAATCACCTTTTCTATAGTTAAACGCTAGCGTACTTGATTTCCTAGTTTCACTTCCTTCAATGCCAATATCAAAACCGATCATATTATGATCACTGTTATCAAGCGGCCCTCGTATCGTTACCCCCTGCACTAGATCATGAGCACCACTAAGGACTAAGTCTAGTATTTTTCCTTCTCTTGTCGGCTCCTGAACTAGCTGTTCCATGAAGCTGTCCTTGATTTCATCAAGAAATCTTATGTCCCTTGCGTGTACAGATGTTACATTACCCCAGTCTATATGCGGGTAATTGAAATCCCCCATTATTATTGTGTTGCCCAGTTTGTTTGCGTCCCTGATTTCCTTTAACATTTCCGCATCCGTCTGTTCGTCCTGGCCAGGCGGACGGTAGTACACTCCTATCACTATCCTTTTCCCCTTTGCACATGGAATTTCAATCCACAGTGATTCCAAGGAGTGTTTTGTTTCCTGCAGAATTTTCAATCTATTTGATTCAAGGCTCTCGTTAATATACAATGCTACCCCTCCACCAATCCGATTCACCCTATCACTACGATATATTTGTACCCCGGTATGACAGTGTCCCACTGGTTATCCTCCTTCCACCAGGTCTCAGAGATGCCTATTATATCTAATTTTTCATTTAGTGCAATATATTCTAACTCCCCCATCTTATTTCTTAGGCTCCTGGCATTCGCATATAGACATTTCAAACTATGTTTGTTGTTCCTAAGTACATCATGCTTAGTACTTGACAGTATTAATTGGCAATCTTTTGTATGATTTTTATTGTTATTTAAAGATACCCGATCTACTACAATCTCTTTTGCAACCTCACTATCAGGATACTCTATCTTCCCTGTTATGGTGATATCTTTGAAAGATACCTTATCCCGAACCATGCTCTTTTGAGCGACTGTCGGCCTTCCCCCCATTTCTAGTTTAAAAGCTGCTCTATCTCCTTCTTAAACGCCGATGCCAGCAGCCTGGTCCCACTCTGGTTAGATGGAGCCCATCCTTTCGGAATAGGCTCCCCCTTCCCAGAATGTTGCCCAGTTCCTAACAAATCTAAAGCCCTCCGCCCTGCACCATCGTCTCATCCACGCATTGAGACTCTGGAGCTCTGCCTGTCTCTTGGGCCCTGCGCGTGGCACAGGTAGCATTTCAGAGTCCCAATATAGAGTCCACACAGACCCGGAGTTGATGCGGCCATCAGCTGCCACATGACTCAGCGGTCGTGGACTGCTCTCAAGAGGGCCAGGAGTTCGAGGGATACCGCCTCGGTGCCCCCGGGGCGGGAGTCTCGCACTCTGGACTCGTTTGGGAGGAAGGCCTATCATTCTTCCAAGCTCGTGACCAGAATCCAGTCATACCAGCTCTATACGAGCATCCACATGCGGAACAATGTGCGGCAACTGGCGGACCTGGTTGACACGCTCCTGCCAGAGCAGTCCAGGCCTTTTCAGGAGGTGGTCAGGCAGCTGAAGGCGTATCGCAAATTCCTGTCCAGGGGTATTTATGACACTTGTGATGTGGCATCCAGAGCTGCTGCCCAGGGTATAGTGATGCAGACTCTCATGGCTGCGTGCCTCTAACCGGATAACCGGACGCAGCAGCGCCTGGCGGATGTCCCTTGCCGGGGGGATAATATTTTCGGCGAGAAGGTTGAGCATTTGGTTGACCAACTGCACCAGCGGGAAACCGCTCTCGACAATCTCTCCCACCGGGCGCCTTCAGCATCCACCTCTACAGGTGGTCGTTTTTCCCGGGCCCGGCGGTCTGCATCCTTTGCCTACAACAAGCATAGGTACAACCAGCCGGCCCGAAGGCCTTCCCAGGTACAGGGCCAGCCCCAGCGCGCTCGTTCCTGTCAACAGCGTGCGACCAAGCAGACCCCTGCAGCTCCACAGCAAAAGCAGGGGACGGGCTTTTGACTGGATCCATGGGAGCATAGCCGCCATAAAAGTGCCAGTACCAGACGGCCTGCCGGTCGGGGGGAGGTTGAAAGTTTTTCACCCAAGGTGGCCTCTCATAACCTCCGACCAGTGGATTCGCCAAATAGTGCGGTGCGGGTACACCCTGAATTTGATCTCCACTCTGCCAAATTGCCCACCGGGAGCTCAATCCTTCAGCTCCCACCACAGGCAAGTACTTGCAGAGGAACTCTCTGCCCTTCTCAGCACCAGTGCGATTGAGCCTGTGCCACCCGGGCAGGAGGGGCAGGGATTCTATTCCAGGTACTTCCCTGTGGAGAAGAAAACAGGGGGGATGCGCCCCATCCTAGACTGAGAGGCCTGAACAAATTTCTGGTTCGACAAAAAGTTCAGGATGCTTTCCTTGGGCACCCTTCTTCCCCTGATTCAGAAAGGCGACTGGCTATGCTCCCTGGATTTAAAGGATGCTTACACTCACATCCCGATACTGCCAGCTCACAGACAGTATCTACGATTCCGTCTGGGAACACAGCACTTCCAGTATTGTGTGTTGCCCTTGGGCTCGCCTCCGCACCCACGAGTCTTCACGAAGTGCCTCGTAGTGGTTTGCGGCTTACCTTCACAGGCGGGGGGTGCATGTGTTCCCAGATCTCGACGATTGGCTGTGAAGAGCACCTCGGAAGCAGAGCTCTTCGGTCCATGCAGTGCACTATTCAACTTCTGGAGTTGCTGGGGTTTGTAATAAAAGTACCCGAAGTCCCATCTCAGCCCGTCCAATCTCTCGAATTCATAGGAGCCCTGCTGAATTCACAGACAGCTGATGCCTACCTTCCCGAGGCGAGGGCTCAGAACCTTCTATCTCTCGCCTCCCAGGCCAGAACGTCCCAGCAGATCACAGCTCGGCAGATGTTGAGACTCCTGGGCCATATGGCCTCTACAATCCATGTGACTCCCATGGCTCGTCTTCACATGAGATCGGCTCAATGGGCCCTAGCTTCCCAGTGGTGTCAGGCCACCGGGAATCTAGAAGATGCCACCCGCCTGTCCATCAGTTGCCACAGTTCGCTGTGCTGGTGGATGATTCGGACCAATTTGACGCCCATTTCAAATTCCTCAGCCGACAAAAGAGCTGACGAAGGATGCATCTCTCCTGGGTTGGGGGGCCCATGTCGATGGGCTCCACACCCAAGGGGCGTGGTCCCTCCAGGAAGCAGGTCTCCAGATCAATCTCCTGGAGCTCCGAGCGGTCTGGAACGCGCTGAAGGGTTTCAGAGATCGGCTGTCCTTCCAAATTATCCAAATCCGGACAGACAACCAGGTTGCAATGTACTACATCAACAAGCAGGGGGCACCGGATCTCGCCCCCTGTGTCAGGAAGCCGTCGGGATGTGGCACTGGGCATGCCAGCACGGCATGCTTCTCCAGGGCCACGTACCTGGCAAGCGTAAACAACAGTCTGGCCGACAGGCTGAGCAGACTCATGCAACTGCACGAGTGGTCTCTCCATTTCAGGGTGGTATGCAAGATCTTCCGAGAGTGGGGCACATCCCTCGGTGGACCTTTTCGCCTCCCAGACCAATCACAAGCTGCCTCAGTTCTGTTCCAGACTACAGGCACACGGCAGGCTGGCATTAGATGCCTTTCTCCTACATTGGGGGAGGGGCCTCCTGTATGCGTATCCTCCCATACCTTTGGTGGGAAGACCTTATTGAAGCTCAAGCAAGACCCGCGGCACCATGATTCTGATCGCGCCCTTTTGGCCCCATCAGATCTGGTTCCCTCTTCTTCTGGAGTTATCCTCCAAAGAACCGTGGAGGTTGGAGTGTTTTCCAACCCTCATCTCGCAGAACGAGGGAGCGCTTCTGCACCCCAATCTTCAGTCTCTGGCTCTCACGGCCTGGATGTTGAGGGCGTAGATTTTGCTTCCTTGGGTCTGTCCGAGGGTGTCTCCCGCGTCTTGCTTGCTTCCAGGAAGGATTCCACTAAGAAGAGTTACTTTTTTAAGTGGAGGAGGTTTGCCGTCTGGTGTGAGGGCATGGCCCTAGAACCTCGCTCTTGTCCTGCGCAGACCCTGCTTGAATACCTTCTGCACTTATCGGAGTCTGGTCTCAAGACCAACTCAGTAAGGAATCACTTTAGTGCGATTAGTGCTTACCATCGTCGTGTAGAGGGTAAGCCCATCTCTGGACAGCCTTTGGTCGTTCGATTCATGAGAGGTTTGCTTTTGTCAAAGCCCCCTGTCAAGCCTTCTACTGTGTCATGGGATCTCAACGTCGTCCTCACCCAGCTGATGAAGCCTCCTTTTGAGCCACTGAACTCCTGCCATCTGAAGTACTTGACCTGGAAGGTAATTTTCTTGGTGGCAGTTAATTCAGCTCGTAGAGTCAGTGAGCTTCAAGCCCTGGTAGCTCATGCTTCTTATACTAAATTTCATCATAACAGAGTAGTCCTCCGCACTCACCCTAAGTTCTTGCCAAAGGTAGTGTCGGAGTTCCATCTGAACCAGTCAATTGTCTTGCCAACATTCTTTCCCAGGCCTCATACCCGCCCTGCTGAACGTCAGTTGCACACATTGGACTGCAAGAGAGCATTGACCTTCTACCTGGAGCGGACACAGCCCCACAGACAGTCCGCCCAATTGTTTGTTTCTTTTGACCCCAATAGGAAGGGGGTTGCTGTCGGGGAAATGCACCATCTCCAATTGGCTAGCAGATTGCATTTCCTTCACTTGCGCCCAGGCTGGGCCGACACTTGCGGGTCATGTCACGGCTCATAGATCCATGGCGGCGTCAGTGGCCCACTTGAAGTCAGCCACTATTGAAGAGATTTGCAAGGCTGCGACGTGGTCATCAGTCTACACATTTACATCTCATTACTGCCTCCAGCAGGATACCCGATGCGACAGTCAGTTTGGGCAGTCGGTGCTGCAGAATCTGTTCTGGGTTTAAATCCAACTCCACCCTCCTGGACCCGGTTTTATTCTGTTCAGGCTGCACTCCCAGTTAGTTGTTCTTCGTAGGTCAATTTCTTTATGTCCTCGCCATTGCGAGGCCCAATTGACCCTGTTTGTTGTTTTGAGTGAGCCTGGGAGCTAGGGATACCCCAATCGTGAGAACAAGCAGCCTGCTTGTCCTCAGAGAAAGCGAATGATACATACCTGTAGCAGGTGTTCTCTGAGCACAGCAGGCTGATTTTTCTCACCTACCCTCCCTCCTCCCCTTTGGAATTGTGTTTTTCTCATTCCTTTGCTTGTCATTTACTGAGGCGGGAGCGGGCGCGCACAGGCGGGAAGACGGCTGCGCATGCGCGGTGAGCGTACCCCGCGTGCACTACCTTCCGTGAGACTTCTGGTTTGTGGGGGCTGCCGTGGATGTCAACCCAGTCATGAGATCAATCAGCCTGCTGTCCTCGGAGAACACCTGCTACAGGTATGTATCGTTCGCTATACAACTGGTAATCATATACTGCTAAGATGCAGTGAAAACAAGTCGGACGCTGATAACTGGTAAGGCCTCTGGCAGCATCAGTGATTTACACATGCCATCTGCCCAAGCCTGGATCCTGCTCTCTGCTACACCATGCCCTCTTCTGATGTAACTTCCTGCTTCCACAAGGGTAGGATGCAGCAAAGCGCAGGCTCTCTGGACAATGGGAAAAAGGGAAGGAAGGAAGCCAATTGCTCCTGCCTGCAGTAACCAAGTTTAAGTTTTACTATGTCAGTTATAATATTATCATAGGCCTGAGGCTATTGGCCCCTATATTTCAATTGAATTGAATCGAATTGAAAAATCATATGAGTGAATCTAATTGAATCAAAAACTTTTGGACTGAATCAGACAGCATTAGTGTTCATGCAGCCAAGTAGAGACCATATCCAAACAGAGTTGTAAGGGGCCTAGAGCTGATTCACATTGGAAGTAAAATGAATAATCAAAATATCATCCACATAAAAGTATGTCCTAAGACCACATGACACTATTAACGCAGCCAATAGGCTGAGAAACAAATAAAGTTGATGATAAAATAGATCCCTGAAGAACCCCACAGGGAAATGAATAACGTTCTGATAATTCATCTGATATGGCTACCTTAAAGGTGTGATTTTGAAGAAAAGAAGAAAACCAGCTATATGCTCAGTGCTTTTTTTGTGTCGGTACGCACCAGTACAGCGTACTGGCACCTTTTTTTTACCTCCCCAGTCCCCTCTCACTGTTCCTGTTTCCTCACTGCTGCTTGAGAGTCTGGGTCCCAATCAATCAGTAAAATACCCAGCCAGCACCAGCACACTCAGCCTTCAAGCCTATCCACTCGTGGAGGACCTGTTGGTACCGCCCTCTGATGCATACGTGACGGTCAGAGAGGGCGGAACTAACAGGGCCATCTCGAGCATGTGGCATTGGCATGAAGGCTCATTAGCACTTGTGCTGGGCAGGCCTTGTACTGACGATGCTGGGGGCCCGGACTCTCAAGCAGGCAGCAGTAGGAGAATGGGAGGGAGGGAGAATCGCTGGACATCGATAGTAGGGGAGGACAGTGGGGAGAGAAGAATCACTGGACATGGATGGCAGGGAAGGACAGGGGGCAAAGGAGAATGTTGGAAATGGATGGAGAAGAGAATTGCTGGACATGGATGGATGGATGGAGGGCAGGGGAGAGAGGAGAATTGCTGGACATGAATGAAGGGAAGGACAGGGGGCAGAGGAAAATTGCTGGACATGGATGGAGAGGAGAGCAGGGGAGAGAGGTGAATTGCTGGACATGGATAGATGGAGGGGTGGACAGGGGAGAGAGGAGAAATGCTGGACTTGGAGGACAAGAAATGAAGAAGAAAGGAGGAAAGTAAAGAAATAAATGTAAAGGAAGCCTGGAAACGGAGTTAAGATAACAGCAGCAGAATCGGAGACTGGGACCAACATCATCAGAAAAACAAAGTCACCAGACAAGAAAGGTAGAAAAAAATCATTTTATTTTCATTTTAGTGTTTGGAATATGTCCAATTTGAGAATTTACATCTGCTCTCTTATTTTGCACTGGATATACTGGAGCTTTAACAGCTTACAGAAATTATTTATAATGAAAAAAAACTCACAAGTTATTTTTTTCTCTTATACTGGTATAATATTTTCAGTGATGCCTGTTTATATGCACCATGGCTGGTATAATAAGTGTGGCTAATGTGGTTGTGGCTGCCATAGGGGCAGAGCCATATTGGTGACCCCGCCCATAATGAGTACAGTACATTTTTTCCTACAAAAAAAGCACTGTATATACTGTACCAGAAATACCATTAGACAAGCCAATCCAACGAAAGTTTGTGATTAGTTTAGTGCAGTGGACTTTGATCCTGGGGAACTGAGTTCGATTCCCACTGCAGCTCCTTGTGACTCTGGGCAAGTCACTTAACCCTCCATTGCCTCTGGTACAAAATGAGTACCTGAATATATGTAAACCGCTTTGAATGTAGTTGCAAAAACCTCAGAAAGGCGGTATATCAAGTCCCATTTCCCTTTCCTCTTTATTAATGACATCAAATGCAGCAGACAGGTCCAAAGACACCATTAGTGCAATTAAACATAGCAGTCAGTTCTGCTCACCATGTCTCAAAATATATATAGCAAAATTAGAAAAGGTTCAAAGAAGACTGACCAAAATGGTAAACGGGATGGAACTCCTCCCATATGAGGAAAGGCTAAAAAGGCTAGGGCTCTTCAGCTTAGAAAAGAGATGGCTGAGGGTGGATATGATTAGTTCTATAAAATCCTGAATGATATAGAACAGGTAAAAGTGAATCAATTTTTCACTCTTTCAAAAAGTATAAAGACCAGGGGACACTCAATGAAATTAAATAGAAATACTTTTATAACAAATAGGAGGAAGTATTTTTTCACGTAAAGAATAGTTATGCTCTGGAACTCACTGCCAGAGGATGTGATAATGACAGTTAAAGTATCTGGGTTTAAAAAAGGTTTGAACAAGTCCCTGGAAGAAAAGTCTATAGTCCACTATTGAGATAGACATGAGGAAAGCCACTGCTTACCCTGGGTTTGGTAGTATGGAATGCTGCTGCTAGTTGTGTTTCTTCCAGGTACTTGTGACCTGGATTGGCCACTGCTGGAAGCAGGATACTGGGCTAGATGGACCATTGGTCTGACCCAGTATGGCTATTCCTTATTTATGAGGTTACTGTAAATTTCACTCAGTAATGATGTCAAAACAGTGTATGTACTGAATCCTGTTGTAAAGCTTGACTGATGTGGGTGTAGGGCAAAAACGGATTCTAAATGTGCCTGCTGTTGTAAAAAAAAAAAAAAACCAAACTATAAGTTCAGATCCCTTAGCTAGAAATGGGTGATCAGAGATGTGTCTATAGTTTGCAGGAACCATGGGATCAGAGCCCGGTTTCTTAATGATGGGACATATTATAGCCACATCTATAAAGGACATTTTTCACTGCTGCGGGATTGTTTTTATGTACTAGCTACCTCTCTTCTCACTGATGCAGGCAATCCCCAGCCAAGGTAAAAGAAAAAAAAAAAATCTCCATGCAACACACAAACAAACTCAGAGCTCAAACGCACACATATTCACACGCAAACACCCCCAGGCCAGAAGTAACCCTCAAAAATAACCAACCTAAGGGCATGGGTCTTCTACTATACAATAACAATTTGGATAATGGGGATACCAGCAACAATTCCAACCGAATGGAACAAAATACCAGTACACATCACAGGAAGAAGACACCCATTCCAACAACTGGAAGAGCCTAATTGCCACGTAAACAACAACACAGTGGCCAAACAAACAACCAGCAACATGAAACCAAACATCAACAACACCCAACACAGCCACAACAGCAAAACAAGCAGGCCACACAGACAACTACCAACTGTTAAAAACACCAACATTAAACATGACACATATGTCCCAATACAAATAGGTTACATAAATGCAAGATCTGCAGTGAATAAGACAACACTACTAAGAGACTGGATAGAAATGGAATAACTCAGACTACTGCTCATAACTGAAACATGGCTGCACCTTGAAGACTACCCTGCACTACTAGAACTATGCACCAGGATACAAATAATACATATCAACAGAACCAAAAGAGGGGAGGAGGCGTTGCAATAATATACAAATCATCCTTCATTGCAGAACCTGTCGCTAAACATACATCCTCAACAATTGAAATCCTGGCATGGAAAATCACTGACAAAACACTAACTGACCAACTATGCATTATATTCTACCGCCCTCCAGGAAGCTGGACAAACACCCAATATGATTTCACTGATTTCGTATCAAACATCTGCACCAATCACCCAAATGTCCTACTAATAGATGACATAAACCTGCACCTAGAAAAACAAAATGACACAAACACCAGAACACTAATGAACTTCATAAACCAATGGAACTTCACAACAGCACAAGGAATTTCATCACACACAAAAGGACACCAATTAGACATACTAGCCCACAGATTCTCAACGAGTAACAACCACATATTAACAAAGCACACATGAGAAGAGGTACCATGGTGAGACCACAGCAATATCACTTTCACACTACAATGGAAAGAAAGTGGCAAAAAAAGAGAGACAAGAACCCAACAAACATTCACAACCAGAGGAAAAGTAGACAACCACATATTCTGGACAACAATAAATGAACTCAATGACATACCACCCAGGGATAATCATTTCATGACAAAACAAGTGAAAACACACTAATCAAAATAGCATCACTCAAAACAAAAATCACAAAAGAACCACGTCCCTGGTTTAATGACAAACTATTACACTTGAAGAAACTCTGTAGGAAACTTGAAAGAGCATAGGCCAAAAACAAAACACACAAAAGCAAAACCATATGGAGAAATCAATAACAAAATTCCTTATCCTAACTAATCCATTCAGCCCATTAAAAACAAAATTACCTACCCACTTGAATCCAAAATGAAGATTCTTGGAGATACAATTGATCAATATGTAACCTTCGAAGCTCAAGTATTAGCAGTAACCACTAAGGTCTTTGGTACCTTATGGAAATTAAAGTGAATAAGATCCCGCTTTCCAATGGAAATCTTTCAATCCTTTGTTGAAACCATGGTACTCTCTCAGATTGGCTACTGTATTGCTATGTATGTAGGTAGCAAAGATTGTCTCTTAAACAAACTGCAAACAATGCAAAACACTGCTACATGACTGATATTCAAAGTTTTTTGATTGAGAGGGCTTCTCCCCTCCTGACAAAACTGCACTGGTTACCAATAAAAACCAGATCCATCTTTAAAATTTGTATGTTTGTCTACCAAACATTATATGGGATGGCCCCACCCTATTTGCAACCTCTGATAGATCTTCCTTCCAGAAATGCCAGCAGGAACCAGAGACTATCTCGTCCTTCGTTTTCCTGGTTGCAAGAAAATGAAATACAAATCCATTCTTAGCACAGGAATTACTTACCTAGGTACCAAATGGTGGAACTCACTTCCGAAGGATGTAAGATATGCACACAATTATTTATCCTTCTGTAAATCATTAAAAAGCTTTCTTTCAAAAATCTTCCTTCCTCGGAATGCTTAACATTCTCTCAACTGTAATATTGATACATGGTTATTGCAGCTCTTTACTCCATTATCATTGACGTTCCTATTAAACCTATAAGTTCCTGAATTCTTAATCTTTATTACTTTAAACAATGTAATCTATTTCATAAATTGTATGTAAGTCGCATTGAACTGACGTTTCTTTGGAAATTGTGAGATATAAGTACCAGTATATAAATAAATATTTTTATGGCATATCACATATATATTGTTATAGTGAGTATATTACCTAGTCAGCAATAAGAAAATACACAAACAGCATAAAGAGAGCAAAAGCAGAACACTACAGTACATATACGAACCTCGACCAGATCAATATGAAAAAGATATTCGAACTCATGAACAAACTACTGAAAACCCAGAACATATTGGCAACAACTGAAACACCACCAACTGCAGACGGGCTTGCACAATATATCAAAAACAAAATAACAAACACAAGATCAAACCTTGCAGATGCACAAATAAGTATCACAGACTACCTACAGGACTGCAAAACGCACGACAACCACACAGCAGCAGACAGAATATGGACCACTTTCAAACCACCCCAACTAGACAAAGTAAAGACAGTATTGCAAAATATGTGCATGCATACTACTTACTTGACAAATGCCCCAACTACATGATGAAAAACCCATCAGACTGGTTCATCGAGTACGTCACCAAACAAATCACATACATGTTTGAAAGAGGTCAATTTCCAACAGACAAAGGTGACATAGTACTGACACCTATCCCCTGTTTGTGCTTGTTCGTGCGGCCTCCAGAGTCTCTAATCACGGTCCGCACTACTTACACAATCCAATTCCTCTCAATCGATATCTTAAGAGCTGGACAGCGGATAAAACATTTAGACTGAAATAAAGAAAAAAAGGACCAGAGAAGCGCTTCTCGGGGTTAACACTGGTTTATTTAATTATCCAGAGATTAGGATAAAAAAATTAAGAAGATAGTCATAGAAATAGTCTAGGATATGGTAGAAATAAGAACATATTACAGAAATAGAAATTACAAATGAAAAGTTGGCCAGGGCAGACTCCCAGTTCTCTGGCATGAGACAGGAGCACTGCACACTGACCTCCCTCCTATCTGGCAGAGAGATATTATATAGGATTTCTTTTCTCTTTCAATACCAGAGGAGCACAGGAAGGGGGAAGGGTTTCTTCTTACCCCCTTAATTAGCATCCCATAGTCAGGCAGGATCTCCTGACAATAAAGAAATATATAGCATCTGTTTCTATTTCCTTTTGAGGATGCATTTGGTCTGCTGTCCAAGTGTCTTGGACATACCTTTCTTAAACCTTTAATTAGTATTTTCTCCTATTCTGAAAGAGGAGAAAAAGGTTAATTATTGTTTCCTTATAGAGTTGTTATAGAGGTGTTATGTTTCTCTTGTCAATAGAACTATTGCTTTTGACTCTAGGGACCAGGGAGATAGTGTTTGAATTGTTCTAGGCAGAGAAGGAAATAAGGTGTTACCTGATTGTGGTTGTAAAAGGGTAATTCTGTCCTGGATACTAGCCTTACTTCCAAGGGCATGGGAAAGAATTCTGTTTCACATGGGAAAGAATTCTGTCTCTTGGCCATATTCAAAGGGAGAGATTCTCCTCTTTCTGCAATAATGTTTTCTTATCCAGTCCTTATTACAGGGTTTCTATCTCTCTCTCCTCTGTCAACCCTGCCCCCTACACCTGGAACTTCCTTTGATCTGCATCCTAAAAGTCTCTCAGAGGCTAATACACACATTCATGTGAACAGCAAATGGACAACAAATGGCAGGAGCTCATTGTCTTTCACTTGCTTGGTCAGAGGAAGGTGGGGGTACTTGCTCCACCTGGCCTGCTTAATATCATTGTAATTTACAGAAAAAAGAGAAATTTCCACTTCTTATCGTCTGTACATTAATTCTTAGATATTAGATACTTTGCAGCACTGAAACTGCTTGCTTCAGGCTTTCATAAGTACAGTGTACACCTCCACCAACACCCCAAAAACACTACCAGCAATATCACAAATTACAGACCAGTAGCCTCAATACCACTACTAACCAAAACGATGAAAGGTCTTGGGCAAGTCACAACCCTCCATTGCCTCATGTACAGACTTAGATTGTGAGCCCTCCTGGGTCAGAGAAATATCCAGTGTACCTGAATGTAACTCACCTTGAGCTACTACTGAAAAAGGTGTGAGCAAAATCTAAATAAATAAAATAAATAGTAGCACAGCAACTAACGGAATACTTGACAAAATTCTCAATTCTTCATAAATCCCAATCAGGTTTCAGACCACAACACAGCTCTGAAACGGTCATAACAACATAACCCTGATAACAAAATTCAGAAGCATAATATGCCAAAGGAAAAAAACGTATTACTACTACAATTTGACATATTAAGTACGTTCAACCTAGTAGACCACACCACACTAATGACACTGCTCAACAACAGTGGCAACATGGTTCAATGATTTCCTAAAAACCAGATCCTACACAGTAAAGATCTCCAACCAAATATCAACGTCATGGATCGCTGAGTGCAGGGTACCACATGGATCGCCAATATCACCAATACTTTTCAGTGTAATGATGGAGTCACTCAGAAAAAAAAACTGGAATTAATAGGTTTCAACCCATTTATATATGCAGATGATGTCACCATCTTCATACCTTTCCAAAACAAAATCACAAACATACAGAACAAAATAAAAAAAAGGATTGGACCTCATGGAAGAATGGGCAACAACTTTCAAACTCAAACTGACCAGAGACAAAACCAGATTCCTAGTACAATCCAGCCCATACAACCCCCACATTCTACCAAGAATTCACAATCAACCAACAAACATACCACATCGAAACACAAGTTAAAATACTAGGTGAGCCGATCTATATTGTGTATTTAGATTTTCAAAAGGCATTTGGCAAACTACCTCATGAAATACTCCAGAAGAAATTGGAGAGTCATGGGATAGGAGGTAGTGTGTCCTATTGTGGATTAAAAACTGGTTAAAAGATAGAGAACAGGGTTAAATGGTCAGTATAGATAGTTGAGTTCCCCAGGGGTCTGTGCTGGGACCACTGCTTTTTAACATACTTATAAATGATCTAGAGATGGGAGTAACTAGTGAGGTAATTAAATTTGCTGACAACACAAAGTTATTCAAAGCTGTTAAATCGCAAGAGGGTTGTGAAAAATTACAAGAAGACCTTACGAGACCGGAACACTGGGCATCTAAATGGCAGATGGAGTTTAATGTTAGGCAGTGCAAAGTGATGCATGTGGGAAAGAGAAACCCGAATTATAGTATGGAATGCAAGGTTCCACGTTAGGAGTCACCGACCAGAAAAGGGATCTAGACGTCATTGTTGATGATACGTTGAAACCCTCTGCTCAGTGTCCCTCGTCGTCCTCTGTACCTTTTCTAATTCCATTATTCCTTAGCGTCCCTCCGGACCGGACCAGGATTGGACTGATGGGTTGTGTAAGCCTACCAGCAGGTGGAGACTGAGAAAATTCCAAGACTAGAGAGCCAATGAGAGCCCTGGCCATATGACCCTAGCCAGTATTTTCTCAGTCTCCAGCAGGCAGGAGGTGAGCCCATTAGTCTCTCTCTCTCTCTCTCTCTCTCTCTCTCTCTCTCTCTCTCTCTCTCTCTCTCTCTCTCTCTCTTTTTCTTTTTCTTTTTCTCTTGAAGATATTACAGATATTTATAATAGTTCTTCTGTGCCTGGAATCTTAATTAGAGGCTTGACAGGGTTTCTTTTCTTTTTCTTTCTTTGACAGCCTCTGGGGTGTTAAACTCGGGTGTCCCGAGTCCCTCCTCCTTCCTCCCCATCTCCCTTGCTTAGTTGGGAAGGGCTACCCTTTTACTAGAAAAGTGTACTGCCTTTGGGAGAGGCAGCCATTATTACTTTTAATCAAAGTAATATAGGAAATAAAGAGCATTACACGAAAATGTCTTTTTCTTTTCCCACATTTCTAACGAGCAGTCAGCTCAGTTGTGCTCTATGGCTCTTGTGGACTGCAAGAAAACAAATAGATAATTATTTCAGTGCCCGTGGTGATTTTCATATTTGTTTTTTTTCTTTTCCTTGCTCTGTTTCCTCGCATTTTCGCAACGGGGGTTCTTTAAAAAAAAAGCGCAAAGCAGTGCTTTTCAGAGCAGAGATTGCTCCATTATGGCGGTCAGACATACCCGTTGGTTTTTTCTTGGAACTGGAGCATCAGTGCCCTAAGCTCGTGTTACTCCTCTTTGGCGCATGATTTTTAGCAACCGTTTCTCTACTGTCTTGGTTTGCCGCTCCCTCGTATCGTTTTCAGTGTCTGCCATATCGGTTTCTGTCATCCTTGCTCCTTTTATTTTTGGCGCGAACGGCAACCATTTTTTCTCTGCAGCTGCAGTGTTTTCACCGAGGGAGGTCTTCAAATTTCAGTTTTTGCGCAAGGAACCAGAGCCAGTGCTTATCGGGCAGTCTGGAGGCTCTCTAGACACGGTATTTTCCCCTGAATTTGCTTCCAGAGGTGCCATCCGTT
Organism: Microcaecilia unicolor; assembly: GCF_901765095.1. Classification (NCBI taxonomy): domain Eukaryota; kingdom Metazoa; phylum Chordata; class Amphibia; order Gymnophiona; family Siphonopidae; genus Microcaecilia; species Microcaecilia unicolor. The sequence goes on from NC_044037.1 coordinate 148,144,037, forward strand.
TTATATCGGCAAATATGGCCTTGGGGCTGTATTTTCATACGAGTCATATAAGTCTTTCCTCCTTCAAGGGATCTGTTGGTTCTCTTCCATAAGTTCAGATCCATAACTAAAGGTTTTCTTAGCCCAGGATCAGGCCACTGGCCTCTTAGGCTCTATGCTGTATGTTACATAAAGACTCATTTGCTTGTCTCTTATGCATTTAATGATGCCTGTATGTCTTGGTTCCAATATCTATATATATTGCATTTGGACAGCCTGTTTGACTTGGTGTGTGAGTAAGTAGTGCACAGTGAGGGCCTCCTTCACAATATGTTTCTGTTTCACATGTCAGGATTTCTACCAATAGGTTAGGTATCTGCTTTTTTTTTCCTTAGGCATGGTGAAAGTCAGGCATTCTTTTAGCTGCAGTTTCTGTACAAAAAAAAAAAAAAAGAGGGGCAGCTACAGTGTGGTGCAGGTGTGCATCCCAGATGACACAAGTGGCAAGCTAAGCAGGAGCAGTCCAGGCCCACCACTGGAAGAGGGACCAGGCATCATAAAAGTGGTAACAGTAGCCAGATTGGGGAAAAAAAAAGGTCAAAAGCTACTGGGAATATCCTTGCAGCAGTACCAGCCACAGGCGATTTCTGCCTCGTATGAATTGTACTTCAGTATATATATTTCTTCTCTTCACATAGTTGTTTCAATAGTATAAATGGTATAAATAACAATATTGTGCAACTGCAGAGGTTGGTATTTTATCGAGGGGCTATAGCCAATTCTGGCAATTCTATTCTTTTTCGTGTATCACATATTTTCTATGTGTACATGTTTTATTTTTTTTTCTGTTCTTCTCACCTCTCTGGTTTCAGGTGAGGAAGTAATATGTAGAGGACTTCCTTTGCATTCTTCGCTATCTGTTCCTATGTGGCCAGTAGCCTAGGACCTAACGGTATAATGTGAGGCTTTGTAGTTTAGGACTCCTGTTTACGTTTTCTGCAGCTCAGGAGGGTCTATTTTTTCCTCTGTCCAAATTATAGGCTACATCTTACTATCACTGCACTGCAGGCGCAGTAGGAAACATTTGACAGAGGCTCTCAGATCTTCAAGCTATTTGCCCAGTCTCTTCTTACAGTACGGGCATGGTCGTTGTGCCTTTGGCTTTGTAGTTCCCAGGAAAGAGAAGGTTCCTTCGTCCAATTTTGGATCGCAAAGCCGTCAATCACGCTTTTCAAGTCACAAGTCTCGATCCGTCATAGTGGCGGTTCGTGCAGGACACTGTTTTAATGGTATTCGATCTGAAGACAGTTTATCTGCATAGGACTGGTCTCTAAAACATTTGTGCGGTTTGCGATTCTGGCACACCATTTTTCAGTTTCGGCCCCTACCGTTTGGTCTCGCTAAGGCCTCTCCCATTTTCTCCAAAGTTTTGGTACTGGTGGCAGTGGCTCTCAGGAAAGAGGGCATTTTAGTTTCCCGTATCTAGATGACTGGCTATTCAGGGAGTCTTCTTATCAAGAGAGTCGGCAGGTCTCAGACCCAGTGGTACCTTATTTTTTGTAGTTCTTAGGTTGGCTAGTAAAAGTGGTAAAGAGCCATCTGATTACTTTGCAGTCTCTAGATTATTTAGGGGTTTCCTTTGACACAGCGTGCGGTCGTAGGTTTGTTCTTCCCCAGGTCACAGTTCTCCAGCTGCGATCTCAGATTCAAGGATTACGTCTCGGTCGCGTTCTTTATGTTCGACATTACATTCAGGTTCGGTTCCAGGGCAGCGACTATAGAGGTAGTTTCCTGGGCCAGACTTTTCAGGAGGTCTTTCTAATTTTCTCTCCTATCCACATGTTCCTCTCGGACGGAATCCCTTCAGCTCTCCTATCCACATATTCCTCTCGGTCAGAATTCCTTCAGCTGACGTGGTCTCTGCATTCCCAGCAGTGCAACACTCTGTTCTGGTGGTTCACGTTGTCGAATCTCACTACAGGTATGCCTTTACAGTATACACAATGGACAGTTTTTAGCGATCGTTGTCAGTCTCCGTGGCTGAGGAGCCCATTGTTTAGGCAGGCTACCACATCTTCTGTGGTTTCCTTTGGCAATTTTCCACTCTTTCAATTTAGCAATTTCTGTAGCTCTGGAGGAGTTTCGTTCCCTAGTGGCTAACAAGGAGGTGAGTGTTCTGTCGGACAGTACCGTGGCAGTGGCCTATGTCATCCGTCAATCAGGAAAGAAGAGTCTTCTCTTCAGACTACAGACGGTGAGTTTCTTGGCATGGGCAGACATTCACCTTACTGCCATTTTCAGCCCTCCCTGTGGCGGGAGTAAAAAAAAAAATGGATTCTCAGATCTTGAACATGTTCAACTGATAGTAGCTCATTGGGGCACTCTAGTTCTAGAACTTTTTTGTTCTCTCTCTCTCTCTCTCTCCTCACAGGTTCCTTGCTTTTCAGCCCTCCCTGTGGCGGGAGTAAAAAAAAAAATGGATTCTCAGATCTTGAACATGTTCAACTGATAGTAGCTCATTGGGGCACTCTAGTTCTAGAACTCTTTTGTTCTCTCTCTCTCTCTCTCTCCTCACAGGTTCCTTGCTTCTTCTGTCGCCGAAAAGTCTCGTCAGCGGCAGAGGTAGATGTGCTCTTAAAGCAGTGGTTTTCCGGGCTTCTCTATGTGTTTCCTCCATAGCTTCATTTGGGTAATTTTTTACATAAGATCGAGACACATGGGGGTCCGGTAGTTCTAGTAGCTCCAAATGGGGCCTGACAGCCGTGGTATGCAAATCTTCAGCGTCTTCCTTGGCGTCTCCTCTACATCTTACTGTTCGCAAGGACCTTGTATCCATAGGTCCGATCTTTCATCCTTACCAGGCTTCTTTTTGTCTTATGGTTTAACTCTTCTGAGGGCTTCATTAACTAAGAGAGCATTTTCCGCTTCACTAATTGTTACTATGCTGCGGTTCCGTCGTCAAGCCATCTCTCTCTCTCTTTCTCTCTCTCTTTCTCATATTTGTTCTCGATGTATTTTTTCATAAAGCATTTCTCTCTTTTGTCTTATTCTGCAGGTTGCAGTTCTTTCCTGTTTCTCAGGGCGGATACGGGAAACTTTTTGTCCCGTCTTTTTGGAGTCTCTCGTTTTCCTCAAGGGACTTAGTCTCTTTCTCCTGACATTCCAAGAGAAACTTTTTTCATCTTGAAATCTCAATCTTATTCCCCTTTTGGGCTATTCTCTTATTGTTTTCCATTAGGGTTTTCTCTCTTGAGACAGTGTTTTTAGTAGCCATTGCTTCGGAGCTGCAAGTTTCTTTCATGCAGGTCTCTGTTTTTTCTTTTTGAAATTTTTTCCAAGGAGCAAGTAGGTCTAGGTCTGGATTACTTCTACATCTGGTTCCTTCTTTTCTGTCAACCGTAGTTCTCACGTTTCATGTTTCCCAATCAGTTTTTTTCTTCCGGGTCTACGGTCTTCTTTGGGCATGGAAGATCACTGGAAATTAACTCTTTAAATATTAAGAGAGCTCTTACATGTTGAGAGTTGTTACATGCTAGTTGGCAGCTATTGAGCATTTTCGGCGCTCGGATCCTCTTTTTTGTCCTCCTAGCTAGTCGACATAAGGGTTTGGTCGTTTCTGACCCACTATATCTCGATGGATTAAGGAAATGAGATCTTCTATTAGTCTTCTCTCCGGGAGAGCATTTCCAGAGTCTGTTAAACCATATTGCACATATTGAGAACCTTTTTTGTTCCTTGGCTGACCGATTTTTATGGCCCTCAATGCGCATTTGTGAAGTGGCATCGTGGGCTTAGCTTCATTTGTTGTCTGATTATTTATTTATTTGCATTTGTATCCCACATTTTCCCACCTATTTGCGGGCTCAGTGTGGCTTACAATACATTGTAAATAATGGAAGTACAATTGGTTGCAGTACAATAATGGGTTACATTGTGAAGAGTTATATAAGACAGAGTAAATACAGGATATTATTAGGGGATGGAACAGTGGAATGTAACAGTGGTGAGTTGAGAGGGGGGACAAAGCAGTATCGAGGGAACAGGGAGGTCTGACAATTTTATCTGTGGGTAGGGTTTAGGAGTGGTGAGAGCGCGGGAGAAGAGATTTCAGAGAGTGTATTGGTGCGTGTCTATGAGATTGTATGGGCTTCATGTGTTTTGATCCTTGCCGTAGATTTTCTCGAAGAGATAAGTCTTTAGTAGTTTGCGGAAGTCGGTCAGTTCGTAGGTCGTTTTCAGGCTGCGTGGTAGTGTATTCCAGAATTGTGTGCTCATGTATGTGAAAGTCGATCCGTGCAGTACTTTGTATTTTATGCCTTTGCACTTAGGGAAATGGAGATTGAGGAAGGTTCGAGACAATCTTTTAGCGTTTCTGGGTGGCAGGTCAATTAGGTCGGACATGAATGCAGGGGCTTCACTGTGAATGATTTTGTGGACTAAGGTGCATACTTTGAAAGTGATGCGTTCCTTGAGTGGTAGCCAGTGTAGTTTCTCCCGTAAGGGTTTTGCACTTTCGTATTTTGGTTTTCCGAAGATGAGTCTGGCTGCTGTATTCTGGGCTGTTTGAAGTTTCTTCAGTATTTGTTCCTTGCATCCTGCGTATAATGAGTTGCAATAGTCCAGGTACGAGTGAGTACGAGTGATTGCACTAGACTGCGGAAGACAGATCTTGGAAAGAATGGTATAATTCATTTCAGTTTCCACATGGAGTAGAACATTTTTTTTGTTGTGTTGTTCACATGAGTCTCGAGAGTTAGGTGGCGGTTGATGGTGACTCCAAGGATTTTTAAAGTTTCTGAGATTGGCAGATTTAGTTTAGGTGTGTTGATGGCGGTAAATTTATTTGTGTTGTATTGGGAGGTAAGTATGAGGCATTTAGTTTTTTCTGTATTCAGTTTCAGTCGGAATGCATCTGCCCAGGTGTTCATGATGTGTAGACTTTGGCTGATTTCGTTAGAGATTTCATTGATGTCTTTTTTGAATGGAATATATATCGTTACATCATCGGCATATATATGTGGATTAAGGTTATGGTTAGATAAAAGTTTTGCCAGGGGGGTCATCATTAGATTGAAAATAGTTGGTGAGAGGGAGGATCCTTGCGGTACTCCACAATCAGGTGTCCATGCAGCTGACGTAGTTGAGTTTGATGTGACTTGATATGAACATGAGGTTAAGAACCCCTTGAACCAGTTTAGAACATTACCTCCGATGCCAAAGTACTCGAGAATGTGTAATAGGATTTCGTGGTCTACCATATCAAAGGCACTTGACATGTCAAATTGTAGCAGGAGTATATTAGTGCCGGTTGCAATCATTTGTTTGAATTTGGTCATTAGGGTAATTAACACTGTTTCTGTGCTATGATTTGACCGGAATCCTGATTGGGAGTCATGTAGTATGGAGAACTTGTTGAGGTAGTTTGTGAGTTGTTTGGTAACCATCCCTTCGGTTATTTTGGTTATTAATGGTATAGATGCTACTGGTCTGTAGTTTGTTATTTCACTTGTGTTTTTCTTTGTGTCTTTGGGTATTGGGGTGAGTAGAATGTTTCCTTTTTTTTTTTGGGAAAAGTCCGTTTTGTAGCATGAAATTCATGTGGTTAGTTAGGTCTATTATGAATTGTTGAGTGGCTGATTTCATGAGGTTGTTTGGGCAGATATCTAGTTTGCATTGGGATTTGGCGAATCTCTTGAGCGTTTTTAGAGATGAGATGTCCTCTGATAATAGTTCGAATTCGGTCCAGATCCTGTCTGCTGGGTATATTCCGTCTTCTGGGTCTAGACAATTTAGGAGAGTTGTGTATTCCGTAGGGCTGGTGGATATTTTGAGCCGTAGTTGTATGATTTTTTCCTTGAAGTATTTCGCGAGGTCATCGACCCCTGGTGTATCTTTGCTGTTGGTTGTTACTGGTGTGGTGTCTAGCAATTTGTTTACGAGGTAGAAGAGTTTGTGTGTGTCTTTGTAGTTTGGTCCAATCATTGTTTTATAGTGTAGTCTTTTAGTCTGTTTAATGGTGTATTTGTATTTCCTCCGGAGTGATTTCCAGGCATTCAGTGTGTGTTTGTCTTTCTTTTTATTCCATGCGCGTTCTAGTTTTCTGACTTGTGTTTTGAGTTTTTTCAGCTCTTCGGTGAACCATGAATTTGTTTTTTTCCTGTGTGATGTTCTAGTTTGGATTGGGGCGATTGTGTCTAATGTTGTCCTACATATGTCGTCCCATTCTTGGAGGAATTGGATGGTGTCTGTATTTGTTGACCATTCGCTTTGGTAGACCTGTTGCCAGGATATTGTGGGGTCTATTTTTCCTCTCGTGGTGTATGTTGTTCGTTCATGTTTGTTAATTGCGTTTCTGTGTATTTTTCGCCAGTGGAGGGAGACCATCGCTTTATGGTGGTCTGTCCATGGTGTGGGTGTCCATCTTATATCTGTAAGTAGGAGGGTTAAGTCTGGGTCGAATTTGTGTGTAATGATGTCCAGTGTGTGTCCTTTTTCGTGTGTTGGTTGATTATTAGGTGCGTGTAGATCTCAGAGTTTTAAGAAGTCTTTGAATTCTTGTGTGCCTGTTGAGGAGTCGTTCGCAAGGTGTAGGTTGATATCTCCTATTATGAGGATGTTAGAGGCAGAGACTCATGTATTGGAGATGAAGTCTGTGAGTTGCGTTTGGGAGTCTTTCCATTTTCCTGGTGGCCTGTAGAATAGTATTGTGTTGAGGTGTCCTTGTAGGTTTGTATGAGTGATTCTTGTTGAGGCGATCTCGAGTTGTGGTGAGGTGGATTCGCCAGTGGTAGTTATGGTAAACTCAGATTTGTAAATTATGGCTATTCCGTCGCCTCTTTTTCCATTTCTTGCCCAATGAGTGATTTTGTATTCTGGTGGGCATGTCTCTTTGATGGCGGGGTCTGTAGGGCCATGGAACCATGTTTCGGTGATAAACAGAAAGTCTAAATTCTCTGTGGTAATCCAGTCTAGTATGTCTATTGAATTGCTTACTGCTGATCTTGCGTTGATGTATCCTATTCGGATGTAGCGGTATGGTTCTGTAGGGAGGTTAGATGTATTTATTTTTATTAGTTGTTTGTTTTCTCTGTGGTTGAATTTGTCGTTGTTGTTTTTCTTTTTTTCTTTCTGTTGGTGAGGTTCATATGTGGAGTTTTTTCCTTTAGGTTGGTTGTTGTATTTTTGGTCTGGTGGGTTGTTGATTGTTTGTGCATAGAGTTGGTGGATTGTGGTTGGGTTGTTATTGATGTTAGGGGTGGTCCATGCGTGGTAGATTATGGGAGTGAGGTAGATTATTATCAGTAGTTTGTTGGTATTCATGTTGGCTTTGTGGATGGTATTCGTAGGAGTGTTGGGTGTTGTTGGTGATGTCAGTTGTTTGAGGACAGTGTTCGTGGATGTGTTGGGCGGTGTCGGTGATATCTGTAGTGCATCGACTGTCTTAACAATTGGTTCAGGACAGTGATTATGTCAGCAGGTATTGCGGTGCTTAAAACAGGTGGTCCATAGCAGTAATTAATTCAACAAGGCGTTAGCGTAATTAGACCTTTGAGCTAGTATTTAAGTAGTAAGGGTAGCATTCAGTTGTAGTGCAGGTGCTTACAGTATATAGGGTAGGCAGATGGAGTTAAAGCTTAGAAGCAGAACAATGTGAGAGGCTTTTGGTGTGTGTTTGTAGGCAGTATTGCAGAATTGCGGAAGCAGAGCAAAAGCTAGCAGGTAAAGGCAATTTTGCTAGATCAAATCAAGGCGATAAAGCAAATCGAAAGTGAGCAGGCAAAGCAGTCAGGTCATATGCGTCCTAGCAACAGTGGTGGCAGTTTTTATCTGGTCTTTTGTCAAATCAAATACAGACTGCATGTTCATTGTCGACAGGAGGCGGTCTTTGCAACTCAAGTATTCTCAGCTGGTTTCATTGGGTCCCTCCCTTAAGATTACTGCTTTGGTACTTCCCATCAGTTCAATCCTGGTCCGGTCCAGAGGAACGCTAAGGAAGGAGAAATTAGATCTTACCTGCTAATTTGCTTTCCTTTAGTCCCTCCGTCTGGACCAGGCCCCTCCCGTGTTTGCTCAACTATTCAGATTTCTTTCTTAGGTTTGGAAGTGAGTTCCTTTCTTTACCGCACACGGAGTAATTAAATAAATTTAAAAAAATTAAGTGGGCCACATCAGTTCTCTGGTGAGAGTCGTTGCTGAGCTCACATGCTGGTATATATATATATATATTAAACTTTACGTAGGCCATACCACTTCTCTGATGAACTTTACGTGGGCCATACCACTTCGCTGGTGAGAGTTGCTGGTGAGCTCTTATACACGGCATTGCCGTTGTTTAAGCACATTTAATGAGTGCTTTGTGGCTGCTATGATTCCATGAGGCACAGAAGGGTGGTCTTTCTTTATTTCTTCCCTGCTTTGTTAGTCAAATACTGAAGCTAGGGTCATATGGCCAGGGCTCTCATTGGCTCTCTAGTCTTGGAATTTTCTCAGTCTCCACCTGCTGGTAGGCGTACACAACCTATCAGTCCAATCCTAGTCCGGAGGGACTAAAGGAAAGCAAATTAGCAGGTAAGATCTAATTTCTCCTTTATCTTTTTTGAGATGCGGCAACCAGAATTGCACTCAGTATTCAAGGTGCAGTCGTACCATGGAGCGATACAAAGGCATTATAAGATCCTTGTTTTTATTTTCCATTCCTTTCCTAATAATACCTAACATTCTATTTGCTTTCTTTCCTGCTGCAGCACACTGAACAAAAAGTTTCAAATTATTGTGAATGATGACTCCTAGATCCTTTTCCTGGTCTGTGACTTCTAACATGGAACCTTGCATCATCTAGCTATAGTTCAGGTTCCTCTTTCTCACGTGCATCGCTTTACACTTGCTCACATTAAACATCATCTGCTATTTAGATGCCCAATCTCCCAGTCTCGTAAGGTCATCTTGCAATTTTTCACAATTCTCTTGCGATTTAATAACTTTATGGTTAAAGGTGAGCCGGTTGATATTGTGTATCTGCATTTTCAGAAGGCGTTTGACAAAGTACCTCACGAAAGAATCCAGAGGAAATTGGAGAGTCATGGGATAGGAGGTAGTGTTCTATTGTGGATTAAAAACTGGTTAAAAGATAGAAAACAGAGAGTAGGGTTAAATGATCAGTATTCTAAAAGGAGAAGAGTAGTTAGTGGGGTTCCCCAGGGATCTGTGCTGGGACCACTGCTTTTTAACATATTTATAAATGACCTAGAGATGGGAGTAACTAGTGAGGTAATTAAATTTGCTGATGACACAAAGTTATTCAAAGTTGTTAAATCGACATGTGACACTCAGTGCAAAAGACTGGCTAGCACCCCTGTTGCTACTGAACTGCATCTTAGTATTATAGAGTTATTTAATTAAAACTTCTTCAGGTACTAGGGATATTAGATGAATATAAAGAGCCTTAAGATTATATGGTATAATGTGTAATTTAATTTAGTGTTTGCTTCCCAGAAACTAATTAAGTATAATTAAAACTAATAAAGATGTAATTAAAACTCTAATGAAACCACTCCTCTTGTTATCCAAATTAGATTAATGACTATAAATGAAGAGTTGTGCTAGGGGTGGGTGGGAGCTGGGGAGGGGGGTTCAGAATGAAGACTGAGGTAAGTACTGCTATGACTGTTAGCCATCTGTTAATGCTGTGGTACAAAGTTCAAGTTTTATAACTAGGGGAAATGGTATAGAGACTAGTTAATGAAGTTTTCCTTTTCTGTTCTTTATCCTGCCTATCAATAACCTACAATTCCTCCTTTTAACCCTAATCTTTAAGTTCCCAAAGGACAGAACAAAATAATATTCTCTTACCAGAGAAATGTCTTCTTCTCTCAAAATTTCTTTAGAAAGAAAGATAAGTGGGACCTTTCCTCTCTATATAGATTTGATTCTAAGGGAACTGCTTCAAACAAACCCTTTGAAGCTAACTCAGTAATCAGTAACATAGTAACATAGTAGATACTGTCACCCCAAGATCCCTCTCCCCGTCCGTACCTATCAGACTCTCCCTGCCTAACACATACATCTCCCGTGGATTCCTATTCCCTAAGTGCATCATTTTGCATTTCTTCGCATTGAATTTTAATTGCCAAACCTTAGACCATTCTTCTAGCTTCGTCAGATCCTTTTTCACGTTTTCCACTCCCTCCCGGGTGTCCACTCTGTTACAGATCTTTGTATCATCCGCAAATAGGCAAATTTTACCTTCTAACCCTTCGGCAATGTCACTCACAAATATATTGAACAGAATCGGCCCCAGCACCGATCCCTGAGGCACTCCACTACTCACCTTTCCCTCCTCCAAGCGAATTCCATTCACCACCACCCTCTGGCGTCTGTCCATCAACCAGTTCCTAATCCAGTTCACCACTTCGGGTCCTATCTTCAGCCCATCCAGTTTATTTAAGAGCCTCCTGTGGGGAACCGTGTCAAAAGCTTTGCTGAAATCTAAGTAGATTACGTCTATAGCTCGTCCCTGATTCAATTCTCTTGTCACCCAATCAAAGAATTCAATGAGATTCGTTTGACACGATTTCCCTTTGGTAAAACCATGTTGTCTCGGATCGTGCAACTTATTGGCTTCCAGGAAATTCACTATCCTTTCCTTCAGCATCACTTCCATTACTTTTCCAATAACAGAAGTGAGACTTACTGGCCTGTAGTTCCCAGCTTCTTCCCTATCACCACTTTTGTGAAGAGGGACCACATCCGCCGTTCTCCAATCCCTCGGAACCTCTCCCGTCTGCAAGGATATATTAAACAAATCTTTAAGAGGACCCGCCAGAACCTCAGATTTCCCTCAGTAACCTTTGTAAATATTCTACTTCCTCACATCTTAATTAACACCTAATTCAGGTCAGTAGCAGTGCTACCTCTCCAGCAGCTAAAGAACAGAAAATAATAGTCTTTTAGGACATAATCTAAGCCTTGCTACTATCCTTTTTTAAAGTTCTTTGGCTGTTAAGTTTCTACCTCTAGAAAAAGTTTCAAGTTAAAACTATGGGAAAAGGGTTGTATACTATGAAAACTAGTTAATAACGCTTGCTTCTCTCTTTTTATTTTTTCCTGTTAGCCTGTTAGAGGCTGTTAATGCTGTGATACAAAGTTCAAGTTTTAAAACTAGAGGGAAAAGGGTATAGAGACTAGTTGATAAAGTTTGCTTTTTCTTTTTTTTTTCTTCTTTTATTCTATCAATAACCGACAATTCTCCTTTAAACCCCAATCTTTAAGTTCCCAAAGCACAAAGCAAAATAATGTTCTGTTACCAGAGAAATGTCCTAAAGCAGCTAGAGCTCTTCAGCTTGGAGAAAAGATGGCTGAGGGGTGATGATAGAGGTCTATAAAATATTGAGTGAAGTAGAAAGTGTAGGCGTGACTTGCTTGTTTAATCTTTCCAAAAATACAAGGAGTAGGGGGCACACAGTGAAGCTACAAAGTAGTAAATTTAACACGAATCATACAAAATATTTCTTCACTCTGTGTAATTAAACTCTGGCATTCGTTGCTGGGGCATGTAGTAAAAGCAGTTAGCTTAGCAGGGTTTAAAATGGTTTGGATGGCTTCCTAGAGGAAAAGTCTATAGACCATTATTAAAATGGAGAAAATCCACTGCTTAGTTCTAGGATAATCAGCATAAAATGTATTGTACTGTTTGGGGCTGTTGCCAGGTACTTGTGACCTGGAGTGGCCACTATTGGAAACAGGATGTTGGGCTACTTGGACCTTTGGTCTTAGGATGCTGAGCTTGATGGACCTTCGTTCTGTCCTGGTATGGCAATACTTATATACTAGGAATCATTCTTGACAAACACCTAACACTGGACAATCAAATACCAGCATTAACATCAAAATGCTTCAGAACATTATGGAAACTAAGAAGAAAGATAAACTATTTCCATAGACAATCTTTCTGGATACTGGTCCAATCAATCGCAACTAGACTACTGAAATTGAGCATATGTAGGGTGCAAGAAAAACACACTAAAATCGCTGCAAACAGTCCAAAACATGGCAGCAAGACAGATTTTCAAGAAATCGAAATATGAAAGAGCAACCCCACTGCTTGAAACACTACATTGGCTACCAGTCAAGGCAAGAATATTTTTCAAAGCGAGCACACTAATCTTCAAGATACTATTCAGAATGGCACCCGAATATATGCATAACATGATTGAACTATCCTCAAGAAATGCCAGTCCAGAAAACAGAAACTACCTACTCCTACATCTACCCAACTGCCAAAACACCATCTACAAAACTATCTACACAGCAGGATTTAGCTACCTGGGTTCCAAATGGTCGAACTCGATATCAAAAACCATAAGAAGCTTCTCAAATCTCCTCCAATTCAGAAAAGAAATGAAAACCTACCTCTTCAAAAACTTCTACATCTAATCACAAAGATATTGTCACCTTCCTTTCATATCTACCTATTCAAAAACTATATAAATGAATATCACCAAAACTCTACACTTGAACAAAAAAGCTACACTTCCTTTTTCAGTTCAAATCTATCTCTTCAAAAACTCTATGAACAACCTCTCGAACTATTAATACCCTCTCCACATTGCACAAGACTTGTAAATCCACCAAAATGTAAATTGTAAGCCACTTTGAACCGAACTCGTTTTTGGATAATAGTGGAATACAAGAATGCACAAATAAATAAATCCAACTTGTGGTCAGTTAAGACCATGAATTATCTGAGATGTTTGGTAAAGAGAATGACAGTTAAGTAAGGTGAAGGACACAAACAGGAAGAAGCCTCTATATAAGTCCAGCAGGAAGCAAGAAGTAGTAGAGGATGACACAAATGATGACCAACCAGGGAGATGAATTTCAAAGATATTTTTTGAAAGCATCAGAAAATATGGACCCAGCACGGTCCGTGTTTTGGTGGACACAGCCACCTGCCTCAGGCGTCACAATCAAACTCTGGCAGTCTCAGCATACGCTGATGATACTATGCTATTTTTATCTAATCCAGAGCATTCATTACCTCATTTTTTAAAAATAATTTGTATGCCTCATTTTCAGGTTATAAAATAAACATTCAGAAAACGGAAGTATTACCATTAAATATTCATGTGTTATGACCTGGTAAATGTGAGCTCTTGAGCCCCGACTGAGCACGGCGAAGATGGAGTGACACCGCACTCGGTCAGGAGGCCAGACAACCCCTAGCTTCACCTGGGAAGCGACCGCCGTTCCCTGAGAGTTGAGCCCTTAGGTGTGGGCAGCCACCAGGACTTCTGGAACCGGTGGGGTTGCATGGCCACCGACCTGACAGGCAAGAGAAAACACAGTCCAGGAACAAAGGGGTCAGCAGTGCAGCGAGTAATCAGGAAGCAGTCCAAGGTCTGGGCAGGCAGCAACACAATGCGAAGTCAAGAAACAGTCCAAGGTCTGGTACACAGGAAACACTGGAACAAGGTAGCCGTCCAGGAACACGGGATGTGGACCACAACCTCTACGCAGCAGAAGCCGAAGCAACGAAGGACTGGAGGCAGGGCTTTAAATAGTGTAGGAATCAGGCTCAAACATGTGCAGCTGATCCAAGATGGCTGCCCCCATCAGCAGATAAGCCCTACGCCCAAATATGGGCTTCCTTCCTGCAGCTGCCCACTCCAAGATGGCTGCCACAACCTGAGATGCCCATCCCAAGATGGCCGACCTATCCTGGAGATACCACATCCAAGATGGCCGACTTATCTCCGCTGGACCATGATTCGTCGGTGAATCGGCCGCATAGGCTTGGAGCCAGGTGAGGAACGTAACATTATGCTACTCCAGATATGGTAACTCAGTTTGACCTTGTTTGGTCCTCTAAAGGTCTAAGATATTTAGGAGTTGATTTAGCCTCCTCTTTAGAAAACACTGTAGAAATCAATTGCAAAAGCATTCTCAGCATAGTTCAATCTTTCCTTAAAACATGATCTCCACTTCACTTATCATGGTGGGGTCGTTTAGACACCATAATTTATGGTCTCGCCAAAACTTACATACATATTAAGCATGATTCCTGTCTTGTTTTCCTCCAATTTCTATAAGCAACTCGACAAACTTATAAGTGGTTTTCTGTGGTCTGGAAAAACACCCAAAATAGCTCTCTCTATGCTTAAAGCCCCTAAAGAAAATTCAGGGGTCTCCTTTCCAGATTTTCTTGCCTATCGTAGAGTTTTTATTCTACAACAAGGCTCTAAGTGGTTATTAACAAACTCAGTATATTCTCCAATATAGTTACAAGTTGAAACCAATATCTGCTACCCTTTTACCCTGTGTTCTCATCTCCCTCAATCCCTTCCAGACAAACTAAAGACTGATACTTTAACCTTTTCTGCATTCTCATGTTTACTAGAATTAGATGTGATACCACGTCAGACAAAGCTAGAACATGGCCAGAGCGTGCGGCAAACCCACGCACTACTCAAGGCACCAGCTTCTGATCGCCGCTACCTAGAGGATCACGGGAGCAGCTAGCTCCGACGACCCTGATTGGAAATCGGCTCGGAACGGGCCGTGCGACCCCCGGGCGGACATGGTGTTCAGCGGACCGACGGCCGACTGCTGCCTGATCCAAGCTGATGGACTAACCTGAAGGTCGAAAGGAAGACACCGCGGAATCGAGCTATCTCGGGGGCAGCCCCTCCGGACGGAGCGCCGGGAGCCACCTAGAACCGACCAGAGCCTCCTCCCGGTCTTGGGAACACAGCGCTACCCTGCCGGACCTGGCGTGCACCCACACCTTTAGCACCGCCGAGCGGAGCGCCGGCTACCTTAGAGGTGTACTGGGAAGGTTGAGCAGAGGACGCTGCTGCACCGAGACTAATGCAGTCTGACGAGTCGGCAAGAGCCACCGAGTAACGACGCGGCTCCCTCCTGTCTTGGAACCACAACGTCACCCTACTGGGCCTCGGCACCCACTCGCACCTTAGCATCGCCGGCCGGCCAGTCTCCCGCCCAAGGCGACAAGGTGAGGAAGAGAGCAGGGAGTGTGGCACATGTAGTACAGAGCCAAGGAGGACAGACGGGAGAAGTAACCTCAGTAGCGATCCCGAGGCGACGCTGGGGACCTGAGCAGCTCTCGGCCAGTCCACGCTGCTCCGCGCCGCACCCACCAGCTGCTGTGGCAGGAGCAGCCCATGTCCACCCCAGGAGCAGCCAGAGTCTCTGCGCCCCAGGAACATCTGACTGCAAGCAGACCACAGGCAGCTGCACAGTGAAGGAAATGACTGAGAACAAAGGGACTTTAGGTGCCTGCTAGCACCACAAGGTACTACCTCAAGATACTGAATAATATAAGAAGGTCAGAGAAGCCAGAGTGAGAAACTGACTCGCATTAGCAAATCTGTGAACATTTTAAGCAATCATAAGAAAGACTAGTGAAATGAAATTAGCTTAAAATGTCTGCTGCGAAATAGGTTAGAAACCACAAATCAGGACTCAGCGTAGGATAGAATCTGCCAACTAAGTTCCTTGTATTGCAGGTTGGTCACCTCCCTACCAGCTACCTTGAAAATACTCTGAAGCCAGTATTGTACATGAGTGACACCTCCCTGCTAATTACTTCTCCCAGCTAATTACCTCTCCCTCCCACCCCCTCCGCTCATTAACTATCACTGAAACCGGTTCCAGTCCTGACCTCAACAGCAGAAAAACAAGCTGAATTAACACACAATCAAAGAACACCAGACCCAAACCAAGAACAAAAACCTAATCATGCATCCAGTCATCAGAACACAGTCATCTTAGTAGCCCACAATAAATAGAAACCAAAATGAATACCTTCTACTTACTCCTAAAAATCTACTCCTTAACACTGATCCACTTAACACTAACTACCCCTCTCACAGAACATAATATTATATGCATACAATCACCAAAGACTGATCAGACACACCACACCTCTTCAAACTGACAACAACTTAAACAAAGGAAGAACATCAACATGCGGACAACCACCACAGACTGCAAAGAAGGGTCCAAACAAATCCACCATAACAAAGAAACGACAACTAACAAAAATTCGCACAACACCAAACGCAGAAGACCCATTCCAAACAATCCATGTGGGCTACATCAACGCCAGATTAGAGAGTTGCACGGGGACAGAAATCCAACCCGTCCCCACTGGAATCTAACTTGTCCCCATCTGTCCCCGTGGGGAATCTAACCTGTCCCCGTGGGGAATCTAATGGTACATTAAAAAGAAAATTTCTGTCTGCTCTCTGGGTTCGAGCCGCAGCACTGCAGGCAAGGAAGGAATGGAAGTTGGAACACTCTGGTGCGCACATGTAAGACTTCTCTGATTTACTGGCACTGTGTGTTAAGAGATTGCCAAATGCACACGCCAGTAGGTCAGGTGACATCTGATGCTCGTGCCTATGTCAGAGCTGAGGTCTGCGCATGAGCCCGGGAGCAGAGAGGATTAATAGTAACGTAGTAAATGACAGCAAATAAAAACCGGAACTGTCCATCCGGTCTACCCAATAGACATAATCATCATCAATTCATGATTAAATCAACAATGAATGTGATATTATATACTTGATTATGGTCTTTCTGTGGCGTTTCTGGGACATAGACCATAGAAGTCCGCCTGACCCTATCATTATGTTCCAACTGCTGGAGTTGCCCTCAAAGCCCACTCCAGCCTATTTATCTTCTCATTTGCTGGACACAGACTGTAAAAGTCTGTCCAGCACTGTCCTCATGTTCCAGCCACTAAAGTTGCTGTCTAAGCCCTTTCCAGCCCATCTTAAACCAGATTTCCATAAATGAGACACAGACCATACAGGTCTCCCGGTATCGGCCCTAGTTCATCACAGCTAGAGTTGCCATCTAAGTGTCACTCGACACATCCACACACATGCAGTCATTTAAGTTTAGTTTTTTTTATAGCTTCCATTTTCTAATTAGAGATCCTCTATGCTGTATTATACTGTCACTACTTATCTTTGGGAGAGATTGGTCAAACAGGCTTGGTTTGTCTTTTTGATAAGCAAGGCCTGAATAAAAGAAATCAAATTGACTGTCTGACCCTAAAAAGGAGAAGTTTCAGTGACACTTGTTTTTGACAGTTGGCAGCTGGCAGATGCCGAAATCTAGCTCTGATGAAAAATAACTTAAGTAAACAGCAGGTGCAAGCTAAAATGAGAACTATGTGGTTAAGTGACCAGTAAGAGCATCGGGAAGTGCAGGTGTGAAAAGCAGAAGGGGCATTTTGGGGCAGGTTGGTGCAAATCTGCAGTTTTGGGATGCAACAAAGGTCAGTAACGGTCAAATTAGATGGAAATAATGTTGGCCAAAAAGAATATTTAAGAACTGACAGCTTCAATACAAACGGAGACCATCATAGACGTGTCAGGCCTCCCGGCCGCTCTGTCTGATGAACTCCCATAAGAATATGGCTATATTCTTATAATTGACTGCTTGCTTTTGGGTAAGTTAATTAACTATGCATATTTAACCTACCTCTCGTTCTCTTTTCTCATTCTTTATATTGAGAATTGTCTACATTCTATACCAGTGGTGAAAAGTGCACTTCTCCACTGTATGGAGTCAGCAAGGTAATAATACTAAAGCAGCCTTGGGGATTTTCCGGTGTTCGGGATACCTTCAACTGGTCTGAGGTGTCTTGAAGACTGAAAATAACCCAGAATTTTATACAATGCTTATCCCATGCTTTTTTGAATTTCATCACCATTTGTATCTCTACCACCTCTTTAATGGAGACTTTCCGCATCTGTGCTGTTAAAGCAAGGAGAAGGTGGAGACTCAAAGAACTTGGTATTCAGTAGGTGAGAGGCTGGCACAAGTGCAGCATACACTTCCATGGGAACCCCAAAGGAACTGCTTCCGTCCCCGCGGGAACCCCACAGGAACTGCATCCGTCCCCAAGGGATCCCCACGAACCCTGTTCCCGTGCAAGTCTCTACGCCAGATCCGCAGTAAACAAAACAGCTGTACTAACAGACTGGATCACAACAGAAAACCTGGACCTACTCTTCATCAACGAAACCTGGATCCACGACCAAAAGGACCCCATAATCCTAGACCTGTGCCCTCCAGGATACAAAATCACACACTGGACCAGAAAGGAAAAGAGAGGCGGAGGCATAGCACTAATCTATAGATCCCACTTTACCACCGAAACCACTGCCAAGTCCAAGACACCCCAGCTTGAAATAGCCTCAATCAGAATCTACAACAAAATCCTGCGCGACAATTTGAATTGTGTCTTGTTTTACAGACCTCCAGGTAACTGGAACGAAGTTCAGACAAACTTCATGGATTTCGTCTCAAACACAAGTGTAGCAGACTCCAATGTACTAGTACTAGAAGACATCAACCTTCACTTAGAAGACCCAACCTCAATCAACGCATGAGAATGCAAGGAATTCCTCCAGCTATGGGATCTCAAATGCAAGCAACCCACGTCATAGGGCACACACTGGATCTCATCTCACATAAAATGTCACCAAACCAGAACTTATTCATAACAGATATTAAATGGACAGAAATACCCTGGTCTGATCACTACAAACTAAACCTTTCCCTACACTGGCGGAAGAAGGGATCACACCAAACCCAAGAACTCACATCCTACAGAACAAGAGGTCACGTAGATACAAAAACATTCTGGCAAATTACATACAGCAATGACTGGCCAGCACAGACAGACTCCATAAACTATCTCTTGGAATGGGATAAAAGATACAAAGGCATACTAGATGATATAGCACCCTTACGAACAAAAACATCACGTAAACGCAACTCAATATCGTGGTTCAACGAAGAACTGAAAAAACTAAAAGCACAATCCAGGAAACTTGAAAGAGCATGGAAAAAAATAATAGATGAAAACACACTCAACACATGGAAACAATCACTAAGAAAATACAAATACACAATAAGACAGACCAAAAGATCATACTATAAAACCAAAATAGGAACAGACTACAAAGACACAAAGAAATTATACCAACTCGTGAACAAACTCCTAGACACCAACTTGGTCACTTCATCCAATGCAGACATTCCATCTGCAGATAAACTTGCCAATTATTTCAATGAAAAAATTGTAAATCTACGCAACACGCTACCTCACGACAACCCAGACATAGAAAATTTCCTCATTGAACTGGACTCAACTACTGGGTGGCTGACCGAACCTGGTTAAACCTCGCCCCCCTTACCGTCGATACAGATGCACAGGTGATCAGCAGGTTCTCCAACAGTCACTGCTATCTAAACACCTGTCCTAACTACCTAATGAAATCCGCCCCTGACCACTTCATCGCAGACCTCACATCCCACCTAAATTACACGCTTCAACAAGATCGCTCCCCAAAGGAAAATGGCAACATTCTACTCACCCCGATACCAAAAGACACCACGAGAAAAGCAAAAGAAATCACAAACTAGCGACCAGTAGCATCCATCCTGCTGGCAGTCAAACTGATAGAAAGCATGGTAGCCAAACAACTTACTGACTATATACACAAATTCTCAATATTACATGAATCTCAGTCGGGATTTCGCCCACTACACAGCACAGAAACAGTACTACTCACCTAGCCAAACTCAAGCAGGAAATAGCAACAGGCAAAAATATCCTCCTCCCCAATTTGACATGTCTAGTGCGTTCGACATGGTAAACCACAATATACTACTAAGATTACTAGATAAGTTCGGGATTGGTGGTAACATACTTAGCTGGATCAATGGTTTCCTAACCACAAGGACATATCAAGTAAAATCAAAATCAACCATATCATCACCGTGGAAGGCAGACTGTGGAGTACCACAAGGATCACCGCTATCACCAATCCTCTATAGTGGAATTGGAAAAGGTGCAGCGAAGGGCGACTAAAATGATAGCGGGGATGGGACGACTTCCCTATGAAGAAAGACTAAGAAGGCTAGGGCTTTTCAGCTTGGAGAAGAGATGGCTGAGGGGAGACATGATAGAGGTATATAAAATAATGAGTGGAGTGGAACAGGTGGATGTGAAGCGTCTGTTCACGCTTTCCAAAAATACTAGGACTAGGGGGCATGCGATAAAACTACAGTGTAGTAAATTTAAAACAAATCGGAGAAAATTTTTCTTCACCCAATGCATAATTAAACTCTGGAATTCGTTGCCGGAGAACGTGGTGAAGGCAGTTAGCTTGGCAGAGTTTAAAAAAGGGTTAGACAGTTTCCTAAAGGACAAGTCCATAAACCACTACTAAATGGACTTGGGAAAAATCCACAATTCCGGGAATAACATATATAGAATGTTTGTACGTTTGGGAAGTTTGCCAGGTGCTCTTGGCCTGGATTGGCCGCTGTCGTGGACAGGATGCTGCACTCGATGGACCCTTGATCTTTTTTCAGTGTGCCATTACTTATGTAATGATGACCCCTTTAGCCAAGACCCTATCCAACCAAGGCCTGAACCCTTTAAATAAATAAATATATGCAGACGATGTCACAATATACATTCCTTACAGAAATCACCATTGAAATCAAAAACAGCTTGAACATCATGAACTCCTGGGCAAATGTATTTCAACTAAAACTGAACAAAGAAAAAACACACAGTCTCGTTGTCTCATCCCAGCACAGCGCGGACAGCCCTACAATTATCAACACCCCAGATCACACCCTCCCTATCTCAGACAGCCTGAAAATCCTTGGCATTATAATAGACTGCAACCTAACACTAGAGAAACAAGTGACAGCCACAACTAAGAAAATGTTTTACTCAATGTGGAAACTTAAGCGCGGGAAACAATTTTTCCCAAGGGAAACATTTCGCAACCTGATACAATCTTAAGTCACATGTTGGACTACTGCAATAGAATCTATTCGGGATGTAAAGAACAAACATTAAAGAAACTTCAGACCGCCCAGAACATGGCAGCCAGGCTTATCTTCTGAAAAACCCGATTTGATAGCGCAAACCCCCTCCGCGAGAAACTACACCGGCTCCCAGTAAAAGAACGTATTGCTTTCAAAATCTGTACAATGGTTCATAAAATTATCTACGGCAAAGCCCCTGGATACATGACAGACCTGATTGACCTACCAACCAGAAATACTTCAAAATCAACACAAACGTACCCAAACCTGCACTACCAAGCTGCAAAGGACTCAAATACAAATTAACTTACGCATCCAATTTTTCCTACATAAGCACACAATTGTGGAACGCACTTCCAAAAGCCTTGAAAACTATGTACAACCACCTACACTTCCGGAGAACGCTAAAAACGTATTTATTTAAAAAGGCATACCCTACCAACCCAACATAAAAGCCTGACCGCTGCAACACAACAAAACCAAAATACGGTTTGGACACAACACAGTTCTTCCGTGTTTGACGCCCCTATGTGGCTATGCCACATGAACTTTATCCTATCTCATGTGGCACTACCACATGAACCTTATCTTATCTCAACATCACTCTGTATTTGTTTACACCGGAGTCTGCAATCGCATCTCTGGCACTATGTAAGCAACATTGAGCCTGCAAATAGGTGGGAAAATGTGGGATACAAATGTAACAAATAACAAAATAACAACCTTATGGCATAACCCTAACATTTGTATAAATAACAGACCTCTCCAATGGAAAAAATGGTATCAAAAAAATAACTGGATTTTAGAAGATATTCTCTTAAATAACGTCTTGAAACCATTCTCAACTCTTCAAGAGCATTTTGGTCTACACCCTACTCATTATTTCCGTAGGATTCAACTGAAACATTGTCTAGATTCCAATCATACATATTTATCGAGTCTTAAAAAGGATACTCCCTCACTTATTGAATTTATTTCTTCACTCAAAGGACATGTTGCTTCAAAAATCTACAAATTTCTAATCTCTCACGACTTTAGTGGAAAATCTAGTCTACGTTCAATATGGGAATCGGAGCTCCAATGTCAGGAGGAGGAGTGGCCTAGTGGTTAGGGTGGTGGACTTTGGTCCTGGGGAACTGAGGAACTGAGTTTGATTCCCGGCACAGGCAGCTCCTTGTGACTCTGGGCAAGTCACTTAACCCTCCATTGCCTGCCGCATTGAGCCTTCAATGAGTGGGAAAGAGCGGGATACAAAAATGTAACAAAAAACTAGCCAATCTTCAATGGACTTTGTTTTGGACTAAAGTAAGCAGACCAATAGCATCAGCAAACTATATGCAATCTCTTTTCTTTCTTCATCATAGACAGGGCCGCCGAGAGGGGGGGACAGGGGGGACAAAATTCCCCGGGCCCGGGCCTCCAGGGGGGCCCGGCGCCGGAGTCCCACCCCGCCCTCTGTCATCAGGACATCGCACCTCCTGGGGCCCTGCGGCGCTTCCTTCCTCATTGCGACGCTCTCAGCTTCATTTTTCCCAGCCGCCCTGCATTTAAAAAGTTGCAGCGGCGGAGAAAACGCAGGCTCGCCTCTTCTTTAAGCCCTTCCCCTTCTCTTTCAGCAGCACTGATGCAATTTCCGGTTTCCGCGAAGGCGGCAAAGTGCACGCTGAGAGAGAAGGGGAAGGGCTTAAAGAAGAGGCGAGCCTGCGTTTTCTCCGCCGCTGCAACTTTTTAAATGCAGGGCGGCTGGCCTGGAAGGAAGGAAGGGCTGCCCTCGTTCTCTTCATTTGTAGGTAGCATTTTTATTTATTCTCACTTATATTTTCAAATGTGCCGGCTTGTGCAGCATAGGAATGTACACAGGGGAAGTATAATAACGGAATAACTTTTGGTAGTAATTTGTCATTTGGAGGGGTTGTTTATAGGGACTCCCTAGCACATGTTGTATTCGTGCAGACATTTTTTTTCTCCTGGTAAAGGGTCACTAAAACAGACATCATTTATGAGAATCAGGTGCTCAACACAGAGTTTTTATCTGCTTATTTATGACACTTATGTGGTGGAAACCTGAGGGCATAGCTGGGGCTGGGAACTGAAACTCGGGGGAGGGGGGTGAAAAGGGGGGTAAGTTGGGGCAAGTCACTGGACATGGAGGGGAAGGGAGGGAGGACAGGGAGCAAAGGAGAATCACTGGGGATGAGTAGGGAGGGCAGGGGAGCGAGGAGAGTTGCGATGGATGGAGGGGAGGGGAGGAGAAATGCTGGACATGGAAGTGAGGGAAGACAGGAAGGAGATGCACATGGATGGAGGGGAGAGGAGAAATTCTGGATTTGGATGGAGGAGAGGGGAGAGTTGAAATACTGGATATGGATGCAGGGGAGGGAAGAGAGGACATGAGATGAACATGGATGGAGGGGAGGAGAGAGGATAAATGCTGGACATGGATGGAGGAGAGGGAAGAGATGCATCCTGACGGAAATGAGGGAAAGGGAAAAGAGGAGAAAAACTGCACATGGCTGGAGAAAATAGGCAAAAGCTGGATCCACTCTATACCTACCTCTTCCAGTCAAGTCCGCGGAGGACCCAGCTTTTACCTATGAATGTGTAGGGCAAGAAATGAAGAAGAAAGGAAGAAAGTAAAGAAATAAATGGAAAGGAAACCCTGGAAGTGGAGTTAAGGGAGCAGATAGAGAGCAACAGAATCAGAGACTGGGACCAACATGATCTGAAATACAGTCACAAGACAACAAAGGTAGAAAAAATCATTTTATTTTCATTTTAGTGTTTGGAATATGTCCAATTTGAGAATTTACATCTGCTGTCTTATTTTGCAATGTATAGCAATGTTCTGTTTTTCTGGTATTGTGCTGCATGCACTGGGCCTTCAGAACTTTTTTGGTTTTTTTTAAACCCTTGTTTTCGAGAGAACTCATTTTCAATCGGGTGTAGCGCTTTTTAGCGCTTTCCGGATCAGAACACAGGAGATACTGCAAGCGCTATCTGCGTTCTTTTTATCATAAACGACCATCTCCCGGTGGTTTAAGGCAAACGCGCCTTGTCATCCGCACACTATTGCGGCAACATATCGACCCCTGAAGCAGGCGCATCTGTCAGCGCCGAAACACGGCCCGTGTCGGGTCTTTGATCAATAAAGTACTCCTGTTGTCCTAGTTCTGAAGGCCCAGTGTTGCTTTTTTCTTTGGTCCTGTTTGCTTGTATACTGTAGTGCCCTCTTTGTCTGTATTGTGCTGCATGCAGAATCTGTATGCTAATTTGGTTTCTGTCATTTTGGGTATACTGGGGAGGGGTGGGTGGGCTCTGAGAACTGGTCTGCACAGCTCTCCCTGCAGTTGCTAAGACCGGCCCTGTCCGTCGTCAACCGTCTGCCACCAGGCCGGGCCCCCTGCATTGAAATCACAGTGCCTCTCACCTCTGTGTGAAAACGCTGCAGGCAGCAGCAGATCGCCTCCCTTCGGGCTTCCTTCCCTCTCTGTGTCCCGCCCTCACGGAAGTTACGTCAGATGAGGGCAGGACACAGGAAGGGAAGGAGGCCTGAAGGAGGGAGGCAATCTGCTGCTGCCTGCAGTGCCTTCACATGGAGGTGAGAGGCACTGTGATTTCAATGCAGGGGCCCGCTGGTGCGCGGAGGGTGGACGGGTGGTGGGACAGAGGTGGCGACCTCGGGGGGGGGGGCCCGGGGGTGGCCTTGTCCCGGGCCTGGCCCAGTCTCTCGGCGGCCCTGATCATAGATCCCTATGGACCCCACACAAAATGAAGCTGGCAGGTCTTATAGACAATAATCTTTGTTGTTCTTGCAAAAGTAACACAGGTACTTTTAATCCCATGCTTTTCAAATGTACAAAATTTGGCATATAATCTCTGACATTCTTCACTTCTCTGAAGATCTTTCAATCAGTAAAATAATATTTGGTTCACTAGCATTGGAATGTTCTTTAGACCAGTACTCCTATAAACTATATGACACATTAATTGTAATATCTCTCAAACTGGTATTAAGTAACTGGAAAGATAATTCTACTCTTAATTCCCATTTCTGGTGGTACTCGGTCTTACAAATTTGACATCTCTATAGCCATCAAACTTAGAACATCTTTACAAATTAATAAAATGTAGCTTCCTTTCAAAAACTAACTGCAACAGGATAAACACAGGCCACCCTGATTCATTTGTGAATAGTGTTTAATACTGTATAATTTGATATACTTTGCTAAAAGGTATCTCAACTATAATTTCTCCCTCTTAACCACTCTCCTTCTCTATCCCCTCTTCCTCTTATCCTTTTTATCATTATTTCCTTCTCTACTTCTCATATAAGGGTACTGGATTTTTTTTTGGCTCTTCTAACTTAATAATATTAACCAATAAGATTTGTCTAATATATATATTTTTTATGATAGACAGCAGACTACTCATTACATTGTATGGTTATTACTTTATTTTTTGTAACTTTATTACTTTAAAATCAGTAACATTTTTGGAAAATAAACTCTGGCAGTAAAATCAAACAAAGTGTGCCTGGTGCAGGAGTGCAGCACAGGTTATTAGTTCAGACTAATTGCTGACTGGTATATCAATGATGGGAACGCAGTGTAGCCAACTTGGACACACTTTCTTTGATTTGACTGCCAGAGTTTGATTGTGACCCCTGAGGCAGGCTGCTTTACTGAAACATGGACTGTGTTGGGTCTATATTTTCTGGTGCTTTCAAAAAAAATATTTGTGTTACAAAAACACCTTGAAAATGAATATTCAAAGTGTTTTTATAACAATAAATATATTGTGCACCAGAGTCTTTGATTCCCTGGTTTTTCCAGAAAGCCATCCATTTACTCTACTCCCTTGGGAATCTTTTAACGTTTGTAGGGGTTTTGTGTTCCATCGCCTTTTGGTGACCTTTTGTGCAAACATTCCTGCCCCACTAACGCTATTTATTCTACAGGCCAGATACTTTTAGTCAGCATAGGCTAGCGTATGCACAGATTGTGAGCCCTCATAGAACAGATAGCCAAGATGATACTTGATGTTGGTGACCACTCTCCCCTTTTCTGTAATCCACAATGCTGTATATATCAGAAGATGTGACTGATCATTCTAGGTATGTATACCAATATTCTGGGGTTATAGCATTGTTCATTGTACCTGGCCACTCTTCCACACCGACCTGAGAGAGTATGGCTCTGCTCTGGTTGTTGGCCAGCTGTGAGTGAGGCCTTTCACCTAGTTACATCTTAGCCCAGTGGTTCCCAAACCTTGTCCTGAAGGCACCCCAACCAGTCAAGTTTTCAGGATATCCACAATGAATATTCAGTGGAGGCAGTGCATGCAAATATCTGTCATGAATATTCATCATGGATATCCTGAAAACCTGACTGGCTGGGGTGCAACCAGGACCAGGTTTGGGAATCACTGGCTTAGCGAAGATCTTGTGTGTTTTAAGGATATATGAACCCTGGTGTACACTGTGACAAATCCCTGGGCTCAGCACTCCTCAGGCATCCGGGTGGCTGGTAGTACGCTTAGCTTAGCACAATGCATAACTCATGGCCACAAACTGATCCAGTCCAGGTTTTCTCTTTTATTTCAACCAACGTGTTACAAGGCTTTCGGGCAACAACACAAAAGAAACCAAACTAAAGTTGTATCTCTGCATGGCTCAAACAATCAAAAGTCCATAACCCGTTCTTTCCCTGGCCCAGCATCAGCTTTGGGGACCTCAGTGACCCAGGTTGGGTAGCCAGCTTTCCCCAGCTGACCAGCTCCCCTTACATAGCACTGTTCCAACTATGCCTTCCACCAGCTTCTTTCCCAGGTACCTCATGGTTCTCTGTTAGCAAGCTTTTCCTGGCCCAGCATCAGCTTTGGTGACTGCATTGCCCCAGGTTAGGTAGCCCGCTTTCTCCCAGCTAGCCAGCTTTGATGGAGCGCCTTTCTTTCTCCTTCTCTCTTGGGCTTCTCTCAGCCCCTTTGAGGCTCTCCTCCAGTTGCTCAGCTTAGCATGTTTTCAGCTTGCTGGGAATAGCCACGCCCCACCCCTCTTCAGTGAGGAGGCCTTCAGTATGGTTTTCCACCTATGGGAATTAGCCTAAGTCCCTAGGACTTCCCCCCAGCTGCCAAAATGGGTAGCTTTCCCCTATCTACCTTCTTCATGGGGAGTCTTATTCCTAAGAACCGTTCCACTGGATCCCTGCTCTCTAGAGAAAGTCTTTGGAAGTGTAGGCTCCTATTCCATTAAGGCAGCACCACTCCGGGTTTTGAGCTGGTGCTCTCGGTGCCTTCTGGACGTGTAATAGGCTTTTCCCCACTCTTGTAAGAAGCCCTGGCAACTACCTTGTCACAAGCAGAAGAAAGTAGAGGCTGGCCGAAGGACTATCCAACACAGGAGATGGTGCTTAAGAAGCACTTTATTTGCTGCTTGAAAGGGAGGACCTGACATGGTCCGTGCTTTGGCATCACAAACCATTTTCCTCAGAGGTCACAATAGCATAAAAAAAAACATTTATATATATGTGTGTGTCATACATAAAAAAATAAATATATTTCTCCGAGGACAAGCAGGCTGCTTGTTCTAACAAGTGGTGACGTTCACGGCAGCCCCTCCGATCAGAGATCTTCACTAGCAACAACATTTGCTAGCCCTCGCGTGCGCATGCGCAACCGTCTTCCCACCCGAACGCGAGCATGTTCGCCAGTCTTCTTTTTTCCGCGGCTCAGGACGGCTGTTTATCGGTCGGTCTGCGCCTCAAGGAGACCCCTCGCGCCTTTTCGCCGCGTTCTTCAGTTCGGAAGTGTCCGGAATCCCCTTTCCATCGCTTTCTTCGTCTTTTTTTTTTTAACTCCTTTATTTCGAGTGTTTTTTCCCGCTAAGTTTTCTTTCATCGCCGGGCGCAGCCTTTTCGGCTGCCCGCACGGGTTTTGGTGCCCATTGTTTTGGTGCCCATTGTCATCACGAATTTAGACTTCGCCAGCTTGATTTTTCCGCCCATGTCCTCTAAGCCTGCCAGCGGCTTCAAAAAGTGCACCCAGTGCAGCCGGACTATCTCGCTCACTGATAGGCACGTTTCGTGTCTTCAGTGTCTGGGGGCCAGGCATCGTCCCCAGGCCTGCACTCTCTGTCTTCTGTTGAAGAAGAGAACTCAGGCAGCAAGATTGGCCCAGTGGAACCTTTCGTTCAGGGCCTCATCCGGTGCTTCGACGTCTGCGGTACTGAGGTCATCGTCCGGTGCGTCGACGTCTGTGGTACCGAGGTCATCGGTGCTTCGACGTCTGCAATACCGAGGTCATCGGTGGTATCGATGTCGTCGGAGGGTGCATCATCTTCGGGAGCGCAGGTGAGGGCTGTCCATTCCCCTGCTGGTAGCGATGAGCCCTCGAGTAGGTCTCCGCCTGCCTCGAGGGTTCCTGCGGTACAGGCCCCCCGGGATCGACCTCATTTGGACCCGGCCCAGAGGAGACGTTTGGATTTGACGTCCTCCTCTTCGGTACCGGGAGGTACCGGTGACGTGCTTCGTGCGAAGGCAAAGAAGCATCGTCATCGGTCACCTTCCAGACGCGGTACCGAGAGCTCTGGGCACCCACTAAGCGTCGACGCCGGGAGGACCGCTCGCCCTCCATACAGGAGGTGTCGATGCGCTCCACTGTGGACAGCCCGGTACCGCCTCCATGTCCGGACAGATTCTGAGCTCGTTGCCGGTACCGGACTCCTTGCCTTCCTCGACAGCCGCTCTGAACGAGAGCCTCAGGGCCATCCTTCCAGGGATTCTGGAAGATCTGTTGCGCCATTCTCCGGTACCAGGGGTGCTTGCGCCGCCGGTGCCATTGAGTGAGGTGACGGCTGGCCCCTCGCCCGTCGTGAGGTCTCCGGTCCCAGTACCGCTTGCGATGCCTGCATCGGCGGCCTCCCAGGCTGACTCCCTGACGACATCAATGGAGGGAGCTTCATCGCCGCCGGTGAGGGAGTCTTCCTCTCGATGTACCCACCGTGGCCATGTTTCCACGGAGTCGAGGCGGGCCTGGCCTCGGTCTGCAGTCCACGAACTGGTGTCCGACACCGAGGGTGAGGCCTCGTGGGAAGCAGAGGAGGACCCAAGATATTTCTTTGATGAGGAGTCTTGTGATCTTCCCTCTGATCCTACTCCCTCTCCTGAAAGACAGCTTTCTTCTCCTGAGAGTCTGTCTTTCGCGGCCTTTGTCCGGGAAATGTCTACGGCTATCCCCTTCCCTGTGGTTACGGAGGATGAGCCAAGAGCCGAAATGTTTGGGCTTTTGGACCATCCTTCGCCACCTAAGGAATCGTCCACTGTACCCATGCATCATGTCCTCAAAAAGTCATTGCTGGTGAACTGGACGAAGCCGCTAACTAATCCCCACATTCCCAAGAAAATTGAATCCCAGTATCGGATCCATGGGGACCCGGAGTTAATGCGGACTCAGTTGCCGCATGACTCTGGTGTGGTGGATCTGGCCCTTAAGAAGGGCAGATGTTCTAGGGAGTACGCTTCGGGGCCCCCCGGGTTGTGACTCTAGAACCTTGGACTCTTTGGGCGGAAGGCCTACCATTCTGCTATGTTCATTTCCCAAAATCCAATCTTACCAGCTCTACACGAGCATCCATATGCGGAACAATGTGCGGCAGTTGGCGGACTTGGTGGACAAGCACCTTCTGAGCAGGCCAAGCCTTTTCAGCAGGTGGTCAGGCAGCTGAAGGCGTGTCGTAAATTTCCTGACAGGGGTGTTTGCCAATACTTTTGATGTTGCGTCCAGGGCCGCTGCTCAAGGTGTGGTGATGCCGCAGCTCTCATGGCTTCGTGCCTCCGACCTGGAAAACAGGATCCAGCAGCGGATTGCGGACTCTCCTTGCCGGGGGGATTAATATTTTTGGTGAAAAGGTCGAAACAGGTGGTAGAGGCAACTCCACCAGCAGGACACCGCTTTCGGCAAATTCTCCCCCGGCCGCCTGCAGCATCTACCTCATCAGGTAGACGTTTTTATGGGAAGGAGGACTGTTCCCTATTCTACTAAGCATAGGTACACTCCTCCCTTTCGCCAGCCTGCTGCCCCGCTAAACCCCAGCCCGCTCGTTCCCGTCACAAGCGTGCGCCTCAACAGCCCCAGCAGCTCCCCAGCAAAGTAAAGGGACGAGCTTTTGACTGGCTCCAGAAGAGCAAGCCGAAATCAAAGTGCCCGTGCCGGACGATTGCGGGTCGAGGGGAGGTTCTACCAATAGTCCGCTGGGATGTTCCTCAATTTGATTTCAAAACCTCCAAATTGCCCCACCGGGAGCTCAGTCCTCAGCTTCCAGCACAGCAGGTACTTGCCGAGGAACTCTCCGCCCTCTCAGTGCCAATGCGGTCAATCCCATGCCAACCGGGTCAGGAAGGGCTGGGATTCTATTCCAGGTACTTCCTTGTGGAAAAGAAAACAGGGGGGATGCGTCCCATCCTAGACCTAAGAGCCCTGAACAAATATCTGGTCTGAGAAAAGTTCAGGATACTTTCCCTGGGCACCCTTCTTCCCATGATTCAGGAAAACGATTATCTATGCTCTCTGGACTTAAAGGATGCTTACACTCACATCCCGACTACTGTCAGCTCACAGACGTAGCTTCGATTCTGCCTGGGAACACGGCATTTCAGTATTGTGTGCTACCCTTTGGTCTCGGCCTCTGCGCCCAGGGTGTTTACATAAATGCCTGGCTGTCGTAGCGGCATCTCTACGCAGACTGGGAGTGCCATGTGTTCCCTTATCTCGACGATTGGCTGGTGAAGATACACCTCCGAGCAGGAGCTCTACATTACATGCAGATGACTATTCGACTCTGGAGCTACTAGGGTTTGTGATAAATTATCCAAAAGTCCCACCTTCTTCCAGTCCAGAAGCTAGAATTCATAGGAGCTCTGCTGGACTCTCAGACGGCTCACTGCCTACCTTCCGGAAGCGAGGGCCAACACTCTCCTGTCTCTCGTTTCCGGGGTACGGGCATCTCAGCAGATCACAGCTCGGCAGATGTTGAGATTGCTCGGCCAACATGGGCCTCCACAGTGCATGTGACTCCATGGCCGCCTCACATGAGATGAGCTCAATGGACCCTCGCTTCTCAGTGGCACCAAGCTGCGAGGGACCTAGAGGATGTAGTCCTGCTGTCCACGAGTTTTCTCAATCCCTGCATTGGTGGACAGTTCGGTCCAATTTGATCTCTGGAGACGTCCTTTCCAGTTCCTCAGCCACAAAAGGTGCTGATGACGGATGCATCTCTCCTTGGTGGGAAGCTCATGTTGATGGGCTTCACACCCAGGAAGTTGTGGTCCCTTCAGAGAAAAAGATTTGCAGATCAACCTCCTGGAGTTGCGAGCGGTGCGGAATGCTCTAAAGCCTTCAGGGATCGGCTGTCCCGTCAAATTATCCAAATTCAGACAGACAATCAGGTTGCCATGTATTACATGCCGAAGGAATGGATCCTCAGGAGCTTAGTCGAGATCGGGAGGCGGGACTGGTGGTTAGGAGGCGGGGATAGTGCTGGGCAGACTTATATGGTCTGTGCCAGAGCCGGTGGTGGGAAGCGGGACTGGTGGTTGGGAGGCGGGGATAGTGCTGGGCAGACTTGTACGGTCTGTGCCAGAGCCGGTGGTTGGGAGGCAGGGCTGGTGGTTGGGAGGCGAGGATAGTGCTGGGCAGACTTATACAATCTATGCCAGAGCCAGTGGTTGGGAGGCGGGGATAGTGCTGGGCAGACTTATACGGTCTGTGCCATGAGAAGCACAGGTACAAATCAAAGTAGGGTATACACAGAAAGTAGCAAATATGAGTTATCTTGTTGGGCAGACTGGATGGACCATGCAGGTCTTTTTCTGCATTCATCTACTATGTTACATCAACAAGCAGGGGGGCACTGGATCTCGCCCCTGTGTCAGGAGGCCGTCAGAATGTGGCTTTGGGCTCGCCAGAATGGCATGTTTCTTCAAGCCACATATCTGGCAGGCGTAAACAACAGTCTGGCCAACAGATTGAGCAGGATAATGCAACCTCACGAGCGGTCGCTCAATTCCAGAGTGGTACGCGAGATCTTCCAAGTGTGGGGCACCCCCTTGGTGGATCTCTTTGCCACTCAATTCAATCACAAGGTCCCTTAGTTCTGTTCCAGACTTCAGGCCCACGGCAGGCTAGCGTTGGATGCCTTTCTCCTGGATTGGGGGGAAGCCTCCTGTATGCTTATCCTCCCTTACCTTTGGTGGGGAAGACTTTGCTGAAACTCAAGCAAGATCGAGGCACCATGATCCTGATCGCTCCCTTTTGGCCGCATCAGATATGGTTCCCTCTTCTTCTGGAATTGTCCTCCGAAGAACCATGGAGATTGGAGTGTTTTCCAACCCTCATTACTCAGAACAAGGAGGCGCTTCTTCATCCCAACGTCCAGTCCCTGGCTCTCACGGCTTGGATGTTGAGGGCGTAGATTTTGCCTCTTTGGGTCTCTCAAGGGGTGTCTCCCATGTCTTGCTTGCTTCCAGGAAAGATTCCACTAAGAAGAGTTACTTTTTCTCTGGCGGAGGTTTGCCGTCTGGTGTCCTACACAGACCCTGCTTGAATACCTTCTGCACTTGTCCGAGTCTGGTTTTAAAACCAACTCTGTAAGGGTTCATCTTAGTGCGATTAGTGCATACCATTACCATGTGGAAGGTAAGCCCATCTCTGGACAGCCTTTGGTCGTTCGATTCATGAGAGGTTTGCTTTTGTCAAAGCCCCCCATCAAACCTCCTACAGTGTCATGGGATCTCAATGTCGTTCTCACCCAGCTGATGAAACCTCCTTTTGAGCCACTGAATTCCTGCCATCTGAAGTACTTGACTTGGAAGGTCATTTTCTTGGTGGCAGTCACTTCAGCTCGCAGAGTTAGTGAGCTTCAAGCCTTGGTAGCTCACGCTCCTTATACTAAATTTCATCATAACAGAGTAGTCCTCCGCACTCAGGTTCTTGCCGAAGATGGTGTCGGAGTTCCATCTGAACCAGTCAATTGTCTTGCCAACATTCTTTCCCCGTCCTCATACCTGCCCTGCTGAACGTCAGCTGCACACATTGGACTGCAAGCGAGCATTGGCCTTCTATCTGGAGCGGACACAGCCCCACAGACAGTCCGCCCAATTGTTTGTTTCTTTTGATCCCAACAGAAGGGAAGTGGCTGTCAGGAAACGCACCTTATCTAATTGGCTAGCAGATTGCATTTCCTTCACTTACGCCCAGGCTGGCTGACTCTTGAGGGTCATAGTGTTAGAACCATGGCGGCGTCAGTGGCCCACTTGAAGTCAGCCACTATCGAAGAGATTTGCAAGGCTGCGACGTGGTCATCTGTCCACACATTCACATCTCATTACTGCCTTCAGCAGGATACCCGACGCGACAGTCGGTTCAGGCAGTCGGTGCTGCAGAATCTGTCCGGGGTTTAGAATCCAACTCCACCCCCCTAGGCCCATTTTTATTCTGTTCCAGGCTGCACTGTCAGTTAGTTGAATAAGTTTAGTTCAATCTCAGTTATGTCCTCGCCGTTGCGAGGCCCAATTGACCTATGTTTGTTGTTTTGAGTGAGCCTGGGGGCTAGGGATACCCCACTTGTGAGAACAAGCAGCCTGCTTGACCTCGGAGAAAGCAAAAGCTACATACCTGTAGAAGGTATTCTCCGAGGACAGCAGTCTGATTGTTCTCTCCAACCCGCCCGCCTCCCCTTTGGAGTTGTATCTTCCCTTGTCTTTGCTATTTACTGGACTGGCAAAATGCTCGCGTTCGGGCGGGAAGACGGTTGCTAGTGAAGATCTCCGATCGGAGGGGCTGCCGTGGATGTCACCACTTGTGAGAACAATCAGCCTGCTGTCCTCGGAGAATACCTTCTACAGGTATGTAGCTTTCGCTATATATATAATAATACATACGCCATAAAACTAAAAGTAAATCAAAAACCAAGTCAAGATTGGCATATTAAAAAAATAAGAGGTCTAAAATGAATAAACATAACTAAAAGTAATAAATTAAATATACACAACAAAATTGTATTATACAGTGGACTGAACTGCCAATGGACCATTAACTTTTAACAAATGTGCATATGACATCCTTAATTTAAAGGAAAAAGGACATACCTTTTTAACCAAAATAATGTGATAAAAATGCTGAGGAAGCACTATCGCATGGATCCCAGGACGTACTACAAGGAGTTAAAAACAAGTGCATTAAAATATATAACAAAGAAATGGAAAACGTAAAATAAGAAGTGTGGTGCATGAATAATGAAAAGCCAGTGAAATGAGAAAAAACAGTCAAATGATAAGATGATAAAATAAAAACCAGGATAAGGTACAACTACAAAAAAGGCACCAAGTTTCATGTTTAAAAACATCAAAGAGAGAAAACTTACTATAAAACAAACCAATGCAATGTGTGAAAGATGCTTTAAACTAATGTGGGTACTGCATTAGCACAGGTTGAGTAATAAAGAACAAATATTGAAGAACTGCCAGCGAAGTAAAAATGAAACGGTAGCACCAGAAAATATGCTGAACGAACAAAGCAGTCCAAAGGCATCCGCTCTATATAATGAAAAAATGTTACGTTGGTGACGTGGTGTATTTAAATAGACATAAATATTGAAATAGGCATCTCATACATATTAAAAATACTCTACTATTGGAAGTACACTTGAAACTCTGAAAAGTAACCGGATGAAACATAGCCGTTTTTTGCATATAAAAAAAACAACTAAAGGGGGAGCCATAACTGGTCACAGATAACCAGATCAAAACTATGACCGGTATAGAAAAATAAAACGGCAGGACAAATAAAAAAATAAAATAAAATTCATGCAAATATATGAAAAATGCAGAATTATAAACACTAGGTACACATAAAAAACTTACTTTAAGTAAGATATTTAGAAGAATGTAGTCACACAATGGAATATATGTATGAACACTCTGTCACAAATGCAGGAAGATATGTGCTCCGTGGATAATGATTACAGGAAATGTATCATTTCTAATGCTGTGTTCAAGCCATGTGGACTCAATGAATTCAAATTATAAATGGCTTTCTGTTCCTCTATGAGTAATTGTTTTCCAAACCCTCCCCTCCCCCATGATACCTTAAATTATTTGAAAACTAAAAATTTCAAATCAGAGATACTATTATTTTTATCATGCCAATGTTCAACCAGGGGAGCGTTCGCCACTTGATGGCTAATGCAGCTCCTATTTTCAATGATACGGGTCTTGATTGCATGTTTTGCCTTACCGACATATATCATAGGACATGGGTATGTACTTATGTAAATGACTTGACAAGTGTTACAATTAGAAGAATGTCTTAACTTATATTACCTGTTAGTGAGTGGGTGATGAAAGACAGTGCGTGCCAGAACATGTGGACAAATACTACATTTTCCACAGGGTCTGTATCCTAAATGGAGATGATCTAGGGGATCACGGGCATAGGAGCCAAATCTGTGGGTGCTGTGGGACAATGTTGAGCAAACTCCGTGATAGTGTCCAGGGAGGGGTAATTTCCATTGGGTTTAGCACCCCTAATCATTTAAAAAAGTTGGCTCCTATGATTACGGATGTCGTCTGGAAGTGCTGATGAGACAAGCTTTTCCTTAAACTTCCTATTTCTTGAATAGGCAATGACAAGATTCTTATTTCTGAAACATTCATGGCCCTCCAGGATGTGCCAATGTTTCCTAATGGTCTTCTGGATCTGGCTTGCTAGATGTGAGTATCTCAGGGTACAGACAAGGTCAGGTTTCCTTCTTTCACCACGTACTTCTAAAAGATCACTGTGGGACTTTAAGCTTGCTGTGAAATATGCCTGTTCAATGCATTGCCTAGGGTAGTCTCTTTTCGTGAAACTTTCCTTCATAATGGTAGATTGTTCTTCAAAATCAGTGCAGATGCTTTTTATTCTCAAGAACTGACTGAATGGTAGATTGTACTTAAGAGATGGGTTATGAAAACTTGTCTTTGGGTTTACAGTAAAGAGGGGTCCAAAAAATTAATTTGATATTCATCAAAGTTTAATTTAAACGTTAGATGAGGATCTCACTCATTTAGCCAGTTGAAAAATTTTTCCAAAAGGATACTTTCTCCATGCCAGAGTAAAAAAATATCCGTACCTTTTTTTGAAGATAATGTTATGGCGATCGGGATGGTCATTCAGAAACATCTTCTCAAAGTTTGCTGTATACAGATTGGCAATATCGGGGGCCATGGCTGCCCCCATTGCTGTACTACAAATCTGTAAATAAAATTGATCAAGAAAACAAAAATAATTTTTAGTTAAGGCTATAGTTGCCAGTGTAATAATGCACCAATTTGGTATACGGAGGTTGAATGTGCGATTCTGTAAGGCACTTTCTGTTATTCGTAATGCTTCTAACTGGAGGATATTTGTGTAGAGTGAGTCTATGTCCATTGTAACTAGTAGAACACTTGAAAGGTCACCTTCAAAATCCTCTAAAAGATTGATCATATGGCCGGAGTCTCTCAAAAAGGATTCAATTGTTGGTGTCATGGGATGGAGAAAGAAAGAAAACAAAAATGGACAAAGGTTCAAGAACTGATCCTTTTCCTGACATGATAGGTCTCCCGGGAGAATTAACAGTGGATTTTTGGATCTTAGGTAAAGTGTATATCATGGGTATGACAGCATATCTTCTGGTAAGTGCTACCGTTTCAATTTTACTTCGCTGGGAGTTCTTCAATATTTGTTCTTTATTACTTAACCTGTGCTTTCTAATGCAGTACCCACATTATATTAGTTTTAAGTATCTTTCACTTATTGCATCAGTTTGTTTTATAGCAGATTTTCTCTCTCTGCGTTTTTTAAACATAGAACTTGGTGCCTTTTTTGTAGTTGCACCTATCCTGGTTTTTATGTTACCATCTGTTTATTTTTTCCGGCTTATCATTTGACCGGCTTTTCTTATTTCACTGGCTTTTCATTATCCATGCACCCCGCTTCTTGTTTTGTGTTTTTCATGTCTTTGTTATATATAATGCACTTGTTTTAACTCCTTGTAGTACTTCCTGTGCTCCATGCGATAGTACTTCCTCAGCGTTTTTATCAAATGCTAACCTTCCATGTATCAGAGTTATGCAGATGTGATCTTGACACAACCTGGCCAACATTCCACTGCAGCCGGCCAGTGCTATGCAGGTACTATGACAGGGACTGTGTGTTGGCAGCTGGGTGACATCAATGATGTCTATGACCAATGATATTCCATGGCAAGGGACACGGAAGCCACAGATGTGGTGCATGTTTGCCCCATGTGAGGTAAACCTACATATAGGAATATCTGATCAGGATTTGGGATTCTGGAGACGCTGGGGTGGGCAGGCACTGGCTTGGATGTAAGTTGCACATTGTTATTCATTTATTTGTTTTTATCTAACCCAGAGGTGCTCCTCTGGAGGAGTGGCCTAGTGGTTAGGGTGGTGGACTTTGGTCCTGAGGAACTGAGTTTGATTCCCGGCACAGGCAGCTCCTTGTGACTCTGGGCAAGTCACTTAACCCTCCATTGCCTGCCGCATTGAGCCTGCCATGAGTGGGAAAAAGTGTGGGGTACAAATGTAACAAAAAAAAAAAAAACACTCCCCAAAGTTAGGGAGAAACAATTGACAACGCCAGATATGAGAAATCTATCTGTTTTATTAACTCACCAGGTTAAAAATACAGGTAGACAGTATCAGTACTGTGTAAGGCTTATTCTACGGAAGACAATAATTAGAAGGAAACAGTGAGTATGAGAAATCAGTTCTCAAGTTTTATTAATACTCACCTGTGAGGTACCTTTTTTTCTAATATTTCTCAATTTCTGAGATCATACTTTCGTATCCGGCCAGATGCGCATCTGTACCATCTGTCTTTCCGTTCTAGCTATTTCAAGAGATTGCCCCATATCCGTCAAAATCAACATGTTTTTGGAACATTTTGTTTTTCTCGTTTACTAAAATATCTTTCTGTTAAGATACCAGTTTCACATCTTTCTTTT
The DNA here is from genome assembly GCF_901765095.1 of Microcaecilia unicolor. Lineage (NCBI taxonomy): Eukaryota > Metazoa > Chordata > Amphibia > Gymnophiona > Siphonopidae > Microcaecilia > Microcaecilia unicolor. The sequence continues at coordinate 148,181,946 of NC_044037.1, forward strand.
GTAATGCCTTTCATAACATCTCATGATCTCTGTGCCATCTTATAGAAGATCAACCTCCATTTTGAGAACCATATTTTTTCTATTTTATCCATTATTCCTACACTATAGGTGCTATATTCAATTAGAAAGTTGTACCTGGTTGTGTTATGACTCATTGTTCAGACCTGCTTTTTGCAGATTCTCATATAAGAAATCATTAGCTTGTCATTTGGCCTAGTCAGTACTTTTTCAGTTGTTTTAGGCTGTGTAGCTTAGCCCACCACTATTCCAGTGGTAGGTCTGAAGCCAGGCCATATATTAACACACCAAAGCAGTTATTACAAGATCATTAGTAAGCGCAATCAAAGTGTAGGAGTGGACAAGCGAACACTGTACACGGCCTACAGCCATCACTATGTCAAGTATCAAAAGGACATTAGTCTTTTCATTTCTAATAGGGAGGTCAGTCAGTGATTCAAAATAGTGTCACAGTTACTGAGATCTCCACAAGACTGCTCTAGCTGTCAGTGTTTTATACTCCTTTGTTCTATCTTCTACATTATTGGCAGTTTCAATCCACAATTAGTAAATCGATTTAGAAATTATTAGTTTCGACCACCATGACAATTCCTGTCCCTCAAGTCTCGGTCAGCCCCTTTCATAGTTCTGTTTTTCTGCACCTGGTTAACTGTAAATATATCTTTTACAAAATATCCTTGACTGCAAGTTCTCGTTATAGCCTGGTCCAGTGTCATTTCTACATCAGTTCTGCTATCCTTTGCACCTTTGCCAAGCTGTCACAATTCTGTGTTGCTGCAATTCTGTGAAATTCTGGGTCAGACGTTTTATGATTTTAGAGGCCTAGTTGGCAGCTGTAAGCTTCTTGACTGTATTTCACTGAGGCAAATGATATCAATTTTCTACAACATGTGCTGTACAAGTGATGGTGACGGTTACCGATGCTGCCTGGGATCCTAGTGCGGTGGGGACCCATGCATATGAGGCCTACAGATGACTGGGAGGAGTCGTCAGATATTTTTTGGCTTTTATGCCTTCTAGCCAGCTCTGCATGAACCTCCTTGGTACAGTCACAGTGCAGGATTAGAGGTTACCACATCTCGGGTTGAGAAAATATTTAGTCTGGTTAATGACTCCTTAAATTTTTTGGGTGCATGTTCTCCCAAAGTAGGTTCAGGGCCTTTCTTTCAGAAAACAAGTTTAGGTCAGTAATTCTTGCCCACATTACCCCCCTCTATCTCCGTTTGATTATTGCAATGCCTTGTTTTGGGGAGCTTCAGGGGGCTTGTTGCATCGTCTTCAGATGGCACAGAATGCCTTGGCGAGGATAGTGACTCAAACAGATAAATATGACCATATTACTCCAGTCCTAATAAAACTACACTGGTTACCGATTAAGTGGCACTCACAATTTAAGATTTTAACTTTCATTTATAAATGTCTATATAATAAAGGTCCAATTACTTTGGCTACACTGCTAAAAATGTATTATCCAACAAGATCTCTCCACTCAAATAACAAGTTACTGCTTGATGTTCCATCTATGAAACATACGGTTGGAGGATCACAGACCGAGAATGTTTTATGTAGAAGGAGCATGTTGTGGAATCAGCTTCCAGACCACATTTGTTTATTGAAGAACTATGGTCAATTTTGAAAGCAGGTGAAGACTTTCTTATTCCAGGAGGCCTTTGGTATAGAACAAGAAGTTTGAAGAATATATATTGATATCTGCTGTCTGCTTTGCTGAAAGAGCATATGTTGATGCTTGTTTTGTTTTAGTTTATTATGTTTGTTTTGGTTGTAAACCACCTAGAATGTTTTGATAGTGCGGTATAGAAACTGTAAAATAAATAAAATATGTTTGGGAGGATCCTGCTGTGGTATCATCATGGCAATTCATTTGGGCCCCTCGCTGATACCTGTGCCTGGACACCACCCCATGGCTCATGTACATAATATTTGGCCTGGGAAAGGAAATTTTCGGGGAGGGAGTATTCCTGCTAACCTTTGCTTTTGGCTATAAAGGGAGGGCAACCTGTCTGTTTGGAGGTTTAATGGCCCCTGCTGTGGACAGTGCAAATTGTGACGACTGGATGTTTCAAGGATGGTATAAAGACTATAGACCTCACAATGGCATGTACATTCTGTGTGGGCTCAGGGGTCTGAAGGGCCTGGTCCTTGGATGGCACCTAGTGCTCTGAAGTTCTTCTGTGGTCTCTGTTGTGTGCATAGGAGCCACCTTTTCAAAATTATTGGGGGTGCTAAGCCCAATGGAAATGACCCCTCCCTGGACACATACAAGGAATTTTCTCAATATTGGGGGTGCTCAAGCACCCACAGAGTCGGCTCCAATGGTTGTGTGCTTCTTAAATGCGACCTTGTAAGGTATGTGTGAGGTGTGGCCTAGGGGTTAGGGCTGTGGGCTCTAAACACAAGGGAACTGGGTTTGATTCCCACTGCATCTTGATAGGGAGTGTACAGTCACTGCATGGCCATAGGTCCTGGCAGGCCTTAGATAGGCATGGTGATTGTGGATGGCTTGGAGCACTTCAATGTTGACATCTGCACTGTAGCAAGGAGATGGTGGTGCATAGTCGGTCATGACATGTGGGACTTATCGCTGCAGTCTCTGCATTTTTGGGCTGCTGCCACTATGCATAGGTCCATATAGACATGCAGTGGTAGGCCTGAGATTAGGTGGGGACATCTCAGAGATGTGCAGGCCATCAATTCAGCCTTGCATGCTAGGGGTTCCATATGGGGATGGGGGACATGATCTGGCCTTTCCTGCACATGGGGACCATGGTAATAGGAGAGAGGCCTCATGGCAATCCCACCAATTCTGAATATGCATGTTGTTTTGGGAATGTATGGTGATTGCACATGGCTGATGCTGGATTCATAGCTGCACTGCTTGACAGTTACTTTGCAAGAGTCCTCCTCATGTGCCTCCAGACCCACTTGGCTGATTCATGGCAGCCTTCTCTGGTGGCTAAAGAGCTGCCTCCTGTGTATGATACACAGTACTGCTCTCCTCCAATCTAAAATTCTGCTCCTTCCTTGTAAACATCCTCATGCTCTCTAAGTACATAAGTAATGCCACACTGGGAAAAGACCAAGGGTCCATCGAGCCCAGCATCCTGTCCACGACAGCGGCCAATCCAGGCCAAGGGCACCTGGCAAGCTTTCCAAACGTACAAACATTCTATACATGCTGTTCCACGTGCATAGGAAGCTGGACATCCCAGCTCATCACAGTCCATGCAGCCCATCCATCAGATGTCCACTACTGTACTTAACTATCCTTACAATGTATGGTGATGGTAGGCTATTTTAGACAATGAGAATGCCTATCTTGAGATGTCCATGTCTGTTTTGGGAACATCCAAATTTTGGATGTCTCGGTGGCAATTTTGGAACGCATAAAAATGTCTATTGCTGAAGAAGTGACGTCATCGCTCAGGGATGGCAGCCTGATTTCAGAGCTCTGCTGAGAACAGAGTAAATAAGTGCTATAACCCCGGAAAAACGCGGTGATTTCGCGAGTGCTGAGGCTCCTGTAGTGTATACAAGTATGGCAGCGACAAAAAGAATATCCAAGTTTAAGTAACTGCCGGATGGATCCGGATCCTCGAAGTGTGCTGGGCCACGAGCTAGCTTGAGAGGATCCAAGATGGCTGCTGGAGATTCTGAGTCAGACCCTGATATCGAGGAACCAACAGAGGAAGAGGCTGACTGTGGTAAGACAGCTTTTATTCGCTGATTTAAAGACTTAAAAGCTGAAATGGTAGCCACAAGAACCAGCATTCAAAATGCAGTTGCAGAGCTGCATGAGGAGCTGAAGGAGATTGGGAACTGTGTGGCAGAGACAGAGGAGAGGGTGGAAAATATGGCAGTGGAGGTGCGGGACCTGCAGAAAGATTTTAAAGCAGAACAGCAGCTGGAGGATTTCAGATCCCGAAGATGCAATTTAAAGGGATTCCAGAGGAGGCAGAGTTTAAGGATGTGGTGAAAGTAATTCAGGACCTGTGTAATTTTATTATGAACCCGGGAACTACAGGAGGAGAAGAGCAAAACTTCAAACGCATTAAAATTGATCGGGCCCATAGGAGCCTCGGTCCCCAAAGGGGAGGACAACCTAGAGACATTGTGGTTTGTTTTCATGAGGGTGGAGTAAAAGAGTCAATTTGGAGAAAAGCCCGGGGACGGTGAGATTGCCTGGAAGAATTGTAAACCCCAGATATTTCAAGATCTGGCCAGAAAGACATTGCAGAGGAGGAGAAAATATAAGGAGATCACCAGATACCTGCAAAAAGAGGGACTGAGATATAAGTGGCTTTATCCCCTGGGCATGCAAGTCACAGTGGGTAATAAGACCCGGAGATTACTGTCTACTGAAGGAGCTTGGAAGTCGTTGAAGGAGATGGGGTGCACAGATTTGCCAATCACAGCTGAACAGACAGACTGGCAGCGGACACCAAATCCTAAGAACAGTAAAGAGGGATGGAACAAAGTGCGTGGAGCAAAGGGGCGAGGGTCCCCGAGTGTGGATGGCCGCATATCTGAAGCCAGCGGAATGGACTGATCATGGTGGCTGGAACAGCATTGGATCTCACAGGATGACAGTATTATCTATTGACTGAATGTTGATAATTGTAGGAGGGAAGAGACAGGAGGTTTGGTTACTATAGCGGGTATATAAGTAAGGGGGCAGCGAATGAGGAGGGATATAAGAGGGGCAGCTCTCTGATGATGGCTCAATTCCTCAGGGACTGATCTGGCAGAGAGGGAACAGCCAGATGCAGGGGGGGAAGGGGGGAGGGTGGGAGAGGAGGGGGGAAAGGGGGTGGGGAGGGGGAAGGGGGGAAGGCTAAGGGTGGGAACTTGGAATGTCAATGGTCTGAATAACCCTGGGAAAAGGAGCATTGTATTTAAAGAACTGAACCGGTTAAAATGTGATGTTATTATGTTACAGGAAACCCATATAAGGAAACAAGATGAACATTTGCTTAGAAGTAAAGAATTGGGAGACCGCTTTTTGCTGGAGGACCCTAAGGGGGGGGGGGGGGGGGGGGGAAATGAAGGGAGTTGCCATCTTTGTTAAAGCACATTTTAGCTTTATTCAGGAAGATATTTTCAAAGGGAAAGAGGGAAGATGTTTAGCGGTGAAAGGGGAGATAGGTGAGCAACACATTACTCTGGTTAATATATATGCCCCTAATAGTGGACGGGTGCCTTTTTTTAATCGATCAGGCCAGAACTCAGTGCATTTGGGAAAGGTCAGATAATATTGGGGGCAGATTTCAACTTCACAGGCTCAAATTTAGACCACTCTCTGGGATGAGCTGAGGGAATTAAGCACTATAAGGGGAAGTTTCTTAAGCTTATGGCAGATTTAGACCTGGTGGACGTTTGGAGATTACAATATCCCAGACAGAGGACTTACACACTTTACTCCCATGCACAAAACACGTGCACTAGGATAGATGCACTATGGTACAGTCGGTCACTGTGGGGGGCTGTAAAAGAAGCTGAGATAGAAAGCATACATGCTTCTGATCATGCGCCAGTGTGGGTAATAGTGGAAACATTGGGAAAGGAGTGTGGAGGCCGAGTGTGGCGGTTGAATGATACTCTGATTGCGGAGAAAAAAGATTGTCAGGATGTACGTAATATAATAAAAGACTATCTTCAAGTCAATGATAATGGGGAGGTGACGGAAGGGATTCTATGGGATGCCCTCAAGGCAGTAGTTAGGGGGCATCTTATTCAAAGGGGTGCGCAAAAAAGACGGGCCGGGAAGCACATGAGTTGCATACACGAAAGACACTGGCACAATTAGAGGCTAAACACCATGCTACTGGGGACCAGTGGTGTGCTGGAGCCGGCTCGCACTGGCTTGCAAGAGCCGGTTGTTAGTTTTTTAAGAATTTTGGGAGCCGGTTGTTAAAGTACCTACTTTAACAACCGGCTCCCAAAATTTAGGCTTGCCAAGTTGCCGTGCCTCTTCTTGATGTCCTCCGTCCTTCCCTGTGGCTCGCTCAGCATGTCTCACCACCTCCCCCCTACTCCCAATGCAGCTCCTCTTCTTGCAGCGATTTATTTTTCAGTGGTGCCGGCCGGCAGGCAGAGTAAGAAAAAGCACTTTGCTTCAGCCAATCATGGGGACTTTACTTCAGCCTGTCCTGCAAATGTTCACATCAAGCTCAGTAGTAGTAGTACTAACAATAAAGAACGACAACATGGATAGAGCAGCTCATAGGTTTGCTTTGTTTCGGGTGTACGGGGATGACGGCTGCGGGGGAAGGGGAAGAGATTAATCTCATTGGCTTCAACGTTTTGATGTCATGCCCTCTCCTGTTCTCAATGCAATCTCCTTGCATGAAGCTCCGCCCCTTAGTGATGTCATCCGTTTGTGCCAAAAGATTGGAGGCTGAGTTTTCTCCAAAGACAAGCAGGCTGATATTCTCACAAGTGGGTGACGCCACGTCGGCCCCGGAGGATTTTAAAGCAAAATCTCAAAATCTCTTTACGGCGTTCCGTCGCGCGAGCGATCGTACTGCGCATGTGCGCACACCTCTTCCCGCTCGTCGTGCGGACACGCCCCTCAGTTTTTCTTTTTCCGCGTCTGAGGAGACACGGAGTTCGTTAGGGCTTCGTGTTTTCTTCAGGTCTTCGGAGTTAAATCTCTTTTTTATTTTTTCATTTGTACTTTTCATGGCAGGCTCATTGTGGCTTATATATACAGGTATTTTTTGTACCTGAGGCAAGAAAAAATTTAAGTAATTGCCAGAGTCACAAGGGGCTGTGCCTGAACAAAGCATATAAGCTTCTCTTTTCTTTTTTCTTGAAAGTGCTGGTATATTGTTATCTGTGGGCTCTCTCTAGCCAGCAAACTAAACAAGCCCACATTTTTAGGATCCATTTATTAAAACTTTACAAATGGCTCTCCAGAGCTGTGACAGCCTGCTCCAGCACACCACTGTCTTTAAGCCCCAACAAGTGATAAAGGTGTATGTCACAGGAAAAACCAGGAACCTAAGCAGGTGCATCCCTGGTCAGCCACTGAATGGGCAACCTGGTGACACTATATCAGTGGTGTAACCTTTGAAGTGAGTCTCCACCCGCCTCGGCGCCTCCTGCTCTGCAGGTCATTCGGGCGCATCGGAGGATGTGTCTTGGGCCGGATCATCTCCCTGTGAAGCGCAAGTAGTGTCTCAAAGAAACGAGACGTATTCTACTCTGCCAGGGATGCCCAAAGGAGATCATTCTGGAGTCCGACAGAGACCGATGCACGCTGGGTATAGTTATGCATCGAATAGGTCTCCACCTGCCTCGGCGCCTCCTGCTTGGCAGGTCATTCGGGCGCATCGGCGGATGTGTCTTGGGCCGGATCATCTCCCTGTGAAGCGCAAGTAGTGTCTCAAAGAAACGAGACGTATTCTACTCTGCCAGGGATGCCCAAAGGAGATGCCCAGAGCTTTGCTCCCTCGGTTATGGAGGTATCCGGGCTTCAGACATCAGTCGGTGCCGAGAGCGTTGCTCCCTCTGTTATGGAGGTATCCTGGCATTGGACGTCGATGCACCGGTACGTCGGTACCAGGTATCATCGGTACCATGGGTCCCGTCGGCACCGGGTATCATCGGTACCATGGGTGCCGTCGATGCCGAGTGTCATCGGTGCCATGGGTGCTGTCGGTACCGGGTATCATCGGTGCCATGAGTGCCGTCGGTACCGAGTATCATCGGTGCCATGGGTACTGTCGGTACCGAATATCATCGGTGCGTCGGTACCGAGGAGTATCGATACCAACTACATTGGTACCATGGTCGGTGTCATGGGTCCCGTCGGTACCGGGTATCATCGGTACCATGGGTCCCGTCGGCACCGGGTATCATCGGTACCATGGGTGCCATTGATGCCGAGTGTCATCGGTGCCATGGGTGCTGTCGGTACCGGGAATCATGGGCACCATCGGCACCAGGTATCATGGGCACCATCGACTATCGGTACCAGGTATCATCGCCCATCGGTACCGAGTATCATGACTGCCATCGGTACCATAGTATCAGGTATCGTCGGTACCGTGGATACATGGGTATCAGGTATCATGGATGCCGTCGGCACATGAGTACCATCGATACCAGATATCATGACCAGGTACCATCGGTGCCATGGGTGCCATTGGTACCAGGTGTCATGAGCACCGTCGGTGCCATGTGTACCATCGGTACCGTCGGTGCTGTTGGTGCCGGATATCATGGGTACCATTGGTACCACATGTCATGGCTACCATCGGTACCAGGTATCATGGGTACCATCGATACCAGATACCATGACTATCATCGGTACCAAGTACCATGGGTACCATCGGTACCATGTGTATCATCGGTACCATGTGTATCATCGGTACCGTCGGTGCCATGGTCTAGCAGTCTGGTTTCGATTCCCTTGCATTTCCAGACTTTGTCCTTGGCTTCGGGACCATGGGTACCATTGGATGCCATGGGTGCTACCGCCTCCTGCGGCATCTGGCTTTTCACCTGGTCTCCTTCACCGATGCTGCCTCTGGTATGGGTGTTCGCACCCTACTGGGGCAACTTCTCGACCCATAGTAGCCTCCATATCGGACGTGTTTGGATCTGAGCTGCTCTGTTTGAGTAGTTAGTTCAGTTCAATGATGGTCATCTGACATTACAGTGGAGATTGTGAATCCCAATGCCCAGATGCTAGAGGTCCTGGACTACTATCTTCACCTGAGTCTTCTGCACTCAGAACAGATAGGAGTTCTAAGAACTTACTTCGGCGCCCCCGGGGCCAGAGCATACATCCTTAGCCTCTTTTGGAGAATGGCGTACCAGGCTGGCATGATCGCATCCCAAATCAAGTCTTGTCAGATCTTTACGAGCATTCCCACCGGAGTAGGCTAGACCTTTTCACCAAGTGGTCAGGTAGCACACGGTGTGTCGCAGGTTCCTGTCCAAGGGCATTTTCGACACTTGTAATGTAACACCTAGATTTCTGCTCTAGGTACAGTGATGCGCAGACTCTCATGACTGTGTGCCTCTCTCCTGGAGGAGGAGACTCAGCAGAAAACTGTAGATATGCTGTACATACACTTCCTCATCTTGGAAGTTCTTTAGAGAGAGGAGTAGTTTTCCTTGTGCCTTAAGGGGTCGTACCTATACTCCTACTTCTCGACAGCCGGTTCGGGCTATGCCTCAGCACGCTCGTTCTAGTCAGCGGCGTGCACCTAATCAGGCCCCTGCAGCTATTCCCCAGGAAACAGAGGGGTTTTTGACTGGCTCCAATTCAGTATAGCCACTAAAAAAAAAAAAAAAAAAAAAAATGTCCGTACCGGCCATTCTGCCTGTCGGGGGGGAAGTTTACATTTTCTCCACCAAAGGTGACTTCTTTTATCCTCCAACCGGTGGGGTTTTTCAACTAGTCCGGTTAGGATACATTCTCAATCTGGAATCAAACCCTCCACATTGTTCATTGGAAGCTTAATCCTTTAGCTTCCATCAAAAGTGAGTACTTGCAGAGGAACTCTCTGCTTTTCTCAGCGCCAATGCAGTCGAGCCCGTTCCACCAGGGCAAGAAGGGTTGAGATTCTATTCCAGGTCTTCTTTGTGGGTTGCGTCCCATCATAGACATAAGGGGCCTAAACAGATTTGGTTCGGGATGCTTTCCCTGGGCATCCTTCTTCCCATACTTCAGGAAAACGATTGGTATGCTCTCTGGATTTACAGGATACTTATACTCTCTTGCATCCAGAGTATGTTTTTTTCCTAGTGCCTGGGCTGTTGTTGCAGCCGTATCTTCATGGACTGGGAGTGCATGTGTTCCCTTAACACGATGATTGCCCGTCTCAACAGATTACAGCACAGTACATATTGAGACTTCTAGACACATGGCTTCTGCAGTTCATGTAACTCCCATGGCACTTTTGCACATGACATCCGCTCAGTGCATCCTAGCTTCCCAGTGTATCAAGTTTAGGGTATCTAGAGGATGTAACCCGACTGTTCGCCAGTCTTCGGTATTCCCCTCAGAGGTGTTAATTCTCTCTATTGTGATTCTGAGAGCATCTTACTCAGTCAAAAGCTGCTGACGAAGGTGGCATCCCTCCTGGCTATCCAACCAAATTATTTTAATTCAACAAACAATCGGGTTTCTGATGTACTCGCTTAACAAAGGAGTACTGGATCTTGCCCTCTGAGTTAGGATGCCATGCAGATGTAGCGGTGGGCCCGCAATGCGGCATGTTTTCTCCAAGCCACTTATCTAATTGGCGTAAACAGCAGTCTGGCCGACAGGCTGAGCAGGATAATGCTACAGTTGAGCATGCCTATAGTTCGAAAGACCCCTCAGTGGATCTTTTGCTACTTAGTCCAATCGCAAAGTCCCTCAGTTCTGTTCCAGGCTGCAGGTTCACGGCAGGCTACCATCGGATGCCTTTCTCCTTTGGGAGACAGGTTTTCCGTATGCGTATCCTCCCATACATCTGGTGGAAAAGACTTTGCTGTTTCTCAAGCAAGATTGTGGAGCCATGATTCTGATTGCTCTTTTCTAGCTGCGTCAGATAGGATTCCCTCTTCTTCTGGAGTTGGAATGTTTTCCAGCTCTCATTACGCAGAACGAGGGGGCACTTCTACATCCCAACCTCAAATCTCTGGCTCACACGGTCTGGATGTTGAGAGTGGGGTTTCGTTGAGTTTTCCAGAGTGTCTCCCGACTCTTGCTTGCTTTCAGAAAAGATTTCACAAAGAGGTGTTATTCTTTTTCATGGAAGAGGTTTGCCGTCTAGTGTGACAGCAAGGCCCTAGATCCTGCATCTTGTCTTATACAGACCTTGCTTGAGTTCTTTCTACACCTGTCTGAGTCTGGTCTCAAGACCAACTCTGTCAGTATTCATCTTTGTGCAATAGAGCTTATCATCAACGTGTGAAAAGTCAGCCTTTAGCTGTCCACTTCACGAGAGGTTTATCTCTCCCCCAATATTGAGAGAATTCCTTGTATGTGTCTAGGGGAGATTATTTCTGTTGGGCTTAGCACCCACAATAATTTTGACAGTTGGCTCTTATGCTTCGGTCAGAGTTCCTATCACTCCTTATCCAGTATCTTGGGGTCCCAATGTCGTTTTCATCCAGCTGCTGCAAGCTCAATTCGGGCCACTGGATTCCTGCCATCTGAAGTATTGGACCTGGAAGGTCGTTTTCCTTAGTGGCTGTTCCTTCAACTCGTAAGGTCGGTGAGCTTCGGTCTCTAGTAGCTCAAGCGCCTTACCTTACTTCTCATCTTAACAGAGTAGTTCTCTGCATGCAGACAAAGTTCTTACTGGCGCTGGTATCAGAGTACCAGCTGATCCAGTCAGTTGTCTTGCCAACATTCTTTCTCCCTCATCTTACAAGCCCTGGCGAAAGCAAGCTCCGCACTTTTTGCGTGGAGCAGACGAGCTCCCTCGGACGGTCCGCCCAGTTGTTTATTTCTTTTAATGCCAGTTGCTGTCGGAAACTGCATAATTTCTTCTTGGATAGCAGAGTGCATCTCCTTCATTTTGTCCAAGCTGGACTGACTCTAGAGGCCATGTCACGGCTCACAAAATTAGAGCCATGGCTGAGTCGGTGGCTCATCTAAGATCAGTCACTATTGAAGAGATCTGCAAAGCTGCGGTGTGGTCATCAGTCCACACATTTTCATCTTACTACTGCCTTCAGCAATAGCCGACTCGTCAGTCGGTTTGGGCAGTCGGGGCTGCAGAACTTCTTTGGGGTTTAGAATCCAACTCCAACCCTCCTAAGCCCATTTTTTGTTCTGTTCCAGGCTACACTCATTTAGATATTTCTTCTTTCAGGGTCAATTTTATTCTGGCCTCGCCGTTGCGAGACTCAATTGACCACTGTTTGTTGTGTTGTGTAAGCCTGGAAGCTAGGGATACCCCACTTGTGAGAATATCAGCCTGCTTGTCTTTGGAGAAAGAGTAGTTACTTACCTGTAACAGGTGTTCTCCGAAGACAGCAGGCTGCATATTCTCACAAACCCTCCCACCTTCCCCTTTTGGAGTTGTCTCCTCCATCTTTTGGATTTAACTGAGGGGCGTGTCCGCATGGCGAGCGGGAAGAGGTGTGCGCACATGCGCAGTACGATCGCTCGCGCGACGGAACACCGTAAGAGAGTTTTGAGATTTTGCTTTAAAATCCTCCGGGGCCGACGTGGCGTCACCCACTTGTGAGAATATGCAGCCTGCTGGTCTTCGGAGAACACCTGTTACAGGTAAGTAACTACTCTTTCTCTTCCTTCTTCCTTTCCAGGCTTCCAGCTTGCTTAACCTGAGTCAGCTCCAAATCTGATTCTGCTCTTTTCAGGTTCTCGCAACATTTTAAGAGAGAAATCCTCAGTTCCGCCCCAATAGCAAGAGAAAGAGCTTCTAATCCTGCAAACAGGAGAAACAGAGAGCAAAATGCCTGCAGGAGCTGCTGCTCTGGTAGGAGATTCCCCCAATATCCTGTCCTTTCTCTGCAAACACTGCTGCTGCTGTCTAATCTGGGTCCCTGGGGCACTGCAAAGTCAGGAGCCTGAGCAGACCTGGCCCGAGGAAAGGCACTTTGGGGGACTTACTGAAGAGAGGGAGAGAGATGCGGAGTCCTACAAGGGAGATTTTGGTACCCCAGCTTTTGTGTCTAACTGGTTTGTGTCTAACTGGTTTCTAGTTGCTAAAATCCTGCTCTGTGATTATATAAGGACTCAGGGGAGGGAAGAGTGAGGAAGGAGATGAGATGAGGGAAAAGGGAGAGGAGAAAAACTGCACATGAATGAAGAAAATAGACAGAAGCTGGATCCACTGGACAGTCAAGTCTGCGGAGGACCAGAAATGAAGAAGAAAGAAGGAAAGAAATAAATGGAAAGGAAGCCCTGGAAATGGAGTTAAGAGGACAGATAGCAGCAGAATCGGATACTGGGCCGCCAGCATGATCAGAAAAACAGTCACCAGACAACAAAGGTAGAAAAAAATCATTTTATTTTCATTATAGTGTTTGGAATATGTTCACTTTGAGAATCAGGTGCTCAACATTAAAAGTTTATATTTATTTACTTATTTATGGCATTTTATCGCACATTAAACATGAATTAGATTGGAACCTGGGATCATTTAATGTTTTTTTCCTGGAGGAATGCATTGACACCACACCCCCCCCCCCCCCCCCCCCCCCCCCCCCGAGGCTCTCTCCACGGCTATAGCCAGCTCTGCAATTTGGGGGGGGGGGGGGGCGCAGAGGGGGGACCGGGGAGAGAGCCTGTTGTTAAACATTTACCAGCACACCACTGCTGGGGACCCACAGACTTAAAAAAATTAGTAGATTGTAGAGCAGAATTGCAAAAAATACAATTGAGAAAGATGGAATATACCAGAAAATTGATGAAACAAAAGTTTTTTGAATTTAGCAATAAAGCAGGTACTGTGTTAGCGAGAAGCTTGAGACAAAGGCAGGTGAAAAATACGATTACAAAAATTAAAGGTGCTCGGGATGAAATATTGCACCAAGATAAGGACATAAGCAGACAATTTGTTCATTTTTACACTAAACTATACTCTAAAGGGGAGGTGGTGTCCCAAGGAAAGATGCGAGAATATTTACAAGAGCTAGATATACCACAAATTACAGGTCTGCAAAAGGCTGAGCTCGAGGCTGAAATTACAACGCTAGAGGTTCTTAGGGTCATTAAAGGGTTAAAACCGGGAAACGCCCCTGGTCTCGATGGATATACAGGGCAATATTACAAGGTATTTGGGAAAGAACTGGCACCATTATTAGGGTGGGCAATGCAAATTTTGGGGGCCAAGGAGTTCCTCCTAGTATGAGGGAAGCGGGGATATTGGTCATTTTAAAACCAGGGAGAGATCCAGCAGTGTGTGGATCATATAAACCGATATCTCTGCTGAATATTAATGTAAAAATTTTAGCCAAAGTTATGGCAGATGTTTGGGGAGAGTGTTGCCTCATATAATTCATGCGGACCAATCAGGATTCATAGCACACAGACATGTGGCAGACAAAATTTGCCGCACTTTGAATATTACATGGGGGGCACAGAGAAGGGGAGATTCACTGACATTGCTGGCGGTGGATGCTGAGAAAGCATTTGACAGGGTGGAGTGGGAATACCTGTGGGAAGTGATGAGGGCTATGGGAATTGGAGGCGCATTTCTAGAATGGGTAAAAGGTATGTATACATTCCCAGTGGCGTGTATAAAAGTGAATGGAGGGTACTCAGAATATTTCCCAATAGCAAGAGGAACGAGATAAGGTTGCCCATTATCTCCCCTGTTATTTGCTATTTCCATTGAACCCCTGGCTTTGAGAACACGGACTCTCAGAGACATTAGAGGAGTTAAATTGGGGGGGGGGGCATGAGCACAAAATTGCCCTGTTTGCATTCTTTTTTATGTATCCCAGCCATTACTGACACTGCCTATTATAATAAGGGAACTGGACCTATACGGTAAAGTGACGGGTTTTTTAGTGAATTACGATAAATCTGAGATGATGGGAATTACTAGCACAGAGATGGAGCTGGAGCAGCTGCAACAGGCATTCCCTTTTAAAATGACAGACCATAGTTTTAGATATTTGGGAATTATAATACCAAAAGATCTAGATAACCTCTTCTTGTTAAATTATACGCCTTTGTTCAGGGAGGTGAGACGGGATTTGATTAAATGGAAGAATAATTGGTTGTCATGGTGGGGGAGAATAAGCGGTAGTAAAAATGAACATTTTACCCAGACTGCTTTTTTTATTTCAGACACTGCCTATATTAGTACCCAGAAGGGAAATGTTAAAACTACAGTCAGATATAGGGACCTTTGTGTGGGCAGGCAGGCCGACTAGGCTGTTGAAAAAAATCTTGGGGGGGGGAAGGTAGAAGAGTGGGGAGAGGGATGCCAAATATACAGTAGTACTATTGGGCGGCCCAATTAAAACAGATAGAGGAATGGAGTAAAGTAGACTTATCTCCAATTACTAGACTACAGCAAGTTTTTGTTAGAGAAGGAAAGCTAGATGGTCTGCTGTGGGCCTCAGTCCCAGAGCAGATATATATGGGACTTACGCTGAATCCTTTTGTATCTCATCTCTTCACGGTGTGGGGGAGGCTGAAAAGGAAGGTAAGAGGGACAGGGAATAGATCTTTTATCCTTTTTGAATTCATCCCTATTCGAACCATTATTATACATTCTTTCTTATTTACAACACATTACCCAATTTACACCCTCTTCCCGCTCCCTACCTCTACCACCTTCTTCCCTTATCCTTTTTATTGTTCACCTCTTTATATACTATATTTAGATGTTTTATCCATTTTATGTTATCTTATAAATCTGTTATATTATATAAGCCGCATGGAGCCTGCTAACAAGTGGGAAAGCGCGGGTTATAAATGTTACAATACAATACAATACAATCTACATATGCATGGCTTACACAGGAACCCGGGTTCCCGGGAGGACGGGAAAATAAGGTATTCCAAACAAAATTGGTTTCAGAAAGGGCTCATACGGTTTCATGAGTGCCTAGATGAGGGTAGAATATGGACATTTGAAGAATTACAGGAAACATATGGGTTAGTAGAGTCCGATTTATATGCATACATGCAGGTCAAACACTTTATTAGTACAGAGAAATGGGCCAGGGAGGAATTCAAAGAACAAGAGGGATTTGAAAAAGTATGGGGGGATATGGATAAGTGGGGGAAAGGAATTTCACGGATATATGGACACCTCAGGGGCAGAGTTTTATGAAAATGACCTATATGGAGGCATGGGAAAAGGACTTGAATCAGGATGTTTCGGAGGCAGAATGGAGGAGGGTATGTTTGGAAGTCAAGAAAGCCTCGGTGTGTGTGCTCATTAAAGAAAATGTGTATAAAGTGCTGAGCAGATGGTATTATACCCCTGATAGAATTAAAGGAATGTTTCCTGAGGCATCTGATAGCTGTTGGAGATGTAGAAGGGAGAGGGGAACTTTTTTTCATGTTTGGTGGGGGTGCAGTTTGATTCAACCTTATTGGAAAGATATAACGGATAAGTTGTCTAAAGTTCTGGAAAGTACTTTTCCATGCGATCCTAAATGGTGCCTCCTGGGGTGGGGGAACCAGAGGGGAAAGAGATAGCAACAGAGATTCAAGAGAATGGGGTTAGCCGCCGCAGAAACCACTATTGTACATTGGAAAAAGTCTGCTGGGCCAACTATATGTAATTGGGCCGAGAAATTTAAAACCATTATAGAGTTGGAAAATTGATAACGTAAGGGGAGATATAATCCAGAGGCTCCTGAATGGATTCATCTAACAGATATTGAGGGGGTTAGGGGGGGTTGGGCTGTTGGGGGAATAAGTTGTTGAGGGGTTCGTGAGGAGGGGAGAGGGTGAGAGGGAGGGTGGGGGGAATAGGGGGGATAAAAGGGTTATAAGCATAATGTTAAAATAAAAATTCATTTGTTGCAATGTCATATGCTGGAGCCAATGGCTCGTTGTTATGTTTGAGATGTTATTTCAATAAAAATTCAAAGTTAAAAAAAAATTGTCTGTTGCTTGTTTCTGTTATTTTTTGGGATGTCCATGTTCATTTTTTTGACATTGGGCATCTTTTTGAAAATGCACTTCCACACCACCAAAAATCTCACTACTGTACTGGTGAGAAAATCTTCCTATATTGCAAATGAAGCTATTGCTTGAATCTCCTCCTGAAATGACAAAGTAGGATCTGCCTCCAAAATGGTGTAACACTGATGATCAGACAGTTGGCACTCCACCTTTACCTTACACTGAGCCACATCCAGTACCATTGTTTATGAAATCATACAGTACCAATGCTTTAATTATTGCAGTATGAAGGTCTATGGGGCTAAGAGAAACCCAATATAATTTTGGTCACACCAATGTTATATCAGCTACTGTTGTTTTAGAGTAAAAAAAAATAAAGCTTAATTTGTAAATTCCCAAAGAATTGTTGCCAAATCTACTCAAGTACACAATCTATTATGAAAAATGGTAGTCAAAAATGAAAGTTCATGGTTTAACACTTGTTCCTGAATCAGAGACAAATGAATAGAAGACAGATTAATTACATTGGATTCCACTCTTGTTTTCTACCCGGGAGCAGGAATGCCAAGACACCATTTGATTGACCACACCACAAGAGTGGAAGAAGCCAAACCGCAGTTCTCAAGTGGATCAACAAATCGTTTATTCATCCAAAGTCTGAGGACTGAAAATTACTTAAAACGGGTCAGAATAAGAAAACATCACCGGATTTAGTATGCACACTCAGATTTTATTTTCTATCATGGCATATACTACAGCAACATGCATGTTTCAAAATGTCAAACCAATAATCGCTCATTCTAGAAATCTGAATTTAAAAAATATATGAGTACCTTCAGTCTTGCCACATGGACCAAATTTTCTGCATTCAGTCGTGGCCACGGCCCTTGTGGCTCATCACACTTCTGCATGTAAACATTCTTTAAGTATTTCCACTTTCATTCATCTCTGTCAGACAATACAAACTCAACTTGATAGCGCATGTGTCTCAACCTTTGTTATAAACAACAAACAAAACAGTAAGGTAGATCTGAGGAGGATGTCAAGTAGTCTTATTAGAAAACAGCTAAAAGACGACCCGACACGGCCATGTCATTATCTGTCCATGTGGACTATTGCATATTGGCAAAACTAAATGAATGATAAGAACTAGAATTGTAGAGCACAGAAGCTGCATAAATAGGTCAACATAAACAACATAAAGTAGAAGATCTCAAGTTTTTGTTTTTTAGAAAACTGAATCAATGCTGGAGGAGGGGTAATATTGAAAAAAAGTTGCTGCAGCCAGAACAGAGACTCATTTATGAATTGAACACCATTAAGCCACAGGGCCTAAATTTAGAGACTGAAATGATTCATTTTTTGTAAACATCATTTTTTCTAAACATCTTTTCAATATTGATATGCAAATACGATGTATTAAAATATCTACTGCTAAACAACATGTTGATGACAGGGTTTACACCCATATGCACTATGCCATGTGACTTATATTTGTATTTAACATTAGACAATGGGGTAGGTCAGCTTCATGTGATTTGGACTATTCCCCTGTTTGTTGTCATTCAGAAAGGTAATGACATCAATGGCTGTAGCTTATAGCGTTTGTTTTTACAATTGGTTTGCTCTCACATTGAGGTTTTTTTTGAGTTAACAGTATATATACCCTTTTTGATTTTTTTAAATTGCTTCAGCACATATCTTTTAGAGACATATTTAGCTTTTCGTCTTGTGACCCTTTATGTCATCTCATACATATCTATGCTTAACCACGTCTATAAATCAGTGGCGTAGCCAGACAGCCAGTTTTGGGTGGGCCTGAGCCCAAAGTGGGTGGCACAAAATTTTCTCTGCTCCGTCCTACCTCCACCTCAAAATATAAATACTGTAGCTAATGAGGATCCTCAAGATCAGTCAGCTGAAGACTTTCTCTGAAGGTGGCCAGAACTCTCTTTTACCAAGCTTGGCAGGCAGCAGCAATGACCCTAAGCCACTGATGCCAGCACCCCACACATGCTTAGCTGTCGATGGCTCAAGGATGCTATTGCCAGAGCTTGGTACAAGGGAGTTCTGGCCGTCTTTGGAGGAGGTCCTTAGCTGGGAATGTCTGGGAATCCTCACAAGCTATACAGCAAGGGTTAGGACTGGTGTTAGACCTGCTTGGGCCCAGGTCAGAAAATAAAGGAGGGTTCCCCCTCCCTGATTACCTCTCCTCTTTGCCTCCCCTCCAATTTCCCACCTGCCATTACTATCACACCAACAGACCCTCGCCAAATACAGAACAAGAGATCACAAATTAGAAATAAAAATATTTAGACAAAATTGAAAAGGAACCCCAAGAAGTTAAACATAGCATTACTGCAACACTGGAGACATAAAACAGAGATGCATTTCCTTTTCTACAGAACACAATACAAAGACATTTGCTATGCACATTTCCAAAAACTCAAACAGAAAGGGGGGTGGAAAAGAACCAAGTCAAGAGATCAGTCCAAAACCAGGATAAGATGCTCCAAGTACAACTTTATTTGGACCCAAAAGCTAACATATTCCATTTAAAACATTCAAAATAAAATGCTTTGTTTCTACCTTTGTTTGTCTGGACGTTTATTTTTCTATCTTGCTGGTTCCAGTTTCTCTTTTCTGCTTTCCTCTCTGTCGTCTGCTAATTCTTCTTCAAGCGGCTGCAGGTCCATTTGTCTTTTCTCCTCTCTCCTGTCTGTTCCCTCACTATTCTGCCTCTGAAATATTGATCATTCCTTTTTAGCTCTTTTCTGCCTCTCTCTCACCCTCCTTCGTCTCCTTTTTACTTTTCAACTACCTATCAAATTTCCATCTTCTTCTTTCACCCACTAGCGCTCCCATTCCCCTTTTTACTCCTCCCCATCCCTACTTTCTCTTTTATCTTTAATCTACTCCCCATTACGATATTTCTACCCTCTGTAATCACTATCTCTCATTCATTTCCTTGCCACCCCCTCCTCCCCTCTTGGCCTCTCCCACAAGGTTCCACCATTCCCATCGTCTTCCTCCCTCCACCCTTCTAACCAGTATCTGATCCCACTCCAGTAGCCTTATATTTTTTTGCCCTCCTCTCTTCATTCCTGTCCTCTCCCCCATGGCCCAGCATTTTCCTCCCTCACCACTTACTGTGTACTCTCCCTCCCTCTCATCCACCCCCATGTCTATCTCCCCCTCTCAATTCCCACTGTTCACCATCTCCCTCTCCCTCTCCTCCTTTGTGTTCTGGGTCCAACATCTCTCTCCCCTTCCCATACAGCATCTCTACCTTCCTCCCCTCTTCCATCATGTCCAACATTTCTCCCTTCCCTCCACCCCTGTGACCACCATTTCTTCCTCCTCTCCACCCCTATGTTCAACATTTCTCCCCCTCTCACCACCTATCCCCTTTCTATGCAGCATGTCTCCCTCCCCTCCACCTCATATGCAGCCAAGACTTCTCCCTTTCCTCCACCCATCCACCCCCTTTGCTGCATCTCTCCCTTGTTCCCGTGCAGCATCGCCCCTATCCACCATGCATCATCTTTCCATCTTCCCTCCTCCCTGTGCAGCATCTTTCCTTCCATCTTCCCTCCCCCCTGTGCAGCTGCTGTCCCCCGTCTTCCCTCCCCCGTGCAACATATTTTCCCCATCATCCCCTTACCCCGTACATCAACTTTCACCCCCATCTTCCCTCACCCTCCTTGCAGAGCCTGCCTAGCAGCGATTCCGGTCGCAGGCTCAGCTCGCAGCGATTCCCACACGCTGCCTGCTGGCTGCCGCTCAACAATCTCCTTGCAGCTACTAAGCGCTAACCCGGAAGCCTCTCCTCTGCAGAGGAGAGGGAAGAGAGGCTTCCGGGTTAGCGCTTACTAGCTGCAAGGAGATTGTTGAGCAGCAAGAAGATGTTGAGCGGCAGCCGGCAGGCAGCTTGTGGGAATCGCTGCAAGCCGAGCCTGCGACCGGAATCGCTGTGCAGGAAGGAACACTGCTTTTGGGCGGGCCTGACCCCAATTGGGTGGGCCCAGGCCCGCCGTGGCTAAGTTTAATGTGAGCAAGTGCAAAGTGATACATGTGGGAAAGAGGAACCCGAATTATAGCTACGTCATACAAGGTTCCACATTAGGAGTCACGGGCCAAGAAAGGGATCTAGGTATCGTCGTTGATGATATGTTGAAACCTTCTGCTCAGTGTGCTGCTGCGGCTAAGAAAGCAAATATAATGATAGGTATTATTAGGAAAGGAATGGAAAACAAAATGAGGATGTTATAATGCCTTTGTATCGCTTCATGGTGCGACCGCACCTTGAATATTGTGTTCAATTCTGATCGCCGTAGCTCAAAAAAGATATAGTGGAATTAGAAAAGGTGCAGAGAAGGGCGACGGAAATGATAAAGGGGATGGGACGACTTCCCTATGAGGAAAGGCTACAGCGGCTAGGGCTCTTCAGCTTGGAGAAAAGGCGGCTGAGGGGAGATATGATAAAGGTCTATAAAATAATGAGTGGAGTTGAACGGGTAGATGTGAAGCATCTGTTCACGCTTTCCAAAAATACTAGGACTAGGGGGCATGCGATGAAGCTACAATGTAGTAAATTTAAAACGAATCGGAGAAAAATTTTTTCTTCACTCACGTGTAATTAAACTCTGGAATTCCTTGCCAGAGGAATGTGTGAAAGGCGGTTAGCTTAGCGGAGTTTACAAAGGTTTGGACGGCTTCCTAAGGAAAAGTCCATAGACCGTTATTAAATGGACTTGGGGAAAATCCACTATTTCTGGGATAAGCAGTATAAAATGTTTTGTACTTTTTGGGATCTTGCCAGGTATTTGTAATCTGGATTGGCCACTGTTGGAAACAGGATGATGGGCTTGATGGACCTTTGGTCTTTCCCAGTATGGCAATACTTATATACTTATAAATTATGGTATCCTGCCCAGCATAGTGTTTGTCACTTTGAGTATAGCTGTGGGCACTGATGACTGGGTTCAACTGCTGAAGGTATGTGCACTTCTGTTCTGTGCAATATGATCAGTTTTTAAATCAACACTGTCTTAAACTTTGGATTATTAGTTTTTTTGGTAAAGAGCTGAGTGAAGCTACACACTATATATTTGGCCAGCTTTTGTATACCATAGTTGGTCATATCGACCATAAGCGATCTGTATTCCATCTGACTACTTGGCCAGTTCTTTATTTTTTATATTTCAACAATTTATTGAACAAAATAGCAAGTTACATCTTGAACAAAAAAAAACAAACAAACAGTGAGTTGTTCAATTTTATACACATACAATGTAGTCTTCTATACCCCCCCCCCCCCACACACACACACACATACATACACACACCTATCAGTTTAGGGTACAATGATGAAGGTGAAACAAAGTGAAAAGACGTCATCACTGACAATATCACAATATTACCCAACTACCTACTACTACTACTACTATTAGCATTTCTATAGCGCTACAAGGCATACGCAGCGCTGCACAAACATAGAAGAAAGACAGTCCCTGCTCAAAGAGCTTACCAATCTAATAGACAAAAAATAAATAAAGTAATCAAATCAATTAATGTGAATGGGAATGAAGAGAGGAGGGTAGGTGGAGGCGAGTGGTTACAAGTGGTTACGAGTCAAAAGCAATGTTAAAGAGGTGGGCTTTCAGTCTAGATTTAAAGGTGGCCAAGGATGGGGCAAGACGTAGGGGCTGAGGAAGTTTATTCCAGGCGTAGGGTGGAGCGAGACAGAAGGCGCGAAGTCTGGAGTTGGCAGTAGTGGAGAAGGGAACAGATAAGAAGGATTTATCCATGGAGCGGAGTGCACGGGAAGGGGTGTAGGGAAGGACGAGTGTGGAGAGATAATGGGGAGCAGCAGAGTGGAGTACATTTATAGGTTAGTAGAAGAAGTTTGAACAGGATGCCGGGAAAAACGGATAGGGAGCCAGTGAAGGGTCTTGAGGAGAGGGGTAGTATGAGTAAAGTGACCCTGGCGGAAGATGAGACGGCAGCAGAGTTTTGAACCGACTGGAGAGGGGAGAGGTGACTAAGTGGGAGGCCAGCAAGAAGCAGATTGCAGTAGTCTAAACGAGAGGTGACAAGGGTGTGGATGAGGGTTTTGGTAGAGTGCTCGGAAAGAAAGGGCGGATTTTACGGATGTTGTAAAGAAAGAAACGACAGGTCTTGGCAATCTGCTGGATATGAGTAGAGAAGGAGAGAGAAGAGTCAAGATGACCCCAAGGTTTCGAGCTGAGGAGACAGGGAGAATGAGAGAGCCATCAACAGAAATAGAAAACGGGGGAGTGGGGAGGTGGGTTTGGGGGGGGAAATGAGAAACTCGGTTTTGGTCATATTTAATTTCAGGTGGCGTTGAGACATCCAGACAGCAGTGTCAGACAAGCACGCTGAAACTTTGGTTTGGATGCAGGTGAGATATCAGGGGTAGAAAGGTAGATTTGGGAGTCATCAGCATAGAGATGGTAGGAAAAGCCATGGGATGGGATACCCAAGTTAACAAAAGTACTATAAGAACATCAACCAGCTTATTTTTGAAAAGAAAAAGACGCCCATATTTGACCCAAATCGGGAGATGGGCGTCTGTTTCCCGTGGGCACCCAAGTCGGTATAATCGAAACCCGATTTTTGCTGTCCTCAACTGCAGTCCGTCACGGAGACCAAACAAAGATCATGGGAGCGTGTCGGAGGCGTGGCAAAGGTGGGACTGGGGCGTGGTTATCGGCCGAGGAGAGATGGGCATCTTTAGCTGATAATCGAAACAAGAAGGGCGTTTTGGACAAGAATTGGGTCCGCTTTATTTGGACCCTTTTTTTTCAGGTCCAAGTCCCAAAAAAGTGCCCCAAACTGACCAGATGACCACCGGAGGGAATCGGGGATCACCTCCCCTGACTCCCCCAGTGGTCACTAACCCCCTCCCACCAAAAAAAACCCACTTACAAACTTTTTTTCCCAGCCTGTATGCCAGCCTCAAATGCCGTACCCACCTCCACGACAGCAGAATGTGTTCTATCCTCTGACAGCCTTTCCCTGTTCTGATGTGGGTCTCGGGTGAGTGTGACACCTTTTCTGTTATGCGCACTGCAGAGTCACATCAGCAATGCATTGTGGTGGGTGTAGGGTATTGGGCTTCGTGATTCCACTAGCTTATGTTACATTGCTCACGATGTTGGTAGTTGGTAGGCTCTACTCCCTGGTGCTTTTCCCCTCTGCTTTCTGGTCTGGGTCAGAGTTTACTTCCGGTAGTCCATGAGGTAGTGGCCATTTTTGTAAGCCAGTTTTAGATCCCTTCATGTGTTAGCCACGTTACAGCACTTTGTTCTTACCTTGAATGTTGCTGAAAGAAGGCATTGTACAGCATTCTGCCAGCTCGGACCTACTGCTAATCTCAGTACCAACGAGGCTCGTTGCAGTGGGGCACAACCTGTGATCTGCAGTTAACTGTGAGTAAACGTGCTTATTCAAATAAAGGACGTTTCAGCGAGATTAGTCTTCAGGTGTCTACTGCTGTGCCAAGGTATACATCAGCAACAAGTCCTGTCCCTGGAGCACTTTGTAGTGGGTACTGCAGTGCACTTCAGGCAGGCAGACCCAGGCCCATCCCCTCCCCCACCCATACCCTTGTGGTGGTAAATGGGAGGCCTCTAAAACCAACTGTACCCACATGTAGTTGCCCCCTTCACCCCTAAGAGCTATGGTAGTGTTGTACAGTTGTCCCTCCCACATCAAATGGCTTGGATTAGGACGTTTCTGAGCTGGGTGTTTTAGTTTCCTTTATCGCTAAAAAAACAAAACGCCCATCTCAGGACACAAATCCATGGCATTTGGTCCGTCCAAACCATATTTTCGGAACAAAAGATGGATGCCTATTTTTCGAAAATACGGTCTGTCCCGCCTCTTCACATACCCGTTTTCGGACATAGATGCCCATGGAGATGGGCGTCGCGTTCGATTATGCCCCTCCAAGTGTCCCCCATTTCCTGATCTCCCTCCCTTCCCAAACCTGAGGGTCTCCAAATACCCCCTCCCACTGGCAGAAGAACTCAGTAGAGTCTCAGGAATAGCCATCAAGGGTATGGGTTCTTATGACCCTTCCAGGCATTCAACATAGGACTAAAGTTCAGTGCCAAACCCTCCCCCCTACCGGTGCTTCTTTAAGGATGGGGCTTCTGGCTGGTGCAAAGTAAAAAGGTCTCCAACCTTTAAATATTAAGGACCACAGCGGCCCCTGGGTGGAGAATTCTACATAAGGATCCCTAACATTGACATTCGCACATCAGCCAGTCAATTACCACACGACTCCTTATATGTAAATAACACAATAACACTTAATTTGGAATAACATTTGGCTGCAGCTTTATCAACACCATAGCAATATATAACTCCATTCCGCAACTTAACTTTTCCTTAACAACATACAAATCTTTTATCACCATGTTAACGTCCCAGAGCGGTTTAAGAGTGCTAAGCTATTCGGTAACAAAACTGGCTCTGACTTTTCCCACATACCCCCTTTACCCATGTGACTTACGGTGCCATCAAGCCACATCTTACTCGTGGCGGTTCCACCCACGAGTTCTTTTCCATTCCATATCATAACAAATATTCACTTAACCGCCTCTGGTGCCTCTTTATTCCCCTAAAACAGGCCACAAGCGGTGACAGACTATATCTTGTCACCGCTCCCCATAATAGAAGCTGCCACCAAATCCTTCTTTAACAATCCTCCAACAGATCTTGGATTGTACTCAAAAGTATATCAATCCCAATCTCCGAAAGATGCACTCCATCCTTTCTATATAATCCTGCACAATCTGCAGAAATCAACTCATGAAGTAACAACAAACTTCCCATAAATTTAGACACTTCCCCATTCACCCTAACGCCACAAACGTTCAATACCCTTTGGATTATTTGCCCCCCTCGACACTCGTCTTGGAATTATATGTGACCATACAATGAGGCCTCAGGGAAATGACACATCACAGATAACAATTCTGTTTTCATTAAATGAATTAACTCAACACCCTTTATATTACATAGATCATTACCCCCAAATGAATACAAATTAAACTGGTGACGAAAATCTCTGAGCTGCAGTAATGCTGGTAACATCTGCTTCCAAGTCATGCCTCATGTCGTCAACCAGCGGATCCGAATCCCATATTTCACCTAGTCCCAAATTGGATCCCCACTTTGATTCCCGAGCATGCTTATGTGCCCAAAAAACATATGAATGTCCACAAATCCACACACATATGTCCAGTGGCAATGCATCTGTAAAAGAAACTAGAACAATTAACAGCATTATTCAAGTTCCGTCACGAATATACCCTTTATATCTATTAGACGCCCTCTCCCCAAACTTTGAATTAAAGCCACGAACCACCCTCCTTCGCTGCATTCGAAGCCGCACCAATTCTAAAAGAGTGTGTCCCATAGTCGTGAGGCTCCAAACCCATATATCCCAAACCTTTCTTCAGTACTGCTGCAAACTGATACCGAGTCAATGGCATACCATTTCTATGAACCAACCAAACCTCCCCACCCACCGGCCTCACCACATTATAATCCACTGCACATTGAGCTGGACAAAATTCCAAACACTTAGATGCCCTTAAAATAATCCACAGGCCCTTACCCTCCTGATCCGTTTTTGACTTGCGTAAATAGATACGCAACACTCTCTTCCCTACAATCACATCCCTTCTCTGCAAACCCTCCTCCTCCCCTGCACTCTTAGAGGAAACTACCAATTCCCCCACCCTGCAAGCTGCAAAGAAAGCCACAACAAACGCCACTTGAAATAGCGCTACTTTATATTCTGAGAAACAAATCCTCAGTAATACCTTATACAACTGCACCACCTGCACATAGAACAGTGGCAGCCTCACCCTCTTAATCCGGGGCTTCCCCTCTGCCCTTGAATAACCACACAATATCTTGCATATAAAGTATGTCCCAGCTGAATCAGTCAAACCCAGCAATTTAGAAACAAATGCAATCGCGGCCATAGTCTGGGAAACCATCCCCAACGACCATTTTTTGTCAGCCGCAAAAGCAATGAATCGCACCACTCTCTCTTCCACAATCGGAAAAACCAATTCCCAATCCTTTTCCTGCAAAAAGGTTAAAAATTGACGCCATCCAACTCCATAAGCCTTCCAAGTATTCGGAGGCTAACGCCCTCATCATCAACGTTTCACAACCTCTTGAATAATTTGTACCACAAATCTTCTGACATCCTCGTAGGCTCCCAATCGGCTAATGGAGCCAAAGCTCTGAAACGATGTAGCTGTAGACGAAATAAGCATCAGCAATGTCATTGCAAACCCCAGGCACATGTCTAGCAGTTAACATACATTCAATTATAAACATCTCAATACGATTAACCGCAACAGCTCCACGAACAAAGGACAACGTGAATATTGCTTGTTGATCGCCCAGACCACTGACATATTATCCGAATAAAATGCAATCCTCCTATTATGCAGTCTCTTCCCCCATAAACACAAGGCAACCATATCGGAAATAATTCCAACAGAGCAATATTTCGCACACCAACCAATCGCCTTCCACCATTGAGGCCAAACCTCCGCACACCATGCACCTCCAAAATAAATCCCAAATCCTATCTCCCCTGAGGTATCAGTAAACACTTGCAAATCCACATTAGAAACTACTACCTCTTGCCAGATACATATGCCGTTAAACACTGACAAAACTGCCTCCAATCTGCCCGCACTGCCTGCGTTAAACACATCTAAAATGTGTCCTCCACAAACCCACTGACAACAATGCTAACCTTCTCGAAAATACTCTCCCCATTGGAATCACTCTCGATGCAAAATTGAAATGACCAATCAAAGACATGAATCTCCCTCAAGGTCACTTTACACTACTGTAACATCCGATCAATTCCTCTTCCAGCTAAAGCAATAATCTTTTCCTTAGGAAGATGCGACTCCATTCTCACAGAGTCTAACTCAATTCCAAGAACACCAGCGTAGTAACTGGTCCCTCCTTTTATCTATTGCCAAAGGAACACCCAGCTCTTTAGCACCATACTAAATGCTGACATCAATGTAGCACACTGATCCGAATTATCCGGACCCCCAAATAGAAAATCATCCAAGTAATGAACCATTGTATCCAAACCACTAATCTGGTCCACTACCCAGTGTAAAAATGTAGCAAAGGCTTCAAAGCAGGGGCGTAGCTACGGGTAATTTCAGCTCTGGCCCGCCCACTCCCATTGCTCCCATTGCCGGCCACTGCTGCTTTTCCTGTTGAGCAGCAGGGCTGGCGCTACAAAAAGAAGAAGTGCTCAGCTGACTGAGCTGAGCGCCGCCGCCAACGTTAACGAGAAAAAAATGTTTTAGAAAAAAGCGCGGCATCGCAGGCAGTCTCGAAACATTGGCTGCTGGCTCTGCAGGCTCCTCCCATCTCTTACGTCACTGCCTCTGGAGCGAAGCTAGGGGCAGTGACGTAAGAGACGGGAGGAGCCTGCAGAGCCAGCAGCCAATGTTTCGAGGCTGCCTGCGATGCCGCGCTTTTTTTTAAACATTTTTTCTCGTCTTTAGCGTTGGTGGCGGCACTCAGCTCAATCAGCTGAGCGCTTCTTCTTTTTGTAGCTGGGGCTGGCGGGCCTGAATTGGGTGGGCCTGAATCGGATGGCAGGATGGGGAATGGGGAGAAAGAGGGAAACGGATGGGCAGGATGGGGACTGGGGAGAAAGAAGGAAAACGGAAGGATGGGGAGGAGAAAGAGGGAAAACGGATGGCAGGATGGGGACTGGGAGAAAGAGAGGAAAACGGGAGGATGGGGAGAGAAGAGGGAAAACGGCTGGCAGGATGGGGACTGGGGAGAAAGAGGTGAAAACAGAAGGATGGGGAGAGAAAGAGGGAAAACAGAATAGAGGATGGCAGAGAAAGAGGGAAAAACGGAAGGATCAGGAGAGAAAGAGGGAAAACAGACTGAAGGATGGCAGAGAAAGAGGGTGAAACAGAGGATGGGGAGAGAAAGAGGGGAAAACGGATGGCAGGATGGGGACTGGGTGAGAAAGGGAAAACAGCAGGATGGGGAGAGAAAGAGGGAAAACAGATAGGAGGATGGCAGAGGAAAGAGGGAAAACGGAAAGGATGGGGAGAGAAAGAGGGAAACAGGAGGATGGGAGAGAAAGAGGGAAAACGGAAGGATTGGGAGAGAAAGAGGGAAAACAGACGGAAGGATAGCAGAGAAAGAGGGAAAACGGAAGGATGGGGAGAGAAAGAGGGAAAACAGATGGAAGGATGGCAGAGAAAGAGGGAAAACGGATGGAAGGATGGCAAGAGAAAGAGGGAAAACGGATGGATAGGAAGAGAGACACTGGATGGAAGGATGGGGAGAGAAAGAGGGGAGATGGATGAAAGGATGCAGAGAGAAAGGGGCGAGACTGGAAGGATGTGGAGAGAGAAGGGACACTGAACAGAAAAGGGTAGAGAGATAGACACTGGTTAGAAGGAGGGAGAGAGAGACATTAGATGGAAGGATCAGGAGAGAGGGTAGATGGGTGGAAGGATGGGGAGAGAAAGAGGGAAGATGCTGGATGGAAGGGTAGGGAGAAAGAGGTGACACTGGATGGAAGGATGCAGAAAGAAGAGGGGAGACACTGGAAGGATGGGGAGAGAAAGAAGAGAGCTGCTGGATGGAAAAGGAGAGTAGTGAAAGACTGGAGAATAAGAGGAAGGGGCAATGGGAGAGACAAGGGTGAGAAAAAGCTGAAAAGCCATAAGTAGATGAAGGAAATTAAAGAATGGATAGTAAGAATGAATTAAATCTGGACAGAGAGAGATGAGGCAGAAAAATATTGAGAAAGCAAAGAAAAGGAGAGAAAAATGACAAATGGCCAGGAAACCCTGGCAGAAGAGTTAAGCGAAAATGAAGGAAAGCAGAATCTAGAGACTGGGAGCAACACAATGAGAAAAAGTAAATGGCCATACAACAAAGGTAAAGAAAATAATTGTATTTTTAATTTAGGATAAAGTAATATGGTGTTAATAAAGTTTCAGAGACCAATACTTCCTTCCTTAGGTCAGGAGAGGATACCGTAACAGCATTATGCTGACCTGAGCAGGAGGTTTTGGCCTCTGAAAGCTCACTGAAAAGGATGTTAGGCTATTAAATAAATTGTCTGAAATCTGATGCACTGAAAAGCAGCACTTTACCCTGTGTGACAAATGTATCTGAGTGTGACTACATTTTTGCTGGGGGAGGGGGGTAGAGAGAAAATTTTGTGCCCACCCACTTTGGGTTCAGGCCCACCCAAAATTGGCAGTCTAGCTACGCCACTGCTTCAAAGTAATTACATGAAATCAAGCACCCCATAGGCACACATTTGTCAAAATAGAAATTACCTTCAAATTTAAACCCAAGCAATCTAAATGCTGTTGGATGAAGTGGCAGCAACCGAAAAGCTGCCTCAATATCCGCTTTTCCCATCAAAGCACCCTTTCCCAGCTTTCTCAACAACTCCACCGCCTGCTCAAAACTCACATATTGTACCGTACACAACTCCGGATCAATAAAAGAATTAACACCATAACCCTCTGGATATGATAAATTATGAATTAACTGGAAGGTACCCGGATCTTTTTTCGGAATCACACCCAATGGGGATACTACCAAATTTTTAATTGGTGGGTCAACAAACGGTCCTGCTATCCGACCGAGACTCAACTCCTTCAACAACTTTTTCCAAACCACTTCAGAATGCTGGACCACTGATAATGAATTTTTACACTTATGATCCAACAGTGGACCTTCAAACGGAATCGGAAATCCTTCCGAAAAACCAACCCACAGCAAATATGCATCCCCACCAAACGGATACCGGACCAACCATTTTTGCAAAGAAAACAATTTAATGGGGGAAAGGGGCTTTGCAAGCCCAAACCGGGTCCGCTTGTAATTCCTCCTCACCACAACCTTCCCAACCTGCAAATCCCCCTCTTGGACACTTAAATACGGGGTGAATTCCCTGACAGTAGCTGCAACAATGCCAGAATCTGCAGGAAGGCCGACTACATCTTGCTGCATTAAATTGGAAATAGGCATTACTTGGGACACTCCTCTTAGCCCCAAACCCACTCGTCCCGATACCACCTCCTCCTGCCAGGCCGAAATTACCTTCTCGAAACCCCACAACTCCCCCGGTACTTGCCACTGAGCCACTACCATACCCGGGAAATACAGCAGAGGCTCCCAACGAAAGGGGCGGATTAACCGAAGGTGTAAAATTAGCAATCCATAAGTCCACATCTCGCACACCCCAATTCTCCTGATTTGTCCCTTGCCAAACTCCTAACTGCTCATCATAATTGAGCCAAGCCCAACCCTCCATACATTTTATATGCTCGTAGAATTAATCACAATAGCTTAATAATCCCGGATAAAGAGCAGGTTTCCCTGCACCAACACTTGCAAATACATGAAACTCAGCAACCAGTTTTAAAATCGTCTTAGGGACT
This sequence comes from Microcaecilia unicolor, assembly GCF_901765095.1. Classification (NCBI taxonomy): domain Eukaryota; kingdom Metazoa; phylum Chordata; class Amphibia; order Gymnophiona; family Siphonopidae; genus Microcaecilia; species Microcaecilia unicolor. Next base: position 148,213,071 of record NC_044037.1, read on the forward strand.
CTCCCTTTCCTCTTTTTTCTTTCCATCCTTCCCTGCATTACCATCCTGATCGTGCGCCAGAAGGACAAATAAATCTATATATTTCCCCCACAAAATTCTCTGACGCCACTTTATCGTAATATAACAATCTAAAGGTGCAATATTGCATAATGTATGACCCATTCTTGAACCCACACTCACTCCTTCCATCTGATTATTCACCACACCCGTTACACCATTCCCCATATCCTTTCCCCCTCCTCAGAAGTCGACCCAGAGGAATCCCAAGAGTCAGACGACTCCCAAACCTGCATCGGGTCTCCTGTCATTCCCCTCCTCTGCCTCTTTTCTCTATCCAATCTCCTTACCACATGACACAAATTAATCAAGAATTTTTTATTCCTCAACTTCTTCCTCAAACCTCTACCACTCACCCCCTTAGAATGACTACTCCTCCCCCGTACACCCTCCCGAATCTCCCCTTTTTCTCTCCCCACTCTGTCCACATCTTCACATAAATCATCAAACTCACCATCAATTCTCCCAGTAGAAAGCCCCTCTAATGGATCCTCACCAGCATCTTCACGAACTAGAACATCACCTCGCATCACCACACCACTTGGCCTTTCAGGTACTGCAGGAGTTCCAACTTCCACCATTTCACCCCTCTCATGCACCATGTTGCGTCCCAAATGACTCTTCTTTTGCATCTGCTGTCTCATACTAACAGATGCTGCACAATCCAAACCCCTCACCCTTCCCATTATACCTCCCCCAGAACCCGCACCATCTGACACCTTCTTGCTATTTTTTCCTTTCACACCCACTTTACCCCCACCTTTTAACTACTTTTTTTGGAGCCATTCTCCCAATTCCCCTAATAAAATTATCCCAATTACCCAACACCCCCAACACCTGCACACAGACAACCCCTCCAATAGTATTCTCACAAAACCCTCACAAAACTCTCACTCCGTACACATTCACACTATTCCAATCAACCCCCCCCTTCAACCCAGCACTCACACACACCCTCTATCAACAATTAAGCAACCTCCCCCTAAACAACACCCCGATATCAACCTACTTATTTATCATGTACCATCAACCCCCGTCTCACAATTAATACCCAGGATGCCACGCCTTTGGGGCAACACTTTACAAAAACAGAACATTGTACTAGTGATTTCATAGTAAGAATCCTGAAAGGTAACTTTAAAACAATACAGGAACGTAAGACCTTTGACGTCAGAATGATTAAATAACCCACCAGACCAGACTTACAGAGATCTGGGCTTTCTAACCCATTATAAGCCATAAAATTGTAAATTGTACTGCTTTGTTTGTCACTCTCCTGTCTCCATGCATATCCCCCTGTCTCACCCATCCAACCTCCATCCCCACCCTGTTAGATTGTCACCTGAAATGCTTTGATGTCTCACTTATATATACTGTCATCTACCAAGATTTGCTTATTTCCGATCTGACGAAGAAGGGCAACCTTCGAAAGCTAATCAAGAAATGTACTATGTCAAATAAAAAAGGTATCATCTTATTTTCTTTTCATGTTTTATTTTGTTTTATCTCTATTGATTACCTGTTTTATTTAAGAACTCCTGATGAAAGCTTTGGGTGCCGAAACACGGCCTGTGTAGGGTTCAATCTGTCAGAATGGGAAATTTTTCCAGTCCCCAGACTTTGGATGAATAAATAATTGTTGATCCACTTGAGAACTGTGGTTTGGCTTCTTCCACTCTTGTGGTGTGTCTGCTTTTTCTTGTGAAGACGAATTTTCCTGTTTGTACCATTTCATTGACACAGCTGGTGCACATTGCAGCGAATGAAGTTGTTGAAGAGAGGTCCCTGAAGCAGTCTTTTGAAAACTAAATTTGCAGAGTTGGGCGTTTAGGAGAGATATTCACATTATATCAAATCCTTGCTGCAGAATTGTTCAATATGCCATGAGCTAATTTAAGCAGATGTAATTTGCTATTTTTTAAGTTCTACCAATAGATAATACTATTATATTCTTCATGTTTAAAACCAAAATAAATTGCAAATAATGCTTCTTAATCAGCAAAAACAAAGTATAAGAAGGATTAGGAAAACAAAAATTAAGATAAAGTACAATAAATAAACTCTCTTAGACCACAAATGCCAGGGGAGTGAAAAAAAGAAAGACAAGGAGATTAATAACAAAACATACCAGTAGAAAATACATTAGCATGAGAACTATCCTCAACAAAATCCCAAACAAATCTAATCCCCAGCAAATGTCTTCATATCCAGAAAGGACCTCCTTAGCTGTTCAGGAACAAAACAAAAACCATATTTTAGTCCACCATGTTTAATGCAGCATTTACACGGTTATGATGACAAAAATGATGCTCCAATACTTTTTGCTTCTTGCCTCATGGCCAAGAAAGCTTTCCTCCTTTCTTGAGTAATCTTAGTCACATCCAATAAATCCAGATCTTTTGGCCATGGAACGTCATCTTAGACTTAAGAAAATGTACACCTTGTTTGAAAACAAATGAGACTAACAATGAGGGGTCCCCTTAGTGGTTTATGATAAATATTCCTCCAAAATCCCAGACAGATTGTTTAAGTCAATACCACATTCCTGAACTTGAACCCCTGGTTTATCCTCTGGAGAACTTGAAGCATTAGGTGTATAATAAATACGGTTCACTGGAGGAATATTTTCAGGTGCAAACATCAAAACATCAGACAAGATACCTTATAAAGAATTCTCCAGGTAAGATGCCAGGGGACCTTGGAAAGTTCAATATCCAGAGATTTAATCTCCTGTTATAATTTTCTGTTTGCTATATTTTCCTATGGAGAAAAACTTTGGGCCCTGTTTACTAAGCCACGCTGTAGGCGTGCTAGCGTTTTTAGTGTGCGCTAATACTATGCCTCTAGCATTAGCGGTCTAAAAACGCTAGCACACCTTAGTAAACAGGGCCCTTTCTCTTTTATTGTTGCTACGTTAAACTTCTGCAAGCCTTGAATATCTTCTTTCACGTGATGAAACTGTGTGACACATTAAAATTTCACAGAATCTACAGTTTAAGTAAAATCTTCCATTTTAGCAGCTACAAGTTTTACCTCTGTGGTATAATGAGTAATCGTGGTGGCCAAATGTTGAAGTCCCTTCCAGACATGTTCCAGCATTATAACCACGGGTGTTACAATCTCCACTCCAGCCTCTTGGGCTCCTCCTTTGGCAGTCAAACCAGCAGGCTCTGCTCCCTCAAGCCTGGAGTCTTGAACTGCTTCTGTAAATCCGACACCATTGCCAACGGGGCTGCTGGACGCAGCAGTGGATTTGGAGCTGGAGGGGGAAGAGAGATGTCTGGCCCCATGGGGATGGGAGCTCCTTTCTCCACCTCCCTTGCAGGGCTCACTTCGGAAGCTATGGGGGCTTCTATGGTGAAACGATCAAGCGTTTGTTGAGCGAGGGAGATAGTTTGAGCCTGAGAAGAAATGTGATTTGCTATTTATTGAATTATTACATTATTACTTTGAGATTTATTTTGAACATTGAGCACAATCAGTCACTTTTAAACATGTGTACTAATAAGGTGGTGCCCAATGAATGAAGACTAAATTAATTTAGCACCTGATATAACAACCATTATGTTAGTAAGGTTGTGTTGTGCAGTGTGTGAAATAAGACTTTGAGGACTCCTGTTTATATTATTATTTAAAACATTGTGGTTACCTTTAGATGAGTTTGTATGAAGATTTTATAATGTTTTTGGAAGGCACATCACACTGGTTTTTTTAGAGTATTTTATAAAAGTAACAGACATTTATGTTTCTTTATAGGTAGGCCCACAACCAATAAAGCGCAAATGCTGGCGCACACATTTACAACTGCTCAGAAATTGGTGTAAATGCATGCATGTACTCTGTGCTGTACCCACATACTTTATGAACTGTGCACACACATAGCAGCTGTGCCACCACTCCATCCAAACTACACATCAGGGAAAGCCTACATTTGCATATGCTTAAATCATGTTAGCATGTGTACCTAGACACACATAAATGGACACACAATTTTATAGAAGTCCTTTTCCATGCATAAAACTGGCTTTATGTGTGGGAAAACATTTATAAGATTACTATCAGATAGGGGTCTTTCCTTATAATCCCCCCTCAAACTTTCTTTTCTTCACTGCTGTCTCACAAGAGACCTCCCTTGCAAGTATCTTATAGTGCCTCCCTGTTGCTCCTAACCTGTGTTATTCTGCTCCCTGGGAGCCTTCTTAAAAGGGCCAGAAGTGAATTAATAGCAGTTCACCTTCCCTCACCCCCTTGAACCGACCCACCCCCAACCCTACCTATATCAGTCCCTGGTGGCACAGAGGAATGGGGTAGGAGGAGCCAGTCCCCAGTACTCCTACCACTTGTGCTTCTGGGATCAAAGTGGCACCCGAGACCCTTAGAAGTAGTCTCAAATAAAACAGCTGGCCAACTGCAGAGCCTTGTAGCTTGCTCCTGTGTACTTAAATAATAGATTTGAGGAGAGTTTCTCTAACCTTCTTTATTTTGTACATTCAAAGATAGGAATATACCTCACATATAAGCCAGGGTATGTTGGCTATATCCTCATTCTTTTAAATTTCCTCTGATAGTTCGCTTTCTTACAGATTTTAGTGAGTTTTATGAATGCTCTTGATTTAAATTAGGGCTGCATTTTGATTAAAACTTTTAATTGCAATTGAGCGATTTAAAAAACTTAATTGTGATTAATCACACAATTAAATGTGGGGGGTTTGGGTTTTTTTTTTTTTTTTTTTTATTTCCCACTGTAGTTCTTGTAATTCTGGGCAAGTCATTAACCCTCTATTGCCCCAGGTACAAGATAAGTACCTATATATAATATGGAAACCCCTTCCCTTCTCTAAAGGACTGATAACTTCCTACCCCCAGATCCCAATATCTCTTTCTCTTCCTTCTTCCCTCTCCCCCCCCCAGGTCCATTACCTCTTTCCTAAGGTCCATTATCGCTCTCTCTCCCCCCTCCCCCATTGTCCAACACCTCTCCCTCCCTCCCCTCCACCCTCATAAGCAGCGACATAAACCTGGTGATGAGCAGCACCAAGCTCTTCTCATGGCTGCTGGAGCTCATCATCTTGGCCATAGTTTTGCTCACAGGTCTGCAACTCACTCCCCTCCTCCCACCCAGAGTTCAGCATCTGCCCTCCATCTCAATCCCCCCTCCTCTCCTTGCCGTTCTATCTTAAAGGTGGTCTTTTGTTGGTTCCTGGCAGTGGCAGCATTTCACATACATTGCTTGCGGCCTGCTCCAAAGCTTTCCCTGTGGCCCATCCCACCTCCTCTGGCATTACTTCCTGTTTCTGCATGGGTCAGAGGGAAAGCTTTGAGACCACGTTGCAGGCAAAGTATGTGCAACGCTGCTGGGGACCAACAGAAGGCCACCTTTAAGGTAAACTGTGTGTGGGGGGGTGATATTCGATCACGCCAAGGACAGAGGTTAGATAGAAACATGACGGCACATAAGGGCCAAATGGCCCATCCTCTTTGTCCCTCCTCATTAACCACTAGCTCCTCCTTTTCCTAAGGGATCCCACTTGCCTATCCCACACTTTCTTAAATTCCAACACAGTCCTCGTCTCCACGACCTCCACTGGAAGGCCATTCCACACATCCACCACCCTTTCTGTGAAATAGTATTTTCTCATATTCCTCCTAAGCCTATTTCCTCTTAACTTCATCCTATACCCTCTCATTCCAGAGTTTTCCTTTATTTGAAAAGGCTCACCTCCTGTACATTAATGCCCACTGAGGTATTTAAACATCTCTATCATATACCCTCTCTCCCACCTCTCTTCCAGAATATACATATTGAGGTCCATAAGCCTGTCCCTATATGTTTTATGACAGAGACAGTTTACCAATTTGGTAGCCACCATCTAGACCGACTCCATCCTGTTTATATGTTTCTGTAGGTGCAGTTGGGGGTAGAAGAGATATTTGGAGGAGACATTGTAACGTGATTATTTAATTGTGATTAATAATTATTGCATAATTGCAGGATTAAATGCAAATAATTTACAGCCCTAATTTAAATATAGGATTTGCAGCATCAAAATAGTAGTACATTGTCTCCTTTTTTCAGGAGTCTATATAACTGAGCTCAGCAGTGAATGTAATGGGCAAACTGAATAGGTCATATAACATAGTAACATAGTAGATGACGGCAGGAAAATACCTGCACGGTCCACCAGTCTGCCCAACAAGATAAACTCACATGTGCCATTTTTTGTGTATACCTTACCTTGATTTGTACCTGTCTTTTTCAGGGCACAGGACCGTATAAGTCTGCCTAGCACTATCCCCCCTCCCAACCACCCGCCCCGCCACCCACCACCGGCTCTGGCACAGACCGTTATAAGTCTGCCCAGCACTATCCCCACCTCCCAATCCACCAGCCCTGCCTCCCACCACCGCTAAGCGGTTATATGATTTATAATTTGCCATCCTAACTAGTTTCCTGTTGGTTTTTCTCCTGCCGCAGTGGTCCATGAACAGGAAAAATCATGGCCTGTAACTACACCATGCATCACTTGAGGATTCTGTACTATTAGAAAGGACAGGATTATCCTTTAATGGACCCCCCATTGTAATACATGTGCAACTGTCTTTAAATTAGTCACCTTACTTTCTATCTCCTCTTACTCTCTTACCTATCTATATGTTCCATCTTTGCTTATACCCTACACTGTCAATTAAAATGTTATATTACATATTGTGTTGGCATTATAAGTAGTATACTAGGCCATACTTTGTATTGTTACTGAATGTTTTTACATCTGTAATTGTCTATTGATCATGTTTGATGTATTCTTATTGTACACCGCCTTGAGTGAATTCCTTCATAAAGGTGGTAAATCCTAATAAATAAAAATAATATAAGTGCATTTGTAAACTCCCAACAGGGCCCCGTATAGTTCGAATTGCAGAGGAAAACAGGCAAGAGGATGAAGCTGTAGATAGGATGCTGTATACTAACTCCAACTGACTGGAGGACAATGTATAAGGGTCAGGAAGCCCTCTACAGCATGAATAGCTCTGGTCTCTTCTCTGCCTCTCCCAATCCCAGGGTACAAATCTGATTTGGGAGCCATTGAAATAAACATCTGGACCCTGGGCATGTACCTAATTTGCCTGGACATTAGTCCTGTCCTGCTATCACTATCACCATCAGCACTAGTGCTGGACATAAAAGTGGGCACCTTTTTATCATAGGCAACATGCAGCCAGTGTGAATTTTCTTTCTTCCTTTATCATACTTCAGCAATAGTGGCTACTTTGCTAAGATTTGGCTTAGATGTTATACAGTAAGGTCCCCACACAAAGCTACTTAGCACAAGAGGGAATATTCTTCTTTCTCCCCCTACCCAGTAACACATTTGCAGTATGGTAGTGTTGATATCATAATTCAGGTGATCTATTAATTCTACTAATATAGAATTTCTTAAGGTGTTTTGTTTTACAACTTCCAGATATTTCTAGCTGGTCATTTGGAGAAACTAATTGTTATGGGAATTTCACAGATAAAAAGACTAAAAGGACAACTGGAGGAAAAGAAGAAAATCAACAATATGGAGAACATAGTGTGTGAAGATGAAGTCCTGGAGAATGGCACAGACATACATCTGATGGATCTACAGCGTAAATAGCTTCTTTTTGTTTTAGCCCTCTGATTTATTTAGGAAACCAAGAGGTCAATATTAAAAATGATTTAACTGGACAGGAGAGATTCCTACCTGGTTAAATCATGTTGGCTGGCCCAACAGCTAATATTCATCAGCACTTAACTGGATAGTGCTGCTGAACATTAGCACTAACCGCCATGGCACTATCCAATTAGTGCTGAGATGGTCCAGGGGAAGACTGAAGTTATCTGAGCATTGCAGATATTCAGTGTCCATGTCCAGATAGCTATGGTGAACTGAATAATGCTGTTCTAGCTATCCAGGTACAATGCTGAATACCAGCCTACCCAGATAACTTCTTGGTGCCAGCACTGAATATCCAGAACTAATTCAGCCAGGGGCATCCAGTATTTAAGAAAACACCAATCACCACAGCTAAATATTGACGAGTAAATCTATTACACTGAAAGCTTTGTAACTTTGTCCTGTACAGTTTTGATGAACACCATAAATAATAATGGTATTGTAAACAAATGAGTTGATGGTATTCCCATATGCAAGAGACAAAGTATCTTTGTGAGGTTATTTTGTACAACTTTGTCATGTTATTGTGGATTATTGAAACCAAAAGACCAATTTACTGATTTATTTTAAAATTGATATTGCTTACTATGGAGGCAATAATTAAAATTGCTTGATTCAAACTCTGCATGTACCTTTACCCACAGGGTTTATACTGGCAATCAAAACAAAATTTTGCACAGGCTTTTGCTTTAATTATTGCCCCCAGAAATTTTGTGTGTGGAGACTGTACCTGTTTTAAATGCATGTAATTTTCCCCTCAAAACAATAGTCATATGGGTCAATATTCAAATTTAAGTGGACAGGACAGGCTCTTACCATCGCTTGGGGCCAGCTGTCTGCCAATATTCAGCAACACAAAGACTGGGCATCCAGGAGCAGTGCTGCTGAATATTGGCACTAATCATCCGTTTTGGAACCTGGCTGCAGAGCACAGTGTTATAGGGGTGGAGTTGTGGAGGAACTAGTAAGTTATACAGGTGTCAGCAATAACAGAGTAGTGGAAAAAAAATTTTTGACTTGCTCCTTAAAATCAAGTATCAGCTGCCGTGACATGATCTAAAATGGATGTGTGTGCATCAGAAAAACTTCAAGAGGCCAGGCTATTGGATCTCTTATAGTGCTAAGCTATTTCAAATCCCAAACATCCAATATCACACTTTATTATATTGTATTCAATGTCAACTGTAAAACATAAATGAATCAGATATTCTTGAAAAAAATTGTAATATAAATCTTGAAAATATAAGTAAATTGACTACTTAGCTGCACTAGCAGACACATAAGAACATAAACATTGCCATACTGGGACAGACCAAAGGTCCATCAAGCCCAGTATCCTGTTTCTAACAGTAGCCAATCCAGGTCACAAGTACCTGGCAAGATCCCAAAAGAGTACAATACATTTTATGCTGCATATCCTAGAAATAAGCAGTGGATTTTCCCAAGTCCATCTTAATAATGGCTTATGGACTTTTAGGAAGATATCCAAACCTTTTTTTTAAATCGTGCTAAGCTAACTGCTTTTACCACTTTCTCTGGCACCGAATTCCAGAGTTTAATTACACGTTGAGTGAAGAAATATTTTCTCCAATTTGTTTTAAATTTACTACCTTGTAGCTTCATTGTGTGCCCCCTAGTCCTAGTATTTTGGAAAGAGTAAAAATGCTATTCACATCTACCCATTCCATTCCACGCCACTCATTATTTTATATACCTCTATCATATCTCCCCTCAGCTGGCTTTTCTTCAAGCTGAAGAGCCCTAGCCGTTTCAGCCTTTCCTCATAGGGAAGTCATCTCATTCTCTTTATCATTTTCGTCGCCATTCTCTGTACCTTTTCTAATTCCACTATATCTTCTTTGAGATGTGGTGACTAGAATTGCACACAGTATTCGAGGTGCGGTCGCACCATGGCGCGATACAAAGGCATTATAACTCATTTTTGTTTTCCATTCCTTTTCTAATAATACCAAACATTCTATTTGCTTTCTTAGCCGCTGCAGCACACTGAGCAGAGGGTTTCAATGTATCATCAACGATAACACCTAGATCCTGTCTGTGACTCCTAATGGGGAACCTTGCATCACATAGCTGTAGTTCAGGTTCCTGTTTCCCATGTGCATCACTTTGCACTTGCTCCATTAACTCATCTGCCATTTTGGATGCCCAGTCTCACAGTATTGTATCAATCTCCAAACACCCAGAGTATGCAACGCTGCTGGGAATTGGCCTCTTGAAGTTTTTCTGATGCATACAAATCCATTTTAGATCATTGTTATGCCACAATAGCTGAGCTCTCTTTGCTTTAATTATTAGTTATACAGGTGTCGGCAGTATTCAATGCCAGTATTCACGTAGTTAAGAAGCTATATAGAATGGCACAAAAAACAGTCCTAAGTATGCCCGCTTAGCTATGTAGCTGCTGGCACTGAATATCAATTGGCATCCACATAACTTCTGAGTATCCAATCCAATGGCTTCCACTATCTGTTATGATTGGGGTCTGAACCCCTCTCAAACTTACCTCTTTCCTGGGGGTCAGCTTCTTAGCTGGCTTCTGTTTCTTTTCTCTTTCCTTTCTGAGCTGGCTCTGTCTCTCTGTGCTGGCAGCTTCCAGCAGCATGGGGTTAATTGTCTCACTTCACTACAGCTGTGTGTGTGTTGCCTGAGTTGCTCTAACTCTCTTTGGGTGTACTGGCTTCAAGTGTTTCACGGTTTTGCATTGGTGTGGGTTGGGCCTCTCTGGGTCAGTGTGCTTTTGCCTAGGTCTAGGGAGTGTGACATCATCAGGGAGGGCCTTGATAAGGAAGTGGTGTTGTTTCCTTCAGGGCCTTTGCAACAGTTGTGTTTGCTTTAGGTAGGGTGGTGCAGTGTGCACTTCTGACATTGTGTCTAGGGTCCCTGCTTGCTTTTGCTAAGGTCCAGGTTAGTGTTAGTGCAGTGTGCACTGGTGTCTATGTGTTTAGCTTTCCTGCTTTTCCCTTTGGTTCCCCTGCTTTTCCCTCTTGGTTTTGGAAGCATTGCTATGTGTAGGGCTTTGGAAGCTCTGTTGCTATTAGAAGTACTCCTGGGTTTAGTGTTGTTAGGAACACTGCAGAGTTTGCTGTTAGAAGTACTTCTGGTGTTTGTGCTATTGGGAGCATTGCAGTCTTTGCTGTTGGCGTTTGGTGATTTAGAATCACTTTTGGCTTATGTGTTAGCTTCACTGCTTTTTCCTTGTGGCTCCCCTGTCTTCCCTTTTAGTGCTAGGAGCTCTTCTGGTTGCTTGCCAGAGTAGTGCTTAGGAAGCACCTTGTTAGTTGTATCTAGCTTGCTAGAGCAGTGCTTAGGTAGCTGGTTAGTTCTGTGTTTAGCTTATTAGTGTAAAGCTCTGCTTGTAGCTTGGTGCTTAGTAGCACCTGTGTTAGCTTTGTGTTTAGTTCCCTGCTCTGTTAGTCTAGGGCTGAGGAAGTCCCTTTCTTGAGCAGGGATTAGGAGCTCCTGTTTAGTATAGGGCTTAGGAAGTCCTTTTGTCAGTTTACGGTTAGGAACACTCCTGCTGGTTTAGGGCTTGGGAGCACGTAGATCAGTTTAGGGTTAGGAGCACTTCTGTTTCCAGTCCTGGTCCCTATGTCATCCGGTATCCAGTAAGTCCTGTCGGCTACTCGAACCCAGGAGCTCAACTCTTGGGGGGCTTAGTAGCTAAGTACAGGTGAAGCTGTTGGACCAGTCCAGTGTGCTCCAGTCCCGTGTTCCGGTCCTGTGTCCTCCAGTCCGGGGGACCAGTCCAGTGTGTTCCGGTCCGGTGTGTGTTCCAGTCCTGTGTCCTCCAGTCCGGGGGATTCCAGTCCATGTGTTCCGGTTCGCTGGGCAGTGCCTGCAGTCCCTGCCGGTGTGCTTACCCAGTGTTGGTTGGTGGGTTTTGCCTGCTGCTGTCGCTCCTCGGCAGCAGCCCAAGGGCTCACGTGTGCTCCAGAGCCCGGCCCCGCGGGCTCTGAACCGGAGAACCTGACACTATCCCTTCATACTCATCAGTCCCAACCATTCCAATCATTCCCATAGTCCCTCCCACTGCGTCCAATTAATCCCTTTCTCTTTTCAATACCCCCTCTTGGTTCCTCCCCACCCCACCAAGCTTCTGATCCCCATATAGCCCCATCCCATCTATTCCTGATTCACCCCTCCCAGTCTTTTACCAAACTGGAAGGCCCTCCTAAAACCCACCTCTTCCTGCACCCCCAGACCTCCCATCATCCCCTTTCGACCCAGGAGCTTACCTTGCTGATGGCTAATGGGATGGAACTAGAGTGGTCCCCTTTCCACGCTTCCCCCTTCAGAGCCAACGGGGCAAGAACAGAAGGGGGACCACTCCCAACTCCATCCCATTAGCCACCAACAACCTCTCCAGGGTAAATCTCCAGGTTGAAGGTGGTGATGGGGAAATACAGGGAGTGTGGGGAGGTGTATTTTTTGGATAGTGGTCGTGCCTTCAAATTTGGTAAAAGATTGGGGAGGGGGTCAGCTCTGCAGGAGGGTTCAGGGATCAGAGGGTGGCTGGGTTGGGATTTGGACAGATCAAACTGCCACTTACCCTTATGTGGGTGTCAGTCTATATTCAGCCAGGACCAGCATACGTGTCTTATGAGAATCTCCCTCTCAGTTGAATATTGTCTGGGACCCACATAAGCTCAGGTGCTGGTCAGACCTAGATATTCAATGTGGGTGCCTGGAAATGGGCCATTGAATATCTGAGTCTAATTCTGCCTGTGGTGGTCAGCACATAAAAACACCCTACATGGAAACCAAGCACTTTGCATGCTAGCAACTATACAAAAACAAAAAATGACAGTAAAAAATAACATATACAAGACCTGTCACCTGCCTAGTTCTTACTAGGGAAATGGCAGACTACAAATTACAGAGCATAATATCAAAACAAATGCACAACAATATAGCATAGTATCATGGACCACCCTCTCCTAACCCCTGTACTTGAATCTGTTATCTTTGATAATGTGGGTTCTTTTACCTGTAGATAAGTTGGACAATAATCAACCAGCTGATTTCTGCAGGTATCATTCTATTTTACTCCTGAGAATTACTTTCATTGTTGCTGTCAAAAGTTCCAAGATGAGCATTTAATATTCAAGAGTAATTTTATATTGTTTGGACAGCTGAAATTCTTCATTTTTGTTTTACAACTCACATTACTACCAGCATAGGGTGGCAGCCTTTACACAAGGAAAGACTTGAATGGAAGACTTATCATTTAAATTTCAGTGCATTAAGTTATGAAATCATCACACTAAGTTCCAGATGTGTCAAGATGGGCATATTTTAAAAAGCCTCCAAAATATCTCAGATGAGTAGAATTTACCAAAAATAGGATGCTACCTGATATCCCTGGTCTCACTATGATATAGTGGGGTCCCAGAGTACTACATAGGATCTGGTAGCATTTGTACTAGTGTTAAAATAAGACCAACCAAAATTCCACAATCCCACACAATAGTGACAGTAGAGAAATACTGTAGTTCCATTTCTCCAGGTTCCACCTTCCCCAGCTTGTTGTGTCTCCCTAACTTGAATTCTATCCTAGGCTTGATCCGCCTTTCCCTGGCAGGTTCACCTCCCACATTTTTCTCTGTACCACCTAGTTCATTTCTTGCCCCATTGTGTCCTGTAATTCTGTTGCCCGTAGGCCTCTTTGTACCCCTGTTCTCTTTCTCCTTACCCACCTCAGATGAGGAAGGTATGCATTTAGGGGAGGGGGGGAGTTCTAAAATACCTTTCCCCAAACATTGTGATCTTTCTATTTTTGTTTTATAATAATAAATATAGGACTACACATTTCAGAATTTCTCACAAGAGTTAAAAATTAGGCTTGGACCAAATTTGCCCTATCAATATATCAAGATGATATGACCAACTGTAAAGGAATTCCAGAAGACCTGAAGGCAGATCAGAAATTTTTGGAATGTCATCTACTAATATTAAGGCCTAAAATGTAATACAAATTGCATACTGGCTACAAAATATTTATATGCTGTAATGCAGAGTGCCTCTAAACCTCATTAACCAGCTACAGAGCCTTGTAAAATTCTTCACGCCTGTATGTTTTTTCATATTCTGCTGTATAAAAGATATAATTCAAAATGCACTAAAGTTGGAGTTTCTTTTACTGATCTACGCAATATACACTTTCAACATAAAAGAATAGTTACAGAAGTATTTAAAAAGTACCAAAATGTCTTGATTGCATAAGTCCAAATTAGTTATGGTTTCAAAGATTGCCCCTACCAGGCCCATAATAAGTTTAATAGAGGATACCTGTGTCTAGTCATAATTGTTGACCTGATTCATTTATTCCCAGATGAAGAAATGGTTTCTCTTGGATGAAGAGAATTTAAAGGAAAGATCTAAGCATGCCATACGCAGAGCTGCCAGAAAACTCTGGAATAACATTATTGAAATGTTCTGACTTCAGGGAAGGCTATTAGAGCCTTTTAGTAAGGACATGAAATGAGATTGAAGCGGGCAGACTCAAGAAAAATGTCAGGAAGTATTTTTTCACAGAGAGAGTGGTGGATACTTGGAATGCCCTCCCGCGGGAGGTGGTGGAGATGAAAATGGTAGCGGAATTCAAAAATGCATGGGATAAACATAAAGGAATCCTGTTCAGAAGGAATGGATCCTCAGAAGCTTAGCGGAGATTGGGTGGCAGAGCCGGTGGTGGGAGGCGGGGCTAGTGCTGGGCAGACTTCTACGGTCTGTGCCCTGAAAATGGCAGATACTGTTACGTCCCTCACCTGATGTGCGGGCCGCATGGACAGCTCACCGGTCACGCGGTAGCGGTGGCCGTCCATGGACGGTCCGGTTCCGATGGCCGGCCATGCCTTGGGGTCGTGATGTCCGGGGGTTCGATAGCCGGCCAAGGCAGCGGTCATGTCGTTCAGGGTTTTCATGGCCTGGTAGGCCAGCCATTTCGATTCAGCCTGATGGCCGGCCATGCGGGCTGGCGGCGTCTTTTGGGCGGAGCTTCTTTCCCACGTGGTTTTCTTCCTCGCGTCTGGTTCTACAGGATTGGCTGCTTTCTGCTGTTGCTCCGCCCCTCTTCCGACAATCTCCAATCCCGGATTGCTCTTGCCAGCTGACTAAAGTTACGCCCGACGAGGGGACTATTTAAGAACCACAACAGCCTTCAGTCTTTGCTTCGGCTTCTATTTGCTATAGAGGTTTGGTGCTCGAGACTGTGTGTTCTACTGACTACATTCCTGTTTAACCTGACTACCGGACTGGACCTGACTACCCACTGTGATTGCTGCCTGCCTTGACCCCTGGACTGAACCTGATTACCTGTTGCATTGCTGCCTGCCTAGACCCTTGGATTATTCCTGACTACCCGCTGTGATTGCTGCCTGCCTAGACCCTTGGATTGTTCCAGACTACTCACTGTGTTGGCACCTGCTATGAACCTTGGACTGAACCTGACTATTCCTTGCTTCCTGCTGGCCCAGACCCTGGGAGTGAATTCACTATCTCCTTTCAGCTGTTGTTCTCGACTCATGGAGTATCCCCACCGCCAGCCAGGTCGGTGGCTGGCCAACCCCGTCCGGATTCCGAAGTCCTGGTGGCCACCTGCACCTGGGGGCTCAGCTCCCGGGGAACGGCGGTCGCTTCCCAGGTGAAGCTAGGGGTTGTCCAGCTGCCTGACCGAGTGCGGCGCTGCTCTTCATTCACCGTGCTCAGTCGTGGCACAAGGGCTCACTACCCAAGTCTTAACAGATACAAATCAAGGTCAAGTATACGCAAAAAGTAGCACATATGAGTTTATCTTGTTGGGCAGACAGGATGGACCGTGACCGTCAGACACTGCAAATGTGGTAGATTTTGTGGTCTGATGAGACCAAAGTGGAATATTTTGGTCTCAGTGTTAAGCAATATGTGATGTGAAACAAATACAGCCTGTCACCTTGTTAACACCATCCTTACAGTAAGATATGGTGGTGCCAGCAATATGTTGTGGGGATACCTTACAACCGCAGGAACAGGGAGGAGTATGAAGATCAAAGGAAAGATGGATGATGCAAAGCATAGGCAGATCCTAAAGGAAAATGTCCTCTAGTCTGCCATAAACCTGGGATGAAGGGAAAGATTACCTTTCAGCAAAAGGAGCAATAGAGTGGCTCAGCAAGAAGAAAGTTAATGTTCTCCTATGGCCCAGTCAAAGCCCAGAGCTAAATTCAATAGAAAGTCTTTTGCCAGATTTGAAAACTTATCCTACACCACAAGAGGTCAAATTAACCCGGTAACATTTTGGCAACTATTTTACATTGATGAATGGTCAAATCAAACGGACTCCATTCACTTTCTTCAAGATTGGGACAACAGGTGCAGAAGCATTTTAGACAACATAGCACCATTACAAACTAGAACCTCTCACAGAAAAACTCTATACCATGGTTTAATGAAGAACTGAAGAAATTAAAAACTCAAGTTAGAAGGTTAGAGAGACCATGGAATAAAAAGAAAGACGACTCCACATTCAATGCTTGGAAACATGTACAAAGAAAATACAAATACGCTATTAGACGAACCAAAAGAGCATACTACAAAAATGAAATTGGGCCAGACTACAATAACACACATAAACTCTTTCAACTAGTGAGCAAACCACTAAATACCACACCAATTACCTCTAATAGCACGAACCTTCCTTTAGCAGATAATCTTGCTAATTACTTCAAAGAGAAAATTGTTAAGCTATGGCTCATGTTACCTATTAATTCCACAGACTACGTAAAATTTCTTGGTTGTCTAGACCCATTACCCGGTGAACATCCAACAGACAGAACCTGAACTAATTTCGATACACTCTTGGATGACTCCATCTCCCAATTGCTCAAGAATTATGCCAAATCCCATTGCAAACTAGACATATGCCCCAACAAGCTTCTTAATTCAGCTCCTCAACAATCCATATCTGACCTCACGTTACATATGAATTATATGCTACAAAATGGACTATTCCCAAAGGATAAAGAAAATATTCTTCTCACCCCTATACCCAAGGATCCAAAGAAAAACGCAGATGACTTAACCAATTACCGTCCAGTAGCATCTATTCCCCTGATAACCAAGCTAATGGAAGGCATTGTGACCAAACAACTCACTAAATACCTAGATAAATTTTCAATTCTCCATGATTCTCAATCAAGATTTCGGTCTAACCATAGTACCAAAACAGTGTTAACCACTCTTCTCAATAAATTCAAACGATCTATAGCAACTGGCAATAACATACTCCTCCTACAATTTGACATGTCCAGTGCATTCGACATGATAAGCCACAAAATTTTATTGAGTATTCTGGATTACTTCGGAATTGCAGGAAACGTTCTCAATTGGTTTAGAGGTTTTTTTAACTACAAGATCTTACCTCAGCTCTACGGATACCAGAATGCAGGGATCTCCACTCTCCCCGACCCTCTTCAACTTAATCATGACACCCCTAGCTAAGATATTATCCAGTCAAGGTCTTAATCCATACATATATGCAGATGATGTAATGATCTATATCCCGTTCAAACTTAATCTATCGGAAATTACGGATGATATCAACCACAGCTTCCAAATTATGCATTCATGGGCGAATGCTTTTCAATTAAAACTTAAACGCTGCAAAAAACACAGTGTCCTTATACTTACATCACAATGTTAATACAAACAAATTCACCTCCATAATCACTCCAAACTTCCTGTCTCATCTGCTCGTAACCTTGGGGTCATCTTCGACTTCTCCCTCTCCTTCTCTGGCACATATTTCAACAGATTGCTAAAACCTGTCATTTCTTCCTCTATAATATCGCCAAAATCCGCCTTTCCTTCTGAGCACGCTACCAGAACCCTCATCCACACTCCCATCACTTCTCGCTTAGACTACTGCAACTTGCTTCTCACAATCTTCCACTCAGCCATCTCTCTCCTCTTCAATCTGTTCAAAATTCTGCTGCACGACTAATATTTCGCCAAAGTCGCTATGCCCATATCCTACCCTCTCCTCAAGTCACTTCACTGGCTCCCTGTCCATTTCCGTATACAATTCAAGCTCCTCTATTGACCTATAAGTGCATTCACTCTGCAGCCCCTCACTACCTCTCCACCCTCATCTCTCCCTACACTCCTTCCCAGGAACTCCGTTCACTAGGTAAATATCTCCTAATTGCACCCTTCTCCTCCATCGCTAACTCCAGACTCCGTCCCTTTATCTTGCCGCACCTTATGCCTGGAATAGACTTCCTGAGCCCTTACGTCAAGCTCCATCCCTGGCCGCCTTCAAATCTGGGCTAAAGGCCTACCTGTTTGATGCTTCTTTTGACTCCTAACTTGTCACTTGCCCGTAACCCTTATCTTGTCTTCCTCTCTTCAAGTAGTCCCCTTTTCCCTATGTGGTCCGATCTGTCTGTCCTACCCTTATCCCTTATTTGTCCTGCCTGTCTGTCCTGATTTAGATTGTAAGCTCTTTTGACAGGGACTGTCTTTCTTCATGTTCCAATTGTGAAGCGTCTGCGTAAGACTGGTAGCAGCTAGAGAAATGATTTGTAGTAGTAGTACTGTTTGTTTCACCCCTTCAAGAAATGTATAGATTGATGAGGCCAGATTTCCCTTCACTAATCCATGTTGGCTTTCTCTCATTAATCCATGCTTTTGAATAGGCTCTGTAATTTTGGTCTTATAATAGTCTCGACCATTTTGCCCAGCACCAACGTCAGGCTCACCGGTCTATAATTTCCCAGTTTCTCCTCTTCGGAACCATGCTTGATTTGTCAAGATAAATTACATATTATAACAATAGTTCTGCAAGTTCATGTTCTCAATTCTAGCAGTACTCTGGGATGAATACCATCCAGTCCAGGAGATTTGCTACTCTTCAGTTGTCAATGGTGCCATTACTCTCCAGGTTTATAGGGGATTTCAAAAACAACAGGGCGAGGATCCACAAACTCCAAGATAGAAATAGTAAGAGCAGATCAATAATAGATACACATAAACTTTATCATTGAATAGTAAACTTAGTATATCACCCAACACTGGCCGTGTTTTGGCCAAAATGGCTGCGTTAGGGGCTATGCCAGTGGTTCCCAATCCTGGTCCTGAGGCACCCCAGCCAGTCAGGTTTTCAGGATATCCACAATGAAGATTCATATGTACACACAATCAGTTATGCTTGAAACACTTTATTATTTGCTTCCTTAATATACAAAAATATGATATATCAATTTTTACCATATGACTTAATTTCCACATACATACGCACTCACCATACATACCCTTAACCACACTACTACACATTGAGCAAAAACTCACATAATACAAGTCAGTTACGAACTACTCGCTATATCCGTAGACCAAAGAATATTTCAAAGTCCATCAAAATCCACTTTCATCTCTTGGGAATAGTTCTCTATGATTTCAAATGATGTTACGCCTCCTCCGGGCTCCATTTAGTTAAACGATATAATCCTTTTGTAATCCCCGCAACTCAAGCCACACTGCTTAATGGTGATCCACACTGCATCACTCCTTAATGGTCATCAAATATTTAAACAAGTAGCATATTGAAATCATTGAGGTCTCAGCTCCTGTGCTTCAATCCACAATCCACTCGATAATTACAACCCCAGACTCAACACAGTCTGTGTTTCGCTATAACAGCGTCATCAGGGAGTCGGGTCCTGCATAAATCAACACATATGGTGATCCTCAATTTGTTCAAATTAACCACATTCAGTAATCTAGTACACAACACTTTACATTATACTCACAATTAGTAGTTATAAACCACTGATGGATGCAAGACGGTGAGGTAGTCCACCTTCCACAAACACACCCTCCTATCGAAAAAACCGCCAGCAAATCTCTCTCATGCATATTCATTGTGGATATCCTGAAAACCTGACTGGCTGGGGTGCCTCCAGGAACAGGTTTGGGAACCACTGGGCTATATTGTGGACTGGTCTGTCAAAGATACGAAATGGTATATGGGCTATTCATCAGCATGAATGTCGTTGACGAATATCAACCACAGCATAGTGAGTAGTGTCTATAGATCTGCTATTGGCCCAGGAGACAGACTGCATCTTTTAATTAGTATTTGTGCTGGGGGGTTTTACTACGCTGCAGCTGATATTCGTCATCTGACATTTCATGCTGATGAATAGCCCATATACCATTTCGTATCTTTTGCCAGACCAGTCCACAGTCTGGACTGTGGACAGTATAGCCCAGTGGTTCCCAAATCTGATCCTGGAGGCCCCTGACGTAGCCCTTTTGGGCAAAACACGGCCAGTGTTGGGCGATATACTAAGTTTGCTATTCAACAAATAAAGGTTTATGTGTATCTGTTCTTGATCTGCTCTTGTTATTTCCTTAATAGAGATTTCATTCAGTTTCTCTGACTCATCAGCTTTGAATACCATTTCTGGCACCGGTATCTCTCCCAAATCTTCCTTGGTGAAGACCGAAGCAAAAAATTCATTTAATCTCTCCACTAGGGCTTCATCATTCCTGAGTGCCCCTTTACCCCTCGGTCACCTAGCTACACTTATGCTTGGTATATACACTAACGTATAGGTACCTACACTAGGTTATATATTTGGCTCAGATGCTCTTAGTTTTGGCATGTCCAAGCCAAGCATTATAACCTAGACGTATATTGCACCAAATATGGGCCTACTTTGGACCATCCCCAGAACACACTTCTCCACCCGTATTCTACACATGTAAAACTATACATGTACCAGAGCACATGAAGGTCTAAGTGCCATTTTAATACTAACCCCTATAACTGTAGGTGATAATTTATAAAGACTTTTTTCATCCATGAAAGGCCTCGTATAAACCTACCTTACATGTACTTGTACCACAAAGACAAGCAGCTGCGTACTTGTGCAAGACCTGAGTCTGGGTGTCCAGGGATTTGGGTAGAGTCCAGGTGGAGTCATGAGGTACTGGTCCTGGAGGCACCCCAGCCAGTCAGGTTTTCAGGATATCCACAATGAATATTCATATGTAACACACAATCAATTATGCTTGAAACACTTTTATTATTACAAGCACACCATTTTAGATAAGTCATGGATGTGGGAATATAGATATTTTAACAAAAACGTGCTGAACCTTTGACATGTTTTAGAATACCAGGGCTGTATATGTATGTGTTTTCTGCCCCTCTCCCGTTGAAAAAGAAGAATCAGAGATAAACATGGATCTCACAAAATGCTACCATTTTAAATGTAGAAATCTAAAATTTAATTTAATGAATGTTGGTATTTGTAATCTGCTTAACCTTTAAGTTCAAAGCGGAGGCTAGATCGGTTTAAAAATGACATTGTACAGTGTAACATTAATATAAACTTATATTCGAACAGAGTGTACAGTGAAACAGAGTAAATGTGAACAAGAAGATCCAAGAATTAATACTGATGAGGAAAATAAGAACTTAAACATTTAAGTAGCGTTCAAGGTTGTGGGTTGTAGGACTTGTTTTATGCTTGGTAGCTCTTTGAAGCATATCCTACCGACCCAACTTAAATGCCTGAACCCTGCAGCACAACGGATCCAAAGCTGGTACTGGACATAATTTAACTCTTCCTCCTTACGATTCTTTATTCTTCCACAACATCACTCTATATTTGTTCATACCGGTTTTGGTGATCACCTTACGGTACTATGTAAGCCAC
This sequence comes from Microcaecilia unicolor, assembly GCF_901765095.1. Classification (NCBI taxonomy): domain Eukaryota; kingdom Metazoa; phylum Chordata; class Amphibia; order Gymnophiona; family Siphonopidae; genus Microcaecilia; species Microcaecilia unicolor. The sequence continues at coordinate 148,234,549 of NC_044037.1, forward strand.
ATTGAGCCTGCAAATAGGTGGGAAAATGTGGGATACAAATGTAACAAATAAATAATGTCATTGTAGTATTTCCTGCTGATCAATAAAGGCAATCCCTCATTTAAACAGAATTTGGCCTCTGAAAAAGCTGCCTATGACACAGAAACAGGCTCCATACAGGCAAACACATGCATGCTCTGCCCCTACGCATGTAGTAATTGGCATCAGCAAGGTCTCCTGGCCTGACTTTTTTGTGCCTATATGGAAAAATGTCTAGCAGGGTTCCAGCAGCGACACCAAATATGTAGCACCATACATATAACAGCACTAAACGTGCAGTGCTGCTGTACGTACAGCGTTATCCATACAGTCCTCCAGTTGCAGCAGTAAATATCTAGATATGTGGCAACATGTAGATGAGCCTTCGTGGCAATGAGCAGGGCAACCATGTGCCTGTGGACTAGTTCACACAATATATACAGCGCCTACTATTGACCTCTCACATACACATGGAAGATGGAGGCCAGGAGAAAGCAGAACTTTTCTCAAAAAGAGAGCAACCTCCTGCTTCATAATAAGCATGGTCTCTTTAAGGAGGGCAGATGCAGCAAGGCATCAGCAAGAAGGGTCTGGGAGGATTTCTGGAAGAGCACAGCAAGGTAAGGACCCCATGCACACAAGCCCATACACTTATCTGAGACCAGGGCAAAGCCACACATCTGCCATAGGCAACCTTCCAACCCATCTACCTGCTTAGCCTGCACTGGCAGAATTGCCTACAATGAAAAGGTTTTCTTATCTCCCGTAATCCTCCCCACTTAAAAATCCCCTTTGTTGGGACACTACATATTATCTCACTTTGGGGATGTCTGACACATGGCTCCAACAGCAGCCACAGCTCCTCGTGTGCCACTCAAAGCATGAGTCAGGGAGCATCAACCTGTAATACACACAGCTGTGGCAAAAAGGTGTCTACCGCATACACCTGGTGGATACTCCAGCAGCTCCTCTGACCCTTCTACAGGGAGATCCTGAAAACATGCTAGCAGATTTGTTGTTAACACCTCAGCAGTGACACTGTAATAAAGCATGTGGCATTCCCTCAGATTTTACAGAATCTCTGGTATGACCCATTATCTAGAGCAGATTCAGAGCAATCCAGAGGACCAGCCCTTTCTTGCTAGTGCACATCAGGTGTCACCTGCAACAATAGAATGGTATGACCCCTATAAATACCCCCCCCCACACACAAACGTACACACACTGCCTCTCCCAGATCCGCTAAACCTCCACCCCTCACCCCATCCTGCCACTGCATGCACATGCCCACTGAGACTTAGTAAACTATGCTGTCACCCACCTTCCCATGCCTGCACTCACAGCAGGGGTGTAGCCACAGGTGGGTCCCCAAAATTCTGATAACCTTATAGCTGGTGGGGATCCCAACGCCTCACCAGCAGAAGATGTCCTTCGGCTGCCAGAACAAGTAAAAAATTCTCCCACCTGCTAAAGATGGCGGCACTTTCCACCCACTGCCACAACTCCCTCATGCCAGAGCCGGTGGTGGGAGGCGGGGCTGGTGGTTGGGAGGCAGGGATAGTGCTGGGCAGACTTATACGGTCTGTGCCAGAGCCGGTGGTGGGAGGCGGGGATAGTGCTGGGCAGACTTATACGGTCTGTGCCAGAGCCGGTGGGTGGGAGGCGGGGCGGGTGGTTGGGGGGCAGGGATAGTGCTGGGCAGACTTATATGGTCTGTGCCCTGAAAAAGACAGGTACAAATCAAGGTAAGGTATACACAAAAAATGGCACATGTGAGTTTATCTTGTTGGGCAGACTGGATGGACCATGCAGGTCTTTTTCTGCCGTCATCTACTATGTTACCTGAAAACCGAGCATGTGCAGGAGGGGAAAGGCCAGAGTGCCGCCTACTGTAGCAAGTAGGAAAATCACTTGTTCTAGCCACCAAAAGTCATCTTCAGCTGGCGGGGCTTGGGGTTCCCCGCCTGCTCAGGTATTAATTTTATTCTTTGGGGTCGGTGGTGCGGGGCAGTGGCAGAACGCATGGAGGTGTGGGGGGGGGGATTATATTATTTAGATTTTGCTCACACCTTTTCAGTAGCAGCTCTAGGTGAGTTACATGCAGGGTAGGGGTAGAAAGCACACACGGGGTTGGGATTGTATGCAGGGTAGGGGTAGAAAGTGCAAGTGGGTTGGGGGGGGATTGCATGCCAACCCAGTCTGGGTTCAGGCCCACCATGAATACTATTTCTGGCTACACTGCTGACTCACAGTCAAAATCAACAGCACCCTAAGATCATGTCGTGCATGTATACGTCTGGGAATAAGCAGTTACACGGGATGATGTCACCCTCATCATTACCTAGACACTTAAATATAGGTAGCAGTATCCCCTATGTGCCTGCTTAATGTACTCAAATTGGCAGTGCTATGTTGATAATGGGCATGATATGTATCAAGCAGGCTGTGTGCATGTGGGAAGCAAAGCATTATCGTGGAAGGTGAAGAAGTGAACCTTTGCTCGCATGGCGCCCATGTGGGGGGGGGGGGGGAACACCTACCTCCCTTCCTCAGCATTAGCAATCATATAGCAGTGGTGTGGCTGGTGGACAGGCATGGAGCCCTCACAGGCAAGGTGTAACATAGTAGATGACGGCAGAAAAAGACCTGCACGGTCCACCCAGTCTGCCCAGCAAGATAAACTCACATGTGCCATTTTTTGTGTATACCTTACCTTGATTTGTACTTTTTCAGGGCACAGACCGTATAAGTCTGCCCAGCACTATCCCCGCCTCCCAACCACCAGCCCCGCCTCCCACCACCGGCTCTGGCACAGACCGTATAAGTCTACCCAGCACTATCCCCACCTCCCAACCACCAGCCCTGCCTCCCACCACCGGCTAAGCTTCTGGGGATCCCTTCCTTCTGAGCAGGATTCCTTTATGTTTATCCCATGCATGTTTGAATTCCGTTACCGTTTTCCTCTCCACCACCTCCCGCGGGAGGGCATTCCAAGCATCCACCACTCTCTCCGTGAAAAAATACTTCCTGACATTTTTCTTGAGTCTGCTCCCCTTCAATCTCATTTCATGTCCTCTCGTTCTACCGCCTTCCCATCTCCGGAAAAGGTTCGTTTGCGGATTCATACCTTTCAAATATTTGAACGTCTGTATCATATCACCCCTGTTTCTCCTTTCCTCCAGGGTATATATGTTCAGGTCAACAAGTCTCTCCTCATAAGTCTTGTAACGCAAATCCCATACCATTCTCGTAGCTTTTCTTTGCTTCCATTTTTTTAACATCCTTCACAAGATATGGCCTCCAAAACTGAACACAATACTCCAGGCGGGGCCTCACCAACGTCTTATACAGGGGTATTAAACCTCTTTTCTTCTGCTGGTCATACCTCTCTCTATACAGCCTAGCAATCTTCTAGCTACAGCCACTGCCTTGTCACACTGTTTTCGTCGCCTTCAGGTCCTCAGATACGACGAAACAGTGTGACAAGGCGGTGGCCGTAGCTAGAAGATTGCTAGTGTATGTCAAAAGAAAAACTTTATTATTATACTAGCAATCAAAGTAACACAGTCTGTTCCTGTCATAGACTCAGGCTCAAATATGGGCAACAACCACATTGACAATTATTTCCTTACCTGTTAACAGCTCTGTCTTGTCAGACATTCTCAGCACATAAATAAAGGCACTCTTACCATTGCAGTTTTCCATTTTTTTTTTGTTACATTTGTACCCTGCGCTTTCCCACTCATGGCAGGCTCAATGCGGCAATGGAGGGTTAAGTGACTTGCCCAGAGTCACAAGGAGCTGCCTGTGCCTGAAGTGGGAATGGAACTCAGTTCCTCAGGACCAAAGTCCACCACCCTAACCACTAGGCCACTCCTCCATTTCTTTTCGTGCAATCCCTGGGTGTCTACTTCTTACCCCAGGGTGCATACCTCTGAGCTAGGGCCGTTCCTTACTTCCCTGAAACTCTCCCACAGGTACTGTAGCCCAGCCACCAGTTTGCGAAAACTCCTTCCCTTTGAGCTTCTCACCTAAAGATCTCTGTACTTGGGTCTCTCCTGGAGACCGCTTCCCTTGGGCCCCTCTCCTGGTGTCTTCTGCACTTGGGCCTCCCTCCTGGTGCCCTCTTCACTCTGGGCCACTCCCCTAGAGACCTTGTCCCTTGGGGCCTCTCTGAACTGTTCTGCCCCAGGGCATTTAGCCACCTCCCTTCCTGAGCCCTGCCACTCTGACTCAGCAGGATAACGTCACCTGCTGTAAGATGGTTTAATTTCAACACCAGTGAAGGAGAATTCCTAGGGGCACCTGCTACTACACCACTCATGCCCTCACAAGTGGTCAGAGGTACAAGGCTAGCCCTCTCACCCCCACCCAATATTAGCTAACAGTCTGGGGGCTGCTAGGAGACATAACACTGATGTGGCTGCTGAAGTTTCACAGCCTCAAGGAGATCAAGCACATCACATTCCCTATCAGAGACTATCTAGGTAGACCCATTAAGCAAGGCTGGTGTATGTAGGCACCTCTGAATGACAGCCAAGGCTGGACTACAAGTACCAGGGTGGACCTCAGTGGATGGTGGAAAGGAAAGAGATGAGGCACAGGAAGGTAGAAGGGTAGGTCCTTGCAACCAGGGTTGCATCCACCCCATGTGCTAGAAATATGTTGCATGCACATTATCCCTGAGACTAATCAGATTTGCTTCCTCTCACAGACCAGATGGAAGAGGACCTCAAAAGCTGGGGAGCTGCTGTTCTCTGTTGACAATAGCAAGCCCTGGAACATGGGCCTCTCTTGGGTCCCCTTCACTCCCTGGAGCCAGTGCCAGTGGTTGAGGAGAGGAGAAGGGGGAAACAGGGGCAATGGGTGGTGTAGGGCTGTGCTGGCCCTAGAGTCTGTCTCTACCACACAAGGATAAGCAGAGGAGCTGGAAGAACCTCAGCTGCAGGGGACAGCGCGCAGACCTACTGATTTAGGTGTTCCCCTGCAACCAGTGTCTCCCCTTGAACCAGTAGCCCCAGTACCCAAATGCCCATGATGATGGCCATGAGGCCCCTGAGCCATAGTGTTTGTGTGAAGTCCAGCACCAGTTCGGTTCCCTCTGGGAGGACCTGCTGCCAACCTTCATGCAAATGAACTGCATCACAGGCCTCGTGGTTACCATCATGGAGGGGATGCGAGTAGAGATGCATGCCTTTACAGAGGCCATGAGGCAGCTTGGGGGCAAGTATTTCAGGTCTCCCATCCCAGCCCCCACACCCACTGCCTTAAGAGCTATTAACGATCTGGGTGTGGAGTGCCAGAATGCGCTACCATCTGACTGCCTGGCACATGTAATATAGTACAGTTTGACAAGACCTAGAAGTATTGTTCTGGAGGCTAAATTGTTAAAATATTGGACCCCAGTTTGTCATATATGACGTTACATAGGTACATAAGTAATGCCACACTGGGAAAAGACCAAGGGTCCATCGAGCCCAGCATCCTGTCCACGACAGCGGCCAATCCAGGCCAAGGCCACCTGGCAAGCTTCCCAAACGTACAAACATTCTATACATGTTATTCCTGGAATTGTGGATTTTTCCCAAGTCCATTTAGTAGTGGTTTATGGACTTGGCCTTTAGGAAACCATCTAACCCCTTTTTAAACTCTGCCAAGCTAACCGCCTTCACCACGTTCTCCGGCAACGAATTCCAGAGTTTAATTATGCATTGGGTGAAGAAACATTTTCTCCGATTTGTTTTAAATTTACTACACTGTAGTTTCATCGCATACCCCCTAGTCCTAGTATTTTTGGAAAGCATGAACAGACGCTTCACATCCACCTGTTCCACTCCACTCATTATTTTATATACCTCTATCATGTCTCCCCTCAGCCGTCTCTTCTCCAAGCTGAAAAGCCCTAGCCTCCTTAGTCTTTCTTCATAGGGAAGTCGTCCCATCCCCGCTATCATTTTAGTCGCCCTTCGCTGCACCTTTTCCAATTCTACTATATCTTTCTTGAGATGCGGCGACCAGAATTGAACACAATACTCAAGGTGCGGTTGCACCATTGAGCGATATAACGGCATTATAACATCCTCACACCTGTTTTCCATACCTTTCCTAATAATACCCAACATTCTATTCGCTTTCCTAGCCGCAGCAGCACACTGAGCAGAAGGTTTCAGTGTATTATCGACAATGACACCCAGATCCCTTTCTTGGTCCGTAACTCCTAACGTGGAACCTTGCATGATGTAGCTATAATTCGGGTTCTTATTTCCCACATGCATCACCTTGCACTTGCTCACGTTAAACGTCATCTGCCATTTAACCGCCCAGTCTCCCAGTCTCGTAAGGTCCTTCTGTAATTTTTCACAATCCTGTCGCGAGTTAACGACTTTGAATGACATTGTGTCATCAGCAAATTTAATTATTTAATTACCTCGCTAGTTACTCCCATCTCTAAATCATTTATAAATATGTTACAAAGCAGCGGTCCTAGCACAGACCCCTGAGGAACCCCACTAACTACCCTTCACCATTGTGAATACTGCCCATTTAACCCCACTCTCTGTTTCCTATCCTTCAACCAGTTTTTAATCCGCAATAGGACATTTCCTCCTATCCCATGACCCTCCAATTTCCTCTGTAGCCTTTCATGAGGTACCTTGTCAAACGCCTTTTGAAAATCCAGATACACAATATCAACCGGCTCCCCTTTGTCCACATGTTTGTTTACTCCTTCAAAGAATTGAAGTAAATTGGTCAGGCAAGATTTCCCCACACAAAAGCCATGCTGACTTGGTCTCAGTAATCCATGTCCTTGGATGTGCTCTGTAATTTTGTTTTTGATAATAGCCTCTACCATTCTCCCCGGCACCGACATCAGACTCACCGGTCTATAATTTCCCAGATCTCCCCTGGAACCTTTTTTAAAAATCGGCGTAACATTGGCCACCCTCCAATCTTCCGGTACAATGCTCAATTTTAAGGATAAATTGCATATCACTAACATTAGCTCCGCAAGCTCATTTTTCAGTTCTATCAGTACTCTAGGATGAATACCATCCGGTCCAGGAGATTTGCTACTCTTCAGATTGCTGAACTGCCCCATTACGTCCCCCAGATTTACCGTAAAGTCAGTAAGTTTCTCTGACTCGTCCACTTGAAATACCATTTCCAACACCGGTATCCCACTGAAATCTTCCTCGGTGAAGACTGAAGCAAAGAATTCATTTAATCTCTCCACTACGTCTTTATCTTCCTTGATCGCCCCTTTTACCCCTCGGTCATCCAGCAGCCCAACCGATTCTTTTGCCGGCTTCCTGCTTTTAATATACCGAAAAAAATTTTGCTATGTTTTTTTGCCTCTAGTGCTATCTTTTTTTCTCGTAATCCCTCTTGGCCTTCTTTATCTGCGCCTTGCATTTGCTTTGACACTCCTTATGCTGCTTCTTATTTTCAGACGGTTCCTTCTTCCATTTTCTGAAGGCATTTCTTTTAGCCCTAATAGCTTCCTTCACCTCACTTTTCAACCATGCTGGCTGTCTTTTGGACTTCCGTCTTTCTTTTCTAATTCGTGGAATATGTTTGGCATGGGCCTCCAGGATGGTATTTTTGAACAGTGTCCATGCCTGTTGTACAGTTTTAGCCCTCTCAGTTGCCCCCCTAATTTTTTTAACCGTTCTTCTCATTTTATCATAGTCTCCTTTTTTTAAAGTTAAACGCTAACGTATTTGACTTCCTGTGTATAGTTACTTCAAGGTTGATATCAAAACTGATCATATTATGATCACTGTTATCAAGCGGCCCCAGTACCATAACGTCCCTCACCAGATCATGCGCTCCACTAAGGACCAAGTCTAGAATTTTTCCTTCTTTCGTCGGCTCCTGCACCAGCTGCTCCATAAAGCTGTCCTTGATTTCATCAAGGAATAGTACCTCTCTAGCGTGTCCCAATGTTAAATTTACCCAGTCTATATTTGGATAATTGAAGTCACCCATTATCACATCGCCCATTTTGTTTGCGTCTCTGATTTTTTTTATCATTTCTGCGTCTACCTGCTCATCCTGGCGAGGTGGACGGTAGTGCACTCCTATCACCGTCCTTCCCTTTTATACATGGAATTTCAACCCACAATGATTCAAAGGTGTGATTTGTGTCCTGCTGAATTTGTTAATCTATCTGCGTCAAGGCTCTCATTAATATACAATGCTACCCCTCCACCAGTCCGGTCCACCCTATCATTACGATATACTTTGTACGACAGTGTCCCACTGGTTATCTTCCTTCCAACAGGTCTCAGTAATGCCTATTATATCCAATTTTAGACTATATTGTATGATCTCTTCATTTCAATCCCTGAACAGACCCACCAGGCAGTAGCGTTCCTAGCCTGGTCACCACCCAGGATGTGTCACCACTATACCCGCCACCCAGTGTGTCACTCCCCCCCCCCCCCCCCGAAGTGCATCACCAGACCTTTCCTCTCAGCAAGGGGGTGTGTGGAGCAGGCATGCGGCTGTATGCTCTGCCGGTCCCCTGCCCCGGAATGGGAAGTAACGGCAGGGGACCAGCAGAGTCGACAGCTGTATGCCTGCTTTGCGCACCCCTGTGCTGCCTGCACCCAGAGCGGACTGCCCCCACTGCTCTGTCCTTGGTATGCTACTGCCACCAGCGTGCCTAACATAATCCTTCCCAGCCATCCCAGGATACGCCTGGACGCTTTCTGCAGTTAACCTATCATCAGACAATGATAAGTATGTAGAAGTTTACTCCTCCCCCTTTTTAAATAATCCCACATGCATTCATCACCCCACCCCCAAACAGATAAAACTATGTACATTTGTAAAAACACCCCTCCCCTCCCACAGACAAACAGTATGCAGTAGCCAACTGTCGGGATCTGCTTGCTAGCAGATATATGTCCACGGATCCTCTACTGCACTCCCTGTTGGTAGGATCTAAGGAATATAGAGAAGATAAACATGAAGGTCACCCTTAGAAATTATGCCTACATAAAAAGTCTCTTCCAACAACAAGTGCATCTCTGGAGGAGGCCTGCACTTGAGAAACCCATCTCCACTGTGGATGCCTTCCTAAGTAAATTCATGGTAGCCATCATGGTGCTCAACCCAGCCCACAGATGGGCACAATGTGGATGACAAATTAATGCACCTGTTGGCTGAGAAATGAATGCTGTGGATCAAAATATCTAAGCATAATGCCTATTGTGCAATAAACACGAATATCATCAAGACGTTTAAAAGCCATTTATAAAATGGCAGGCATACAGGTTTAGCGCCCTTAAATGTTTATAAGTACTGGCAATTTCAGAAACATCTATGTTTATTATTGACATTTTTCAACCCTCCCACTTTGACGTCTTGCTAATGGCAGCTTGCCATTTTACAATCTCTGAGACTTGTGCCAAAGGGACTGTTTTCATGGTAGCATTGCAACAGCTCTTGACCTGAAAGAGTAACTTTATTTCATAGGAAGTGGAGATATGGTCTGTGAGGTCTTGAAACACCGAAGGAATGTCTTTGGTGTGGCAGGACAACAGCTGACTGCATATACAAAACAGAAAGCATAGGTAGGGAAATGTCACTGGCTGAATACAGTTTTTCATAACAGGGATGCAGAAGACCTGAAGCATTGTGGAGGGAAAACCACTGGAATGCCAGCGCAAAGGCTGGTGGCAGCCCCTAACCTGGAAATGAGGCACAGAGCTACAGGTCCTCCAGACATTTGAAGAGGAGGCAGTGTGGGGGATAGATGACCTGGACACTTCTTGCTAGCCAGGCATACCTTGCTTCACAGGCATCCAGCCCTCTGTCCCCCTCTGCTTTATCCATAATATACATGGGACTGCAGGGTGCAGTGGGTGATGCAAATGGAACCTTTTCCCTGCGTACTGGTTATTCTACTACTACTACTACTACTTAACATTTCTAAAGCGCTACTAGGGTTACGCAGCGCTGTACAATTTAACAACTTGTGGGCTGACAGTGTCATCTAACGGAGAAAAGCCATCCTCACCCAAGTGGGGGGGGGGGGGGATTCAGCACCCTCACACCAACACCCATTTTGAATGGTATCTCTCCACTGACAGGCAAGGGGTAGTGCAGCTTCTCACAGGTCCCATCCTTTCACTAAAGTACCTGCAATAATGTCAGCCCATGACCCTTGTTTTCACTCATTCATCTGCCATCCTAGGTTCACTAGTGATACTCTAGCAGGCATGGAGAGGGTTGGGCCCAGGTAGGGGAGGTGCTGTGCATAACATATGGATAGACAGGTTCAGGTGGAAGGCCCATATGCATAGTATGTTGGCAGAAGATGTAGAATAAGTGCATGTAATGTCCATTGGCGGATATAGCAGAACAAAGCCTACCTCTCTAATCTTGCATTTTCTGCTCTTATCAGCAGTTGAAGGCCAATTCACAGATCCCAAGGTGGGGGAGGGAGCACATGGCCAGCAGTGCCCATAGAGCAAGCCTCGCGGCCAGATGAGCCCATTCAGGCAGGTGTGGCGGAAAGGGTAAAGAACCTGGATATGGACACTATGGAGACACCTGTGGCCTGTGCAGAGCAGCTGGAGTGCATCACATTGCTTGTGCCATCCCCCTTCATGGATCCTGAAACAAGTGCATAGGCAGCAGCCAAGGGTGGTGGTGGTGGAGCCCAACAATGCCCTGTAAGATGCCAGCAGGAACTGGTGACCTGTGCCTGGGATCTCTTTGTTCAAAACTGGGACGTCATGGAGCAAAAGGAGTGCAAACTTGGCCATATAGAAGCGTTTGCCTGACATGATGAAGGGCAGATGGTACAGGTTACAGAGCAGATGGAGCAGAACCAGGCAATGGTGCTGGCAATGCAGATACTGACCTGCCAGATGGAAATACTCTTGAGAGGTTGGAGAATATGACAGTTGCCTGGGAGATCACAATAACAATGATCAGAGCAGATGTGTGTAAGGGGTTTAGACACAGTATCCCCTTTGATGTAATAAAGCTGCTAGCACACATCTGCCCTGTACATCATTATTGATATCTGCTGTGTCTTTCTGCAGGTTCAAGCACTACAGATAGCTGCCTCTTGTTCATACGGCCTGAGAGAGACAGCCCTCTAAGCATTCCACAGCAACCACTAGCCAGATCCCACCGCCAGCCAGACTCATGAGGAGCAGGGAGGCAGCAGGGACCAGGACTGCCTCCAAGAAGCCTGTTACTGCCACATGCTCAGGGCCTGTGCCAGGTGTTCCAGGGAGCAGGCAGGTTGAGAATATGGATAAGGAGAACGCCTGTGGGGGGAGTTCAGGTGATGGTGGAAAGATCATGGTGGGCACACGGGGGTAATGGTGGGTCATGCACAAAAGGGGTGGGAAATGTGAAGGGCCTATGGGATATCTGTATACATGCCTGCCTTGCTGAGAGATGGAAAGTATACCTTCACAGAAATGTTCTATGTACGAGTTCATTCCTTGCTGCATAGCCTTGTGAGAATGCACATGCTTATGTACTGGTGTTGCCTGTTTCTTCTCTTCCTCCTCTTTCCCCATTCAGTAGCTGCAGTCTCTCAAGGAGTGATATTCTGCAATGTAGTGTCAGGTTGTGCAGGATACAGTTGCCATGAATATCTTGCAAACGTTTTCTGGTTTGTAGACCTGCTCCCTTCTGGATCGATCTAGTCACCTGAAGTTTGTTTTGAGTATAGAAACATAGAACATAACGGCAGATTAGGACCAAATGGCCCATCCAGTCTTCCCATCCTCAGTAACCACTAACTCTTCCTTTCCTAAGGGATCCCACATACCTGTCCCATTCTTTCTTAAATTCTGACACAGTCCTCATCTTCACGACCTCCACCGGCAGGCCATTCCACGCATCCACCACCCTTTCAGTGAAAGAGTATTTTCTTATATTCCTCCTAAGTCTGTTTCTTCTTACCTTCATTGTATTCCCCCTCATTCCAGAGTTTTCCTTCATTTGAAAAAGGCTTACCTCCTGTACATGAATGCCCATGAGGTATTTAAACGTCTCTATCATATTTATTTATGGCATTTATATCCCACATTATTCCCACCCACGGGCAGGCTCAATGTGGTGTACAATAGTCTATTAAGCAACATTAATACAAAATACAGTAATTAGTGTCAGAGGAGGGAAAGAGGAACAACAGGAGGGAGAGAGGGGAAGGTGACAATATGTCGCTATGGCAGCCGTGGTTCAGAAGGATGTAACACCAGGAGGGCTCACGGCATATGCTCTACCGAAAAGGAAGGTCTTGAGCCGCTTCTTAAAGGTCGGGTGATCAGGGGTGAATTTGACCACTTGGGGCAGTCCGCTCCAGAATTGAGTGCTAAGATAAGAAAAAGAGGAAGCATATATTTTAGGCCACTGAAAGCTGGATAGTGGAGATTGAGATACGAGCGAGCTGACTTGCAGGAGTTCCTGGGCGGCAAGTTAATGAGAGTGTCCATGTAAGCAGGAGTGTCTCCATAGATGATTTTGTGCACCAATGCGCAGATCTTGAAAACGATACGGTCCTTCACAGGAAGCCAGTGCAACCTCTCACGCAGTGGGCTCGAACTTTCAAATCTCGATTTACCGAAGATGAGTCAAGCTGCTGTGTTCTGAGCAGTTTGCAATTTTATTAGTAGCGTGGATGTGCATCCCCTGTAGATACTGTTGCAGTAATCGAGACGACTTATAACTAGGGACTGAACTAGGTTGCGGAATACCTCTCTAGGGAAATAAGGCTGGATACGCTTAAGCTTCCAAAGAGAGAAGAACATTTGCTTGACTACAGAGTTCACATGCTACTCCAATGTCAAAGATCTATCAATTATGACTCCCACAATTTTTAGGGACTCCGAAATTGGCAGGACGAGCTCAGGAGTGATTAGTATAGGAGGTCTGAGTTTATTAAAATAAGAGGAGAGGACCAAACAATGTGTTTTCTCGGCATTGATTTTGAATCAAAATGAGTTGGCCAAGTCAAGCATGGTGTTAAAGCCTTGTCGGATCTTACTAGTTATTTCATTTAGGTGTTTCTTGAAAGGGATGAAGATAGTGATATCGTCAGCATTGATAAATGGGTTTAGTCCCAGTTTGGAAAGAGCCGCTGCCAAGGGAATCAACATCATGTTGAAGAGGGTTGGCGATAGTGGGGAACCCTGTGGCACTCCACAGTCTGCTTTCCAATGAGGTGAAAAGGTAGAGTTGGCATGTACTTGGTAAGTTCTTGATGTAAGAAAGCCTTTCAGCCAGGCCAGTACTTTTCCACGGGCACCGAAATAATCTAGGAGCCGCAGCAGGATGCCATGGTGCACCATGTCAAAGGCACTAGACATGTCAAACTGTAAGAGCAAAATACTCTTCCCTACTGCTATTTCCCTTTTGAAGTTGGACAGAAGAGTGACAAGCACAGTCTCAGTACTGTGGAGTGGCCGGAAACCCGATTGTGAGGTATGCAGATTATTGAACTTGTCCAAGTTCTCACTAAGTTGTTTATTCACCAAGCTCTCCATAAGTTTCACGAAAAGGGGAATGGAAGCTATTGGTCAGTAGTTGGACAGATCACTACTCTTTTTCTTGGTATCTTTGGGCACTGGGGTTAGTAAGATGTTACCGTAATTTTACAGGGAACTTGCCATTACCAAGCATATAGTTGAGGTGCAGCGTCAGGTCGTCCAGGAAACAGGCAGGGGCACATTGGAGTAAATAATTGGGGCACACATTCAGCCTGCAGTATTTCCTGACAAATCTGCGAAGCTCCAGCTTGACAGAATCTACAGATAGAGGTGAAAGGCTGGAGAACAGACGGTCCCCTCTCTCTCGTCTCTCTTCCAGCATTTACATGTTGAGGTCCCTAAATGTTTTATGACAGAGAGTGCTTACTGATTTTGTCACCACCCTCTGGACTGACTCCATCCATTTTATATCTTTCCATAGGTATGGGCCCCAGAATTGCACACAGTACTCTAAATGGGGCCTCACCAGAGACTTATACAAGGGCACTATCGCCTCTTTTTTCCTGCTGGTCATCCCTCTCCTTATGCACCTGAGCATCTTTCTGGCTTTGACCATCATCTTTTCTACCTGTTTGGCCACCTTAAGGTTATCAGACACGATCACCCCCATGTCCTGCTGTTTCGTACACAGAAGCATTTCACCCCCTATACTGTACCGTTCCCTTGGATTCTTGACTGGGTAAATGTAACATCGGGGCATGCTAGGGAGGTAAATTCCTTGACAAAATCAAGGACTGCTTTATGGAGCAGCTGGTACAGGAGCCGACAAGATAAGGAAAAATTCTAGAGCTAGTCCTTAGCGGAGCACATGATCTGGTGCAAGAGGTAATGGTGATGGGGCCGCTTGATAACAGTGATCATAATATGATTGAATTTGATATTAGCTTTGAAGTAAGCAGTGTGTTTTTATTAGCAAAAAAGGTGCCAGTACTCAAATGCTAGGCCACTCTTCAGGGGTGAGGTGATCCCTGATGGACCCATCCCACAATAGCCAGGCCCCTTGCAACCAGTCACAGAATCTATGACAAGACAGAATTGGTGTGTAGAGCCTGTGCTCTTTCATTAAACTTGGGGTCCATGGGTCAATTTTAGCAGTGAAAAAGATGCCGGTACTCAGTACCCCTCAAAAAAGCCCTGGAAGTAAGTATACACAGGAAATCCAATACGTTAGCGTAAATGAGAAGAAAGGTGAAAAAAAACTTAGAGGAGCAGTTGCGAGGGTCAAAAATTTACATCAGGCGTGGATACTGTTCAAAAATACCATCCTGGAAGCCCAGACCAAATATATTCCATGTACTAAAAAAGGAGAGAGGAATACCAAACAACAGCCGGCATGGTTAAAAAGTGAGGTGAAGGAAGCAATTAGTGCTAAAAGAAAATCCTTCAGAAAATAGAAGAAGGAATCAACTGAAAATAATAAGAAACAGCATAAGGAATGTCAAGTCAAATGCAAAGCGCTGATAAGGAAGGCAAACTTTTAAAAAAAGATTGTGTTTGAGGCAAAAGCACATAGTAAAAATTTTTTTAGGTATATTAAAAGCAGGAAGCTGGCAAACAAATTGGTTGGACTGCTAGATGACCGAGGGGCAATCAGGAAAGACAAAGCCATAGCAGAGAGATTAAATGAATTCTTTGCGTCAGTCTTCACCGAGGAAGATTTGGGAGAACTATCTTTGACAGATATGGTATTCAAAGCTGACAAGTCAGAGAAACTGAATGAAATCTCTATAAACCTAGAAGATGTAATGGGGCAATTTGACAAATTGAAGAGTAGCAAATCTCCTGGACCGGATGGTATTCATCCAAGAGTACTGATAGGATTGAAAAATGAACTGGTGGAACTATTGTTGTAATTTATCTTGTAACCAGGTACCTCTCTTGTGCAGCCAAGGATAGAACAATCTCCTCCAGCCACAGGCTCCCGGTACAATGAAGAAATAGATGTCCACCAGTAACTTCAATCTTAAGGACTTTTATTCCATGCAGGTTTCTAGTACACAGTTCCAACAGCAGCATAGCACATACCAGGATTCAATACAGGCTTACAGGCTCCAGTCTGGGCTCTTTATCCAGCGCACAATAAACAGTAATTCAATTCCCAAGACAAACAGTTCTTTAAGTTCAGTCACCAAGCAGCAGTTTGTACCTTCTATCCTCTTTACCTTCAGGAGAGTTCAATATTTTAGGGACTCCTTCTACCCAAGGGTTTTCCCCTGCATCAGCTTCACAGTGAATTCAATACTTTTGGGACTTCCTCTCACCCAAGGAATCTCAGCCTGCTTCAGTACTTTAGGGACCTCCCTGCCCAAGGATTTTCAGCCTGCAAATACTTCTCTCCTTCTGCTTCTCTCTCCTGAACTGAATTCCACTCCTGGGACTCCTTCCCACCTGCCTAATCAATCCCTGGCTTCGGCTACCATCACCAATCATTCTCCTTCCATTAGCTTCCTCACACCCAAACCAGCTGAGTTAAGCATTAGACTCATGAGACCAATAATGAGCTCCTGCACACAGAGTTTCCTAACTCTCTTTCCACCTAGTGGCAGCCACTCTACACAACCTGCCAGCTTACACCCATGTCTTCCCCGATTGCAGCTAGGAGTTCAGTCTGGGTTCTTCATCTCACCCCCCTGGCTCCTTGCCTGCAATGCCTTCTGGGACTTGTATTTCAGACTGAAACTGCCTTAACCCAACTACCCTGGATGTGACTTTATCACAATCTTTAAAATCATGGTTCTTGAAGATTGGAGGGTGGCCAATGTAACGCTGATATTTAAAAAAGGTTCCAGAGGAGATCCAGGAAATTATAGACCGGTGAGCCTGACATCGGTGCTGGGTAAAATAGTAGAGGCTATTATAAAGAACAAAATTACAGAGCATATTCAAAAGTATGGATTAATGAGACAAAGCCAACGTGGATTTAGTGAAGGGAAATCTTGCCTCACCAATCTATTACATTTCTCTGAAGGGGTGAACAAACATGTGGATAAAGGTGAGCTGGTTGATATTGTGTATGCCTTACAAGAGGACCTTACCAAACTGGGAGACTGGGCGTCTAATAGGCAGATGATGTTTAATGTGAGCAAGGGCAAAGTGATGCATGTGGGAAACAGGAACCCAAATTATAACTATGTAATGCAAGGTTCCACATTAGGAGTCACCGACCAAGAAAGGGATCTCGTTGAAACCCTCTGCTCAGTGTGCTGTGGCGGCTAAGAAACTAAATAGAATGTTAGGTATTATTAGGAAAGGAATGAAAAACAAAAGTGAGGACGTTATAATGCCTTTGTATCAGTCCCTATGAGAAAAGGCTGATGCTTCTAGGGCTCTTAAGCTTGGAGAAAAGATGGCTGAGGGGAGATATGATAGAGGTCTATACAATAATGAATGGACTGAAATGGGTAGACGTGAATCATTTGTTTACTCTTTCCAAAAATACTAGGACTAGGGGGCATGCGATGAAGCTACAAAATAGTAAATTTAATATGAATTGAAGAAAATGTTTCTTCACTCAATGTGTAATTAAACTCTGGAATTCGTTGCCAGAGAATATGGTAAAGGTGGTTAACTTAGCGAGGTTTAAAAAAGGTCTGGACTGCAAAAGTCCATAGACCATTATTAAATTGACTTGGGGAAAATCCACTGCTTATTTCTGGGATAAGCAGCATAAAATATATTGAACTTTTTCAGGGTCTTGCTGGTACTTGTGACCTGAATTGGCCACTGTTGGAAACAGGATGCTGTGCTTGATGGACCTTTTTTTTTGTTGTTGTTACATTTGTAACTTGTGCTTTCCCACTCATGGCAGGCTCAATGTGGCTTACATGGGGCAATGGAGGGTTAAGTGACTTGCCCAGAGTCACAAGGAGCTGTCTGTGCCTGAAGTGGGAATCGAACTCAGTTCCTCAGGACCAAAGTCCACCACCCTAACCACTAGGCCACTCTACTCCACTCCTTTGGTCTGTCCCAGTGTGGCAATACGTATGTACTTATGTAAGTAAGTGCATGACCCTGCATTTCTTTGCATTAAATCTTAGTTGCCAATTATCTGATCATTCTTCAAGCTTTTCTAGATCTTTCTTCATATCATCCACACCCTCCAGGATGTCCACCCTATTAGAGAGTTTGGTATCATCTGCAAGGGACAAAGCTTACCAAACAGACCTTCTGCAATATCACTCACGAAGATGTTAAAAAGAGCTGGCCCAAGGACCGAACCCTGTGGTACACCACTGATAACAGCCCTTTCCTCAGAACAAGCTCCATTTACCACTACCCTCTGAATCTCCCAGTTAACCAGTTTTTAACCCAGTCAGTCACTTTAGGTCCCATACCAAGAGCTCTCAGTTTATATATCAGTCGCCTGTGTGGGACTGTTTCAAAGGCTTTGCTAAAATATAGCGCCCCTCCCACGTCCAACTGTTTGGTCACCCAGTCAAAGAAATCAATCAAATTTGTCTGACATGACCTGTCTCTAGTGAAGCCATGCTGCCTCATGTCCTGCAGTTCATTCCATTCAATAAACCTTGAGCATTAAGCGATAGCCTTGGTTTTCTGGTATCCCTGTTGTAGTAATCCTTGGCCTCATTGTGGGTCTGACAAGGGGGCTTATCAGCTACCTCCTCTTATCGGTAGCCCCAATCAACTGTGTGAGATGGGGAGAGTGAAAGAATAGACATGGAGTGAATGGCCAAGCTGTGTGATGGAATACAGCCCCAGCTGCCTGCATATTGGCAATGAGAGCTATTTATTTGTTGCATTTGTACCCCACATTTCCCCACCTATTTGCAGGCTCAATATGGCTTACATAGTACCGTCAAAGGCGCTTGCCCAGTCGGTTGATAACAAATACAGGTTGTATAGTGATCGAATCTGGTGCATGTGGAGGATCGAAAGGGATGAAGATTGTGTGATGTCCAGTACGATCATTAGTCATGTTATGTTCCTTGGTGAAGAGGTTTACGTGGGGTCGTTAGGGTAGGCCTTTTTGAAGAGGTTGGTTTTTAGTGATTTCCTGAAGTTCAGGTGGTCATGGATTGTTTTCACCGCTTTTGGGAGGCCATTCCATAGTTGTGCACTTATGTAGGAGAAGCCGGATGCGTGAGTTGTTTTGTATTTCAGTCCTTGGCAATTTGGGTAGCGTAGGGTTAGGTATGATCTTGACGATCCGACTCTGTTTCTTATTGGTAGATCTGTAAGGTCTATCATGTATACTGGGACTACGCCGTATATAATTTTATGGACTAAAATGCAGATTTTGAAGATGATCCGTTCTTTGATTGGGAGCCAATGCAGCTTTTCTCGAAGGGGTTTGGCACTTTCGAATCGTGTTTTGCTAAATTTCAATCTGGCTGCTGTATTTTGGGCGGTCTGGAGTTTTTTTGTGAGTTGTTCTTTGCATCCTGCGTAAATTCCATTGCAATAGTCTGCATGGCTTAGGACCATTGATTGTATTAGGTTTCGAAATGTTTCTCTTGGGAAGAAAGGTTTTAGTCATTTGAGCTTCCACATTGCATAGAACATTTTCTTTATTACAGAGTTTACTTGACTCGCGAAAGTAAGGTTGCGGTCGAGTGTGGCGACGAGTATTTTCACGCTGTCTGAGGTAGGGAGGGTGTGTCCTGGGGTATTTATGGTTGTGGGTTTGTACTTGTTGTGTAGAGAGGAGAGGATGAGGCAGTGTGTTTTTTCAGTGTTCAGTTTCAGTTGGAATGAGTTTGCCCAGGAGTCCATGATGTTCAGGCCATCGTTGATTTTATTGGTTATTTCTATCGTCATGTCTGAAGGGGATGTAGATTGTAACATCATCTGTGTAAATGAATGGGTTAAGGCCTCCATTGGATAAGGACTGTGCCAATGGAATCATCATCATGTTGAACAGTATTGGTGATAGTGATGATCCTTGTGGTACTTTGCAGACAGCTTTCCACGGTGGTGATATGTTTGAGTTTGATATTATTTGATAAGTTCTGGTGGTTAGAAAGCCTTTGATCCAGTTAAATACATTTCCTTCAATCCCGAAGTGGCGAAGTAGTCTTAGTAGTATGTATTTGACTCTTCTCTCTCCTTCTCTGCTCATATCCAGCAGATTGCCAAGACCTGTCGTTTCTTTCTTTACAACATCCGTAAAATCCGCCCCTTTCTTTCCGAGCACTCTACCAAAACCCTCATCCACACCCTTGTCACCTCTCATTTAGACTACTGCAATCTGCTTCTTGCTGGCCTCCCACTTAGTCACCTCTCCCCTCTCCAGTCGGTTCAAAACTCTGCTGCCCGTCTCGTCTTCCGCCAGGGTCGCTTTACTCATACTACCCCTCTCCTCAAGACCCTTCACTGGCTCCCTATCCGTTTTCGCATCCTGTTCAAACTTCTTCTACTAACCTATAAATGTACTCACTCTGCTGCTCCCCAGTATCTCTCCACACTCGTCCTTCCCTACACCCCTTCCCGTGCACTCCGCTCCATGGATAAATCCTTCTTATCTGTTCCCTTCTCCACTACTGCCAACTCCAGACTTCGCGCCTTCTGTCTCGCTGCACCTTACGCCTGGAATAAACTTCCTGAGCCCCTACGTCTTGCCCCATCCTTGGCTACCTTTAAATCTAGACTGAAAGCCCACCTCTTTAACATTGCTTTTGACTCGGAACCACTCGCCTCCACCTACCCTCCTCTCTTCCTTCCCGTTCACATTAATTGATTTGATTTGCTTACTTTATTTATTTTTTTGTCTATTAGATTGTAAGTTCTTTGAGCAGGGACTGTCTTTCTTCTATGTTTGTGCAGCGCTGCGTATGCCTTGTAGCGCTATAGAAATGTTAAATAGTAGTAGTAGTAGTAGTAGTACCATGTCGAATGCACTCGACATGTCGAACTGAAGGAGGAGTATGCTTTTACCTATGGCTATCTCCTGCTTGAATTTGGCCAGGAGGGTGACTAGGACAGTTTTGGTACTATGGTGGGATCGGAATCCTGATAGTGAATTATGTAGTATTGAGAACTTGTCTAGGTAATCTGTAAGCTGTTTAGTCACCAAACTCTCCATCATTTTTACTACTAGTGGGATAGATGCAACTGGATGGTAGTTGGTGAGATTGTTTGTGCTTTTCTTGGTGTCTTTTGGTATTGGGGTGAGTAGGATGTTACCATATTCCTCAGGAAAAAGACCTTGTTGTATCATGAAGTTTAGGTGGGGGCGGATTGTAGTAGATGACTGGGACATGTGTCCAGTTTGCAGTGGGTCTTGGTGAACCTGTGAGTCACTTGTGTAACTGATTCGGTGTTGGGGAGATTAAATGTTGTCCAAATGCGGTCAGCTGGGTATCCATCGGAGGTTAGGTCCAGATCGTTGAAGAAGTTTTCGATGTCGGTATTGTGATGAGGAAGTGTGCTGCGAAGCTTTATTATTTTTTCGTTAAAGTAGTTAGCAGGTTTGTCTGCGGTTGGGATGTCTGTGTTGGTTGTGGTGATAGAGGTGGTGTCTAGTAACTTATTTACGAGTTGGTATAGTTTCTTCATATCTTTGTCAATAGAAATCAAACAAAATAAAACATGGAAAAGAAAATAAGATGATACCTTTTTTATTGGACATAACTTAATACATTTCTTGATTAGCTTTCGAAGGTTGCCCTTCTTCGTCAACACTCCTCTACTTCATATCTTTGTAATCTGATCCTAATTTGGTTTTGTAGTAGAACCTTTTGGTTTGTTTTATTGCATATTTGTATTTTCTGTGTAGTTGTTTCCATGCGTTGAGTGTATGTTCATCTTTTGTCTTTCTCCATGCTCCTTCAAGTTTCCTGGATTGTGTTTTGAGTTTTTTTTAGTTCGTCATTGAACCATGGTATAGTATTCTGTCTTTTTGATGTTCTTGTTTTTAAGGGTGCTATATCGTTTAGTACGCTGCTGCATCTGTCATTCCAGCGGTTGAGATAAAGTATGGAATTGGTTTGTGTAGTCCATTCGTTGTCGTATATCTTTTGGCAGAATGCATGTGGGTCGATTTGGCCTCTAGTAGTATAAGTTGTATGTTCTGGTGTGCGATTTGAACCCTTCTTCCACCAATTTAAAGTTAGGTTCAGTTTGTAATGGTTGGTCCAAGGTGTTGCTGTCCATTTGATGTCTGTTATTAGTAGGTTATGATCTGTGGACAATTTATGTGACAGGAGGTCCAATGTGTGTCCCTTGATATGGATAGTTTGCATTTGAGGCCATTTGAGATCCCAGGACCGTAGGAAGTCTTTACAGTCCTGTACGTTAGTGGAATTGGGGTCTTCTAGGTGAAGGTTAATGTCGCCTAGTAATGGTATGTTGGAATTGTTTACACAGTTGTTTGATATGAAGTCCGTGAAGATGGGCTGGCTTTCGTTCCAGTTGCCGGGTGGTCTGTAGAACAGGACGCAATTCAGGTGACCAATCAGGGAATTGTTGTGGATTCTAAATGAGGCAATTTTTATTTGGGGTGTTATGGAGTCGACAGTGGTTTCGGTGATGAATTGTTCTCTGTAGATTAGTGCTATGCCTCCACCTCTCTTTTCCGATCTGGTCCGATGAGTGATTTTGTAACCTGGAGGGCATAGTTCAAGGATTATAGGGTCCTTTTGGTTGTGGATCCATGTTTCATTGATAAAGATAAGGTCGAGGTTTTCTGAGGTGATCCAGTCTGATATTGTTGTTGTTTTGTTAATTACGGACCTAGTGTTGATGTAGCCCACCTGGACATTTTGGCATGGGGCTGCTAGATTTGGTGTTATATGGATTTTTGTTATTTCTCGTTCCTTGGGTGGTGTGTGTTTGTTGTGGTCATTCCTCCCGTTTTGTTGGTGATGTCCGTGTTTAAACAATCTTCCTCTAGTGTGGCGAGTGTCAGTTTGGTGGAGTGTGGAATGTTTGATCAGTCTTTGGTGATTTTGTAGAATGGGTATGGAGTAATGTTCTGTGAGTGGGATGGATAATACTAAGTGGATCAGTGAAAGTGAGTAGATTACCAGAAGTGTTTTGATTGTATTCATTTTGGTGTCAGTTTTCCTAATTCATCCCAAAATAGTCAGCATGACTAGAGATCTTATTAATATTATAGACAAAGACAGGTAGTTTGGGGGCTGCAATAGAGTCCATTCACTGAGGTCGTATTTAATATTCTTGTGCGAGTCAATACGTGCCACATGGGCTAGCACTGGCCTTGTTTGAGACTTTTTAAAAAAAGCATAAAAGAGTGGAAGAATACAGAAAGCAGAACCGCTTTCCAAGTGTAGGTCTGGCTCTGGTACACAGATGTGTGTGGTTTTGGTCATGTCTGAGTGTGCCTCTTACCTATGAACCATTCACCAGTGATCTCTTTGCTCTCAAAGGAGATAGATCAGCTTTTTAACTAGCTTGGGAGGGTAGGGGGGAAGCGATAGTCATACAGGAGCACATGGTTCAGAGTAAGGTATCCTTGAAGATAATATAAAACAGGACATTTGTGGAATCCAGATAGTGAGGTTTCAACAAAGATGAAAAAAAGCCAGGACTGTTTAAGGGGAGAACAGTTCGGCTGCAAATTATCCCTGTCAAGTTCTAAGCAGCTTGTAGATGCAAGGAAAAAACACAATTTGAAGTGTCTATATACAAATACTAGAAGCCTAAAAAAGAGAGGAGTAAGAGTATGTAGCTCTAAATGAAGAGGCAGATATAATTGGCATCTCAAGAGACCTGATGGAAGGAGGACAATCAATGGGATATGGTGTTACCAGGGTACAAATTATATCGCAATGATAGGGTCGATCAAATTGGAGGGGGAGTTGTGCTATAAGTTAAAGAGGGAATTGAGTCAAACAAAATCAACATTCTGCATGAAACAGATAGCAATGTGAAATCCTTATGCATAGAAATCCCATGTGTGAAGGAAAATAGTATACTGGTAGAGCTATGCTACCATCCGCCAGGCTAGAATGAACAGGCAGATAAAGAAATGTTAACAGAAATTAGGAAAGCTATCAAATTTGGCAACAGTATAATAATCAGTGATTTGAATTACCTCACTACACCACAATAAGGGAATAGGTGTAACTGAAATTAAATACTCCAAAAACTTTCACCTATCTTCTAGTGTGAGAAAGGGGAATTTTACATTTTCAGTTAAAAATGTGGAGAAAAAAGACCTCAGTCAAACAGGAGCCTTGCCTTACCAGCCTCTGGCTGAACAACTTAGGCAAACTCACTAATCCCTGGTCAAAAAAAACTCCAGAAATCTATGTCCACAATTGTCAAAAATTATTATAAATTCTTCAAACTTCACACTAGGGGCCCTGTTTACTAAAACGCGTTATAGACGCATTAAAATTTTTTAACGCACGTTAACTGTGTACGCGCCTACAATATCCCTATAGGCACCTACACATTTAGCGCACGTGCTAATCGTAGGTGCATTAAAAATGCTAACGTACCTTAGTAAACAGGGTCCTAGGTTACTATTAACAAAAATGTAGTCAGCAGCAAGCAACAATTTGACAAATCCCCATTAAAATGTCAAAATTATGCCCATTGTAAAGTTGTGGCAGTAATAATAAAGACACTTAGTTGATGCTGGATTCTTCCTTATTTGCTTGCCATCAAAAAATTCCCAACAGGCAAAAATTTTGCCAGTCACTGCTTCAGGGTATGATCAGAATTCAACTGCCATTGCAACAAAATGATTTAAATTACCCCAATATTGACTGGATGAATGTTACATCAGTGGCGTAGCCAGACAGCCAATTCTCAGTGGGCCTGAGCCCAAAGTGGGTGGACATTAAATTTTCTCTCTGCCCCCGCCCCTCCCCCACTCCCTTCCTTCCCCACTTTCCACCCCTCCCCAGCACCTCCCAACTCAAAATATACTTTAGCTCATAAAGATCCCCAAGCTCTGTCAGCTGAAAACATTCTCTGAAGATAGCCAGAAATCCCTTTTACCAAGCTTGACAGGCAGCAGTAGCAACAACTCCTTGAGTCATCGATGCTGGCACCCCATTCATGCTTAGTTATTGGTGACTCAAAGATGTTGCCACCATCTGCCAAACTTTGTAGAAGGGAGTTTGGGCTGCCTTCAGAGGAGGTCCTCAGCTGATGTAGCTTGGGGATCCCCACCAGCTACAGTAAGGGTCAGGACTAGCGTTAGACATGCTAGGGCCCGGGACAGAAAATAAAGAAGCCTCCCCCCTCCCAATTCCCTTATTTCACTGCCTCCCCTCCAATCTTCCCACCTACCATTGCAATCACACTGACAGACTCCAGTGGCATAGCAGGGGTGGCTGCCACCTGGGGCAGATCGCCGCTGCACCCCCCCCCCCCCGGGTGCAGACCAACACGGCACCCCACCCCCGGGGCAGCGCCACCCCATTGACACAGTCCCCACCTGCCTACGAGCTCCATCCATCTGCAGACAAAGATGGCACCCCTCCCCCCCCACCGGCGTGGCCCCACCGGGATAGCGCCACCTCCCCCCCCCCCCGACACAGTCCCCACCTGCCTACGAGCTCCATCCATCTGCAGCGCTGCTGTAAAGAAGAAATCGCTTCGTCGGCCCTTCCCTCACTCACTGTGTCCCGCCATTGAGGAAATAGGAAGTTACGTCAGAGGGCGGGGCACAGTGAGTGAGGGAAGGGCCGACGAAGCGATTTCTTCTTTACAGCAGCGCTGCAGATGGATGGAGCTCATAGGCAGGTGGGGACCATGTCGGGGGGTGGCGCTATGCCGGGGGGGGTCCACGCCGGTGGGGGGGTGCCGTCTTCGTCTGCAGATGGACGGAGCTTGTAGGCAGGTGGGGATTGTCAGGGGGAGGCGCTGCACCGGGGGGGGTGGATGGATGCACCCCCCCACCCGTTGACACCCGGGGCGGACCGCCCCCACCGCCCCGTCCTTGCTACGCCACTGACAGACTCTCACCAAATACAGAACAATGGATCACAAATTAGAAATAAAAATATGTAGACAAAAGTTGAACTCGGAACCTCAGAACGTACTGCTACAGTGGAGAAATAAAAACAGAAATATATTTCTATTTCTACTGAACACAATACAATGACAACCACTATGCACATTTCTCAAGTTAACATATTTCATCAGTTAATAAATTCAAAATAAAATACCTTTTCTACCTTTGTTGTCTGGTCATTTTATTTTTCCATCATGTTGGTTTCAGTTTCTCTTTTCCATTTTCCTGTCTTTCTGTTAATTCTCCTTCAAGCAGCTGCTGTTCATTTGTGCTTTCTCCACTCTTGTTCCATTCTCTCACTACACTTGCCTCTGACATATTGATCTTTCATTTTAGCTCTTTCCTATATATTTTTTTCCTGCTCTGACAACTCAAATTTCATCCTCTAACCCTTTTCCTTCTTTTTACTTTTCAGATACCTATCAGATTTCCATCTCCTCCTTTCACCCATTAGCTCTCCTATTCCCCATCTCACTCCTTCCCCAGCCTTCCATTTTCAATCTACTCCCCATTATCATATTTCTACCCCCTGTGTCACATCAGGGAGTGCTATGGAGGTAAAATTCCTAGGTGAAATAAATGACTGCTTCTTAGAGCAACTGGTCCAGGAACCGACCAGAGGGGGAGCTATTTTAGATAGTCCTTAATGGAATGCAGGTTTTATTAGGAGAGGTCATAGCGTTGGGTCCCCTGGGAAATAGTAATCATAACATGATCAAATTTGACTTAGAGGCTTATTTTCAAAGCACTTAGCCTTCCAAAGTTCCATAGGTTTCTATGGAACTTTGGAAGGCTAAGTGCTTTGAAAATATGCCTCTAAATCTCTGGAGTGAAGTTACTAAGGAAATCTACTATTATTTATTATTTGTTACATTTGTATCCCACATTTTCCCACCTTTTGCAGTCTCAATGTGGCTTACATATAACCGTTAACGGCATTTAATTTTCAAAAGGGCAGCTATGATAAAATGAGGAAAATGGTTAAATAAAGAATCAGCCTCAAAGGATAGGGCTTTAAATCAGCAACAAAATGATAAGAAGAGGGCAGACCAGTGTGGTTCCAAAATAGGTGGTTTATTGAAGAAAAACAATAAAATGACTCGACACAGTCCTGTGTTTCGGCACCACATGCGCCAGCTTCAGTAGTCAAATAAATTATTTCAGCCACAGATGACATGCTTCTGTACTTTGGCACTTGTTTGTCAACACTTCAGATACTGTATCTTTGAAGGTGTTTGCTCTCACGTTTGCATTTTGTCATCTGTGGCTGAAATGATTTGACTCCTGAAGCATGTGGTGCCGAAATGCAGTTGAGTCATTTTATTGTTTTTCTTCAATGAGCCACCTGTTTTGGATGCCCCCTTCTCATTTTAATTGCTGTGTTATGGGCCATTGTTAGTGGGACACTTCTGCTGTTCTTTGGCTTAGGGCTTTATATCAGGCATGGACATTGCTTAAAATTACCATCTTGGAAGCCCAGAATAGATGTATTTCATGTATTAATAACAGTGGAAAAAAGAGCAGTGACAGCATGGTTAAAGAGTGAAGTGAAAGAGACTATAAGAGCCAAAAGAACATCTGTCAAAAAATGGAAAAATGATCCAAATGAAGAAAACAAGAAGCAACCTAAGCACTGGCAAGTTAGATGCAAAGCACTGATAAAAAAGGCTAAAAGAGAATACAAAAAGAAGCTTGTCACAGAGGCAAAAACTCATAGTAATAACTTTTTCAAGTATATCAGAAGCAGAAAGCCTGTGAAGGAATCCATCAAGGAGTAAAAGCGGCGCTCAATCATAATGGAGAGAATTAATTAATTTTTGCTTTGGTCTTTACAGAAGATGAAGAAATTGTTTTCAAGGGTGATGATAAAGAGGAACTGAAAGATATCTCACTAAACTTAAAAGACCTACTGAGCCTAATCCTATATAATAATTCTCACCTCCAACGTTCGAACGTTGCCTGGGACCGTGGCTCCCTCGGATGTGGTCTGCTTCCGTCGGTAGATCAGAGTGATGTCATGACCTTCTGTTTCAACTGTTCCTGTGGTCCCGCGGAAGCATTGAAGAGCGAGTAGGCTCAGCGAGTCTGCTGCCTTCCCTTCTCTGAGCTCTGACTCTGGTCCCACCCGTGCGGAAACAGGAAATGAGGGCGGGACCATAGTCAGAGCTCAGAGCGAAGAGAAGGAAAGGCAGTAGACTCGCTGAGCCTGCTCGCTCTTCAATGCTGCCGGTGGGACCCTGGTAAGAGGAGGAGGGGGTAGGGAGCCTCCTGCACGCAGGGATGCCGCTTCAGACAGTTGTTTTTTTCGCTTGTGTTTCAGCTTCCTGTGGAGGAGGAGGAGGAGGGGGTAGGGAGCCTCCTGCACTGGCACTCGAAGGGAGGACAGAGCGAAGGAGAATGACAGAGGGAGGGAGGGGGGACTGGAACTTGGAGGGAAGACAGAGTGAAGGAGAGTGACAGAGGGAGGGAGGAAGGCATGGAAATCATAAGGGAAGAAAGGGGGCCTTGGAGGGGACAGAGGGAGGGGGGGAGGAAAACCTTGCTAGCGCCCGTTTCCTTTCATACCGAAACGGGCCTTTTTTACTAGTTGACAAAAGAGTAGTATAGTAGCGTGAGCGAGGGTAGACCTGGAGCCTCAAAAAAACAGCCACAGAGAGGTTGAACAGTGAAATAAACCACCTTATGTAAGAACAGAAAAATCAGTGACCTGTTCCTTTCACAGATCAGAAAAAAATAAACACACCAAAAAAAATAATTGTTTTATTCATAAAAATATTCTCCCATGGCCAGCTCCTGCAGGGCCCCACAGCATGCTCTAATATGTCTCCCTCAAGACAGCACAAACAGCATGCTTCTGGCCTGGAGACCTAGAGCTACAGTTTCTGTCTTTTAAAAATGCAGCACAATTAGCCAGGCTTGGCCCTTAGTTCAAAAGTTACAATTACAGCAGGATTCCAAGATAGAAGCGTAAGCTGCAGAAGCTCTACTCATGTAGGCCAAGTTTATCTTTTAACCAGTTTTTAATCCCGTAACCTCCGATCACAGGACAAATCCCTCCTCTCAGTACCCTTCTCCACCACCGCCAACTCAAGGCTCCACCCTTTCTGCCTCGCCTCACCCTATGCCTGGAATAAACTCCCTGAGCCCATACGCTAAGCCCCCTCCCTATCCATCTTCAAATCCTTACTCAAAGCCCACCTCTTCAGTGTCGCTTTCGGCACCTAACCATTGTACCTCTACCCAAGAAATCTAGACTGTCCCAATTTTTGATTGACTGCACTTTTTGTCCTTTTTGTCCTTCAGATTGTAAGCTCCTTTGAGCAGGGCCTTTCCTTCTTTGTTTTTTGTACAGCGCTGCGTAACCCTGGTAGCGCTCTAGAAATGTTAAATAGTAGTAGTAGTAGTAGTAATCCACAATAAGACATTGCCCCCTATCCCATGACTTTCTAATTTCCTCAGGAGTCGTTCATGAGGTACTTTTTCAAATGCCTTTTGAAAATCCAGATACACAATGTTGACCAGCTCGCCTTTATCCACATGTTTATTTACCCCTTCAAAGAAATGTAGTAGATTTGGTGAGGCAAGATTTCCTTTCACTAAATGCATATTGACTTTGTCTCATTAATCCATGCTCAATGATTTATTCTTTATAATAATGTCTACCATTTTGCCCAGCACCAACATCAGGCTCACCAGTCTATAATTTCCCAGATCACCTCTGGAACCCTTTTTTTAAAATGGAGCACCATGCATGATTTTAAAGATAAATTACAAATTACTAACAATAGCTCTGCAAGTTAATTTTTCAGTTTTGTCCTTATTCTGAAATATATACCATCTGGTACAGATGATTTGCTACTCTTTCATTTATCAAATTGCCCCATTATGTATTCCATGTTATAGAGATTTGTTTTAGTTTCTCTGACTCATCAGCATTGAGTACCATTTCTGGCACTGGTATCTCTACCACATCTTACTATTTTATTTAATTATTTGGATTTTGCTCACACCTTTTTCAGTAGTAGCTCAAGGTGAGGTACATTGAGGTACACTGGATATTTCTCTGTCCCAGGAGGGCTCACAATCTAAGTTTGTACCTGAGGCAATGGAGGGTTAAGTGACTTGCCCAAGTTCACAAGGAGTAGCAGTGGGATTTGAACTGGCCACCTCTGGATTTCAAGACCAGTGCTCTAACCACTAGGCCACTCCTCCATTCGTGGATTTTGGAATTGTTCATCAGTGGAATTCCGTTCATTAGTGGATTTTGGGAATTGTTCCTGGAGCTGGCACCACAAGCCGAAATAGAGGGAGCGAGTGTCCCCAAATACCTATGGAGTTTCAGAGCCCCGAAGCCTGGCAATTGCTGCGACACTCAGTTGCACTAGGAATTTGGAAAGCATACACCCGGCACCAACCCGGGGTAGTATTACTTGCCCCGGGCCCCTACCCATTAGCTACGGCCACTTGTGCTAAAAACACATCCTCTAGTGCTTTCTGTAGATCATTATTTATTTATTTTATTTTATTTATTTGGTACATTTGTATCCCACATTTTCCCACCTATTTGGAGGCTCAATATGGCTTACATAGTACCTGAGAGGCCTTTGCAGGCTCTGGTGTGAACAAATACAAGGTGATGTGGTAAGATCAAGTTCATGTGGCACAGCCACATTAGGGAACTGGAGAACGGAAGAGTTGTGTTATGTCCATTACGTGTTTTAGTTTGGTTGTGTTGCAGAGATTATTTATTTATTTATTTAGATTTTGCTCACACCTTTTTCAGTAGTAGCTCAATGTGAGTTACATTCAGGTACACTGGATATTTCTCTGTCCCAGGAGGGCTCACAATCTAAGTACAGATCATTGAGCAGATCATTTCCTATATTGGACAGGTGCACTCCATCTTTCCAAAATTTATATATGGTGTACATGCAAAATCTAATGACTCAATGATCAAAACACATTAATGTAAACTCTCAAAAAAAATGACAGTTAAGCTCCCACAATACATCTTAAATACATTTTAAACTACTATTGTATTCGTACTTTAAACTCCCTGAATTTTCCATCGAACAACTAATGAACTACTACTTATCATTTCTATAGTGCTACTAGACAGTGAAGACTGAAGCAAAGAAATTATTTAGTCTTTCCACTAAGGCCATGTATTCCCTGAGTGCCCCTTTTACCCCTTGGTCATCAGTGATCCAACTGATTCTTTTACTAGCTTCTTGTTTCTAATATAACCAAAAAGTTTTTATTATGTGCCTTTGCCTCCAACACAATTTTCTTTTCAAAGTCTTTCTTTGCCTTCTTTATCAGCTTGACTTGCCATTTCTTATGATGTTTCATATTATTTTCACACAAAAAAGCAACACTGGGCCTTCAAGAGAGAGATAACAGCCATCCTTTATTATTACAATAATAATAAAGGATGGCTGTTATTTCTCTCTTGAAGGCCCAGTGTTGCTTTTTTTGTGTGTATTGTATGCTTGTATGCTGCAAAACCCTCATATTATTTTCAGTCAGATTCATTTTCCATTTTCTGAATAATGTTCTTTTAACTCTAATAGCTTCCTTCACCTCACTGTTTAACCATCCCAGCTGTCCTTCCACCTTTTTTAATATGTGGAATATATCTGGTCTAAGCTTCCAAGGTGGTATCTCTCTATATAAAAGGCAAAACCAACGTTCTATGAAGCCTCCAGCCGGAAGTGTGAAGGGGGCGAGATATCCGGTTTCCCTATGAGTGTCTGCCCCGCCCTCTCTGTAACACAGTCAGTGAAGGAAAACAGCAGAGCACGAAATCAAATCGCTGGCTCTGTAACAGTGAAGGACTCAGAGGGGGGAGAGGAGAGAGGCCAGAGGGCAGGGACACACACACTCTCACATGCACACAGAAGAAAACATTGCTAGCCCCCGTTTCATTTGCATCAGAAACGGGGCTTTTTTACTAGTATTTGAATAATATCAAAGCTTCATGTAAATATTTGACCTTTGCAGTTGCTTCTCTCTTTTTTTTATTATTCTCATTTTATCATAGTCTGTGGAAGTGAAATGTTAATGTACTGTATTTCCTGTGTATACTTACTGCAGTTATTGTATCAAATCTGATCATGTTATGATCACTGTTATCAACTGGCCCCAGCAATATTACCATTTGCACCAGATCAGGCGCTTCACTAAGGATTAGGTTTTGAATTCCTCCCCCTCATGTTGGTTCCTGAACCAGCTGCTCCATAAAGTAGTCCTTGATTTCATCAAGGAATTTTACCTCCCTCGCATGCCTGCATTTATCCAGTCAATATCGGGTAATTGAAATCACCCATATTAACCTATTTGTTAGCCTCCCTAATTTCTACTAATGTTTTGCATCTGTCGGTTCATCTTGGCCAGGTGAACGGTAGTAAACTCCTTTCACTATCCTTTTCCCCTTTACACATGGAATATCTATCCATAGGGATTCCAAGCTGTGTTTTTTGTCTTGCAGAATTTTTAGTCTATTTGATTCAAGACCCTTTTGTAACGTATAATGCTACCCCTCCACCAATTCTGTCTATTCTGTCACTGTGATATAATATGTACCCTGGTATCACAATGTTCGACCAGGCTATCTGTCTGGGGTGGTACGCAGAAGTTCAAGGTTTTCACTTTTATTTTATTTATTTATTTATTGCATTTGTACCCCACATTATCCCACCTTTTTGCAGGCTCAATGTGGCTTACAGAGTAGGTTATGATAAAGACAGTACCTAATTTAAATACAATTGATCAAAAGCAGAGGTAAGAGAGGTGGTAGTTGGGCGGATGCTTGGGTAGATTATATGAGAGGTGTTTAGATGTGTTTGGGTGAATTGGGGGAAGAGTTGTATCATTGATGGAGACTTTTGTAAGCTTTGTTAAAGAGATGCGTTTTCAAAGTTTTGCGGAAGCTGGTTAGATTGTTCGTGGTTTTCAGGGTTTTGGGTAGTGCATTCCAGCACTGTCTACTTTTGTATGCAAAGCTCGTGGTATATGCTTGTTTGTACTTTACTCCTTTGCAGCTGGGAAGGTTCAGGTTTAAGAATTTGCGGGCCGATCTTTTGGCGTTTCTGGGCGGCAGGTCTACTAGGTTTAGCATATAGAGTGGGGCATCTGCGTGGATGATTTTGTGCACGGTTGTGCATATCTTGAATTCAATTCGTTCCTTGAGCGGAAGCCAATGCAGTTTTTCTCTCAAGGGCTTCGCGCTTTCATATTTAGGTTTTCCAAAGATGAGTCTAGCTGCTGTGTTTTGAGTTGTCTGGAGTTTTTTTATGGTTTGTTCTTTACATCCTGCGTACAAGGCATTGCAGTAGTCCAAGTGGCTTATAACTAGTGACTGGACTAGGGTGCGAAAGATATTTCTTGGGAAGAAAGGTTTAATTCTTTTGAGTTTCCACATCGATTGGAACATTTTTTTCGTTGTATTCTTCACGTGGGTGTCGAGTGTGAGGTTTCGATCAATGGTAACTCCCAGAATTTTCAGGTTTTCTGATATAGGTAGTGTGCACTAAGGTGTGGTTATAGTGGAGTATATGTTTGTATTGTATTGGGATGTGAGGACTAGGCATTGGGTTTTTTCAGCATTGAGCTTTAGCCGGAATGAGTCCGCCCATGAGTGCATGATCTGGAAGCTCTGGTTGATCTCGTTGGTTATTTCGTTTAGGTCTTTCTTAAACGGAATGTGGATTGTGACATCATCAGCGTATATGTAGGGGTTAAGGTTTTGGTCGGCCAGGAGTTTGGCTAGTGGAATCATCATTAAGTTGAAGATTGTGAGTGAAAGGGGGGATCCTTGAGGGACTCCACATGCCGGTGACCAGTACGGTGATCTGGTATTATTTATTATAACTTGGTAGGATCTGGTGGTGAGGAATTCTTTGAACCATTTCAGGACTGGGCCTCCAATGCCGAAGTATTCTAGGATGTGTAATAGTATTTCATGATCCACCATGTCGAAGGCACTGGACATGTCGAATTGTAATATGAGTATGTTCTTGCCGATTGCAATTGTTTTTTTGAAGGAGTTCATTGCAGACACTAGTACGGTTTCAGTGCTATGATTTGCGCAGAATCCTGACTGATTCGTGTAGAATTGAGTGTTTGGTCGGTTAGTCTGTGAGTTGCTTCGTCACTATACCTTCCATCAACTTTGTAGTGAGTGGGATGGAGGCAACTGGTCAGTAGTTGGTTAGGTCCATTGTGCTTTTCTTGGCATCTTTCGGCAGCGGCGTGAGTAGTATGTTTCCAGTTTCCGTGGGGAAGAGACCATGTAGGAGTCTATAGTTTATCAGTGAGGTCATGTTTAAATTGTTTGGGTGCTGCTTTTATTAGGTTGGTGGGGCAGATGTCTAGTTTGCACTGAGATTTGGCTTATTTTGTAAGCCAGTGTGTGAGTTCATCTACTGTAATTGGGTTAAAGTTGGTCCATGATCGGTCAGCTGGATATTCCCCAGGTTTTGGGTCTAGGCATTTTAATAAGTCACAGACTTCCTTCATGACTTGTGACATGACCACTTTCTACAGACCACTTTCTACAGGAACAATCAATCAAATCTCTATAATAAATCTCAAATTAACTTCGATAAATGGAGGAAAAAGGATCTCAGAGACCCACACAGAACTTTTTTGAAATTAGTAACTTTGTATTATGGGTCATTCTCAATCATCGACCCTCAAAAATCCTCCAATTAATTTTTATGAATTTTGTTAGTTAAATTTAGAATTGCTTCACATTGTACACCAACATTAACACACAAGCAATTTCAGTGTAAATCTATTCACATTATAATTTAACAAACACTGAACACTTGCAATCGTAACCAGAATCAAAGCAAAAAGTACTCATCTTAATGCTTGCCCGTTCCCAATGGGACCCATTTCACCAGCTGATGCTGGCTTCCTCAGGGGTCAAGTATACGAACTAGGTACAATCTAAAACAAACAAAAAAACTCTTACCAACTCAACATAACAAAACTCACATAAAATACAATTAAACACAATTAAACAAGACTTACTTGACATAAGGCTGGTTATAGCTTCTGTCTGACTGGAGACTCAAACTGGCGTTCCACATTTCAAGAAGCCAACACATGCACGTAGACCACTTCCTAGCTGTCATTTATATACGGTGTACACGCAAAGAGCATGCAAAATCTAATGACTCAATGATCAAAACACATTAATGTAAACGCTCAAAAAAATGACAGTTAAGCTCCCACAATACATTTTAAATACATTTTAAACTACTATAGTATTCGTGCTCTAAACTCCCTGAATTTTCCATTGAACAACTAATGAACTACCGCTAAGATTTAAAGGGCTATCGCAACTTACTGGCACGTGTACCTGTGAATATATATGTATACATATACATTTTCATAACTACTGAACTCTAATAATTACATCTTGT
Organism: Microcaecilia unicolor; assembly: GCF_901765095.1. Classification (NCBI taxonomy): domain Eukaryota; kingdom Metazoa; phylum Chordata; class Amphibia; order Gymnophiona; family Siphonopidae; genus Microcaecilia; species Microcaecilia unicolor. The sequence continues at coordinate 148,269,474 of NC_044037.1, forward strand.
CACACATATCTGATGGAAAAATGTAAATTAAACTTGTCAAATATTAAAGAACTATAGAAAAACAGTCCAATCCACAGAAACATTAAGCCCTACAGGCTTCATAGAGTTCAGTTTGTTAATCCAGTGAGCTTATCTCTGTCTTAGTCTTTTCACTCTGTCTCTCCCTCGTCTCCAGATTGGTTCAAAATCAATTGCAAAACATCTCAGAGAATCAATAAATGATTATTTTCCAAATAATGTTCAACTAAAGGTTCATTAATTATGGAGCATTTGTTATTAGACTTGTGTTCAAGCATCCTCATTCTGAGAGATCTAGTGGTCATTCCCACATAAACTTTTGGAAAGGGGCATTGTACCACATGTTCAATAAATTCAGTCCTACAATTACTAAAATGTTTCAATGTAGAAATCTACCTGTAGACTGATGCTGGAATTCTTTCAATTGTGTAGTAACTTCACATATGCTACATGACAAACACTTAAAATGACCTATAGGCAGACAAGATGTAGTACTTAGAGAAGACTCTACTATCACCTCTGATGGATTCAAGTTATCCTTTATATTTCTTTCTTGAGAAAATGCCACTTGAAGATCAAAATCTTGAAAAATTGGATTCAACCGTACTATTCCCCAATTTTGATGGATAATCTTAGCAACAGTAGACCCATAAGAATTAAATTTAAGAACACAGGTAAGTGTATTTTCAGCTGAAGACTTGCTACAGGAAGTAAACAAGAGATCTCTCATAAAATTTAGCTCTTCTCTCAGGATAACCTCTTTCCAAAAATTTTTCATCATTACCTTTGCTTGTGAGCTGAGAGAAAGGGAGGCTATCTTTTAGTCTCTTAGGATGACAGCTCTCATAATCGAAGATGTCAAACCCACTGATGACATAAGCACTAGTCTCAAACCCTTCAGATATCAGCCTAATATCAAGATCCAAAAAAATAATATTAGTATCTGAAAACTTAACTATGAACACAAGGTTTTCATCACAAGAATTAAGCCAATTGACAAAAGAAAGCAGGTCCTGGGTAGTTCCTTTCCATATACAAAGACATTGTCAATATACCTAAGCCATCTGTATATCGACTTCGAGAAAGGAGAGCAATATACCCACACACTGCTTCAAACTGGACCATTTACAGGTTTGCAACAGAGGGGCAAAGGTTTCCCCCATTGCAACTCCTGATTTTTGTAGATACAGTTTCCCATCATACATAAAATAGTTCTCTTTTAAAAATGTACTAAAAATTCAATAGGAATTTGGGGAGGATGGTGATAATTAGAGTAGAGCCGATTACAGATAATGCAACAAATTGTGGGATGACAGTGTACAATGAAGTTACTTCTAGAGTTGCCATCAGATGGAGGAGTGGCCTAGTGGTTAGGGTGGTGGACTTTGGTCCTGAGGAACTGAGTTCAATTCCTACTTCAGGCACAGGCAGCTCCTTGTGACTCTGGGCAAGTCACTTAACCCTCCATTAGCCCATGTAAACCACATTGAGCCTGCCATGAGTGGGAAAGTGTGGGGTACAAATGTAGCAAAGATAAATAAAATAAATAAATCTTCAGTATAATCAACTTGTGCCAACTGAGTTAAAGAAAAAAAACAACCTATTGCAGGGCCACAGCATGCTCTAATATGTCTCTCAAATGGCAGCACAAACAGCTTGCTTCTGGCCTAGAGTCTGAGAGTTACAGTTCTGTCTTTTAAAAATGTAACACAATTGGCACAGCTTGTCCATTAGTTCAAAAGTTACAATTGCAACAGGGTTCCAAGATAAACTTGGCCTACCTGAGTAGAGCTTCTGAAGCTTACACTTCTGTGTTGAAGGGATACGGTAAAGGGCTGGTCTTCTCTCCTGTGGGCCTCCCTGACTGATCTGTGCTGAGAGTTTTTATCTTGCTTTGACCACACCCTTCCTGCTCTGTGGCCCACCTTTTAAGATGGCTCTGTGATTGTGAAGGACTGCTGTTAAGGGGAAATGGTAGTTTCCTATGAGGGATGGACTCCCTCACAAGTAGTAAATCATCTGAACCAGGTAGTATACACCCCAGAGTACTGAAATAACTCAAACATGAAATTGCTAATCTGCTGTTAGTGCTCTGTAATCTGTCATTAAAATTGTCCATAGTACCTGAAGATTGGAGGGTGGTCAATGTAACGCCGATATCTTCAAGGGTTTTAGAGGTGATCCAGGAAATTACAGACCAGTAAGCTTGACTTCAGTGCTGGGCAAAATAATGGAAACTATTATGAAAAATAAAATTACTGAACACCTAGGCAAACATAGTTTAACGGGACAGACTCAACATGGATTCAGCAAAGGGAAATCTTACCTCACTAATTTACATTCAGGCTCATTTTCAAAAGAGATAGATGTCCAAAATGTGACATAAGTTAGCATTTGGATGTTTATCTCATAGAAACGTCCAAATCAGTATTATCAAAACCTCTTTTTGGACGTCTTTCTCTGAAGTCCATCAGAAGGACATCCAAATCTCGGGGGTGTGCCAGGGGTGTGTTTAAGACGGGACTTGGGCATTCCTAAGACATGGACGTCTTTCAGCAATAATGGAACAAAACAAAGACGTCCAAGACTAAAACTTAGATGTTTTGAGCCAGACCTGTTTTTATAATGAATAGCTGCAATGGGAATTGAACCCACTTCCCAGGATCAAGGTCTGCTGTGCTAACCACTAGGCTATTCCTCTACTCCATAGAAGAGGTGCCCCCAGATGACCACTGGAGGGACTTGGGGATCACCTCCGCTTACTCCCCCAAATCACAAAACATTTGTCCAAACAGCACTTTCAAAAGGAAAAGATAGACTTTTTCTTTTATAGAAAATGACCTTTCCTGTTCTTATTTTGGACGTTTTACAAAAAACATTCAAATTCAGACTTAGATGTCATATCCAAAAACACCCCTTGTGCATTTGACTTGCCCAAAGTCACAAGGAGCAGCAGTGAGAATTGAACCCATGTTGCCAGGATCAAAGCCTGCTGCACTAACCATTAAGCCACTCCTCTGTTTTGAGCATCTTGCATTTGGATGTCTTTTGTTCGAAAATTTACCAAAAAAAAGGACATCCAAATCACAGGATGTCCATAGTTTTTTCGAACACAAAAGATAGACATCCATCTTTTTCGAAAATTACCTTTTTTCCTGTTTGGAATTTGGATGTCTTTGTAAAACGTCCAAATTCTGATTTAGACGTTTCTTTTGAAAATGTCCCTCTTTATTTCTTTGCAGGCGTGAATAAACATGTGGATAAAGGCAAGCCAGATGATGTAGTGAATGTAGATTTTCAGAAAGTGTTTCACAAAGTCCCTTATGAGAAATTCCTGAGAAAATTAAAAAGCCATGGGATAGGAGGCAGTGTTCTATTGTGGAGTGCCACAGGGGTCTGTATTGGAACTGTAATTGCTCTGGAATTGGGAACGATGAGTGAGGTGATTAAATTTGCAGATAATACAAAAATATTCAAAGTTGTTAAAATGCATGGAGACTGAAAAATTGCAGGAAGATCTTAGGAAATTAGAATACTGAGTATCCAAATGGCAAATGAAATTTAATATGGATAAATGCAAAGGGATGCACTTTGGGAAGAATAATCCATATCATAGTTACCTGATGTTAGGTTCCACTTGAGTTAGCACTCAAGAAAATGATCTAAGTATCATCATGGACAAATCACTGAAATCTTCTGTTCAGTGTGTGGTGGCGGCCAAAAAAGCAAACAGAATGCTAGGAATTATTAGGAAAGAGATGGAAAATAAGACCAAGAATATTATAATGCCTCTATATCGCTCCATGGTGGGACCTCACCTTGAGTATTGTGTGTAATAGCGGAATTAGAAAAAGTTCAAAGTAGGGCAATCAAAATGAGTAAAGCAATGGGAACTCCTCTCATATGAGGAACAGCTTAAGAGGATAGGGCTCTTCAGCTTGAAAAAGAAATTGCTGAGGGGGAGATATGATAGAGGTCTACAAACTCCTGAGTGGTGTAGAACGGGTAGAAGAGAATCAATTTTTTACTCTTTTAAAAAGTACAAAGACTAGGGGACACTCAAAGGTATATGGTAATAGTTTTTAAATGAGGAATTTTTTTTTTTCACTCAACAAATAGTTAAGCTCTGGAACTCGTTGCCGGAGGGTGTGGTAACAGTGGTTAGAGTATCTTGGTTTTAAAATGGTTTGGACAAGTTCCTGGAGGAAAAGTCCATGATCTGCTATTGAGATAGACATGGGAGCAGCCACTGCTTGTCCTAGGGATTGGTAGCATGGAATCTTGCTACTATTTGGAATTATGCCAGGTACTTGTGACCTGGATTGGCCACTGTTGGAAGTAGGATACTGGGCTAGATGGACCAGTGGTCTGACCCAGTATGGTTATTCTTATGTTCTTATGAGTGTGCAGGATTGGGAATCATGCATATTGAGAGAGTGGAAGGTCTTTCTGCTTTGTGAGATAGATCTCTGTCTTTGGAGGTAAATGACACCGAGGACAGAGGGGGAAGCAGGCAATCTCATAGAATTGTGTCATAGTGTGTTGTCTCTGTTACAGAGTCTGGGGAAATAAAGTCAGCAGTGTGTGTGAGAAAGCCATGAGAAACTTGTTTATATACTAGAAGGTGTCTGACTTACTGAGGCCTGCAGTAGCGGCCAGGACGGTCTTGAATCTGCCAGTGGTGAGAAAGATTAATGCAGATGTAACTGAGTAGATAGGCACAAGTTATCCCTTGCAAGTGGTGGGGCAGTGGAGGGGCTCTAACTGTTGGCAGAGATGATGAATGCTTCCTTGTTGAAGTGGAAGCGCTCTATGCACTGCTCTTTAGTGAGGTCAAGGATCTGTGACCTGAGCCAATAGATTCTGTGATATAGATGTAGCCTGTTGGCCCTCCTCTCCTCCCAATGTGCCTTGTATAGGATGGCCTTCACAGCCCAGATGTTCTGGTGGTTCATGGTGTACAACTGCCACCAGGATAAGCAAACATAGCGAAGGTGACAAAAACAATCCTTTATTGAAGGTTTATAGTAGACTCGACACAGGCCAAGTTTTGGCCTTTCCTGCAGCAGGAGTCTAAAGAATAAGTACAGAACATTAATATCAAAATCACAAACATAAATAGTATATATTAGTATGAACAGTACATAAAAATATGAATGATAATCACAATAAAAATTAAGATAGAGACAGCTAAAAACTATTCAAACCATTTAGTTACACAAATAGCACAACATAAAATGGAGAAGAAACTGATACAGAGGGAAGCTGCCTGACTGGGTGGCTGGGTTCACATGAGGCTCTGCAAATAATACACTTTTTGCTTATTTACAACCCAACTACCTACAATCCGTGAGTTAAAGTTTTATTTTAACCACATAACTATTTCTAAAACTCTGAATCTGATAGATTTCTTAAAACTAAAGTCAACCATCAGCCCCTGCATTAAGTTTCCAAAGAAATTCACATAGAAGTGCTAAGTACAGTCATTTGTTCTCTGTTGCTGGAAGCCTTTGATCTTTGACTCTCTTTGCTTGTGAAATAAGCAGGATTTACAACTGAAAAATCTGCATCAATTGGAACAAAGGACACCAGGATCAGAAACTGCTAACTAAAACCACCACTACAACTTTTGAGTTAATGTTCATATCTATAACTTATACTACCTCTAAAGCTCTGTTTTCTTGCTGAAGCTTCCTCAGCATTAAAACTTCCAAATAATTTCACAGGAGTGAAGCACATCCATCTGCTGCATGTCTTTGATGAACAGAAGTACCTGTTAAATATTAAATACTGGACTAACCAAGCATTTCCCCTGGCTACATTCCAAGGTATGGATATGGTCAGTGATGCCTCTTTTGTCTTACAAATTCCTGAACCTCTCAGATAATCTCCTCTTCCCCTCTCCACTGCCTGCAGTAATTCCAAGTCTGCACTTACCATCTAAGCAATTGCATAAAATTAAGCAAAACAGCTGCCCTAACTTGTGCTGAGTTAATCGGGCACCAGTCTGAATTGCCCCCCATGGGGGACCGCACAAGGCAGCAGACGGCACTCGGGGAGCCCGTGCAGGTCCGGCAAATGGCACCACTGTCGCCCTTGGAGCAGGGAGAGGCATCCGAACCTCTCCCCACGGGGGACCGCATGAGGCTCGCAGGACAGCGACCTTGCGCCTGACTCTGCCTCTTCACCCACCCACCCAGAGCAGGGACAGACGATCGAGCCTCTCCCACGGGAGACCGCACGGGCTGTGTGGAAGCGGTTGTGCGCCCAGCTCTGCCTCCTCGCCCGCCCGCTTGCTCCTCAGACGGCAGCAGGAAAGGGGAGCATTGTCCCCAGAAGCATGGGAGTTATGGAGGTGTGAGGACACTCTCGGAGGGAACCGCCGAGGGCTCAGTCAACAGCACCGAGACCAGAGCGCAGCAGCAGCGACAAGAGGAGAAGGGGCAACGCAGCGGAGGCCCCAGAGACAGGCTCCGAGGGGCTCAGAGCAAAGCAGTAGCGGCAGCCAAAGGCTGCTCCCCCCCCCCCCTCTGGTGTCTGCCTCCAACATAGACACAGCTTCCAGGGTTGCGGAGTCTCTGTGCCCTGGGCAATGCGTCTGATCACCAGACCGTGAGTAAAGTTATTTCAAGATATTGAGTCTTTACAACTGACAAGTCTTGAAAGGCCTGATAGTAAAAACCAAAGTAAAAACTGAATTACTAGTGAACTGAAGACACCTTCAGCAGGACGGGTGTGCCTGAGAAGGAGCCTTTTGCACTGCATTTGATCAACCGGAGAAGGCAGGCTAATGAGGACAGCAAATTGGGGCAACATGGTCTTAATAGTAACCACGTTCTAAATTTGTAGTTGCAAGATCGCATGAGTGTCTGCCCCGCCCCTGCATCACAACATGATGACGTTGAGGGCGGAGCAATGACACTCAACAAATCGGATTGTCATTGGGTAATCTCGGTTTCCACTCCCCAATGCAGCCGTCATTCCCATACACTCAAACCCAACCAAAATCGGTGCTGGACCCTGTCCCCCCGCCCACAGTCCCCCTCACCTACCCTCCTGCAGCCGCTCGCTCACCGTTCCACCGCCCTCCCTCTCCGACTCCGGCCATGGTGCACGATGATTACTACACACGAGCAAGGAAGCCCATTGGTTAATCTCTGTTTCCACTCCCCAACACAGCCGTCATTCCCATACACTCAAAACCAAGCACACACACGTTTTTTTTTTCTTCCGAGGAGACTCAGCAGCACAACGAGTCACTTTCTGTACAGCACAGAGAAACGAGGATTGTCGCTGGAAGGACAAAACTATTTGGATGCCCATACTCCTGCTCCCGGTATGTGCAGCCACCCTAAGAAATGACCACCCACACAAAACTAACCACTGACTCGATGTCTGCACCCCCTCGCCCCCCCAACCCACCCAAAATCTAAACGCACACTTCCACACAACCAGAAAACCAGACAAATACAAATGGAGATAAAAACAGCAAGCAGGTAGGTTCCCAAGTGATTACAGGAGCTTCAAAAGACACACTCCCCCCAATCACAAGCAAACACAGCTATCCACAACACACATTAACGACTTCACAGGCAGGTACCCAAGTGCTTTAAGGGACTTCCCACCCACCCCCACTCCCCACCCCCCCCCCCAAAAAAAAACACATCAAAACGCAGCCTTCCACAGAACAAGGAATGCTGACAAATACACATGCAGTTCAAATTTGCAAACACTGCTCACCAGAACACAGGCATATTAACGACTTGGCAGGCAGGTTCCCAAGTGCTTACAGGAGCTACACCCCCCCCCCCCCCCCACACACACACACACACAAAAAGGGCTACGTCTACGCCAGATCCGCTGTAAATAAAACAGCAATACTAACAGACTGCATCATGTCAGAAAACCTCGACCTACTCTTCCTCACTGAAATTTGGATCCAAGACCAAAAGGACCCTATAATCGTAGACCTGTGCCCTCCAGGATACAAAATCACACACTGGACCAGAAAAGAGAGGCGGAGGCATAGCACTAATCTATCGGTCCCACTTTACCACCAAAACCACTGCCGAGTCCAAAACACCTCAACTTGAAATTGCCTCAATCAGAATCCACAACAAAACCCTACGTGATCATTTGAATTGTGTTTTGTTTTACAGACCTCCAGATAATTGGAACAAAGGCCAGACCAATTTCATGGACTTCATTTCAAACACATGTGTAACCAACTCCAATACACTAGTACTTGGAGACATCAACCTTCACTTAGAAGACCCAAACTCTATCAACGCACGAGAATGTAAGGAATTTTTCCGTTTATGCGATCTCAAATGGCCACAATTGCAAGCAACCCATGTCAAAGGACACACACTTGATCTCATCTCACACAAACTCTCAACAGACCAGAACCTAACAATAACAAATACAAAATGGACAGAGACACCCTGGACCGACCACTACGAACTAAACTTATCCCTACGTTGGTGGAAGAAGGGTATACAACAAATACTAGAACACACATCCTACAGCACAAGAGGTCAAGTAGACACGAAAAAATTCTGGCAACTAATATGCAATAACGAATGGGCAACACAAACAGACTCCATATACTACCTCATAGAATGGGACAAAAGATGCAAAAGCATACTAGATGAAATTGTGCCCTTACGAACAAGAACCCCACACAAGCATAACTCGACACCATGGTTCAACAATGAACTGAAAAAGTTAAAAACACAAACCAGGAAACTCAAACGAGCATGGAATATAACAAAAGATGAACATACATGCAACACATGGAAACAAATACAAAGAAAATACAAATATGCAATAAGACAGGCCAAAAGGTCATACTATAAAACCAAAATAGGGACAGATTACAAAGACATGAAGAAATTATACCAACTCGTGAACAAATTCCTAGACACTAACTTGGTCACTACCACGAATACAGACATCCCATCTGCAGATAAACTTGAGAAGTACTTCAATGAAAATATTGTAAACCTATGCAACACGTTACCTCAGAACAACACCGACATTGAAAACTTCCTTAATGAATTGGACCCAACCATTGGAGAATACCCGGCAGATCGGACCTGGTTTAAACTTCGCCCTCCTTTCCGTCGAAACAGTTACCCAGGCAATTAGTAGGTTTTCCAACACTCACTGTAAACTAGATACCTGTCCCAGCTACCTAATGAAATCCGCCCCTGACCGCTTCATAGCAGACCTCACATCCCACCTAAATTACATGCTTCAGCAAGGCCTCTTCCCTAAGGAAAATGGCAATATCCTACTCACCCCAATACCAAAAGATTCCAAGAAAAAACCAAAGCAAAATAACTAACTCCCGTCCAGTAGCATCTATCCCGTTGGTGGTCAAACTGATAGAAAGCATGGTAACCAAACAACTTACAGATTACATAAACAAATTCTCAATATTACACAAATCACAGTCAGGCTTTCACCCCCTCCAAAGCACGGAAAGAGTATTACTCACTCTTCTAGCCAAATTCAAGCAGGAAATAGCAACAGGCAAAAACATCCTTCTCCTCCAATTCGACATGTCTAGTGCATTCGACATGGTAAACCATAATATATTAATAAGATTACTAGATAAGTTCGGGATTGGTGGAAACATACTTAACTGGATCAAGGGCTTCCTAACCACAAGAACATATCAAGTAAAATCAAATTCAAACATATCATCACCGTGGAAAGCAGACTGTGGAGTACCGCAAGGATCGCCGCTATCACTGATCCTATTCAACTTAATGATGACCCCACTTGCCAAGTCCTTATCCAACCATGGCCTTAACCCTTTCATATATGCAGACGATGTCACAATATACATTCCTTACAAAACCAAACTGACAGAAATCACCCACGAAATGAAGCTCGGCCTGAACATCATGGATTCATGGGCAAATGCATTTCAACTAAAACTCAATAAAGAAAAAACTCATTGTCTTATCCTCTCATCCCAACACAGCGTGGACATCCCCACAAGTATCAACACCCCAGATCCACACCCTTCCTATCTCAGACAGCTTGAAAATCCTCGGCGTTACAGTGGACCGTAACTTAACATTAGAGAGCCAAGTGGCATCCACAACAAAGAAAATGTTACACTCAATGTGGAAACTCAAATGCGTGAAGCAATTCTTCCCGAGGGAAGCATTTTGCAGCCTGATACAATCAATGGTACTAAGCCACTTAGATTACTGCAATGGAATTTATGCGGGATGTAAAGAACAAACCTTAAAGAAACTTCAGACCGCTCAAAACACGGCAGCTAGGCTTATATTTGGTAAAACGCGATTTGAAAGCGCAAAACCCCTCCGCGAAAAACTACACTGGCTCCCAATCAAAGAACGCATCGCCTTCAAAATCTGCACCCTGGTTCACAAAATCATCTACGGAGAAGCCCCGAGTTACATGACAGACTTGATCAACTTACCAATTAGAAATACATCCGAGAAGGAGACTGATTCAAGATGGCGTCAGGTTAGGACGTGGCGATCCTACCTCGGATGGTCTTTCTTCAAATTTCTCTATTTTCTTCTTCAAACTATGCCCAAAAGGAAGGGAAAGACGAGGGGAGGTAAAAGCTCCTTAACCTCCACGATACCTCCTCAAGGGCAAATTCCGATTACGGATTTCACCATCTCTGTCGCTCCGTCAGCCGAGGCAGAGAGGAGCCTTGGCCAGGAGAGTGAATTATCACTCAGCCCAAGAAGCCCGCGTTTGCCTCGTGTAGCAGGAAGTGACGCTGGAGGAAGTCCCGTCCAGCAGCCCGAACTCGAAGCTGCGGTCTTGGGGAAGGAGCACTCCTTCGACGCTACGCTACGCTGTTCCCGCTGAGTTTTTCCAGCGAAGACCCGAGCCAAACATCCACCCCCAGGAGTAGGGGTAACATGGATAACATCCAGGTGGAAGCCCGAACCGCACAGGAGATGGCGGATCGACAGCTGGGACCTGCACTGCAACTCCTACCCCTGGAGAAGCCACCTAATTAGCCAGACTAATTTGGCTTCTCAGGCTAATAATTTAAAGCAATGTGAGATATCTATCTCTTCACTGAAAGAACAAGAGTGTAAACTGTTCCAAAATGCGGACTTGATGCACAGGAAGATTGAAAATCTAGAAAATGGGGCTAGAAATTTAAACTTGAGGTTTTTGAACTTTCCCTTTGTTAAATACACCCCATTAAGAGACTTGTTTCATAAGTTGTTGAAGGAAACTTTCAATTATTCTGAGACAAACTTTCCCCCAATACAAAAACTTTATATGATACCTGCTCGAGCACCTAAGGAAAAAGATAAAGAGCTTACTGAAAAAGTTTTGGAACATTTGGATGTATCCGCGTTGCTCGAGCAATCACAAGAGGTGGTTGAGTATAGATCCACTTTGTTGGTATCTTTTGTCTTTTTGGCGGATAAGGAAGCTATCCTGAGGCAATATCTGAGACAAACCTCCTCTATGGTGTTTTTGGGGGAACGATTTCAACTATTTCCAGATGTATCGAGAACCACACAGGAACGGAGGAAAAAGTTCCTGATGATGAGACAAGAGACAGCACAGATGGGAGCTAAGTTCCAGCTTCGATTTCCTTGCAAATGTGTAGTTTTTTATGAAAATAAGACTTATCATTTCTTTGAGCCTTTGCAACTTCGTTCATTTTTGAATGCAAAGCTACCTAACCCGCCATAAGGACCCAACAGAGCGGACTTTATTTGTTTATTAGTGACAACCTGATGCCTTACTTGTATTATATTTTTATATTTCTTCGTTAAATATCCTTATCCTCTTGTAAGGTTTCATTTCAGTCTCCCCAAGTAGAGGGGTGGGCTCTTCAGTGCTGCAGTCCTCCTCCTCTGGTGAGTGGTAACTGGTTGGCGTGAAGTTCGCGAACCCGAAGTTGTGAGGCACGAGGCGGGTCACGGTGAGCAGCCAGCCAGGGCGGCAGTGAGGCACGACGAGGCGGTGAGCAACAGGGCAGCAGCGGGAAGAATTGTGGAGTCGGACGGCCGCTGACCTGGACCGGACTAGATCAGACCAGACTTCGGCGGGAAGGACCGTGTGGACGTCACGTCATCACAGAAACAGAAGCGCGCGGCCGCGTTGCTGATCTGCAAGGGCGGGCTTCTGTTTCTGTGAGTCTGACACCCTGCACTTTGTACGTGCAGGACGTCAGACTCACAGAAGCGAAGCCTGCCCTTGCAGATCCACGCTGGACAACAGGACTTGTTCGGCAGGTGGCACCAGCAAAGGTACTGGTTGGTGGCTCGTTATTCAATTAAGCACCCAAATTTGTGCACACAATTTTAAGCGCCATTTATAGAATTTGTGGAAAATAAGAGGGCTGGCCCAGTGTGGCTTAGTGACTGTGCTATGCAGTGCCATGTAGAAGGTCTACCTTTCACCTTTCACTCTGTGGATCAGCTAGGACTGAGGAAGGAATTATTGTTTTTTGCATGAAGCTGATGCCTATTAGTCAGGTCCATGATTCAGAAGGAGCCCAGGCATTTGGGAGGTATTTCTACATCCATGCCTTGAATTAGGTGCTACAGCGGGGCGCAGTGAATGTCAGTTCTATAATAGTACTTAGGCATGCCTAAAGACATTATAAAACATAAGCATAATCCACTTTTGGTATGCCCAAAGTTAGACACAATCACATACACTCAGTGCCAGTGATAGATATGATGGGGCCCAGGGTAGATGCTAGGGAAAGGGCCCCAAAGCTTGCTTGCAGATTGTCCCTCTTTCAACTTCAGGTAAGTATGGGGGCCCAGGACAATTGGCCTGTTTGCCCATCCCTAACGCCAGCCCTGCATACACTAGGTCAATGGCTCATGTAAACGGGTATGTCTAAGTGCGGCGGGAGCCAACTTTTTAAAATTATTGGGGGTGCTAAGCCCAGTGGAAATAACCCCTCCCTGGACACATACAAGGAATTTTCTCAATAATTGGTGGTGCTTAAGCACCCACAGAGTCGGCTCCTATGCACCATGCAATTGATAGCATTATATAAGTTGCACACATCACTTAGTGTCACGCTCATGGCCTGCTCATGCTCTGCCCGTATGTGCGCCCCCCTTGCAGTTACGTGCCATAGCACTTATGCACAACATTATAAAATAGCGCATAGTTTATTAGTGCATATCTGCCAATTAGGGTGGCACTTACATGCCCATTTGTAGAACTGCTTCCATGGCTCTTAATTTGGGACTGTTCTAATAAGCAAACCAGATATATAAGGAGAAGGGACAACTATAAAACGTGGAAAATTCCCAAGGTTTGTATGAATTATGGCTCATGGTGCAATATCACAGCTTTGGTTCTGACAGAACTGTAAATAAAAATGAGCAGGAGGAAAATGCTTAATGAGCTTGCCTTTCTTTTTCCCCAACAACATGCCTTAAACTAAACAGCCTCTACAGTTAAATGGTACTCATCACAAATTGACATCCTGCCCCCAGCTTAAATTTATAGTATGTTTAAACAAATGTATTAGTTTAAAAAAAAAGTTATAATTCAAATTGCCACATGAGCTTTTTTATGAAATCACTTTAACATATTTTTATTTGTTCTTATTTTTAAGGAGATGCTAATAGGCAGATCAGTGACCTCAAATTTAAACTTGCCAAATCTGAGCAACAGATAACTGCTCTGGAACAGAATGTAAGTGTGATCAAGATTGCTGAAAGAAGGGCAGTTGTCTAAAGAAATAATGCCTGGACATGAAGGTGGTAATTTTATAACCAATTTGGTGTGTAGAAAGCATCATTACTCACCTGGAACAGGTATTTTTTGTAAAAAGCAAGATTAATCAGGTACACAAGGGGGAAGTAGTGCAGTGTAGTCTCTCTGCTGATACCTCTCATGTAGATTTTTCTCTTGCCTTTTCTTCTGTTTTTCATTCTCTTCTTCCTTTCCTCTATATACAAGCATACTTAGAATTGTGATTTTTCTTCAGGAAGATGTGTCTAACAAGTTTTTGTTAACATTGTAGACAACAGGATTGATCAGGCACACAGGTGGGTGACATCATTGCATGTCACCAGAATGGAACAGCTCTCCCATGCAACTCTCAGGGAAGCAGCAGGGACTGTGTGCCTGATCAATCCATTTACAGAAAACACCCATTACAGGTAATAGTGCTTTTTCTATCAATAAGCAGGACTGAGTCGGGCACACAAATGGATGAACCTCAAGGTCAGAGCTGCCTATCGTTCTATGTATTATTTATTGTTCAGGAGCAGCCTGCACATAACACTTTGCAGTATCTCAGGCAGCCTGGCTACCACAACTCAAACAAATACATTGTCTATTGTAAATTGGTCCAAACAGTAATATGAGATAAAGATATGAAACAAGGACCAGGTTGCTACTTCAGGAGAGGCAGTGTGGCTGCAGTGGTTCTAAACTGATTAAATTTCAGTTTAGCATTTAGTTTATTCATAACAGAATTTTATGCAGTATGCATTTGACAAATAGATTGCCCATTCTATCAGGGTTAGAGGTCTAAGAAGACAAAGAACTGGATATATTTTCTGATGGATTCAGTTCTTCTGAAGTGAGGGCCCATTTATAGTCTAGAGTATGAAAGACTATCTCACATGAATTCTTATGAGGCCTTCAACAGAACATAGAACGCACTATTTCCTTGTTGGAAATTTGTTACCACTTGGTTATATAATAAATCTGTATGGTTCATAAGTTTCCAAAGCTTGAGGATCACTTACTAGGCAATTCTATAACTTTGCACCTAGTGTTAGGCGCCAAGGGGGAGATTCTATATATGGTGCCGAAATAATTGGCGCTGAAATCAGTGCCAACTAAGCATATTCTATAATAGGCGCCGATTATAGAATAAGCTTAGTTGATATTTCAGCACCTAAAACTATGTGCATCCATTTATACAAACAAAAACATGGCATAAATCCTGGTGTATAGATTTATTTGGACTGGGCCATATTCTATAACTACGTGCGCAAATTTCAGAACACCCCTGAAATGCTCATTTCCCCACCCATAACCATGCCCCTTTTTGCCTGTGCACATTAGAATTTAGGCGCACTTTGTTGGAGAATATGCTTAGTGAGTTGTACATGTAAATTCACATCTGTGCCAATTAGTGCTCATTGTTGCTTGTTATGTGCTGTTATCAGCGCTCATTAACTTGTTATGTTTCTTGCATTATTATAGAATCTACACTGATTTCAGCGTGGATCTCTTGGCACACTATATAGAATCTGGGGGCATGTGTATATGTATGTTACAGAATAATAGCAATCACGTTAGAAGCGAGAATAAGTGGTAGTTATGCATGTAAGTGTTGAGCCCTATTCTACAACATGCAGGAGAGTTATAGAACGCTACCAGTTGCACGTATTGTATGAGACACTTTAGATGCACCAGCTTAACAGCAGCCATTGTCTTGTCTTAAGTGAGCATGCCTAGATTTTGGTGCACCAATCAGTGGCGTAGCCAGACCTGACATTTTGGGTGGGCCCAGAGCTAATATGGGTGGGCACTATGTATACAGGTATGAGTAGTGTTTCATGGGACATTACAAAATAATGCCTTAGTGTGCACTTGATGAAGGATAAGTAAATAATCTGCCCAATAGTTGTCCTGTGTCAACATAAACTGCGTATATACTTTATGGAACACCACCATTTTAAACTTATTTTAAAATTTTCTTTCCTGCACTATCCCACAATTCTAGGCAATTACTGGACAAACAGCACTAAAACTTGACCAGACACAAGTCTACTATAATGGCAAACATCTCAACACACATCACAGTATCCTGCAAAATAATTATAGCAATGGCACATATTCATCAAACTTTGCTTTATAATAAATGTAAATGCCTGATTAAACTGTGTTAAAACCACCTTTTTTAAAACTTTAGATAAAAATGGCAAATTGGACAAGTCCACAGCTAAGATGTTTCCTCTTACAGTTTTCCACTGAAAAAAAGTTTATTCAAATTCTGGTAGGACCTCAGTAATAGCAACATTGTCAAAATCCCTTCCAGATTCTTTGTGAAGTAACATTAAATCTTATGAAGCTTCTTAGAGCCTATGTAGCAAACCTTAACACCATCAATTCTGAACACACAAATATCAGTAACAGTACCTTTAAAAAGGCAGCAGTGAATATACAGAACAGCAACATATGTCCCATTGTAAAAGCCAGACAAGTCAGATTGATATAGGTCCCCACACAAAGCACATGCCAGAACACAGAACAACTCTCACTAATTACAAAATAAAGGATCAAAAATTAAGAATTGTCCCGTAGCCCAGCATCAGCCCCCGAGATGCCAAATTACCCAGTTCCTGTCTGGAAATTTTGGGGCTGTCCTGCATTTCTGCCCACTCCATTCTGTTGCATTATGGGACTCGAAGCACTCAATGGGCACTACAAATAATCCCATACTGTTTTGGGATATAAGTTCAAAACCAGGACTGCCCCAAAATCTCCAGCCTGAAACTGAATAACTTGGCATCTCTGCAGCCCTACCCTTCATACCCCAGCATCAGCCCTACCCTTGACTACTCCTTTCCCCAGCCCTCCTTGTAGCTCGGCATCAGCCCTGTCCTTCCCCTCCCCCTCCCCCCCCCCCCCCCCCCATAGCTCAGCATCAGCCCACCTCTATCTACTCCTCATAGTCTGGAAAGAGTTCTGCCCTTCCCTCTCTCTTCACCCATAGTCTAACATCCCCTTGTCCCTTCCCAATCACCCACCCCCACCCAGAAGCCCAACATAAAATATATATATATATATATATATATTTTTTTTTTTTTTACCTGGCCACTGCAGAGCTCACCCCCACCCAGAAGCCCACCAACAGGAAATATACACCTTTTCTTTAAACTGAACATTGTGAAGACCACATGCACCCAGAAGCCCACCACCATTAAATATAAAACTGTTTTTCTTTTCTTTCTTTTTTTTTTACCCGAGTCCAGTGCAGAGAAAGTGTCCTGTAGATTTCAGAGAAGTCTACAGCCCCAATCAGTGTGTGCACGTGGTTCAGTGTTGGGGAGAAGGCCCAAGTTGCTGAGGTTGGCAATGGGGGGAGTAGACTTCAATCCAATGCAGATACAGTGGCTACTGACTCACTCCTGGTGCCTGGGATTGGAGGATAATGAGTGCCCAGATTTCCCCAGCTGCTAAGTTCAGTGCAGCACCGGCCTCCGGGACTTCCGCCTCCCTGACTTTGCAGCAGGTTTGGGTCCTGGCAGGGGCTGACTGAGACCTGAGCTGTGCAGGATCAAACAGTGAGTGAACACTAAAAGGAATTGCTGGGTTTTTTTTTACCTTTTGCCCATTAGGAACGGAAGCAGAGCAGCCAACGGAGGTAAGCACTTTAAGAGCACAGCAGGGAGCGAACTAACAAAGACCCTGATGCCCAAATCCAGAGTCCAGAGCAGTGGCATAGCCAGACCTGATATTTTGGCTGGGCCCAGAGCTAATATGGGTGAGCACTATATATATATATAGTCAGGGGTGTGCTGGTAAATTTTTAACAACAGGCTCTTTCTCCAGACATAGCCAGCTCTGCAGTTGGAAGGGCCCGGGGGGGGGGGGGGGGGAAGCAACACTTGCCTCTCTCTCCTCCCTCCCTTCGTGCGGGCACGCTAGGCATACCTTTGCTGGCAGACAATAAGTGGACTGCCACCACTCCCAACATCTTGCTCTGAGCAGCATGCTGAAACTTCTCACACATGCTGGAGAAGTCCCAGCCTGCTGCTCAGAGCTGGAAACAAGGAGCAGGGAGCAGCAGCAGTCTATTTACTTGGCTGGCAGGGCTCAGCATCCCCACCAGCAAAGTAAAAGAGAATTCAGCAGGGGGCCCAAGCCCACATTTTGGGAGCCAGTTGTTGAAGTAGTCATGGAGGGCCCTACTTTAACAACCGGCTCCCAAAATTCTTAAAAACTTAACAACCGGCTCTTGCGAGCCTGTGAGAGCCTGCTCCAGCACACCACTGTATATAGTGCCCACCCATATTACCTAGGGCAATGAGGAGCCCATCCCCACCCAGAAATTGCCCAACAATAAATTTTAATAGTGACCAGCAGCCCCAGGCAGGTGCCAGGCCCCAGCTAGCTCAATTTAAAAAAAATTACACAGCACACGTCACACAATGTTAAAAATTATCTGCCGTACCTATGAACATCGAGGAGCTGCTTTCTTAGTTAAGAAAATAATGCCGAAAAGACGGGGGAAAACAGCAGCTCGAGCTTTGCTGCTGCCTCCCCCTTTACCTCTTGGCCCAATGGACCAGTATGTCAGACCCTCGGGACAGAATATCCGGATCGGGAGCGGTCCCGAGAGTGGCGCCGGCGTCTTGGAGGAATCGGCGAACTCCGGGCAAAGTGATTTGTTGAGCCCCAGAGGACTCCGCCCCCGCAACCGCGGTTTACCAGCTCTCCCTCAGGAGGATCAACGGGGCCTCCGCCTTTGAGCGGAAGGGTAATTCCAGTGAAGGAAGTTCTTGAACAGCGCGAGGAAGAGCCAGAGGGTCAGTTTACAACTCCCGAGATGACCATTGCAGGGACCCAGGCTGCGGGACGAGGAGGAGAAGAATTAGTGGGTTCTCAGGATCTACTTTCGTCTTTTTCCCTTAAAATTCCAGAGAAACCTTCTGAGGTAACGTTGGATGCCTTATGGGACTTAATGGCACAGGCCGTTAAGACCTTTACTGGTCAATCAAAAGTTTTATCTGAGAAATTGGTTTCTATAGAACAGAAGATAGTTAAAAATGAATCTGATATTAAAGGTTTAAAAGACAATGAAGAAAAGATGGATAAAAAGTTTCTAGAGGCTGAGAAAGTACAACAAACTATGGTGAAAGATGTTGTAAATCTGAGAAGGAAGATGGAACTTTATGACAATTTTATGAGGTATAATAATATCAGATTTATAAATTTTCCCATGGTCAAAATGGTGAAACCTGCAGAAATGCTTAAAAGATACCTATTGGAAGTGTTACAAATCCCTCAAGAAAATTTACCACCTTTCAACCAAGCATATTATGTGCCACAAAAAGATCTTCAGCAAGAACAAAATGTCTCATTAGATGTTTCCACACTATTAGAGACTTCTGAAATTGAACAAGCCAGGCCAGCGACCTTGATTGCTACCTTAGCATTATCCAAACAAAAAAACAGCACCACGGGCCTTTAAAATGGAACAAAGTTCTTTAATGAATGAGCCTTGACCCGACACGGGCCGTGTTTCGGTGACTAGCACCTGCGTCAGGGGTCTACATAAAATACAAAACATAGAAATAATATATTTTTAAAAATTGTTAACATATAATGAATAAAACCAAGAATTAAAAATAATATTTAGACTCATCAAGCATACATATATAAGCCTATATAAACACCTAAAGCATTTAATATTTTAACATTGCATTTAATAATTTAACATTCTCATATAGTAATTTGAAAATAAATGGATAATTAATCAAAACAAAAATGGTAATGGTAACTCACCACAGTGATGACGTGGAAAACTTGGGGAATAACTCGAATATTTTCATCTACAATATTCCTTACTTTTGGACAAAAAATTTTTCATATATTAATATATGTTTAAAATGCTTATTTTAATTATAAATAATATATTTTATAGAAAGGCCATATTATATAATACTGGCTATAACTGAATTTAAAAATAATTTTTTAAAACATTTTAAAATATACAACAAATTTCAAACATTACACTGATAATATCATGAGCCTTCAAAAACATTCAAATCAGCACAGAATAAATAGATATATACATCTTCAAATATAAAAGCCAAAAATATAATATCTAGTGGCATTACTTGATCTTAATTTTGAAAAAACAGCATTTTGTCACTATATGTGTATATATATATACATATATACAGTGGGGGAAATAAGTATTTGATCCCTTGCTGATTTTGTAAGTTTGCCCACTGACAAAGACATGAGCAGCCCATAATTGAAGGGTAGGTTATTGGTAACAGTGAGAGATAGCACATCACAAATTAAATCCGGAAAATCACATTGTGGAAAGTATATGAATTTATTTGCATTCTGCAGAGGGAAATAAGTATTTAATCCCTCTGGCAAACAAGACCTAATACTTGGTGGCAAAACCCTTGTTGGCAAGCACAGCGGTCAGACGTCTTCTGTAGTTGATGATGAGGTTTGCACACATGTCAGGAGGAATTTTGGTCCACTCCTCTTTGCAGATCATCTCTAAATCATTAAGAGTTCTGGGCTGTCGCTTGGCAACTCGCAGCTTCAGCTCCCTCCATAAGTTTTCAATGGGATTAAGGTCTGGTGACTGGCTAGGCCACTCCATGACCCTAATGTGCTTCTTCCTGAGCCACTCCTTTGTTGCCTTGGCTGTATGTTTTGGGTCATTGTCGTGCTGGAAGACCCAGCCACGACCCATTTTTAAGGCCCTGGCGGAGGGAAGGAGGTTGTCACTCAGAATTGTACGGTACATGGCCCCATCCATTCTCCCATTGATGCGGTGAAGTAGTCCTGTGCCCTTAGCAGAGAAACACCCCCAAAACATAACATTTCCACCTCCATGCTTGACAGTGGGGACGGTGTTCTTTGGGTCATAGGCAGCATTTCTCTTCCTCCAAACACGGCGAGTTGAGTTCATGCCAAAGAGCTCAATTTTTGTCTCATCTGACCACAGCACCTTCTCCCAATCACTC
The DNA here is from genome assembly GCF_901765095.1 of Microcaecilia unicolor. Lineage (NCBI taxonomy): Eukaryota > Metazoa > Chordata > Amphibia > Gymnophiona > Siphonopidae > Microcaecilia > Microcaecilia unicolor. The sequence goes on from NC_044037.1 coordinate 148,290,227, forward strand.
TCGGCATCATCCAGGTGTTCACTGGCAAACTTCAGACGGGCCGTCACATGTGCCTTCCGGAGCAGGGGGACCTTGCGGGCACTGCAGGATTGCAATCCGTTATGTCGTAATGTGTTACCAATGGTTTTCGTGGTGACAGTGGTCCCAGCTGCCTTGAGATCATTGACAAGTTCCCCCCTTGTAGTTGTAGGCTGATTTCTAACCTTCCTCATGATCAAGGATACCCCACGAGGTGAGATTTTGCGTGGAGCCCCAGATCTTTGTCGATTGACAGTCATTTTGTACTTCTTCCATTTTCTTACTATGGCACCAACAGTTGTCTCCTTCTCGCCCAGCGTCTTACTGATGGTTTTGTAGCCCATTCCAGCCTTGTGCAGGTGTATGATCTTGTCCCTGACATCCTTAGACAGCTCCTTGCTCTTGGCCATTTTGTAGAGGTTAGAGTCTGACTGATTCACTGAGTCTGTGGACAGGTGTCTTTCATACAGGTGACCATTGCCGACAGCTGTCTGTCGTGCAGGTAACGAGTTGATTTGGAGCATCTATCTGGTCTGTAGGGGCCAGATCTCTTACTGGTTGGTGGGGGATCAAATACTTATTTCCCTCTGCAGAATGCAAATAAATTCATATACTTTCCACAATGTGATTTTCCGGATTTAATTTGTGATGTGCTATCTCTCACTGTTACCAATAACCTACCCTTCAATTATGGGCTGCTCATGTCTTTGTCAGTGGGCAAACTTACAAAATCAGCAAGGGATCAAATACTTATTTCCCCCACTGTATATATGCATATATATACATATGTATCTGTGTATATGTATATCTATATATTATAGCATAAACAGGGCTTCTATTATCTTTTGAAGCTCTGGGTATATTTATTTGGTTATCTGCCAATTGCAATTAATTATGTAAACTTTATTTGTAACTGCTATAATGGTATTTTAGCTAATGACAAAATACCTTAAAAATTTGCATTTATTTTGTTATCTACCAGTCACAATTAATTATACAAATGGCATCTTGAATAGTGGCAAAGGATTAACAGGGCTTTAATTCACATATATATGTTTCTCACATCAGCATTCATTTAATAAAATGTCTTCAATATATCTTTTAAAACATAGCAAAGATGATTTTCATAAACAATAAAATACTGACTTTCATTTTAACTCAAGTGTCAAAAGAAAAAAATCTGTATACCTCAAACTATATTGCCAAACAGAAGGGTTTCAATGAGTATAACAAACCATAATGCCACAGACATTACCAAAAAGATTGTGCAATTGATAAAAGTTGTTAAATCATGAGGCAGCAAATACTATAGTGCCTAACTTAGAAACTTCCTACAATTTATTGTCATGACAAAAAACTTACCCCCACGTCTCACGTAGCAAAAGTTATAAAGCACCAAGGCACCTTCACTTTCAAAATCATTTATTTGGCTACACAGTCTCCGGAGCCGTAGGAACTGTGATCGTGGAAGATTCTCCTTGAGACTTCTACTATGGAAACTGTCAAAGTGCAAAAACTGGTTTTTGTCAATCGGTTTCTTAAAAATTGTTGTATCAAACCTGTCCATATTTTTAATGATATTTATATCCAAAAAAGCAATAGAATTCTGATGGAGTTGCATTGTAAATCTAAGATTAGGATCTAGGGAATTGAGCCAGGTATAAAAGGTTTGCAATCTTTCAAGATCTCCCTTCCAAAACATCAAAATATCATCGATATAGCGTTTCCACAGTTTAATTTCATCTTGAAATGGATTTGTTTCCAAAAATTCTTTTTCAAATTGCGCTACATAGAGAATAGCGATGTCTGGGGCCATAGTTGCACCCATTGCAGTTCCCTTTATCTGTTTGTAGAATTTTCCTTGAAAGCATAAAAAATTTTCTTTTAATGCTAGTGTTGCTAATTCAATAATAAAGGATGTTGGAATCCGCATGTTGTCTGTGCGATTATCAAGAATATCCTTTAAAATATTAAGGGCCTTATCCTGAGGGATATTTGTATACAGACTTTCAATGTCAAAGGTCACTAATATAATGTTTTCATCATAACCTTCAAACTCGTCCAGAAGTTGAATCACATGTGCAGAATCTCTTATATACGATTTAACATATGGAATAAAAGACCTTTTAAAGGATATTCTTGATAATCGCACAGACAACATGCGGATTCCAACATCCTTTATTATTGAATTAGCAACACTAGCATTAAAAGAAAATTTTTTATGCTTTCAAGGAAAATTCTACAAACAGATAAAGGGAACTGCAATGGGTGCAACTATGGCCCCAGACATCGCTATTCTCTATGTAGCGCAATTTGAAAAAGAATTTTTGGAAACAAATCCATTTCAAGATGAAATTAAACTGTGGAAACGCTATATCGATGATATTTTGATGTTTTGGAAGGGAGATCTTGAAAGATTGCAAACCTTTTATACCTGGCTCAATTCCCTAGATCCTAATCTTAGATTTACAATGCAACTCCATCAGAATTCTATTGCTTTTTTGGATATAAATATCATTAAAAATATGGACAGGTTTGATACAACAATTTTTAAGAAACCGATTGACAAAAACCAGTTTTTGCACTTTGACAGTTTCCATAGTAGAAGTCTCAAGGAGAATCTTCCACGATCACAGTTCCTACGGCTCCGGAGACTGTGTAGCCAAATAAATGATTTTGAAGAACAATCCAAACCTCTACAGAAAAAATTCCAGGATCGAGGTTATCCTTCAAAATGTATTACTAAAGGCTTTCAACAGGCTAGAACATCTGACAGAGAAAAATTACTCAAACCACGAGATGATAGAAAAACACCAGATATTGTTTGCAGCCTACAGTTCTCAAACTATTCAAGAGACATTCAGAAAATTATATATAACAACTGGCATATCCTTGAAGAACACAGTTGCTTAAAAGATAAAAAAGTCACAATCGCACACACTAGAGGAAGGAATTTAAAAGAAATTATTGCCCCATCATCACTGCCTCAAACTAACAATGATCAACGATTAGAACTGGATCATTTTGCTATTGGCCATCATCCATGCAAGAGTTGTTCGGTATGTCAGTTGTCAATGGATATTGTATCCTTTGAACATCCGCAGACCGGCAAAATTTATAAACTGCTGAACCACACTAACTGCAATACCACACATGTCGTATATGTTATTATGTGCCCTTGCTCATTACTTTACGTGGGTAAAACAAAGAGAAAAATCAAGACGCGCATAATTGAGCATAGGAGTAATATCAATCGGGGTAATCTTACTGCCCCACTTGTGCAACATTATATGGAACAATCGCATTCCCCGTCTGATCTCCGTTTTTTTGTCTATCAAGTGGTTAAAAAGCCGTGGCGTGGTGGTGACCTTGATCTGCTTTTGTTACAACGAGAACAAAGAACTATTTTTGAATTCAATACAGTAACTCCTGCAGGACTTAATCTAGAGATAGACTTGTCTGTTTTTCAATGAATATTTAAACTATGTTGTTTTCTTTCTTTTCAAACATTGGAAGGATGTTCTTTGCAGTTCACTTTAAGGAACATTTATATATGTGACTAATGGATGTATGATATGCTTGGTTTAAAGCATATTTTTGATTGTTTGATGTCATGTATTTATGAACAAATGATTCACACATGTACTTATTTAAGTTTAACATCTGATTGCATGGGTATATTCAACATAACATTATGATAAAACTACAGATTTGTAATGCCACTCACGTTTCATTCTAGTTTTTAAGGTTTCAAAAAATGTTTTTCATTAATTTTTTAATTAATTTTAATTCATTTTTTAATAATCATTTTATATAGTAAATACATTAGAATATATTGGTACATTTAATGATAAAACCATATGTTTGTAATATTATTTAAGTTTATATTTAGAATTTAATAATTAATTATAAATGTAATTTATAGACTCACAAGGTAGATAATAATGGCACAATATAAACATACAATTATAAGAATGAAGTGCTGTTTAAACTCAATTTTAGCATTTACAAGCTTTTTTAATGACATAATAAAATAGTATATGAACAGTTAAATTTAAAATATAATTAATAGACTTAGTAAATTAAAATTGGGGTATGGTAAGTTCATATTTGTTCAGAAAACCTTTTTAAATTTGGTCATTTAATATTTGATAAATATTCATTTTAAGAGTAGATAACAAATTGGAATATGAAGAGTTAATTGAAGATACAATTTATAGATTTGCTAAATAGATTAAAATTGCAATATAGTTAGTTAATTGTTTTGATAATTACTCAATATCCTGTTATTTTATATATATTTTAAACAAATGGCCATTTTAATAATGTAGGCTTTAGGACCCAGTAAATGATTCCTGCATATCTGGCAGGCTTTTAGACCCAGTAACCACCTAAATTCATTTGATAGGATAAAGGTTAATGCTTTGTGAAGATTAGGTGTTTTCACTTAAGTTAATCAAAAAATGTCTCCACCCTGTGTGACGTGGTATTAAAAGCAGAGCCTTTTGAGAGCACAGCTTTTCATCCATTTGGATACAGAAAGTGAAGGTGCCTTGGTGCTTTATAACTTTTGCTACGTGAGACGTGGGGGTAAGTTTTTTGTCATGACAATAAATTGTAGGAAGTTTCTAAGTTAGGCACTATAGTATTTGCTGCCTCATGATTTAACAACTTTTATCAATTGCACAATCTTTTTGGTAATGTCTGTGGCATTATGGTTTGTTATACTCATTGAAACCCTTCTGTTTGGCAATATAGTTTGAGGTATACAGATTTTTTTCTTTTGACACTTGAGTTAAAATGAAAGTCAGTATTTTATTGTTTATGAAAATCATCTTTGCTATGTTTTAAAAGATATATTGAAGACATTTTATTAAATGAATGCTGATGTGAGAAACATATATATGTGAATTAAAGCCCTGTTAATCCTTTGCCACTATTCAAGATGCCATTTGTATAATTAATTGTGACTGGTAGATAACAAAATAAATGCAAATTTTTAAGGTATTTTGTCATTAGCTAAAATACCATTATAGCAGTTACAAATAAAGTTTACATAATTAATTGCAATTGGCAGATAACCAAATAAATGTACCCAGAGCTTCAAAAGATAATAGAAGCCCTGTTTATGCTATAATATATAGATATACATATACACAGATACATATGTATATATATGCATATATATATATGTATATATATATACACATATAGTGACAAAATGCTGTTTTTTCAAAATTAAGATCAAGTAATGCCACTAGATATTATATTTTTGGCTTTTATATTTGAAGATGTATATATCTATTTATTCTGTGCTGATTTGAATGTTTTTGAAGGCTCATGATATTATCAGTGTAATGTTTGAAATTTGTTGTATATTTTAAAATGTTTTAAAAAATTATTTTTAAATTCAGTTATAGCCAGTATTATATAATATGGCCTTTCTATAAAATATATTATTAATAATTAAAATAAGCATTTTAAACATATATTAATATATGAAAAATTTTTTGTCCAAAAGTAAGGAATATTGTAGATGAAAATATTCGAGTTATTCCCCAAGTTTTCCACGTCATCACTGTGGTGAGTTACCATTACCATTTTTGTTTTGATTAATTATCCATTTATTTTCAAATTACTATATAATAATATATGAGAATGTTAAATTATTAAATGCAATGTTAAAATATTAAATGCTTTAGGTGTTTATATAGGCTTATATATGTATGCTTGATGAGTCTAAATATTATTTTTAATTCTTGGTTTTATTCATTATATGTTAACAATTTTTAAAAATATATTATTTCTATGTTTTGTATTTTATGTAGACCCCTGACGCAGGTGCTAGTCACCGAAACACGGCCCGTGTCGGGTCAAGGCTCATTCATTAAAGAACTTTGTTCCATTTTAAAGGCCCGTGGTGCTGTTTTTTTGTTTGGACTTTAGTTTGTACTTTGTTCCCTCTCTTTTGTTATACCTTAGCATTGTCATCAGATAAAGCTTGGCTATTTAGAATGTTCTTTAGAAATAAGGATAAATTATTTCTTGGACTTAAAGTAAATTTGTTCCCAGACGTTTCAAAGGAAACTCAAAAGAGAAGAAAACAATTTCTTTTGTTAAAATCAGCAGTTCTTCAATTGGGAGCCGTATTTTATTTGCGGTTCCCATGTAAATGTGTGATTCGATATAATTTGATGAAGTATGTATTCACAGAACCCTCACAGTTAACATCCTTCTTAGCCTCTAAGAATACAATAGGAGTGAAATAAGAAGTTCTTTCTGTTAGTTCTAGGTATTATTTGAAGTTGTTTCAAACAATTTTCTTCTAGTTACCTCTATATATTGTATCTTGGATTCTCTCTATGGTGGACTTGAGTAATATTTTTCATATTATTTTTTCTTTTATGTTGTCGTATGTATACATATCCTGAAATATTTACTTTTCTGCTCAAGGTTATATATCTTGATATATTTTGTAAAATGAATAAATAAATAATTAAAAAAAAAAAACAATGTTAAAAATTATGATGAAAAGAGAAGTATTTAAATTTTTATTACCGGCTCCTATTGCTGCTGGGCTCGCCTCGAAATAATGTCGAATCATGAAGAAGAACCTTCCAGGGCCAGGCTCGTGCTCCTGACCTCCGCTCTGCAACCCTCCTGTAAAACGTGCACTGCATGGCTTGTGTGGCGTGCACATGGTGGTGGTGGGCTGGACTGGAGTCCTGGACTGGCAGCTGAGCGGGTGCCGCCATTCATTCCAGGCAGCTCCGCGCTCCAGAACTTTCATCCGATCTGGGCGCATTCAGAGCTGCCAAGGGGTCCCAGTTTTTGAGAGGGAGATTTTTAGTACACACCCCCAGCCCTGCCCTACTCTGTCTTGGCTCCACCCACTCTACATGGCTCCACCCCCTGACATACCTTAATCCCACTGCCATTTCAGAAAATATTTTATTTAATAGTCTAATACCCTTTTCAATTAACTTTCAAAGGCCAAAACCTCCTGCCTCAGGTCATGTCAGGACACCCTCTCCTGACCTGAGGAATAAAGTGCTGGTCTCTGAAGACTAATTAAAAGTGTTTTAAAAATCAGTGAAGGTATCACCTTATTTTCTATTTTGTGTTTTATTTGCATTTATTAACCTTCATTAACACAGCTACCACATTGCTTTATCCTAAATTAAAAATAAAATTATTTAGCTGAGATTAGGTGGGAGACGGGGCTGGTGGTTGGGAGGCGAGGATATTGCTGGGCAGACTTATACGGTCTGTGCCAGAGCCGGTGGTTGGGAGGCAGGGATAGTGCTGGGCAGACTTATACGGTCTGTGCCCTGAAAATGACAGATACAAATCAAAGTAAGGTATACACAAAAAGTAGCACATATGAGTTTATCTTGTTGGGCAGATTGGATGGACCGTACAGGTCTTTATCTGCCGTCATCTATTATGTTACTATCCAGCTTATTTTCGAAAGAGAAAAACGCCTATAGTGCGACCTAAATCGGGAGATAGATGTTTGTCTCACAAAGGCGCCCAAATCGGTATAATCGAAAGCCGATTTTGGGAGTTTCCAACTGCACTCCGTCGCGGAAACGAATAAAGTTGACGGGGGCGTGATGGAGGCGGAACTGGGGCGTGGTTATCAGCTGAGGAGAGATGGGCGTCTTTAGCTGATAATCGAAAAAAAAAGGCGTTTTGACCGCGATTTTGGGTCACTTTTTTTTACCCTTTTTTTTCACGAACAAGTCCCAAAAAAGTGCTCCAACTGCCCAGATGACCACTGGAGGGAATCGGGGATGACCTCCCCGGACTTCCGCAGTGGTCACTAACCCCCTCCCACCAAAAAAACCCCACTTTACAAACTTTTTTTCCAGCCTATATGCCAGCCTCAAATGCCGTACCACCTCCATGACAACAGAATGTGTTTGATCCTCTCACAGCCTTTCCCTGGGTCAGATGTGGCTCTCGGGTGAGTACAGGGTCACATCAGCATTGCATTGTGGTGGGTGTAGGCTATTGGGCTCCGTGATTTCATTAGCTTGTGTTACAGTCTCACAATGTTGGTAGTTGGTAGGCTCTTCTCCCATGGTGCTTTTCCCCCTGCCTACTGGGTCAGAATGTGCCCTGTTGTGTTTCCTGTTGTAGTCCATGCGATAGTGGCTATTTTTGTAAGCCAGTTTTAGTTCCCTTTCCTGTGGTAGCCACGTTAGACAACTTAGTTCTTACCTTGAATGTGGCTGAAAGAGGGCATTGTACAGCATTCTGCCAGCTCTGACCTACTGCTAATCTCAGTACCAGGGAGACTCGTTGCCAGTGGGGCACAACCTCTGCTCTGCAGTTAACTGTGATTAAAGGCGGTTATTCCAATAAAGGATGTTTTCGGAGAGATTAGTCTTCAGGTGTCTACTGGTGTGCCAATGTTATATAGCAGCAACCAGTCCTAGAGGCCAGCGTGTATGCAGGTCCCTGGAGCACTTTTAGTGGGTACCGCAGTGCACTTCAGCCAGGTGGCCCCAGGCCCATCCCCCCCCCCCACCTGTAACACTTGTACTGGTAAATGGGAGGCCTCCAAAACCCACTGTACCCACATGTAGGTGCCCCCTTCACCCCTAAGAGCTATGGTAGTGTTGTACATTTGTGGGTAGTGGGTTTTGGGGGAGGGGGGTTGGGAGCTCAGCACCCGTGGTAAGGGAGCTATGCATGTGGGAGCTTTTTTTGAAGTCCACCGCACTGACCTAGGGTGCCCAGTTGGTGTCCTGGCATATCAGGGGGGCCAGTGTACTACGAATCCTGGCCCCTCCCACGACCAAATGGCTCGGATTAGGACGTTTTTGAGCTGGGTGTTTTTAGTTTCTATTATCGCTAAAAAACAAACAAACGTCCAGCTCAAAAACATCCATTTTTTCAAAAATTCGGTTCGGCCCGCCCCTTCACGGACCCGTTCCCAGAGATAAACTCCCATGGAGATAGGCGTTTCCGTTCGATTATGCCCCTCCACGTTACTATGTATGTTCTGAACCTTTGTTGTCTAGCCATTTACTTTTTCTAATTGTGTTGGTCCCAGTCTCTTGATTCTGCATTCCTTTGTCTTCTCTTAACTCACTTGCCAGGGTTTCCTGTTCATTTGTAATTTTTCTCTCCTTTTTCTTTGTTTTCTTCAATTTATTTTTCTGTCTCACTCTCTGTCCAGATTTAATTAATTCTTACTATCCATTCTTTAATTTCCCTCTTTTTACTTCATCTACCTATCCCTTTTCATCTTTTCCTCACTTTTGTTCTCCCCATGCCCCTTCCTCTTATTCTCCAGTCTTTCATTAACTCTATCCTCTCCCCCTTTCTCTCCCCATCCTTTCAGTGTCTCTCTCTCTGTGAATCCAGTGTCTCCTCTTTCTCTCCCTAACCTTCCATCCAGCACCTTCCCTCTTTCTCTCCTATCCTTCCATCCAGTTTCATCCCTCTTTCTCTCTCCATCCTTCCACCTATTACCCTCTCCCAATCCTTCCATCCATTGTCTCCCTCTATCTCCCCTTTCTTCTAGACAGTTATCCCTCTACCCTTTTCCATTCAGCATGTCCTCTCTCTCCTCCCCATCCTACCAGTGGCTTTCCTCTTTCTCTTCCTACCCTTCCATCCAGTGTCTTCACTCTTTCTGCTCCCTCCTTCCAGCATTTTCCCTTTTTCTCCCTCCTTTCATCCAGCATTTCTCCATTTGACCAGCTAAGGTCTCCCCCAGTTTCTCTCCAGCAGCTTCTCTCTCTTTCTCCTGTCATTTTCCATGTCCCCTCCTTCTCTCCCCCATCTTTCTACTCATCTGTCTCTCTCTCTGTACCCCTCTTCCATCTAGCATCTTCCTTCTTTCTGCCCCTCCTTCTAGCATTTTTCCTCTTTCACCCTCCTTTCATCCAGCATTTCTCTTTTTTGTCTCTCCATCTGACCAGTCAGGGTATCACCCTTGTTCCCCTTCCTTCTCCCCAGCAGCTTGTCTCTCCCCTGCTGTTTCCATGTCCCCTCTTTCTCTCCCCATCTCTCTCTGGCTCTCCCCTGCTCTTTTCCATGTCCCCTCTTTCTATGGCTCTCCCCTGCTGTTTCCATGTCCCCTCTTTCTCTCCCCATCGCTCTCTGACTCTCCTCTGCTCTTTTCCATGTCCCCTCTTTCTCTGGCTCTCCCCTGCTGTTTCCATGTCCCCTCTTTCTCTCCCCTGCTCTTTTCCATGTTCTCTCCCCATCTCTCTCTCCCTGGCTCTCCCCTGCTCTTTTCCATGTCCCTTATCTCCCCATCTCTCTCTGGCTCTTTTTGTCTCTCCATCTGACCAGTCAGGGTATCACCCTTGTTCCCCTTCCTTCTCCCCAGCAGCCTGTCTCTCCCCTGCTGTTTCCATGTCCCCTCTTTCTCTCCCCATCTCTCTCTGGCTCTCCCCTGCTCTTTTCCATGTCCCCTCTTTCTCTGGCTCTCCCCTGCTGTTTCCATGTCCCCTCTTTCTCTCCCCATCTCTCTCTGGCTCTCCCCTGCTCTTTTCCATGTCCCCTCTTTCTATTTTTTTTCTCCCAGGAAATGTTTAATTAAAGCATGCTAGTTTCCCCTCAGGGTACTTTTCCTTCAGACTTAACGCAAGTACCTACGGTGAAGAGGAAGCCTGTTAAACAGCATAAACAGTCCCCTATAGCGCTTTCAGGGCAAGTTATGGTACTGAAACAGCCAAAAAGAACAACATCCTTTTTATTAAAGCGCTCCAGGGATTCTACTCCCTCGCCAAAGTTGGCACAGAAAAACATGGTGCCACAGCCACCTCAAAAGAAGCTAAAACAGGTGAGCAAAACTAAACATTTAGACTCACCACTTAGCAGATATCTATACAGGTACCTCCTATTCAGACAGCTATGCCTACTGGTACTTCTTCTGCTCCAGTCACACAAAAGGCAGCTTCTTTGCTATTTCAATTTCTTCAGCAAATGTTACATCAGCCACAGCTCCTGCAAGTTTCCTTTATTCCTCCAGCGCAATCAGCAGTTCCTCTGCAGGTGTCGTATACACCCTCACCAGCTCCATCCATACACCCTGTCAGCCCAGCTCTTTCTTCACAGCAGTGGCAATTCTCTCCATCTGATCCTATTGAAATCTACTCCTCTGAGGAAGACCAGCCTATACCAGTTCACCTGCCTTCAGAACCTCTACCTTCTGATCCTGCAGTAGAACTCAACCCAGAGCCAGCAAACACAGATGTCCCTGAAGACATCAATTATAATAAATTTATTCAGAAGCTGCTGAAGGATCAAGTTTTGGGAGCTCAGTCAACTACTATGAATAAAAAAGACTTTCAGTATTCTCACTTCTCTTGACTCTCCTTCAGGACCAGTGGCGGCCCCTATCCATTCTGTTCTTCAGGGTCTGCAGACTAAAATAAGGCAAAATCCCTACACTCAGCAATCTACTTCTAAATGCCTGGATGCAAAATACAAAGTTCAGCCTGCACCAGGTCATGAAAAGACACAACTTCCGCATCACTCTGTGGTGTTTGAGTCTGTCAAAAATAAGTCAAAATATATGAAGTCTCATCCTCAATTTCCTCCAGGGACAGACCCAAACACTTTAGATTCAGTTGGCCATAAAGTTTTTGCAGGAGCAATGCTTGCTTCCAGAATTGTGGCACATCAATTGCAAATATTGTACTATCAGCATTCTAAACTTTATTCTGCGTTGGAAGCTGTTTCTTCGATTTTGCCTGAGCAGCTCTCGCAATTTTTCTCTGTACTGGAAGAAATTACTGTTCATCTAATCACCAGTACTTATGATTTGTACGATACCACCTGCAGGTAGCACTGTTTCTATAGCAGCACAATGAATGGCATGTCTGCCAGCTACAGGGCTTCGAGATGATCCTCATGACAAACTGGCTGATGCCCCATGTCTTGGGGACAAAGTAAAAGATGTAGTAACATAGGTCAAAGGTGGCAGATCCACTTTTAAAGAGCTTTCTAATCCATCTACAGACACTATTTCACCTTTTAAACACTGGAGTTAAGTGTCCTCATGGAAAAATTTTTAATACCAACCTTCATATCATAAGCGATACCAGCCTTACTCCAGACAACTATCACCACATCAATCTAACCAGACTTCCTACCCAGTGGCATAGGAAGGGGGGGCGGTGGGGCGGTCCGCCCCAGGTGCAAGCCGTTGGGGGGGTGTTGGCTCCGCTGGTTCCCTGCTCTCTGCCCCGGAACAGGCTACTTCCTGTTCCGGGGCAGAGAGAGCAGGGAACCAGCGGAGCCGACGCAGCTCCCAGCAACGTGCACTTGGGGCGGAGCGGCCCTCCCACTCGCCCCTTTGGTAAAATGCGCTCCAGGGGGGGGTGCCCCGTGCTGCACCCGGGGGGGAGGGTGCGCAGCGGCGAACCGCCCCAGGTGTCAGCTGCCCTCGCTACGGCACTGTTCCTACCAACGGTCCAGACCTAGGGAGAGAAAATCCCAGTTAGCCTCAACCACTACCCTCCCTAAACCACTCCTAGTTTTTGGCGCTCTCCCTTTAGGGGGTCATCTCACTTACATCCTTCTCAATTGGTTTCACATCACTACAGACAAGTGGGTCCTCGAACTCATAAGAACTGGATGCAAGCTAAACTTTCAAACCATACCCAAGGATTCTCCTCCTTCCTTCAGTCCTCACAGGCAGTTGTCAATTCTCTTCCGGAAAATTCAGCTTCTTCTAGAAGAAGTTTCTATAGAACCAGTCCTTCCACCTCCGTGCTTCAACGGATTCTACTTCTGTTTTTTCCAGATTCCCAAAAAAGAAGGAGGCCTCCAATCTAATCTCAATCTGAGGCAACTCAACCTTTACCTCAGAAAAGACTAATTTCATATGTATTCCCTTCAAACAATTCTTCCTGTAATGCCACAGAATGGCTGGCTAGTGACAGTGGACAATCTATCGACCACATTGCAAGTACCTCCATTTTATACAGTGGTGTGCTGGGAAATTTTTAACAGGCTCTCTTTCCGGGCTTAGCCAACCTGCAATTTGGGGAGCCTCAAGGTGGACTAAGAGAGCAACACATTCCTCTCTTTTCTCCCTCCCCCCATGCGTGCATGCTAGGCATACCTTTGCTGGCAAGGATTCTGAGCACCTCCCGCCAAATAAAAGGACTACCGCCACTCCCTGCTGCTTGTTTCTGGTTCTGAGCAGCATGCCAGGAATTCTCATGCATACTTGCGTGAGAAGTCCTGGCATTCTGCTCAGAGCCAGAAACAAGCAGCGGCAGTCCATTTATTTGGCTGGTGGGACTCAGTATCCCTGCCAGCAGAGATAAAGGCATTCAGAGACACCAAGGGTGGCCCATCTCAAAGCTGGAGATTTACCACCACTATTCTGGAGATTGAAGGCCAATGAGTGAGGTTTTCTTGTGGGCTCCAGCCGTGTCTAAAACTAGTTCTGGCAGATGCACATTCAAAAACTGACATATACATAATACATCCAAAACTTAATTAGTATTTTTTCATTTCCATCTTCCAAAATTCCAGACAGCAGATGTACAGATCAGCAGGACTCAAAGCAGTCCAAAACAAGTAGTCAGAAACATAGTTTATACCTAATTATTCAGCCACTCTTAGGATTCACCTTTGGGTTTAAAAAGCAAAACCATGTGCATGTAAGGACTGGAAAAGTGAATTAAAACAAAGTTTAAAGCAAATGCCATTAATATGTAATACTTGGTAAAAATAATGAAACAGTGATGGAAATTTCACATAGCAAGCAGCCTGAGCCAACAGATTTATTTTCCATTGAACATAATTAACTTTGTATGAACTTTTCAGCTAATAGTGTGCTGAACTGGCCAATGTTGGCACATTTAGACTGACTCTGGACAGTTTTGTATGAAGGAAACCCTTCCCTCGTTATTCAATACCTTCTCTATGAAATAGTAGTAATAGAAAAAAGGCGTGCATTTTTATAACGTACCACTACAATCCACAAAACAAAAGGAGCAAGTTCCCACATGCCATCTTTTTCTTTTGATGTAGGCAAAGGAAAAGAAGATGTTAAATGTTCCCAGGTCTCAACCTAATTAATGATTTTTTTTAAATTGTACTTATAAATAGTAAGTCTGATTGTTAAGCACCTGATACTCGTAATGTCTGTTTTGGTGGCCCTTTACTAGGGGAAACATTAGAATACAGTGAGTCTCTATATCCAGCCCCTCCAAATGACACAATGATTACTAATTAGAAATAATTACTACTCTAACCCATGAAACCAACACTTCCTCTGTGTAAATCGGTATGCTACTCAAGCCAGCATGTTGAAATATATAAGTGAGATCAAATAAAAATGCCACCAACCATATAGAATGACAACGTGGATAGAGATTCTCATAGATTTGCTTGCTTTGTTTGGGTATGGAGATGACGGGTGCATATAGAGGAGAGGGACAGGGAGACAAACCTCATCAGCCATCTCAATTTAACCGCCTTGGTCAGCTCTCTCCTACTCACTCCCTTAGTTCCAGCTCCCAGCACTGCTGCCTTCTTCATTTTCCGGGCTGCCAGCAGCGTGAGTGAGGTAAACTCACTGCCTTCGGCAGCCCTGGAAGCTGTCTCTGTTGCAGCAGAACAGGAAATTGCAGCAGAGGGAAAGCTTCTGAGCCACCGAAGGCAGTGTGCTTACTTCACTGACGCTGCTGGCTGCCTGGAAAGTTGAAGAAGACAGCATTGCAGAGAGCCAAAATGAAGTAGAAGAGAGCTGACAAAGGCAGTTAGATTGAGAACAGGAGATGGCATGACAGCTGAAGCAGGAGGGCAGCCAGTAGTGCCCAAAACCCACATGCTTGACTGACCACCAGGTTTGGGGGCCTGAGGCTGGAGTGGGGTGCCTGGACCCCTAAGAATCCCCATAGCTACAGCACTGCAGAACAAGCCACAGGGGAAGAAGAGGGCAATGATGCTGAGAGGGGACCCGAGTCACCAAGCCCCAATTTTGGGAGCTGGTTGTTAAAGTAACTACTTTAACAACCGGCTCCCAAAATTCTTTAGAAATTAACAAACGGCTCTTGCAAGCCAGGTCCAGCACACCACTGGTTTTATATACTAACTTTTGGCCTAGCAACTGCACCCAGGGTGTTCAGCAAGACCCTAATAGTAGTAGCAGCAGCCTACCTGAGGAAAAAAGAAATCTTAGTCTCGCCTTACATAATAACATAGTAGATGACGGCAGAGAAAGACCTGTACGGTCCATCCAGTCTGCCCAACAAGATAAACTCATATGTGCTACTTTATGTGTATACCTGACCTTGATTTGTATCTGCCATTTTCAAGGCACATTTTCAGACCTTAGAAGTCTGCCCAGCACTAGCCCCGCCTCCCAACACCAGTGCTGCCACCCAATCTCTGCTAAGCTTCTGAGGATCCAGTCCTTCTGAACAGAATTCCTTTATGTTTATCCCATGCATTTTAAAAATTCTGTTATCGTTTTCATCTCCACCACCTCCCGCGGGAGGGCATTCCAAGTATCTACCACTCTCTCCATGAAAAAATACTTCCTGACCTTTTTTTTGAGTCTGCTCATTTCATGTCCTCTAGTTCTACCGCCTTCCTATTTCTGGAAAAGGTTCATTTGCGGATTAATACCTTTCAAATATTTGAACGTCTGTATCATGTCACCCCTGTTTCTCCTTTCCTCCAGGGTATACATATTCAGGTCAGCAAGTCTTTTCTCATACATCATGTAACGCAAATCCCATACCATTTTTGTAGCTTTTCTTTGCACCGCTTCTAGCAAGATACTGTAATATGGGGGGTAAATTAAATTCTTTTACATGAGGGGGGGCTCCGGAGAGTCCCCGGAGGACGGAGAGGCAAAGCAGGCCACTCAGGTGGGGCCGCGGGCCATCCACGGCCATCTCGATGTTGTCCGGGCTTACTGGGAGTTTCGGGCCCATATTAAGCTGGTTGCGGCCAGCGACAGTGGTTCGGGGAAGCCTGGGGTGTTCTGGGGCGTCCCCGCGGCCGTTTTGGGGCCGGTTTGTGGGAGATTGGATGTCCAGGAGGGGCTCTGGAACGTTTTAGGTGTTCCGGTGCGGAAGCACCGTTGACTTGCATCTAACCGCGATCGCGCGGGGACGCGAGTGACAGAGGGAGTCAGGCTTCTGGCACGGAAATGGCCGGCTTGTGGCTTAGCCTGACCGGGGGGGGGGGGGGGGAAGGATGTGATGTGCGCGCCATGCACAGCGTCCATCCCTGGGGTCCAGTAAGCCTCACAGAGGCCTGGGACTAAATTTTTAAGTGAGCCCAACCGGAGTTCCAGGGATTTTTGGCTTTTTGGGGTTTTTTGTAATTGGTTCCGATTTGAGTGGGGGGTCTCCGAGATCGGATTTGCTGGGGGTCAACATGTTAAGAGACCTTCAGGAACAAGGTAAGGGGTCAAGTGACTCAAAATTCTATTTTTTTTTTTAATTTATAGAAGTCTTTATTGTAATTTGAGAGCAGTAACAAAAACTGAGAAAAAAGTTTACAACTTCACATGTTAGCAATATGTCACAAACTAGCTCTAATACAAAATATCCCCCTGATGAGAAAGAGTCAGAAACCTCCTAGTTAGCAATCAACAGATCGGAGCAGCTACACAAAATTCCAGAAGTTTTATATTTGATTTATTCCCCATCAATCCCCTCCCCCTCCCCCCTCCCCTCCCCCTCCCTATCCCTGAATAAAGGAAGAAAGAACAGAAAGAAAAAGAAAAAAAAAACGTCAGTACAACTAATGTGAAATAAAGGGCTCCCAAATAGTTTCCCATTTAGATAGTTTTTTGCAACGCAAGGCCCAAAGTTTCTCCATTTCACATATATACCACAATTTGTTTAACCATTTGACCAGAGAAGGAACGTGCAGGGACTTCCAGTGGGCAGCCAGAGTAACCCTAGCCACTGACATAGCATGACGAACCAGTAAGGATTGGGCAGCGTTAAGGCCAGGAGGTTTTTTTGGAAAAAGAAAAATTTCAGGAGACCACTTGATAGGTTTAGAAAGCCATCTCTGGAATCTATACAACACAGCCTTCCAGAAGGCTCTAACCTTAATACAGGTCCACCAGAGATGCCCCCTAGTACCCTCCATCCCACAGCCTCTCCAATACAGAGAAGACACCATTGGAAAAATATGATGAAGGCGAGCAGGGGTCAGATACCACCAATATAAAACTTTCACTGCATTTTCCTTAAATGGAATAGATACAGAGATCCGGGACAAGGCACTCTCCAGAGAATTCCATTCGTCATCATCCAATGTCACCCCTAACTCACGATGCCAATGCATGCGATGTTCAGCCAGGACCCGGATCTGTCTTCACTGGAATGAGTACAAACAGGTAATCAAACCCCTCGTCCCCTTGGAGTCTTCACACAGGTCCTCCAAATAAGCGTCCTCGCGCAAAATCTTTCCCCTTATTTCTGCAGCCGAGAGGAAATGCTTCGTGAGTGTAAACGAATATGTCCTTAGGAGAAATATCATATGTATCAGTTAAAGTAGTAAACGGAACGAAGACACCATCATCAAAAAACTGACCCCAGGACTTCAACCCCATCGAGAACCACCTCATAAAAGTCCCATGAACCAGGCCTGGAGGGAAAAGTGGATTGTTAATTAGTGGAGTGAATTTAGATAATACCAAGTCTTGTTTAACAAATAACGTCCCAATAATATAGGGTTGTCAATATAGAGGGACAAATCCCCTTGCCTAACGATCTATACCTCCGGGGAAGCCATATCAATGAACTTAACTGACACGAACCAAGCGCCTTTTGTTCCAAACCAATCCACCGTTTATGGGGGCTCGCATGATACCACTCAATAGTCACCCGCGCTTGTGCTGCTTTGTAATACCAAAACACATTCGGAACACCCAACCCACCCAATTTATGCTCGCAATATAGCAACATTCTGGGAAGACGCGGCTTCTTGTTGGACCATATAAACCAAATAAAACGATTTTGGACACCTGATAAAAAGGAACGCGATAGTCCTCAGGGGAAAGGACTTGAAATAGATACATCAAACGAGTACTACTACTACTACCTTAACATTTCTAGAGCGCTACTAGGGTTACGCAGCGCTGTACAAAATACACAAAGAAGGACGGTCCCCGCTCAAAGGAGCTTACAATCTAAAGAACGAAATGTCAAGTTGGGGCAGTCAAGATTTCCTGGGTAGAGGTGTAGAGGTTAGGTGCCGAAGGCGACATTGAAGAGGTGGGCTTTAAGCAGGGATTTGAAGATGGGCAGGGAGGGGGACTGGAGGCTCGTGGAGTTTGTTCCACGCGTGGGGTGAGGCGAGGCCAGAAGGCGGAGCCTGGAGTTGGCGGTGGTGGAGAAGGGTACTGAAAGGAGGGATTTGTCTTGAGAACGGAGGTTACGGGTAGGAACGTAAGGGGAGATGAGGGTTGAGAGGTAAGGAGGGGCTGCAGATCGAGTATATTTGTAGGTTAGTAGCAGAAGCTTGAATTGAATGCGGTACCTGATCGGAAGCCAAATAAGTGACTTGAGGAGAGGGGTGATATGAGTGTATTGGTTCAGGCGGAAGATGAGACGTGCAGCAGAGTTCTGAACGGACTGAAGGGGGGATAGGTGGCTAAGTGGGAGACCAGTGAGGAGTAGGTTGCAGTAGTCAAGGCAAGAGGTAACGAGAGAGTGGATGAGAGTTCGAGTGGTGTGCTCAGAGAGGAAAGGGCGGATTTTGCTAATGTTATAGAGGAAGAAGCGACAGGTCTTGGCTATTTGCTGGATATGCACAGAGAAGGAGAGGGAAGGAGGTAGCACATTCATTTTTAAAGTAGCTATCCGCCCAAACCACGATAGCTCCATGGAGCCCCAAGCCTCCAAGTCCTTGTATATGTCCCTCAACGGGGGGATAGTTAGCTGAGAACAATCAGAAAATGTTGTGGTTAGGGAAATCCCCGAAATATTAGTGCCCCTGGTCACCCATCGAAAAGGAAAAGCTTCTTGTAAGGAAGATAGAATCAGACCAGGTAAACCAACCGCCAATGCCTCCGACTTAGACATGTTAAGCTTGAAACAAGAAACAGATGAATATTCCGCCAGAAGCTTGAGCAATTTAGGCATGGAGAGCAGGGGTTTAGTCAAGAAGAGTAAGATGCCGTTCGCAAACATTGCCAACTTATACTCCTGGGCACCCACCTCAAGCCCTGAAATGTTAGGGTTATCACAGATCGCAATAGCTAAAGGCTCCATAACTAAAGCAAAAAGCATAGGTAAAAGCGGACAACCTTGCTGAGTTCCCCTCGATAAAGGAAACATGGAGGAATTTCCTCCATTAATACGCACACATGCTTTAGGAGAATGGTACAGGGCCTGAGTCCAAAATTTAAAACCCCGCCCAATCCCCATCTTCTCCATGACATTAATCATAAAAGGCCAATGGGCACGGTCAAAAGCCTTCTCAGCGTCTAATCCCAGAAGGCATGTGGGTGTCCCGGATTCGGTAGCTATATGCAACAAATTAACCATACGTCGAATATTGAAAGAAGACGCTGTCAACAGTCTCGCTGAGTGAGTCCAATATACACTTTTATTTTCTTATTATTATTTAAGATTTTTTCTGGTTGCTCACGTTCCTATCTATTTGTCTATCTTTTTTTTATTATTTTGTAGCGTTCATACACTTGTCTGCCAGTATATACCATAGGATAGGTATGTGTCAAATTCATACTTAATTGGTGGATGCTTGGAATGCCCTCCCGCGGGAGGTGGTGGAGATGAAAACGGTAACGGAATTCAAACATGCGTGGGATATGCATAAAGGAATCCTGTGCAGTAGGAATGGATCCTCAGAAGCTTAGCTGAAATTGGGTGGCGGAGCAGGTGGGGGAAGAGAGGTTGGTGGTTGGGAGGCGAGGATAGTGGAGGGCAGACTTATACGGTCCGTGCCAGAGCCGGTGATGGGAGGCAGGACTGGTGGTTGGGAGGCGGGAAATACTGCTGGGCAGACTTGTACGGTCTGTGCCCTGAAAAAGGCAGGTACAAATCAAGGTAAGGTATACACATGAGTTTATCTTGTTGGGCAGACTGGATGGACCATGCAGGTCTTTTTCTGCCGTCATCTACTATGTTACTATGTTACTATTGTCTTAGCCTGCCTCTGAGAACAAAACCAACCTGGTCCGGATGAACTAAGACCGGGAGGACTGTAGCCAAGCGATTTGCTAAACTTTTGCTATTATTTTAACATCGGAATTAAGAATGGAGATGGGGACGATAAGAGGCACAGTCTACCTTATCTTTTACCGGTTTCGGAATTACCGCTATCCAAGCCTCCATCATCGAGGGGGGGAGGGCCTGTCCTTCCTGCACTGCAGAAAGAAGCTCAGCTAGGAAAGGAGCCAATTCCCCCCTGAATACCCTGTAAAAATCATTCGGCAACCCATTCAGACCCGGAGCCTTCCCAGCTGGTAAGTCCTTAATAACTGTGACAACTTCATCAACTTCAATAGGGCCATCTAACAAGATGCGCTGTTCCTCAGTCAATGTTGGAAGGTTTAGTAAGGAGAGAAAAGTCTCAATAGACTCCTCCTGAATGGAGGAGTCCGCTGAGTATAAAGACTGGTAGAAGGTTTGAAAACGCTGGCGTATTAAAGAAGACTTAGTCAACACTGTATGCATACCATCTCCAATCTTCAATATAGTACGGTCGAACCGCTGCTGACGCAATCTAAGGGCCAATGCGTGTCCAGGTTTATTGTGATGAAAATACCGATGCAGTAAGTGCTGACCTGTTACAAACTGTAATTGCTCCGAGTAGATGTTATCCAATTTAAGGCGAATGGCTTGAATTCGCATCAAAGTCGACACCGAGCGCACAGATTTATGTTGTTCCTCCAGACTGGACAACTGAGAAGTACATTGAGCAATCTCCTGTCTCCTAGCCCTAGCTTGTTTACTAGCATGTTTTAAAAAGAACCCCCTCATTACAGCTTTCAAGGTGTCCCAAACTATCCCTATGGATGGACCCGAGTTCGAATTGAGTTCTAAATATTCCCTCAGGAGAGTTCTGTAATCAGCTAACAATTTCTCGTCCCTTAGCAAAGAGACATTGAGAGTCCACCTAATGTCTCTATCCATCTCGTAATAAGATGAGAGCTTAAGCCAAATAGGGGAATGATCAGAGATAGTTATAGAACCAATACCAGAGGTGTAAGCACCCTGGGTCAAAGAAACATCAAGAAGCAAATAGTCGATGCGAGAATAAGAGTCATGCGAATAAGAATAAAATGAGTAATCCTTATCCCCAGGATGTTGTAAACGCCACACATCACAGACCGCTAACGATTTAGCCATATCTTTCAAGGACTTAGCATTTTTTATGTCAAGCCCGGAAGCAACTCCCGATTTGTCCATAGCCTGATCAATCATTGCGTTGAAATCACCACCCACCACCAATTTGCCAAAAGGCTCAACTTGCACTGCCTTAACAACCTTAACAAAAAATTCCCCCTGGGATTCGTTAGGTGCATATACCACCATTAATGAAAAAGCAAAATTATTCAATAACACATGTAAAAGCAAAAACATCCCTCGGGATCACGTGTGACTTTCTGAACTTGGACCTGCAGTGAAGCGTGAAATAGGATCGCAACCCCTCGCTTTTTTGACGCATCAACAGCGGAGGCACAATAGACAATTGGGTAATGACGATGACCAAGAATTTCTCATGTTCCCTTTTTAAGTGGGTCTCCTGCAAAAATACCACATGAGGAGTATGGGACCCCAATTCAAGAAACAATTTTTTACGCTTTTGAGGAGAAAGGAGACCCTTGACATTATAGGTCATAAACTTAAGATCAGCACTCATTTATGACAAGGTGAATTAAGTGGATACCCAGACATAACTGGAAGCCCCGCACACTCATACCTGCTGGAGGGAGATGAGAAGTAAACCAGCTGAGACATGGAGAGAAAAAAGGGGGGGGGGGGAAGAGAAAAAGAAAAAATAAATAAATAAAAAACCCTTTGTGCCCCACAACTGACACCATCCACCCCACTCACCCAACTAGACAAGGGCCCTAACAGCCCCCTAACTAGGAACAGAGACACCCCAAATCCGAACCAGCCCCCAAGACCCGCCTCCCCCGCCGATCCCCACAACTCCAATAATATACAACCCCAACAAATAACACTTCTAATTATCACCCCCTCCACCCCTTCAAACATCTCACAAAATCTGGCAATGTAAAAACACAAGCCCCCTATAACTTAGTATATAGAACCCAGATTATACATATCACCGGTCCCAGGGGGAAAGTAACTTGTAAAGACAGTCTCAATAACAAAACAGTCAGACCCCTCAAGTGGCCTTCGGGATACTCTTGGACTTGTTAGCAACCCTCTTCCACTGCTGAAGTTTAGCCTGAACTGTTGGAACCAGGTCCACAGGTGGATGCTCAGAAGTCGTCAGGCCTTCACCCTGCAAAACCTTCCAGACTTCAGGCAGGAGTCAAAGCCTATGCAGCCTCCCTCCCACCGTGAAGCAAAGCGCAAATGGGAAAGACCAGCGGTAAGGAATCTTGTTTCTGTTTAATATGTCCAAGGCAGGTTTCATCGCCCGACGTTGCACCAAAGTTAGCTGAGAAAGATCTTGAAAGACCTTAACTTGTGCATCATCATAGTCAATATGCAAGACCTGCCGGGCTTGCCGCATGATTTATCTTAAATTACATAGGAGGAGAAACATGCAATGATGTCGCGTGGCTTATTATCCACTCTTTTTCCTAGGGCTCGGTAAGCTCTTCCCACCGCAACTTCCTCTGAGTCCAATAATTTGCTGCAAAGTAATTTAACCACCGACACAACGTCTTCTTTATCCCCCACTTCAGGGACACCTCGAAATCGGAGATTATTCCTTCTCCCCCGATTTTCCTGGTCGTCCACCTTATATTGTAATTCGTCCAAGTACTCAAGGGTCTTAGAAATTTTTGCTTCAGTCCCCTGCAGCTGCTCAGCCTGCTCTTCAACCCGAGCCTCAAGGTCCTCCACACGCCCCCCCCCAACTCACGCAAATCCACACTCAGTACATCCATTCGGTCAAGGATTTCCTCCTTAGAGGATTTAATTTCATCACAAATAGCTGCTAAGCATTTTGCCAGCTCTTTCGAAAAGCCCCGTTTTACAGAGGTGCTGCCATTTTCTGTAGTCAACATTAGCCAATCAGAGTCGGAATGCGAAGCGCGAGCTGAGGAAAGCACATGGCGCCCCGAGGCCTTACTGGCTTACCGCACTGACTGACACTCACTTTCCCTCCTCATCGAAGACATCACTCCCACGGCGAACCAGGACGGGGATGTCTAACACCTTCCCACACTCCGGATCGCCCGTTTAAAAACCAGGGAATGCTGCTTTTAGCTAAAGTAAGGCAGGGGTACAGCGGAGCTCCGGACTCAGGCAGCCATTCAAGAACATGACGTCACTTCCTCCCCTCAAGTGACTCAAAATTTGATTTAGTTTTTTTTTTTAATTTGCGGGTTTTGGGAATTTTGATTCTGGGAAGGAAAGGGTTAATTGGATTTTAATTTTTTTTTTTTTGTAGTTTTTAGTTCTGGGAATTTTATTAATATTTCTGGGGGGGTTTAAATTTGTAAAATACGGTTTTAAATACGGTGGTTTCAGTGGGGGGGGGCTAAAAAGGGGTCTATTTTGGGGTTTAAAATTATAAATTTGACGGTAAAGGTGCAGGAGGGATCAATTTAATTTTTGAAATAGAAATTAATCTAATTTGGGATGTTTAAATGGATTTATTTTTAGAAAATGGTGAGGCGGACATTAAAAATAATTATTTTAGGAAAAAATAAGCATGATTCGGTGGGAAGTGAGGTGGCTAATGGTGGTAGAGAATTTGGAAAAGTTTGGGGTAAGTTAGGATTTAATGTTAAATTTCATTTTTTACATTGATTTCTATGGGGAAAGGTAAAAAGAAAATGGAGACTTGGCTGGGTCAGTTAGAATCCTAATGGCCAGAGAGAAAAAAAAAGAATTCTACGGGGCACTTTTATTGGCTGGGAAACCACTGATGCCCAAGTTGAGCTTCTGTTGGCTTGGCAACGCAGATGCTGACAGTTGCCAGAAGGAACTGAAGCTGAGGGAGTGAGAGGCTGTGTGATGCTGTGTGACAGTATCTGTTTGATTGCTGAGTTAGGAATTAAATCACTAAGAGAAGTGGTGAAGTGTTTGAACTAAGAAGGGGGGAGTTTGATCTGAGTGTGAGTTTCTGAAGGTTTAAACTTTAAAGTCTCATTTTCTTCTTGGGACTGAAAGGTAGCAACATTGTGTTCTTTATGGTTGATGAGTGACAGAATAGTAACAATAGGAAGGGTTGGGTGTGATACAGTGAAATTTTAATATTGCAGAGTTAAGGTCCTGACACTGGTGTAATTAAGGAGGAAATCAGTGTTGAATAGGGTGTGAAAGGGTAATGGATTAAAGGATAGAATGTTCTGTGAAAGAGAAGGTTGAGAGAGGTGCTGCAAGAGAAATAGGGTGAGTGAGTTCTTGTGCCGCTCCTTTTAGAACAGGTAAACAAAATGAGGATAGATTTTGAAGGAAAGAGTATTTTATTTA
This sequence comes from Microcaecilia unicolor, assembly GCF_901765095.1. Taxonomy (NCBI): domain Eukaryota; kingdom Metazoa; phylum Chordata; class Amphibia; order Gymnophiona; family Siphonopidae; genus Microcaecilia; species Microcaecilia unicolor. The sequence continues at coordinate 148,314,853 of NC_044037.1, forward strand.
AATTTTGTTTTAATTAGTTTGTGGCCACAGTTTTGATTTAACTAATTAAATGTCACATAGCAGAGGGTATCCTAGAAAGGTAGGAAGATATGGTTTTGCCTCCTGTTTTAGTTCATTAAGTAAGGTGTAGGAAGAATAAAAAAGAACCCTGAGGAACTGAAGTCTGGAAACCTACCTGGGCCCCCACACAAGCAAGCCAAGCTTCATTTCTCGTGGCCAGAGATACTGAATAAAATTCTGTCCCGGCTAAGTGATATTTGATCAAATATTAACACAAGAAACACTACTTACCTGGATTAGATGAGTCCTAAATTCCGGTGGAGTGAAGATGAAGATCCTGTAGAAACAAAATTGGTGCACAAAGGATCAAATTCCTTATATACATAGGAAAAACAATTAAATAATTCAAAGTAAAACAATTGTTAATAATTTTGAGATGGTAACAAAAATGTGTAAAAAGGAGATACGTATCTGAGGTATGTTGATCAGTGAGGGTGGGTGTAGTCATCCTGTGAGAATACAAAGAAAAACCAAGGGGATTTGTTACAATTTCATCTTTATGTAGTTATATGTTGAAAACAGGGGAATGGCTTAGTTGAGGGAAAGAAACATTGTTAATTATTTCCAGTTGAGTTACAAATGTCTGAGTGTTACTGTTTTATTTTAAAAGTAGAAGAATGGTGAAGAAGAGAATTTCACCATTAAATGTTTACCACTTATGCATTATAAATTGTGGGGTTTTGTTTCTTACCAAGAATAGGGAAATAATCCTAAATTTAGTTTACATTCCTTTCTCACTCTCTGCGGGTGAGAGACATGGTTAGTTTTTTTGTGTCATCTCTCCATTTCTGGGTAATGTGTTCTCGGAAGCCTGACTACAATCATCAGCTGAACCAGAACATATTATTATGTTAACTTAACCCAGGAGTGGGGGAGAGATTACAATACGGCCTCCAAAACTGAACACAATACTCCAGGTGGGGCCTCACCAATGACTTGTACAGGGGCATCAACACCTCCTTTCTTCTGCTGGTCACACCTGTCTCTATACAACCTAGCAACCTTCTGGCTCCGGCCATCGCCTTCAGATCCTCAGATGCTATCACCCCAAGATCTCTCTCCCCGTCTGTACATATCAGACTCTCACCGCCTAACACATACGTCTCCCGTGAATTTCTACTGCCTAAGTGCATCACTTTGCATTTCTTTGCATTGAATTTTAATTGCCAAACCTTAGACCATTCTTCTAGCTTCTGCAGATCCTTTTTCATATTTTCCACTCCCTTCAGGGTGTCCACTCTGTTACAAATCTTGATATCATCCACAAAAAGGCAGACTTTATCTTCTAACCCTTCAGCAATGTCACTCACAAATATATTGAACAGAATCAGCCACAGCACCGATCCCTGAGGCACTCCACTACTCACCTTTCCTTCATCCGAGTGAATTTCATTAACCACCACCCTCTGGCGTCTGTCCATCAACCAGTTCCTAATCCAGTTCACTACGTCGGGGCCTATCAAGCCTGTCAACTTTATTCAAGAGCCTCCTGTTGGGAACCGTGTCAAAAGCTTTGCTGAAATCTAAGTAGTTACATCTATAGCACGTCCTTGATTCAATTCTCCGGTCACCCAGTCAAAGAATTCAATGAGATTCGTTTGGCACGATTTACCTGTGGTAAAACCATGTTGTCTCGGATCTTGCAACTTATTGGCTTCCAGGGAATTCACTATCCTTTCCTTCAGCATCGCTTCCATTACTTTTCCAATAACCGAAGTGAGGCTTACCGGCCTGTAGTTTCCAGCTTCTTCCCTATCATCACTTTTGTGAAGAGGGACCACATCTGCTCTTCTCCAGTCCCATGGAACCTTCCCGTCTCCATGGATTTATTAAACAAATCTTTAAGAGAACCCGCCAGCACCTCTCTGAGCTCCCTCAGTAACCTAGGGTGGATCCTGTCCTGTCCCATGGCTTTGTCCACCTTTAGATTTTCAAGTTGTTCATTCACACTCTCTTCTGTGAATGGTGCTATATGCACTCCAGTCTCATATGTACTTTTGCCAGTCAATTGTGGTCCTTCTCCAGGATTTTCTTCAGTGAAAACAGAACAAAAGTATCTGTTTAGCAAATTTTCTTTTTCTAGAGGGCTGGCCTCCTTTGAGCTCTACAGACAACTTACCTCTTCTCAACTGGGATTCATAATAAACTATCAGAAGTCCAACCTCATTCCAACTCAGAGAATTATTTTTATAGGAGCATTTCTGGACGCTACTCAATCGCGAGTGTTCCTTCCTCTGCAACACATTCAAGCAATTGAATTCTTAGCTTCTCAACTCCTAAATTCAGTTACTTGCACAACCAGAACTTTTCTCTGGCTTCTAGGCCACATGTCCGCATCCACAGTAATGGTGTCTGTAGCGCAACTCAGGGTGCAGCCGTTTCCATGGACCATAAAAGAACAATGGAATCAGAGCACGCACAGACTTTCCCACAAAACTATTCTCACTCCGCAGATCAAGCAAGCGCTCCATCAGTGGCTTCATTCCCCCAATCTGCTCGAAGGAGCTTAATTCCATCGTCCACCCATGACTGAAACATTGACAACAGATGCTTTACCCCATGGATGGGGAGCTCATCTTCTTTGCTACTGCACTGTAGATAGATCACAAATGATACTAATAGAAAACAACTCCCAACAGTCTCATCTGCGCCCGAGGTTCCCAATACAGAATTATTTGCAAGCAAAATACTCTGTTTTCTGTCTAGGGAAGGAGGGAACCTGGATTGGCACCAAGCCAATATTTCCGAGAGAGAGAAATGAAACTGAAGAAGCCAGTTGATATATATTAGAATTTATTATAGATATATAAGATATACAAAATAGAAACTCTGTAGCAAAGCTTAGCCAAATACAAAATAACTTGTTGGTAAAAGAAATACAAAATATATTGTCACTAACTAGACACTCTGATTCTTACTGGCATATGAGGTAATCTGATTTATAACACTGAACTAAGGTTCTGAGGTAACAATTGTTAGCAGCTTATCTCCTGACAATGGGCATGACTCTAATCAGCCTAAGCTTAGGTAAACACCAATCACTAACTTTCGGCTATAAGAAGTAAATCACTGTTTATCTCACCAGGATATCTCTTGGGCAGTCTCTCGGATGAGGTTGCACAGGTTCCTTCTCAGACTCGAGTTGTCTCTCCCAGCAAGTCTTAGTCTCAGAAGTAGGACAGGGTCTCTGCAGCAAGCAGGGTCACTCCGTGCAGGTACAGCTGAACCAACTGGTACTTTCTCTAGATAGGCAGTTCACAAGGTTGTGGGCCACATTCGGTCTCACTCGTCCTCTTGCCAGCTCCAACTTCTTCCAGGGATTCTGACCAACTAACTTCTCCTTCTTCCCGCTTTCTTAGCCCCTTTTCCTCAGGTGACCAGATGGGGCCAATCAATGATCTTGTCCAGCTCATTCCATGAGCAAGAAACGACCGTTGTTCATAACCTTGAAACTGTTACTTCCTGGTATGCATTTCTGTTTCTCACCCGGCTTGCTGGAGCCATGTCTCACTCCCTTTCAGCTTCTCAGGGAGATAAAGGGGGTTGGTTGCCCACAGCATGTCCTTGGATGTAACATGACTGCCAGTGATTTTCCACAAGCTGAAAGCTGAATATGCTGGCTCACTGATGTGCAGGTCATAGGTTGCATACTCCATCGTGATGTATTAGGATTATACAGGCTAAGACCAGCAAAGTGAGACACGCAGGGAAATACCCCTACAGCACACACAATGGACTCAGAGGACACTCTACAGATCAACCTTCTTAAACTCAGAGCAGTTTTCTATGCAATTTAAACTTTTGCATTCCTCCTCAAGTATCAAGTGATTCTACTGCAGATGGACAACCAAGTCACGATGTTCTATTTGAACAAACAAGGAGGCACAGGATCTCTGCCTCTCTGTCTGGAGGAGGTATCTCAAATATGAAATCTTCTTGTCCATCTGCAGGCAACTCTCCAAACTTCCTACCTTCCAGGCCAGTCCAATACATTGGCAGACAAATTGAGCCAAGTTCTCTACCCTCACGAATGGTCGCTAGCACTCCGGTCCATCCGTATATTCAAAAAATGGGGGACACCTTCCATCGACCACTTCAGACCACATTTACAAATGTCATCAGTTTTGTTCCAGACTTCCTTCTACTCTGTCTCCGCAAGGACCCATTTCATCTTTATTATGCCTTCCCTCCGGTTCATCTCATTCCCAGGATTGTCCGCTAGGTGATTCAGGATGCAGCAGTTTTTATTCTCATAGCACCCAATTGGTCTCATCAGCCATGGTATCCATGGCTCCTCAGACTTTCCCAGACCAACCTGATATCTCTGCGAGCTCATCCTCATCTCCTCACTCAGCAAAACAGCCAACTTCTTCATCCCAATCCCAGAAAGATTTATTTGATGTCATCCAAGGAGAAAAACAATACATTGCTATCCGCAAAAAATAAAGTTGCCTTCTCTCCTGCAGAATTACAGAGAGAAAAACAGCTTATCCTGGAACAGAAACAGCTCTGCAAAACTAACATCCCCAGACACCTTGGAGACACTTGGATATACATCTGAGACATGTGAAAATCAGAGCCTAAACAAACCAAGAAACACTGATCACACCTTTGGAGATGCAGATCAGATGGGTATAATAAACCTCTTGAACCATCAATTATCGCAGCATGAAGTATCTGTACTCTCCAAAGGACTTTCATTTTGCCCATCCAGCAAACTGGATGAAATCCAATTATATTCAGACCTAGAAGAATTCTTTAGAAAAATGCACCTGAAAGCACATTTCCACGATAAAGGGACCCCCAACAGACCGGAATACAGTTTTAAACAAAAGAACACTTATTTCATCCCAAAGGATGGACAAAACTACAAGCTGGACAACTACATAGAAAACTTCAGACATAGGGTAAAATCACAACTTTCCAACAAACAAAAGTGAATTCTGTACAATCTTACCCCACCAGAAAGAGCGGCCATAAGAACTTTACAAACTAATGAACGCATTATCATCAAGCCTGCAGACAAAGGAAGCACAGTGGTAATTATGGACACACAAAAATACATTGAAAAAGGGCACAGACAGCTCTCAGACAATACATACTACAGGAAACTAACTGGATTATACAAAGCAGCTAAAAGACCTTATCAGAACATTTCCTAAACAAGTACAGCCACATCTGAAGAAACTCATACCAAACCAGCCTTCTGTGGGCACATTCTACATGCTACCCAAAATCCACAAACCTGGAAACCCTGACAGACCAATCATATCGGGTATTGGCACACTCACGGAGGAAATAACTGGGCTCATAGAGGGAATTCTGAAACCCCTTGTGCACAAAACAAACAGCTTCATACAAGACACCACAGACTTTCTGAATAAATTGAAAAATATCAAGCAATTACCACCAAACACCCTTCTGGTCACGATAGATGTAGAATCACTATACAGCAACATTCCCCATGCAGATGGCATAGTTGCATGTGGGAGACTCCTAAAAACATCCACACTGGACCATCAATACTCACCAGAAACTACCACAAAATTAATCAAATTTATTTTAACTCGCAACTACTTCCGCTTTAACAATGATATCTATTTACAAATAATGGGCACTGCGATGGGCACCAGGACAGCACCCCAATATGCCAACCTTTTTATGGCTGAGCTAGGAGAGACATTTCTGAATACATACGGAGTCATACCGTTGCCAGGCTGTTTGCTGACCTGATTTTGTGCGAACCGGTTCCGTTTGGTACCGCATTGGTGGGGATACCATTCTGTTGCTGGCTGTCACGTCGGGACCCCTAATTACCGCCGACTTAGTGGCTTGGCCGTCGGTTCAAAGGCCTGCCTCGTCCATGTTGCTTGGGCGGCGCGGTGTCCGCTCTCTTTTCTCTGCAGGGGGTTTGTGCTCTTTTCCCTCGCCGTTGCTTCGGCTTCGCCCTGCGTGCTTGGTCGGTGCCTGCCGGCTGGCCATTTTGGCATGTGGGTGCTGTGCGGCGGGAGCCAAGGTGCTGGGCTGGGTGCTCCTCTTCTTCTGGGCCCCCCTCCCTTGTGGTTGTTCGCCCATGGATCGCCATCATCCCTGGATCAGCTGTTCGGCGGTGGCGAGGCCTCGGGGTTTTTCGGTGGCTGGGGGTGTTCCAGATCCTGCAGCTGGTCCTGTCCAACTGCTTCCTGCGTGGTTCAATGTTTGTCCTGCCACCTCTTGTCTGCATATAAACATTTGCTGGCTTTTGATCCTGTACTGTACCTGTTCTGCAGTCCCGGTCTTGGGCCCTCTCCATTCTCGCCCTCATCCGTGCCGCTTTATGGATCCAGCTGCCCATTGTTGTTTTTATTTGGGTTTTTTTTGTTTGGACATGACTGATGGACAGATAGAGGAGGGAAACTGAGACTTTCCAAAGCGGCTTTATCCACCTGTTGTTAACTATCTCCTACGATCTTCAATTCTACAAGGATGTCCCGTCAAGTAATTCTGATTTTCTACTTTTCCACTCTTATACACTTCACTCTCACCGCAACAGAGTCTGAATACAACTCTATACCATTGGTCTCGCTTAGCAGGAGACTACCAGTTTGCCGCCTAACCCGCAATGCTGCCTACTTGGATCTTTATTCAGAACTTATCAGAACCTCCCACCAATATTCCAAGGCAACTTATAACTTTCCCGTGTGTAAAGCAGCAGGCTGTTCAGTTTCATTCATTTCAAATTGGCTATTAGCGTAAAGTGTATGTGCTAAAAATGCCTGTGTCCTTTGAATCTGCTGTTTTATGGGGCTAGGCTAGAAAGATAAAGCAATACATGAACTTTTTAAAATGTTTTGTATGCATGCAGTTTTCCTCCTGTGACCTACACACATCCCTAAGCACACCTCCTAACAATCCAGAGAAAAATACATGTGCCGTGGAATCTGACAAATGCCATTAGTTGGAATGAGAGATACAGTTTTCAGACAGGCAATCCAAGTACATTAATCAACTTTGGTGTGACTAGATTGCTTTGTCAGTCAGTGTGTTGAAGTTCATCATTAAAGAATCAAACAAAATAAAACATGGAAAAGAAAATAAGATGATACCTTTTTTATTGGACATAACTTAATACATTTCTTGATTAGCTTTCGAAGGTTGCCCTTCTTCCTCAGATCGGAAATAAGCAAATGTGCTAGCTGACAGTGTATATAAGTGAAAACATTCAAGCATTACTATGACAGTCTGACAGGGTGGGAGGAGGGGGGTGGGTAGGAAGTATGCATGGGGACATCAAAGCATATCATTGATATTCTAACAGGATGGGTGTGGATAGGTGAGGGGAGGGTGATCAACAGAGACATACAGCTTTATGGTTTATAATGGGCTAGGAACCCCAGATCCTTGTTAAGTCCTTTCTGTTGGGTGTTAAAATATTCAATCATTCTGACTTCAAAGGTCTTACGTTCTTGTATGGTTTTAAAGTTACCTTTCAGGATTCTCACTGTGAAGTCACTGGTACAGTGTCCTGGTCCTGTAAAATGTTGACCAACAGGCGTGGGAACCCTGCTGGCACCAGTATTGTTCATATGATGTCTATGTAAATTGAATCTTGTCTTAAGCATCTGGCCTGTTTCTCCAATATAGCATCCTTCGTTACATTTTTTACACTGAATGATGTATTGCCTCCTCCCTCAAAACACCCATGGAGAATCTGCTACAGTACAAAAAGAAAAAATCCACAGACAGAATCCCGCTTTTAGTGACATACAATCCAGAGCTGGAAAAACTGAGGAAAATCATAAGAGATCTACAACCTATACTCCAGGAGGATGAATTACTGAAAGAGATATTCCCATCCCCACCAGTACTGGCCTTCCGACAGCCACCCAATTTAAAACACAAGCTAATCAGAAGTAAACTTCCATCACAGACTGAAAAGGAACAGAAGGGCACACTTCCCTGTAATTTATCCAGTTGCAAACTATGCCGAAATATTTCACAGGACCCCAAAGTCATCCACAAAGGAAAGATATTCAACATAAAGGGATCTTTCACTTGCTCATCTTCCAATGTGGTATACATCATTCAGTGTAAAAAATGTAACGAAGGATGCTATATTGGAGAAACAGGCCAGATGCTTAAGACAAGATTCAATTTACATAGACATCATATGAACAATACTGGTGCCAGCAGGGTTCCCACGCCTGTTAGTCAACATTTTATAGGACCAGGACACTGTACCAGTGACTTCACAGTGAGAATCCTGAAAGGTAACTTTAAAACCATACAAGAAGGTAAGACCTTTGAAGTGAGAATGATTGAATATTTTAACACCCAACAGAAAGGACTTAACAAGGATCTGGGGTTCCTAGCCCATTATAAACCATAAAGCTGTATGTCTCTGTTGATCACCCTCCCCTCACCTATCCACACCCATCCTGTTAGAATATCAATGATATGCTTTGATGTCCCCATGCATACTTCCTACCCACCCTGTCAGACTGTCATAGTAATGCTTGAATGTTTTCACTTATATACACTGTCAGCTAGCACATTTGCTTATTTCCGATCTGAGGAAGAAGGGCAACCTTCGAAAGCTAATCAAGAAATGTATTAAGTTATGTCCAATAAAAAAGGTATCATCTTATTTTCTTTTCCATGTTTTATTTTGTTTGATTTCTATTGATAACCTTAAGAGTGGACTAACACGGCTACCACACTCCTCATCATTAAAGAAGAAAGAGGGCAATTTTATAACTGAGACATAAATGGTATATGCATGGTTTTTTTTCCCCATGTGGGTACTGGAAAACTTTCAAAACAAACATATTTGGATAATTCTAGTCTGAACCAGACCACACATGTAAGATGGTTTGGCTTGGCTCTGGTTGTGATTCTAGTAGCAGCAGCAGGTTTCATTACAGGCAGCTCCTTCTTCCTTTGTAGAGTGGCCAGGCCATGCAATTACAGTCCGTTCACTTTGAAAACTACCCAAGGGTATTTATTTACATATATTTACATCCATTCATTGGTTCACAAAATTTCCTGGTTAATTTATGTGCATATGCATATGTTTTATAAGGTCTGCATGTGAATGTTACTCCCCACCAAACTTATCCCTTGGAATGCCTCTGCTCAGTCTGGATAAACTTATGTGCATACAAGCTACCAGCACATGTTTACCTGTTATTAGAAGGACAATTCTATAAGAGCCCATTTCAGTGCCTTTTAAAATTGTCCTCATTAGAAACAATGAGAATTTAGTATAAACTCAAGTCTCATCGAAGAATCCAACTTTCTTGTAACTGAAATATTTTAGCAAAAAGCACTGGACATAATTGTATTTTTTTAAAAATCATTAGATAATACGATTGGAAGGTCAAGCAACGCGATACAAATGTGCTGCTGAAAATGCAGAGAAAGTAGAGGATGAGCTGAAAGCTGAGAAACGAAAACTCCAAAGAGAGGTACAGTAAATTCTTTCAAATGGTGATGGTTAAAACAATTTCTCAAGCCAAGTATATTACAATACATTTTCTGTAAGATGCTTGACTTTAATGGGTTAGCGTTTTTTTAAGCACTGACTGCTGCCAGCCAGATTTAGATACCAGGCCATGTTTGGGCACTAGCATTTGAATATCCGAGTCCGCAGTGGCACCAGAAAGTTATGCGTGTACAACTGATATTCAGTGCTGTACCCGCATGCTTAATTGGGCAAAGTTAGGACTTCCTTTTTTGTGGTCCAACTTGCTCAGTTAGGTATGCAGGTACTACCATTTAATATCACAGTTACCTGCATTACTTTTGGGACCACCCCAACTCTGCATTTGGACTCTCCTGGAAGTTCTCAGACAGTGCCACAGCTGTCAGAGCTGATATTCAGCAGCACTGCCCAGTTAAGTGCCACTAAATATCGGCAGCTGGCCAGCTCAGCAAGGTTTAAGAGGACAGGAGCCTCTCCTGCCCACTTAAACCACACTGAATATTGGCCCCTAAATCTTTATATACCAACCCAGACAATTTTCATTTTCTTTATTTTTCTTAGCACTGTGAAATATTACATACTAGTAAAAAAAGGCCCGTTTCTGACACAAATGAAACGGACGCTAGCAAGGTTTTCCTCAGAGTGTGTATGTTTGAGAGAGTGTGTGTGAGTGTAACTGTGTGAGATAGAGAGAGTGAATATGCGAGTGTGTGTGTGTGACAGAGAGAGAGTGAGACTGGGTGTGAGTGTGTCTGTGAGAGAGAGTGTGTGTGTGAGAATGAGTGTGTGCCATGGGCCCCCCTCCCTCCGAGTTCCAGGGTCATCCCCCTCCCCCCTCCGAGTTCCAGGGTCGCCCCCTCCCTCCCTCCGAGTTCCAGGGTCCTCCCTCCCTTCCTCCGAGTTCCAGGGTCGTCCCCTACCTCCCTCCCTACCTCTGAGTTCCAGGGTCGCCCCTCCCTCCCTCCCTCCCTCACTGCGAGTTCCAGGGTCATCCCCTCCCTCCGATCTCCAGGGTCATCCCCTCCCTCCCTCTCTCCGAGTGGGTCATTCCCTCCCTCCGAGTTCCAGGGGACTGAGTTTCAGGTTCCCCCCTCCCTCCCAGTTCCAGGATCCCCCCCTCGGAACGCAATGTCACACGCATGAGGGTGTCGTCTCTCCCTTCCTCCCTCCCTCCCTTCCAGTTCCAGGCCCCCTACCTCCAAATTTTAAAAGTCATCTTCACTTATGAAGTCGGGTTTATGGTGGCCAGCAGCAGCGGTAAAAGGCGTGCAGGCTCGGCCCTTCTCTCTCTCTCTCTCAGCTCTGGTCCCGCCTTCATTTCCTGTTTCCGCAAGGGCGGGACCAGAGCTGAGAGAGAGAGAAGGGTCGAGCCTGCATGCCTGTTACCACTGCTGCCTGCCGCCGTAAACCCGACTTCGTAAGTGAAGTTGATTTTTAAAATTTGGAGGTAGGGGGCCTGGAACTGGAAGGGAGGGAGGGATGACGACACCCTCATGCGTGTGACGTCGCGTTCCATTGCCTGGCAACTCTGCAGTGTTCCCTTCCAGTGATTGGTGTTTACGAACACGGACGTACGTGACATCATTTCAGGAGATGGATACAGCAGGAGCATGAATGCTTCAAGGCTTCACTTTCACGGAGTCAGCTTTTTACAAGCGATAAAACAACTTGCCGGAAATACAGAGAAAGTAATATATAGGAATTATTTCAGTCAGGTAATTCTATTCTCTTCCTTAGACCACTAAATGGGGAGAGTGAAACAAGATAAGGAAATCAATTAAACAGTAAACAGAAAAAAAATGTGGTATTAACCCGATTATCCCTAGATATTACTCATCTAATTCATTATTCCACATTGATCATCTGGTTAGCTTCTTCAAGGCCAATACGGTGTATAGTCAAATCATTTCATTGAAAACATACTTATTGTCCAATATTAGTTAGAAGTAATACATCTGATTACATTCTTTCTCTTTTAAAAACCAGAAGTTATTTAACAATACATATACTTAAGTCTCTAATTCAAATCCCACTGATTAATCCCAGTTTTCACAGGCTTCACTCCTTTTAAAGTAATAATTTGAGGAAATATTTCTGAGGAAAACTTTAGGAGTCATACCCGGATCTCTGGGAAAAACAATAATCTCGATATTAATCATCTATAATAATATTCATTTTATTATTCAAAGTTTCTGGTCTATTATCATTTTCAAAATCATAACCACTTCTTGCTTGTGTAGAATCATTTGTTATATCAATTTTTTACTCTCAAAGGTTTCAGTTGAATTGTCCATGTAACTCTCTAATAAAATTATATCTGAAACAAAATTATTTACTGCCACCGTTAGGTCCCGAAGCGCCTTGCAGATGGTATTCAATGTAACCTCCACGGGAGCCAAAAACTCCAAGTTGATTTCTCTTAGGTGTTTAGGAGTGGTTTCGCTGATTCGGGTTCTGCTGTAAATGACCTCCATTTCAGCATATGCCTCTCACTCCTCCACTCCTTTGGACATGGTGGTTGAATAATTCGGGAGCGATGGAGCTGTTTTTTCCAGGTCCAAGAGCGTCGACGCTCCTTCGCCGGCGCTGATCAAAGGACTCACCAACCCTTTCATCTGTGGGCAGTTCGTCGCACAGCGGTCCCGCACTTGCTGCTCAGGGGACAAAACACTGGCCATCGGCGGCTGACCGCTGGTTGTCCCCTTCCTCTCAGTTAAGGTAACTGCAATTGCAGAGAGGAAATTTACGTAAAGAAGACGAAACTTCAGAGGGCAGCTGGGCCGTTGGGCATACAAACTTCAGGTCGCCATCTTACCACTCTCCCAGTTTGGGACACTCTTTGTCTGGTTTCTCCTCAGAGGCCTGTCTGATATGGGTAACCCTTCAGCATAGTCCTCTGAGTCATTGAAACACAGAAGCTCCTCCACCACTACAAGGTGGTGTCCCTTCGGAGGGGGGCGGTGCTTTTTATTATATAGGATTTCTTTCATAAACAAGAAGAAAACATGGAAATCAAACACTAACCTCATTATAGAGTTATCCAGAAAAAATGATCATAGTCAGTAATTTACCTTATAAAACAGCCCACATTATAGGATAGAAAGAGAATTTAAATTCAAAGAAAAAAAACCCAAGAAATTCTAAGATCAAGTCTTAAACATACTGAGACTGGATCAAATACCATAGAACTCTAAATACTCCAAAGACATATCAATTATTTACTATGCTCCTGCAAAACTTACTCCAACTGTGAAGAATCAAAGAAAATATATTGAGTTCCCTGAAGTGTAACATAGCACTTGCATGGAAATCTTAAGAAGAAAATAGCACCTAAAGCCAATACTTCACTCTTCAAAGCTAAAAAAGCTTTCCTTGCCAATTGAGGACCTGATGATCAATTCACTACACTGTTCTGAAACAGCATCAGAAAAATAGCGCCGGAAGAGCAAGGTGAATTAACTCCCCAATGATCAACGCTAATAACGTGAAAATTTAGGTGTGTTATTAGCGTTGATCATCGAGGGAAAGTGCGGGAGGATTGTGTCTGGGCATGCACTCAGGCACAATTTTCCTGCACTTGTTTGATAGGTCTGGGCTGCCAAGAAACAGCCCGGACCTGTCAAACATTCTAAGACCCCTGGACCCCCCCCAAAGGCAAGGCCCTGGTGGCCTAGTGGCCCCCCAAGCCACCACCTCCCCCCCAACAGAAAAGAGGGCTGGAGGTCACTGGACCTTCAGCCTACACCTGGTGGTCTAGCTGCCCTGAACCTTCTCCCCCCACCCTCCCGTACTTTAGTAACACTCCTTCCGGTGCCACCTCCAAAATGGCGGCGCTTTGCCTGCCCAATACATCCTGGGAGACCCAGTGCCCCCCCTCCCACATTCCAAGAGATCACCTTCAGAGCATTAAGTAAGGCCAGAAAAATACAGATCAGTAGCAGGTAGACACAAACAATTCCACCAGTGGACATGCCCCAGCCTCCACACCCTCCTGCAATGAAAAGCTACTAAGAAACAGCACACATACCAGTTTTTGGATATCCACTTACCCTCCCCACCAAACCCTCCCCCCTTCCCTATCCCCAACAAACCCTCCCCCCTTCCCTATCCCCAACAAACCCTCCCCCCTCACGATATAAACTTCTAAACAGTTGCAAATCTGATAGACTTATAGGTCCCAATATTCAGACTGCGAAAGGACCGTCTTCCGCAACCTGGTACAATCAATGGTACTCAGTCATCTAGACTACTGCAACGCACTCTACGCTGGTTGCAAAGAGCAAATAATCAAGAAACTTCAGACAGCTCAGAACACAGCAGCTAGACTCATATTCGATAAAACAAAATATGAAAGTGCGAAACCCCTATGAGAAAAGCTATACTGGCTCCCACTCAAAGAACGCATCACGTTCAAAATATGTACCCTAGTTCACAAAATCATTCACGGAGATGCCCCAGCCTACATGTCAGACCTAATAGACTTACCACCCAGGAATGCTAAAAAATCATCCCGCACATTCCTCAATCTTCACTTCCCCAACTGTAAAGGTCTAAAATACAAACTAACGCATGTGTCAACCTTTTCCTACTTGAGCACACAATTCTGGAACGAGCTGCCACGCAGCTTGAAAACGATCTACGAATTAACTAACTTCTGCAAACTACTGAAGACTCATCTCTTTAACAAGGCATACCACAAAGATCAACAAATGTGAATCCCTACACATATATCCAGAATTGTCTTACAACATTTGCTTGTTACTCTACTATCATGTTTCATCACTATAATAGTACCCAAGATCCTTATGTTATACTAAATGTATATTCTCCTATACATTTCCATCATTCATGATGTATTGTAAGCCACATTGAGCCTGCAAAGAGGTGGGAAAATGTGGAATACAAATGCAATAAATAAATAAATAAAATAACTAGGCTGTCTCCCTCAGTCAGTCAGCATTGAGCCCGGATAATCAATGCCAGGCCATTCCGATGACCAGCATTGAATATCCAGTTTATTTTTGGCTGGTATGAACTTAACCAGGTACAAATAAGTACCTGTATATGTAAGCTGCATTGAGCCTGCCATGAGTGGGAAAGCGCGGGGTACAAATGTAACAACAACAAAAAAACAGCCAAGCCATTATTCAGCATTGGCCAGTGGCCAGTATGAACTTAACCAGCCAAGCCGATATTCAGCAGTGGAGGGTTTAGTTGGAACCAGCCAAAGATATTCCATCTATTGATGCGGCCATATTTGGCCGCCAAACAGCTGTCCAGACGCTTAATATCAGCACTGACCAGCTATGTCATGTGACATAACCGGTCATCCAGCTAGCCACTTAGCACTAATATTCATCTGAGATAACCAGCTATCTCACGCTGAATATTAGCATTTAGCCGGTTAAGTACCATTTTACCGGCCAGGGGCTGTTTCTGGCCAGTTAAATGGTTTTAAATATTGGGGTGAAAGTGTGGGTAGTTCCAAATGACCAGGCCAAACAAGGAGTAAGAGCATCCAAAAGTTTATTAGCCACAGTAGATTTTTGGGTCAGTCTACTGTGGCTAATAAACTTTTGGATGCTCTTACTCCTTGTTTGGCCTGGTCATTTGGAACTGCTCACACCTTCACCCCTGTTGCTTCTGCTTGCTGGTGCTGTGGAAGTTGTGAGGACCCCCCCCCCCCCACACACACCTCTTTGTTCTGCTTTAAATATTTTTTGGGGGGGGCTCTAAACTTTCTCCATTTACACTCCGCACTATGATACTGTCTCTGTAAGAGGCGAAGACCAGCATGATACCAAAGATTTTGTTGAGAAAAGGATCCTTTAAGAAATTTATTAGGAACAATTAAGTCCAGGGCATCTGAGAGAGTAGAATGCCAAATCTGAGTCTGATCATTAATGTCTGAGTAGTGAAATCTGTGGGAAGGGGAAATAAGGATGGGGATATATTATCAAGGTCAATGGTTGAAAGGTTCCTGGACCAGTATCCAGGATTAAACAATGCAGGGAAACAGAGGGATAATAAAAAACTGAAGTAAATAGCTAAATGATCTAACCAGGAAAAAGAGTTAGCTGAAAACATAGTGGGAAAAATAGAAGAGTCATTCAAAGTAAGAACTAAATCCAATGTGCTGTATATGCATTTGGTATGTAGAAAAAGCACCCATTGTGAAAGATCAGATAGCAAAGAAAGGAAGTGACTGGCATACGGATGGGAGGGCGTATCTATGTGTATATTAAAATCACCAAATTAGCAAGTTCAGAAAATGAATAGTGACTTCAGTAATAGCTTGAAATCAAGAATCCCATTGATCCATAGTCAAGGAAGAAGATGAATAAAACAATAAAAGGAATAAAGGAGAATGGGCACATATTTTCAATACTAACATCCTATATAATAATTTGCACCTCCAACATTCTACGTCTGGATGCCTGGGTCCGTAACACAATTCCCATTGGTCCGCCCTTGCCTCGGAACGTGATGACATCAGAGGGCGGATTAATGAGAGGAAAGCGAAACCAGCACCAGTCAGCAAAAGAACATTGGAGGTGAGGATTGAATCGACGGAGAACCGGCCACCCCTCCCTCCCCCCCCCCCCCCCCCCCCCCCGTCCTCTGAATTTCAGGCTGCCCCCTCTCCTCTGACTTCCAGGGCCCTCCCCCCTGTCCTCCGACTTCCAGGGCCCTCCTCCCCTCCCCTACAAGTTCCATGCCCTCCTGTCCGGAGTTCCAGATGCCCGTGCCTCCCTCCCTCTCTCTCAGTGGCAGCCCGACCTGCGTTGGCCGCTCCCTCCCTCCCCCCTCCCCTGCGAGTTCCATGCCCCACTATCTTTGGAGGGGTCTGGAACTCCGAAGACAGGGGGGGGCATGGAACTCGCAGGAGAGGAGGGAGGGAGCGGCCAATGCAGGTCGGGCTGCCACTGAGAGAGAGAGAGGGAGGGAGGGAGGAAGGCGCAGGGGTCTGGAACTCCGAAGACAGGGGGGCATGGAACTCGCAGGGGAGGGGAGGAGGGAGGGAGCGGCCAACGCAGGTCGGGCTGCCACTGAGAGAGGGAGGGAGGGAGGCGCGGGGGTCTGGAACTCTGAAGACGGGGGCATGGGGGAGGGTAGGGAGGGAGTGGCCAACGCAGGTCGGGCTGCCACTGAGAGAGAGAGGGAGGGAAGGAAGCGCAGGGGTCTGGAACTCCGAAGACAGAGGGGCATGGAACTCACAGGGGAGGGGCGGGGAGGAGGGAGGGAGCGGCCAACGCAGGTCGGGCTGCCACTGAGAGAGGGAGGGAGGGAGGCGCGGGGGTCTGGAACTCCGAAGACAGAGGGGCATGGAACTCGCAGGGGAGGGGAGGGAGGGGGCATGGAACTGGGAGGGAAGGGGGGGCCAAGAACTCGGAGGGGAGGAGAGAGAGGGAGGGAGGGGGGCCTATACTTCGGACGGAAGGGGGGCCTGGAACTCGGAGGGGAGGAGAGGGAGGGAGGGAAAGAGGGGGTCATGGAACTCTGAGCCCCACACACACTCACTCTGTGTCTCTCACATACACTCTCTCTGACACACTCTCTGTCTATCACACTCTATCTCTCTGTCACACACACACACACACAGTCTCTCTATCTCTCTTTCTGTGGGATTTGAACCCAGTTCCTTAGGTTTTCAGCCCACTGCCCTATTAGGCTAGTCTTCCACTCCACTCCATTTTTGGCTTTCACTGCCTCTTCCATCTTACCATTAAACCCCACTAGCCTTTTTTCAACCATTTTTGTTGTGTAGAATATATTTTATCTGGGCTTCAAATATAAAAATTTCATACCTCATGCAAATTGATCCCAGCAAAAGTTTATTTTAGTTTTCTTCTAGAAAATGTCCTCATTTTAACATAGCCTCCCTTTTTAAAATTAAGTATTAAAGCAGTAGATTTTTTTAGCATCTTTGTTCCAGCGATTACAAATTGAATCACATTATTATCACTACTGCCTGGCAGCCCCACTACTATTACCCCCTGCACCAGGTCCTGTGTACCAGTAAGCACTAGATCTAAAGTACTTTCCCCTCTGTCAGGTCCTGAATCAGCTGCTCCATGAAGCACTCATGTATCGTATCTAGCAGCTTTACATAGTAACATAGTAGATGACAGCAGAAAAAGACCTGCACGGTCCATCCAGTCTGCCCAACAAGATAAATTCATATGTGCTACTTTTTGTGTATACCTTACCTTGATTTGTATTTGTCATTTTCAGGGCACAGACCATATAAGTCTGCCCAGCACTATCCCTGCCTCCCAACCACCGGCTCTGGCACAGACCGTATAAGTCTGCCCAGCACTATCCCCACCTCCCAACCACCAGCCCCGCCTCCCACCACTGGCTCTGCCACACAATCTCAGCTAAGCTTCTGAGGATCCATTCCCTAGGAACAGGATTCCTTTATCCCACGCGTTTGAATTCCGTTACCGTTTTCCTCTCCACAAACCTCCCGTGGGAGAGCATTCCAAGCATCCACCACTCTCTCCGTGAAAAAATACTTCCTGACATTTTTCTTGAGTCTGCCCCCCTTCTATCTCATATCATGCCCTCTAGTTCTACCACCTTCCCATCTCCGGAAAAGGTTTGTTTGTGGATTAATACCTTTCAGATATTTGAACGTCTGTATCATATCACCCCTGTTTCTCCTTTCCTCCAGGGTATACATGTTCAGGTCAGCAAGTCTCTTCTCATACGTCTTGTAACGCAAATCCCATACCATTCTCGTAGCTTTTCTTTGCACCGCTTCAATTCTTTTTACATCCTTAGCAAGATACGGCCTCCAGAACTGAGCACAATACTCCAGGTGGGGCCTCACCAACAACTTATACAGGGGCATTAAAACCTCTTTTCTTCTGCTGGTCACTCCCCTCTCTATACAGCCTAGCAACCTTCTACCTACGGCCACCGCCTTGTCACACTGTTTCGTCGCCTTCAGATCCTCAGATAGTAACATAGTAGATGACGGCAGAAAAAGACCTGCACGGTCCATCCAGTCTGCCCAACAAGACAACTCATGTGTGCTACTTTATGTGTATACCCTACTTTGATTTGTACCTATGCTCTTCAGGGCACAGACCGTATAAGTCTGCCCAGCACTATCCCCGCCTCCCAACCACCAGCCCCGCCTCCCAACCACCGGCTCTGGCACAGACCGTATAAGTCTGCCCAGCTCTATCCCCGCCTCCCACCACCGGCTCTGGCACAGACCGTATAAGTCTGCCCAGCACTATCCCTGCCTCCCAACCTCCAGTCCCGCCTCCCACCACTGGCTCTGGCACAGACCGTATAAGTCTGCCCCACACTATCCCCGCCTCCCAACCTCCAGCCCCGCCTTCCACTACCGGCTCTGCTATCCAATCTCGGTTAAGCTCCTGAGGATCCATTCCTTCTGAACAGGATTCCTTTATGTTTATCCCACGTATGTTTGAATTCCGTTACCGTTTTCATCTCTACCACCTCCCGCGGGAGGGCATTCCAAGCATCCACCACTCTCTCCGTGAAGAAATACTTCCTGACATTTTTCTTGAGTCTGCTCCCCTTCAATCTCATTTCACCCCAAGATCCCTCTCCCCGTTGGTACCTATCAGACTCTCACCGCCTAACACATACGTCTCCCATGGATTTCTACTCCTTAAGTGCATCACTTTGCATTTCTTCACATTGAATTTTAATTGCCAAACCTTAGACCATTCTTCTAGCTTCCGCAGATCCTTTTTCATGTTTTCCACTCCCTCCCGGGTGTCCACTCTGTTACAAATCTTAGTATCATCCGCAAAAAGGCAAACTTTACCTTCTAACCCTTCAGCAATGTCACTCACAAATATATTGAACAGAATCGGTCCCAGCACCGATCCCTGAGGCACTCCACTACTCACCTTTCCCTCCTCCAAGCGAAATCCATTTACCACCTCCCTCTGGCGTCTGTCCGTCAACCAGTTCCTAATCCAGTTCACCACTTCAGGTCCTATCTTCAGCCCATCCAGTTTGTTCAAGAGCCTCCTGTGGGGAACTGTGTCAAAAGCTTTGCTGAAATCTAGGTAGATTACGTCTATAGCACATCCCTGATTTAATTCTCCAGTCACCCAGTCAAAGAATTCAATGAGATTCATTTGACACGATTTACCTTTGGTAAAACCATGTTGTCTCGGATCTTGCAACTTATTTGCTTCCAGGAAATTCACTATCCTTTCCTTCAGCATCACTTCCATTACTTTTCCAATAATTGAAGTGTCCCGATGAGAAATTTACCCAATCAATTTGGGGTAATTGAAAGCTGTCAACAAAGAAGCTTCTACTTAAGTAATAAGTTTATTCAACAGTGTTTATAATTTGCAAATTATATACAACAGGGAGCCAAATGATAATATAGTTCTCCGAGGACAAGCAGGCTGCTTGTTCTCACTGATGGGTGACGTCCACGGCAGCCCCTCCAATCGGAAACTTCACTAGCAAAGGCCTTTGCTAGTCCTCGCTCGCCCATGCGCACCGTGCATGCGCGGCCGTCTTCCCGCCCGAACCGGCTCGTGTTCGTCAGTCTTCTTTTGTCCGCGCTCGGGACGGTCGTGTTTTGCTGCCGTTTCGCGCCCCTCAAGTTGACCCTCGCGCGTCTTCGCGATTTCGCTAAAAAAAAAAAAACAGTAGAAAGACCTCGGTCTTTGTCCCTTCCCGTGTGTCCAGTTTGTTTCCCCGACGTAAGTTTCCTTTCGCTTTTGGGGTAGGCCTTTGTTGTGGCCTCGGTATGGGTTTTTTCTCTCTCCCTTATTTTTGGTGCCCTTCGTCACCATCGCGAATTTTGATTTCGCCGGTGTGATTTTTCCGCCCATGTCATCGAAGTCTCCCAGCGGCTTCAAGAAGTGCACCCAGCGCGCCCGGGTAATCTCGCTCACTGATAGGCACGCATCGTGTCTTCAGTGTCTGGGGGCTGGGCACCGCCCGCAGGCCTGCAGTCTTTGTGCTCTTTTACAGAAGAGGACTCAGGTAGGGAGATTGGCCCAGTGGAACGTGTTGTTCTCAGGCTCTTCGTCGACAACAGCACCGGAGGCATCGAGTGCATCGACGTCGACAGCATCAAGGCCTTCGACCACGGCATCGACTGCATCGACGGCATCGAGGTATCGACCCTCTGCATCGTCGGTACCGAGACATCGGAAGGCTGTGTCGGCGTCGGTGGTACCAGGACCTCCGCTGTTGCTGATGTCGTCGGACGGTGGTGCTTCGACTGGAGTGCAGGTGAGGGCTGTCCATTCCCCTGCTGGTGGCGGTGAGCCTTCGGGTGGGTCTCCTTTTACCCTGAGCGCTCCTGCGGTACAGCCCCCCCGAGACCGACCTTCTTCGGCCTCGGCCCCGAGGAAGAGGCGGCTGGATTCTACGTCCTCCTCGTCGGTACCGGGAAGCTCAGGTGACATGCTTCGTTTGAAAAAATCAAAGAAGCATCGACACCGGTCACCTTACCGCATCGGTACCGAGAGCTCTGGGTCACCGAGGGAGTCGGCACCCAGTAGGCATCGGCACCGGGAGGACCGCTCACCCTCTGTTCAGGAGGTGTCGATGCGCTCCACCTTGGACAGCCCGGAACAGCCTCCACGCCCGGAACAGACTCTGAAATCGACGACTGCATCGGCTTCCATGTCTTTCTCCACAGCCGCTCTGCAAGAGAGTCTCCGCACCGTTCTCCCGGAGATCCTGGGAGAGTTGTTGCGCCCTTCCCCTCCGGTACCGGGGGTGCTTGCGCCCCCGGTACCGTCGAGTGAGGCGCCGGCTGGCCCCTTGCCCGGGGTGAGGTCTCCGACATTGGTACCGCTTGCGGTACCGACTGCAGCCGCCTCCCAGGAAGGCTCCCCGACGACATCAGCGGAGGGAGCTTCGCCGGTGCTGGCGAGGGAGTCTACCTCTCGACGCTCCCACCGTGGCCGTGTTTCCACGGAGTCGAGTCGGGCACGGCTTCAGACACAGGTTCATGAACTTGTGTCTGATACCGATGGTGAGGCCTCGTGGGAGGAGGAGGAGGACATCAGATATTTCTCTGACGAGGAGTCTGATGGCCTTCCTTCTGATCCCACTCCCTCCCCTGAAAGGCAGCTTTCTCCTCCCGAGAGTCTGTCTTTTGCGGCCTTTGTCCGGGAGATGTCTATGGCCATCCCCTTCCCGGTGGTCGTGGAGGATGAGCCCAGAGCTGAAATGTTTCAGCTCTTGGAATATCCTTCTCCACCTAAGGAAGTGTCCACAGTACCCATGCATCATGTCCTAAAAAAGACATTGCTGGCGAACTGGACCAAGCCTTTAACTAATCCCCACATTCCCAAGAAGATCGAGTCCCAGTACTTGATCCATGGGGACCCAGAGCTGATGCGCACTCAGTTGCCTCACGACTCTGGTGTGGTGGATCTGGCCCTAAATAAGGCTAAGAGTTCTAGGGAGCATGCTTCGGCGCCCCCGGGCAAGGACTCTAGAACCTTAGACTCCTTTGGGAGGAAGGCCTACCATTCTTCTATGCTCGTGGCCAAGATTCAGTCCTACCAGCTCTACACGAGCATCCATATGCGGAACAATGTGCGGCAGTTGGTGGGCTTGGTGGACAAGCTCCCTCCTGAGCAAGCCAAGCCATTTCAGGAGGTGGTCAGGCAGCTGAAGGCGTGCAGAAAATTCCTGGCCAGAGGGGTATATGATACCTTTGATGTTGCGTCCAGGGCCGCTGCTCAAGGTGTGGTGATGCGCAGACTCTCATGGCTGCGTGCCTCTGACCTGGAGAATAGGATCCAGCAGCGGATTGCGGACTCCCCTTGCTGAGCGGACAACATTTTTGGAGAGAAAGTCGAACAGGTGGTAGAGCAGCTTCAACAGCGGGATACCGCTTTCGACAAGTTCTCCCGCCGGCAGCCTTCAGCATCTACCTCCTCAGGTAGACGTTTTTATGGGGGAAGGAAGACTGTTCCCTACTCTTCTGGTAAGCGTAGGTACAATCCTCCTTCTCGACAGCCTGCGGCCCAGGCTAAGCCCCAGCGCACTCGCTCTCGTCAGCAGCGTGTGCCTCAGCAAGGCCCCACGGCTTCCCAGCAAAAGCAGGGGGCGAGCTTTTGACTGGCTCCAGCAGAGCATAGCCGACATCAACGTACCAGTGCCGGGCGATCTGCCGGTCGGGGGGAGGTTGAAAGCTTTTCACCAAAGGTGGCCTCTTGTAACCTCCGACCGTTGGGTTCTTCAAATAGTCCGGCAAGGATACACCCTCAATTTGGCCTCGAAACCTCCAAATTGCCCACCGGGAGCTCAATCCTACAGCTTCCAGCACAAGCAGGTACTTGCAGAGGAACTCTCCGCCCTTCTCAGCGCCAATGCGGTCGAGCCCGTGCCATCTGGGCAAGAAGGACTGGGATTCTATTCCAGGTACTTCCTTGTGGAAAAGAAAACAGGGGGAATGCGATCCCTTCCTAGACTTAAGGGCCCTGAACAAATATCTGGTCAAGGAAAAGTTCAGGATGCTTTCCCTGGGCACCCTTCTTCCCATTGTTGGGAAATGGGGGGGTCCCGAGCCCCCCCAAGAAGGCTAGAGTGACCTCAATCTGACTCCATCTCTAAATAACACTAGTACTGGGGTAATCCAGGAGTTATGAGGTTTTAAAAGGAATTGCCACTGAGAGAGACGTTAGGTCTCAAATACCGGCATTAGTCCGCCTCTCAGCACTGGCAAGGAATAGATACCAGCCTTATGACAAACTGGATTTAGGCTACAGGTTATATAATGCAGCGAATGATAGCCTGATGTAGCAAAAGCATTTATACTTACAGCCTTTCATCATTAAGTGAAGCCCACAAATCATCATTTGGAATGAAGAGTTTATTTGCAAATCAGACTTTAATCAGATACATTCATCAGACAAATTCTGGATTCAGCTGACCGGAGCTCTGCGTCCTAGATGCGTTGGGGAGAACCTCCAACGATCTATCTGATGCCCTTCCTTATATAGTATCTGGTCCTAATACAAGTCTATGGGAATTGCGCAATTTCCTTTTTTGTCAACAATTTGTTCTTATGAAGTTCCGTTTTAGCTATTGCAAGTTATTGCGCAATTTCCCTTTTTGTCAACATCTCCCTAGATACGGACATCCAAACATCCAAACATGGACATCTCCCTAGATACGGACATCCAAACATCAAAACATGGACATCTCTGTCTTATATCATCTTGTGATCTGGGTGCCAACTTATTAAAAACATTCTCCATCTTACAAACCAAACTTTCCATTTTCGTCCATAATTTCTACATCGTATGTGTTACATTCAATTTGAAAGTTGTACCAGATTTCATTAATACTCTTGCAGGCTCTCTGCTATAAGGCCATCAGCTGGTTTCAGGCCTAGTCAGTGCTCTTCAGCTGTTTAAAGCTATGTAGCTTGGCCCACCACTATTCCAGTGGATAGGTCTCAAGCTAGAACACATATTAACTTGCAGGAAAAGCAAGTCCTTGCTCAGCCAGTCATAGATTTTTAAACCTAGCTGGTATTTTTACAGCCTGAGTCCTAAAATCTGGCCTTCCACCCTTCCGGTGGGCATCCAGTGAGGGCCTCTTGCTGTACTATAATTATACATTCCCCACTTGTCACCCCCTCTGAGGAGGGGTGACACAAAGCTCATCAAGCTTGTCATCATCCATTCCAGAAGGTGGCAAGCTATCAAACTAGAGGGGGAGTTTTGGTCTTAAAAATTGCTAGAAGGTATGGTGCAAGACAGGAAACTTCATTCTCAGGTTATATATTATTTGGGCATATGGAATTCCCTTTATATTACCCCACCCCTTGGGCTTAATCCTGATGTCATCTCTCTTGAGGTTTACTCAAACCTGTAGTGAGAGAGGTTTTATGAATGGGACAAATCCATGAGTTCATCTACAAAATCCCATGAAATATAGGTATGCGGGTAATAGCAATTTCAGGTAGATCATACTAATAAACACTTTCAGGTCTTGCTATGACTTCTATTGTATCTGTTGCATAGTACATGGGGAGATAATCTAATGTATCTATCTCAGTGGTCCTCGGAAGGAATAATGGTTTTGATTAAGCATTGTTATGGTGGCTCAACAAATATATGGTTAGTACTCAGATTGCAAGCTGTTTTAGGTTGTAGGTATTCAGAATCCTTAAACAAGTCGGAATTCCTGGACCTTACTATTACTCATCATTAGCATCCAATCATGAGCACTAAAAAGTGGATAGCAAGTATGAGGTTGCCTTATACTGCAAAAAAAAATGGTCAATCCTAGGAATATTTATATTAACAAAGGTCATGCATGGATCTTGACATATGCATAATGATCTGGAAGTATGGGAAGCATTTTATATA
Organism: Microcaecilia unicolor; assembly: GCF_901765095.1. Taxonomy (NCBI): domain Eukaryota; kingdom Metazoa; phylum Chordata; class Amphibia; order Gymnophiona; family Siphonopidae; genus Microcaecilia; species Microcaecilia unicolor. Next base: position 148,339,735 of record NC_044037.1, read on the forward strand.
TCCGTTACCCCACTTGGAGCTTAGTCAAACCTACAGAAAGACATGCAGCTTAAGTAAGCCTACACCAAAGTTAAACAATTGCATAACTGGTTGATACTAACAGGGTTTACACCTACATTATGATATCATAGCCAGTATTAGGGTTTGATGTTACCCTTGTATCTGAGCAATATCAACTTCAATTTAAATTACATAAACAGAAATAACGGGGGAAACTCTTAGAAAAACAATTAGAACAACAAAGGAAATAATAGGAAAATAAAAATAAAACCTTTTCAATATCTAGACAGGATTACTGCTAAACTGAAAATAAACAAAATATGAATCTATAATGTCCATAAACAGCAACAGTAATTCTCAAATTAAGTATCAGTTCTGAATTCTCTTTCATCGATCATGGTTGATGCGGTGGAAGCGTTGAAGAATCTGGACGGAGATCTGGGTTTTCAGGCTGGCCTGCTGAAGGAAGTGGCTGGTCTTGAGATGGTTAGGCTGGTAACCTCAGGTCCTGTGGCTGAGTAAACCCGTATATCTTTCACATGGACCCAAAACTTGTGATCCAGTAGTTTGCAAGGTGTAAAGATTATTGCCACAATCTTGGGGGATCTAACATCATTTGGGCCTGGATAGATCTTGAAGACGTACTTGTGGTGTACAAACTTGGATCTTTCCATGTCTTTATTCTAGGCATGCACAATCATAATTAGTCCATCAAGAGTCAGAGTTTGGCAAAGGAATAAGCAAAATGACTGTATGCCTGTATGATACATTGCTATATGTTGGTGGGCATAATCAGCGTAAACTGAATAAGCAAAAATAATATATAGATGTCAAGAGACATGAAAGACAATGTAAACATGGAGAAAACAGTGCTAATTAAGTGCAAAAGCAAAAGCGAAACCATAAGGGTTCAATAATGAAAAGCCAATTTACATAAATAGCAATAGTATATATGAAATTATATCTCCTGATTGGTAGGGGTCAACTGTAACCCTCTTAATACTAGGAATTGGGATTTGCATAATATATCCCCACTTCTGGCTTGCATAATATGCAAGACAGATTGGTAATTACTACGAAGAGATGATCAAATAACAATAGGTCTGTATATGTAACAAAAGAAAAGGGCACCAAAAAAACAATATAAATTGAAAATTAAGAGATGATGTTGATTGTTCAAGTTATTGAGGTATGGAGGGTCAGAAATATGGTGCACAAAATAGTCAAAAGGCACAGGCAATGCATTGAAATCTATCGCCAATAGGTATGGAATCTTCACCTGCGATGACTAACATTCACCAAGGGTTGAGCCCTCAGCTGCAGGAGGCCAGCAGGACTTACCAGTTAGATAATTCAGAAAGAAGGGTGGCTTAGGAAATAGTCATAATCAGAGCAGAAGGCTAATGTGTAGGAATTTAAAACTCATAACTAGTCCAGGTGATGGAAGTATCTTCTGGAATCACGGTCGCTGTCTGTTGTAATAGAGAGCTTATACGTAAAGTGCCATGTAGGTTCTGGAAAAGATGAGCCTGCAAAAATATTTAATACAGCAGAATATTTAAGAGCATAACCAAGAAGGTCAAAGTTAATGACATCATCTGGACAAAAGAAAATTCTCATTGGAGAAGGTAGCGCTTCTTTGTCTTGTCAGAGGTCAGTTGTAGCAGAAGTACCAAACTGGAATAGAGGCGGTAGGTCAGGAATTGGATTAGCAGTCTTCACTCAACCTACAGGACTTAATAAATAGAGCTAATATAAGAAGTAATATCAAGTGGTCAAATCTCAGCACAGGACCATTAGAAAGAAAAAATCAAAGAATGCATTGTTAGTTCCTTGGGGCACCAATAGGTGGAGCATAGTTTCAATATATAAAATCATAAGTTACAAGTAGAAAACAATTTTTTTTTCTCTCGGTAGATTGGATTTTGCTGGCACAGGAAGTCAGCAGAGTCTGAGGAAACATTGTGGTCAGAGTCTGCTCCAGGAAAATACAGCAGCCTTTAATATGATATGTAGAGAGATAGAGAAAAGCCAATATCAGAAATGTAAAAACTATATATTTCTACGAGGGCTCCTCACGTGACCTTTACAAGGTTCAAATAGGCCAAATGAGGAGGACAATAACCTATAGTCCTCTGTAATAGTTCAGAGCCAATTTGGAAAATTAAAATTATATTAAATTCTAAACTGATCCTTTCTATGCTTTCACAATTTGGGCCCTAAATTATGACAGCATATCAAGATTCACATTCAGAGGGATAGCTAAAATAAGCTTATATATTCTCAGGAATCAATTTACAATTTAGAGTATATTTTAAATACAGAGGATAAGCAGCTTTATAAGCAGGAGACAAGTTGGAGCATTTCTGAAAACATTTTAGTGAAATTCAAAAATTCAAGGATATAATAACAATTTTTATTAATGCAATAAATGCACAAATTGATCAGTAGGATATGTTCATATAGACCAGTATAATAAATGGAACAGCTTGTAAGCCTACATTGTAAATTGAATTCTAAACAAATAGTAGGAAGGATAACACAGAATCATAGAAAAACCCATCTAGTTATTAAAAATCTGAAACACGTAATGAATTCTTGTATCATATACTGAGTTCAAAGCTTTTGTAAAAATGAAATTAAGAGAAAATAAGAACTACAAGGGTTAATCTCTGTCATTCGGTCTTAAGGAAATCATGAAATAACGGTGCTTCCTGTGTCTAATTTGAGTTTACTGCTCACTGCAAGCATTGGATATAATGGTGACTGAAAATAGGTCTATACATCAAACAAAAACTGTAAGTTTAAGATTTTCGTATTAAAACTTCATGCTGGTGTAATTAGTTTTCATAGAATTAATACTTCAGGAGAGGTACCAGAGGTACGGTTTTCAATAAAAAGGAAGTTGGCAATTGTAGCTAGTCTTATCTGAACATAGCTCTAAAATAATAGCAACCTGAATTTCTTTAGTTCTGATTTACCAGTCAGCTATGTTATGCAAGGGTTAATCTCTAAGTGTACTTCAGCACTTGTTATTTTAAACAACGTCACAAATAAACAGTGTTTTAGATGGCATATAATATAGAACCTTTCATAGTAAATATCTGGAATAATTATGCAATTTTCAAAGAACACATACACGGACGCACACCTAAAAAATTAAAACTAAAAAGTGCTTGCATTTCTGGTGAAAGCAATGTACCAGAAATCAAAAACAATCAGATATTTAACATTACGTCACAAATCAAACAAACATTGCTTAAATGAAATAATATACAATCCTGGGGAAAAAAAAAACACTCCTTTGAGATTTACTACCACTGCAGTTGATAGACAATCTCGCGGGGTAACCTTAAAGCACTAATTTAAAACTAAAGAAATGATTCCTTAATAACTAGCTGGTTTAATTTATGCTATTTATCACAGGACACACAGCAACATATAGACATAAAATTAAAACAGTAACCTAATCCTGATAAGTAGAAAACTTAAAGCTCAGAAGAGGAAGCAAGATATTTCTAAATGTAGTTCAAAACCAATCATTGGAATTGTGCACAGTTAAGGAATTGTTTAGGGTTTCAAAACAAAAAACATAAAAATAAATATTCCAGTAGCCAATCACAAGTCACAACACACAGACAGAAAAGGAAAGGAAAACCACACGCATACACATACACAGTTATTGTCCCACATACAGAGGTGTCCCTATGTATTGAGGACAAAATCTTAATCCTAAATTTGGTAAAATAAAGCATTTAAATTAGAGCTAATCTAACAGGCCATGAAAGTATACAAAGGCAAGCTCAATAGCAATACATACAATAAATGAAAATATACTCACGATTCGTGCAATGTACAGTGGGGGAAATAAGTATTTGATCCCTTGCTGATTTTGTAAGTTTGCCCACTGACAAAGACATGAGCAGCCCATAATTGAAGGGTAGGTTATTGGTAACAGTGAGAGATAGCACATCACAAATTAAATCCGGAAATCACATTGTGGAAAGTATATGAATTTATTTGCATTCTGCAGAGGGAAATAAGTATTTAATCCCTCTGGCAAACAAGACCTAATACTTGGTGGCAAAACCCTTGTTGGCAAGCACAGCAGTCAGACGTCTTCTGTAGTTGATGATGAGGTTTGCACACATGTCAGGAGGAATTTTGGTCCACTCCTCTTTGCAGATCATCTCTAAATCATTAAGAGTTCTGGGCTGTCGCTTGGCAACTCGCAGCTTCAGCTCCCTCCATAAGTTTTCAATGGGATTAAGGTCTGGTGACTGGCTAGGCCACTCCATGACCCTAATGTGCTTCTTCCTGAGCCACTCCTTTGTTGCCTTGGCTGTATGTTTTGGGTCATTGTCGTGCTGGAAGACCCAGCCACGACCCATTTTTAAGGCCCTGGCGGAGGGAAGGAGGTTGTCACTCAGAATTGTACGGTACATCCATTCTCCCATTGATGCGGTGAAGTAGTCCTGTGCCCTTAGCAGAGAAACACCCCCAAAACATAACATTTCCACCTCCATGCTTGACAGTGGGGACGGTGTTCTTTGGGTCATAGGCAGCATTTCTCTTCCTCCAAACACGGCGAGTTGAGTTCATGCCAAAGAGCTCAATTTTTGTCTCATCTGACCACAGCACCTTCTCCCAATCACTCTCGGCATCATCCAGGTGTTCACTGGCAAACTTCAGACGGGCCGTCACATGTGCCTTCCGGAGCAGGGGGACCTTGCGGGCACTGCAGGATTGCAATCCGTTATGTCGTAATGTGTTACCAATGGTTTTCGTGGTGACAGTGGTCCCAGCTGCCTTGAGATCATTGACAAGTTCCCCCCTTGTAGTTGTAGGCTGATTTCTAACCTTCCTCATGATCAAGGATACCCCACGAGGTGAGATTTTGCGTGGAGCCCCAGATCTTTGTCGATTGACAGTCATTTTGTACTTCTTCCATTTTCTTACTATGGCACCAACAGTTGTCTCCTTCTCGCCCAGCGTCTTACTGATGGTTTTGTAGCCCATTCCAGCCTTGTGCAGGTGTATGATCTTGTCCCTGACATCCTTAGACAGCTCCTTGCTCTTGGCCATTTTGTAGAGGTTAGAGTCTGACTGATTCACTGAGTCTGTGGACAGGTGTCTTTCATACAGGTGACCATTGCCGACAGCTGTCTGTCATGCAGGTAACGAGTTGATTTGGAGCATCTATCTGGTCTGTAGGGGCCAGATCTCTTACTGGTTGGTGGGGGATCAAATACTTATTTCCCTCTGCAGAATGCAAATAAATTCATATACTTTCCACAATGTGATTTTCCGGATTTAATTTGTGATGTGCTATCTCTCACTGTTACCAATAACCTACCCTTCAATTATGGGCTGCTCATGTCTTTGTCAGTGGGCAAACTTACAAAATCAGCAAGGGATCAAATACTTATTTCCCCCACTGTAATCTCCAGCGCAGAAAATCAATTGAGAAGGAGGACAGTTGGCGGGATCACTATGCCCTTCCGAACTCTCGGTGGCATAGGGAGGTCAACCGCAAAATAGAAAGGTTTGTTTCGGACGGAAAGTCCTTATCAGAGATCTGAATAGATGCCAGATCACCAGTATCTGGTGTTGGGTGCGGAGAGGAAGATATGATATAATGGGTAGTGAACAACATCACCCAATATGTATAATAACGGGACCTAGTGAGCAAGTGGTCTACAAATAAGCTCCAGACCTATAATCTGCTATAGAAAAAAATGAACTAGATTAATAATAATATATATATTGACCTAATAATAATATATATATTGACCAGACCTAGAACCTGGTACAAGGTTAGTGGTTCAAAAGGCAGCTTCGGAGATAGCAGGGAGACCTAGAAATGATAATGTGCTAACAGTTTACAAAAACATGCAATGATTATCCTGATAGTAGAACATACAGAGACATAACACAATCATACTCACACATCTATTAATGTGCTCCAACAAAGGGACCCGAAATAAAAATTACTAATTGGCGGAAAGCTCTACGCTTTCACCGCAAGTGCCATTAGGAGAAAGCAAGACAGAAACTGCAAACAGAAATATGCCTAGAGAGACAGTACAAACGTAAATAAATACGTAGTGTCAGCTATTATATATTTAAACTACTCTACCCCTAATTAATGAAAACTACTCTCCAGAGTGTGCTTCTAGAGACAGGAATAAATCCTGGTTTCTACTGCCTGCCAAGAATTTTCCCGGTTACGATCGGCCATGGGCTCCAGCCCATGATAGAGCCCCCAAAAAGGGACATTGCAGACACTCCCAAAATGAACTCAAAAAACCAGCGAATAAGGTCTCATGAGTCGAAGAGCAGCAGTCCAATGGGTTTCCGCAGATTAAGAATCTTCTCTTTTACAACTAACCCCCCCAATGGACCAACAGTGGTTTGGAATGTTTCTCGTTTACAACAAAACACTGACAAATTTAAGGTGAGGAATTTTCTCTGTTACCACTAACCCAACTAAAACATTGAAAGACTAGGAATTTTCTCTGTTACCACTAACCACTCAAAAATATTGGAAGGCCCAAGTCAACTAGTCCAAACTCGCAATGAAAAGCGTCAGACGTCTCTATATTGCTCCCACGCTCATCTGTACTAGGTAACTTATATGTGGGCAATAATACCGAATCCGCAGGCCACTCCGAAAATGGAATGGAAGTCTGCTCCTACTAATTGAGATACCGTCATCCATTGAAGGATAACCTCCAATGGGTGTAAGCCCCAGGCATCGATATCAAACCCAATGGTTATAGCGTGACACTGGTATATAAGAAAATAAAAGTAATAAAAAATAGAATAAAAATATAGCCTATCCCAGGGAAGAGCCCCTGAAACAAACTACAAAGATAGTAAAGATAAAATAGATATAATAAAAAAAGGAAATTAAAAGAAAGATTTGTAACACTGAACATATGTAAGCTCTTGGGGGATGGTACCATAAAAGAGTCACTAGACAATAGATTTTCTATTAAATAATTCATAAGAAGGGAACTCAAAAGCATTAAAATAAAACAGCCGACAGTAAAGAAGCCCGCAAAACCAGGACAATACGATACAAAATAAAATCATTCACACTGTTGTGCTGCATACACAGACATTAAAGTCTGAAACAAGAGTGACACACGCAAAATAGGAGAGTAGGTGGGACCTAGCGAGGGAGAAAAAAAATGATTTTGATGGACAAGCAGAGCGAACCAATGAACAAACGACTTAGTATGTTCCCCATATCAGAGGAAGAAAAGCCGTACAACAAAATAGGAATATCAAGTAAATCATACAAAGAAGCTAGAGAACCGGCAACTGAATTATCAAAAGATAAGTGATTTAAAATAATATGTACCAATACATAAGAATATCATCATGCATGCTGAGAAAATGTGCCATAAAACAAGGTTAAACTTGCAGAAAACTGAAGATATGATTGAACTGAAAACAATGCCGCACACCATTAATTTATAGAACTCGAACATAGTCTTGCAATCTTAACTAAAAATGAAAACCCAAGTTTTTCACCGCAGAGGTAATCAGTAGTTTAAAGTCTAGCTTGCATCCTGAAAAGTTACGGGCAAGCAGTTCTACAGGAAATAAGTGCATATTAATCATGCCGTTCAGAAACAATGCCGTAAGCTAGATTCCGGAGTAAAAAAAAACATACAAAGTCATGTTATCATGAAACTACATAACGGGTTATCACGTCAATTATCCCCTCACAGCTAAACAAATGCAGCATATGGTTGTCCTAATCCAAAAACGGACACACACAATTACTGTTAAAAATATCAATTCTAAATATAATAACAATAATCTACGGAGGGCCACACATTTAAATGTTACTACTTTTGATATGAGGGGCAATCGGAAGGAGGAAAATAAATAAATTATGTAAGAGGAGAGCATCAGAGAGGAGGGCAGGGAAGAAAATAAAAAGGTGCAAGAGTCGGTAGAGCATCAGAGAGGAGGGCCGTGAGGTGTGCGCCAAAGTGAGAGCCCAAAGCATATCCAAGACATAAATAAGGAAAATAAATGACAAATCTGAAGCATTATTAATTAAAAATATAACATTGTCCCAAAACAAATTATAAATTAAAAGGGTGTGATAACAGCTACTAGGTCAAGTACAAATTTAAAATTACAACTGTAAAAGGAGAAGAAAAAGCATTAATCAGACCGGAAGATGGCCGTATAGTTTGACAGCCAGCCATAAGTTACAGTATAAAGCACTGACAATACATGAAGGAGAAAAGCATGCTTCTGAAGTCCAGATAGCTTAGAAAAACAAGTCACAGAGCCAGGGGACAGGAGAATGCTGTGTAAAGGACAAAAGACCTTTTGCACGGAGAAAGTATAGGTGGGAGTGAGATAAATTTAACAGTCTTACAGCCAAGGCTGTGACAGGAAAGAGGGGTACAGAAAAAAGTGGCAAATTCACTCAGAGAAGCAGTAACAACGAGAGCTTAAGGCAGACAACTGTCAGGATTAGTGCAGGACCTTTGGGACTTTTAGCAAAGACAAAATACAAAGGTAGAAGACTTGGAGCGTAATAACAGTTTCATATATAGTGAGTATGACAGAAAGGTGCCGAAAGTGGCAGAGACAGGGTCTATACAGCGAAAAATAAACCCGGAAATGCAGCTAAAAGTGGCTACGGGGAACAGAGACGGAATACAGACCGGGACTTCTCAAGCGAAGAGTTATAATGTCATGAAAGTTTCAAACGGGGGGTTTCCAAAGCAGGCATAGAAATAAATGTGGTTTATCAAGTATAAAGCTGTATGACAGGAAGGAAGAGGGGGGGGGGAAAGGAGTTATCAGAGCGGAAGATGGTTACAGCGTACGAACGGACAGCAAGCTCTCAAGGCATGAGACGCACTTGCAAAATAGAGACACCGGTTAACAATACTTAGAACTGGCAACAGACCTGTCATAGGGAATATTTATAATCAACGAAATAACTAACAAGATAATATGGGAGAGAAATCACTGACGGAGAAGAGAACATAACCTTACTGACAGATAGCCTATATATAAGAGCAGGGAACAGTGGCCAGAAACAGAATCAGAGAGAAGAAATAAAGCGCAGTCTTGGACGCAACTAAGAGGGGGAAAGAAAGCACAAGGCTTACATATTATCACTGACTACGATAAGAAAAATAACGGAAGTGGCTAAACCACAGAAAAGAGTGAAAGCTTAGAGAGAGAACAGCAGACTGCTATAATAAGGGACATGAGACATCGGGGAGGAAATTCTTGATCTTTAAATATTGAAAGACAAAAACGAGGAGAAGGACAGGAAAGGGTGGAACAGGGAATACCGAGCAGCGTACGGGAGTCACCAATGTTGGGAAATGGGGGGGTCCCGAGCCCCCCCAAGAAGGCTAGAGTGACCTCAATCTGACTCCATCTCTAAATAACACTAGTACTGGGGTAATCCAGGAGTTATGAGGTTTTAAAAGGAATTGCCACTGAGAGAGACGTTAGGTCTCAAATACCGGCATTAGTCCGCCTCTCAGCACTGGCAAGGAATAGATACCAGCCTTATGACAAACTGGATTTAGGCTACAGGTTATATAATGCAGCGAATGATAGCCTGATGTAGCAAAAGCATTTATACTTACAGCCTTTCATCATTAAGTGAAGCCCACAAATCATCATTTGGAATGAAGAGTTTATTTGCAAATCAGACTTTAATCAGATACATTCATCAGACAAATTCTGGATTCAGCTGACCGGAGCTCTGCGTCCTAGATGCGTTGGGGAGAACCTCCAACGATCTATCTGATGCCCTTCCTTATATAGTATCTGGTCCTAATACAAGTCTATGGGAATTGCGCAATTTCCTTTTTTGTAAACAATTTGTTCTTATGAAGTTCCGTTTTAGCTATTGCAAGTTATTGCGCAATTTCCCTTTTTGTCAACATCTCCCTAGATACGGACATCCAAACATCCAAACATGGACATCTCCCTAGATACGGACATCCAAACATCAAAACATGGACATCTCTGTCTTATATCATCTTGTGATCTGGGTGCCAACTTATTAAAAACATTCTCCATCTTACAAACCAAACTTTCCATTTTCGTCCATAATTTCTACATCGTATGTGTTACATTCAATTTGAAGTTGTACCAGATTTCATTAATACTCTTGCAGGCTCTCTGCTATAAGGCCATCAGCTGGTTTCAGGCCTAGTCAGTGCTCTTCAGCTGTTTAAAGCTATGTAGCTTGGCCCACCACTATTCCAGTGGATAGGTCTCAAGCTAGAACACATATTAACTTGCAGGAAAAGCAAGTCCTTGCTCAGCCAGTCATAGATTTTTAAACCTAGCTGGTATTTTTACAGCCTGAGTCCTAAAATCTGGCCTTCCACCCTTCCGGTGGGCATCCAGTGAGGGCCTCTTGCTGTACTATAATTATACACCATGATTCAGGAAAACGATTGGCTATGCTCCATGGACTTGAAGGACGCCTACACGCACATCCCGATACTGCCAGCTCACAGGCAGTATCTGCGATTTCAGCTGGGCACACGTCACTTCCAGTACTGTGTGCTACCCTTTGGGCTCGCCTCTGCGCCCAGAGTGTTCATGAAGTGCCTGGCTGTAGTAGCAGCTGCGCTTCGCAGGCTGGGAGTGCACGTGTTCTCCTATCTCGACGATTGGCTGGTGAAGAACACATCCGAGGCAGGAGCTCTACAGTCCATGCAGATGACTATTCGCCTCCTGGAGCTACTGGGGTTTGTGATAAATTATCCAAAGTCCCACCTTCTCCCAGTGCAAAGACTCGAATTCATAGGAGCTCTGCTGGATTCTCAGACGGCTCGTGCCTATCTCCCAGAGACGAGAGCCAACAACTTGTTGACCCTCGTCTCTCGCGGGTGCGAGCGTCCCAGCAGATCACAGCTCGGCAGATGTTGAGATTGCTGGGCCACATGGCCTCCACAGTTCATGTGACTCCCATGGCCCGCCTTCACATGCGATCTGCTCAATGGACCCTAGCTTCCCAGTGGTTTGAAGCTGCTGGCGATCTAGAAGACGTGATCCACCTGTCCACGAGTTTTCTCAACTCCCTGTATTGGTGGACGATTTGGTCCAATTTGACTCTGGGACGCCCTTTCCAAATTCCTCAGCCACAAAAAGTGCTGACTACGGATGCGTCTCTCCTGGGGTGGGGAGCTCTTGTCGATGGGCTTCACACCCAGGGAAGCTGGTCCCTCCAGGAACGCGATCTGCAGATCAATCTCCTGGAGTTACGAGTGGTCTGGAACGCTCTGAAGGCTTTCAGAGATCGGCTGTCCCATCAAATTATCCAAATTCAGACAGACAACCAGGTTGCCATGTATTACATCAACAAGCAGGGGGGCACCGGATCTCGCCCCCTGTGTCAGGAAGCCGTCAGCATGTGGCTCTGGGCTCGCCGTTACGGCATGTTTCTCCAAGCCACATATCTGGCAGGCGTAAACAACAGTCTGGCCGACAGGTTGAGCAGGATTATGCAACCTCACGAGTGGTCGCTCAACTCCAGAGTAGTGCGCCGGACCTTCCAAGTGTGGGGCACCCCCTTGGTAGATCTCTTCGCATCTCGAGCGAACCACAAGGTCCCTCAGTTCTGTTCCAGACTTCAGGCCCACGGCAGACTGGCATCGGATGCCTTCCTACTGGATTGGGGGGAAGGCCTGCTGTATGCTTATCCTCCCATACCTCTGGTGGGGAAGACTTTGTTGAAACTCAAGCAAGACCGAGGCACCATGATTCTGATTGCTCCGTTTTGGCCGCGTCAGATCTGGTTCCCTCTTCTTCTGGAGTTGTCCTCTGAAGAACCGTGGAGATTGGAGTGTTTTCCGACCCTCATCACACAGGACGAAGGGGCGCTTCTGCATCCCAACCTCCAGTCTCTGGCTCTCACGGCTTGGATGTTGAGAGCGTAGCCTTTGCCTCTTTGGGTCTGTCGGAGGGTGTCTCCCGTGTCTTGCTTGCTTCCAGAAAAGATTTCACTAAGAGGAGTAACTTCTTTTTATGGAGGAGGTTTGCCGTCTGGTGTGACAGCAAGGCCTTAGATCCTCGCTCTTGTCCTACACAGACCCTGCTTGACTACCTTCTGCACTTGTCTGAGTCTGGTCTCAAGACCAACTCTGTAAGGGTTCACCTTAGCGCAATCAGTGCATACCATTACCGTGTGGAAGGTAAGCCGATCTCACGACAGCCTTTAGTTGTTCGCTTCATGAGAGGTTTGCTTTTGTCAAAGCCCCCCGTCAAACCTCCTACAGTGTCATGGGATCTCAATGTCGTTCTCACCCAGCTGATGAAACTTCCTTTTGAGCCACTGAACTCCTGCCATCTGAAGTACTTGACCTGGAAGGTCATTTTCTTGGTGGCAGTTACTTCAGCTCGTAGAGTCAGTGAGCTTCAGGCCCTGGTAGCCCAGGCCCCTTACACCAAATTTCATCATAACAGAGTAGTCCTCCGCACTTGCCGAAGGTAGTGTCGGAGTTCCATCTGAACCAGTCAATTGTCTTGCCAACATTTTTTCCCCGTCCTCATTCCTGCCCTGCTGAACGTCAGCTGCACACATTGGACTGCAAAAGAGCATTGGCCTTCTATCTGGAGCGGACACAGCCCAACAGACAGTCCGCCCAATTGTTTGTTTCTTTTGATCCCAACAGGAGGGGAGTGGCTGTGGGGAAACGCACCATATCCAATTGGCTAGCAGATTGCATTTCCTTCACTTACGCCCAGGCTGGGCTGGCTCTTGAGGGTCATGTCACGGCTCACAATGTCAGAGCCATGGCTGCGTCAGTGGCCCACTTGAAGTCAGCCACTATTGAAGAGATCTGCAAAGCTGCGACGTGGTCATCTGTCCACACATTCACATCTCATTACTGCCTGCAGCAGGATACCCGACGTGATAGTCGGTTCGGGCAGTCAGTGCTTCAGAATCTGTTCGGGGTTTAGAATCCAACTCCACCCCCCTAGGCCCATGTTTTATTCTGTTCCAGGCTACACTCTCTGTTAGTTGGATAAGTTTTTAGGTCAATCTCAGTTATGTCCTCGCCGTTGCGAGGCCCAATTGACCATGTTTGTTGTTTTGAGTGAGCCTGGGGGCTAGGGATACCCCATCAGTGAGAACAAGCAGCCTGCTTGTCCTCGGAGAAAGCGAATGCTACATACCTGTAGAAGGTATTCTCCGAGGACAGCAGGCTGATTGTTCTCACAAACCCGCCCGCCTCCCCTTTGGAGTTGTGTCTTCCCTTGTCTTTGTCTTGCTACATACGGGACTGACGAACATGAGCCGGTTCGGGCGGGAACATGGCCGCGCATGCGCGGTGCGCATGGGCGCGCGAGGACTAGCAAAGGCTTTTGCTAGTGAAGTTTCCGATTGGAGGGGCTGCCGTGGACGTCACCCATCAGTGAGAACAATCAGCCTGCTGTCCTCGGAGAATACCTTCTACAGGTATGTAGCATTCGCTTTGTTTTGCTCTCAAGAAGCAGGCTATGTAATATGATCATTGGTTTAAAACAAAAACCTCCACGAATCAGATATATATAGCATTGTCCAAAACGTCAAAAGTCCAAAAAGCTACTTGTTGAAATAAACTCAAAAAGTTTAGTAAAAGATCCCAAAAGCACAAATCTTATGTGCAACAATTAAATCCAGAGCGCCAACACTGTAGAGGAAGGCCCCGTGCTGGCGCTGAAAAAAGGGAGGGGGAGCGATTCTTGCAATTGCTGTGGCAGGAGAGGAGTAGACTATATGATGAAGGTGAGATGCTGGAACTGGCATGAGCAGATGGGGGAAAGAAGGGATGGGGCAATCTATATGCAAGTTATCCCCGGGACATAGAAATTACAAAGGAAAAGAGGGGAGTAACCTATATGTGGGGGCAACTTACAGACGAGCATATATAGTATGTGACCTCAGTGTTCCTTGCTCCTCTCTATCAATCTAATAAAGCCAATTACTGGTCTTACTCACCATCAAAAAATCAGAAAAAAATTAATCTGCTCAAAGAAAGAGGAGAAAAAACCCACAAATTATAGCAAAATACTCCTCCTCAGAGCTAGCATAAATAAATACGTTGCTTGAGACTGGAGCGCTGCCTGCCTCTTGGGGGTCCTGCATGTGATATTCCATCTTTTGGGATAGGTTGGAACAGAGACCACTCCATATATGGTTAGATATATAAGGATTGGGTACGCAGCTGCTAAGAGTACTATTGCAAGCATGTGGAAGGGGAAGAACTCCTGAATATAGAACAATGGTGGAGGAGACAATGGAAAATATTCCTTATGAACTACCTTATTGCTGTGAGATTGCATACAAGCAGTATAGTGTTAGAGCAATGGACCCAACTACATGATTACTTAAGACAAAGGGGGAAAGGGAAGAGCCCTATTCAGAGATTGTTGTGGAGATGGGGGATGAGGAAGCAGAAAAGTGGCAAATAAAGGGTAAAGGGGAATTCATATTGGGCGTAGGGGGTGGCGTCCTGCACGTTGTACGTGTATTATGGCAATATGCAGCCATATTTTACCTTGGATTGTTTGGAGAATATGTATGGTTCATAGCGTGGGTTGGTTAAATGTAGCACTGGTTTGGGTGGTACATGCAATGATGTTTATAGATTGCTTGTTAAAACCAGTAAAAACTGTCCAACATAAGGAGCTCACATAATGACAAGCTTGCATATAAGCAAAAGTATCAGAGGGTAAAAGGTGGAATTCCCATTGAAGGGTTACTAAAGACTTCGGTATACCCTCTAGGTCAATGAGCTGAAGTAAGTACTGGATCCTTCCCTCACTGTTTCCAGTAGACAAAAGAGCCTCCTTTTTGCCCTGGTGGGAAATACGTGTTATCACTGAGTGCCAACTTGGGCGGAGAAAGTAGAATACTTACAAATCCAATTCCAGGTTTCTCTAGCCAGGGGCGTATCTGGACTCTGGCGGTAGGGGGGGGCCAGAGCCAGAGGGAGGGGCACATTTTAGCCCCCCCCCCCCGGCGCCATCGATTCCCCCCCCCCCCCGCCATTTCCGGACCCCCCCCCCCGCCACTGCCAGACCCCCCCCCCTCGCCACCAATGACACTCGCCACCGCCAACCCTCCCCCACTGCTGTCACTTACCTTTGCTGGCGGGGGACCCCAACCCCCCCGCCAGCCGAGGTCCTCTCTTCCTTGCAGGCTGCAAGTTGCAATGCTTCCTGTTCTTCTGAGTCTGACGTCTTGCACGTACAACGCGCAGGACGTCAGACTGAGTTCCAAATTCTGAGTCTGACGTCCTGCACGTTGTACGTGCAGGACGTCAGACTCAGAAGAACAGGAAGTGTTGCAACTTGCATCCTGCACGGAAGAGAGGACTTCGGCTGGCGGGGGCTTGGGGTCCCCCGCCAGCAAAGATCGGCGACGGGTTGGTGGCGGGCGGGAGGGAGGTGGAGGTGGAAAGGGTCGGTGGTAGGGGGGTCCAGTGCGAAATCTGCGGGGGCCCAGGCCCCTGTGGCCCCACGCAGATACGCCCCTGTCTCTAGCTGCCTTAAAAATGTGATAGTTTTTATAGAGTCCCCTGGGTAAGGTAGGGAAATCATGTAAAATGCTACTAAAATGTATTCCTGGAATCAGGCCAGTTTCCAGCTGTGTAAGGGAAAAATAATTACTACCTCTATATCAATCATTAATGTGGCACATGCCACTTGCAACAGCCAACAAAGGAGTAGCCAGATTTTGACATCAGGGGGAGCAGACTTTTATAAAATAGGCGCCGGTTGATGTCAGACAGACAGCAGTGCCTGTGTTGTTCTCAGGTGTAGTGGCTGTGGCGGACAATGATTAATACAGGATGTCTCTGTTATGTCCTGCCTACAAGGAAACAGGAAGTTACAGCAGGAGGCAAGATGCAGAAGAGGTCACTGGACTGGCCAGAGCAGGCAACCTGTCTTCTTAACTACAAGTAAAAATATTCAAATTGTGACCATCACCTCAGGAACATCACACACATTCCTTCCACTGCTAGACACTGTTTAAATCAGATGGGCTTTTGTTTGTGTGGTGACTCTACAGGGTATGGAGACCACTAGTCCTGAGCATTTTTATTTTGGGTGACAAAGGCCAACAAACAGTGAAACCTTTGTGTAGAAATCCCCAGAACCCTTGAAATCCCCACCAACTCCCAACCTGCCTAATCCCTCCTACCCCTCTTTCCCTTGAAATATAGAACCATCAAGTCAATACCCCATCAACAAGAAGGGATAGTGGAGTCACACATATGCTATAAGGAGTCCTCCCCCCACCTTTATTTCACAAGGATTACAGTGAGGAGCTTGAGTGAAAAGAGACAGGCAGTATAAATTAAGCACTGAACATTAAATGAACAAAAAGATAACTAAAGCTACAAATCCTGAAGTAGCTAGGATGATAAGTTCAAAGTACCTATGTCCTGAGGGCCCTTATACCCCATTCAGGAGCCAGCCAATGTGTTCAGCCAGTCATGAGCTGCTTGCAGGGTATTATATGAGGTCCACTTACCCTCCACTAGTATCCTCATGGTGGCAGGATATTGCAGGTGATATTTGAGTTTCTGTTCTACTAATAACATGCAAACCGGGGGGAAATGCTTGTCTTTCTGCAGAGATACTGAGTAATTTTGGAACAGTCGGATGGTTTGTCCATCATAGCTTATCTCCTCCTTCCTTGATTTATATAGTCAGAGAATTGCAGCTTTATGTGGATATCTGTGGAACTTTGCCTGCACCACTCAGGTCCGACGATCCCCCCTGCACTTTTGACCCACCCGGTGTGCTTGTTCCAACTTAATAGGGTTCCCCCTGCTAGCCTCCGGGAACGTCATGAGCAACTATGTTTCCAGGGTTGCACATAGCGAAGCTTCGGGCACTGATTCAGGAAAACCCACAATCCGTAATTTATCTCTCTTGGCATGGTTTTCGAGATCCTCAATCTTCTCCTGTGCTCGCACCAGACTCTCTAGAAGTGCTAGGTTGGTGGTGTGGGTTTGAAACATCTTCCACGTCAGATACCTGGCACTCAAGCTCCCCGGTTCACAGATCAAGGTGCGGGATTATTTGGGAGATCCAAGCTATTTGCTCAAATAATTGAGTAAATCTGGTGTCCAGTGTTTCCACCACTGCGGTGATAATCTCCGATATCAAGTCCACAGGGCCTAAAGGCTGAGAAAAAGAAGGTGAGACCGCCATATTGGTATCAGGTTCTCCCGACGCTGAGGCTTGGTAGCCATTCCATGAGCGGATCGCGTAATATATTTGTCCATGCAAAAACTCAAACCCCTAGAGCTGGTTTTCTTAACAATATTGTATGTTCTACCGCAAATTGCGAAAGTTGTAAGGAGAACTCCCGAGCAGCTCTTTGACCAGCGTCTGGTACTGCTCACAGCATCATGTAACTTGCACTTTTGCATTATAAATTGCTGTGTTTTGCATTGTAAAGATGTTGTGTGTTTAACTTTGTACTATATAAAGGTTGTGTCAGCTTTTGTTCACCTACAAATCATTGAAAGATATAATTTGACCTGGCTTTCATAATTTTTTTCATGTAAATCTATATGAGGCAGTTTTTAGATAGCTCGCAGGGACATTTTCAAAGGGTAAACTTTTGCAGGGCTTCCCATTGAAAATCGAGCTGCTGAAGGGACAGCAGGTAAAACATACTTTCAAAAGTCTGCACAGGGCCTTCCCCACCCAACTTCTTTCTGCCCCTTTTTTGGACGTGTAAAGGTACCTATGCTGTAGTGTAGATAGGGCAAGTGCTTTACTTGCTGTGAGGAGGGAGCAATTTTCTGCAGGGTATTTCCCACAGGTAAACAGATTTTAAATTTGTTCTTACAGGGGGTAACTCTATAAAACTTTTTCCCATGTGTGAAGCATGTTTTACACATAGAAGCAGGTTCTTATAAAATTGCATATGTAAACATTAGGGGGCACCACAAGATCAGATAACTTTTACTTGATCTGTATGTGGGCTTTCCCAGGGGTATAGTTAGGGCAGAATTGCAGCATGCATACATCTACTATAATAAAATGCACCCTCAACGTTCTGAGGACACTGACATCACTGCAGGCACTCACACACCGGTTCGTAAGTTCATGGTGGTGAAGCCACAACACTCACCATGTCTTCACGCCCCACCCTCGCGTCACATGTGATGACGTCGAGGGCAGAACACGTACACAACAAAGCAAATGAACGCACGGGGAGCAGTAATTCCCTACTCCTCCCCTTCCAACAAATCGCAGCCACCAAAGACGTGCCCATCACCCCACCCCTTTCGCCCCATCACCCCGCCCCGCTCCCGTCGCCCCCTCTGCCCCTCATCACCTTCCCTCCCCCCTGTCACCTCCCCTCCCCTTACGCCACTATCCCTGGTGGTCTAGCGGTACCTGTTCACTCGGGCAGGAACGAAAGCGCCCCCGCTTTCCTGCCCGGAGCGCTGCTGCTAGCTGCCCGGATGCATTGTGTGTGAGTCCGGCTCTTGGAGTTTCAAAATGGCCGCCGAGAGTTCAAGCTGCCTCGCGAGACTTCAACTCTCAGCGGCCATTTTGAAACGCCGAGAGCCGGACTCCCACACGATGCAGCAGGGCAGCTAGCAGCACCGCTACGGGCAGGAAAGAGGGGGCTCTTTCTTTCCTGCCCCAACCGAACAGGTACCTCTAGACCACCAGGGAGACTAGCGTAAGGGGAGGGGAAGGGAGTCCCGTGCCCGCTAGCGCCCGTTTCATCAGAGGCAGAAACGGGCCTTTTTTACTAGTATTTTATAAAATACATAAGTACTCACATGGGAGGCAATTCTGTAAGCAGGCACTTCCATTTAGGTGCCCTGAGGCCACTCGGTAGAAGCTTTATTATGTAGCACAACCTAGGTACCATGTAACTTGGTACTGGTGCAGCTAACATTTAGGTGCCTGCAGTTACACCAGTTGTAGAGCTATTGCAAATGTGGGTGCCTAAATGTGGCAGGGGCAATATAATTTACAGTATTCTATATGTTACACATGGAAGTGAGAGTCCCACATATATCTTTTCCATGCTTTGCCCATGTGTATGCCCCCTTGTAAATATGTATTATGCAAATTAAGTGTGTATTTGCAGAATAGGTACCTTTCTAGCAATGACGTGCATATATATGCAATAGGCCTGGAGATAATAGTTTCAAGTTTATAGAATTGCCCTTATAGAATTTATTCATACAATATACTTTCTTTGGAGCAGGTGTAAATCTGCAAGAGCATTTATGCAATACTGAGGTTCAT
Source organism: Microcaecilia unicolor (assembly GCF_901765095.1). Lineage (NCBI taxonomy): Eukaryota > Metazoa > Chordata > Amphibia > Gymnophiona > Siphonopidae > Microcaecilia > Microcaecilia unicolor. Next base: position 148,359,031 of record NC_044037.1, read on the forward strand.
TGTAGGGGCCTATTTTATAAAGGCACATAGATGCCTATGTTGCATTAATAAAATAATGAAATCAACAGTGATTATTCCAAAAAAACCTTTTACAAAAGGAAGACAATCAGTTGAATTTTCGAAAGAGAAGGGCGCCCATCTTCCGACACTAATCAGGAGATGGGCGTCCTTCTCTCAGGGTCACCCAAATCGGCATAATCGAAAGCCAATTTTGGGTGCTCTCAACTGCATTCCGTCGCGGGGATGACCAAAGTTCCCAGGGGCGTGTCAGCAGTACCGAAGGAGGGACGGCGGCGTGCTTAAGAGATGGGCATCCTCGGACGATAATGGAAAAAAGAAGGACGTCCCTGACGAGCATTTGGCCGACTTTACTTGGTCCCTTTTTTTTTCATGACCAAGCCTCAAAAAGGTGCCCGAACTGACCAAATGACCACCGGAGGGAATCAAGGATGACCTCCCCTTACACCCCCAGTGGTCACCAACCCCCTCTCACCCAAAAAAAAATTAAAAAAACATTTTTTTCCAGCCTCTATGCCAGCCTCAAATGTCATACCCACCTCCATCACAGCAGTATGCAGTTCCCTGGAGCAGTGTTTAGTGGGTGCAGTGCACTTCAGGCAGGCGGACCCAGGCCCACCCCCCCCCCCCCCCACCTCTTACACTTGTGGTGGTAAATGTTGAGCCCTCCAACCCCCCCCCAAAACCCACTGTACCCACATGTAGGTGCCCCCCTTCACCCATAAGGGCTATGGTAGTTGTGTACAGTTGTGGGGAGTGGGTTTGCGGGGGGTTTGTGGGGCCCAGCACACAAGGGAAGGGAGCTATGGACTTGGGAGCAATTTAGGAAGTCCACTGCAGTGCCCCCTAGGGTGCTCGGTTGGTGTCCTGGCATGTCAGGGGGACCAGTGCAGTACAAATGCTGGCACCTCCCATGGCCTTGGATTTGGTCGTTTTTGAGATGGGTGGCCTCGGTTTCCATTATCAGCGAAAACCAAGGTCGCCCATCTCTAAGGTCGGCGATCTTAACGTTTAGGTTGACCATCTCTTAGGTCGACCTAAATGTTGAGATTTGGGCGTCCCCAACCATATTATTGAAACGAAAGATGGACGCCCATCTTGTTTTGATAATATGGGTTTCCCCGGCCCTTCGCGGCGCTGGCCTTAGAGATGGGCGCCCCCGTTCGATTATGCCCCTCAATATGATAAAACAAAATATCAACAAATGCTTCCCCTAAACCCAAGCTCAAGATAAATTGGGGCTGCAGGAAGATTAAAATTTTTAATCACAATCACATAATTAAAAGATGCCTGCCAGCATCTTATTTCTGCCTCTCCCTCCCTCCTCTCTGCCCCTCTGGTTCAACATCTATCCCTCTCTCCTCTTATCTCTCTATCTCTCTCCTTCCTCCTCCCCTCTATGGGCACCATCTCCCTTCTTTGTTCTATCCCCTATAAAAAAAATGTCACCTATATATGCAATATATAATAGCATCTGCCCTCTCTTTCTCCGTCCTTTCTCCACCCTCTCACCCAATGTCTGCCCTCTCCTTTTCTGCACACTCTCCCCTCTTCCATCTATGTTTGCCCTCTCTCTTCCCCTGAAGTTAAAAACAAAGAACAAAAAATAAAAACAAAGGAGGGCTCACCTATTGGTAGGAGTGGAGCAGACAGACAGCTGCACCCTGGAGTGAGTCCTCCATGCTGGGTGGCCCGGAGTGGAGAAAGGCTACAGGAACCGGCATCAAGGCAGCCGCAGGGTGGTAACTCTAGGAGCTGCATCATATGGCCCACCCAATATATGACCTTGAGCATCTGCACATTCTCAAAGCCATCCAGCTCCTGCCCCCACTGAACATCCTGTTTTGAAGAGGATGGAAGCCAGCCAGCCTTGAGCATGCACAGATGCTCAAGGTCCCACACCAGGCTGGCTGTGCAATACTGGTGTTGCAGCTCCTAGAGTTGCCACCCAGTGGGAGTGAGGTGAGACCAAAAGCTTCATGTGGAGGAAAGAAGGGTAACCTATGGCAGAACTTAATGTAACTTCCTGTTTCTGGGTCCAGAAGAGCCAGCCTTCTGCCTGCAGCTGACGCAGCGTTAATTGCGATTACATATTTTAGTGGTCATTAAAAATTTTGGGCCTTATTCTACAAAGGTTATGCTCCTAATTTAAGAACACAATTTATGCTTCTCTAAATTTATGCTCCTAAATTAGAAGCATAATCTATTTTGGAGTATAGAGTATGCTTATAATTTAAGAGCATAAATTATGCTCATAAATTTAGGAGCATAACCTTTAAAGATTAAGACCCTTATTGCATTAATCATGTTATTAACATGTTAAATCTGCAGCCCTAGAATAAATGAATATATGGACAATCAGAAAGGGAGTATGCTTAACAATATAGCTATAAAGGCAATGTTAGAATTTCATATAGTAAAAGAAACAGCACATACTTCAACCTGCAAATTTACTAACATGTTTTGACTGATGTGAGAAGAGTTTTAATTTGTTTATGATTTTATTGTATATGTTCTGCTGTGATCTGCTTAGTTGAAGGTGGAACAGAATTTTTTAAATAAATAAATAGAAACCTTTAATTTGTCATTCTAAATATACAACAACAATTTTTTTCAAATCAAAACAAATAGGTCATGTCTATAAAGGGCACTCAAATTGTGATAGTACCCTGAAATGGAACTGACTAAATGTGCATATGTATTCTATAAAGGGTATAACTCTAAGATCATTCAGTCTTTCTAGCAACAATGTGCTGTCTACTGTATCAAAAGCACCTGTAATCAAACTGCAAAAGCACAGATGACACTTTTTGACTCAACAATAATTTTATTTTAGAAACCAAACTCACTAAAAGAGTCTCTGTGCTATGCATTGATCTATAGCCAGGTTGGGAGTAATGTAAACATTGAAAGGAATCCAGATAACTCATAGTTTGGACTGCTACTAAGAATTCAATACGTTTTGCCAGCCAAGGAATACTGGCCACAGGATGAAAATGAGAAAACACTGGCAAATCTGCACCCAGAGATTTGGGTATTGGTGTTAAAATTATATCACCCAAGTTTGGAGGAAATTCCCCTCCTCTAATGACACATTCACAAAGTTGGTTATCCAACCAATTAATTCAATTGGAATATCTTTCAATAAATAAGATGGACACATCTCTAATAAACATAATTTTGCAAAAACCTCATTTTCATGTACTTTTTAAAGTTGGCCCATATATGATTTTGGTATTTGATCCACATAGTTCATCTCGACACCTAAAACCACATTTGGGATTCCTGGCCCACATCCCAGTAAGGATGATCTTATTTACTCTACTTTTTGTATAAACTAACTAGCCAACTCATTAGCAGAGGGATGTTGTGATTCTGTAACTTCAGTAGCAATCGAGGAATTTGTCAAATGATTAAAAATTTTAAAAATCATTTTCACATTATAACTTCCCTTCCCAATTAAACTTTTTATAATACTGTCTTATAGCATCTGATATTGCCACTTGATAAAACTTAATCATTGTCTGCCAAAGACTTTTTTTTTCTGTCACTCTTGAGATTTCCTCAAAGCCCTCTCAAGTTTTTGACACGATCTTTTCGATTCCCTTAGTGAATCTGTATACCAAGGTGACCTCAATACTCATTTTTGTTTTTTATTACTTTCCTCTGAAAATTGGTTCAATGAATCTCTAATTGTTGTATTCTATGCGTTAAGCATTGCTTCAGTTGTTTCTACACTAAGTTCCAAATTACCCCTAAGGGGGTCTTTTACTAAAGCTTAGCTTGAGTTATCTGCAGCAGGGCACATTTTATTCCTATGTAAAAGATCCCCTAAGTTTACAACTCCTTGAATGTTTTTTTTTCCTAGACCTACTGCAAATAAGGTACATTGTAAAGTTGGTCAGATAATGATCAGACTTATTTCAAACCTAATTTTTTGCAACCCTGACTTTGCTAATTCAGCTATTAGATCTAAGGTATGTCCCTCCTCATGAGTGGAAACATTAACTTCTAACTGATATTGCGGAGTTTCTAAGAAACCTAAAAAAATGTATTACTGTATGATCTAGCTTTTCTTCTAGATGTAAATTTGTTCTCCCAACAACAGCATTTGGGAGAAAGAAGTAGAATACTGTGAAATCAAACTCAACAACTGTTTTTGTACCAGTGACCAACAGCCAGGTGACCTGTACAACAGAATAATTTCCAAATATCCTTCCATCATGTCATCTTCCAATTGACAAACCATAGCTTCCAGCCCAGGAATAATTATGGTATTAATTAGCTTAACTTTCAAAAAAGATCTATATACTAAACACAGACCACCCCCTATTTTCTTAAATCTGGGACAGTGTACAGCTTTATATCCGGGCAGGTAAAGACTAACAATAGAAGAACTATTCTGATCTACAACCCAAATGTCAGTGATAAATGCCAATCCTACAACCGAATCCTCAACTAGCTCTCTTAAAATAGTCATTTTGTTATTAATTGATCTTGCATTAAAATAACAGTAAGGAATCAGCTGTGACTTATCCTAATTTGTTATATAATCTATCTCCAGTTTTTTCAAATAAGAGATCTTTCTGTCTATTTTTGTTGTATTGCCTTTAGCCTTGTAAGGCATGTTTCCAGGAATGACTTCTACTACTACTACTACTATTAAACATTTCTATAGCGCTACTAGACTTCTGTTGAAAAAGTATCTGAATCTACTGATTCTTCATCTTGTGTACCCTCTCCTAATCTTACCTTGCATACTTTAGCATAAACTGGTAACAAACAATAAAAATTCTCTCTAGTATCAACAATTCCTCTAGCATCATTAAAATCATACCCCCTCCCCTGTCGTAATAGGCACAATAAAATTAGCTACCAAATCAACTCCATTCTAATCTATAAAATACCTCCTATCAAATAAAATTATATGAATGATATCCAATCTCTGCACCAGTTGCTGCACAAATGCCATTAGGCACCTCCAAAGATCCCATGTGTCTGATGTCACTGCTAACTAGGTGGAGCTTGCTCCCACGCATGCCCAAATGGGACCGTCCAGGGTTGCTGACACAGAGAGTAAAGGTTCCAGCTCAGATGGAATTTTTGCTAGTAAAACTTCTCTGCAATCTTATTGACAGAGTAAGGATAGTACAAAAGTACAGCACCTCCAATTTAAAAATTCCAGGCATCTGATTTCACTGCTAACTGGGCGGAACTTGCTTCCACGCTCAGATCATTCCCTCTGTAGCTTCTCACCACTGTCACTTCTTGTTTATGCACAGGTTGGACACTGCAGAGATAAGGACCTGGGTCAGCCCAGGCAGCATGTTACCATTGCTGGCCCTGGAGTGGGGAACTGAGTTCATTTCCCACTTCAGACACAGGCAGCTCCTTGTGACTCTGGGCAAGTCACTTAACCCTCAATTGCCCTAGGTACAAATAAGTACCTGTATATGTAAGCCGCATCGAGCCTGCCATGAGTGGGAAAGCGCGGGGTACAAATGTAACAAAAACAATTTTTAGTTTTAGGTGGAACAGGTGTGCTAAGGGAGAATGAAGTCCTTGACTCGTGAGGGGTGGGGGAGGGAAGAGACTGGTGCTGGATCCACAGCAGGAGAAGAGAGGAGTGCTACATTATAAACAGAAAAAAAGACACTCTGTGTGCTGGCCCCTCAGCACACCTCCCAGGTGCTTGCAACACACTAGTGCAGTGGTTCCCAAACCTGGTCCTGAAGATACCCCAGCCAATCAGGTTTTCAGAATATCACACAATGAAAGTACCTGCATATAATGTGTACAGCGCTGCGTACATTTAGTAGCGCTACTGAAGTGATAGTAGTGAATATCCTTAAATCTGACTTGTTGGGGTGCCTCCAGGACCAGGTTTGGGAACCACTGCAGTAGTGTGTCATGACACACCAGTTGAGAACCACTGTTCTGTGTTAATCTTCCTCTTATTTATTTATTTATTTATTTATTGCATTTGTGTCCCACATTTTCCCACCTATTTGCAGGCTCAATGTGGCTTACATAGTTTTGTTATGACATTGTCATTCCAGGATATCAGATACAATTAGTGATGTGCAGAGATTAAGTAAGGGAAGAAAGAAGGTGATTAGGGGTAAGTATAAAAGATGGACTTTCATAACTGGGTGGGTTGGTGAAGTGGATTAGTGAGGCTATAGGTTCTCTTTGTAGGCCTTGTTGAATAAATATGTCTTCAGAGACATGGAGGAGTGGCCTAGTGGTTAGGGTGGTGGACTTTGTCCTGAGGAACTGAGTTCAATTCCCGGCACAGGCAGCTCCTTGTGACTGTGGGCAAGTCACTTAACCCTCCATTGCCTGCCGCATTGAGCCTGCCATGAGTGGGAAAGTGTGGGGTACAAATGTAACAAAAAAATATATATATATGTCTTATGGTGAATGTCAGCACAGGTGTTACATGGGGCTGACATTAACTCAGGGGAGGCACAGCCCATCCAAGGAGACATCAAGTGTTCTAATTGAAGGATGTTAGGCCATAATGGTCATGTGGTTTGTGTGGAGCTATACACAGCAGCAGGTAAGCTGTGTTAACCCTGTATTAAGCAGCTCACCTGCTGCTGTACACTGGCATGCCTTTGCTGCACACAGGCCAAGATGACGTTTCTGGTGTACCAAAGGAAAACCAGCTAGTTGGGTACTCATAGAGCTATGAATACATTTTAAAGTTCCAGAAACAGAGCCCTGCATGGTTTGGATTGTAGAGGAAACCAGAAGAGAAGGGAGCAGAAGGTAAGATGTGCTGGTCACCAACCCCTGACAACTGGAGGATAATGCATATGAGCTAGGGAAAACAGAAGGATCTATTAGGGCAGTGTTTCCCAAGTCCAGTCCTAGAGTACCCCTTGCCAGTTAGGTTTTCAAGATATCCATAACAGTATATGTAAATCAAGGTTATGTATATTCATTATGGATATCTTGAAAACCTAATGAATATACATGAACTTGATTTACATATACTGCCTCTATTATATGTAAATCTCTTTCATTCATATTTATTGTATTAGGGTACTGTGGCCATAGGATATCCTTCTCCACACACTTTCTGCCTGCAGCTGCAGCCTTGGAATTCACTGCTTTTTAGATCTGAGAGGGTCTTTCCAAAATAGTGGAGTGCTAGGCGCATGCCTAGTTTGCCAGTGCCTTCATCTTGTCCTGGGTGCACATCACAATCATGTCAAAGCGATAAATTACTGATGCTTGCAAATGTGCACCCTTTACGATTAATTTTGTGCCTAACAATTAAGCACATCCTAGGTAGACAATTGTGTGACTTAATGCACATCAATTAGGCACCATGTTAATAAAATGCACTTCTGGGCACCCAACGACATCAGACTAAAAAACATGTCACAGAGAGGGGCATAATCTAACGGCGCCAGCCAAATAGATGGCCGGCGCCGCGAACGGAGGAGCAAACCGTATTTTCGAAACGAGATGGCCGGCCATCTTTCATTTTGATAATACGCCGGGACCCGGCCAAATCTGGGGTAGCCAAAGTATAGGAAAAAGGCCGGCCTCAGATATTCCATTATCGTAGTTGAACACGACTAAATCAGATGCGGCCAAAGTATAGGAAAAATATAGCAGTTATGTGAGAAACGTGTTACTGTACTTTATACTTCTCATCTTCCTTATATTTTCCCCCTACCTGGATGTCCGCAACTACATACATTGTAGTTGTGGAACACGCAGCTGTGGGAAATATAAGGATTATACATATTTTATTGTGTATATATAAAGTTCGCACACTTGATAATGATCCATGTAGGAAAACTCCCAAATAAGGAAAACCCTGTACGTAGGCCCCGCACACCATGACCAGCCATGCATCACGGCCCTCCATATGTGGAGCCATCATACGTGCCAAGACGTGCACGTACTAACCTATCCATATATGGAATGGTGAACCATATATGGAGCTGTGCGTGTAAGGCCGGCCATCACGCATGGCCGGCCATATAAGGCGAGGCACACTTTCCAATGGTTATTTACTGAGAAAAATGGCTCTTCGACGAGAACCTAATTTCAGTGTCGGCGAAAATCTGCTGCTCGTGTACCTCTGCATTAGGCACAGACGAATTTTATTCCCCCACCACCACCACCTGCCCCCCAGGAATCGCTGCATCCGAACCTGGACTGAGATAGGAGACAGGTTGGAGAGGTAAGTGTTTGCCCCCTCCCCTCCTGGGCTATCAGGGCCCCCTCCTGTAGCTACACATATAAGAGCTCTCTCAGCAGTGTAAGCACAAACTGGAGTCTGCATTCAAGGGTTAGCAGTGATATGTGCACATGTACATTCATTAATAGAATCTATATACTAGAAAGCCAAAACACAAACGGTACTCTCTGTCCTACCGCACACCTCAATGACATCATCTGTAGCTATGTAATGTGTCATCCCGCCCCCCCTCCCAATCAGTGTTGTGAGTCTCTCCTATTTGATTTCCAAATGAATTTGTGTGCTAAATTTATTTATTTTATTTTTGTTACATTTGTACCCCGCGCTTTCCCACTCATGGCAGGCTCTATGCGGCGGGCAATGGAGGGTTAAGTGACTTGCCCAGAGTCACAAGGAACTGCCTGTGCCAGGAATCGAACTCAGTTCCTCAGGACCAAAGTCCACCACCCTAACCACTAAAGGCAAGAAGGGTCATCCCCTGACTCCTGGTGTACAAATTTATATCTTGCAGACGATTTGGCATAAGGAGAGACCTGGAATCCCTCCAGCGGAGTTACCGCAGGATCTGCCACAACAACCCTGACATGATCAGGGCAGCGAGACGGCGTCTCAGGGCTCAATGTAAGTATTATAAACAGGGCACCTGTAGTCATTTGTAAATGTATGTATTTAATAATGCAAATGTCCTGTCCAATATCAGTTTCCGTGTGGCTAATAGGCAACTAGTAAGTCATAACACCCCTGTCCCAGATCAAGGCCTGAGGTTGTAGCTACCCTCCCGTGAGTGTGGCTGCAACTTCCAACTAACCTCCTCTGAGATGAATAAGATGACATGCCTCACTTCTGTATCCCCGTTTCTGGTGTGGATACTCTTTCATTGTATTCCTGCCTGAGGTCCTACTCTTAGAGGATGTCATTGCCTCATATTAAAGTTATGTGCTTCCCCCCCCCCCCCCCCCCCAAAAAAAAAAAAATAACAAACCCAAAATGGTCATCCAACCATAGGCACAAATCATATTGCAAACATGCTCATGACCAATGAGTGTGGTCTGCCTGTGTACTCTGAGTCAGACCAGCATCCAGGGTTCCCTGTCATGTCATCTCATGCATCTCACACCCCATGGCTATAGGCCAGGAGTCACCACACCTTTCCCCATCCCCCGCCTCTGGCCCGCCAGCTCCTCAACTATGCAAGCCATGTTGGATGTGCTGATCTCAAAGATAATCCTTTTACATACACAGGGCGCCAGCAGCAGCAGGAGGAGGCGGCCGAGGAGGCCCAGGAAGAGGCAGCTGAGGAGGTTGGCCAGGAGGAGGAGGAGGAGCAGGAGGTCGGCCAGCAGGAGGAGGAGCAGGAGGAGGCCATGGAGGAGGAGGAGGCTCCAGCATCTCCTGCACCATCTCCAACACCATCCCCTTCCCCAGGCCCAGCCCCAACCCCATCCCCTTCTCTAGCCCCTTCCCCAGGCCCAGCCCCATCCCCTTCTCCATCCCCTTCTCCAGCCCCTTCCCCAGCCCCATCCCCTGCCCCAGCACTGCGCCTCCTGCAACAACTGGTTCATGGGCAAAACCAGTTGCTGCAGGAAGTGTCAGCAATGAGGCAGGAGATGGGGGCAATGTGGCAGGCTAATGAGCAGCACCATAGGGCAGTGAGGCTACTCCTGGTGTTGCTCATTAGCCTGCTCCACACTGCCCTTCAGGGAGGAGGACGTGGCCGCCACTAAAGGACATTTGGGGGGGGGGGAAATTGGGAACAGTTAAATTGTTGGTGTTCTGAAATACAAGTTACATATTTTTCATATAACAGGGTGTGTGTCTACTTTGTGCAGTACATATTATCAAATGCTGGGGTTGATGTGAGAGGAGGCAGCAATATGGATTGCATGAGAGGTGAACTGTGAGAGAAACTTTGGGACATATGTGGCCATACAGAATGCCACCTGTCCCTTCCAAACTGCATGGCTGTATGGTAAGGGGGGGGGGCTGGGTGGGCGTTTTGGTTCTGGGACAGAAATGTCCATCTAGCCTCTTCCCCCCCTCTTACCATACAGCCCCACAGCACAGAGTTGTACATAACCATAGGTAGCGAATAGACGATGTTTGCTCTCTGATCACCAGACACCCTTACACACAACCAAACCACATTGGTGAGGGCCAGCAAGGAGCTACAAACAGCTGGGTCATATTTTCACATGGAAGGTATCAGCAATGGTAGATAGAGCTCAAGACAAAAAGGAAAAATAAGGGTCAAAGCATTAGATGGATGTTTACTTCATCACAATTGCAATATAATACAACAGGTACAGAAGGGCAAAGGCTAGGGGACATAAATATATATTTTTGTATTGTGCTCACAGCTTTTTCAGTAGTAGTTCAAGGTGAGTTACATTCAGGTACTCTGGAGGGCTCTAAGTTTGCATCTGAGGCAATGGAGGGTTAAGTGACTTGACCAAGGTCACAAGGTGCAGTACTGGGATTTGAACCTGCAACCTCTGGAATCCAAGAGTGGTGCTCTAACCACTAGGCCACTGCGGCTACCAGGCTGTAGCCACCTGCAGGTAATTTGGATTAGGAACTGTAACCAGAAACCCTCACCATGACTTAAGGGCTCAGTATCTGTGGCCACCTTGAAAATAGTTTGCAGGCTAGAATTTAGAAATGTTGTTGTTCCATAACTATGGAGGATTATAGGATTGTGTTGAATAATGTGGAAAAGACATTCAGTGCATATATACTCCCCCCTCCCCACCCCCAACAACCTTGACAATGGGTGGGCACTTCATAAAAGGGGACTGGAGTTCACCACAAAAAGGAGCATGGAACCTAGCAGTGAGACACATGAGGTGGAAAGCGGGAAAAAACTACATGCTGTGGATACCCATGAACCTGGTGAAAATAGAGGTAAGATTTAAATCCAAAGAACAGACAGAATGGGGAGCCCTTGCCCATGAGGGATGCACACACATAAGAGGGGCCTCTTCCCCTCCTGCACCCCACAGGCAGCCACACCTGAATGTGTCCAATAGAGAACAAGACATCTGTACAATGAATTGGGTAGAACCAATCATGGCTCTCAGAGTCCAGTGTATTACAGTCCACTGCTGTCTCTTGCATTCCTCTTGACCAGCTGTCCTGCAAGATGCAAGAAGTGTTTGTTTAGCACCTATATAGCAGAAAGGGAAGAGGTGGCTGAGAGGTATGAACTTACCTTGAACTTGTGCTGCAAGAATCTGTTGGCTCCAAGGGACCAGAAGCTGCCTGCTTCAACAAAGGAGAAAGAGAACTGGGGGCAGTGAGGGAGCACATCACACACAGCAATGAACTCCTGGAGGGTAGAGAATGGAGAGTTGATCGCAAGTTGAAAATGCAGAGTATATGCTAAGCTAACAGCTAACATCCAGTCTGAAACCAAACCCACACACCAGTTATCTTTCAAGAATTGGCATAACAGTCCCCCCCCCCCCCCCCCCCCACACACACAAAAAAACCACAAACAAACAAGTGTACACAAGCATACAGTGGGAAAAACAAGGTTTACTATAACTGGAGCTCAAACGCTTTCAAATGCCACCCCATAATGTAAAGAAATACCTCTGAAGTGCAACACAGAGCAAGCTGTTTTAAAGAGGTGCCAATAAAGCAAGTGCAAGCTTCCAAATGGGAATGGCAGCTGCGGACGTTTATCATTATCACCCTTAATTGAAGTGAGGACACCCAAAACAGAGCAGCTAGGACCACCCATATTTCCCCAAACCTATAATCGAAATTAAGCCGGCCATCTTCGTTTCGATAATACGGTCAGGCCGGCCAAATCTCAGCATTTTGTCCGGCTTTAGATATGGCCGGCATTGATTTCCACCGATAATGGAAACTAATGCCGGCGATCTCAAACCCGGCCAAATGCAAGGTATTTGGCCGTGGGAGGAGCCAGCATTTGTTGTGCACTCGTTCCCCTGACATGCCAGGACACCAACTGGGCACCCTAGGGGGGACTTCTAAAAAGTAAGAAAAACATTTACAATACCTCCCAGGTGCATGGCTCCCTTTCCTTGGGTGCTGAGCCCCTCAAAACCCACACCCCACAATTCTACATCATTACCATAGCCCTTTGACATTTGAGGCTGGCAAAAAAGTGCTTTATTTTTATTTTTTTAGTGTGGGAGGGGGTTAGTGACCACTGGGGGAGTATGGGGAGGTCATCCCCTATTCCCTCCAGTGGTCATCTGGTCATTTAGGGCACTTTTTTGGGACTTGGTCATGAAAAAAAGGGTCCAAAAAAGTGCCCTAAATGCTCGCTAAAAACGCCTATTTGTTTTTCGATTATCGGGGAAAGCCGGCCATTTCTGTTCGGCTGATAACCACGCCCCAGTCCCGCCTTCACCACGCCTCCAACACGCCCCTGTCAACTTTGGCCATTTCCACGATGGAATGCAGTTAAAGGCGTCCAAAATCGGCTTTCAGTTATACCGATTTGGCCGGTCTTAGGAGATGGCCGGCCATCTCCCGATTTCTGTCGGAAAATGGCCGGCGATCACTTTCGAAAATGATCTGGAGAGGGTGCTAGGCTGTGAAAGCCAAACTGCCACAGGATAATGTATGCTCCTTGTCAAAATTCAGAAGGAACTACTCTGTTCTGTATGAGGCTGATGGTGCTAGAGTCAGCGCTATCAGAAAAAATAGCTCTAAGGCGTGGCATCTGCCAACACTTCAATGGAATCTTCTATCAGAACTGAGATATGGAAGATCTCAAAAGAAATGGAGGGATCTGTAGGCTAAAGCCCACTGAAAAGAGGCTGCTGGATGTCATGAGGAATCTGCAAGTTGCATAGCTTGACCGCCCTGGAGACACACATATTGCCCACCTATGACCCTGCCACCATTATCAGTGAGCGTGACACTGCAGACAAGCAGGTAAGCATTTGTCATTACTGTATTCCACAGTGCACTTGTGCTCTCCCCCTTATGTGTTGCTTTCGTCACCAGCTATCCCTCCCCTCCATTTCTTCACATGTTCCTCCTCAACTGGAAATGGATGTCCCCAAGTTATGTGAGAAAGCTGCATTAGGCAGAGCTTCCAGGTTACCCAATTCCAGAAGAGAAATGTAAAGCCTGACCTGAATCTGTTAAACCCTCGGCTTGATGCATTATGGGCCCTGCAACCCTGATATCAATGGTTAGAATCAGGAACTAAAAATACATGTCTGTGGGATATAATTTTAAAACCAAAACTGCAAAATATCTCCTTCCTAGAACAGGGTCACTTGGGAGCTGTGTCTTATTGTGCCCTCACTACACGTCCTTCCCTCCCCCCCCCTCCCCCCCCCCCCTCTCCCCCCCCCCCCCCCCCCCACATTTTTACCTAGATGTGTTGGGCACATTGATGATATGTTCAGCTCCATGCTGCTCCCACAAACTCCAGCCTACCACACTTGCCTCCTTCAGCCTAGCTTTTGCTTAACTTCTACAATGTGGATATTGCAGAACAATGTCATTGTAATGTATATGTCGGTTCAGTAGACAGTCATAATCAGATGCCATAACAAGCGTACATCTCATCCTTTATGGGAGGACAATGTTGGATCATGCTTTGGCTGCAGGAGAGATGCTTGCAGAGCTGGTAGTGTTGCAATTAGTTTCATATAGCTTTAGATCTAAGGTGCAGATTCCATCAACAATGCACTAATTGGCACTGATACAGGCAATGTGTGTGCTGTGCTGGAGATATCCCACTCAGGGCCATGGCTTGCATACATGAAGATTACTTAGTCACAGCTGTGTTCATATAAATATCCATTGTAATTGTTTTTTGCAGATGCTGCACTACTGCGGTGTACTGCTGAGGAGGGCAGCAGGGATGTGGAGGCCGGTTCCACAGAGCAAAATCCCCCAACTCCGAACATTCCAGCAGAAAGGCAGGAGGAAGTGGCAACAGACTTTACAGAAGACCCAGCTGGAGAGGCAGAAGAGCAGTTGGCGCAGGCAGATGACCAGGAGGATGCAGAAGATGACCAAGGTGAAGAAGAACATGCTGGGAAGCTAGTGAGAGACAATAACTATCCCCAGGAGGGCACAGACGGAGATGACATCACCAGGCCTGAGCAAGGAGTAAAACATTTGCAAGACATATCTGAACAGCACTCACAGCTCAAGATTTGCAGGATCTGAGAGCATCTGTGGTAGAGGACACAAAAACTATAAATTCCACTCTTGTCCTCATTGCCAGAGTTCAGGACTCTAGCCTCCCAGCAGGTGGTGTATTTGCCGATTGCCACCCATCCTCCAGCTCCTCATCTGCACATTCCCTACCCATTTTTTATCTACCCCACCCCATCTCTGAGTGTCAGCTTACTGGGGCTAATCACCAACCCTTGGTCTTCCCAGATTTCTTTGGGGAGACCAGGGCTCACTCAGGGATGGGTAGAGATGGACACAGCCCTAGCAATTTGTCCACTACAGCACTCATCTGCAGGCCTCTCCATCAATACATGGCCATGCAATAAGCCGGCCTAAAGGGGCCATGACAAGGATTTATAGAGCACTATCTCAGAGTTCTGACTCCTCTATGAAACATGTTCATAAATGACAGAAGGATTTGGGCACATTGAATGAGAGGGTGAACTGCAAGCTAATCTATAAGATTTTACTGAAAGGGTTTATAGCCAGTCACCTTCTCGAAAATGGCTATAAAATGTTTTACAGATGGTACTGCACTCCCAAAAAGTTATATCATGTTTTTAAACAGGGTCAGGTCTTTGCTGCAGAGGCTGTAGATAAATTGGGAGCTTTCAGCATATAATGGTGGTCCTGTCCCAAAATCAACACCATTTGGACCACCATTTTTCAATGTATGAGAAATATTCTAGGGTCTCTCCCTGCACATACTATGCAGGTTTGGTTACTTAATAGCCAAGTAGCTGGGTCTCCTAGACAAGATATGGTATTGATCCATGCAGCTGCTATGATGGCTCGCCTGACCTTAACGGGGAATTGGAAGCAAGCCGATTCACCAGGCTGGGATGCAGTGCTATCTAAATTACATTATTTATATCATATGGAAAAACTGACAACATGTGACACTGCACAGTTTTCAAAGACCTGGGGTAAATATGAAAATAGAGAAGGAGCTATGGTTTGGACATTGAAGAGCAATCCCGCTGAAGCAGATATTTCAAGTCCAGAGGCTGGATGTACCAATGAGCCCAATGAACTGGGTGGGGGGAGGGGATTTTTCTGTTTGTAAGGTTCTGGTTATTGGTTTGCTGCATGAATATATATAAGCTGGTTTCTATTGCACAATAAAAATGTTAAAAAGAAGACGTAGGCTATGGTCGCAGGTGGCTAGTAATGTCTCTCTCAAAGGAGGTAAGGGCTTCTTTTGAGCTCGTCTACATAGTGGTTTTGATGGAATATTGCATGAAGGAATTATTGGATACCACACCATAGCACTATTTATGGTTTTACATTGACTTTTGCCCCAGCAGCCCCATTCAGCACATTGTAATCTGACTTTCAGCAAGGGGAAGAGTGGGGGTGCATAATGGTTACAGCTGGTCATATTTGTGTTATTGGGGGTTATTCACTGTTACGTTTAATGTCAAATAAATATTCTTTCTCACAAAAATGTATCTGGTTGAGCTCATTCCTAGTAGCCACTGCTTGCTGGTAGGCCTTTAGAAGCATCAGATTTTGAGGTTGCACATTGTCCCTCTCTTCATTGCTGTAAATACATAGGATCCTCAGGCATAGTCATCTAGCAAGTGATGAGCATGCAACAGGTTGTGAATATATCACAAATTTTAGATGGTGTGTAGGGCAGTTTCCCCGCCACCCCCTCCCCCTTTAACTGGTCAAGACATCTGAATCTTGACTTTAGGATACTAAATATGCATTCAATAACAGCCCTTGCTTTCCTCTGTGCTTCATTGTAATGCTCTTTAGTGGCTCCTTGGGCATGGATATGGGAGTCATTAACCAGGTCACCTGCATATAAAGGAGAACAGGGTATGCTAGTGAATATTTACATACTGTTTAGTGTGTTGGTGTCTCACAACATAGTGACTGTTGGAGTATCCAGGCTGGTCATTGTACTCAGGAAAGTAACCCATGGGGAGATGGAAAAGTGATTAGTGATTGTAAGGGTGTGGGTGGGTGGATGTGTTGAGCTCATCTAACAGCCTTCCCTGGTGATCTGGTCACCCTGGAACACTCATTTATGGCAGATTGTAACAAGAGGTAGGCACTGTGGTTGGATCCTGGGTACCTTGTGCATACATCATGTGATGACATTGGCGTCATTACTGATGACTTGCATGTTTAACAAATAGTAGGACTTTCGGTTCCTTCATGTTGCCTCATTTCTGCAAGTAGTCTTAGGACTATGAAGGTAGTCCCAGCACAGATTAAAGGCCTTCCATCTAATAGAACCCTTTCATGTTTTGGTGATTCTCTTTCTCCCTCGTAAGGAATTTGATATATTCAGTGTCTCTGTGCAGAAAACTCTGTAGGAACTGAGCAGTGCAGCATAATGTGAGGTGTGTTTGGAAAGATCTTGTGGTAAAGAATGCAAGAGCTGTGGTGCAGGGGTGGACAGACAGTGATCTGGGGCCCCGGGCAGTGAGGGTGATCTGGGCCCCCTTTGGCTGCCGCTTGCCACCCTCCTCCACCACACTGCTGCCCCCCTTCCACATACCACAGTCCTCTGAGCCTTAGTGGGCCTTTCCCAGTCCTACCTTGAAGTGGTCTAGTAGCTTCTTTGGGGGCTAGAAAGAACCCCACTATTTCCTGCCCAGTACCGCTATTCTGCCCGGCGCCACCATGTTTTCAAAATGGTGGCTGAGACTTCCTGTAGTAGGTAATGGGTCTTGCGAGTCTGCCGCAGGGAGTCTCGGCAGCCATTTTTAAAACATGGCAGCGCCTGGCAGAATAGCGGCAGCGGGACAGGAATGTTCTTTCCTGCCGTCCCCCGCAGAGGCCACTAGACCAACAGAGAGCCCTTCAAGATGGGACCGAGGGGGGTTGTAGTGTGTGGCGGCGGTGGGCAACCTAGCAGAGCCTCTAGGCCCTCTAGAGCCTCTGGGCCCTCGGGCACTGCCCGGTTGCCCAAATGGTCAGTCTGCCCCTGCTGTGGTGACCTCCAGGTGAAGCAGCAGGGTTTGTCCCCTTCATGTTGTGGTCTTTAGGTCTTCCTCCAGCTGATTGCAGAAGTGTACAATAATCTCCTTATTAAATCTGAACCTACACACTTTACTTCTCACTCAGATTTATAAATAAAGTTCTAGGCCTGTAAACCCTCTCTATAGGGCCTCTCCTTCTCCTCTGTTGCCTCTGTCAATTGCAAGCCAATACACACGTGTACCAGAATCCATACCCACACCCTGACAGACACAGAACAGGCAGGGTTTGTACATACACAAGCAGATGCATATATATGCTAGCCAGCAGTGGAAGAAGATAGGGACAGGCAGACACACAATCATACAGAGATGCTTTTGCAGAGAGGAATGGACTAGAGAGACAAGGAGGGGGGACGGGGGGGGGGGGGGGGTCAGGCACTTAGAGGGAGAGGACAGGGTGTTTGATACAGAGGAGCACCAAGTTGGCTGGTGGGTGATATTGGGTCTGTGAATTGCTAGGTGAGAGCAGAAAGGAAGGTAATTAAGTAATGAGTAGGGCCAGAACATGTACAAGGATACCAACAAACAGAACAATGCACCTATGAACAGGGCCAGCTTAACCTATGGACCAGGTGAGGCTTTGGTCCAGGGCGCCAAATGCCTGAGCACGTGACATCACCGCCCCATAGGTTAAGCTTAGCTTTTACTAGGACTGCACATTAATCTCGATTAACGCCGTGATAAACATGTTTGTTTATTTATTTATTTGTTACATTTGTATCCCACATTTTCCCACCTATTTGTAGGCTCACTGTGGTTTACATAGTACCGGAGAGGCCTTTGCAGGCTCCAGTGTGAACAAATACAGGGTGATGTTGTGGTAAGATCAAGTTCATGTGGCACAGCCACATTAGGGAATCAGAACCAGAAGAGTTGTGTTATGTCCATTACGTGCTTTAGTTTGGTTGTGTTGCAGAGATTAGGCATTTAAGTTGGATCGGTAGGGTATGCCTTTTTAAACAGGTTGGTTTTTAGTGATTTCCGGAAGTTTAGGTGGTTGTACGTCATTTTCAAGGCTTTTGGTAATGCGTTCCACAGTTGTGTGCTTATGTAGGAAAAACTAGATGCGTAAGTTGTGTTGTATTTAAGTCCTTTGCAGTTTGGGTAGTGCAGATTTAGATAAGATTTAGACAGATAGGACTTAAAGCTTGCCCTATCTGTCTTCAACTATCTAGTTTTAAACAAGAGCTCAGTAAACTAATGCAAGAATTGGATACAATTAAAGCAGCTTCTAGGACTGCACAGAGAAATAGCTTCTCACCACTCCCTCAAAGAATAAACCACATAAGAACAGATGGTTCACAGTAGGCTCAGGCAGACTTCGTCATGTGACACAGAAGCATCCACCCGCACAAGTGTTGCCACTAAAGAATTCTTTTGCTCCATTACAGCACTGTAATGCTCCTGAAAATAGAACTGAAGCAGAGGAAAAAGCAATAAAGTTGGAACAAAAAGACATGAAGGTACCCAAAGTGAAAAGACACCCCCAAATCACTAATGTTAAAACACATACCAAGAAATATAGGTGGAAAGCAATGGCCACAAATGCTCGTAGTCTAAGCAATAAAGTTCATGACCTTCAAGCCCTGATGTTGAGGCAGACTTAGATGTTGTTGCAATCACAGAGACATGGCTCAACAGTTCCCACGAATGGGATGCAAGCATACCAGGCTATAATCTATTTAGGAAGGATAGAGAGGGTCGTAAAGGTGGAGGAGTAGCTCTGTATGTGAGGAATGATATCATGGCGACTGAAATGACAGGGACCTGGGGAAAAAAAGAAGCGATATGGATCACCTTAAAAAGAGAGGATAGAACTTCTGTCCACGTGGGTGTTGTCTACAGACCCCCCACACGATTAGAGGAACTAGATAAAGATCTGATTGCAGATATTCAAAAAATAGGAAAGAAAAAAGAGGTTCTGTTGATGGGAGATTTCAATCTGCCGGTTGTAGATTGGAAGGTTCCGTCTGCCAAATCGGAAAGAAGTAGAGAGATCGTAGATGCTTTCCAAAGTGCTCTGCTCAGACAGATGGTGACGGAACCCACGAGGGAGGGAGCGATGCTGGATCTGGTGCTCACAAATGGGGATAGTGTGTCAAATGTGCGAGTACATCTGGGAAACAGTGACCATCAAACGGTTTGGTTTGATATAACGGCTGAAGTGGAGGGCGGCCACTCTAAACTCAAAGTCCTGGATTTCAAGCGTGCTGACTTTAGTAAAATGGGGAATACCTGAGGAAGGAGATGATGGGCTGGGAGGACGAACAGGAAGTGGAAGGGCAGTGGTCCAGGCTGAAAGAAGCAATAAATAGGGCCACAGACCTTTATGTAAGGAGAGTAAATAAAAGCAAGAGGAAAAGGAAACCGATATGGTTCTCCAAGCAAGTGGCTGAGAAAATAAAGGCTAAACAGTTGGCGTTCCAGAAATATAGAAAATCTCAAGAAGAGAAACACGGGGAGGAATACCGGATGAAACTGAAAGAAGCCAAGAGAGAGGTACGTCTGGCGAAGGCGCAAGCGGAAGAACAAATGGCTAGAAATGTAAGGAGGGGCGACAAAAATTTCTTCAGGTATATTAGTGAAAGAAGAAGGACTAAAAAGGGAATTGTGAGACTAAAAGATACAGCGAACCGCTATGTAGATAATGATGAAGAAAAAGCCAATTTACTAAATAGATACTTTTGTTCGGTTTTCACTGAAGAAAATCCTGGAGAAGGACCGCGAGGGACTGGCAAAAGTACACCTGAGAATGGAATGGATATAGCACCGTTCACGGAAGAGAGTGTGTATCAACAACTTGGAAAGCTAAAGGTGGACAAAGCCATGGGACCGGACGGGATCCACCCCAGAATATTGAGGGAGCTCAGAGAGGTCCTGGCGGGTCCTCTTAAAGATTTGTTTAATAAATCCTTGGAGACTGGAGAGGTTCCGAGGGACTGGAGAACGGCGGAGGTGGTACCTCTTCACAAAAGTGGTGATAGGGAAGAAGCTGGAAACTACAGGCCGGTAAGCCTCACTTCGGTTATTGGAAAAGTAATGGAAGCCATGCTAAAGGAAAGGATAGTGAATTTCCTAGAAGCCAACAAGCTGCAAGATCCGAGACAACATGGTTTTACCAGAGGGAAATCGTGCCAAACGAATCTCATTGAATTCTTTGATTGGGTAACTGGAGAATTGAATCTTCGACGTGCTATAGACGTAATCTACTTAGATTTTAGCAAAGCTTTTGACACGGTTCCTCACAGGAGGCTCTTAAATAAACTAGATGGGCTGAAGATAGGTCCCGAAGTGGTGACTGGATTAGGAACTGGTTGACGGACAGACGACAGAGGGTGGTGGTAAATGGAGTTCGCTCGGAGGAGGGAAAGGTGAGTAGCGGAGTGCCTCAGGGATCGGTGCTGGGGCCGATTCTGTTCAATATATTTGTGAGTGACATTGCCGAAGGGTTAGAAGGTAAAGTTTGCCTATTTGCGGATGATACTAAGATTTGCAACAGAGTGGACGCCCGGGAGGGAGTGGAAAGCATTAAAAGGGATCTGAGGAAGCTAGAAGAATGGTCTGAGGTTTGGCAATTAAAATTCAATGCGAAGAAATGCAAAGTGATGCATTTAGGGAGTAGAAACCCACGAGAGACGTATGTGTTAGGCGGGGAGAGTCTGATAGGTACTGAGGGGGAGAGGGATCTTGGGGTGATAGTATCCGAGGATCTGAAGGCGACGAAACAGTGTGACAAGGCGGTGGCCGTAGCGAGAAGGTTGCTAGGCTGTATAGAGAGAGGTGTGATCAGCAGAAGAAAGGAAGTGTTGATGCCCCTGTACAAGTCGTTGGTGAGGCCCCACCTGGAGTATTGTGTTCAGTTTTGGAGGCCGTACCTTGCGAAGGATGTTAAAAAAATGGAAGCGGTGCAAAGAAAAGCTACAAGAATGGTATGAGATTTGCGTTCCAAGACGTATGACCAAAGACTTGCTGACCTGAACATGTATACCCTGGAGGAAAGGAGGAACAGGGGTGATATGATACAGACGTTCAAATACTTGAAAGGTATTAATCCGCAAAAAAAATCTTTTCCGGAGATGGGAAGGCGGTAGAACGAGAGGACATGAAATGAGATTGAAGGGGGGGCAGACTCAAAAAAGGTGTCAGGAAGTATTTTTTTCACGGAGAGGGTGGTGGATGCTTGGAATGCCCTCCCGCGGGAGGTGGTGGAGATGAAAACGGTAACGGAATTCAAACATGCGTGAGATATGCATAAAGGAATCCTGTGCAGCAGGAATGGATCCTCAGAAGTTTAGCTGAAATTGGGTGGCGGAGCAGGTGGGGGGAAGAGGGGTTGGTGGTTGGGAGGCTAGAATAGGGGAGGGCAGACTTATACGGTCTGTACCAGAGCTGGTGATGGGAGACGGGACTGGTGGTTAGGAGGCAGGAAATACTGCTGGGCAGACTTATACGGTCTGTGCCCTGAAAAAGACAGGTACAAATTCAAGATATGAGTTTATCTTGGGCAGACTAGATGGACCATGCAGGTCTTTTTCTGCCGTCATCTACTATGTTACTATGATTCGGATGTATTTCTAATTGGTAAGTCGATCAAGTCTGTCATGTAACTCGGGGCTTCTCCGTAGATGATTTTGTGAACCAGGGTGCAGATTTTGAAGGCGTGTTCTTTGATTGGGAGCCAGTGTAGTTTTTCGCGGAGGGGTTTTGCGCTTTCAAATCGCGTTTTACCAAATATAAGCTTAGCTGCCGTGTTTTGAGCGGTCTGAAGTTTCTTTAAGGTTTGTTCTATACATCCCGCATAATTTCCATTGCAGTAATCTAAGTGGCTTAATACCATTGATTGTATCAAGTTGTGAAATGTTTCCCTCAGGAAGAATTGCTTCATGCATTTGAGTTTCCACATTGAGTGGAACATTTTCTTTGTTGTGGATGCCACTTGGCTCTCTAGTGTTAAGATACGGTCCATTGTAACGCCAAGGATTTTCAAGCTGTCTGAGATAGGAAGGGTGTGATCTTTGGTGTTGATACTTGTGAGGATATCCGCGCTGTTTTGGGATGAGAGGATGAGACAATGAGTTTTTTCTTTGTTGAGTTTTAGTTGAAATGCATTTGCCCATGAATCCATGATGTTTAGGCTGAGCTTGATTTCGTTGGTGATGTCTGTCAGTTTGGTTTTATAAGGAATGTATATTGTGACATCATCTGCATATATGAAAGGGTTAAGGCCATGGTTGGATAAGGACTTGGCAAGTGAGGTCATCATTAAGTTGAATAGGATTGGTGATAGCGGTGATCCTTGCAGTACTCCACAGTGTGCTTTCCACGGTGATGATATGTTTGAATTTGATTTTACTTGATATGTTCTTGTGGTTAGGAAGCCCTTGATCCAGTTAAGTATGTTTCCACCAATCCCAAACTTATCTAGTAATCCTTATTAATATATTATGGTTTACCATGTTGAATTGGAGGAGAAGGATGTTTTTGCCTGTTGCTATTTCCTGCTTGAATTTGGCTAGAAGAGTGAGTAATACTCTTTCCGTGTTGTGGAGGGGGCGAAAGCCTGACTGTGATTCGTGTAATATTGAGAATTCGTTTATGTAATCTGTAAGTTGTTTGGTTACCATGCTTTCCATCAGTTTGACCACCAACGGGATAGATGCTACGTGATGGTAGTTAGTGATTTCGTTTGTTTTTTTCTTGGTATCTTTTGGTATTGGGGTGAGTAGGATATTGCCATTTTCCTTAGGGAAGAGGCCTTGCTGAAGCATGTAATGTAGGTGGGATGTGAGGTCTGCTATGAAGCGGTCAGGGGCGGATTTCATTAGGTAGCTGGGACAGTTTACAGTGAGTGTTGGAAAACCTACTAATCACCTGGGTAACTGTTTCAATGGTAAGGAGGGCGAAGTTTAACCAGGTCCGATCTGCCGGGTATTCTCCAATGTTTGGGTCCAATTCATTAAGGAAGTTTTCAATGTCGGTGTTGTTCTGAGGTAGCGTGTTGCGTAGGTTTACAATTTTTTTTATCTGCAGATGGGATGTCTGTATTCATGGTAGTGACCAAGTTGGTATCTAGGAGTTTGTTCACGAGTTGGTATAAGTTCTTCATGTCTTTGTTGGTATAATTTCTTCATGTCTTTGTAATCTGTCCCTATTTTGGTTTTATAGTATGATCTTTTGGCCTGTCTTATTGCGTATTTGTATTTTCTCCGAGGACAAGCAGGCTGCTTGTTCTCACGACTGGGTGACGTCCGCGGCAGCCCCCACCAACCGGAAAGAAGCTTCGCGGGACGGTCGGCACGCAGGGCACCCCACCGCGCATGCGCGGCCGTCTTCCCGCCCGTGCGCGACCGCTCCCGCCAGTTCCTTTTTTTCCGCGTCTGGAGAGAGTCGTGCCTCGCCGCTCTCTCTGTTTCAGCCGCCGGATTTTCGATCGCGTTTACGCCGATCGTGCTTTTTTCTTTGTATTATATAGTTACCGTCCGGTTTCTTTTTGAAAAAAAAAAAAAAAAGAAACCCTGCGTGTGTGGAGCACGCGCTCCCTTTTTCCCTCGCTTCCAGCGGGGACGCCGCATTGCGGCCTAGTGGCCGCACGGTCGTTTTCCTTTTCGTGGTGTGATTTCAGCCACCATTGACGACTTTGACTTCGCCGACGCGATTTTTCCGTCGATGTCCTCGAAGGTCCCGAGTGGATTTAAAAAGTGTGGTCGCTGCGGCCGGGCCGATCTCGCAGACCGACACCCACGCTTGGTGCCTCCAGTGCCTCGGGCCGGAGCACAATATCAAGTCGTGTTCTCTGTGTCTCGGTCTCCGGAAACGGACTCAGGTTGCGAGGCAAGTTCTGCGGGACCGTCTTTTTGGAACTTGCGCCGGCCCCTCGACGTCGACCTCGAAGGCATCGGTATCGACGCCCGGTCCTTCGGTACCGGTATCGATGCCCGAGACATCGGCACCGATGGCAGCGACCCCAGGAGAACAGGTCCCGTCGGCCCGCCGGTCCTCCGGTGAGAGTGGGGGTGAGAGGCCGCGTGGGCAGTCGGCCCCGGTCACTCCCTCAGCTCGTGGGCCACGGGACCGAACCCTGTCTGACCCGGTACCTCGAGACCGAGAGGGATCGACCTCCTCCTCCTCCATGCCCTCCGGCGCCGGTGACGGGCATCGTAAGAAAGATAAGAAGCGTCGTCACCGGTCGCCCTCGGTGCATCCGGATATCGGAGAGGAGGCGACGCCGAAGCGTCATCGTCGAGAGGAGAGGTCTCCGTCGGTTGTGGAGGTACCGACGCGTCGGGGTTCCGGCACCTCGGTGCCGTCTCCTGGCCCCCAGCAGCTTCTGGCGCCGACACCCCTACCGGCCCCACCGCCTTTCCCGGCAGCGGGCCTGGACGAGTGCCTCAGAGCCATCCTTCCGGGGATCCTGGAAGGGCTGATGCGCCAGGCTGTGCCGGCGCCGGGGGTGCTTGCGCCCTCGGCGCCGATGACTGTGGCGCCGGCGAGCTCTAGCCCGGCACCGGGGCCGTCGACACCGCCGCCGCTTGCAGTGCCGGTCTCGACCGCCACGCAGGTGGAGTCCCCGTCGACGTCGATGGAGGGAGCTCCGTCCCCGCCGGCGCGGGAGTCCACCGCTCGACGACACCGAGACCTTGGTGCCTCGACGTCGAGCCGGGCCCGGTTCAGGACTCAGCTACATGAGCTTATGTCCGACACCGAGGATGAGGACTCGTGGGGGGAAGAGGAGGACCCTAGATATTTCTCCTCAGAGGAGTCTACGGGCCTCCCCTCGGACCCCACGCCTTCACCGGAGAGGAAACTCTCACCTCCCGAGAGTCTCTCCTTTGCCTCCTTGTGCGGGATATGTCTATTAGCATTCCCTTCCCCGTGGTCTCTGTGGAAGAGCCGAGGGCCGAGATGCTCGAGGTCCTCGACTATCCATCACCACCTAGAGAGTCCTCCACGGTGCCGCTGCACAATGTCCTTAAGGAGACGCTGCTTCGGAACTGGTGCGACCATTAACTAACCCCACCCATTCCCAAGAAAGCAGAGTCCCAGTACAGGATCCACTCTGACCCGGAGCTAATGCGGCCACAATTGCCCCATGACTCAGCGGTCGTGGATTCTGCTCTCAAGAGGGCACGGAGTTCGAGGGATACCGCCTCGGCGCCCCCGGGGCGGGAGTCTCGCACTCTGGACTCGTTTGGGAGGAAGGCCTACCAATCCTCCATGCTCGTGACCCGCATCCAATCATACCTGCTCTATATGAGCATCCACATGCGGACCTATGTGCAACAACTGGCGGACCTGGTCGAGAAGCTCCCGCCGGAGCAGTCCAGGCCTTATCAGGAGGTGGTCAGGCAGCTGAAGGCGTGCAGAAAGTTCCTGTCCAGGGGTATCTATGACACCTGTGACGTGGCATCTCGTGCTGCGGCCCAAGGGATAGTGATGCGCAGGCTCTCATGGCTGCGTGCCTCTGACCTGGACAACCGCACCCAGCAGAGACTGGCCGACGTCCCTTGCCGGGGGGATAACATTTTTGGTGAGAAGGTCGAGCAGATGGTGGACCAACTGCATCAGCGGGAAACCGCTCTCGACAAGCTCTCCCACCGGGCGCCTTCAGCATCCACCTCCACAGGTGGACGTTTTTTCCCGGGCCCGTCAGGCTGCACCCTATTCTTTTGCGAAGCGTAGGTACAACCAGCCGGCCCGAAGGCCTCGTCAGGCACAGGGACAGCCCCAGCGCGCTCGTTCTCGTCAACAGCGTGCGCCTAAGCAGCCCCCTGCGCCTCCACAGCAAAAGCCGGGGACGGGCTTTTGACTGGATCCACGGGAACATAGCCGCCCTACAAGTGTCCGTACCGGACGATCTGCCGGTCGGAGGGAGGTTAAAATTTTTTCACCAAAGGTGGCCTCTCATAACCTCCGACCAGTGGGTTCTCCAAATAGTGCGGTGCGGATACGCCCTGAATTTGGCCTCCCTGCCTCCAAATTGTCCTCCGGGAGCTCAGTCTTTCAGATCCCATCACATGCAGGTACTTGCAGAGGAACTCTCCGCCCTTCTCAGCGCCAATGCGGTCGAGCCCGTACCACCCGGGCAGGAAGGGCAGGGATTCTATTCCAGGTACTTCCTTGTGGAAAAGAAAACAGGGGGGATGCGTCCCATCCTAGACCTGAGAGGCCTGAACAAATTCCTGGTCAAAGAAAAGTTCAGGATGCTTTCCTTGGGCACCCTTCTGCCAATGATTCAGAAAAACGATTGGCTATGTTCCCTGGATTTAAAGGACGCATACACTCACATCCCGATACTGCCAGCTCACAGACAGTATCTCAGATTCCGCCTGGGCGCACGGCACTTTCAGTATTGTGTGCTGCCCTTTGGGCTCGCCTCTGCCCCACGAGTGTTTACAAAGTGCCTCGTGGTGGTGGCGGCGTATCTACGCAAGCTAGGAGTGCACGTGTTCCCATATCTCGACGATTGGCTGGTCAAGAACACCTCGGAGGCAGGAGCCCTCCGGTCCATGCAGTGCACTATTCAACTTCTGGAGCTGCTGGGGTTTGTGATAAATTACCCAAAGTCCCATCTCCAGCCAACCCAGTCTCTGGAATTCATAGGAGCGCTGCTGAATACCCAGACGGCTCAGGCCTACCTTCCCGAAGCGAGGGCCACCAATCTCCTGGCCCTGGCTTCGCAGACCAGAGCGTCTCAGCAGATCACAGCTCGGCAGATGTTAAGACTTCTGGGTCATATGGCCTCCACAGTTCATGTGACTCCCATGGCTCGTCTTCACATGAGATTTGCTCAATGGACCCTAGCTTCCCAGTGGTTCCAAGCCACCGGGAATCTAGAAGATGTCATCCGCCTCTCCACCAGTTGCCGCACTTCACTGCTCTGGTGGACCATCCGGACCAATTTGATACTGGGACGTCCATTCCAAATTCCACAGCCCACGAAAGTGTTGACGACGGATGCCTCTCGCCTGGGATGGGGAGCTCATGTTGATGGGCTTCACACCTAGGGTCTGTGGTCCCTCCAGGAAAAGGATCTGCAGATCAATCTCCTGGAGCTCCGAGCGATCTGGAACGCACTGAAGGCTTTCAGAGATCGGCTGTCCTACCAAATTATCCAAATTCGGACAGACAATCAGGTTGCAATGTATTACGTCAACAAGCAGGGGGGCACCGGATCTCGCCCCCTGTGTCAGGAGGCCGTCGGGATGTGGCGTTGGGCGTGTCGGTTCGGCATGCTCCTCCAAGCCACGTACCTGGCAGGCGTAAACAACAGTCTGGCCGACAGACTGAGCAGAGTCATGCAACCGCACGAGTGGTCGCTCCATGCCAGAGTGGTACGCAAGATCTTCCGAGCGTGGGGCACCCCCTCGGTGGACCTTTTCGCCTCTCAGACCAACCACAAGCTGCCTCTGTTCTGTTCCAGACTTCAGGCACACGGCAGGCTAGCGTCGGATGCTTTTCTCCTCCATTGGGGGACCGGCCTCCTGTATGCTTATCCTCCCATACCTTTGGTGGGGAAGACCTTGCTGAAGCTCAAGCAAGACCGCGGCACCATGATTCTGATTGCGCCCTTTTGGCCCCGTCAGATCTGGTTCCCTCTTCTTCTGGAGTTGTCCTCCGAGGAACCGTGGAGATTGGAGTGTTTTCCGACTCTCATCTCGCAGAACGACGGAGCGTTGCTGCACCCCAACCTTCAGTCCCTGGCTCTCACGGCCTGGATGTTGAGGGCGTAGACTTCACTGCGTTGGGTCTGTCTGAGGGTGTCTCCCGGGTCTTGCTTGCCTCTAGGAAGGATTCCACTAAAAAGAGTTACTTTTTCAAGTGGAGGAGGTTTGTCGTGTGGTGTGAGAGCAAGGCCCTAGAACCTCGTTCTTGCCCTACACAGAACCTGCTTGAATACCTTCTGCACTTATCAGAGTCTGGCCTCAAGACCAACTCAGTAAGGAATCACCTTAGTGCGCTTAGTGCTTACCATTATCGTGTGGAAGGTAAAGCCATCTCTGGAGACCCTTTAGTCGTTCGATTCATGAGAGGCTTGCTTTTGTCAAAGCCCCCTATCAAGCCTCCTACTGTGTCATGGGATCTCAACGTCGTCCTCACCCAGCTGATGAAACCTCCTTTTGAGCCACTGAATTCCTGCCATCTGAAGTACTTGACCTGGAAGGTCATTTTCTTGGTGGCAGTTACTTCAGCTCGTAGGGTCAGTGAGCTTCAAGCCCTGGTAGCTCATGCTCCATATACCAAATTTCATCACAACAGAGTAGTGCTCCGCACCCACCCAAAGTTCCTGCCGAAGGTGGTGTCGGAGTTCCATCTTAACCAGTCAATTGTCTTGCCAACATTCTTCCCCAGGCCGCATACCCGCCCTGCTGAACGTCAGTTGCACACATTGGACTGCAAGAGAGCATTGGCCTTCTACTTGGAGCGGACACAGCCCAACAGACAGTCCGCCCAATTGTTTATTTCTTTCGACCCTAACAGGCTAGGGGTCGCTGTCGGGAAACGCACCATCTCCAATTGGCTAGCAGATTGCATTTCCTTCACTTACGCCCAGGCTGGGCTGACTCTTGAGGGTCATGTCACGGCTCATAGTGTTAGAGCCATGGCAGCGTCTGTGGCCCACTTGAAGTCAGCCACTATTGAAGAGATCTGCAAGGCTGCGACGTGGTCATCTGTCCACACATTCACATCTCATTACTGCCTCCAGCAGGATACCCGACGTGACAGTCGGTTCGGGCAGTCGGTGCTGCAGAATCTGTTTGGGGTGTAAATCCAACTCCACCCTCCAGGACCCGAATTTATTCTGGTCAGGCTGCACTCTCAGTTAGTTGTTCTTCGTAGGTCAATTTCTGTTGTACCCTCGCCGTTGCGAGGTTCAATTGACCTGGGTTCTTGTTTTGAGTGAGCCTGAGAGCTAGGGATACCCCAGTCATGAGAACAAGCAGCCTGCTTGTCCTCGGAGAAAGTGAATGATACATACCTGTAGCAGGTGTTCTCCAAGGACAGCAGGCTGATTGTTCTCACCTACCCTCCCTCCTCCCCTTTGGAGTTGTGTTTCATATTTTATTGCTTGTCATTCAACTGGCGGCAGCGGTCGCGCACGGGCGGGAAGACGGCCGCGCATGCGCGGTGGGCGTGCCCTGCGTGCTGACCGTCCCGCGAAGCTTCTTTCCGGTTGGTGGGGGCTGCCGCGGACGTCACCCAGTCGTGAGAACAATCAGCCTGCTGTCCTCGGAGAACACCTGCTACAGGTATGTATCATTCACTTTCTTTGTATTTGTTTCCATGTGTTGAGTGTATGTTCACCTTTTGTTTTATTCCATGCTTGTTCGAGTTTCCTGGTTTGTGTTTTTAACTTTTTCAGTTCATTGTTGAACCATGGTGTTGAGTTATGCTTGCGTGGGGTTCTTGTTCGTAAGGGCACAATTTCATCTAGCATGCTTTTGCATCTTTTGTCCCATTCTGTGAGGTAGTATATGGAGTCTGTTTGTGTTGCCCATTCGTTATTGTATATTAGTTGCCAGAATGTTTTTGTGTCTACTTGACCTCTTGTGCTGTAGGATGTGTGTTCTAGTATTCGTTGTATACCCTTCTTCCACCAATGTAGGGATAAGTTTAGTTTGTAGTGGTCGGTCCAGGGTGTCTCTGTCCATTTCGTATTTGTTATTGTTAGGTTCTGGTCTGTTGAGAGTTTGTGTGAGATGAGATCAAGTGTTTGTCCTTTGACATGGGTTGCTTGCATTTGTGGCCATTTGAGATCGCATAAACGGAGAAATTCCTTACATTCTCATGCGTTGCTAGAGTTCGGGTCTTCTAAATGAAGGTTGATGTCTCCTAGTACTAGTGTATTGGAGTTGGTTACACATGTGTTTGAAATGAAGTCCATGAAGTTGGTCTGGCCTTCGTTCCAATTACCTGGAGGTACATAAGCATTGCCATGCTGGGACAGACCAAGGGTCCATCGAGCCCAGCACCCTGTCTCCAACAACGGCCAAAAGAACAGACAATTTGTCCCGCCCATCCCAGAAATAGTGGATTTTTCCCATGTCCATTCAACAACATTCTATGGCCTTTTCCTCCAGGAAGCCGTCCAACCCTTTTTTTAAATTCTGCTAAGTCAACCGCCTTAACCACTTTTTCCGGCAACGAATTCCAGAGTCTAACTACGTGTTCAGTAAAACAAGACACAATTCACATGATCGTGTAGGGTTTTGTTGTGGATTCTGATTGAGGCAATTTCAAGTTGAGGTGTTATGGACTCGGCAGTGGTTTCGGTGGTAAAGTGGGACCGATAGATTAGTGCTATGCCTCTGCCTCTCTTTTCTTTTCTGGTACAGTGTGTGATTTTGTATCCTGGAGGGTTTCAGTGAGGAAGAGTAGGTCGAGGTTTTACTGACATGATCCAGTCTGTTAGTATTGCTGTTTTATTTACAGCGGATCTGGCGTTGACATAGCCCACTTGGATTGTTTCGAATGGGTCTTCTGTATTTGGTGTTAATTGGACTTTTGTTAGTTGTCGTTTCTTTGTTGAGGTGAGTTTGTTTGGGTCCTTCTTTCCCTTCTGTTGTGGTTGTTTGCATGTCGTTTGTTTAGGTTGTTAACAGTTTGGTGAGGTGTGGTGTATTTGATCAATCTATGATGATTGTGTAGTATGGGTATGATGTTTTCTGCAAGTGGGGTGTTAATTATTAATCATGACTAAAAGTTTAATCGCAATTAATTAGTTGCTTTCTGCCTCCCTCCCCGCCTGCATGTGGTACTGAAAAGCTGCCTGTGGCCTGCACCGTGCTTTCCCTCTGACCCATCCTGCCCCCATGGCCTTCTGACACAGCTTCCTGTTTGTGATGGGTTAGAGGGAAGGCCCGGTACAGGTCACAGGCAGCTTGTCAGTGCCATGGCTGCAGGGCCAAAGAATTTACTGAAAATGGAAAAAGGTAAAACTGGGTGGAAAAGGTAGGGAAGAGAGACCCACCAGTGGTCAGGGGGGAAGAGATGCTGGACCACATGCAGGCAGCAGTAGGGGGAATTAAGAGAACCACAGGTGGCCTTTTGGGGAGAGGGGAAGGAAGAGAGAGAGAAACTCGGGTGGCTGTGGGAGGAGGGAGGTGGGGTGGAATCATGGAAGTTGCTGTTTGGGGGTGAGGCAAGCGAGGAAATGTGAAAATTGCTGTGGTAGGGGGCGAGGCAAGGGGTGTGACAGGTGGGAGGCAGGGGAATGGTGGGAGGGCGCAAAAATAAAAGTTGGTCCAGTGCACCACATCCTCATTAGTTGGCCCTGCCTATGAACTTCTCAAACATTTAGTCACCACATATAGCAAATGCACAATTGGGCATGGCAGTTATGCCTCACCAGCCTATGCCATTTGTAGAACATGTTTGTGCACACAGAGGTTCTGCCCAGTGTCCACCTACTCTTTGCCCCAACACACTCCCTTTTATGGCATGGTATGATAGCATATCACTTAGCACACACCTTGCATCTAGGGACTGAAATATGACATTTGCACACCAAAAGACTGTGCGTACCTTCTAGGATAACTGCGAGAAGTTCAACCAGTACTCTCCTGTAGAAAACAATTAAAAGCCTATTTTTCCAGGAGGTTTTCGAATGATTTTGAGCACTATTTTAGAGCATGAAGGATTTTTTTTTTTTACTTTGAAAATTTTTTATTCATTTTTATAGTGACAAACAGAATATTTATCAAACAATCATGCACTTACAAAGTCAAAAATCCCTTCCCCCCTCCCTTCCACCCTCCCCCCTCCCTCCCTTCTAGCAATGTCAACGTTTGCTTTATGTCATTTGGGTTAAGTCTCGATATTGAGTCCATAACTCTGAAGTTTCACTGTAACGTCCCAATCTTTTGTCCGTGAGTTTCTCCATTTCACCAATCAAAGATAACTTTATAATCCAGTCCCCCTCCGAGGGTGCCTCCAGCTGCTTCCATTGCTTCGCTATTACGCACTTTGCTGCTGCTAGGCACATTCTTTGAAACCGGCTCTGCCACTTAGCTCCCCGTCTATTACCCACTCCAAGTAGGCACCACTGAGGTTCGCACGGGAATGGCTTCCCCGTATGGGCTGCTATCTTTGCTGCAACATTTTCCCAGAAGACTTGTATTTTTGCACAAGACCACCAGATATGTAGGAAGGTGCCCTCCTCATCTCCACATCTCTAACACCATTGTGAAGACCCTGGAAACATAGCATGCAATCTGTGTGGGGTATAATACCATCTAGACAGGATTTTAAATGCATTTTCCTTTATCAACACACAGGTTGAAGCTTTGTTGACTTCAACTATGATCGCCTTCCATTCGTGTGCTGTAAATTCCTTTTGTATGTCCCATTCTCACTGAAGCATATAAGGACATTTCTCAAAAGTCCTACCCCTTAAGAATCTATACAATACAGAGATGGTACCTTTCATTTTCCCCAGAGAGCCCCATAAGTTCTCCAGACCCTCATACTCCTCCGGATCTGTCTTCAACCACCCTTGCGTTTGTATATAATGTTTAATCTGTAAGTAGAAAAAATTATCGGAGTCTAAAATCCCATTTTGCTCCTTAAGCTCTTCAAAGGGAGGATTTAACTTAATTATTGTCTTATGTTTGTCAATTTAATTATGAAAGTTATTATGTAAGCTGCCTAGAATTGAAGATGGCAGGATATAAATTGTATAAATAAATAAGCAAACATAAGGAAATTAATAGAGGTGATCACAACTCATAACAGAGCAATGTAAATCTTCAAAAGTATTTATTCAAAAATTATTTTTTTTAAACATGCATTTCACTTTAAATCAGAATGAGCAGTGAGAAGCCCTTCTGCCATCTATATTGATTTACAGATAAATACATGTTTGTTAAAATAATTTTTGGATAAATAATTTTGAAGATTTATATTGCTTTGTTATGGGTTGCGATTACCTGTATCACTTTTCTAATGCTAGATCTTGTGTATTTTGATTTGAAAGAAGAAATTGTAAATTTGGACTAATGATGAATTAAAGGGTGCTAACACAGCCTTTATAGCAATGAGTTTCTTAAGCATGTTCCCTTTCTGATGGTCCATCACATGTATTCCTTTTTTCTTGTGGTTGAGTTTAGGGAAAGTGTTTGTTGATGTTTTGCATTAATAAAATAGGCATAAAATACATGTATTTATGGACTTTCCACATAGGTGCCCTATTATAAAATGTGCCTTTAAAACCATTTGTCTTTGGCTATCACTGCTGATAGCCAATGGTGGGTATCCATAGACCCCCACTTAACACGTTCAGCCTGTATAGCATTCTCTTACAAATAACATTTTGAAAACTGATTTCTATCTCCTCTCTCAACTCACCATTTCCAGCTTCGTTCAGCCTTGGATAAAATTGAAGAACTTGAAGTAGGAAACAACCACCTGTCTAAGCGCCTGGAGAAGATGAAGGCCAACCGCAGTACACTGCTTTCTCAGCAGTAATGACATTTTACCGAACTTGAACAGATAATAGTATTGCAGAAGAAATTATCCTTTGGGATGCGCCTTTGTCAAGCAAAGAAAATAAGATGTGCACTCATTTGCTATATTCCAGCAATATCATGGCTTTCTACACTTAAAGCAAACTGCTGCTATCACATAAGCAGAGAACTATGTGGTTGCCTCTGCAGGTACTCCTCACAATGGTATGGCTGTATGTGACAATTTAACAAGCACATCAAGACTCTGCACCTGGCACCCCATACTTGAATGGCACAGCAGCCATCAGCAGTGGTATTTATCAGAAGCCCATAAAAGTGTGATTTCAGTTTTTTTTTTAATCTTGCTATTCGTTTTCATGTTGAAATGAAAAGGAGGGAAAGGGTACTCTGTTTCCATTCATGACTAGTACTCATAAACAAATCACTGTGGAACCACAAGCCATTACAATTTACAAAGAAAACATTTTCTGATGAAAATATTATATAAAAAATTTCCTTGGACATAAAAGTGACCTTAAATGACTGTCAGTGCTGGATGTGTATGGCTAGACTTGTTTTGGGATTTTTGTAGTTTTGCTTTGTCTTTGCATCACTTCATCCTTTAGGCTTTTTGTTTCAGGGAACATAGGCAATAGTTTTACAGAAAATCTCCAGCATTTTATTTGCATTATTTAAAACTTATATTGGAAATTAACTAAATAATTTCTTTCAAAGTGTGTGACATTAAAAATAAAAGATTTGCCATGTTGAAAAAAAGCTATATTACTGACATTCTTCTTCTGACTGGTTATTTATGCTATGGTTTGGAAGGACAGAGACTTAGGTGTTTCATTTAAACAGGGTTGCTGCGCAGTTTATTTTTGACTCGCCCTCTACTTCTGAATTGATTCAACAAACCCTTACATTTAGAAACATAGTACAAGTTAAGGGGGAAAAAAGTATGTTTTTTAAAGTAAGTAGATAAAAAGTTGAGGACAAAAAGATTAACATTCAAAATATACAAATTATCCTTTCTGCTTTCCTAGGGAACTGTAAATTAGGGTCTAGCACTCTGGTTTCTCAGGGAACGAAACATATGCTCTAGAAAACAAAACTATTTTTTTTTAATTCTCTAAAGCACATGGTTCAAAGTAAAGCATCAGGAAACTATCAAAACAAGGAAGTTAGGGCATCTTGAAAAGTGAGGCTGCTACAAGGCAAAAGTAAGCCAGGATCCTCTAAAGGAAGAGCAAAGTAAAGATTGCAAATTATTCCTATTAACTGCTAAGCAGTCTGCAGATACAAAAAAAAAAAAGAAAAAAACACTTTGAAATGCCTGCATAGAAATGCTAGAAGCCTAAAAAATAAGATGGATGGTTAGAGCAGAGGTTCTTAATCTTTTTTTGGTCCCCGTACCCCTTTAACTGATCAGTGAAACCCTTCTACCCTCTTTGTATACTACATGTCCACTAGTGACTACTGACAGCTACATAAGTCACTGTTGGCTGCTAACAGTGCTAACTGCTAACATGTTGCTAAAATTACAATAGTACACATTTATATTACCAATAACTATCCTACTAATTATTTTCACTCTGTCCAGAAAGTTTCAATAAATTGCCTCGGATTTCAAGACCCTTCTCTGCACCCCATTTACTTTTTAGCCATAATCTTTGGAGGTGCACTGGTTAAGAAGCCCCGAGTTAGATTATAAAACATTAAATGAAGAGGTAGATATAATAGGCATCTCAGAGACCTGGTGGAATGAGGGTAACCAATGGAACAGTGTGTTAACAGGGCACAAATTATATTGCAAGAATAGAGTGAATCATATTGGAGGAGGGAGTGGTGCTACAGGTTAAAGAGGCATTTGAGTCTGGTGAAATAAAAATTCAATAGGAAACAGCAACATGGAATCCTAATGGATAGAAATTCCATGTGGGAAGGGAAAGAGAATACTAGTAGGGCTATACTATCGTCTGCCTGGCCAGAATCTACAGAGAGATGATGAAATATTAACAGAAAATAGAGAAGCTGAGGGAAAAAGACGGGGGGGGGGGGGGTTTATCCAGCGTGCCAGGGCAATTTTTTCCGCAGATGGTAAAAGCCCCCCACCCCAAAATGGCCACGCAGTGAGATAACTCTTGCCATGTGGCCATGCATAGGGGACACCATTGAGGTAGCGATAAGAGCTCCCACTCTAACCCGCCGGTAACCAGGCAGCCCACGGTGATGCCCAATTACTGCCAGCTTATCACTGCGCAAGCCATTTCCGGGGGTTCCATTTTCCCCCAGAAATGGCGCAGGCCCAGGGTGGGACTACCGCCAGTGGCCGCATTAGGCTGGCAGTAGTCCCAGAAAAGTGAACAGTAAGCTAAATTTGACAACACTTTAATAATGGGTGATTTAAATT
Organism: Microcaecilia unicolor; assembly: GCF_901765095.1. Classification (NCBI taxonomy): domain Eukaryota; kingdom Metazoa; phylum Chordata; class Amphibia; order Gymnophiona; family Siphonopidae; genus Microcaecilia; species Microcaecilia unicolor. The sequence continues at coordinate 148,395,301 of NC_044037.1, forward strand.
ACCCAAAACCACAGTCAAATTTTCTGTCAAAAGCTTGACTTAAAACTGAATAGCTGAATGACTTAATTCAAGCAATAATTCTTAAATAATAATAAAAATTCAACAAGGACCTTAGCAAACCAGACATTGGCCAGTAATGTGATGGTTTAATCTTAAATTATTGGTCCAATTTCAAATTACATTAGAAGAAAAAGAACACTAAAATATGTGCCCTCAAAAAATCCCAAATCACTCTTTAAACTCAGCCAGTCAAATTTAAGTACTTAAAAAATAAAAATCCAGTGAATATCCAATCCAGACATATCAAACAGAATGAATACTTCTTACACAGTACTGCTGATTGTATACAGTCAACAATTTTTGTTGTACATATCTGGTGCTGGTCTTCTAAACATTGCCAAACAGAAAACTTCTTTCCAACAAAGGCCCTTGTTTTGCTTCCAAGCTGCATCAGGGTAATAACTCTTCTAACCATCAGAAAAGCGGAGATACTTACCAGTAGCAGGTATTCTCCGAGGACAGCAGGCTTATTATTCTCACGTAGGTCAACGATCTGCATCGGCCCGGGAACCGGCATGATATATAGCAAAAAAGTTGCCAGAGCCTTCTGTCATGCATACTGTGCCCCACTGCACATGTGCAGAGTGCCTTCCTGCCTGTCGTGCAACTGCAATCCTCAGTTTAATTCAACAGCATAAGGAAAAAGTAGAAAGAAACAACTCCAAGGGGAGATTACTTGCTACAGGTAAGTGTCTTCACTTTCTCTGAGGACAAGCAGGCTTAGCTATACTCACAAGTGGGGAATCCCTAGCATCCAGGCTCACCCAAAACAACAAACAGTGGTCAATTGGGCCTCGCAATGGCGAGGACATAACACAGATTAACCCGAAACTATATAAAAACTAGCTGAGAGTGAAGCCTGGAACAGGGCAAAATGGGCCTAGGAGGGTGGAATTGGATTCTAAACCCCAAACAGATTCTGCAACACTGACTGCCCAAACCGACTGTCGCGTCGGGTATCCTGCTCAAGGCTGTAGTGAGATGTGACCGTGTGGACTGAAGACCACGTTGCAGCCTTGCAAATCTCTTCAAAGGAGGCTGACTTTAAGTAGGCCACTAATGCTGCCATGGCTCTAACATTATGAGCTGTGACATGACCCTCCAAAGTCAGCCCAGCTTGAGCATAAGCGAAGGAAATGCAATCTGCTAGCCAATTGGAAATGGTGCATTTACCAATGGCGACTCCCCTCCTGTTGGGATCAAAAGAAACAAACAACTGGGCTGACTATCTGAAGGGCTTCGTCCGTTCCATGTAAAAGGCCAACGCTCTCTTGCAGTCCAAGGTGTGCATGGGGTCGGGGAAAAATGTTGGCAAGACAATCAACTGGTTCAGATGGAACTCCGACACCACCTTCGGCAGGAACTTAGGGTGCATGCGGAGAACTACTCTGTTGTGTTGAAACTTAGTATAAGGTGCATCCACTACTAAGGCCTGAAGGACACTGATCCTACGAGCTGAAGTAACAACCACCAAGAAAACAACCTTCAGGTCAAGTACTTCAGATGGCGGGATTTCAGTAGCTCAAAAGGAACTTTCATAAGCTGGGTGAGAACGAAATTGACATCCCATGACACTGGTGGAGGTGAAGCGAACAACAAAAGACTGTCCAGAGATAGGCTTACCTTCTACACACTGGTGATAAGCACTAATTGCACTAAGGTGAACCCTTATGGAGTTGGTCTTAAGACCAGACTCTGATAAGTGTAGAAGGTATTCAAGCAGGGTCTGTGTAGGACAAGAAAGGGGATCTGTGGCCTTTCTGTCACACCAGATGGCAAACCTCCTCCATTTAAAAGAATAACACCTCTTAGTGGAATCTTTCCTGGAAGCCAGCAAGACCCAGGAGACACCCTCTGAAACACACATGGAAGCAAATTCTAGGCTTACAACATCCAGGCTGTGAGAGCCAAAGACTGGAGGTTGGGATGCGACCCCTCGTTATGAATGATGAGGGTCGGGAAACACTCCAATCTCCACGGTTCTTCAGAGGAGGATTCCAGAAGAAGAGGGAACCAAATTATTATTATTATTAGCATTTGTATAGCGCTACCAGATGCACACAGTGCTGAACACCTGATACAAAGAGACAGTCCCTGCTCAAAAGAGCTTACAATCTAAATAATACAGACAGACAAGACAGTTACGGGTGAGGGAAGTAATGGGAGCTAAAAGGCAGCAGTGAAAAGGTGGGTTTTCAGCATAGATTTGAAAACAGGTAGAGATGGAGCTAGACGTATAGGTCCAGGAAGTCTATTCCAGGCATAAGGTGCCGCGAGAGAAAAGGAGCGAAGCCTGGAGTTAGCAGTGGAGGAGAAGGGGGACGACAAGAGAGATTTGTCCAGTGAGCAGAGTTCACAGGGAGGAATGTAGGGAGAGTGGAGAGGTAATGGAGGTTGCAGAGTGGATGCATTTAAAGGTCAGTACGAGAAGTTTAAACTGAATGCGGAAGCGGACAGGGAGCCAGTGAAGTGACTTGAGGAGTGGGCTAGTGTGGGTATAACGATTCTGGCGGAAAATAAGTCGTGCCACAGAATTTTGGACAGATTGGAGAGGAGAGAGATGGCTGAGCGGAAGACCAGTGAGAAGTAAATTGCAATAGTCCCAGCGAGAGGTAACAAGGATGTGGATAAGGGGTCTAGCAGCGTATTCAGAAAGGAAGGGGTGAATTTTGCTAATATTGTAGATAAGGAAATGACAGGTTTTGGTTTTCTGTTGAATATGCGCAGAGAAGGAGAGAGAGGAATCAAAGATGACTCCAAGGTTACGAGCCGAGGAGACAGGGAGGATATGAGAGCCATTAACAGAGATAGAGAAAGGGGGAAGAGGGGAGGTGGGTTTAGGGGGAAAAATTAGAAGTTCAGTTTTGGTCATGTTGAGCTTTAGATGGCGTTGAGACATCCAAGCAGCAATGTCGGACAAGCAGGCTGAGATTTTGTCCTGGATCGAGGTTGAGATTTCAGGGATGGAGATGTAGATCTGAGAGTCATCAGCGTAAAGATGGTATTGAAAGCCATGGGATGAAATCAGGGTACCAAGGGAAGAGGTATAGATGGAGAAAAGGAGAGGTCCAAGGACAGAACCCTGAAGCACACCAACAGAAAGCGGGACGCGGTCAGTAGGGCGCAATCTGAATCATGGTTCTGCGGTCTTGCTTGAGTTTCAACAAAGTTTTCCCACTAGAGGTATGGGAGGATACGCATACAGAAGGCCTATCCCCCAATGAAGAAGGAAGGCATCTGACGCTAATCTGTCATGGGCCTGAGAACTGAGGGACCTTCTGATTGAGATGAGTGGCAAAAAGATCCACCGAGGGGGTGCCCCACGCTTGGGCTACACCCATATTCAGAGACCACTCGTGAGGTTGCATTATCTTGCTCAGTCTGTCGGCCAGGCCGTTGTTTATGCCTGCCAGATAAGTGGCATGAAGAAACATGCCATAATAGCATGCCCAGAGCCACATCTGGATGCCTTCCTGACACACAGAGTGAGATCCAGTGCCCCTCTGCTTGTTGGTGTAATACATCACAACCTGATTGTCTGTTTGAACTAAGATAATTTCGTTGAACAGCCAATCTCTGAAAGCCTTTTGAGCATTCTGGATCGCTTGGAACTCCATGAGGTTGATCTGAACATCTGTTTCCTGGGATGACCAGGCTCCTTGAGTGTGAAGCCCATCTACATGAGCCCCCCACCCCAGGAGTGATGCATCTGTCGTCAGCACTTTTTGTGGCTGAGGAATTTGAAATGGAAGGCCCAAGGTCAGAATGGACCGAATTGTTCACCACTGAAGAGAGCATACAAGCTTGGGGGACACTCGAATGACATCTTCCAGACTCCCTGTGGCTTGATACCACTGAGAAGCCAGGGTCCATTGAGCATATCTCATGTGAAGACGTGCCATGGATATAACATACACTGTGGAAGACATGTGGCCCAACAACCTCAACATCTGCCAAGCTGTGTCTTGCTGCGACGTCCGAACCTTGGACACGAGGGACAGAAGGTTGTCTGCACTCATTTCTGGAAGATAGGGTTGAACAGCCCATGTGTCGAGCAGGGCTCCTATGAATTCCAATTGTTGAACAGGATGGAGATGGGACTTGGGGTAGTTTATTACAAACCCTAGCAGCTCAAGCACCTGAATAGTCTTTCGCATGGACTCTCGAGCACCTTCCCCCAAGGTGCCCTTCACCAGCCAGTCATCGAGATAAGGGAACACATGCACTCCTAGTCTGCGTAGTGATGCTGCAAGTACCACTGGTTATTTGGTAAATACCCTGGGAGCTGACGTGAGGCTAAAAGGCAGTACACAGTACTGAAAATGATGTGTTTCCAGCCAAAATCGAAGATACTACCTATGAGCTGGCAGTATTGGGATGTGTGTATATGCATCCTTCAAGTCCAGAGAATATAGCTAATCATTTTTCTGAATCATGGGAAGAAGTGTACTCAGGGAAACCACATAGAACTTTTCTCAGACCAGAAATAGGTCTAGGATGGGACGCATCCCCCCTATCTTTTTCTGCACAAGGAAGCACCTGGTATAGAATCCCTGCCCTTCTTCCCCTGGTGGAATGGGTTTGACCGCATGAGCCTTTAGAAGATGTGAAAATGTGCCATGAGTGTAAATACACTGTGGAAGCCATGTGGCCCAACAATCTGTACATCCATAGGCGCCCGGTATAAGAGGCTTGGACAGGCTAAGCCTCCCCTGCTGTGCTCTGAGAGGTTTAAATTGTTGATTTACCTCCATCCTCACAGCAGGAGCTGCAGTGAAAGCCCTCTAGCCTTGTGTAACCAATTGTAGAAATTGGTTTATGGTTTGTTTACCTTACTGCTGGGAGAGCAGGGGGGGGGGGGGGGGGGGGGAAATTGGCTGGGTTGCCAGGGAGATATTTAACAAGGATGACTTCCTGACCTACACTGAGAACAGATAGCAGCAGAATCGGACAACCAGACAACAAAGGTAGAAAAGATCATTTTATTTTCATTATAGTGTTTGGAATATGTCCACTTTGAGAATCAGGTGCTCAACATTAAAAGTTTATATTTATTTACTTATTTATGGCATTTTATCCCACATTAAACATGAATTAGGGTGTTTTGTGGCTCTACATGAGAATTGTGATGATATGATCCCTTGTTTCATATTGTTGATGGTCTGCATTTTCCGTATGGGTGGTATATTGGTGTATTAGGTTCTGCCCAGTGTAATATTTATGGTACAGTAAGGTTCTGAGTGTGTTTTTGCACAAAGTTGTGCATAGTATTTTGCAGTTGAGCGATTATGCTTAGAATATGCTTTGAGCAACCACTTTATTCTTTGACATATGATACATATCTAATATCTAAATTTAATAAAAGGTATTAATTGTGACTTTTATTTTTATTTATTTTTTTCTGTGTGTTATCAGACAATTATGGATTTAAGCTCCACCCCTGGCCCCACCGCTAACCCCGCCCCCTGTACCCTCCCCAAACAGTTGGGCCACCGACCGCCTATGTCTACATCTGCCAAGCTGTGACCTGCTGCGATGTCTGAACCTTGGACGCAAGGGAGAGAAGGTTGTCCACATGCGTCTCCGGGAGGTAAGCCCGGACAGTCTTTGTATCAAGCAGAGCTCCTATGAATTCTAATTGTTGAACCGGTTGGAGATGGGACTTGGGGTAGTTTACAATGAACCCTAGCAGCTGCAGCACCCAAATACTCATCCGCTTGGACTCCAAAGCACCTTCCTCCAAGGTGCTCTTCAATCAATTACATAGTAACATAGTAAATGACGGCAGAAAAAGACCTGCACGGTCCATCCAGTCTGCCCAACAAGACAAACCCATACGTGCCACTTTTTGTGTATACCCTACTTTGATTTGTACCTGTCCTCTTCAGGGCACAGACCGTACAAGCCTGCCCAGCACTATCCCCGCCTCCCAACCACCAGCCCCGCTTCCCACCACTGGCTCTGGCACAGACCGTATAAGTCTGCCCAGCACTATCCTCGTCTCCCACCACCGGCTGGCTCTGCCACCCAATCTCAGCCAAGCTCCCTAGGATCCATTCCTTCTGAACAGGATTCCTTTATGTTTATCCCACGCGTGTTTGAATTCTGTTACCGTTTTCATTTCCACCACCTCCCGCGGGAGGGCATTCCAAGCATCCACTACTCTCTCCGTGAAAAAATACTTCCTGACATTTTTCTTGAGTCTGCCCCCCTTAAATCTCATTTCATGTCCTCTCGTTCTACCGCCTTCGCACCTCCGGAAAAGGTTCGTTTGTATCCTGCCCACAATGTTGGTGAGCCCTTAGGTCCCACAAGGCCCCGAGGGGCCTCAGAGGACAGCCGTGCAACCCCAAATCTTCACCCGCGGCGACCGCCGTTCACCAGGGGTTGAGCCCCCAGCTGCAGGCGGCCAACGGGACTGCTGGAACCACGGGGTTGACGGACTGACCTGGCTGGAGTCGGGAGACGTGGGTAACTAACAAGCAGTAGTCAGGGTCAAGCAAGTCTCTGGGCAGGCGGCTATCAAAGCAGTAGTCAGGTTCAGCAAGTCTCTGGGCAGGCGGCTCTCAAAGCAGTAGTCAAGTTCAAGCAAGTCTCTGGGCAGGCGGCTATCAAAGCAGTAGTCAGGTTCAGCAAGTCTCTGGGCAGGCGGCTATCAAAGCAGTAGTCAAATTCAAGCAAGTCTCTGGGCAGGCGGCTATCAAAGCAGTAGTCAAGTCTCTGGGCAGAATACCAGGAAGTAACAAACACGGGAACACGGAGCAGGGCTTCGGGAACAGAACCTGAAGTAATGTGTCAGCTCAGTTTCCATCTTTAAATATCGTGCCACATTAGCCGCCCTGCCCTCGTAGGAGTAGCCCACCAATCCGGCCCTGGGTATCGGCAGAGCCCCTCGGATTGGCTCTGCCCGATCTCCCAGGCGGAACCACCAGCTTGGCCTTCCAATCCGGCGCTTTGTAGGCGGAGCTCCAGGGTCCCCGGCTCTGGAAGGAGAAAGACGCCGACCCACGCGTACTAGCGTCGCCATCTTGGGAGGCGCGAACTTCGCCTCCACACCTGGCGACAGAGAGACCGGTGGCCGCAGTCGCCGGCCACCGGACTTGGCCAGACCCGCCATCACCGCGGCGGAGCCTGCCCCCACGCCGGGGCCTATGGGCCGCTACCCTGCGCCGCGGAGGACGCTGGCTCCTGCCCCCCGCGGCGGGAGAGCAGGTAGGGGCGCGGGACGCGACAGTATCCCCCCCAGATGCCCCCTTCCTACCGGGGCCAGGTTTGAGAGGAAAACGCGCATGGAAAGCCCTTACCAATTCCGGAGCATGTACGTTGGTAGCTGGTTCCCAGGAGTTGTCTTCGGAACCGAAATGCTTCCAAGATAGCAGGTAGTATAGCTTCCTCCGCCGCCTCTTGGAGTCCAGGATGTCCTCAACCTCATACTCCGGATCGGGGTCAGCCTCGGGAACGACCGTCTCCTGATTCTGTAGATGCCACTTGGACCCCCGGAAACTCTTCAACAACAAAACATGGAAGGCATTATGAACCCGTAGAGTACTAGGTAGCCGCAACCGGTATGTCACTGTTCCAATCCGAGATTGGATTGTAAACGGCCCAATGTACCGTGGCCCCAACCTCCGAGAGGGTACCCGGAGTCTTAGGTATTTAGTACTTAGCCATACCTTTTGCCCCAGCTGCAACACCGGGGTGGGACGCCGGTGGCGGTCCGCAAAGGACTTGTACTTGCGGCTGCTCATTGTAGTTGTTCACGGGCCATCTCCCAAACCTCTTGCAGGTCAGCTAAGGTTTGAGTGACCATGGGCGTAGAAGTGTCAGAGGGAAAAGGTGACGGAAGCCATGGATGTTGTCCATACACCAAGAAAAAAGGAGATTGCCCAGAGGCAGAGTGGTCACTGTGGTTGTAGGCAAACTCTGCCCAAGGAAGAAAAGATGACCAGTTATCTTGCCGCTTGTTGACAAAGGCCCGCAAGAACCCCTTCAATGTTTGGTTAATCCGTTCAACCATACCGTTGGTCTGAGGATGGTAGGCCGAGGAGAAATGGGTCGTAACCCCCAGAGCAGAACACAAGGCTCTCCAGAATCGTGAAGTGAACTGGGTTCCACGGTCGCTGATGATTCTGACAGGTAGCCCATGGAGCCGGAAAATATGCTGGATGAACTGCTGGGCTAGGGATGCCGCCGACGGAAGTCCCGGCAGAGGAACAAAATGGGCCATCCGGGAGAACCGGTCTACCACAACCCAAATCACGGTGTGTCCCTGGGAGCTGGGGAGGTCAGTGATGAAATCCATAGACAATTCCTCCCAGGGAGCTGCAGGAATAGGCAACGGTTGCAGATCTCCCCAAGGGCGCCCTACCACAGACTTAGTCCGGGCGCAAACAGGGCAAGTAGTGACAAACTGCAAGATATCTCGCCTCATCTGAGGCCACTGGTACTGTCGGGAAATCAGACGAAGGGTCTTTTGGAACCCAAAATGTCCGGCCCACACGGAGGAATGTCCCCACTGCATTACTTTCCCCCGGTCCTGGAGAGGCACTAGCTTCTTCACCGGGGCGACCCCTCCTGGGGCCGCACTGAGGCAGTTAGGATCCAACATAGGATGAAGCTCTTCAATCTCCTCAGGAACCTCGAAGGCTCTGGAGAGGGAGTCCGCAGGGGTATTTTGGGCCGCAGACCGGAATACGAGTTGAAAATGAAATCTTGCGAAAAATAATGACCAACGGGCCTGTCGTGGATTTAACCTTTGGGCCTCTTGTAGATACAAAAGATTCTTGTGGTCTGTAATCACCGTAAACCGGTGCTCAGCCCCCTCCAACAAATATCTCCATTCTTGCAGAGCTAGCTTCAAGGCTAGAAGTTCTCTGTCCCCCACCGTATAATTGCGTTCCGCGGGGGTGAACTTACGGGAGAAGAAGAAGCAAGGTTGACGCCAGCCCTTGTCGTTAACTTGAGAGAGGACGGCCCCCGCGCCCAAGGCAGAAGCATCCACCTCTATTACAAATGGTTTATCTGGATCCGGAGCCAGAAGGATAGAGGCAGATTCAAAGGCTCCTTTTAATTGACCGAATGCTGCTTGTGCCTCAGGTGGCCAGTTCCGGACATCTGCATGTTTCCTAGTAAGCGCTGTCAACGGAGCTGTCAGTTGCGAATAATGAGGAATAAATTGACGGTAGTAATTCGCAAACCCCAGGAACCGTTGTAGCTCCCTCAGTCCCTGAGGTTGAGGCCACTCCCGGATAGCGCGGAGTTTATCTGGATCCATCCGCAACCCCCCTGGTAACAGAATATGTCCCAGGAAGGGCAGAGATTGCTGATGGAATGAGCATTTGCTGAGTTTGGCAAACAAGCGGAATTGCCGTAGGCGCTGCAGCACGGTTCGAACATGGATCACATGCTCCATGGGATCCTTGGAGAAGATCAGGATGTCATCCAAGTAAACAATTACTGTAGAATACAACAAGTCCTTGAGAGCGAAGTTGATAAATCTTTGGAACACTGCGGGAGCGTTACATAAGCCAAAAGGCATCACCCGATATTCGAAATGTCCCTCATGAGTATTAAATGCAGTTTTCCATTCGTCCCCCTGCTGGATATGGACCAAGTTATAGGCCCCACGGAGATCCAACTTGGTGAAGATCTGGGCTCCCTGCAACAGATCAAACAGTTCTGGGATGAGAGGTAGGGGGTATCGATCCTTCACGGTGATGGCATTTAGACCCCGATAGTCAACACAGGGCCTCAAGGAGCCATCCTTCTTGGTCACAAAAAAGAATCCGGCCCCGGCAGGGGACGTAGAGGGACGGATGAACCCCTTCTGGAGATTCTCCCGGATATAGGCTTGCATTACCTTAGATTCCTCCCGGGACAATGTATAGAGACGGCCCCGAGGTGGCATGGTGTCTGCCATCAACCTAATCGCACAATCAAAGGATCGATGAGGCGGTAGGACATCAGCTTCCACGGGACTAAATACATCCGCAAAGTCCCGATATTCCACCGGCAGCGTAGCTTGACAAGCTGGCACAGTTCTAGGGGTAGCTACCACCGCGGGACAGCTGGATTTCCGGCCCTTCAAACAGGCCTCAATGCAGGCGTCACCCCAGGCCCGAATCTTCCCTGAAGTCCAGTCTATGACGGGGATATGGCGCCGTAGCCAAGGTAGGCCCAGCACTACCGGATGAATGGTACGGGGTAAGATCAAAAATTGAGCCTCCTCACTGTGATCCTCCCCCACCTGAAGTCCCAAAAAGGGGGTTACCTCAGTGATAGGCTGAGGTAATGTAGTACCCTGGATGGATGTTATTTGCAGCGCCGGTCGATAGGGTAGTGTGGGCCAACCCATCTGCTGCAGGAGCTCCTGACAAATGAAATTTCCCCCAGCCCCGGAGTCCAAAAGGGCACGGGTGTGAATCATCGTCTCTTGCCACCGCAACGTTACCGGCAGTGTTATCAGCTGCTCAGGTAGGGGAGTGGAGCGCCCCAAGACCCCTCCCCTCAGGGCGCCTTGGGGGTAGCATTTCCCGGCCGTGCGGGGCAAGAGCGAACGAAATGTCCTGCCTCGCCGCAATATAGGCAAAGGCCGCCCCGCAGGCGTTGAGTCCTCTCCGATGGGGACAATCGTTGCCGACCGATCACCATCGGTTCTTCACAATTCTCCTTAGGATCCCGGGAGCCACGGCGGGGGGACGGTCCCTGGCCAGTCCGGGACGCACCCCTAGACCACTTCCGCCGGTCTGCTCGAGCTCTAGCCCTTTCTTGAAACCGGGTATCTACACGGACACAGAGCGAGATCAGGGCGTCCAGTTGCCCCGGGACCTCCCGTCCCGCCAGCTCATCCTTGATTCGCTCCTGAAGTCCCTCCAGGAAGATTGCGGATAAAGACTCTTGATTCCAACGCAACTCGGTTGCCAGAGTCCGGAATCGGATAGCATAGTCTGCCACCTTCCCTTCGCCCTGTTGAATCCGCAGTAGCTCGGACGCAACGGAAGACGGCCTTCCTGGGAGGTCGAACACCATGCGGAAGCGGCGTTGAAACTCTACATAATTATCCAGGAGCGGATCCTGTTGTTCGCATAACGGGGACGCCAATGCCAGGGCCCGTCCCGAACACAAGGAAATAACGTAAGCCACCTTAATCTGGTCTGATGCAAAGGCCTCCGGTTGCATCCTGAAGGCTAGGTTGCACTGATTGAGGAAGCCCCGGCAGCCTCCGGGAGCGCCATCAAATCGTGCAGGCTCAGGGAACCGAGGTCCCGGGAGGGACCCTCCCAGACGGGGAGCCGCTGCGGCACCCTGGACCGCAGCGGCCTGGTTCTGTACCTGGACCGAAGAGAGCTGAGAGCAGACGTTCTGGAGGGCCCCTGACAGGGCATTCAGCTGCTCCTGCTGCTGCTGGAGGACTTTAGCCAGGTCCCGCAGATCAGGTTGCGTAGGCGAGCTTATGGCTTCAGGTTCCTGTCCTGCCCACAATGTTGGTGAGCCCTTAGGTCCCACAAGGCCCCGAGGGGCCTCAGAGGACAGCCGTGCAACCCCAAATCTTCACCCACGGCGACTGCCGTTCACCAGGGGTTGAGCCCCCAGCTGCAGGCGGCCAACGGGACTGCTGGAACCGCGGGGTTGACGGACTGACCTGGCTGGAGTCGGGAGACGTGGGCAACTAACAAGCAGTAGTCAGGGTCAAGCAAGTCTCTGGGCAGGTGGCTATCAAAGCAGTAGTCAGGTTCAGCAAGTCTCTGGGCAGGCGGCTATCAAAGTAGTAGTCAGGTTCAGCAAGTCTCTGGGCAGGCGGCTATCAAAGCAGTAGTCACGTTCAGCAAGTCTCTGGGCAGGCGGCTATCAAAGCAGTAGTCAAATTCAAGCAAGTCTCTGGGCAGGCGGCTATCAAAGCAGTAGTCAAGTTCAAGCAAGTCTCTGGGCAGAATACCAGGAAGTAACAAACACGGGAACACGGAGCAGGGCTTCGAGAACAGAACCTGAAGCAATGTGTCAGCTCAGTTTCCATCTTTAAATATCGTGCCACATTAGCCGCCCTGCCCTCATAGGAGTAGCCCACCAATCCGGCCCTGGGTATCGGCAGAGCCCCTCGGATTGGCTCTGCCCGATCTCCCAGGCGGAACCACCAGCTTGGCCTTCCAATCCGGCGCTTTGTAGGCGGAGCTCCAGGGTCCCCGGCTCTGGAAGGAGAAAGACGCCGACCCACGCGTACTAGCGTCGCCATCTTGGGCGGTGCGAACTTCGCCTCCACACCCGGCGACAGAGAGACCGGTGGCCGCAGTCGCCGGCCGCCGGACTCGGCCAGACCCGCCATCACCGCGGTGGAGCCTGCCCCCACGCCGGGGCCTACGGGCCGCTACCCTGCGCCGCGGAGGACGCTGGCTCCCGCCCCCCGCGGCGGGAGAGCAGGTAGGGGCGCGGGACGTGACAGTTTGCGGATTAATACTTTTCAAATATTTGAACGTCTGTATCATATCACCCCTGTTTCTCCTTTCTTCCAGAGTATACATGTTCAGGTCATAAAGTCTCACCTCATACGTCTTGTAACGCAAATCCCTTACCATTCTCGTAGCTTTTCTTTGCACCGCTTCAATTCTTTTTACATCCTTCGCAAGGTACGGCCTCCAAAACTGAACACAATACTCTAGGTGGGGCCTCACCAACGACTTATACAGGGGCATCAATACCTCCTTTCTTCTGCTGGTCACACCTCTCTCTATACATCCTAACAACCTTCTAGCTAAGGCCACTGCCTTGTCACACTGTTTTGTCGCCTTCAGATCCTCAGATACTATCACCCCAAGATCCCTCTCCCCGTCCGTACCTAACAGATTCTCCCCACCTAACATATACATCTCCCGAGGGTTTCAATCAATTGTCAAGATAAGGGAACACATGAACTCCCAATCTGCGTAGCAACACTGTGACTACCGCTAGACATTTTGTAAAATCCCTGGGAGCTGACGCGAGGCCAAAAGGCAATACGCAGTACTGAAAGTGATGTGTTCCCAGCTGAAATACAAGATACTTCCTGTGGGCTGGAAGTATGAGGATGTGAGTGTATGCATCCTTTAAGTCAAGAGAACATAGCCAGTCATTTTTCTGAATCATGGGAAGAAGGGTGCCCATGGAAACCACCCTGAACTTTTCTTGGACCAGAAATTTATTCAGGGCCCTTAGGTCTAGGATGAGACGCATCCCTCCTGTCTTTTTCTGGGCAAGGAAGTACCTGGAATAGAATCCCTGCCTTTCTTCCCCTGGTGGAATGGGTTTGACCACATGAGCACTTAGAAGGGCGGAGAGTTCCTCTGCAAGTACCTGCTTATGCTGAGAGCTTAACGAATGAGCTCTTGGTGGGCAATTTGGAAGTTTGGATATCAAATTGAGAGTGTATCCTAACCGGACTATTTGAAGATTATGAGAGAGGCTACCTTTGGTGAAAAAATGTTAACTTCCCCCCAACCGGCAAGTCGCCTGGTACGGACACTTTTTTTTTCAAATCTTATTTATCTTTTGTCAAGTAACAAATAACTTCTTGTAATAAATGACTTTATCGAGTGATACAATCAGGGGCGTAGCCACGGGTGGGCCTGGACGGGCCCAGGCCCACCCACTTGCCCTCCAGGCCTACCCATCCAAATCCTTCATCGCTGTCGCTGCCTTTTCTCCCGCGGCTTCCGGGAGGCAGCGATCAGCGTTACCTGTAGTGCCTGCCCTGAAATTATGCTTCTTTTCTCCCCAGGCTTCGCCCCGCTCGTTTCTTCGCTCGTCGGCAGCGCTACGCTGCGCTGCTATTCAAACAGGCAGCTCCGCTCCTCTCTGCCGCGTCCTTCCGGCCCTCTGATGCACTTCCTGTTTAGTAGGGCCGGAAGGACGCGGCAGAGAGGAGCGGAGCTGCCTGTTTGAATAGCAGCGCAGCGTAGCGCTGCCGACGAGCGAAGAAACGAGCGGGGCGAAGCCTGGGGAGAAAAGAAGCATAATTTCAGGGCAGGCACTACAGGTAACGCTGATCGCTGCCTCCCGGAAGCCGCGGGAGAAAAGGCAGCGACAGCGATGAAGGATTTGGATGGGTGGGCCTGGAGGGCAAGTGCTGGTTTGTTGGTTGGGGGGAAGGGATACTTTTGCCAGAGACAGTCAGACTTGTAGGAGGAAGGGGATTAGAGGGAACTGGGAAGGAAGAGAGCTGCTGGAGGTGGGAGGAAGGGGCTGGAGAGCTTCTGGAAGAGGGAGGGAAGGGAGAGAGCTGCTAGACATGGTAGGGAGAGGAGGAAGGGGTTGGAGAGCTGCTGGACAAGGGAGGAAGAGGAGGAAGGGACTGGAGGGAAGGGAGAGAGCTGCTGGACATGGGAGGAAGAGAAGGAGGGGACGATGGAAGGGAGAGAGCTGCTGAAGGAAGGGGAGGAGGGGACTGAATGGAAGGGAGAGAGCTGCTGGACATGGGAGGGAGAGGAGGAAGGGGCTGGAGAGCTGCTGGACAAGCTAGGAAGAGGAAGAAGGGACTGGTGGAAAGGGGGAGAGCTCCTGGACATGGGAGGAAGAGGAGGAGGGGACGATGGAAGGGAGAGAGCTGCTGAAGGAAGGGGAGGAGGGGACTGAATGGAAGGGAGAGAGCTGCTGGACATGGGAGGAGAACTGGAGGGAAGGGAGAGAACTGCTGGTACAGCACAAGGAGGGAGGGAAGGGAAACAGAGATACCAGACCAAGGAGATGAAGGAAAAGGGAATATTAAACCAACAGCTTGAGGGAGGGAGGCAGGAAATCAAGCAACCAAACCAGATGCTGGAAAGAGGAGGGAGTGAGAAGGAGAGAAGCTGGATGGGGTAGGGTCAGAGAGGGTAGAAATATATTGGCACTGGGGACAAAGAGAGGGGAGAAGATGGACAGAGTAATATAGGGACACAGAGAAAAGGAGATACTAAACATGGAGGAAGATAGAGGTACAGAGATGGAAGAAGATGGAAGGATGGCAGAGAAAGAGGGAAAACAGATGGAAGGATGGCAGAGAAACAGGGAAAACGGATGGGAGACACTGGATGGAAGGATGCAGAGAGAAAGGGGAGAGACTGGAAGGATGTGGAGAGAGAAGGGACACTGAACAGAAAAGGGTAGAGAGATAGACACTGGTTAGAAGGAGGGAGAGAGACATTAGATGGAAGGATCAGGAGAGAGGGTAGATGGGTAGAAGGATGGGGAGAGAAAGAGGGAAGACGCTGGATGGAAGGGTAGGGAGAAAGAGGTGACACTGGATGGAAGGATGCAGAAAGAAAGAGAGGAGACTATTGGAGGATGGGGAGAGAGAGGGGAGACACTGGAAGGATGGGGAGAGAAAGAGGAGAGCTACTGCATGGAAAGGGGAGTAGTGAAAGATTGGAGAATAAGAGGAAGGGGCATGGGGAGAACAAGGGTGAGAAAAAGATAAAAAGCCATAAGTAGATGAAGGAAATTAAAGAATGGATAGTAAGAATGAATTAAATCTGGACACAGAGAGAGGCAGAAAAATATTGAAGAAAGCAAAGAAAAAGGAGAGAAAAATGACAAATGGCCAGGAAACCCTGGCAGAAGAGTTAAACGAAAGAAAGCAGAATCTAGAGACACAATGAGACAAAGTAAATGGCCATACAACAAAGGTAAAGAAAATAATTTTATTTTTAATTTAGGATAAAGTAATATGGTGTTAATAAAGTTTCAGAGACCAATACTTCCTTCCTTAGGTCAGGAGAGGATACTGTAACAGCATTATACTGACCTGAGGCAGGAGGTTTTGGCCTCTGAAAGCTCACTGAAAAGGATTAGTAAATTGTCTGAAATCGGATGCACTGAAAAGCAGCACTTTACCCTGTGTGACAAATGCATCTGAGTGTGACTAAATTTTGCTTGGGGGGGGGGGGGGTACAGAGAAAATTTTGTGCCCACCCACTTTGGGTTCAGGCCCACCCAAAATTGGCAGTCTGGCTACGCCACTGGATACAATGGAACAATTCTCTTACTCGACTAACACATGTTATCTATCCTCTTCAACCCCCTCCTTCCCCGACCTCACCCCCTGCCCACCCCCAACCCACCCGCTTCAGGAAATTAGTACTCGGCTACGTGCTGAGGGGGTGAGCGAGTCCCAAAATGGAGCCCATGTCTTGCAGTACAAATCCCTCTTTTTTGAAGGTAAGTCCGGAGTGCTCCTGCGTTCCAATGAACATATGTGGATCATCAGCAAGCGCCACTTGGCCACCATTGGGGCTTTTGGGCTGAGCCATAGCTGTAGAATCGCTTTTTTTTGCCATAAGGATTGATCGCTGCAAAAAGGCCTTCAAGCCTGCTGGTGCCCTTCCTGATAGTGTGAACCAGTTAAATAATTGTTTCGGGGAGTGGTGCCAGGTGACCTTCCAGAGCCTTGGCACGTGTAAAGCCAAGTCTTTCCAAAACGCATTCACTGAGGGGCATGTCCAGAACATGTGGCCCAAATGAGCACCCCCACCATCACATTTGGGGCAATTATCAGAGATTCATAGAGTGGCGCGGAATGCTCTGCGAGGAGAAATATAAAGTCTGAAGGTGAATTTAAATTGTAACTCCCACCAACTGGCATTCTCCATCAGCTGGTATATGCTCAGAAGATTGGTTCGAGTCTGTTCCTGTGTAAGGTGAATGCCCAAGTCCGTATTCCATTGCTGGGTCACCCTCTCATAGTCGTACTGCTTTGTGGAGTCTCTGAGGTGTGAGTGGAAAAATTTCAAAGGGATACATGATTGCGCATCAAGCCCAAGCATTGAGTTATAACAGTCACAAGTTTCTGTTGTCAGTGAACTTCTTGGCAGAGATTGAACATAATGTGTTAGCTGTATATAAGCAAAAATATCTTGCTTTTCCAGTTTATACTCCCCACAAAGGTCTGAAAAGCATGGGCGTAGTTTGGGGGGCAAGGGGACATTGCCCCCCCCCCCAAACGCAGGGGCGGCCAACGCTGCAGGCATCTCTTCTTCCGTCCCGCCCTCAGCTCTCCCTTCATCCCGCCCTCAGTTCTCAGCTCCCCGACTGGCAGCCCTCCTCTCCGTTCCTCCCCCCCCCCCCCCCCACGGAGCGTTTAACCTTTTATTTTCAGTGGCAGCGACGGCAGTGAAGAAGAAAGCACTGCGGGCTCGCCTCCAGCTTCTCCTTTCCCTCACACAGTGTCCCGCCATCGCGGAAACAGGAAATGCATCATCGCAGAAGGCGGCACACTGTGTGAGGGAAGGGAGAATCTGGAGGCGAGCCCGAGTGCTTTCTTCTTCACTGCCATCGCTGCCACTGAAAATAAAAAGGTTAAACGAGCCAGGGGGGGAGGAACGGAGAGGAGGGCTGTTGGGGAGCTGAGGGAATTGCTGGACATGGATGGATGGATGGGAGGGGAGGGAAGTGGGAGAGAAGAGATCACTGGAAATGGAGAGGAGGGGAGGGGGAGAGAAGAGATCGCTGGACATGGAGAGGAGGGGAGGGCAGGGGGAAAGAAGAGATCACTGGACATGGAGAGGAGAGGAGGGCAGGGGGAGAGAAGAGATCACTGGACATGGAGAGGAGAGGAGGGCAGGGGGAGAGGAGATCGCTGGACATGGAGAGGAGAGGAGGGTAGGGGGAAAGAAGAGATTGCTGGACATAGAGAGGAGAGGAGGGGAGGGCAGGGGGAGAGAAGAGATCGCTGGACATGGAGAGGAGGGGAGGACAGAGGGAGAGAAGAGATCGCTGGACAGGAGAGGAGGGCAGGGGAGAGAGGAGAATTGCTGGACATGGATGGATGAATGGAGGCAGGGGAGAGAGGAATTTTGCTGGATATGGGTGGATGGAGGAGAGGGCAGGGGAGAATAGAGAGTTGCTGGACATGGATGGATGGAGGGGAGGGCAGGGGAGAATGGAGAGTTGCTGGACATGGATGGATGGAGGGGAGGGCAGGGGAGAGGGGAATTGCTGGATATGGATGGATGAATGGGGGCAGGGGAGAAAGGAATTTTGCTGGATATAGGCAGATGGAGGAGAGGGCAGGAGAGAATGGAGTTGTTGGACATGGATACATGGAGGGCAGGGGAGAGAGAAGAATTGCTGAACATGTGTAAACAGAGTTAAAAATTATCAAATTTGTACCTGGAGGGAGGGATTTTGGAGGAGGTCTGGGTCTTTTCTGATCCATTTCGTGGGTCTGGGATTGATCCAGAGCTGTCCTGGAGGTGCTGGTTCATTTTGGGGTCATTTTTACCCATTTTTAGTTTTTGGATTTGTTGGGACCCATGTTTAGGGTCCAGAGCATTTCTGACCCATTTTGGGTTGTTTCTGAGCTGTTCCCTGGTGGCTAGTGGCTTCAGGGAGGCTCACAGCAGGAGTTGCTTATGATCAGCCCTAACAGATGCTGGCTTCTAGTGAGGGGAAGGCAGAAAGCATTACTGGGTAATTGCAAGCTTGCACGTGCTCAGTAAGGATCTGGAGCTATGAAAAGGCCTGGACAAGATTTTGGAGAAAATTAATTCATTAAACTTCCTTTGTCAGCAAGGGTATCCAGGGGGTCTTATCCAGGTGAGCTATGGGGGTTTGACTTAAAGGAGAGTTAATTTGGGGCTGATTTGTGGAAGAGTGCGGTTTGGAGGGGCTGCACATCTTTGGGCGCACGTTTAAAAATTTAAATGGTTACTCATGATAGAGGGGAATTTTAGGGAACTTGTTAAGAGGTTTTTGGGGAGTTTAGGTAATCATTTAATTGTTTTTATTGAGGAAAGCGTGGCATTTATATGGAAGGCCGAATTTTTACATTTTAACATGGTGGGGATGACTGGAGAGATGTGCTACACTTGTGCAGCGAACAGGGAATGGGTGCTAAATTCGGTTGCCAAAATATTGGGAAAATGTTCCTGTAGCATTAAAGTTCTATGGGATCTCAGTTTTCAAAATGGAGCTGACACCTTAAGATTCTGAATTCCATGTTTAGAGAAAAAAACTGTGACTTTTGTGTTATGACTTTTGATTGAACAGAATGGGGCAGATGATGTCACTACAGCTTGTTTAGAGAGAAAAAAACCCTGTTAGAAAGCTGCTTTAATAGGGAGTGTGCTGTCTGTATGTGCGCGCCAGGAAAAATTAAATGATTAGGACTGGAGCACTTTTTGGGAAAAGGCCAGGTGAAGTTTTGATTATCTGAAACAGGCAGAGTTCCGGAGTCTCAATGCGTAGATGAGACGATGGTGGAGGGAGGAAGGGTTTAGATTTGTTAGGAACTGGGCAACATTCTGGGGAAGGGGTAGCCTATTCCGAAACGATGGGCTCCATCTTAACCAAGGTGGGACCAGGCTACTGGCATCCGCATTCAAAAAAGAGATAGACCAGCTTTTAAACTAGATATGGGGGAAAGGCCAACAGTCACACAACAGCGCATGGTTCGGGATAAGGTATATTGCAAGGATACCTCACAAACAGGGAAGATAGGTTTCTGGATAGTGAGGTTGCACAACAGACCGTGGTAGGCCAGGTGCCCTTAAATACAACTAAAGATCAGACGAAAGATGCCAAATCAATAGTATCAAGCATCATGCAAATAGGAACAACAAACATACTCTGAAATGTCTATATGCAAATGCTAGGAGTCTAAGAAATAAGATGGGAGAGTTGGAATATATTGCACTAAATGAAAAATTGGATATAATAGGCATTACTGAGACCTGGTGGAAGGAGGATAACCAGTGGGACACTGTCATACCAGTGTACAAAGTATATCGTAGTGATAGGGTGGACCGGACTGATGGAGAGGTAGCATTGTATATTAATGAGAGCCTTGACTCAGATAGATTACAAATTCAGCAGGACACAAATCACACCTTTGAATCATTGTGGGTTGAAATTCCATGTATAAAAGGGAAAAGGATGGTGATAGGAGTGTACTACCGTCCGCCTCGCCAGGATGAGCAGGTAGATGCAGAAATGATAAAAGAAATCAGAGATGCAAACAAAGTGGGCAATGTGATAATAATGGGTGACTTCAATTATCCAAATATAGACTGGGTAAATGTAACATCGGGACACGCTAGAGAGGTACAATTCCTTCATGCCTTCATGAAATCAAGGACAGCTTTAAGGAGCAGCTGGTGCAGGAGCCGACGAGAGAAGGAAAAATTCTAGACTTGGTCCTTAGTGGAGCGCATGATCTGGTGAGGGACGTTATGGTACTGGGGCCGCTTGATAACAGTGATCATAATATGATCAGTTTTAATATCAACCTTGAAGTCAAATACTTTAGCGTTTAACTTTAAAAAAGGAGACTATGACAAAATTAGAACGGTTAAAAATAAACTTAGAGGGACAACTGAGAGGGTAAAAACTGTACAACAGACATGGACGCTGTTCAAAAATACCATCCTGGAGGGCCAGGCCAAACATATTCCGCGAATTAGAAAAGAAAGACGGAAGTCCAAAAGACAGCCGGCATGGTTGAAAAGTGAGGTAGCATAGTAACTTAGTAGATGACGACAGAAAAAGACCTGCACAGTCCATCCAGTCTGCCCAACAAGATAAACTCATATGTGTATCCTTACCTTGATTTGTACCTGCCTTTTCTGGGCATAGACCGTACAAGTCTGCCCAGCAGTATTTCCCGCCTCCCAACCACCAGTCCCGCCTCCCATCACCGGCTCTGGCATACACCGTATAAGTCTGCCCTCCACTATCCTCACCTCCCAACAACCAACCCCTCTTCCCCCACCTGCTCCACCACCCAATTTCGGCTAAGCTGCTGAGGATCCAATCCTACTGCACAGGATTCCTTTATGCATATCCCACGCATGTTTGAATTCCGTTACCGTTTTCATCTCCACCACCTCCCGCGGGAGGGCATTCCAAGCGTCCACCACCCTCTCTGTGAAAAAATACTTCCTGACATCTTTCCTGAGTCTGCCCCCCTTCAATCTCATTTCATGTCCTCTCGTTCTACCGCCTTCCCATCACCGGAAAAGATTCGTTTGCGGATTAATACCTTTCAAATATTTGAACGTCTGTATCATATCACCCCTGTTCCTCCTTTCCTCCAGGGTATACATGTTCAGGTCAGCAAGTCTCTCTTCATACGTCTTGGAACGCAAATCCCATACCATTCTCGTAGCTTTTCTTTGTACCACTTCCATTTTTTTAACATCCTTCGCAAGGTACGGCCTCCAAAACTGAACACAATACTCCAGGTGGGGCCTCACCAACGACTTGTACAGGGGCATCAACACTTCCTTTCTTCTGCTGATCACACCTCTCTCTATACAGCCTAGCAACCTTCTCGCTACGGCCACCGCCTTGTCACACTGTTTTGTCGCCTTCAGATCCTCGGATACTATCACCCCAAGATCCCTCTCCCCCTCAGTACCTATCAGACTCTCACCGCCTAACACATAAGTCTCTCGTGGGTTTCTACTCCCTAAATGCATCATTTTGCATTTCTTTGCATTGAATTTTAATTGCCAAACCTTAGACCATTCTTCTAGCTTCCTCAGATCCTTTTTCATGCTTTCCACTCCCTCCCGGGTGTCCACTCTGTTGCAAATCTTAGTATCATCCACAAATAGGCAAACTTTACCTTCTAACCCTTCGGCCATGTCACTCACAAATATATTGAACAGAATCGGCCCCAGCACCGATCCCTGAGGCACTCCACTACTCACCTTTCCCTCCTCCGAGCGAACTCCATTTACCACCACCCTCTGGCGTCTGTCCGTCAACCAGTTCCTAATCCAGTTCACCACTTCGGGACCTATCTTCAGCCCATCGAGTTTATTTAAGAGCCTCCTGTGGGGTACCGTGTCAAAAGCTTTGCTAAAATCTAAGTAGATTATGTCTATAGCACGTCGATGATTCAATTCTCCAGTTACCCAATCAAAGAATTCAATGAGATTCATTTGGCACGATTTCTCTTTGGTAAAACCATGTTGTCTCGGATCTTGCAACTTATTGGCTTCCAGGAAATTCACTATCCTTTCCTTCAGCATCGCTTCCATTACTTTTCCAATAACCGAAGTGAGGCTTACCGGCCTGTAGTTTCCAGCTTCTTCCCTATCACCACTTTTGTGAAGAGGGACCACCTCCGCCGTTTTCCAATTTCTCGGAACCTGTCCCGTCTCCAAGGATTTATTAAACAAATCTTTAAGAGGACCTGCCAGAACCTCTCTGAGTTCCCTCAATATTCTGGGGTGGATCCCGTCCGGTCCCATGGCTTTGTCCACCTTTAGCTTTCCAAGTTGTTGATACACACTCTCTTCCGTGAATGGTGCTATATCCATTCCATTCTCAGGTATACTTTTGCCAGTCCCTCGCGGTCCTTCCCCAGGATTTTCTTCAGTGAAAACCGAACAAAAGTATCTATTTAGCAAATTGGCTTTTTCTTCATCATTATCTACATAGCGGTTCGCAGTATCTTTTAGTCTCACAATTCCCTTTTTAGTCATTCTCCTTTCACTAATATACCTGAAGAAATTTTTGTCGCCCCTCCTTACATTTCTAGCCATTTGTTCTTCTGCTTGCGCCTTCGCCAGACATACCTCTCTCTTGACTTCTTTCAGTTTCATCCGGTATTCCTCCCCGTGTTCCTGTTCTTGAGATTTTCTATATTTCTGGAACGCTAATTCTTTAGCCTTTATTTTCTCAGCCACTTGCTTGGAGAACCATATCAGTTTCCTTTTTCTCTTGCTTTTATTTACTCTCCTTACATAAAAGTCTGTGGCCCTATTTATTACTTCTTTCAGCCTGGACCACTGCCCTTCCACTTCTCGTATGTCCTCCCAGCCCATCAGCTCCTTCCTCAGGTATTCCCCCATTTTACTAAAGTCAGCATGCTTGAAATCCAGGACTTTGAGTTTAGAGTGGCCGCCCTCCACTTCAGCCGTCATATCAAACCAAACCGTTTGATGGTCACTGCTTCCCAGGTGTGCACCCACTCGGACATTTGACACACTATCCCCATTTGTGAGCACCAGATCCAGCGTCGCTCCCTCCCTCGTGGGTTCTGTCACTATTTGTCTGAGCAGAGCATTTTGGAAAGCATCCACGATCTCTCTACTTCTTTCCGATTTGGCAGACGGAACCTTCCAATCCACATCCGGCAGATTGAAATCTCCCATCAATAGAACCTCTTTTTTCTTTCCTAATTTTTGAATATCTGCGATCAGATCTTTATCTAGTTCCTCTAATTGTGTCGGGGGTCTGTAGACAACACCCACGTGGACAGAGGTTCTATCATCTCTTTTTAAGGTGATCCATATCGCTTCTTCCTTTCCCCAGGTCCCTGTCATTTCAGTCGCCGTGATATCATTCCTCACATACAGAGCTACTCCTCCACCTTTACGACCCTCTCTATCCTTCCTAAATAGATTATAGCCTGGTATGCTTGCATCCCATTCGTGGGAACCATTGAGCCACGTCTCTGTGATTGCAACAACATCTAAGTCTGCTTCCAACATCAGGGCTTGAAGGTCGTGAACTTTATTGCTTAGACTACGAGCATTTGTGGCCATCGCTTTCCATCTATATTTCCTGGTATGTGTTCCAACATTAGTGATTTGGGGGGGTGTTTTTACTTTGGGTACGTTCGTGTCTTTTTGTTCCAACTTTATTGCTTTTTCCTCTGCCTCAGTTCTATTTTCAGGAGCATCACAGTATTGTAATGGAGCAAAAGAATTCTTTAGTGGCAACACTAGTGCGGGTGGATGCTTCTGTGTCACCTGACAAAGTCTGCCTGAGCCTACTGTGAACCATCTGTTCTTATGTGGTTTTATTCTTTGAGGCAGTGGTGAGAAGTTATTTTTCTGTGTAGATCTAGAAGCTGCTTTAATTGCATACAATTCTTGCATGACTTTACTGAGCTCTTGTTGTAAACTAGATATCTGAAGACAGATAGGACAAGCTTTAAGTCTCCAGATGATTGGCCTTGAAACTAAAGCACCACAATTATTACAGAGAATAAAAGTCATCCTGATTGGTTGAAATGGGTATGAACAGGTGTACTATGTTGGGTTAACAGTCTGCAAGACTGCCTGTGTATGATTGAGGAGTAAAGGTAATGAGGTTTGGTTTGTCTATATATGAGTGGAAAACCCTGGGGTGGGTGGGATTATAAGTCCCAAAGTGTCAGCTAACTACTGTTGTTATCAAGGCAATTCTCTAGATGGGGACCAGAAATGGTACAGTCTGATCAAAGAATTTTCAATTGATTTAACTTTTAAAATTGTCTTAGAATATAACTTTCCTCTTGGTGATATAAATCTAAATATTCCCAATAATTATAGCAGTTTCAGCAGTGTAAAATGTAACTTTTGAGTCTCAATTGAATGCAATGCTGTTTAAACAGCCTCTCCTCTCTCTCTCTCTCTCTCTCTCTCTCTCTCTCTCTCTATCAATCAGAGCTTGGCAGGAAAAGAAAGAAAGAAAGAAATAAAAGGTTTCACAGGGCAAATGAATTAATTAAGCAATACGCATTAAATTAAAGAGAATATCAGGTATCTCACCTATAGCCAGAAAGTTGAGAAGTTTGGAATTTAAAGGTCAGAATTTACTTTACTGTGCAGGAGTTTGGATTCAGGGGTCCAATACCTGGAAAGTTACAAACACAAGTGGTTTGTTTCCCCCTTCAGAAAGCTATTAGGGCTAAAAGAAACGCCTTCAGAAAATGGAAGAAGGAACCATCTGAAAATAACAAGAAGCAGCTTAAGGAGTGTCAAAGCCAATGCAAGGTGTAGATAAAGAAGGCCAAGAGGGATTACGAAAAAAAGATAGCATTAGAGGCAAAAAAAAACATAGTAAAATTTATTTTGGTATATTAAAAGCAGGAAGCCAGCAAAAGAATCAGTTGGGCCGCTGGATGGCCAAGGGGTAAAAGGGGCGATCAAGGAAGACAAAGATATAGCGGAGAGATTGAATGAATTCTTTGCTTCGGTCTTCACTGAGGAAGATTTGGGTGAGATACCGGTGTCGGAAATAGTATTTCAAGCGTACGAGTTGGAGAAACTTACTGACTTCACGGTAAACCTGGAGGACGTAATGGGGCAATTCAGCAAAATGAAGAGCAGCAAATCTCCTGGACCGGATGGTATTCATCCTAGAGTACTGATAGAACTAAAAAATGAGCTTGCAGAGTTACTGTTAGTGATATGCAATTTATCCTTAAAATCAAGCGTGGTACCGGAAGATTGGAGGGTGGCCAATTTAACGCCGATTTTTTAAAAAGGTTCCAGGGGAGAACCGGGAAATTATAGACCGGTGAGTCTGACATCGGTGCCGGGGAAAATGGTTGAGGTTATTATTAAAAACAAAATTATGGAGCACATCCAAGGACATGGATTACTGAGACCAAGTCAGCACGGCTTTTGTGTGGGGAAATCTTGCCTGACCAATTTACTTCAATTCTTTGAAGGGGTAAACAAACATGTGGACAAAGGGGAGCTGGTTGATATTGTGTATCTGGATTTTCAAAAGGCGTTTGACAAGGTACCTCAAGAAAGGCTACAGAGGAAATTGGAGGGTCATGGGATAGGAGGAAATGTCCTATTGTGGATTAAAAACTGGTTGAATGATAGGAAACAGAGAGTGGGGTTAAATGGGCAGTATTCACAATGGAGAAGGGTAGTTAGTGGGGTTCCTCAGGGGTCTGTGCTAGGACCGCTGCTTTTTAATATATTTATAAATGATTTAGAGATGGGAGTAACTAGTGAGGTAATTACAGAAGGACCTTATGAGACTGGGAGACTGGGCGGCTAAATGGCAGATGACGTTTAATGTGAGCAAGTGCAAATTGATGCATGTGGGAAAAAAGAACCCGAATTATAGCTACGTCATGCAAGGTTCCACGTTAGGAGTTACGGAGCAAGAAACCTTCTGCTCAGTGTGCTGCTGCGGCTAGGAAAGCAAATAGAATGTTGGGTATTATTAGGAAAGGTATGGAAAACAGGTGTGAGGATGTTATAATGCCATTGTATCGCTCCATGGTGCGACCACACCTTGAGTATAGTGTTCAATTCTGGTCGCCGTATCTCAAGAAAGATATAGTAGAATTGGAAAAGGTGCAGCAAAGGGTGACTAAAATGATAGCGGGAATGGGACGACTTCCCTATGAAGACAGACTAAGGAGGCTAGGGCTTTGCAGCTTGGAAAAGAGATGGATGAGGGGAGACATGATAGAGGTATATAAAATAATGAGTGGAGTGGAACGGGTGGATGTGAAACGTCTGTTCACGCTCTCCAAAAATACTAGGACTAGGGGGCATGTGATGAAACTACAGTGTAGCAAATTTAAAACAAATCAGAGAAAATGTTTCTTCACCCAACGCATAATTAAACTGTGGTATTCGTTGCCGGAGAACGTGGTGAAGGCGGTTAGCTTGGCAGAGTTTAAAAAGGGGTTAGACGGTTTCCTAAAGGAGAAGTCCATAAACCACTGCTAAATGGACTTGGGAAAAATCCACAATTCCAGGAATAACGTGTATAGAATGTTTGTACATTTGGGAAGGTTCCCTTGGCCTGGATTGGCTGCTGTCGTGGACATGATGCTGGGCTCGATGAACCCTTGGTCTTTTCCCAGTGTGGCATTACTTATGTACTTATGAAACAAAGTTATTGAGGTTGGGGAAAACCTGAATCAGTCAGGACAGGTATTTAAGGGTGTGAAATAGGGAAGGCTAATTTTAATCCTTTTGGAAAAGGTAGTAAAGCCTTCAGTCTTTAAAAGGGGGTCAGAGAGGTCTCCTTCCACATCTTCTGAATTTGGCAAATCAGAAGAAGAGGTGGTTCTGGGAAGTCAGGGCTTAAAGACTCAGTAACTGAGACTAGTACAGAAGGAAACCTTTGTTTTGTGTAGGGGCTAATTTGGGAAAGTTTCCTGATAGAATCTATGTGTAAGAGAGTCAAATTTCTTCTTAACTGGCATAGCAGTATCGGAGTTACAGCAGTGCAGTACCAGTGTCAGTGTCACAGCGGAACTGCAGCATCAGAGCTACAGCAGTGCAGTACCAGAGCTACAGCAGGGTCTTTGTTCCTGTGATGGTGCCAAGGTGAAGCAGCTCCTGAGCGTGGGAGAGGGAATTCATTGACAGACGGCTCCCTCCCTCCGCACCTTTAGTGTTCACTCTGGTGGATCCTCTTCTACTTCTATCCCTCTGCCTGTCGGCGTACCTCAGGGTTCTGTTCTTGGTCCCCTCCTCTTTTCTATCTACACTTCTTCCCTTGGCTCATTAATCTCATCCCATGGCTTTTCCTACCATCTCTATGCTGATGACTCCCAAATCTACCTTTCTACCCCTGATATCTCACCTTGCATCCAAACCAAAGTTTCAGCGTGCTTGTCTGACATCGCTGTCTGGATGTCTCAACGCCACCTGAAATTAAATATGACCAAAACCGAGCTTCTCATTTTCCCCCCCAAACCCACCTCCCCGCTCCCCCCGTTTTCTATTTCTGTTGATGGCTCTCTCATTCTCCCTGTCTCCTCAGCTCGAAACCTTGGGGTCATCTTTGACTCTTCTCTCTCCTTCTCTGCTCATATCCAGCAGATTGCCAAGACCTGTCGTTTCTTTCTTTACAACATCCGTAAAATCCGCCCCTTTCTTTCCGAGCACTCTACCAAAGCCCTCATCCACACCCTTGTCACCTCTCGTTTAAACTACTGCAATCTGCTTCTTGCTGGCCTCCCACTTAGTCACCTCTCCCCTCTCCAGTCGGTTCAAAACTCTGCTGCCCGTCTCATCTTCCGCCAGGGTCGCTTTACTCATACTACCCCTCTCCTCAAGACCCTTCACTGGCTCCCTATCTGTTTTCGCATCCTATTCAAACTTCTTCTACTAACCTATAAATGTATTCACTCTGCTGCTCCCCAGTATCTCTCCACACTCGTCCTTCCCTACACCCCTTCCCGTGCACTCCGCTCCATGGATAAATCCTTCTTATCTGTTCCCTTCTCCACTACTGCCAACTCCAGACTTCGCGCCTTCTGTCTCGCTGCACCTTACGCCTGGAATAAACTTCCTGAGCCCCTACGTCTTGCCCCATCCTTGGCCACCTTTAAATCTATATATATATCTGTATTTATATAGATATTGTAAAGAGGAGGTAGAAAGGTCTAGGGAACAAGAAGAAAAAAGGAGAGAAAAAGACTACAACTCCCAACATGCACCAAAGGCACCCAGTGATAGGAGAGGGTACGTGCATTCCCGAGAGTCACCAGAGGAGGGCTGCAGGGGAATGAGTAAGCCCGAGTCTCCAACCTGGTGGAGGAGGTGGTGGAACAAGTGGGCGGAGAAAGAAAAGATACAAAAGATCCTTAATGAAGAAAAGGGGAGGCAGCTGAGGGAAGGGCGAGGTGAAGAGAATATGGACTGGGCTCCTGAAAAGGGGGAGGAGGAGGCGGAGCCATGCCCTATGGAACTAACTGAACCTGAGGAACCTGAGAACGCCCTGGAAGAGCCGATGGACTTTTCAGCTCTGGCTCAGCGAAAGCCCGGGAGATAGCAGAGACCAAAGCAGGTCAAGCGGGAGGAGGTCAGGTGAGAGTGCGACTGACCAAGAGGGTGGGACCCTTGGCTTTGTTCCCGCGCAGAGCCAGTGAGAGAAAGGGGTTTGGCGTGAAGGACGTGTTACTTGTTTGAAAAGCTAAAGAAGGACTGGGCTGCGGCTCATGGTTTTCTTTTTACCAGAGCCACTGACCTGTGAGGAGAGAACAGGCCAGAAGTTTACTTTGGGGTTTCTTTTGCTGCAACTCTCCAGGAGAGGGAGAGGGGAAACCGCTGAGGAATCCGGGACTGTATTATTGATTTTTGTTGCAACTTTTTCCCCTTTTAAGAGGTAGAGGGGAAGCAGCTGCGGAAGCCTGGACTGTGTAACTGACCGGCTTGAAAAGAGTAAAAGTGTTGTAGGCTGGGAGTTGAATAAAAGGTCGGGCCGAAGGAGAGACTCTCTTCCTATCCCCTGAAAAGTTTTCTTTATAGTTTTTTTTTGAATTGAACTGTACCTGAATTTGTTCTTGATTTTGGAGCTGCAGCGGACGAGCGAAGGAGGAGCAAGCATACAATATATCCTTTATAATAATTCTCACCACCAACGTTCTAATGTGGGACTGCCTGTGTCTGTGGCTCCTGGAGTTGCTGAGCTAGGCTCCGTAGCCAGGATGATGCCACTCCTCCCCCTGCCTGGGAATCAGCTGTCAGTGCACTGCTCCCTGCCACTTCGGAGCAAGTGGCAGGGAGCGGCGCATCAAAAAACTACAAACACAGCACCACAGAACCCCCCCCCCCTCGGCGCATCACCCAATCCCCCCCGCCACGTCAAACATCCCCTCCCCCCCCAAGCACATCAACACCCCCCCCCCCCCGGCTCAACAAACCTCATCGCCACCCGCAGATGCCAGTAGTAACGCTGTCCGGCCGCTGCTGCTTCTCCTGTTGAGCAGCAGCGGCCACTACAAAAAGAAAAGAAGCGATAAATGTTTTTAAACCCAGCCCAAATCATTCGCAAATGCCCGAGTCTTACAACGCAGTCTCTGCAGCCACTCCTCCTCTTGCCTCTACGTCACTACCCCTGGAGTAAGACCCCAGAGGAGCGCAGTGACGTGACAGGCGAGAGGAGGAGCGGCTGCAGAGACTGCGTTGTAAGACTCGGGCATTTGTGAATGATTTGGGCTGGGTTTAAAAACATTTATCGCTTCTTTTCTTTTTGTAGCGGCTGCTGCTGCTCAACAGGGGAAGCAGCAGCGGCCAGACAGTGTTACCACAGGCAGCTGCGGGTGGCGAGGGGGTTTGATGCGCCGGGGGGGAGGGGAGGGTCGCTGGACATGGGTAGCTAGAGGGGGGAGGGGAGGGTTGCTGGACATGGGTAGCTGCAGTGGGGGCAGGGGGAGAGGAGGGTCACTGGAGGGGGAGGGGAGGGTTGCTGGACATGGGTAGCTGCAGTGGGGGCAGGGGGAGAGGAGGGTCACTGGACATGGATGGCTGGAGGCAGGGCAGGGGAGAGGGAGGTGGGGAGGGGGTCCTGAGACCAGAGAGGTGGGGATGGGGAGGGGGGCCCTGTGAGAGGGGGGTGGGGGCTCACACTCACTCACTCACTCACTGACTCTCACATACACTCTCTCTGACACACTCCCTATCACACTCTATCTCTCTGTCACACACCCACAGTCTCACACACACAGACACTGTCTCTCATACACTCTCTCTCACACAAACACACACACACACACTGTCTCTGTCTCTCTCTCATTCTCTCTATGACACACACACTCCATCTCTCACACACACTCTCTCTCAAACATGCATACTCCGAGGAAAACCTTGCTAGCGCCCATTTCATTTGTGGCAGAAACGGGCCGTTTTTACTAGTATATATATATATATATATATACACACACACAATTGGATTTTTCCATGTATATTCTTATTATATTTTTTTATATTTTTTATATTTTTACCTGTCATGTCTTATGATCTATATTTATATAATTGTCTTATATGTATACTTTTTAAATTATTATATGGCTATAATTTTATGTTTTTAGACCCCTGAGGAAGGCTTTATAGCCGAAACACAGACCGTGTAGGGTCCCAATAAACTATGATTTTGGTGCTCTTACCACCGTGGTTTCATGACTGGTCTTTTGGACTTGGTTTTCTTCCAACCCTGTGTACTTTGCTGCTTTTGGCTTGTTTGTGGAAGACTTGGACCGCCTTTTCTTTGTGCCCTTCGTGTTTTTTGGTCCATCTTTTTGGATCCCAACATGGCCTTCCACCCATGGGAAGACTGGAAGGTGGCCACTGTAACGCCAATTTTTTAAAAAGGTTCCAGAGGCGATCCGGGAAATTATAGACCGGTGAGTCTGACGTGGGTGCCGGGCAAAATGGTAGAGACTATTATTAAGAACAAAATTACAGAGCATATTCAAAAGCATGGATTAATGAGACAAAGTCAACATGGATTTAGTGAAGGGAAATCTTGCCTCACCAATCTACTACATTTCTTTGAAGGGTTGAACAAAGGAGAGCTGGTTGATATTGTGTATCTGGATTTTCAGAAGGCGTTTGACAAAGTACCTCATGAAAGACTCCAGAGGAAATTGGAGAGTCATGGGATAGGAGGTAGTGTTCTATTGTGGATTAAAAACTGATTAAAAGATAGAAAACAGAGAGTAAATGGTCATTATTCTCAATGGAGAAGGGTAGTTAGCGGGGTTCCCCAGGGGTCTGTGCTCAGACTGCTGCTTTTTAACATATTTATAAATGACCTAGAGATGGGAGTAACTAGTGAGGTAATTACATTTGCTGATGACACAAAGTTATTCAAAGTCGTTAAATCGCAGGAGGACTGTGAAAAATTACAAGAGGACCTTACGAGACTGGGAGACTGGGCGTCTAAATGGCAGATGACGTTTAATGTGAGCAAGTGCAAAGTGATGCATGTGGGAAAGAGGAACCCGAATTATAGCTACGTCATGCAAGGTTCCATGTTAGGAGTCACAGACCAAGAAAGGGATCTAGATGTCGTCGTTGATGATACGTTGAAACCTTCTGCTCAGTGTGCTGCTGCAGCTAAGAAAGCAAATAGAATGTTAGGTATTATTAAGAAAGGAATGGAAAACAAAAATGAGGATGTTATAATGCCTTTATATCGCTCCATGGTGCGACTGCACCTCGAATATTGTGTTCAATTCTGGACGCTGTATCTCAAAAAAGATATGGTGGAATTAGAAAAAGTGCAGAAAAGGGCGACGAAAATGATAAAGGGGATGGGACGACTTCCCTATGAGGAAAGGCTAAAGCAGCTAGGGCTCTTCAGCTTGGAGAAAAGGTGGCTGAGGGTAGATATGATAGAGGTCTATAAAATATTGAGTGGAGTTGAACGGGTAGATGTGAAGCGTCTGTTTATGCTTTCCAAAAATACTAGGACTAGGGAGCATGTGATGAAGCTACAATGTAGTAAATTTAAAACGAATCGGAGAAAATTTGTCTTCACCCAACGTGTAATTAAACTCTGGAATTCGTTGCCAGAGAATGTGGTAAAGGCCGTTAGCTTAGCGGAGTTTAAAAAAGGTTTGGACAGCTTCCTAAAGGAAAAGTCCATAGACTGTTATTAAATGGACTTGAGGAAAATCCACTAATTCTGGGATAAGCAATATAAAATGTTTTGTACTTTTTGGGATCTTGCCACGTATTTGTGATCTGGATTGGCCACTGTTGGAAACAGGATACTGGGCTCGATGGACCTTTGGTCTTTCCCAGTATGGCAATTCTTATGTACTTATGATGTTCTCAGTTTCCCAGGATATCACCTTAATGAACTGTTACAGTCCCAAGTTCCCTTCACTGAGGATGAGGACACTAACACTACGTTGTTAGACCGCTGGTCCCAGTGGCGTACCAAGGGCGGGGCGGTGGGAGCGGTCCGCCCCAGGTGTCAGCAGGTGGGGGAGGGGGTGCTCTGCCAGCGCCCCAGTCCCCACCTGCCTACCAGCTCCGTGGACAGACTGTCAGGCTTGCCCAGTGGAGGTGTGAGCTCTTGTGCCCGATGGAGGAGGATTCCTCACCGAGCTGTCGGCCAACCCCGAGTTCCCCCTGTGTCCCCCTCCGTTCCCCAGGGGTTAAGCCCCCAGGTGCGGGAAGCAAACAGCAGAGAGAACTGAGTCCAGAACAAAGTCCACGGGGCACGGCCAAGCAACGGCCAGAAGCAGGACCAGGAGCCAACAGAGGTCAGTACCGGGCAGCAAGCAGTAGCAGATCCAGGAACAGGCAAAGGTCAATACTAGGCAGCAAGCAGTAGCAGATCCAGGAACAGGCAAAGGAACAGGCAAAGGTCAATACCAGGCAGCAAACAGAAGTAGATCCAGAAGCACTGCAACTACCCAGGAAACAGAGTAGAAGCCGAAGCATGGAAGGACTGGTAGTCGGGCTTTAAATAGAACAGGAATGAGGCCCAAACATGTGCAGCTGTCAACAAGATGGCTGCCCCCACCGGAGACGCCCTTACTCCCAAATATGGCCTTCCTTCCTGAAACTGCCCAACTCCAAGATGACTGCCACAACTTAAGATGCCCACCTCTAAGATGGCCACCCTATCCTGGAGATACCCAAATCCAAGATGGCCGCCCCATCCTCAGATGCCCATATCCTGAACGGTCAGGGAACATGACACAGACGACCCGCTTCTTCTGCCACCTGGCACCTGACCCAGCCTTTTTAAAAAATCCGTGAAGCGGTGGTGCAGCGCTTCATGTCTGTCTGCTCTGCGTGTAAAAGAAGAAAATTGCCTCGTCGGCCGGCCTTCCCTCACTGTGCCCCGCCCTCGCGGAAATAGGAAGTTACATCAGAGGGCAGGACACAGTGAGGGAAGGCTGGCCGACGAGGTGATTTGCTTCCTTTACACGCAGAGCAGACAGATGTGAGGCACTGCACTGCCGCTTCACGGATTTCTTTAAAGGCTGGGCCAGGTGCCGGGTGGCAGAAGAAGAGGGTCGTCTGTCCACGGAGCTGGTAGACAGGTGGGGAATGGGTCGGAGAGGGGGGCTCAGATGGGAGAAGGGGGCAGGTGGGAGAATGGGGCCATGCCTAGGGCAGGGGGGAGAATGGGTCTGGGGCTGAAAAGGGGGACCCTAATGCAAGACATGTGGATGAAGGGAACTGGAACTGGGGGCTGAAAAGGGGCAGGGGCTGAAACTGTGGGGACTGGGGGCTGAAAAGGGGACAGGGAGAAGTGGCTGGGGTGAAGCTCAGCACTGGTGGGAGAAAAGGGCTGGGGCTGAAACTGGTGACTGATGGGATAATGGGGCTGAAACTGGTGCTGAAAAAGGGGGGGGGGCAGGTGGGATATGTGGGTTGGGGCCAGGGGTGTGCTGGTAAATTTTTAACAACAGGCTCTTTCTCCGGACGTAGCCAGCTCTGCAGTTGGAAGGGCCAGGGGTGGCCGGGGGAGGGGGTAGCAACACTTGTCTCTCTCTCCTCCCTCCCTTCATGCAGGCATGCTAGGCATACCTTTGCTGGCAGCCAACAAATGGACTGCCACCACTCCCAACGTCTTCCTCTGAGCAGCATGCTGGAACTTCTCACACATGCTCGAGAAATCCCAGCCTGCTGCTCAGAGCTGGAAACAAGGAGTGGGGAGCAGCAGCAGTCTATTTACTTGGCTGGCAGGGCTCAGCATCCCCACCAGCAAAGTAAAAGAGAATTCCCACATTTTGGGAGCCAGTTGTTAAAGTTGCTATGGAGGGCCCTACTTTAACAACCGGCTCCCAAAATTCTTAAAAACGTAACAACCAGCTCTTGAGAGCCTGTGAGAGCCTGCTTCAGCACACCACTGGTTGGGGCTGGAACTAGGGGCAGGTGGGATAATGGGGCTGGAACTTGGGCCCGAAAAGAGGGGGCAGAGAGAGAGGGGACAGATCCTGGATGGAAGGGGAAGCGAGAGGGAGGGCAGACCCTGGATGGATGGGAGAGGGAGGACAAATGGTAAATTGAAGGGGCAGAGAGAAATGGCAGACAGGGGGCAAGAGAGAGGGCAGACGGGCAGATGGTGGATGAAAGGGGCAGAGATAGAGGGCAGATGGTGGATGGAAGGGGCAGAGAGATAGGGCAGATGTGGATGGAAGAGAGAGATGGGGGCAGATGTGGATGGAAGGGAGAGAGAGGGCAGACATTGGATGGAGGGAACAGCA
This sequence comes from Microcaecilia unicolor, assembly GCF_901765095.1. Classification (NCBI taxonomy): domain Eukaryota; kingdom Metazoa; phylum Chordata; class Amphibia; order Gymnophiona; family Siphonopidae; genus Microcaecilia; species Microcaecilia unicolor. Next base: position 148,430,024 of record NC_044037.1, read on the forward strand.
GAGAGACAGCGAAGACAGATGCTGGATGGAAGGAAGACAGTGAAAAGAAGATGAGGAAAGCATAAACCAGAGACAACAAACTGTAAATAAAATATATATTTTTATTTTTTTGCTTTAGGATAAAGTAGTATTGTAGATGTGTTAATAAATGTTTATAAATAGAACATGCAAATAAGGTAATCTTTTTATTGGACTAATTTTAATACATTTTGACTAACTTTCAGAGACCAAAACCCCCTTCCTCAGGTCAGGATAGGATACTGTAACAGCACTATACTGTATTGACCTGAGAAAGGAGGTTTAGGCCTCTGAAAGCTAAATGTATTAGTCCAATAAAATGGTATTATTTTATTTTCTATATTTGTTTTATTTCTATTTGTTAATTTGTAAAGTGGTGATTGGTATTTGTTAGTTTTTTCAAATTTACATTTTCAGTTTCTGTGGTGTTGCATTGTTTGTAGAATCTAGCATCTTGGGCTTTTAGTTTAATTTTTGTCTAACTAGAAAGTTTATGATTACTTATTCTATAGTGGATTAGGGTGTATCTGTGTTTGTGAAAAAGACATGGCTTTCAGTTGGCATTATCTGTACTATTCTGTCTGGTTTCATTTTACAATAGGTGAATTGATGTTCTAGTGCTCACTGTAGTGTTTAAGATGCTTTCTTTTCCTTGTGTGACTCATAGAAATGACTACTTATGGTATGCTAGAATTGCTCTATAGGTCCTGAGTGTTTTATATTCTCGGTATGCCTAGTACTGGATTTTGGAGGGGGGGTGTTAAAAAATGACCGGCCCCGGGTGTCAACTACCCTAGATATGCCACAGGCTGGTCCAATGTGATTCTACATCAGAAGAATGCCATTAAATATGATCTACATTATTCTTTTCTTTTGGAATACTGCTGACAACAGAGAATCCCCCGTGGCCTTAGGATCATGAGAGGACCCACCATTTTCCAAGACAACCAGATGTTTTTGGACAACTGGTGTAAGATTTTAAACAAGTGCTCTTTGGACTTGATGGTTCTCTAAATAGAGACAGCTAAAGAGAAAGCTGAAGATCTTAAGAGCAAGCTCATGTTTGAACTGGATTCTCTTGAAAAAGATGATAATAATTTTAGTAATATTATATTAGATGTCAACACCCATAGTAAGAGCTTCAGACAAGAGGTTAAACAAGGTAAAATGGAAAAATTTAAACTTGACATTGATGACTATAAGAGAGGCCCTGTCTATCCATGGACCAAAGCAAGAGCTAAATATAAAACAAAGAAGCGGATTAGGTCACAATCACATACTGAGTTTTATAACACATCCAGAAAAAGACCACACTCCATAGATAAAAGGTATAGAACTAGAACTCACGACAACTGTGATCTTAATAATAAGAACAGACTAACGGTACAAGCACAGGTACATCAAAATACAGATTGTTCTCCTGAAACGGTAGATAGAGAAAAAAGTCGCAAAAGGATTAGAAGTATGTCAGATGACGAGTTGTTTACATCCCCTCCTTCTAGTCCTACACCACAAACTGTACCCTCACAACATTTTTTAGCACAGCTTTGGAAAAGAGACAATTTTCGAATGGACAGGCAAGTCTCGACCCCAGGACAGGAACACAGATTTTTTCCTCCAAATAGAGGTCGCGAAAGAGGAAGAGAACAGAGAGGCTTTTACCAGCATTGGTAGATGACATTCCTATTTTTAATCTATCCCATTATACCCTCACAGATATAGAAAATAGATTGCTACATAGAGGTCTAGTTACGATGCACTTCAAACCCATATAGATCTTTTCAAATTTCAAAGGAAACTGCAAATTAAACATTTCTTCTCCACATGCACAAATCCACATATGGATAGGTCTGTAGTTAAAAAGCAATTGAAATGGATTCCTCCAGGCCCCTTCAATCCCATCATTAAGACTTTCTATGAGATGGTTCTTAGAGATATCACAAATTTAGAAAATATTGGTGCTAGATCCCCTTATCACAATCTTACAAGAGAAGAACATTGGGCCCTATGATCTTTATCATCTAATACAGATATCGTTATTAAACTGGTGGATAAGGGTGGGGGGGTTAGTCATTATGGATAGGGATTCATATATCGCTGAAATTATGCGACAGTTGGGTGACACATCTTTTTATACTCCTCTGTAACAAGATCCAACAGAAAGATGAAATAGGGGGGTCCCATGATGCAACGCGGCTGATCGGACGCACGCGATCTAGCTCCGCTCCCGACGCCCCTGAAAACCTGCAAAATTAACCGCACAAAGCTCTTTTAAATTACAAAAAACGGAGTCGCGTACAGCGGAAGAGCGGGGCAACGCATCGGCGCCCTAATCAACAGCCTTACGAGGACGAGAGACGGGTATGCCCGCTAAGACCCAGCGGCCTAAAAAGACCCGCGAGGTGGAAGCGCGCGCCAAAATGGCGACGATAAACATGGCCGCGGGGGAGGTCAGCCAGCCAGCAGACGCCTTTAAAGACTTGATTCAACAAGTTACCGCAATTCTGGAAGAAAAACTATCCAAGTTCCAGACATCAGTGGAACAAATCAGAGAGGCTGTGGAGCGGCAGGGCGCGAGGCTGCAACAAGCAGAGGAAAGAATCTCCAGACAGGAGGACAGGGCAGAGGCAGCAGACACGAGGTTGGTGGCACTTGAACAGAAATGCGGGAAACTGGAGCAGCAACTAGACGATCTGGAGAATAGGAGCAGAAGAAACAATGTGAGAGTAGTGGGACTTCCAGAAACAGTAAAAGAGAAAGATTTATGGCATTTCATGGAGTCATGGCTACCGGAAAAGCTGGGATTAAAGGAGCCTGAGACTGGATTGAAGGTTGAGCGGGTACATAGACTCGGTGCTCTGAAAGAGGGAAATGCACGCCCTAGGACGGTTATTGCCAGAATCCTAAATTATGCTGATAAGGAAAAACTTCTATTAGCATTCCGGAAAGGAAAAGAGGGCCTAGAATACGAGGGGCATAAAATCTTACTGTTTCAGGATTACTCTGCCGCAGTAACTGAACAGCGTCGAAAGATGGGACAGCATTGCAAGAGGCTGTATGAGAAAGGAGTGAAGTTTGCATTGCTTTTCCCCGCTAAAGTTCGTATCATGCAGGATAACAAAGTACTGTTCTTTACAGAACCTAAAGATTTGGAGAACTATGTGGAAAGTATGCAGTTTTGAAAGTTTGTTTTTCAGTTTACAGTTACCAATTTTCTTATTTCACAAATTCTGAGACAAAGAAGATATGGCCGCAGCCCTGACGGCAAATGTTAGTTGACAATGGGCAGAGCCCCACAGCAAGTTCAGCAAGGGGAAGGAGGCTCTCGACATGTGTTGGACGCTTGCAGGCTACTGGATCAGACTAACAAACGCTGCCTGCTAGAGAAGGATGCGCGTGGAGTTGGGAGGAGCAGGATCACGCCAAGCAATGTGCCGACACCCTCTCCGGTCTGGCAGCAAAGAGAGCCTCCTCACAGTTCTTATTGCATCTCACTTTGCCCAAGCTGTGGGGCACGAGATGAGAAAAAGTGGCAGTGCCTGAGGAGTTCTACACTCAGATATGACCTGCAAAGATTGTGAGCCTCTCAACTTGCAATTGATTATCTGTACTAGTTTAGTTACGTTTACGTTTTACATGCTATGGTTAACATGTTCCAAATGTTATAAGCTCCTTTAGTGGGTGGTCTGCTGACTGGTCTATGTAAAGAGACTTAAGTTTAAAGGCATTACGTTTAACAATGTAACACATGATACAAGCAGGGCACCATGGAGCAGAATCAGGACAGGCTCAAAGAAGGTTATAAGAGATTATCTTGTAGGGGGGGAGGGTAAGCTCAAGGGAACGGGGAGAGTTAGTGTTAGGGGGATGAATGACGTGAAGGACTGGTTGTGTGTGGAGGGGAGTATGATTGGGTTGAAGGGGCGGGAGAGCTTGGAAGGCAAGGGGGGGGATTCTTCCATGGGAGGGGGGCAGGGAGTGAAGAGAAGGGGGGAGGGAGCGGGGGAGAAGTTGCTCACTGCACAAATGAAGAAGCTAACTAATACACTGTATGCTGGTACTAGAACTTCCTGGGGGGTTTGGCTGGGAGGCCCCCTTGGTATGAACCTCATGATATTTACTGAAAATTTTCGGCTATGGAGATTGCTTTTATATGGCTAGTTTGAGAGTGATATCACTAAACGTGGACGGAGTCCACTCACCAGTCAAGCGCTTTAAAATTTTACAGACATTACGGAAACAACAAGCGGACATCGCCTTATTGCAGGAAACACACTTGGGGAACGCTGAGCATATCAAATTGCGTAGAGATTGGGTGGGGGAAGTATACTACGCCTCTTACAATAATAGGCAGAGAGGTGTGGCAATCCTATTAAAAAAGAACTTGGCATTTGAGCTGCACAGATTATATCAGGATCCGGAGGGCCGGTATGTAATCATAGCAGGCCTTTTGCAGGGACAGAAAGTAGCTATATGTAGTATATATGCACCTAATATATATTCACAGAAGTTCTTTACCCTGTTGGCTGCAAAGCTCACCACCTTCGATAACTACCCGTTTATACTGGGGGGAGACCTTAATATAACCAGTGACCCCTCGATAGACAGGAAACCCGCTAAGATAGTCAGCAAAGACCATGATGGGAGGGGGGTGAACTTCCTTATCAATGAATTGGGAGTAATTGATATTTGGAGATTATTACACCTAGAAGAGAGAGAGTTTACTTTTTTTTCTCACCCACACGGAGTCCATGCACGCCTTGACTATGTGCTGATAAGTCAATCTTTAGTGAGATTGACTGAGAAAGCAGAAATTGGCGAGGCGGTCGTATCTGATCATGCCCCAGTGTGGGTCCAACTGAGGTGGGGGGGAAAGGAAAAGATGAACCGTTGGCGAATGAACCCGGCAATGTACCAGGACCAGGCCTTCTGCAAATATTTAAAGCAGGTGTGGAAAGAATATGTAGAAGACAATTCAAAGCAGCCAGTAAATAGCAGAATTTTTTGGGAAGCAGCAAAGGCGGTAATCCGCGGAAAGATTTTGGCGTATACCGCTGCACTCAATAGGAAAAGGGATGCGGAGCTTCACGCACTTATAGCCCAGGTGCAGGGAGCAAGGAGAGAGCTTGTCCTCGCGCCCTCAGAGGTTAAAAGGTTGGAATACGCAGCAGCCAGAAAGAGATTACAGACAGCGCTAGATGCCAGAGCATTGTATGATATCCGTCTATATAAATACCGCATGCACAGATGGGGCAATAAAACGGGGAAACTGCTAGCAACCCTGGTGCGGCAAAGAAGTGGGAAAAGTTTCATAGGAAAAATTAAGGATAGACTAGGAAAAATTCAAACGGGGAGGACAGAGATTCAACAAGAATTTGTTCAATTTTATTCCTCACTCTATGCAAAGGGTTCTTTCTCAGAGGCCAGTTGTGAGAGTTTTTTTGCAGGGCTGAGACTGCCATCCCTTGCAGAGACTCAGGTGGCTAGTCTGAATAGACCAATTGAGGGGCAGGAGGTACTGAATGTCATTAAACAATTGAAACTGGCAAAGGCCCCTGGACCCGATGGCCTGGGAACAGAGTTCTATAAAATTCTGCAGGGTGAGTTAGTCCCTTCATTTGTGGCTATGTGTGAGGAGGTACGTGATTCTGGTGATATGGGTACTGTTCTGAACCATGTACATATCACGGTATTACCAAAACCCGGTAAAGATGTGGAGCTTGTAGGTTCTTACCGCCCTATATCCCTGCTGAACCAGGACATTAAGATCTTGGCAGCAGTCTTAGCAGCGCGTCTGGGCACAGTGGTCCCACATCTAGTGCATCAAGACCAAGTGGGCTTTGTAAAGGGCAGATTCGCCTCAGCCAACATACTGAAGGTCAGCCGCATTCTGCTGGAGGGCAGGAAAAAAGCAGGGGACAAGATCATGGCAAGCCTAGATGCCGAAAAGGCTTTCGACAAAGTAGTGTGGGAATACCTATTCTGGGTACTCCGCAAATTTGGTATTACAGGCGAGTTCCTGCAGTGGGTTCAGGCACTATATAGCAATCCCACTGCTCAAATTATAATAAATGACATGTTGACTCCTGTGGTGCGCTTGGGGGGAGGCACCAGGCAGGGGTGCCCCTTGTCGCCCCTTCTGTTTATCCTCACCCTCGAGCCATTAGCGGCAAAAATCAGACAAGAGCCGACATTGAAAGGGGTTCAGGTAGGAGGTCGGGAATACCGCATAAATATGTTCGCTGACGACATGTTGTTACTGGTGGATGATGCATCCACAGGCATCTTCCAAGTGATGGACCTTATTAAAAAGTTTGGCCAATTTTCGGGTTTGTGCATCAACTTTGGGAAGTCGGAGGCACTTCCAATTAGTAACCCCTGTGCATGTGCCCAGATGTCAGATTTTCCGTTGGGATGGGCTAGTGAAGGGATCAAATATCTGGGAGTGTATTTAAGTGCAAGGGTAGACTGGGTGTACAAAAAAAATGTAGTGGAAAGACTGGAAGCCATTAAAAAGTTATGCAACAAATGGAAAGACCTCCCAGTCAGTTTTATGGGGCGAGTGGCTCTAGTAAAAATGGTCCTGCTACCGAAAGTATTGTATCCCTTACAGATGGTGCCATTATGGATCTGTAAAAAGGAAGAGAGCCAATATCGCAGCATGATTACTTCATTCATTTGGCACGCGAAAAGACCCAGAATCTCATTTGCTAAATTGGTGCTAGATAAAACACAGGGAGGCCTCCGGCTCCCCGACCTTAGAGCATACAACGTGGCAGCACTGATGCGCTGGATACATGAGTTATATTCCGGGGGATCGACTTTCTCCCCGGATGATTTTTGGGAGAGTTGGTGTGCTCCTCTAGACCCATTCGTACTTATAGACAAGGCTCAGACTAGTGGTCTTTGCAAGGTAAAAATCAGCCCATACTTGCTTGCACTGCGGAGGGCCTGGAAATGGTGGAAAGAGCTTGGTGGCACTAGGGGAGGAGTGAGTCCTTTTGTCACGTTGACGGGGAACCCAGACTTCCCAGCAGGTCTTGGAAATACGGTATTTAAATCTTGGAAAGCAAGGGGGTGTAGATACATTGGGGAATTCCGTCAGGTGGGAGAACAGAATTTCCCGTCTTTCGAGCAGCTCAAGCGTGCATGGAACTTCCCTAATACCCAGTTTTATGCTTTTTTGCAAGCCAGGGACTATGTACTGTCAATAGAACGTAAAAATGGGGGCCCGGTAACCTTTAGTAAACTGGATTTAGTGTTTATGCAAGTGCCACCTATCTTAAACAAGTTGTCTATGTGGCATAAGATTATCAGGGACAATAGAAAGACTACATACCTGACACAACTAGCACATACATGGAGTAAAGAAATTGGGGGCACAGTAACCGAGGAAGAATTAGGGACGGCCTTTGGAGAGCTTTGCAAAGTTACACCCAACGCTGCTTTGCAGGAGATACAATTTCGCATTTTGCACAGGGTTCACATCTCCAGGGCAAAAGGGAAAGCATTAGGGCTGTGGACAGATGATCAATGTGTGAGATGCAGGGCGCATGTGGGGACTCTGCTGCACTCTTTTATGGAATGCCCCAAACTGGATAAGCTCTGGCAGGGCGCTCTTACTCACATAGAACGTCTGGTACAAGCGGAATTTGACTGGTCCTACTCAGTTGTATACATGGGTAGCTCGATAAATCTGAGAGAGCAAGGGCTGAATGAGGCCCAATGTAAGTTCATTATAGTGGCCACCATACTAGTGAAAAAGTGTATCCTGATGTCTTGGATAGACAATGTCCCTCCCCAGCTCAATGTGTGGACGGGTCTTATGAGAGAAATGGCCAGCTGGGTACTGAAGACAATACAACCCCAGGCATCTACAGGTTTGCAGCAATACCGACTGATTTGGGGTAGAATCCCAGAGGCTGAAACCTTGCTAATAGATCCCTCAGCAGAGAGCAATTGAGGGCTAATTGATTGATTCTAAGCTAATACACGGAAAAGAGAGTGAAAGACATCTCCAAGCAGAAATCAAGGAGATTTGGAAGTGTCGGGTTAATAGCAGTGGGCAACAGGGGGGGGGGGAAGGGGGATGGGAGGGATGGGAAGTTTAATCACAAAAAAGTCTAAGGTGTTCTACAAAATTACAAGACATAGTCATGTAGTCTTTCTTGTGATATACCTGTGTACTGGTTATCAACATGTTTGTTGTTGTATCAGAGGAAGTCCCCCTATAGGGACATGTTTATGTACTTCATGTCTGTACTTTTTCCCTGACAATACTGTACACCAAAGACACAATAAAGATATTTTCAAAAAAAAAGAAAGATGAAATAATGGAGGTAGTTGAATATGCTAACAAAATTGGCTATTTAACCCTTAAAGAGAAGCAATTTTTGGTGACAGAACATCCTACCATTCCAACAATCTACATTTTACCCAAAATCCACAAGTGCACTGAAACCCTCCCCCATTTCAGTCAATGGATTTATTCTCGAATCCCTATCAATTTTCACTGATTATTTTCTAAGACCCTTTGTCCCACTTATTGAATCCTATGTACGTGACTCTGCCCATTTCATTAATATGCTTGAGGAATATGATGGTGAGCTTGAGGGACTACTTCTGGTCACTCTAGACATCGAGTCGTTGTACTACTTTGGCACTAACAAAAATTATTTTTATTTTGATGGACATTTTTACTTACAGACAAAGGGCACAGCTATGGGGGCATCCATGGCCCCTGATATAGCCAACCTTTACGTGGCCAAGTTTGAGAAAATGTTTCTAACTGACCATCCATACAAGCAGGAAATTCGGATGTATAAGAGGTATATTGATGATATTTTTATTTTATGGAAGGGTAGTGTCGAGCTACTTAATGACGTCTACAAATGGATTAACATCCTTGACTCTAATCTGAAATTCAAAATGCAATTTAATATTGGGAAAATACCATTTTTAGATGTTATGGTTATAAAAGAAAAATATTGGTTAACCACTTCGCTGTATAAGAAGCCCACAGATAAGAACTGTTATTTACACTACTCTAGCTATCACAATCGGGATCTGAAGAACAATCTACCCTTCTGCCAATTTTTAAGGCTTAGGTGATTGTGTGCAAACACAATGGACTTTTACAGTCATTCAAGAGACCTTTCAAAAAGATTTATTCAGAGGGGGTATCCCAAAGAATGCTTTACACAAGGCTTTCACAAAGCACAAAACAGGACACTGGAAGATCTATTACAAACTGGTAATAAGCCTATGTACAATCCTGAGATCGTCTGCACCTTCCAGTTTTCATCATTGAGCAATCAATTCAAAAGTATTATCAAAAAGCACTGGCATATTGTGTGGACACATCCTTGTTTCAAAAGTATTTCACCCACATTTGCCCTTTCCATGAATCCCAACCTTAAGAATCATCTAGTACCATCTGCTCTCCCTTTATTAAAAGGACCTGTTGAAACTTATACCGGTCACAGACCATGTAATTCGTGCTCAGTTTGTGCACATTCACTCAATCTTGAGGTCTTTACTCACCCAACTACTAGTAAACAGTATAAGCTTAATTTCAATAGCAACTGTAAATCTCAGAATGTTGTGTATATAATTGTATGCCCATGTGGAATGATATATGTCGGAAAAACCAATCGGATGGTGAAAGTTAGAATTATAGAACATTGCAGTTGTGTTAAGAGACAGATTAAAACTGCACCCCTAGTAGAACATTGGATACAGGCTGGACACAACATTGTTGACATAAAATTTTTAGTCTTTCGTACTATTAAAAATAGTTGGCGAAGGGGTAATCTTGATATTGCCCTGTTAAGAGCAGAACAGCATGCCATTTATCTACTAGATAGTGTAACACCCAAGGGTCTGAACAAAGATCCTCTTTCTCCTTTGTATCTGATGCAGCTCATTGCTCCTCATTTTGAGAGGTTCAGATGCAAAATCTATACACGTCAATTTATTGGTTTGTGCATTTACAATGTCATTTAAATGTGCCTGCGTCTTTCAATTTGAAGCTGGAATATAGTTCCCTTCCATCCCTATGTCTTCTGTAGTGTGATTTTATGTGGTCATACATATATATATTTTTCATTCATATATTTTTAATTTTCTGTGAGTGTTATAGATGTGTATTGCTCTTGATATATATATATATATATAGTTTATTATGTCATCCATGTTTTCTTTACAATACCAATTGTATCTGTATTCTGGAATGGCGTATGCTATGACGGAAAATTGTAAGCCACATTGAGCCTGCAAATAGGTGGGAAAATGTGGGATACAAATGCAACAAATATATATATATATATATATATATTGTAAACAAGGCTCCTACTGGCTAAGTCCGGGAAGCCTCCCCACCACCAGCACAGAGCTCTCTGTTTTCCTCTTTATATGTTTTTTCTTCTTTCTTGGGCCTGTTTTGGGTTTTGCCACCCCCTTTCACTTCAATAAAGCCAGGCTGTTTCTAACACAGTCCAATTACAGCCATGCTTCTCTCAGCACAGTTCAATAGAGCTAGGCTGTTTCAAACACAGTCCAAGTACAGCCAGGCTTCTCTCAGCACAGTTCAATAAAGCCAGGCTGTTTCTAACACAGTCCAATTACAGCCATGCTTCTCTCAGCACAGTTCAATAGAGCTAGGCTGTTTCAAACACAGTCCAAGTACAGCCAGGCTTCTCTCAGCACAGTTCAATAAAGCCAGGCTGTTTCTAACACAGTCCAATTACAGCCCTGCTTCTCTCAGCACAGTTCAATAGAGCTAGGCTGTTTCAAACACAGTCCAAGTACAGCCAGGCTTCTCTCAGCACAGTTCAATAAAGCCAGGCTTTTCTCAGCACAGTTCAATAAAGCCAGGCTTTGCTCAGCACAGTTCAATAAAGCCAGGCTTTGCGCGGGCTCAAAGCCTTGGGTCCCACCCTCTTGGTCAGTCTTATTCTCCTGACCTCCTCCCGCCTTGACCCAGGCATTCCCCCTATACCTCCAGCGCTGGCTGAGCCATAGCCAAGAGCTCCATGGGTTCGTCTAAAACCAGCTCAGCCTCCTCTTGCTCCATTGCCTCTGGTTCATTCCTCCTCTCTCCTTCAGGAGCCCAGTCCATTTTCTCCTCCCCCCAACCCTTTTCCAGCTGATTGCACTCTTCTTCATTAACCTTGCTAGGCTGCTTTTCCTTCTCCTGCCACCGGTCCCACCACCTCCTCCACCAGGTGGGAGAATCAGCCTTTCCTTTTCCCTGGCGGCCCTCTTCTGGAACTCCTTGGTTCTGCACCCTACTTCTCCTCACCCGGAGCTCTCCTGTGGCCTTCTGGGATTTGTAGTTTCCCCTTCTTAGGTCCCTTTTGGGCAAAACCTGAGCATCCCTAGGGTCTTCCCTCCTACCCTCTGGCTCTCTTTTCTCCGGTGTGTAGCTGGGGTCCCTCTTCCTTTCTGCATATTCCTTACAATATATATATATTCTTATTATATATTTTTATATTTTTTTTATTTTTACCTGTCATGACTTCCTATATAATAATTTGCACCTCCATCTGGATGCCTGGGTTCATAACACACTTCCCATTGGTCCGCCCTGGGGATGACGTCACAGGGTGGACCAATAGGAAGTGAGAGGGAAGGGAAGCCAGCACCAGCCACCGGATGTCTCTCTCTCTGTCCCCTCGGAGTGCAATGATGACCTGGGAAGGGAAGCCAGCACTAGCCGGCGGAGGTCAGTACACAAGCGCCCCACCGAGTTCTATGCCACCCTACCTCCCTCCTTCCACTCCCGTCCCAGTTCCACGCCCCCCTCTCCTCCGAGTTCCACCGGCCCGCGCCTCCCTCCCTCTCTCTCTGTGCCCTCCGACTGGAAGCAGGACGTGTGCAGCTGCCCCTCCCCTTCGTAAGTGCCGGCTGTTATTTAAAACTTCTTACCTCCTGGTCTGCCAGCAACAGTGAAGTCGAGCAGGCACAGCACGACGGTTCACTCTGCCTTCGCTCTGCCTGTGGTCCCACCCTTCCGCAAGCAGGAAATGAGTTTTAAATAACAGCCAGCACTCACAAAGGGGAGGGGCAGCTGCACACGTCCTGCTTCCACTCGTAGGGCACAGAAAGAGAGGGAGGGAGGCGCAGGCCGATGGAACTCGGAGGAGAGACAGCCGGCACTTCCGAAGGGGAGGGGCAGCCGCACACATCCTGCTTCCACTCGGAGGGCACAGAGAGAGAGAGAGGAGGGAGGCGCAGGGGTGTGGAACTCAGACGACAGGGGGTGCATGGAACTCGGAGGGCACTGGAGGAGAGGGAGGGGTCCTGGAACTGGAATGGGAAGGGGGGAGGGGTCCTAGAACTGCAGGGGGGTCCTGGAATTGGAATGGGAAGGGGGGTCCTGGAACGGGAGCGGAGGAGGGTCCTGGAATTCGACCGGGGGGGTCCTGGAACTCGAAGGGGAGGGGGTCCTGGAATGCGGAGGACAGGAAGTGAGGGAGGTAGGAGCCATGGAACTCAGAGGGGAAGGGGCCTGGAACTCCAAGGAGAGAGAGGGACGGACACGCGGGGGTGTGGAACTCCAAAGACAGAGACCGAGGGAGGGAAAGCTGGAACTCCGAAGAGAGGGGAGCATGGAACTCCGAGGACAGGGAGGGGGGCCTGGAATTCACATAACAGGGAGGGAGGCAGGAGGCCAAGCTGCAACTTTGAGGAAAACCTTGCTAGCGCCCGTTTCATTTCTATCAGAAACGGGTCTTTTTTACTAGTATGATCCATATTTATATAGTTGTCTTGTATTATATATATACTTTTAAAATTATTATATGGTTATATTTTGTATTTTATGTTTTTAGACCCCTGAGGAAGGCTTTATAGCCGAAACACAGATCGTGTAGGGTCCCAATAAACTGTGATTTTGGTGCTCTTACCACCATGGTTTCAGGATTGGTCTTTTGGACTTGGTTTTCTTCCACCCCTGTGTACTTTGCTGCTTATAGAAATAGGAGGTATCAGGAAAATAGGAGACAGCTGATGTATGATCAACAAAAACAAACAAACAAAAAAAGACATGAAAGTAGGGAGGGTGATAGGAGGCATAAACAAGATATTACACATTTAAGAGATTTTGCCAATAATAAGAAACAAGAGTATGAAAGTACTAGGAAAAGGAGTAGGAGAGAGTCTGAAGAGGTTTTCGATCCTTCTGCCCAACTCTATACAACCCCACCAAGATTGAATGTTGATGAGCAGGTTATTCAGCTAGGCAAAATATGGAGGAAAGATTCACCCACAGATGATTTAAGGAAAGGTTTACCAAAAAGAAATATACAGCCCTACTGAGGAAGAGGGAGAGGCAAAATAGGAGGAAGGAATTCTATGCCACTACAATTTCAGAGACCAATAGACAGCTATTACAACTGGCACCTGACAGAGATGAAAAACTAAACAAGGTATATAATTTATCAAGTAGGATACTGAACGAGAATGAAATCAGTGTTTTGAGTAAATGTCTGTCTTTTATACCAACCCTGTGCTATGATGCTTTTAATACCAGGCTAGAGCTTTTTAAATTTATGTGTAACCTTAAGATTATAGATTATTTTCAAGACAGACTTCAAATGCATCAGATATGTCAGTTGTGAAGAAGGATATTAGAAAGATGCCTCCATGATTTCAGAACCCTTTGATACAAGCATATGAAGACATTGTATTAAAAGAAATATCAGAACTTGAAAACACCAGTAGGAGATATTTCAATTTGAGTAAGAATAAAAAAGCAGAAGTTGAATCGTTAAGGAATGATACAAGAATCATTATCAAGCCTGCGGATAAAAGTGGAGGAATAGTCATCATGGAAACTGAACAGTATCTTAAAGAGATCAATAAGCAAACATTTTTTTAAATAGAAGACTTCCACGTAATCCTACAATACAAATAAAAAAGTCAATTGATTCTCTCTTGAAGATTGATTTGGAAGGAGATTGTATCACTAATAAGGAATTTGAATTTTTGACTGTTCAATATCCACGTATCCCTAGCCTATACATATTACCTAAGATTCATAAATCCTTGAAGGCCCACCCGGAAGACCCATAGTTTCTGGTAATGATTCAATCTTGGAACCACTTTCCATTTATATAGACAAATTCCTTGGGCCATTAATTCCTCTTATTCCTTTATATGTGAGAGATTCTTCAGATATTATCAACTTTCTTGATCAAAGGAAGATTAAAGAAGAGTGTATTTTGGTAACACTGGATGTGGATTCACTGTATATGAATATTCCACAAGATGCAGCTCTTAATATTAAACATGATGCATTGATTAACAATCTACCTTTGAGAAGAGTGCCTTAACACAGAATTATGGGGACAGCCATGGAATGTATTATGGCACCCTCAATCGCAAACGTATACATGGCCAATTTTGAGAAAAAGCTTTTAACCGTGCATCTGTATACTGAACAATTACTTGTTTGGAAAACGTAAATTGATGATATGTTGGTTATTTGGAAAGGAAAAGAAAAAGAACTGATGGGCTTTTAAAAAATGGATTAATGATCAAGATGAGAACATCAAGTTTAAGCTGGACTATAGTAGAGAAGAATCCTCTTTCTGGATATTTTGATTATGAATAAGGTTATCAATAGAAATCAAACAAAATAAAACATGGAAAAGAAAATAAGATGATACCTTTTTTATTGGACATAACTTAATACATTTCTTGATTAGCTTTCGAAGGTTGCCCTTCTTCATCAGATCGGAAATAAGCAAATGTGGTAGCAGATAGTATATATAAGAGAAACATCAAAGCATTGCTTTGACAGTCTGACAGAGTGGGAGGGTGGGGGTATGCATGGGGACAGCAAAGCATTTCATTGATATTCTAACAGGATGGGTGTTGGTAGGTGAAAGGAAGGTAATAGGCAGAGAAATAAACAGAGAAATACAGCTTTATGGTTTATAATGGGTTAGAAAACCCAGATCCTGACAGGGAGGGTGACGTCACCGCACCAAGATGGCTGCCTGAGTGAAGAGCTCCGGTGGTCCCACCATTAAAAGCAAGAAATACAGCGTCTAACTCACGACTAAAGCATAGCGCAGGAGCGGGAACAGCGGTGGAACGACACGGGAACAAGTTGAATATGACCACTCGAGCATCCAAGCAATCCTTAGCGGGATTTGCTTATATAGGCCCAAATACGGTGCTATCGCAGACCGCCCCAAAGGGGAACAGCATGGCGGAGGAGCGAACATTCGAGAAGTCAAAGCAGAAGGCGATGCAAAGCTCACAGCCACTCTTCACGCCTGATGAAGCACTAGTGGAAGAGACGGAGCCGCTGGTTGAGATCCGTGAATGGCTGAAAGAAATTACAAGGGAGCTCAAAGCAATGCGAACTGACCTAAACACGCTGGGAGAGGATCTCCGTGGTGAGATTGCAGCTTTGGGGCAGCGTGTGGCTGAAACGGAAGATCACTTAGATGAACAAATGGACTTGATACAAAATATGTTTAAATCATTTTTATTTGGTAACAGAATGAACAGTTCTTACAAGCAATTCTATAGGTTCTGATACCAACATTTTAACACTTTAACCCCCTTCCCTCTCCCCTCCCCCCCCACTCCTTCCCCACCCCACCTTGATATGAGACATACATGATGAATATCAGTCTTTTCCTACTACATGTTCAATAACTGACTTCTGGATTCGGAGGACAATGTTACCAAGAACGGGCTCCATCTGTTCATAAAATGATCAAACTCCAAGCGCGACTGTTCCTTTGTCTGTAACCTTTCCATCCTCATGAGATTTATCATTTGGGTTCACCATGTCTGAATCGAAGGTCCTGTAATCTCCAGCCAGTCTATTAAAATAGTTTTCTTTGCCATCATAGTGGCTCTCTTCACGAAGGCCACATAGCCCTTAGGACCGGGCCTACTGAGCTCTGGTTTACCAAATAGTAATAGCGGTGTACATCTCCATTTTGCCTTCCATAAGTTCTCAATTTGACTGAGTAGACTGGACCAAAAGCGAGTGACTCTCGGGCAGTTCCAGAACATGTGTCCTAATGTCGCTCCGTTCCCCTTACATTTGGGGCAAGCCCCGTCTGGAGACAGCCCCATGTGAAATGCCCGACGTGGGGGAACATAAAGTCGTAATGCAAATCGATATTGAAGTTCCCAATGTGCAGCCCATGCTGACACTCGCTGTATCGAGAGAACGTGTTCCATGAACACATTAGTTGGTATCTGTACTGATAAGTCCTTTCCCCAGTCTCTGGCATACTTAGCATAGTCTAATTCAGATTTAGTGTCTTTAATATGCCTATGGTGATAGCGCAGTGGTACTCTCTGTTGCGAGTTCAAGGACAACGCTGAAGCCAGTTCCTCTTGTACGTCCTCTACAAGGTCTTCCCAGGGCAGGCTTGACATATAATGGCGTATTTGCCAATAGTGGAAATGATACAAAATATAATGGAACAGAAAGTGGAGGACAAGAAGACTTTCCAACAACTATGGGACAAGCTGGAAGACATCGAGAATAGGAGCCGGCGGCATAATATCAGGTTCCACAGTATCCCAGAGAGCCCACAGTATTCAAACTGTGAATTAACTGTGCAGCAAGTGGCAAGTACGCTCCTGAAAGAGTCACAAACTACAATATACCCAGCAGATATTGCATAGATCCTTGGGAACAACCAGGAATAACCAGCCAAGAGACATAATAGCATGTTTTGTGGATCATAAAATCAAAGAGAAAGTCATGCAAACAGCACGGGAACACCCAGAATTTACATGGGACACACATCGTGTCCAACTCTACCAAGACCTGGCAAACACCACGCTGCGCCGGCGGGCAGAACTGCATCCAATTACACAATATCTTCGTTCCCAAAATATCAAATACAGATGGAGCTACCCCTTCGCGATGCGGTTCTACAAAGAGGGTAAACTCCACCAGATAAGAGGAACAGAAGAAGCAGCAGCCATCTTCCTTGATCAAGAATGGAACACCACGAACAAGATCAGACATAAAGCAGGATCGGGACAAGTGGATAGACCCAGATGGCAAAGAGCATCGGCAGGGAAAGGCCGACTGCAGCGCCAACGATCTGACACAACATTGAGACGTGGAGAACCGGCAGCAACTTAAGAATGGATGTAAAGGCCTAGAGAAAGAGGACATAACCTATTTGACAGAGCCAAACACTGAACAGTGAGTGACGGTTCTAGTAACCTCACAGTTATGATTTAATGTTTGGTAAAAAGCATGAGTTCCTACAAGTAAAGTTTAAAATATTAATTGATATACTAAATTTAATGGTTAGTGCGATACTAGATGTGATATTAAATTCAATGTCTGGGTAAAGTACAGAAATGTGTTAGATGATAAAGGATAGGAGTTCAGGGTGGGATGCGGGGATGTTGCCAGACTCCTGAAACACCTGACCTGGTTATGGAAGGTGTAGTTTGGTTAGGGGAAGGGATGTTGGGGGGGAAGGGGAATATATTGCGAACAATAACTTCAACAGGGATAGGATCTCCTGGTAGTCAACATAGTAGAGTGAGTAACCACAGAATGGGAGGATTGTCTCTTTCTTTTTTTTTTATTTGGGAATGATGGGAACAATAGAATTAATGAGTATCAATGTGAAAGGCCTTAATTCACCGGCAAAGCGGCAACTCCTCTTTAAAGAAGCACTTAGATTAAAAGCAGATATGATATTTGCCCAAGAGACACACTTATTACCTGCACACGAAAAACTGTGTGTACATGGATGTTACCGGGAAAAATATTTTGCATCGAACCACATTGAAAAGTAAAAAAAGGGAGTCATGATAGCCCTAGCAGGGAGGTTGCCCTGGCAAGTACAACGGATAGTGAGGGATAAGGGAGGGCGATATATTTTACTAAACATACGACTGGGAGCAGAGACTTTTACTTTGTTGAATATATACGCTCCAAATGAGAAACAAGGCTCTTTTTATGGAGAGCTGTTGGAAGTATTGGCAAAATATATTGACGGGGAACTGATAATAGGAGGAGATTTTAATCTCACTTTGCACCCCGTTATGGATAACTCAGATGTGGGGCTGCGTTATGCCCGAAATGATAGAGCAAAATTGCACAAATTTATAAACTATTGGCAGATGACAGATATATGGCGACATTATAACCCGATGTCACACAGCTATACTTACTACTCGGCGGTGCATGCATCGTATTCACCAATTGACCTATGGCTGGGAGGACAATGTTTGATACAGAGAGTACAAGGGGTACAAATACAGAGCAGAACTTGGTCTGATCATGCGCCCCTTACGCTAACATTAAGGTGCACAACAAATAGAATACCTAAACCACGCTGGCGCATGGATGATAGTATATTAGCAGACCCAAATGTGATCAAGCAATTAGAAACCGACATCCAAAACTATATCGTGCATAATGACATGGGAGACGTGAGCGACGACATACTATGGGAGGGACTTAAA
The DNA here is from genome assembly GCF_901765095.1 of Microcaecilia unicolor. Lineage (NCBI taxonomy): Eukaryota > Metazoa > Chordata > Amphibia > Gymnophiona > Siphonopidae > Microcaecilia > Microcaecilia unicolor. Next base: position 148,448,519 of record NC_044037.1, read on the forward strand.
GCAGTCCTTAGAGGACAGATTATATCATTACATACTTATAGATTGAGACAAAAACAACTTAAAATACAACAACTACATGTAGAGCTTGAACACCTACAACATACCATAGCCAAAGGGACCCATACAGCAAGTGCAGCCCAACGATGTCAACAAGTACAATTAGAACTTCGTGACCTACAGTTAGCAGAACTGGTGGAAACACTTCAAAGAACACAACAGCAATATTACGAATTTGGCAATAAAGCCTCCCGGTTATTAGCATATAAATTAAAAAAACAAAAGATGAAAAACCACATACATGCAATAGAAGATAACACAGGGCGGCAACTGACTACAACTGATGATATTAAACAAGCTTTCTATACTTTCTATAAACAATTATACACAGATGATATACACTCAGGACCACAAGCAATTCAAGACTACTTAGAAGGGATAGAGCTCCCTCGAATTGACCCAAATCAAAATGATGAACTCTCTGCACACATCACATTGGAAGAGGTACAATGGGAAATACATAACTTACCTAACGGTAAGGCTCCAGGACCTGATGGGTTCACAAATAGATTTTACAAATGTTTTGGGAAACTATTGGCACCTTTATTGGTTCGTGTATTAAATGAGATAGAACATCAAAAAGAATTGCCTCACTTATGGCGTTTAGCTCATATTAGTATTCTCCTAAAACCTGGAAAAAACCCGATGCAATTTGGATCATATCGACCTATATCACTTTTAGATACAGACTATAAAATATTCACGAAAATTCTAGCCAGGCGATTACAGAGACTTATGCCGGAATTGGTGCAGAATGATCAAACGGGTTTTGTAGAAGGTAGACAAACGTTTGACAATATTAGACGGGCACTGCATTTAATACAAGAGGCAAATAACACACAACAATCAACAATCCTGATTTCTCTCGATGCTGAGAAAGCGTTTGATTGAGTGCACTGGCCCTATATGTTTGAGGTCCTACATAAAATGGGAATGACGGGCCGATATATAAAATGGCTACAGCGTTTATACGATAAGCCGCTAGCAGAATCAAACATATAAACGGCGAGTGACCGTACACACTCGCAAATGCGCAGTAGAGACCTTCTCTGCCCCACCCCCACGTCAATACGTGATGACGGGGGGGGGGCGGAACACAGAGGGTCTGTACTGCGCATTGCTGAGGGAGGGACACCGCCGTCTAACGCTCCCCCCACCCGAGTCGCCGCCGCCACCCACCTTCTACCCGGTCGGGCCCTCGCTCCACTATTGAAACAGCGAGGGTCCGGGAACGCAGCACTGAGCTCTGCTGAGCTGCCGACATCGCCCTTCCTTCTTCTTCTCTGCCTCTGTCCCGCCCTCGACGACGTTACGTCACACGAGGGCGGGACAGGCAGAGAAGAAGAACGAAGGCCGACGTCGGCAGCTCAGCAGAGCTCAGTGCTGCGTTCCCGGACCCTCGCTGTTTCAATAGCGGAGCGAGGGCCCGGCCGGGTGGAAGGTGGGTGGTGACGGCTCGGTGGGGGGGGCGCGAACTCGGAGGGGGAGGGGCAGCGGCGAACTCGGCGGTGGGGGCGGGCCTTTCAACCCCCCCCCCTTCCTATAATAGCCCGTTTTTACGGGCTCAAAGTCTAGTTGATTATAAATGGAGAATGCTCGGCTACTTTTAAATTGGACAGGGGGACACGGCAGGGATGTGCACTTTCTCCCCTGCTTTTTGCCCTCACAATGGAGCCATTAGCCCAGGTAATTAGAACAAATGAGGCAATTCATGGGATCCAAATTGGTCATAAGATACATAAAATTATGTTGTTTGCTGACGATATCCTTTTGACTCTAACAGACCCTCATAGATCGTTATATATTATTGAACAAACATTGGGGCAATTTGGGCAAATAGCAGGATTTAAAATAAATATGACAAAATCAGAGATTGTCTTGTCTGAAGAGAAGGTGAGCCCTTAGGTCCCGCAAGGCCCCGAAGGACCTCAGAGGACAGCCGTGCAACCCCAAGTCTTCACCTGTGGCGACCGCTGTTCACCGAGGGTTGAGCCCCCAGCTGCAGGCGGCCAACGGGACTTCCGGAACCGCGGGGTTGACGAACTGACCCAATACTGGAACCAGGAGCCAGGAGGGCAGGAGGAAAACAAAGGAGTCCAAAACATGCAACAGGTCAGGGCAGGCAGCTCACAGCGTAGTTGAAACAGGCAATAGGTCAGGGCAGGCAGCTCACAGCGTAGTCAATACAGGCAATAGGTCAAGGCAGGCAGCTAGCAGAGAAGTCCAAAAACAATGCAAAGGTCAAAACCAGGAGAGCAAGGAAAACAAACTGAAAACTGGAACACACGGAGACTAGCCTCGGGAAACAGAACCTGAAGCAATGTTCTATCTCAGGCCTGCTCCTTAAATACTGTCCGCATTCAACCACCCAGCCCCAGCCGACATGGCCGGCCAAACAGAATCCGGTTACTGACAGATCCTTCTGATTGGCTCTGTCCGACCTCCCAGGCGGGACTACAGGGCCGGCCTCCCAATCTAACTCCTCTGAGGCGGAGCTTCGGGTACCCATGCCCGAAAGTGAAGGAGACGCCGGCCATCGCGTCGCGGCGCCATTCTCCCCACTGGCGCGAGTATGGCCCCCATAGCCGGTGATCGAGAGCCCGGCAGCCGCGATCGCCAGCCCACGGCCTCGGCCCCGGGCTGGGCGGCTATCGCCGCAGCGAGCCCCGGCTCTCCGCCACGGCCTCAAGAAGGCCGGCCCTCGCCGCGATGGACACCGGCTCCTGCTTCCAGCGGAGGAGCAGCCGGAGGGAGCGACGGATGTGACAGTATCTCCCCCGGATGCCCCCTTCCTCCTGGGTCTTGGTTTTTGAGGATAGCGATCATGGAAGGCCCATACCAACTCCGGGGCATGTACATTGGTAGCCGGCTCCCAGGAGTTATCCTCGGGACCGAAATGCTTCCATGATAACAGGTAGAGCAGCTTTCCCCGGCGCCTCTTCGAGTCTATGATTTCTTCAACCTCGTACTCGGGATCGGGGTCAGCCTCTGGAACAACTGACTCCTTACTCTGTGGATGCCACTTAGACCCCCCGAAAGACCTTCAGCAGAGAAACATGGAAGGCGTTATGGATCCGTAGAGTTCTAGGTAGCCGCAGGCGGTATGTCACTGCTCCGATCCGAGACTGGATCACAAAGGGCCCGATGTACCGTGGCCCCAGCCTCCGAGAGGGCACCCAGAGCCTCAGGTATTTGGTACTCAGCCATACCTTTTGCCCCGGCTGCAAAACCGGGGCGGGGCGCCGGTGCCGGTCTGCAAATGACTTATACCTGGCGGCTGCTTTCTGTAGTTGCTCTCGGGCCATGTTCCAGACTTCCCGCAGGTCAGCAAGGGTTTGAGTAACCATGGGCATAGAGGAGTCAGAGGGAATGGGTGGAGGCAGCCACGGATGCTGTCCATATACCATGAAGAATGGAGATTGCCCAGAGGCAGAGTGTTCACTGTGGTTATAGGCGAACTCGGCCCACGGGAGAAGGGATGCCCAGTTATCTTGCCGCCTGTTGACAAAAGCCCGCAAGAACCCCTTCAACGTCTGGTTAATCCTCTCAACCATCCCGTTGGTCTGAGGATGGTAGGCAGAGGAGAAATGGGTAACAACCCCCAGGGCAGAACACAGGGCTCTCCAGAATCGTGAAGTGAACTGGGCTCCTCGGTCACTGATGATCCTGACTGGCAGCCCATGGAGCCGGAAAATGTGCTTGATGAACTGCTGGGCTAACAGTGCTGCCAACGGAAGCCCTGGCAGGGGAACAAAGTGTGCTATACGAGAGAACCGGTCTACCACCACCCAAATCACAGTGTGCCCCTGGGAGCGGGGAAGATCTGTAATGAAATCCATAGACAATTCCTCCCAGGGGGCTGCAGGAATGGGCAAGGGCTGCAGATCCCCCCAGGGGCGCCCCACCACAGACTTAGTCCGGGCACAGGTGGGGCAGGTCGTGACAAACCGAAGGACATCTTGATTCATACGAGGCCATCGGTACTGTTGAGAAATCAGACGGTGGGTTTTCTGAAACCCGAAGTGTCCGGCCCATACAGATGAATGTCCCCAATGCATTACTTTTTCCTGGTTCTACGGAAGGCACGAATTCCCGTGTCAGGGTGACCCCACCCGGGGCCGCACAGAGGCAGGCCGGATCCAACATAGGATGAGGTTCCTCAATATCCTCTGGAACTTCGAAGGCTCTGGAGAGGGAGTCTGCAGGGGTATTCTGCGCAGCCGACCGGAACACAAGTTGAAACCGGAACCTGGCAAAGAACAACGACCAGCGGGCTTGCCGCGGATTCAGCCTTTGGGCCTCCTGCAGATACAAGAGATTCTTGTGATCCGTAATCACTGTAAATCAATGCTCTGCCCCTTCCAGCAGATGTCTCCACTCTTGCAGGGCTAACTTCAAAACTAGCAATTCTCTGTCTCCTACAGTATAATTGTGTTCTGCTGGGGAAAGCTTTCGGGAGAAGAAGAAACAAGGTTGACGCTGGCCCTTGGCGTTAACTTGAGAGAGGACTGCCCCGGCGCCCAAAGCAGAGGCATCCACCTCTATCACAAAAGGTTTGTCCGGATCCGGGGCCTGAAGGATGAGAGCGGATTCAAATGCTTTCTTCAACTGACTGAATGCCGTTAGCGCCTTGGCTGGCCAGTTCCTTTTTTTTTTATATATATTTTTATTCACACAATAACATGTTGTAAATGCAAAATACAAGCAACACTGCTCAATGTACAGTCCAAATTCACCATTCCATATTTATATTCAACAGTTATGTCTATCCAAAGGTCTTTGGTACAACCTGTATTGCATTTTATTACTTAATCCCCCCAACCATACTACCTTACACTCCATCAAATATTCCATTCCACTTCTCAATTTTCACACCATCCCTCCCCCTCCCCCATTCATCCCTGCATACTCCTTCTTCCAATGCCCCCTCCAATTTCAGGTGAGTAATTGTAAACATTCCTCCCATAGCGTGGCATACCTGCGGGTCTCTGGTTTGCTAGCCTTGGAGTAAATTTGCCTCTCATGTGTGCCTACCTCCCTCATTTTTGTTTTCCATACCGCTCCTAATGCACCCTCTGCAGCACCCCAAAACTGTAATATTGTTTTTTTAACCAGCAAGAGGGAGACATATACCAGCCTCCTATATGGTTGAGTTAAACCTTGCCCAATTAAAAGTGATTGCTCTCCAAGCAGCAGGGTTGCATAATCCCAGTCCAAGGTTTTCTGCACCACTTTATTAAGCAGCTGTATAGCCTCATTCCACAACACCAGAGCCGGGCAGTCTAAAAAAGAGTGCAGCAGCGTCCCCTCCGCCCCTTGGCATTTAATACATCGATCATCAATCCATAGTCCCATCTTTGCCCCTTTTGCCCTAGATATGTGTGCCCTATGTAAGATCTTGTATTGCATCTCCTGCAACTCAGCTGCCTTAACCATGTCATAGAGTGTTGCAAATAGTTTCTGGAATGTTTGCTCAGTATAATTAGTGCCCAATTCTTCATTCCATTTAGCTATCAATATCCTCATTTCCTCTTCCCGCCGATGTTCATTTAACACTTTGTACTAATTGATATGGGATTTTAAGGAGGATTCTGTCTAACTGGCCCCATGTCCACGCTTCCCCATATTTTGTTCTTGTGGTAGCCCAGTAATGTCTGATTTGAAGGTATTGTAACAAGTTTTTGTTCGTCAAGTCCCATTTTTCCTTTACCCGGTCAAATGTGTCAAAAGTGTCCGTGTCATTTTCCAGTAATTGTCCCAAAATCCTACATCCATTATCCCTCCAAGTGATGAATGCTGTTCTACCCATCCCAGGTGGGAATGCTTCATTGCCCACTAGGCTCATAAAAGGTGAAACATCTGGCGTTCTCTGTTGACGCTTCCTCCACCACCCCCAAGCTCTCCGCATGGGCCCCAAAAGTTCTCTCCTATCAGTGATGTTAATGTCACCACTGGGACCCCCATGGATTAAGTTAATGAATGACCAAGGTCTGCTCCAAATCTCCATCCCCCTCTCTGGTAGGTACCTCTGCTGACCTATGATTCCCTCATAGATAAAGCGCATTAACGCTGCTACATTATACATACGGAGATCTGGAAGGCCTAATCCACCCCTCTCCCTCCTTAGAGAGAGTTTGACTTGACTTATCCTTGCCCCTTTTCCTCTCCAAATAAAGCTCCTAATAATTGACCGAAACAATCGTTCTTCTTTTCTTAACACCCATATAGGCGCTGCCTGTAAAGGGTAAAGAATTTTTGGGAGAAGGATCATTTTTACCAAAGCTACTCTGCCCATCAGAGAGAGTGGTAAATCCTTCCATTTATCACACAGTTGCCTGATGTTTTCTATCTGGTTAATCACGTTTTTCATGTAGAAAAGTTTTGCATTGGTACTAAGAAAACCCCCCAAGTATCTCATCGCTCCCTTGACTGGTGTTATAGGTAATCCCTCCATCCCGGGGTCTCCCTCTATTCCTGACAACGGGAGTACCTCCGACTTGGCACAATTCACTCTCAATCCCGATAGATCTCCAAACTCCCCGATTAACTCAAGGGCCCTAGGCAGATCTCTGGGGCCATTTGCCAAATATAAAAGGATATCATCGGCAAATAAATTCAGCCGAAGCTCCTTATTTCGTACTTGGATTCCCCGTATCTGTGTTGCACTACGGATTCTTATGGCCAATGGCTCAATTGTCAATAGAAAGAGAAGCGGGGAGAGGGGACATCCCTGTCTGGTGCCCCTGCCCAGGGGAAACCGTTCAGTAAGCTTCCCGTTTACCATCAATCGGGCCATAGGGCTTCTATAAAGAGCTTCAATCCAAGATACTACCGGACCCGATATCCCAAAGTGACCCAAGGTCTCAAATAGGTAGCTCCAAGATATACTATCAAAGGCCTTCTCCATATCAAGCCCTGCTATAACTTCTAGCCCCCCCTCTCCCCGGAATTTGTGAATGGCCATCAAAGCTCGCATGATATTCATAGAGCCATGGCGACCCGGCACAAAGCCCACTTGATCTTCATGGATTAGCTCGGGTAACACCTGATTCAAGCGCCTAGCCAGGATAGCCGCTAAAAGCTTAATATCCTGGTTTAGCAAAGATATTGGTCGGTATGAGCCCACCTGCTCCACATCTTTGCCGGGCTTCGGCAACAGCACTACATGCGCCTCGTTATGCTGTATAGTCAAGCCCTCTCCCACAATTCCATTAAACCATACCTTCAGTGGTGGCGCCACCAGATCACTCAATATTCGATAATATTCAGGGCCAAACCCGTCAGGCCCTGGCGCCTTAGTAAGTTTCAGCATTTTTATGCCTGTCCGTATTTCTTTCTCCGTCACAGGCCCATTTAAGGAGTCCAGTTGCACCCCTGACAGTTTTGGTATCTGCAGCCCTTGAAAGAAGGCTGCAGATTGAACAGCATCATATTCCCGCTCCTTGTATAAAGAGCTATAGTATTGAACGAACTGTTGCATAATTTGGGATTCATTAGTAAATACCTCTCCCTGAGCGTTCTTTATAGAAAGAATTAATTGCCTTTTACGTGGAGGCCTCACCAGGTTTGCCAACAGCCTACCCGCTTTACTGCCCCATTTAAACAGTTTAAAACGCTGGTAGTAAATATCCCTCTCTGCTCTTGCATGCAGTATATCATCAATCTGTTTTTTAAGGTGGGTCAACTGCACCTTATGCGTGTCATTTATATTCTGCATATGTGCCCTCCGTATATGATGATACTCCTGCGAGAGCCGCAACAGATCTGCCTCTCTTTGTTTCTTCTTGCCCGCCACATATGCAATGATGTACCCCCTCATGACTGCTTTAGAGGCCTCCCAGTACGTACTAGCACTAACCTCTGGTGTATCATTATGTGCCTGATAGTCTAACCATTTAAGGCGCAAAAATTCTCTAAACTCCTTGTCCTGGTAAAGGTAGGGGGGAAGCCGCCACACCCTCTCGCCCGGCCCCGCTGCAAAAGAAACCGCCATCAAAACTGCCAAATGGTCACTAAGTGCACTATCCACTATTTCTGCTGTCACAATTTTTGGGACCAGAGAGGGCGCCACCAGTAAATAATCTAGTCTCGAATATACCTTATGTGGATGTGAATAAAACGTATATTCCCCATCTTGAGGGTGCAAGAGCCGCCATATGTCTACCAACCCCAACTGGGACGTCACAAAGGGTATCCCCCTGTCTTCCCAGCTCCGCACCCTCGTTTTCATAGGTTTACAGTCATTAGTGGGGTCTGCTACTATATTGAAATCCCCTCCCATTACAATCTGATAATTAGAGTAAGGTATCACCCTTGCCACAAGGTCAGAAAAGAACCTATGGGAGTATATGTTGGGTCCATATATGTTACAAAAGAGAATTTGTTGTCCCCATAATTCACCCATGACTAGCACATATCTGCCTTCTTTATCTTGAATCACTTTATGACAGTGAAATGGGATTTGTTTATGAATTAAAATTGCCACCCCTCTCTGTCTGGAGTTGTATGCTGAGTACCCAACCTCTCCAACCCATCCCCGCTTCAGCTTTTGATGTTCTGAGGCCGTGAGGTGGGTTTCTTGAAGGTATGCAATGTCAGCTTTTTCTTTCTTCAACCATGAGAGAATTTTAGTTCTCTTAATGGGTGAGTGTAAGCCATCCACATTAAGCGTAATAATTTTCAAACTCCCCATACCAGCAACAGATATACTTGATAACCCAGTTTACTGTATGCTATACCTTGCCAGTCTCCCAGCCGGACCTGCAAGGTTTTGATCATACCATCATCCCAAATAAGTTTCCCATATCTCTTCTGCTTCCACAATTTGTTCACCTGATTCACTTCATATCCCTGATACCCCATGCTCCGTGCATTCTCATCCGCCAAAGTCCTTCTCTCATCTCTTATCCTCTCCTTCCCTTCCCCCCTCACTTCCAACACATCCTCCCTCACACTCTCACACATCCCCCCCCTCCCATTCCCCCCTCCTTTGTCCCTCCCACCCCCCTTTCATATTCTTTCCCCACATCCTTCACCTACTCAGTACAACCCGAAAACATCCGAAGTCCCCCTCCCCCCACCCCACCAAAAGCTGTTGCATGATACAACAAGTGTTACACAGAACTTATTACAGGTATATTTGCAGCAGCCCATAGTGTTCCAGAGCCACTACAATTGCCCATCTCCAAGCTTAAATCTATACCCAACAAAGAAACTAAGAAGAAAGCTGGTCAGTTTATAACTTGGCTGTTGTATTTTCACCTCTCCCTGCTTCATGTGGCACGTGCTCGACGCAATCTCTCTCCCTGCCGCCATATAATCCAGTCTTGCAAATGGAGGGGTAAGTGCACAAAATCAAATCCAGCCGGTCCTTCCAGTCTCACTGGGGTGCAATAAGATTATACCCCCCAGCGTAAAATAACACCAAACAAGTAGCACATCTGTCCTTTCAGATCCACCTGGTCATTCTATTCTGGGTCCTTAGGTCCCGGTGCATCTGGCTGGTTGCATTTATCCATGTAATTTTTTGCCGCAGCCGCGTCATTGAGAATAATAGCCTTTCCATCGACCCAGATTTTCAACTTAGCTGGGTACATCAGGGCAAATCGCACCCCCTTCTTGTAGAGTGCCGTGCAAGTAGGGGCCATGGCCTTCCGCAGCAGCGCTACTCGCGTTGAATAATCATTAAATAATAATAGGCGGCGGCCCTCATATTGTAATCCCTCCTTGCCTCTGGAGGCCCTCAATATCTTTTCCTTGGCCTGCCAATTCACAAAATGCGCGATCGCTATGCGGGGCCTGGTGTTACTGTCTCCCCGATTCCCAATTCGGTGGGCTCTGTCGCAGGCGTAATGGCCCTGATTCTTTTCCAAGCCCAGATGCTCAGGTATCCATTTGGAGAAAAAGTCATACAGATCCTTGTCCAGAACTGCCTCGGGTAGCCCGATCACCCGCAAGTTGTTCCGTCGGGAGCGATTCTCCTGCTCCTCGACCCTCTCCCTCATTTCCTCCAGCTCTTTTTGGAGTGCCTCCAACTGTGTGGCGGTGCTCTGGGCCTCATCCTCCTGCACAGACAGCCTGTTCTCCACAGCGGTGAGTCGGGCTGCATGAGAGTCAAATTTTTCATTAATTTCGTCCACCGCCGACTGCAATTTATTCAGTTTGTCCTCCAAAGCAGCGGAGACCGAGCGGGAGATTTCCTGCGCCCAATCCGCACTCACCGCGGCAGGCACGCTCTGTGCTGATCGCTGTTCCGCCATCTTGCTGGGCCCGTGCTTCATAGAAGTCGTCGCTTTCTTGTGTGATCTCGGGGGCATACCGCCCTAGAAACTCCTTCAACTTTCGCCCGCGATTTCTCGCTATTTGGGCATTTGTTTGTGCTGTTCGTCGTTGGGTTTTAACCCGTAATATAGCAGATTTGGGGTGGTTGGGTGCGGAGCCTCGCCTTCCCGTGTCCTCTCAAGTAGCAGGCATCACGTGACCGGCG